>NW_027094092.1:40857941-42112037 GCF_029207755.1 Chamaea fasciata
AACACCTGCTGCTCAGATAATGACAACCAGTCAGACCCAGGCTGTCTCTGTGCTGCAACCAGCCAGGAGTCTTAGCAGTGCAGGTCCTGTTTCCAGGGCTACTCCATCATCCCTCCAGCTCCTGCACTTACATGAGATGCAATTATGATGGCCCCTTGCAGTGCCTTCATTGGAGTCAGCCTTTCTGTGCCAATTGCTTTGCATTAGCAGATCTTGTATACTGAAGGAACATGAGCCAAACCTATCTCAATTTCTAAGTTTTTTGACTCAGGAAGTTTATGTAATGCAGGAAGTTATGGTTTCCCAAGTCCTTTCCATAAATAATGCCTTTGGTGAGCACTTTGCTCTTCTGTGACCCAATCCAATCACGGGCAGTTCAACTATAAATAACTTCATGTCTGTATTTAAATGTTTTGCTGAATATAGGCCTAAGTAAGACGTATTTAAAGATAAAAAGATTCATAAATTATAGATTGGGAAACTTTGTGCCTACCTTAAAAAAATAAGAACTAGTGGTATTTTTCTAATAACTTCTACAACATTCTACACCAATTCCTTCTTTTTCCTATTCAAATGTAGAGTATTTAAGACTTGTGAAATATGTGCTTTTACTTTAGAGTTTGCTGTAATTTTTGCTTTTGTATTTTTTTGCCATACAAACATATGTGGTTTTCAATGTTATGCATTCAGGATGATCAGTTTGGGCTATGATAAAGGAGGACTTCCTTTAAATGACCTCCCTTTACCAGCAGAAAATCTCTAGCACACAACAGGGGAGAAAAAATGAATGTCACCTATTCTGTGTCAGTCAAGATTATATCTTAAAACCTCAGCATGTGTTCTCTTTTCCTGGTTCACACAAATTCCTACTGCAATATCTTATTGTGGCATTAAATATTTTGAAAGTTTAGATGTTGAATACCGCTCAGTTTGTCTCTCACAAGGAAAGACACAGAGACACACACATGCAGTAACATATTCTCACTTGTAATTATGAGCCTTTATTGTAGCAATGGCTGCACTGGGAAAACACATATTCTAATTGCATCTTAGTTAGACATGTCATTTTACATACCTGGGCAAGTGATATGGGCTGCACACACTATTCCAATCTGTGGACCTTTTGAGAAGGCAAGACATGCCCACACTCTCTGAGCATACACTGAATAAGCAGATAAGAGCAACAGCACAAGAGCTATGCTCTGGCTCTACCTCCCAGTAGCACCAGCCCCTGCAGCATGTGTTCCACTCTGACTCATTTGTGTCACACAGCTTGTGTGTATGCAAACAGGACTTCAGCCAGCACTGTCCATCATCTTCTGCTTTGCAACTTTGATACATACACATGGTGCCTCCTGCTGCAACTTCTGCTTCTGCTGCTATTGGTTTGGATGGGATCAGACTTTGAGGAACTAACTTAGACACAGTAGGATGGAATAGAAGGGTTCTCAATGACTAGAGTTTGGGGCTGCAGGACTCTCCCTCACCCTGGACAAAGGGAGACTGTCCTGTTCAGAACAGAACACCTCTGCTACTTATCATCTATCTTACTCCTAAAGCAGAGCCTATCAAATACACATCTCTCCAGCAAATAGAGGATGGGAAAAAAAGAGCACGCAGGGGAGGACTGCTTCACATTCTACAGAGAGAAGATGGACAGTGACTCCACCACTTTAGATAAGGAGTCACTTTGTGCAAACAATTGGAGCCTGCCCAGCATGATGATGGGCTTTATCCTCATGTCCATATGCACAGAGATCTGTTCACAAAGCCTGGACATTTTTGACTCCTGCAACCAGCTTTGCAGTGACAGAAAAATTAACTGTCAGCTGGCCAGTTCAGATGTGCTCAGGTCCACCATACCCACATGGTGTTGCCCTGAGATCTATCGTGGTTTGACACTGGCCAAATGCCAGGCACCCATGAAAGCTGGTCACTAACCCTCCCCTGTTACAGCTGGACAGACAAGAGAAAAATTTAACAAAGGGTGCGTGAGTTAAGGACCAGGACAAAACACTCCAAGGGCCAACCAGGTTCAACTTAGAGTTATAAAGTGAGTTTACTACTAACGAAACTAGAGGAGGATAATGAGAAGTAAAACAAGCCCTTAAAAACACTTTTTCCTTCTGCAACCCCTCCCTCCTTCCCACTGACAGCACAGGGAAACAGGGCGTGGAGGTCTTGGTCACTTTGTCACCCAAGGTTTGCTTCCATCACTCAGGAGAGGAGTCCTTCTCCTGTGAGACTGTGGGGTCCCTCCCACAGAAGACAGTTCTCTGTGAACTATTCTGACATGGGCCCAATCTCATGAGCAGTAGTTCTCCTAAAACTGCTGCAATGTGAGTCCCTCCCATGGGCACACATTCCTCCGAAAACTGCTGTGGTGTGGGTCACTCTTCCACAGGGTGCAGTCCTCCAAGGACAGCCTGCTCCAGCCTGGAAGCAAGGGCGTCCTCTCTCCACCAGATCTCCCACCAGATCACAGCCTCCTCCAGACATCCACCTGTACCTACATAAGCACCTCCCCCATGGGCTACAGATGGATCTCTGCATCCCCTGTGGACCCATGGGCTGCAGGGGCACAGCTGCTTCACCACGGTCTTCACCACAGCCTGCAGAGGAAATCTTGGCTCCTGAACCTGGAGCACCTCCTCCCCCTCCTTCACTGACCATGGTGTCTCCATGTTGTTTCCCTCACATATTCGCACCTCCTCCTCTTGTCTGGCTAGAATTAAAACTGTGCCACTACTTTTGTTTTGATTTCTTCTTAAATATGTATTCACAGAGGCGTTACCATCATCTCTAATTGATCCAGCCTTGGCCAGCAGCATGTCCATCTTCAGAGCCATCAGGAATTGGCTCTACCAGACATGGGGGAAGCTTCTGGCAGTTACTCACAGCAGCCACCTCTGTGGCGTCCCCGCTACCAAAAACCAGGCTGTGCAAAACCAACATAAGATCATAAGACAGTTACCCAGCAAGTATGTTCAGAGGGAAAGGGGCCAAGGGAGTAGCTAATTGTACCTGGTGCAGAGGGCCTTCAACAAAGTTATTCAGAAGAGATTTCACTTCCCGACCTATAGAACCTTGCTGAGTACAAGGAAGAATACAAGGACATCATGACACAATGTAAGCAATGAACATGAGATTCCTGTATTTTCTGCATTAGGATATTGATTACAGTTTGATCAGTGCTATCTATCTTGTGCTCTCCTGGTCATGCTGTCCTACCAGACAGGGAGGCAAACATGAGTATATTTCATCAAGCACTGAACTCCTGATGGGTAGAGAATAAATGAGCTTTCGATCAACTCATCAAGGTTACCATGTCCTCCAAAACCTCTGTACTGGGGCCCATGAGAGCTTTTCCATTCAGAATAAATGCTGCAAATAGAGTCCTACCTAGAAACATCTTAAAAGCACCAGGGTAGGCAGTGAGTCTAGTGTCCTAATGGGGAGACGAGGCAGAGTTTATTTTGCAACAGAACTCACAGCATGCTCAGAAAGTGAAAATATGTGAGTAAATGGCTACCACCAATGGTTATTTCTCTTCCCCATTTCTTGTAGCCACCATTTTTACTCCTTCATTTCCCTCATGACCTAGCCCTTCAGCCTCTCATGAATGATGTCTTCTTCCCCGGGAACATCCATGGGTTCCAGCCCCTAAAAGGAAGCCAAAGGCTAATTAGTATGATCTTCCTGTCACTGTATTGTGTGCATTTGGAGGGAACTCCCTCCTACTATGCTAGAAAAGCTTTTCTCCTGTCAATGCAGTGTCCCTCTGGGCACTGTAGGGAGCTTCTCCCTCTACACAAGATGCCTATTTTGGCAGAAACACAAAGCTCAGGAAGGTGAGAGGAACATAACATAAAGAAAGTGCCAGCACCTAAAAATTCTGAAAAACTTAAAGAGGCCACACTATCGTAGGGCAGTATTCATTTTACAACTAGCCCATTACTTTGCAAAAAATCCCAAAGAGAGCAATAAACTATTTATCCTCAGCAAACTTACAATTGAGGATTTGGGCACTAATAAGAATATAGCAAAAGGTTTTGCAGGGAGTCATGTAGAGACTTATTAACACGATGAAAAGGGACAGAAATACCTTTACATTTTGCTATTTCTCCTCCCATCAATTCCTGCTTCTCACTGTCCACCAACAAGACACCAAGTTTTGCAAGGACGCATCTGCACTTGCAAGGCCAGAATGCTTGTTAGGATATCTCTGGAGACCTGAAACTTGATAATGTCTAGCACAGGCTGAACCTTTACTGTTTGTCTATAAATCAAAGCAAGTTTTTCCAGCCCCAAGACCTATTAGTTTCCCCTTTAGTAGAAAACCTTGGCATAAATTAAGCTTGTATTTTGTAAAGATGGGTGAGGGATGAAGAGATCAGCATGAAACAGGGGTTCATGGTATACAGATACACACAAAATAGAATAGAGCATCTCTAATTTTAGCATAGTCTCATAAATTCTGCTCTTGCCTGGATCAGGCAAACTATAATGTCCCAGGTTAAGCCTTGTACTTCTCAAAAATATCAGCAAATGTCCAGAACTTCCTCTTCAAAGAACTATCATATTAACTGGCAGACCACCTATTTCTGACGTAGTAGGCCAGTGTTGATACAGCTAGAAAATTAATTATACTTCTAATTAGTGGGGATATGTGGTAACAGTATTAAATTAGAACTTCTGACCTAAGACAGAACACAAGTTAGTATTTTGTTCAAAATTTAGAACTTTTGAAAATCTCACCTAATATAGGTAATAATACCATATACTGCAACAGTGATTCCAATTAGCTTTTTATATAAAAAAGAAGCTGCCACTCTATTTTTAAAATTAAGTTGTTAGTGTCTTTGAATAAATTGACAATAAAACACTTAATGATCAACAGCACTACATAAATGTTAGTGAACTACAGAAGATGGAAACTGATAGAAATAGCAAGATAAACTTATTTTACACTTGCCATATGTGGGTTTGTTTCCAGCCAACTACCAAAAAAAGTAAATTGTTTTGTTATGAGACTAGGTTTCATATAAAGGTTTTCAGAAACGTCACAGTTTATAGTGACTAAAAACGCTGAAAGGAGATGATCAAGATAATTTTTTCTGTTTTGAACGCCCTTGCTAACAAAATCTATTATATTGAATCCAAAAGCCCTTTAAAATATTATTTTGCAACAATTAGTCTGCTTAGTTTGTTTATGGATTTCCCTAAATAATGGCAGTGAAACAAAGCTGGTCTGTGTCAGGGTTGTTTTTAATCAGTTGTGTTTTCTGAGTCCCATATATCTATGTTCATGCATCCTCCTTATTACTGGCTGAGACCTTAGTGGGAAAGTCTTGCATTTGTCAAGATCTGGTTAAATAGAGTGCTAGTTACCTAACACTTGATGTTATGAGGCCTTTGTTTGGTTCCTTGTAACTGCCAAACTGGTCATTTTAATTTAAGTTTTCTGTGCCGCTGCATCTCAGGCTGATACATTTTACAATGTCAGCATAATTACCTCTGTCTTTCCTGATGAATGACTTATGGACAATTACATTGTTTTGTCAATGGTAAAAATTTCTAACACTTGTTTGCAGAAGGTTCAGTACCCTGATGCCTCAGAATTGCACACCAAATGCTAGAGTAGTTTGGTAGGGAGAATTTTTTTTATGTTTCCTAGGTAATTTGTGCTGGTAAGGTGGAAAATAACCTGACATAATAAAGCCTACAAGTGCTAGCTGCGTATACTAAGTACATTTTAGAGATCAATATATAAATTTGTTGACCATTTCATCCATACTAAGCATGTCTTACTAAAGGCTGAGCTGGGCTGATGGGGAGTTCCTTTCCAAATACAGGAGACAGATTTTAGAGAGTTAGAGCAGAGGGTCTGTAGCCATTAGGCACTTACAGTACCAGGACATGGCTTTCCAACTTCCATCATTCCTCAGGTGTCAGCAAATAGTCATGAAATCCCTTTGCAAAGTGGTTGTCTCGTTTTGCCTTTAGGGGCTGGTTGTAATAAAGCACAGCTGCCTGTTTTTAAGGTCAGTTAGCTCAAATGGTAAAGGTCTGAACAAACAAATCTAAGGTTCAGCCCTACTAATGATCCATATGAAACTTACTGTGGTTCCACAAGATGGAATTAACACAGGAGATTAACATAAAGAGATTTTATTAGAAGAATATTATGGCTATAAAGTCAAACAATTCAAAATTTAAAATACTAAAATTCACATTGCCATGAAATCTTAATTCATTCTTTTCCTGTTGTTCACATAGAGCACAAGATGAGCAACATGGTCAAAACTGCGGGTAGAATCAGTCCCAGGAAATCAGCTGCATTATTTGCCTTGTACTTGGCAGAGGATGCTTACTTAATTGTTGCGCTGAAGACGACTATGCAGCCAAAAAATATGGACAATTATATAATATTTTTTATCAGCCATTCATGTACCATGCAAATATTTTGAAAAAAACCCCCCTAGTTTCATGAGTGACGCAAATCTTATCATCATCAAAAGTGCTTCATGATGCATGAATTTAGGACTTTTCTTTGCCTGTGTTTACCTCAAAGAGATAGAAAATTACTTCATGTTTCTAGGAGTGTGTGACTGGTACACCCTGCTCAAGACTCCTGGTAATATGGTTAGCATACCTAGCACTATTTTATGAGGCAAAGTTGTTCTCTGTGACAGAGAGAGTTGTGTATGAGTTCCCTTTTCCCTCATTATTAGGCCCTGAAATTCCTGTGAACCAAGCACACAAAGCAAACAGATTTCTTCTTCCCCTCCTTGCCAGTGCACCAGCCTGATTATTTCCTTCCTTACTGTCCTGCAAGGTCCCAGGTCCCAGACATTGTGACAAGACAGGGAAGCCTACCAGCACATAGAGCACTGTCTATAAAATCAAGCAGTTGCAAGTCCTAAGTGGGGAACTTGGACAAGAAATGCTGATAGACAGTGAGACCTGTGACTCCCCCATGGCCAAGGATGTCTCCACAGCCGTTTGTTGTGTCCAAGGATTAAGTGACTTGGATTCTTTATGTGATTTTTGAGTCTAGGTTATACTGGTTATATTGACACTGCAAAATTTGTATTAAGATCTAGTCTGATCTGCAGAGGTCTTGGTGACTAGAAACCATAAGTTAAGTTAGAGTCTAGGTGATTTGAAATCATAAATTGTATTATAAATTCTGTATTAGGCTATTTATAAATTGTACTACATTGATTCTGCTTGGAGAAATCCTGTGCAATTCTAATAACAAATTCTGTGTTATACTAGCCATAATGTCATATTGAGAAAAGTTTTAATTGTAACTACAGTTTAGTACCATCATTACTGTGCCAAGGATTCCTAAAAGAATCTGTCTGTCCCTTTAGTGTGTGGCAGTGTTTTAGTCCCATCAAAATTAGTAATAAATTATAATTATTGTGCTACGTAAACAATCAGCTTCATCCCCAAACAGAAACTGGACTGTGAAATAAACTGTAAATTCACAGTAGAAAAAAGTGTAGATGATAGATTATACATACATTGCCTACACAGCAGCTTAAACCGTGGAAATTTCAGCTCTAACATGTAGTGACTCGGGCTTCATTTCCCCCATTCTTGGTGTCACTTCTCCTTGATGGAATTACACCTTTCACTTACAGTGGTGATTATCAATTTTACTAAGTCTGCATGCAAATAATTAAACTGATAATTGTGGCTTATACACGAATGATGAACATTAAAATCCAGCCTCCTGAAGCTTGGAAATGTTTCTCTCCTTGTGATGTTACAATTGATCTTCAATTGGTCATCTGAAGTTTGTGTAATTTCTTTAATGTTGTTTTCACCTTACTCACTATTGAACAGACTAGCTGTTCATAGATAATCACAGTAAATTTTCCGAAACCAAAATCCTGGGTTTTTCTGATAAAATAGGCACTCTTTAAAATAGCCCACTGTCTTGCAATAAAAAAAAAAGTACATATTGAAACAACTGATTTTATTTGCCTGACCCTCAAGGATTAGGTACCTTAGCTTTCTCTTAGCAGAAAATTAAATGCCCCAAACGGAATCTCAAAAAAGATGAGTGGTGAGCTGAACAAAGATACATAATGGAAGAGAAATGTGAAATGCTTTTGAACCAGGACTTGCATCTTAAAGGTGAGAACTCAGCGTACCAGGTTACTGAGTCCTGCCCCTTCTTGTCTGCCATTCTTCTGGAACCATAAATCTTGTGTTTCTTTCAGCACAAAGGCATAGAGCCAACAGGAAGAAAAATGCTGTCCCTACCTCAAGCAGTTAGTTAACTGTTAAGGTAGGTTCCCAGGGAGGAAGAAGATGGCATAATTGAACCTTCTTAAGCAAACCACTGGCTTAGGGGGTAAAAAAAGAGCTCTAGCACACGGTAAGGTAACTACCATATAAAAGGTGGTTACACCCTACAATCTCATTTGGAGAAGAAATTCGTTATGATTCCTTTTGTAGTTTTCAGTCCTGAAACTGTTGTATAGTATAAAAATCCACTGTTTAACAGCTACAATATTCCTACCTAGGAGTGGTAGTATTTTAGCCATGAATAAGCAGCCACCTGGGATATATGTAACAGGAAAAGGGGAGAGGATCTGATTATTTATGAAATACTTTTCCATCACCAGGATGAATGACAACAGCCAAAGGTAGTATTTTTTTGCCCATAGCTTCATATGCTGCCTAAAAAACCCCAGGTAAATCATAATAATACCTTTCCCTAACTTCCTTATTCTTTTCCCTATGAGCAAATGCAGACATTTGCAATGGGCTTACCTTTGCTATCTACACAGGAAGCCATCTGTGCAAGAAGAAAACAAGAAAATTATCAACAGAGTGGATTTTTACTTGGTGCTACAATGCTTTCCATATTAAAGTCATCAGCCCTCCCTTAAAAGGGTCCATACTAAACTCAACAGGTAATTTGTATTTGAGGTTTGGCTTCTTCCCTTGTGACCATCTATAACAGACACTGGCTTTTAAATTAACTGGAGGAATGACTGGCAACTAATACACAACCAGATACATTCTCTTGCTCGATATTACCAGATATTTTATACCATTTTTTTAATATTTGAAAATGCAGTGATTTTTTTTTCTTTCACTTGCATTCTCTTTTCTATGAGCCATAATAATCAGAGGAGTGGATTGAGAGCTGTCGCATAGAGACAGCCTCCCTCAGTACCTGCCCTGCATACTAATTAAGTGCTTCCAGTCTGCAGGCTGGGACACGGATTCAGTCTTACAAGTCAGACCAAGGCTGAAAATGAAAATGAAAAGCTATAAACCTCACTCAGCAGAATGGGAAGCATAAGGTTGCTGGGATGTTGTATTGTGCAAGTTACATTCATGAATACAGTGAAAAGGGCTAAAAGAATCCGCTGTGATAAAAAGTGCAATGGATCAGGGAGATTTCTTAGGAGAGCTGGGTATGAATTCCAGCTACTGATATGCTTTCATTTCATCTGCAATATCTGCCATCTCATTGTTCACTCCCCTTTTATAAGTAACTGCTCAATATATTACATGCAATAGGAGTAGTTAGTATCATACCTTGTGGCTCCCCATTATTAACCTTCTGTCATGTGGAAAATCTAACAGTTCTGCATTTTAACCTGCATCTACTTCATAAAAGTATTACCTCATATCTGTGATTTTAACAGCCTTAATAACTTAGTCTAAAGCTTTGCCTGTGAGATTCATGATTAGTGAATATATAACTCCTTTGCTCTATAGTCCCTGAACCAGCAGAGATCCAATGGGAAGACTGAAAACATCAGGCAGTCAGGAGTTTCCTGTGCAATTTCTGTGCAAAGAAGCTTGGACTAGGCAAAGTTAAAGCTGATTGTTGAGCTGAGTGGAGAATGCAACCAGGGAGAGGTAAGGCACTGTTCTCAAATACTGTATAACTTGGTTACGGAAGACTTAGTTTGCTTCCTTGTTCAGAATCTTCGAAGGAGTGTGAGATTTTGGTTATTTACATTTTGTTTCAGTTGTGTCTGTCTCTTGCACCTGGAAAATAAGCTCTAGCTTCTCTGTTTTGCAAACAGAGGCAACTTGGGGTTCAAGTATTCTCTTGAAGTAAAAGAAGATGACATTTTTTTCCTTGCAGCAATGAGTGTGGAAGAGCTCTGTTAATGTGCATGTTTACCACACATCCAGAAGACATAAATCTCTTTTGATGAGCTGTTGGCAAACCAGAGCTAGGGTAGAAATGTCCTCCCACCTTTTCAGTGGAAAGATGCTGTGGATGTCACAATTTCTAGGAACTCTTCTGGGCATAAATCTGGCAAGTGGACTGCCATGGAATGAGAGATTCCATCTGGATAAGGTTATCCTGATGATGTTTGATTCCTAATGCCCAGGATTTGATGCCCTCAATTTTTTTTTTCTTTAAAGGGAAAAACTCTGCGAGAATGAACACATTTTACCATGAAACTGGTGCTTTAAGATCTTCCTGGTGCACAAAGGAACACTGTAGCCTGGCTGACAGAAAAGGTAGGCCATAGCATACTGATTGCAAAGCTTTCTCTATGTTGGCATTTTTCTCCTGAGAAACATGGAAGTTCAAAAACAGTTCTTTTAAAGGTAGGAGAAGTAGGCAGAGCAATACCCCCCTTGGCTTATCTGAGAGTTTCTCAGTCTGCTCAAAACCAAAGGAGAACCATATCAAGAGATAGAAAAGCAGACAAACACCCATTGAGAACTACAAAAGCATTTCCAGAGTGTGCAGAGGTGCAGTTAGAAAAGCAAAATCTTAGCTCAAATTGAAATTGGCCAGAAATGTCAAAAAACACAAGTGTTCTTCGGGTGTGTAAACAACAAGCAGAGACAGAAGGAAAATACTGGCCTATTGCTAAACAGAGGAGGTGAATCTGTCACCAGTAACACTGAAAAGGAAGAGGTCCCCAACGCTTTCTTCATGTCTGTCTTTACCAGCACTGTTGGGGTGCATGCCTTGGGAACAAAACTCCAGGTTGATGCAAACACAAACCTACCATCAGTAAATAAAGAGTTTGTATGTCAGCTATTACAGGAGCTTGAGCTAAATCCCTACAAATTGATGGACTCTGACAATAATCACCTAAGGGTAAGAGAGCAGACTGATATCATTGCAAGGTTGTTCTCCAAATCTCTGAGAACTCATGGAGATTATGGGACATCCCAGAAGACTGGAAGAAGCCTAATGTCACCCTCATCTACAAGAAGGGCTTAAAGGAGGATCAAGGAAGTTATAGACCCATCAGTCTTACTTCAGTCCCTGGGAAAGTTATGAAAGAAATTATCATGGGAGCTATCAAA
Source organism: Chamaea fasciata (assembly GCF_029207755.1). Classification (NCBI taxonomy): domain Eukaryota; kingdom Metazoa; phylum Chordata; class Aves; order Passeriformes; family Sylviidae; genus Chamaea; species Chamaea fasciata. The sequence goes on from NW_027094092.1 coordinate 40,869,261, forward strand.
AGTCAGATGAAACATGTGATTGGGAAAAGCTAGCACGGATTCACCAAGGACAAGTCATCCTTGACAAACCTGACCATCCTCAATGACAAAGAAACCTGTTTGGCTGTTGTAGGGTGAGCAGTGGACATTGTTTACCTGGATTTTTCCAAGGCTTTTGAAATGGTTTCCCAGCCTCCTCCTAGAGAAACTGGTGTGATCTGTGTGGTGGGTGGGGAACTGGCCAACAGGCAGTGCCCAGAGGTTGGTGATTAGCTCCCTTTCCAACCAGCAACCTGTCACAAGTGGGGTTCCCCTGGGATTGGTATTAGGCCAAACACTGTTTAATATCTCCATAAGTGATCTGAAAGATGGGATCAAGCATACTCTGCCAAAGTTTGCCAATGATACCAAACTGATTGGGGAAGTGGACTCTTCAGAAGGGAGAGTCAACCCTGCAGGAAGACCTGGATGGGCTGGAAAAGTGGGTTAACAAGAACCTTAGGAATTTCAACAAGGACAAGTGTAAGGTCTTGCACTTGGAAAACACAATCCAGTAGTGCAGCACAGGCTTGTATCTTCTGGGCTGGGGAGTAGCTCTACCAAAGGAGTCTGGGAGTCCTGGTGAGCAAGAAGCTCAGTCTGAAAGAACAGCTGGGTTGCATCAAAAAAGGGCATCAGAAGCAGAGATAAAGAAGTCATTCATTATCCCACTCTTGTCAGTGTTTTTCAGGGCACACCTGGAATGCTGTGTTTAGTTTTGGTCCCTGCTATACAAAATAAAGATGTGGACAGGCTGGAGAGGGTCCAGAGAAGGGCCACAAAGATGATCAAAGGGCTGGGAAGCCTTCTGTGTGAGGAAATTCTAAGAGAGTTGGGTTTGTTCAGCATGAGAAAAGAAGACTGAGAGGAGAGTTTATCATCATGTGCCAGTATTTACAGGGCAAAGAAGATGGAGACTCCTTTTTTCAAGGAGTTCCGTGGAAAAGATGAGGGTTAATGGGTACAAGTTAATCCTGGGGAGATTTTTGTAAGATACAAGAGGAAAATTTTCACAGTGTGAACACTCAACCATTAGAATAGTCTCCCCAGGGAAGTTGTGGATTTGCCAGGTGTTGGACAGTTTAACTAAACAGAACGCTGGGCCATCTTGTCTAGACCGTACTTTCGCCAAAAACGGTTGGTCCAGGTGATCCTCAAGGTCCCCTTCCAACTTGGTATTCTATGATTCTATTATTTAAGAGTTGCTCAGGTTTTTTAGATTGGAAACCAATAATGACTTCTGGTGCAGGCTAAAAGAACAAAATAATCATCGAAGTATATTTGGTCAGTATTGGATCCAGTCTTTGATGTGTTGATGGAAAATGCATCAAGTCCAAACTTAAAATGCTTATTTTGTACTTTAAACTCTCTTTCTCTGGTATAGATCATATCCAAAGTGCATATCACTCTTCAGTATAAAATTAACGAAGTAATGTAACCTGTGTATTCTGTTGTGGACACAGCTTGATCTTCTGTCTACACTAAATTTTAGAAGCTGTCTAAGCACATGTAAACTAGAGCCCTTTTGAGATCCCAAGTGGCCTCTGTCAAAGAAAAAATCTGAAATGGGGCAAAATAAAGTCTTATTTTGACAGAGATTCTGAAAGAAATGTTTCCCAGAAGGCATGAACTACCCTACTGTAAAAATGATCTCTAATAAATAAGTCCTCTAGATATGCACCTGCAGACATTAACAACAGAGATAAAACCATTGCCAAGCATTTAATGATAGCCAAAGGACTAATGAAGATCTGAAGGATTGCAACTTGAAAGGCAATGGTCACAGCCCACCGAGAACATGATGTACTTTCTTGTCTTACTGAAAAATAGGTGGAAATGATTCAGAAGCCTAGAGACCCAAATTCATCCTGAATATTGAAAGGATGCATTACTGCTCTCTAGTAAAGCATGCAGAATTTCCTTCTACTGAGATATTTGTTATAATTGCAGAAATTTAAATCCAGTATATATATATATATATATTGTGTATGTGCATTTGGGAAAAGAATATAGAAATTGAAACTCTTTCTCCTGGCAATGTTTTCCATGATTGACATTTTTACAATGGCTATGTATTACTCTTCAAGGGTTTTTTCACAGATAAAGGCAGTTCATCATAGAATATTCTGAATTGGAAAGGACAAGGAAAATTGAACCCAACGCTTACATGAAAGGCCCACACAGGGATCAAACCCACAACACAGGCACTATTAGCACCATGTTCAAATCAATTGAGCTAATCTCAGGGGTTTCATGAAAAAGATACCAGAAGCGGAAGGGGACAAGACTTTGGTTCTGTTTCTCGTCAGAATCCTTACTCTTTTGAACCTTTCAAACCAAATGTCTAGAAGAAAAGGCAAGACAGAGGATCGTCATGAGAGAAATAAAGCTATCTCCTTTCTGGTTTTAGATCTCTCACTCATAATCATAAATACAAATATATCTATATTCAACTTTGTCTTTAACTTTGGATATCAGGGGCAATTTTGATTTGTTTAAGAAGGGGCCAGAAGAGGGAGAATGGCAACAGGGGTTTGTTTTTAGCCTTCTCTCTTGATTTTGTCTGACAGATTCTTCTTGTCTTTGAAAGTAGCCAGTTCCTAAAAGAGGACTGGTAACTGCTGTTAATCCCAGAACTGGAAAGATTTCCTGCAACAGCCAAGTTTCATTCAAGCCCTGAAAACAGGCTGTGAACTCAGTGTCTTTCAGCTCTTCCTAAAAGTTGCCTGCCTTGGGCTGAAGAGATCACAGTGAATCCAGTTTCTCAGATGAACAGAAAAGGAATTCTCATTTCTCTACTTAAGTTCTTATACTAGCCCAGTCTCTGAGATACGAGTCAAAAATGTCTTCTGAGAGAAACCATCATGTCTAAAGGCCATCAGCAGCACAAAGTATCAAAGGAACATGGAGGAAATGTTTGGACACTTCCCTAGATTTCCTTGAAAAATTTCAGATACTTCTGAACCCGAGAGCCAGCCATGAACCATAGTGAATCTGTCTGGCCATAACTACTCAATAACTGGCAGCTACAAGTATTGAGAGAGCCAAAGAATAAACCTTTCCTCCAAACATGTTCAATTGTTTGGACACTGTCTCTAGGGGCTGATGACACTTCTCTCAGTTTTAGACTTGCAGTTTTGCAGCCAAAACCACAACAAGACAGGATAGGATGCAGGAAATAAATCAGATGCCACCCTTTTCTGGAAACTATTTTTCTGCAGCTATTTGGCAACATTTTTAGGTTTGTGGATCGGAAAGTTGTTAGACTGAACAACTCAGGAGATGGGAAAGGAACAAATTTCATCACTGGAATTGCTATGCATTCCTGCCCTTCTTCTCCCATTCAGTTTAATATCTATTATCTCTCCTTTAGGGCTCTTTTAAAATTGTCTTTGAAAAAGCTACACAAATGATTGAGTGAGGAGACAGTACTGGATATCTGTGCCACCACATTTAAATGAATCTTTAATGGACAAAATCTTAAATGATTCTTTAATGTTTGGAATATGAACTAAGATTCCTATTAACATTTTCTTCCCCGAAGTAGTGGTGTGCCTTGTTCTCCCCCAAATTCTTTTCTGCTCTTTCCTATCTTCCTTATGTTTGCTTTCTGTCTAAAGGAGGTTTGATGCAGGCAGCCACCACAATCCTCAATTTGCACAATGCTCTGTGAACCGATGACTAGAAAGTGGTGCCTTAAACAAATCAAAACCAGGAAAAGTCTGTCTAAGAAGAATGCTGAACCTGCCACTTTCCAAAAATTACTCTGTGCTGTGGCACAAATGAAAGTCACACTCAACCTCTAAGCTACTTTTTTCCCCACCAATCCTCATTTTTTTAATTGATAAAGTAAACCAACAAACAAACCAATCCAAGGCATTTGGTGCCAGCACATCAATTCCACCTGGCTAATTCTTGCTACTTGTCCATTTTTTGTTTTCTAGAAGGCACACTTAATACCACCTTTTAAAGCTTTATACAGAATGATTAAACTTAGCAGTACACACCTGGTGGACAAAATAAAGACCTTGTTTTGCTTCTTTTTTTCCCCATGTCAAAACTCTTTCCCCCTCTTTCTATATCTACAGAAAAATGAAAAGGTTTTAATTGATCACTTGCTGTGAGCATAACTGACTATAAATGCACTTGCAAGGCATGTCACAAGCCAGTCTGAAAATCAGCTGCAGAAGCATTCCCCTGAAAGAGGATAATGCCTGAATTTCTATGCACTGACAGGTACAAAAACAAGGTTTCCTGTCAGAGGAATGGGTGATAGATGAGTAGAATCTTAGCACAAATAGCCCATGCTACAGAATGCCTGGAAGAAAATTAAAGTCAAAAGGTGAACTCTAGAGCTACCTGAACTATCAGCAATGACTTCAAAGGTGTTCTCTTGCTTAAACACGAGTTTTATTAAGTGGAGTTTGAAAAGTTAGGCCCTCAACTCTGAGGGGTTTATGACAGCAAGATGGGATCTATTGGTTGCAGAAATTTGGTGACCTAAAGTTGTCTTTAAACTTTGACTTCCCTTACACAAAGTAGTCATTTTCCTGTACTCTCATTTAGTTCAGAGAAAATGCTTCCTGGAGATGATAAGGCAGCAGTAACTGATTATTCGACACTTCCTTCATAAGTACCTCCAAAGACATCAGCTAATGGTATCTTGGCCAGGCCAGGTTAAGTGGCACATTGCTACAGATGAATGATCCAGTCAGTCTAGCTGCAAGAAGCTTTTGTCCCTGAGATAGGATCCAAGGTTGTTGACTAAACAGATCAACAGATCCAACAGACTGTTGGAGCACCTTCTCTTCCCTTCTTTGCTTATATTACAGGAGTTGCTTTCCTTCACTTCTTCTGACAAAATCAAAACTTCTGCCACTGGAAACCCCTTAACAGTTCAGTGTCAGGGATAACACACATAAACCCCTTCCTGGTTCACTTTGCATTTAAATTCTCCCACTTTGTGAGAACAGAAAAGTAGCTCCTTCATGCTGCTTGAACTAACAGCTGTGACTTGTTGGACTATGAGAAAGAAGAGCTCTTTCTCTTCTTAGTAGGGGAAGCTATAAAATAGCAAATCAGGGGTAGAGGGCAGGAGGACTACATTCCTCCCAGTAAAGGGAGGAAGAAACTAAAAAATAAGCCTATAAGCCAAGGAGGTGGCCATGGCTTCCCTATAGCTTCTTCTAGTCTTACTTTATAAGAGAATTACTCCTTTGAAAGATTCCATAAAAACACTGTATTGGCCACACCTACATGATCTTTTAGAAGATGTCCTATCTTTTTAGGTTTAAGTGGAGAGTCTTGAAAGACAAAGTTCTTAAGCTAAGAAAGAACTCTATCCCTGAATACAATGTATTCTGGATACCTAAGGGAAAGGTTTTCAACATCATATTCCATTAACAGTTTTTAATGGCATAAAGGCAATATCTGTGTCCTGGAATGACAAACACTGGGAATGCATCTGCAATATTGAGAAAGGTAAAAATGTCAGGAACCTACCCTCAAGATTTTTTAAAAAAAAATCTCATAATTTTACAAATTTCTTTCTTCCATAAGGAAGGTTTCTTCTGAATACCAACATCTAGTGCAGCTCTCTGAAAATAAAGTCTCTGATAAATAAACTGGTTCTATCACATTTAGATTGTAAATTCAGTATATTTCACAGCAGTGTTTATAAATAGGTACAACATTTACCTCTATGCAAATGTTTGGAATATTGTGGTAACATCTTTCAGATTTTCAAAAATACACTGAATATTTTATTAGTAGCTCAGTTACTTCAAGAACACTGTAAAAGCTAGGAAGTGGTAGAAGGTAATATTTTTGTCCCATTAGAATTGCTCATCTGTCCTTTAAATTTTTCCTTACACCTGGCATTTGGGCTGCATTTTTCTTTTCTGGAGATAAAAATTTGTCATTTGTCTTAAACTACAATGTCAACTACTTCACTTAATGTTTTCCTTTACCATTTGTCTGGTTTGGAGTTTATTCCTTACAACCCCTTTTAAAGTAGGATATGTTTTTATACTTCATATCATATTTAATAGTAAAGTCATAATAATTTAATAAAAATCTAAGATGATAAATGTTAATGTCTCAGCACAATGTGTCTTAGAAACTGGTCCCTGCAAAACAGCCTGATAAGGATTATAAATTTGTCTGTCCCATAATTTAAATGCATCCAAACTCTCAAATGCAGAAAACATACAGCAGTACTAAACAGGAGTTCAGGGAGTGCTGAAGTGTCTCATGCCTAGTTCAACCTTTAGAGGGAATGCAGTCAGTCAGCTGGTAACTCATCACAAAGCTGCAGTTAGAAATTATATTCTTGAGGAAGATGCTACCAAACTGTAATAAAACCAAGGCACTTGGGTTTATTCTTCATCATTCAAACAGTAGTTTCTGAATCATATCAATATCATGTGTCAGTTCAATCCTGGAACACAGAATGGAGAAGTACATACAGGTACACGAACATGCACAGTTTCCATCTTCCAGAAGTCACTTCTGAGGGCCCTATAATGACAGGGGTTAGGTTGAACTCAAAGACACCAAAGTGAAACACTCTTCATACAAGGAAAGGCTCTCTCCACCCCATTCAGCAGCCTCAAGAAGATCCTTGCCAACTTGACCACTAAAACAATTTTCATTCTGACTTGAAATCAGTGCAGCAAAACTAAAATCCCATCAAAGCCCATCTCATGGCCAATCTCATCAGAGGAAGTCGGGAGAGTGAAAAATATTTCAAAAATGAAATTACACTACCAGAAAGTAGTGAACAAAACAATTTTTTTTCTCCTCTTCTCAGGCAATGAGTGGAAACTCAGAAGCATGTGATACATTAATTAAATACAAAAATGAAATACAATTACTACTGAAAGCTCATGATCCAGCAAGGGATAAAGAACCTTATCTAATAAGTGGGTATAGGTGGGCCCAATCCTCTGTCCTTGCACACATCAGCCACAGAAACCCTTGGAGCCCATACTGAAACCTGGGCTTGAACAGACAGATGCTTTGCTTTCCTGGACATACCTGATATCCACAGGACAGAAACCACACCAGTAGTTAGCTTTTCCTTTTGCCTGTGCCATAGTATCTCATTATCAGCTTTCCTGGCTTTTTTCTCTTTTACTTAATAATTTTACAGCAAAGCTTGTGCCACCAAACACTTCCTGACACAACTGTACATGGAGAGAAAACCTTCCTTTAGTGCTCTTACAACAATGACAGAAAACCAAATGCACAAAGCCTCATTTCACAAGCTTTGCTTTTTAACTTCATGACCATCTCTAGCCTGCTCTAACTTTACAAAGCTTCACCTTGTAAGCCATTAAGATGCCTTGCACCCATTACTGTGTTTGGGAGACAGTTCCAGAAGTTCATTTTTCTGATGGCTTGAGAACTTCTTTCAACTTCCTGTCTAAATGCATTATTGATTAATTCATATCCATCTGATCTTATCTTTTAACTTTAATTGTTCTTCTCCCTGCTTGCTATTTACCCCCAAATGTATTTCTAGAAAGTAATCATATCCTCTTTGAATCTTCCTCATGGTCAGCCAAACCAATCCATGTTCTTGTAATCTCCTCCCAACAGACTTTTTCACCATTCCATTAAAGGTCCTGAAAGACTTTTCCTGGGTTTGTTCCAGTTAAAATTCACTTTTTCTTCCAGTACAGAAAGTCAGTTTGATACCAGTAATCCAGATGAGATCTAACAGTATTTTGTCTTAATTGTATCAATATTTTCCAATATCCAAGGAGAAATCTGGGCTTGACATTTACAAGGCCTTCTTCATGGCTGAAAAATACTACCAGTGCATTTATCTTATTAAACACAGAGGTTTAAGTTCCTGCATCCCTGCTGACCAATGAGCCTCCAGCTCACAGAAGAAGGTCCTAAATGCATGACTTTGCAGTATTAAATTTTTTTCTCATTGTGATGATTCCTGCTTACTGTCATGCCATTCTTCCTATCTCAGAGGCAGATTCTCCTCAATATTAGAATACCTCCTAACTCTCCATTATCTGCAAATTTCATGAGCACAAACAGGGTCATTAATGTGAAATGAGTAAAGAGAATCAGTCACAAGATGAGTTTTGAAAAATACCATAAATCAATTGTCTATGTTTTTACAACCTCTCTTTCAAAAAAACCTCACTGTAAGTCTTCAGATAGTTTTTAGTTCCAAATCCAGTCCCCTTCTGATTAAATAAAGATTTCCATTTACTTCAAATGTTTTGTTTAAACCCAGATATATCAGGTCCACTACACTGAAGCTTTTGAAGAAAACTCTTATCCTATCAGAGAAAGATGAGGTTTATCTAACATGATCTACTTTTGCTAAAACCACCTCATATTTTATCCCATTCTCTATTTACCTCTGCTTCCATGATCTTGATTGCTCCCTCCTTTCAAAGGTTTTCTAAGACCTTGCACAACATCAAGGTCAAAACAACAACCCTGTTGCTTTTCCCTTTCTTTTTAAAAACAAACAAATTTTGATATATGGCAATCCCATTGTACCACCCCAGAACTGAAAGAATAATTAAAAATCCTTGCTAGTGGAGTTGCAATTTCAAGTGCCACTTCTTTCTGGCACATAATACAGGTTTCCTGTTTTCTCAGGTAAGAACTCAAAATATTCTATATTCTTACGCACTGGTGATTGGAATTTCTATTACCCTATCATTAGTCTCATTAGGTATACTATCCTTGTCCTCTGAATGTAATTATCTTTATTCTCCATTTAATTCTGAAACCATGAAGACCACACTTGCACCTTATAAAACTTCTTTTTATAATTAAATACAGTAGGTTCACCAAAACAACAAAAGTACATGTCTTAAATTAGAACTATGGTTAATGTGATATAGGAAATGGTCAACATAGTATAAAAGAGTATAAAGGAAATTTATACTATTTTATACAATATAAATTTGGCTCAGTGATATTGGAAGAGCATCACTGAAATCAGGAAAATATTCACAGGAAGGTAAAATTCCCACCACTGCTTCCTACTAGAGGCACCAAGATTGTTGCAATTTTTCCATTTAGTGTGAAGAAAAAAGTTATTACATTGGTTTCATTCTTTATTTCATGAAAGATGGATGAGGAGGAAGATGTTGCAAAGGGAAATGAACATCTAAGTTTTATGCTATGAAATTTTATCAAACATAAAAGTGTATACTATGTCAAATATAAGTTTATAGACTGTAAACAGAAAAGGATTCACATGGATTCACTGGTTTGTTATATTTGCTTTCTATTTTCTATTGCTTTCTTTTTATTATTACTATTCCATGAGAAAAGCTCATTTAAGTTCTTCCTGAGGCAGCATGTCAGAAAAAAGCCATCCCTATGCCATTATATGCATCTAAGAACTGGGAGGAATCACTAAAATCAAGTTCTTCCTCTCTTTTTATTCAGAGGAATTATGACATTTCTTCTATCTGCATTTTCAGCCCACAGAAATGTGAAATAAAATGTAGAGTTCTCACAGCTCTTCAATCATAGTTTTCCATCATCCTTGAGAGTGGAGAACCATGTACAAAATTCAGAGAAATGGCATCTCTTTTCTTTCATGGCAGCATCTCCAGACTCCTATCAAGCCCTGTTCAGACAACTTTCTTAGTATGCTTGGACAAACAAGGTAACCTATCAGTCTGACAATTAGTTAAACATAATACCCTTTAAGATTTCTTCCAAGTTAACTTAAAACAGAACAAAGAAAATGAGGAACTGGGTCTAAATAATTCTTCTGAATGCAGAAACAGACCATAAAATAGGTATTTTTCTTCCAGAATATTTTTAAATTGCTCTATAGTTATCTCAGAGAGATCTGCCTTCAGGATACTCTTTTCCTATTGAACTGCCTTGGCCTCTTTCTCATTTCCTTCGATCTCACTGTTCCCATTAAAGGGTCACAGATATTACAGATACAAGCATACACAAGCTTGTAAATGACAGCAGTAGTTTTGTGAATGCATATTCATTAGAATAAGTTTATAATTGCATGAGCACATAGTATTTCCATGGTACTATTCCACTGCTCTATCAAGGCAGTGCCTTTTAAGCATTATCCATCTTCCACGTGACTTCGAACATCTAAGAACATGTAGTTGGACTATTTCATAACAGTTTGGAGAAAATCTGTTGAGGAAGCCTACATTCTGTTTTGCCACTTCTGAATGCATGAGCTAGAGCTTTAAAATTTTTTGAGGTATTTTTGTTAGTAAAATGAATTTTTTCTCTAAATTCATAGGTCAGAAAGGACTTCTAAAATCCTTTAGTGGGATGTCTGGAATATCACAATCTATTTAATTTTATCTCATACTATGGCTGCTTATTTATTTTTCATGAATGCATGGAAATAACCCCCAGTCCTGTTTTGATCTGAAAGTTATTCATTTTTTTTTAGAGAAACTTTGAAATCTTCATCTTAGGGGTTGAAGAATCTCCATCTCCCTCTGTAGTTTAGTCCATCACTGTTAGAATCTTTTCAGTTTTGTTCCTAACATGGATTTATTTGGATCCAGGTCCCAGAACAAAAGGATGTTACTGTATTATGCCTATCTTCCCTAAAATGAATAGCTCTTTAGAATGTCAGATTTTCTCTACAGGAAAGTATTTATACATTGTCATCAAATCACTTCTAAACAATTCCTCTCTCCCTCTTTCTTAAAAAAAAAAAAAAAATAGGCAGACTGGGCTCTTCAGTTTTCAAACTACAAAGTAATTATCCACAATTATTTCTGTGGCTCTCTATCCACTCAAAGTGCTCACCATTCTCTTTAAAATGCAAGTCTCATCCTGCTGTTAGTCAGGATTCCAGCACCAATTCCATATGCAAAAATTAAATGACTTCTCAAGTGGTTCATTTCCAATTCAACTTACCTGTTTTTGCCAAATCATTACAGTAGGAACCCATGTTGACTCATTTGTCCACTATGACCTTGAAATCTTTTTCAGAATCTGTTTTCCAGGAAACAGCTCCTCTTCCTATAGATGAACAGACAGCACATTTTCTGCTCATAAAGATATGATCTTGCTTTTGTCAGCGTTGCAATATAACTTCCTTTGAATGGCCATAACTTACTCAACCAGTCCAAGTGGTCTCATAAGATTTCCCTGGTTTCACTCACTAGTCACAATTTTCCCTATTTTTATATTATCTAAAATGTTAGCAAATTCACTTAGTACCATTTATTTGTTAAAATAATGGGGAAAATATGGATTAGCATTAGCCGTCCACCAGTCTACTAATAATATGTGTCAATCCCTGTGCAAGGTAAACTCCATTCATGATGACTCTTAATTAACAACTACTTTTTTGTCTTCCAAGTCCTTCAACCAGAGGATGTGCCTCGTTAGCACTGTGTAATGTTCATTCTTGAATTGTTAGTCACAGTTCAACTGCCTTATAAGAATCTGTATTTTTTTTCTCTATAAATTAGTAAACATATAAATGTCAAACAGACTGACTAGACTGATTTTCTGTACATCAACTTTGACTGGCATTTATTACCTTTCCAATATTTAATTTCTTTTTTAGAAACAAATTCTTAATAACTTTCTATTGTATTGGCATGGATTGATGCCAGGGTAACAGATCAATAATTACTTGAGACAGTCTGCTTACCTTCTAGAATGTAAGCATAACCTTATTGCTCTCCCAGTGTCATGGAAAAAATAATTAATTAGGGGTGAATGCAAATTCCACCATATGGACCTATGTTAATCTCTGTAATAATAGGGTTCTAATCTTTAAATTCTTAGTACATGCTGCTGTCAGAGTCAGACTGCACTAATAAAATCACCAGTATAAATGCAATAGTCAGAGCATAGTAGATGCACTTTGCTAGTAGATATCAGATATGTTTAATGATAGCAAAAGAACACCAGGATTCACGTTTAATTACATGTTCTGCTAATTAAAGATCTTTCTTCCCTTCTTTTCTGTTTACTGAGCCTAGCTGGTGCTGTGCTTCTTATGTCCTGACAAATATTGTACCTCTACCAGACCCAGGATTATCCTTAGTTCCTCATTCTGTTTTAAGTCAGGTAGTTGGCTTCGTCTACTCAATTCCCACTCTTGGCAAAGAGGAAGCAGCTTTAAGATGCACGGAAAAAGGTTTTACCACTTTTCCCTCTGGTACCACGGCACTCCAGAATAACAGTGTCTGGAAAAGTCATGGTCCATGTTAATCTGTTCCGAGAGTTTTTGGAAATGGACAATTTGTTCTCCCTTTTTATAAAGGGGATCCAGCATGAGGAAGGAAGATGAGTAGAGACAGAGAATGCTCAGGGTATTTGGCAGCTGGATTCTGACAAGCCATTCCAGAATACTGAAAAACTGTTTTTCAGAGACTAACTGTTCAACCAAATAAATCTGAATCACCAGAGACACATACTGAGCTTGCTGAACAGAACTGTATATATTTTGCAAAACTGACATCTGTCAGAATTTGAGTATCTATTCACTGTGATTCATCTCCCAAATTTCACTCTTTTGACATAAATTGTGGCATCGCTTCTTCCCATACATGTCATGTACAAAGCCTGTTAGTGTTAAAAGAAGGAAGAGAAGTAGGCTTAGAGTCTACATTCCACATTTCTGCTACTTTTTCCTAATTTAGACAAAAAACAGGCAACTGTATGAATAATCAATGATGCTGGCTAAATACCATTTCTAATCATAAAAATTCTAGAAATATTCAAAGAATATTTTTTTCTCCCTGTGTGGTTCTAGCTGTTAATTAGATGGGCGATTATTTTCCTCGTGAACATGGCTGTAGACTTGCATGTCCATAAAATTCCTATCTGCCAAACCCACATTGTAATAGTTTTTGTAAATGTAATTTCGCTGTTAAAACAAATAAACAAACAAACAAACAAACAAAACCCCAGTCAAGTCTGTTGTGTTTTGACCACACTTTGGGCTCAACACAAATTTGAAAGCCTGTGTCATTTCTTATGAAAGTATAGAGATCTTTTAGATCTGATTTCCTTTGACCAAAAAATGACATAATACCACTTGGATGCTGTAAAATGTACTTAGAGGTGTGTTTAGGTCACTCCATGCTATGTAAGTCATTATCTTTCTGTAAATGAAAATCAGATCCAAAACTTTGCAGAGTTCCTCTGAATGTTGTTGAGAAAGTGCAGCATCAATCCTCTTTTTCTAATCAAACAAGTATGAGAGAGATGGTTGCAGGAAAATCTTTGAACTCCCAAAACACACCATGTGATGGTGTGAAATGCTACATTATTTCACACCTTCACTATCAATGTATACTGAACATCTACCACAGAAATATTTAAAGTTATTTTTAATGCAAATAGCTTTATTCTCCTTATTTCCAACATTAGACCAAATGAAAAGATCCTTCCTCTGGTTTTCTTTTGAGCTAGTAGGCAACATCTATACCAACCTGGACACAATACTCTTTGCTTTTCTTTTCAGACACAAAATCGATAGCATTAAGTAGGAACCCGTTTTTCTCTATAGATACTTGTATCCATTATTGTATTATTTCTCATGTGCAATGAACCATATGCCTTAATGTCAAAGTTGATTCTTTTAGTTGTTCCTTTAATTTTTTCCTCTGTCTCTTCACTTGTAGTATCTAATACCAAACTACAAATTTAGATCTGTCTGAATGAGAGTATTCAGGACAAAGTGCTTCAATCACTTTCAAATTGCTCATTTTGTGCTACACTGAAGATGATGTTTTTAGAAGAAAAGAAGGTTGCAACTTTCTATCAAGTTCAAGTCTTTGACTTCATTTTTCTCTTTTCTTCTTTTTTTTTTTTTTTAAGGCGCAGTCACCAATTGATCTGTCATATTGTGGTTTTCAAAGATGAACTGAGAATGCTCTGAAAGGAGTCTGCAGTTGAAGAGCTGCAGGAAGACCTAGAGTAGGGAATTACATTTTCATTGTGGCTAACTTTCAATGACACTGAAGATGTCTCACTTGGAAGATCATCAAACCCATGTTTTCTCTTCTACTTCAACAGACAAAGCTTCATTCATTTGATGTAGAAACTCTGAAGAAACTAATTTTCATTTTGAAATAAGTGTGAATTCTTTTTATCTTGAGATTTAACAACTCTTGACAATGCTTACATTTCACTTCAGAAAAATGAGCTTCAGTCTTTCCAATCACTTTTTCCCACTAAGTCTTCTAGTACTCCCTTTCTCAACCCAGGTTAATATACATGGAATTTTAGTTATAACTACTTCTAAGTTACCTATTTGCTGTATTAATAAAAAAAAATACCATTTACTAAAATCAAAATAAAAATAACCACTTCTTGAAGTTAGGAATCTAAAGAATGGAAAAAAGATTTGCTAATCATAATCTTCAATGATTTATCTTCCATTAATTTCTAGCAGATCAAACCTGTCCTTGATTACATGATACTCTTACCAATTTTCTCCTTCACTATATCTAACATTTAGCTCCATCTCTGTTCCCCTATGGCTATGAATATAATAAATTCCACCCATAAGGCTTCCAGTTCCATAACTGTGCTTAGTACTAAGAATTTTTTGTTGTTTTAAAATATATATTTCACAAAGATTCAACATACAAACATGGGGACAAGAATAAAAGTTAAATAAGGCCTAACTTCTGGAAAAGTATATTATTTAGTTCTTTCCTTTTTTAAGAATGCTGATTTTTTCCTGCCACTGTAGGTCCAAAACTTGTTTTTTATTAAAGAGTTCACACACTGTTCTGTGACTTACCATCTTACCAGGCAATAACAATAATGCTCTAAGTTCTTCTTTCATAAATAGGGCAGTGCTAAGGCCTTGCGATGGTCTTGGTGAGATGATACTTTACACAGACATCACAGTTTTCATCTGAACTACAGATACAATTTTCAGAATTTTGTTAGGTGAAGCCAAAAATTTTTAACTAAATTAGAAGTCAGTTTGAAGCTCCCAATACAGTATTTTAAAAAGCTTATGAAGGAAAAACACTGGAAAAGGAAAAATGAAGATGGCTTACTGTTAGTGGGTGACTTTTGCACTGAAAACATCAAAGCTATTTTTGGTTTAAATATCAACTGTATATAAGTCTAATAGTTCCTGCCCCCAACTTTACATGGATACAGAGCTCTTTCTGATATTTGTATTTCAAAAATCAGAATACCTCTTTCCTTTTCATAAAATGTTATTGAAATTAATGTTGAAAGTGAATGCTGAAAAGTGCTTTGCTGCCATCACTGCTGTCTAAAAAAGTGTTTGACATAGACACAAGATTGGGACAGCCAAGGCTCGAGAAGGGCAAATTTTTGACATAGGATTCCACTGGAAAGTACCTTGAAAGCTCATCTCATCTATCTACTCTTCTGATGCAGGGCAAAAGTATCAGTAACATTTCTGAGCACAGGTAATATGAATATAACAAACCCCATTAACAGAGATTTGACATCATCTCTTCACAACATATGCCTATGCTTCATTATTTCTACTCATTCCTCCCGATATCTAACCTGAATTTCTCTAGCAGCATTTTAAATCTCTTATTTCTTGGCCTGTCTGTGAACATAGAGAAAAATTATTCTCCTTCTTTCTGGGGTAGCTTAGAAGCCTTACCTAAAGACATGTTTCACCTTAGACTTTTCTCATAGAATAAACACCATCAGTTCTAAAAAATTTCCTCAAAAATCAAGTTTTCCTGCTCTGCTTAGGAAAACGTGGCATATATATGATATGTAAAGATGGTCAGAAGACCTGCTGAAGTCAAGATACACAACATTTATTATTGCTCTTCTGTTCACAGATCTATTGGCCCAAAGAACAAGGAAAACAGATTGGTTTGATGTGGGCTGCTCTCAACAGATCCATTCTGTCTGTCAGCCATTTCTTTGCTATCTTCCAGATGTTTACATATCACTCATTTGATTATTTGTCCATTTTATTTGTTCTAGGAATTTTTAGGAATTTTAGTTAAAGTGGCTGATGAAAAATTCCCTGGCTTCTTTTTTATCTTTTAAGAACTACATTTCTCCTTTTTCAATCTCTTAGAGCCTTTGCAACCATCTCCTGTGTTATCAGAGATGCTTGCTGACGGCTTTAAATAGTTTTGGCCAGTGCTCTAAATAAGCTAGAGTCCATTTTATTAGTCTGTAAGATCATGGTCCTTAGTTTTTCATAAAAATGATTATTAGCCACATGATTACAGCAGACTTCTATAGTGAATACTGAAAAAGAAAAGGCATTAAATTGATCTAAGATATTACTAGTTTTCTCACTCAGCTTGGTACAGAATAGTTTCTCAGTCTTTCTTTTATTCCTTACAGGATTCAAGTAGAAACTCCGTAGTCATAAACTGTGATGTCCTTTATAAAAACAAAATTTTTTTAGCTGGACACTTAAAAAAGGTTTCTTGTTCCTCCTAATTATAACTTCTTCTGTGCCTTGTTCTTTTTGATTTCTGTCCCCACATACTTATGCACTCCTTTATACTGATCCTAGTAATCTCACATAATTTTCATTTCCTGTATGACTCACATGTTTGAGGTCAATGTATATGATTTAACCAGATGACTTCTTGCTATATACCTGCTATTCTTTCCTTGCATTGGGATCATTAAATTCCAAGAGCATGTTTTCCGTCAGGAAGTGCTTAATTCCTTTATTCCTTTAAATTTCTCTTCCATGACATGTGATCTCCCAGTATTCTGAGTTTGATGAAGTCTTCTTTCTTGAAATCCTTTTTCTTCTACTTTGCTGTTCTCCCTCCTTTCTTTCAAAAGGATCATGGATACTTTCATTTCATGTTCACACAAGTTCTCTTTCACTCTCATGTTCTCATCCACATCCTATTTAGCACAAGGCTGCTATTCTAACCTGTCTAGTTGCTTCCTCTACTTTCTGTATCAAGGCTGACACAAAAAATATTTTTTTTTTCACTGCAAGCTGTTATATTTCTTTCCAGCTGAAGTCTACATAAACTTTTTTCTCTGCTTTTATGAAGTTTCGTGCCCCAGAGCATTTGGCTCCTTTCTCAAAGAAAGCCAAAACACCCCAAAAAAGTGCTGGCTCACAAACTCCAAAACTAAATTCAAGCCTTATACACCAGGTATTTCTGGCTTGGGATTGCAATGGAAATCTCCCTGATTTGTCATCAGATGCATGTATCCTCCTTCTGGACAAGCCACCATGTGTGCCCTCGTATTTCCATCAAATGAGCCATTTTAACAATCCATTACTATGTTAGCCGAGTGGAAGTCTCATCTAAAGAATACTCCCAGTTTTTCAATTACTATTTTCTATTCCAAATTTCTATGTGTGAAGAAACATTTCTAGATTTGAAAGGAGAGCAGGTCACTCAGATTTCAGATTGCCTGCTTAGTAGGTCATAAAAGGAAAAATACCCATTCTCATGGAACTGTTTATATAAGTTTTTTTCAATAAAAACTCTGAACTTTACCCAATGTGCATTCATCATTTGGGTTTTTTTCTGCTGACTCTCAGTCTGAAATTTGAAGTTTGCTTCTATATACTATAAGAGAAAGAGAATGGCACCTGTACTCCAGATTTATGAGTATTTGCTACATACAGAAGAAAACTGGGAGGAATATTTGGTCTTAAAACTAGAAAATAGGTTAGAAATCTCAAATTATTTTCTCACTCTCCTACTTATGCAGGTATCATTTTTATTAAGAAGAACACGTACTTTTCATGTGCTTTAAATAGAGCACAGGTACAATCCTAGTGAAGACATGAGAGCTATAGCATGAATCCACATTAATTGCTTGAAGTAAACTCTAGGATTAGAAACTTTTTCTGATGGTGACAGTGTCCTGGTGTGTGAACTTCGGCAACTCATTTATCTGTCCTTTAATTTTTGGTTCCCCAAGTGCAAAATGACTATGACAAGAGTTATCAAATTCATACAGTGTTTGTCTTAGAGAGTATTTATAAGCCTAAAAATGTTGTTACATGATAAATGCTACAGAAAGCAAAGGACTTTTATTAATGATGCCCACACAGAATGATGCTTGTATCTTAGTGATAAGTTCATCCCTAAAATCACTACAAGAAGATTTAAAAGCTTACAGAAAATGTTGAAATGAGGCAAATTTCCACTCATCTCTGTAGAGCAGCAGCACTGAGAGCTCCAGCATACATCTGTCATCTGGAGGCCAAGCAGGCATTCCACAATTCCAGGAAATCAATTCCAAAGACTGTAGATTGTCAGTTGCTTGTACACTGGAGGCCATCCAGGCAGCAGATTAAATTGTATGAGAAAATTGTAGCAAGCTCTAGACTGCATGTAATGCAGACCCTCAATGACCTTTTCGAGGACTTGGGAAATATGCATTGAAATTGCCAGTGGGCCCTTTTGTAGCACCAAAACTGCATACTGAATTTCTCTTACTTATCACACGGGGTCATTCACAGCTGAGCTGTTTCTGAAGAGGAAAAACAAACCTGAAAATGTAATCACCATCTTTTCTTCTTTCAGAAAATGTACAAGGTTACCAGAGATGCATTATCTGTATAACCACAAAAAGAAAATAAGTTGGTACTTGTGAAAGCCACAGTCTTTAGCAGCATTTAACAGGGCTACTGTTACTGAATCTTTTAGCCCTGAGAGATTTTGGCAGAATACACAAAACACTGACCAAAATGATTGCTGATTGCAGAAGGTTGATTTAGATGAGTAACAGTTACAGTTTTGTTGTTTCATTCGGACTGTTAATCACCACCTGGTTTTTAGGCTTCATTTTTTTCTAGACTAGACCTTGACCTTTCAAACTCCAAATGTGACCCTTTCAGTGCTGCTGACCTAGGGGTTCAGGCTACAATATGCAATTTGCCTTGTCATGAACAGAAAAACTGCACGTACACAAAGAATGTAAACCCTTAAAAAATATAGATGAGCCACATGAAATCCTGTTTCTTACTTCTGACCAGCCTATGGTTTCAAAAACTGGAGAGTTAACACCCCTGACTTCTACTTTCCCTTTTATCAGTGGCAAGGTGGGCTGGTCATTTTATCTCACCCCTTAATAGTATTTCTACACTTCAGGAAAGCTGCATGACTTAACATATATTTATATTTTTACTTTTTAAAAAACTATTAAAAAAGATTTTCAGGGCATTTTAAGTGGATAGAATGAGTAGATTCATTGGAGTGCAGTTGTGCTTCTCTGAATAGCTCCTTTACATTCACTATGACACACAAACGTGTCTTTTTGCTTTGCTAAAAGATCATATGAAATCACATCCCAAGCTGCCCATAACTTAAGAGTTTTGTGTTTAGCTTCAAAGCAGCTTTTAAGGCATCACACTAGGCAAGTTTTTGGTCTGACAACAAGGCTCTACAATCTCTCTAAGTCACATGATCAGGGAGGGAAGTGGTGAACAGGAACTGTCCTTACTATTCTCATGTTTTGTTGACTCTGCCACAGACTTCCCATATGACCTTGACCAAGTTTTTAAAACTATTTCCTAATTCCCTGTACAGCATTCTGGGGTTATAATTCCCCATGACAGAAGTATCTGAATATAAATTTACTGCTAAATGTCTTTTATGCTAAGACTTCTAAGTAATGTACACTTTCAAAGAATAGTATCTTTCCGCTAAAAGAGCAGTTGCCCTCCTGATTAGGAACTAACCTTGTTTATATTTTTAACTTTGCTTTATCAGAGATCTTGTTCTGATACATCTGTATGTTGTAACTTATGCTTTCAGGTCAGTACTTTTCTGCCACTTATATTAGATATTTTTACAAAGATTTTGATCAGCTATAGCACATCTGGTGCTAGCTACTGTAGAATTAGACTTCCTGTGTTCTGGGAAGGAAAGATGGGGAGAAAGGAATGGAGCAGCAATCCCTGTACACACACGAAAAGGATATCTATGGCCTAAATGACTGAAGAATGGAATGAATGTCATATGAATATAAAGAGCAGACTTTCAAAAACTGTTTTAGCCACAGGCCTTTTCAAGTCAAATATCTGGTGTATAGAGGCTGTAAAAAGCAAAGCAGGAATTTCTAGGATTGATTTTCATCCCTTTGACTCATCCCTTTCCTTTGCCCATTTGCTCTCGTAAGACAGGTCCAGAGTGTGCAACAGGAAACCAAGCAAAAACAATACAAGAAAAACGTATTTTAATTTTAGCGACACAGCTGCTTCTGGGTTCTTTAAATACACTCCTCCCTAAGTGCTTCCATACACCACTATATCCAAGCGCTCTAGACAGGCTGAGTCTCAACTGCAAACTCATTCCACAACTAATCTCTGTCTGGCATTGTTACAGTAATCAAACCAAGTTGGTCAAATGCCCAGTTGGGGCAAACTGGGTGCTTATCCAAGGGCTCTCTGTTATGTGACTTGAAATGATGAGTTACAGTCTCTTTGGGCAGGGACAAGTTTGTGGATAGGAATTAAACATAACCTCTTTTTTTCCTTATCTTCTCCCTCTGCACATTAATACACAGCATAAGAAACCAAAAATATCTTTCGAAGGCATGCCTGTGAGTGACACTGTGCCCTAGTATAATGTGACAGGTGACCTATTCTCCTTGTTCCAGGCTGCATGTAGCCTTGCTGTCTGGAAAACTATCTGGGGAATTTAAGGCCTACCAAGAGAAAAATGGGAAATCTAAAAACTCAGTCACATACTCAGTTCTTCATCTTGGGTTGTTTTTTTCCTTATGGCTTTTGAAGGTGAAACAAACTACCTCTGAATTCCAGAGGTTTTTTACTGCCATCATGTGGAGAATTTCCTTTAAAAAAGAGAAAAAGTGTCTTCCCTGACAGATACAATTTTTCCTGCCCTTGGCAAAACTGTAAGAATCTAATTCAGTCTTACACCTACACAGAGCTAGTTCTGAAGCCTCGAATACTACAATATCTGGTAAATATTCAACTGTCCTTAGTACATTTTGCTTTTGCCCTATTGAAACAGTTTTATTTGTTGGCATAGCAGAGGTGGGCAAGATTGTGACAACCTGGGTATGCTTGTTATTTCTGATATTTCATTACAGGTTTGTTTCTCTGGTCTGCAGGAACATACAAGCACATAATATCAAGGCTATTTCTCTCCATGCAGCAATGCTACAAAGAAAAACAGTATTACAGCAGGGTATCACAAATCCAATTACATAAATTATCTTGGGATCAGAAATACACATTTTTTTGGCATTCCTATTCCCACTATGCAATCCCCCATTTTATCTGACCACTGTAACAATCACACGTGAGAAATCTGATAAGCATAAAACTGTTATGGAAGATTGGAAATTTAGAGGCCTATATTAATTTTAATAGAAGAAGAAGAGTATTTCAACATCCTAGGAAGCTCCAAGATTTCAGAAGTTTTCAGCAAAACCAAGGACTGTTTCAATTAGGAACGTCGCTAGATTTTATACCTATTTTATTTCTTTTTAGTTCTGTTCTGTACTGATGAACATTGTATTCACAAGTAAACTACATAATTTTTCAGTGAGCTTTTCACAGATATTGACAGATATTCCTCAAAGATTTCCCTTGTATTAAATCAATACTATCTGAAAGACAATTTCTGTCAGAACATTTCATAGAAACTGTTGTTTTCCCAAAGACAAACAAACAAGTGGTCCCATTTTCAAGACTGGTGAGCCCCCAGTAGCTCCTCATGAATTCAGCACAACACAATTGCACATAGATTAGAAATCTAATTTATATCTTCTGTCCATTCTGCTATATCACATCAAATAAAAACTGGTTTTTAGTTTCTCCCAGAACATAGGTTTCCAACAGTAATTAGGGACCTCAGCAAATGACTCCAGAACAGAAGCACATTTTAACTGATACTGACATCCTCCTAATAAGAATTCTTCAGAAGAGCTGCTACACCCATCAAGTTTAAAAAGTTGCTCTGAAGATCTGTGAAGTACTACCACCAAGGCACCACCTTTTTCTAGTGTCATAAAAATCTGTTCAGATTCGGCTACATTATACACAGCCCAGGGTAAAAATCAGCACTTAGCAGATTTTTCTTGATCTGCTCCTATAAGCCCTCACAATTCCTGTCACACTGGACACAAACTGTTCAGTGTTTTGCTGAGCTAGTCAGTGCAGTGCAGGTTTCTAAGTTAAAGGTAAAATCTTTCCCGCTACTGTTCCCTGTAATAGGGGAACATACTTGGCCCTGCAATCCAAAAGACAGTTCTGTATTTGTCTTTCAGATGGTTCTAGTAATTTTGAACGTTTCACAATCATACTGTTAGTCAAAGCTTCAACCACTACTAAGAGAACCCCCACACACCAGATTAATTCAGCCATCTAACATAACAAGCCTACAGGGAAAGCAACTGAGTCACAGTGGCATCTGAGCTTCTCGGAAAGCCTACGTCCAGTCTATATCCCTGGCTCATCTATCCATACTGTGAGGCACAGCACATGGCTGTATCAATGTTACCACATCATATGATCTCCTACTGACTAGTCTGTAGGAAATGTAATCCTCCTATGTGCAACTAATATGGTTGGTCTTTAATCCTCCACAGAAACAGGTCTGTACCGAAGGCCCAAGACTCAAGTTCTCTTTTGCATGAAGTACATTTTTCATCTTTGTATATAAAGTTACAGATTCATGCCTTTTCATTTGCTTGAAAAAATGATGAACATAACAGGCCAAAATCCTTACCAAAATCATAATCTCAAACACAGCCATGTCAACAATAGTTTCCAAAAATTAGGAAAATACTGATTTGAGATCACAAATTTGTCCTTAGTTCTGCTATGTTACACATTTATGATATCAAGATATCTTTAATTATCTACTGACATCTTCGTGTTTTTCTGCCAAACAAGGAATCATCCAGTTGAATGACTAAATGGTAACAGGAATAAAATATGTAGAGAAATATGTAGAGAATTAGGCTGCTGTTTGCAGTATTCCTATCTCGTATTAGTTTCCCTTGGTACATAAATAAAAAATCACAGTCTCACATAATATTCTGAGTTGGAAGGACCCACAAGGATCATCAAAGTCCAGCTACTGTCCCTGCACAGGCCAGCCCCAAGAATCACACATTTACCTAAACAAATAACAATATTTTAAAGTAAGATTTGGGACTCCTTCTTGTAATCCTATGTCAATTAGACAAAGGCCTTTTCATCCGGAAAAAAAAAAAAAAAAATGAAAAAGAGTCCGCAGGCAGTCCTTGATTGGACTAAATTTGTCCTTCTCTAGATCCTGTAATCCAAAGAGACTCACGACACCCAGTGGTTATTACAAGTAACGCAGGCATACAGAAGCCGTGGAGAATGTGAAGATGCTGATTGCAGTTCTCAGGTTCACAAAATTAAGATGCAGCTAGAAAAATGAAGACACTGGACAAGTTACAATCCCTATTAAAGAGTCTGCAGAGATGGTCTTAGCAAACTCAACACTTATGAAAGAAACTCCCAAAGCCACCACCAACATCTGAAATAGAAACAAATAATTTTTGAACTCCAGGGAAACATGACATCTAGCCTGCTTTGGAGCAAACAATAGCTCTTCCATGACAACAGTGTAAATCCTGTAGATCTTTTCACCAGAAGAAAAAAAACCACTATCATGAGGAGATGACCCTGACAGCATAGCACTAAGTAAAGCTATCCTTCTACGCCCTGTAGCTTTCCACACGATATATTGAGGAGCAGACAGAGAAGATGACTGTGCTGGAGAGGTGAGGGAACACAAAAGGGCTTGCTGCTCTCCAGAGTACTCGGGCCTGCTGCAATGGTCTGGTGCTGCAAGGGTTAAAAGCAGTCACTGGGGATGCTCTTTTCAACCACTTCCCCAAATCCTCATTTGGCCCAAAAGTCTAGAAGTTGGAAAGGGAATATTAAATCCACCTTTGTTCTCCTCCAACATAAAACAGTACAGAAGAATGTAAGAGCATCAAAAGTGCTTTATTCCTGATATGCCATCTCTGTTAATAATTTGTTATTTTTAAATTACCTTCTTTCTGCCTTGTCTTAAATTGGATACATTTATGGTAAAGATGAAGTTGCAGATGGATATAACAATATGAAAGATGTGTACTTTGAAAAGAATACGCACCTAAAGTTGAAATTTAGAGGAAAAGGAGCCATTACTAAAGTACTTTCCTTAGAGAAAAATCCTGTTAAGTCTAGGACCTGTGATAGACTGCAGGTCAGAGCACATGATCACAATGTTTCCTGCCTTGATATTTATTAAATAAGATACTACTAACAGAATACATACATGGAATGTCTTTTCAAAGAGATTTTGAACTTTAATATCATTTTAATGACCAAGAACACACTTTATCTGCATGAATTCATTATTTTGTTGAGACCAATGAAAACTTAAGAAGCATCATTTGAACGACATTCTTCTATTTATGTATTGAAATTACAGAAGTGAAGAACAGAAGGAACAAAGATAGCTGTATTAAAATATAAAAATTAGACTGGTTCAATGAAATGAGATGAATAAAGCTATTTGCAAACTAACTTAATACAATATTGTACTTGTTAAATCGTATTTTGTCTGTGATAGCAAAACAAAGCAGTGAGTATATGAAGACAAAAGATTGAGTACATGGTGTTTTCAGACCTAACCTTTCCAGTTCAGACAGTGTAATATGAAACCACATTCTTCTGACCTGGCTATGCTTTACTTCCAAAGTTTGCCAAACATTTCTTTCTACTGTTGTCTTAGGACAAAAGATTCTTTGTCCCACAAGCATTTACGAAATCTATGCATCAACACCTTTATTAATTGTCCAATATGCACACAAGACCTATTAATTAACCACTTCATTAGATAAAAACTTGTGTATGTCCCTCTTAAGCCATGAAAGATTATTTCTGCATCTTTTCCTGAAAGAGGAGATTCAACACCTTTTTTTAAAAAGTGTTGAAACACCTATACTGAATAAACATGCAGTCATACTTCAATCACATTCTTTTCACTCTTTTCCTGTTGAATGACCAGAATAAACAGGGAAGTGAACAAAAAGTTAATACTTATTTGTCAAAACACTCACCTTTAGGATAAACAAATCAACCATTGTATAACATAAGGAAAAAGGAAAACATCCTGTTGCCACTGACTGTAATCACTGAACTCACACAGTAAATAAGACCTTGGATCAATGAAGAATCAAATGAAATGGAAAGGGAGAGAAGTGGCAATGACAGAAATAATATTAAAACTACAAAACCAGGTGATGAGATGATCAATATAAACCTAAGGTTTAAATCAACCTAATTCAGGCACAATTTGGGTGATAAGATTTAATTTATTTATAAAAGAGGTTTACCTTGACTACCCAAGAAAACTCCTCTATTAAACAGTATAATAATTCAGTTCTCCTACCTGCTGCCCCTTGGATGAGGACCTGGTATCACATATTCCAAATCTGTTCTGAATCACCTGAACTGAACAGCAGGTTGTCTGTACCAAACACAGGCTACTTGCTCTCTGGTGAGCTGTTTTCACTGAGCACCCACATATACTCCATATCCTGAGAAATCTGGCCTCTCTGGAGGACAGTAAGAGTTTTTTTCTGGGTACAAGGCAACCCAGGACCATGCCTGTGCAAATAAGATGATACAACAGCATTCTTAGCATGCTTTTCCTCAGGACTCAAAACTCCTGAACAGTAAAGGATCCAAATCCAGGGTCTAGAAATCATACTTCTCACACTACAGCTTAGATGTAATCAGAGCAAACTCTGGCATTAAAGTGCTCAAAAAGACATCCTAAGAATGAGAGTCACTAGTGTTCTCTCACAGCATTTCAGATTGGTAGGACTGGAACCCATCAGTCCCATATCTTTTAAAATGACGGTGTCATTTCATGTAACCTCAAACATTTTTGTGTTGCATTTGACAAGTTGCTTATGAAACTGTGCTGAGATTAAAGGTCCTTCTCTTTTTCATTCAGGGATTTATTAGATCTTGCTGACCTCTTAAATCAGCATATTTCAGGTTCTTTAACAAAACCATAACAATGGAAGGTTTTTCTTTCCATTTCTGTTTAAGGAATTCATTGTGTCTTTGTTCAGGTCTTCCACACAGCCTTTTCAGTTTTCTCTAATGAAATGGCTTTCATGTCCAAATGCAAAATATTCTGACAGATTTCTGGGTGCTGGTAGCGTTTATGCAGTTCTCAGACCAAGAATAGCTACTCTAGTCATATTCATTGAACCAGGGACTCACTTCCTCCTCTTTATTTGCTCTTGGATTATATGCAGTTCATGTAAACCAAATCCACGCATGTAACACTTCCCCACCATGTAAAAGTTGGGGTTTTTTTTTGTTTTGTGTCACTCATGACAGGAAAAAGTGATTCTTCCCCTGTACTTGGCTCTGGTGAAACCACACCTGGAGTTCTGTGTCCAGTTCTGGGTCCCTCCATTCAGGAAAGAACATGGAGGTCCTGGAGTAAGTTCAGAGAAGGGCAATGAAGCTGGTGAAGGATCTAGAGCACGAGTTCTGTGAGGAGCAGAAGGGAGTGTTCAGCCCAGAGGGAAAAAAAAGAGAAAAAAAAAAGAAAAAAAAAAAAAAAAAAAAAAGAGCCTCGGGGTGACGTTTTCACTCTCCCAAGGATGTTGAAAGGGGGCTGTAGCCACATGGGGTTTGACCTCTTCTCCCAGCAACCAGAGACAGGGCATAGTCTCAAGCTGTGCCAGGGGAGGCTCAGGTTGGAGATGAGAAGGAATTTCTTCACAAAAAGGATGGTTAGACAATGGAACAGGATGCCCAAGGAAGTGATGGAGTCACCGATCCTTTAAGTGTTTAAGAAAAGACTGGATGTAGCACTTAGTGCCATGGTCTAGTTGACATGGTGGTGTTAGGTCATAGGTTGGACTCGATGATCCAAGGTCTCTTCTTACCTAACTGATTCTGTGATTCCTTTTTTTGCCGTGTTTTCCCTCTTTGAGACAAGTTTGAGACCTCTTTGATGCTGCTTTCCTGGTATTTCAAGCGTCTGTGTTTCCTCTCTCATTCATGCAGTGAGAGAGGCCGCACAAATGCCTAACCTTCTGTGTGGGGTAGAGTTCGTACCTTCTTGTACAGTACTGGGGAGGCCAGCAGCACCCCAAACTCCCGGCCCCCCACACGCCAGGACACAGCGACGACCTACCCCGACACCCGCACTCCCGCCACCCGCTCTGCGCATGCGCGCTCGGGGCGCGGCGGCCGCGCCCCCCCCCCGGCGGCCGTGAGGGCGGGGCGTGCCCGGGGCGGGTGCGGCGCATGCGCGGCGCGGCGCGGCTGAGCTGTGGCGGCCCCGCGCCCAGGTGAGGGGCGGCCCGGCCCGGCCCGGCCCGGCGGGAGGCGGCGGCCCGGGGGGCCCTGGGACCGTGCTGTACCCGCTGCCCCGGGACCGTGCTGTACCCGCTGCCCCTCGCCGTGTGGCGGGACGGCGACTCGGGCCCGGCAACTAAGTGGCTCGGCCCGCCTGCGCGGGCTCTCCTCGTGCCGCAGGAGTCTGGCGTGTGGGCCCGGGAGGCGCTTGGGTGGGATCAGCGGGAGGGACGGCCCTGGACGACGGCGTGGGCTCCCGGTTGTAAAGGCGGTGCGCGGCGGAGGTCCTGCTCGCCGGGCCCGGGCGGACGGCTCTGGCCCGGGGATGGGCAGCAGCGTTCTCACGCCCGTGCCTCGGGGCAGTGGCACTTCTGGTTTGTTTATTTTCGGCTGTGGCAGTGGTGTTTTGCTTTTTTCCGTGCGAGAAGATGGTGTGTCAGCTCTTCCCAAAGCCTCACTTGCTGCAAAGCTGGCAGATGAGATGTTCTTGCTTTATTTCTAGCCCTCTTTCTGTTTCTTGTTTTGATTTGGTTTTGGGGTTTTATTTTAGATTAGCGTTTCTGCGTATCACTTTCTTTAAAATTACATTTGTTTTGGAAAGGGCTAAGTAACGAAAGCGTGAATCAGGACTTAAACCACTTCTTCCATTGCAAGGATAGCATCTAGGTTGCACTTATGTAACCATGTTTGTTCCATACCTGTTAGCAGGCAGGCAGGTGTGACTGAAGGGGGAAAGTAAAAGTGATGCAAGTAGCTACTTGAGATTTTCTTCTGCTGACCATTATTCCATCATCCTTGTAACAGACAGTCATACTCCCATTTAAGGATTAAATACTGATGCTAAGACTCAGGATTTTGGAGCACACTTCTAACAAAGTTGGCAGGACCTGAAGGAGGAGCTTGCATTTTGGCATAGATTATTCCAGAATGTCTGTTGCAATGTCATTTGAAGCAGCTTGTACTGGATACTGCTGCTAATGGACTCCTGAGTTCCTGTTTTTGTACTTTAAATATAAAACTTTATATTGAGACATAACTTCAGTGGGTTAGTTTATAGGAAAATAATTTCTACATATAATAGGCAGCTGAAGGTTGTGACAACTATGTAATGTGGGAGGGCATAATGTTACTACATTTTTCTGATTTTTATAGCTTTTAGTTTCAGTCTTTCAGGGTTTGCATTCTGGGTGTGGGCATTTCTAGGGCTCTGTCTCCCCTAGGAGTGTGTTGCAGTATGTGCCGCTCTTTCAGCAGCATAGATTTCTTTAGCCCCCAGTGTGTTCACTGATCACTCATTCTTTTCTCTGATGACTTACTCTGCTCTTGAGAATGAAATAAACTGTCTTAGCAAAACCACAGCTTTGCAGGTTCAGCTGCATTTGTTGTAAGAGCTTCAGCCAGCACAGCTGTCTTGTTTTGCATTTCAGCCCTTGGGACAACAAATCTTTCATAAGATAAATAATGCCCTGAGTAATTTTAGTTCTTGAAATAAATGTTGTTTATGAATAGCCTTTAGTTTTTAGTTTGTTATACCTTTCTGGGGTGGAAAGACATGTCCAATACATTATCTTTTGATCTAAATTTCATTCTTTCAGCATTTTGAGATATTTCTTTAAGTCTGCAGTTAGCTCCCTGGCAGTATAAAAGGAGATACGCAACTGTTCTCCATTGTTGTCTTATACTGATGGAACTTCCTTTAGATTCAGATAAAAGTCCTTCTTTGTTCTTAACTGTTTTTGTAGTTCCCCAGTGGAAAAGGTGTTAAAAACTACCCACAGCACTATGGAAGCACTCAAACAGAAGAGTCATCTGCTGCCACCCTTGAGGAATTGTTTGGCCAAGTGACTGAAATGAAGAGCTTCAACCGTCACTTCAGTATGGCGGCAGCTGAATCTGACAAAGACTCCGGATATTCAGGTTTAGAGAAACACTGTGTTACCTTTTCTGTGTGTTACTGTGCTGAGGCTGTGCTTTAATTGGTGATGTGTAACAAATCTGAGTAAACCCTTCCAGTTTGTGTCTCATTACCTTGGAGGGTAAACTTTCTATGCAAGTTAGGTTTCGCCTGCAATCATCCTACCACCAAAGTCTTTTGAAGTGGAACATTACCAAGTTACAAAGTTCATCCTGTGAATTTGAATGGCATGGGAACTTAGAATTAATGGAAAAATCTTAGCCTTTAGAATCTAGAAGTGGAGATGTCAAGATTACTTTTTGTTCTTTGCAGTGATGAATGAATTGTTGGATTATGCTGCCCAGTGTCCCTTATGATCTGACCGTATTATCAGTGGTGCCTGATAAACCAGAGAGTAACGGTTATAACATCAATAAAATAATAGACACGGTGTGCCATTTTGCTACTCAACGAAACTATGCAAAAATTACATTTAAACAAGAAAGAAAGCACTTCTATGAAAGATACCTGCTTTACTGGGTTTTAGATAGAAATTTTCAGGACACAAAGTGTCTGCATTGCAAACTATGGATGTGTCTATACTGGGGCCTATAGTGCTTTCCTGCATCAGTTTTTAGAGCAATGCGACCTTCATGATACTATGCAGTCCCTTAGAGACTAAATACAAAAGAACAGAAAGTAATGGATTTTTGGGGGGAGAAAATGTCTGTGTAAGAACTGACCAGAAATACAAAGCCTTTTATTAGAGGCTGTCTGACAGATGTTGTAACGGCTTTAAATTTGTTAGTATTACAGAACTAAACTCTGTTGTTCTTTGTGACTTGGTTGAAGGAGGCAGAATATTAGAACTGAAACGCAGTAGTAAACATGTTGCATGTGGAACAACTAACAGCTGAATTCTGCATCTGGCAGATGGAAGTTCAGAGTGCCCTAGTGCTATGGAGCAGACGGACTCCGAGGATGTGCTGAATACGCTGTGTTGGAGTGCAGAGGATGGACCTTGGCAATGCCCGAGAACCACAAGCAACTCCTTTCCTGCACTCTCTCCTATGGTTGTTATGAAAAATGTGTTGGTCAAGCAGGTAGGGAAAAAATAATATCTTGAAAAATATTGCATGTTCTTAATTTAAAAAAAACCAAACATTTTTCCTTTCAAAAAAGATGTTGCACTCCAGAAAGTAACTGGTAATTTGCTAAGTTTTAATGTGAGTCTCAGTTCATTTGAGAGGCAGCTGGAATCACTAAGATGGAATGTGAAATAGAGAAACTCTGCTCCATCTCCATCTGCTGAACCTCTTTGTCTCAAAGGAATCCCCCCAAAATACATCTTCAAGAATGTTACATGAATAGCACCAAAGATTAAACAGAAAAGGGTAGTTTGCTTTTGAAAGCTGCTGTTGTCTTTTTCATTCAGAAAAGATGAAGTAGGATGATAGGTTTGTTTCCTCATTCTTAGGTTCCAGAAGTGCTTCATTTGTAATGGGAAACACTAATCCAGAATGTTATAAATGAGAAATTTAAATCCTTATCTGAAGTTGGCTGTGGTACTCCTACTTTAATAGTTGTTTCATTTAACTGCATGTGATGGCTCATGTTGCAACAATTACATTCCCTGTTTATGTTCTCCAGTGTTGCAATGTCTAGTTCCTCCAGCACATGTGTGAGACCCCCTGTGTAACTTTAACATTTTAACAGAAGGCGTGAGAAGTCCAAAGTAATGTCACATTATTAGACCTCTTGCTCTGTAGTCAATCATTTTTGGAGCAGAGCAAAAGTTCTTCAATTTTTTTTTTTTACTAGAATACTTCTGAGAATACTGTGGGTAGGGGAAAAAAGAATAATAGATCCTGATTCTTTTTCTACTGAACCTGTTTCGACAGCAAGCAAGACCTAATATTCACTGTTAGTATTTAGCAGATTATGCAGCTGTAGGGGAAGTGGTTCTGCTCTCTGAGCATCATGCTTTATCTTGACAAGAAAAATTTTGTTTTATAGTCACATTCCTAGATGTGTGGACAAAATACTATGTAAACAAATGCTGAAATTGTCAGGAATAGGCAAGCTTCACCAAAGGCTGATAGCCTTTGGCTCAGAGCTCAAAAATTAAGACATTACCTGCACTGATTCCAGTGTTAAACTCCAAGCTCTGTTTCAAATAAGAAGCAGCAGCAACTAATAATATATAGAGAGAGAGATATTAAAAAAAATCCAACCACACACACACACACACATATATATATATAAAACCCTGGTAGTATAGCAAAAAGATAATTTGGCAAGGAAGAGTTGGAGATAGATAAAATGGCCCCACTTGGTTCTCTTGAGCCATGCATCATAATATCTAACTACAATTATATGTATGATTAAAGACAATAATGTCAAATTGAAAAATGTTTACTACAAGAAAGGAAAGCAACAAGTCTGGGTCAGAATAATAATGAAATGTGTTTCTGCCTTTCATCATTATGCGTAGTTAGCTCAGGTGGTCATCTTTTTGAAATGGTCTTTTCAACACAGCGTTCAGTTGGACTTGGTGGACCAAAAAAAAAAAAAAGCAGCATCCAGTTACTGTTGTTTATCTGTTCTAGTTTCAGTTTCAATCAACATCATCCTTCTGTCTTGGAACCACTGTGATCCTCTACCTCCTGGCCCAATTTCAGAATGTAAACAGCTAACAGTAATGCTGCTAAAAAAGAATCAAGTGGCAATTAATTCTCTAGAACACAGTGCTGATTGTGGTAGGGTTTCTGGAAGTCTTGTAGAAGTCTTTAATAAGTAGGAAAGCTTTTTAGGCAAGTAACACTGGTACATCAGGAAGTTAGCTTTCATAGCTTTCATTAAAAAATACAACAAAACACACAACAATTTGCAGAGTTAGTAAAATAAAAGTGGCCTTCTCTACTGAAAATGAGATTTTGATTAGGAGAACAAGAGCACAGTGCTATGTGAGAAGGAAAGGAAGAAAGAACAGAGATAGGAAGAAACAAGAAACCTAAGAACAAGATAAACAGTTACCACAGCTCTTTTGGCCTCAATGATTGTGGGGCTCTGCTGTGCTAAGTGCTGTTCTGCAGTGCAGTAAATGGCAACTTCTGGCTCCAAATCCTTGCTCTTTAAGGCTACATGTTCTGTCCTGTGTATGTATAGCTGCAGTATTGATATGCTTCCTCATTCTTTACATCTCCAGATACTTTTCTTTTGAATGTTCTTTCTTCTGTGTTAAGGTAGTAATATTTATTTTTACAGGTAGCTGTTCTGTACCCCTATTCCATAAGCATCTTCCCCACTGAACCAAAGAAACATTGTGTCAGAGTAGGTAATTGAATCTTATCTCCAAGTCTCAGTGTCCTAATCAGTGGGTAATACCTGCTTTTGGTAAGTTCCACGTCCTTTACTGGGGGAATGGACTTTAGCAAAGTATGTTAGCATTTGCCAGTTTAAAACTTATGAGACTGGTGGAAAGGATATGGATTTCAGATGACTTAATGTAGTACTCAAAATAATAAGATGTATTTGTGGTAGCTAAAAACTGCCTTCAGCAGGCCTGCCAGTTGTGTTCCAAGTTGTAGGAATTGAAAAAGCAGCTGAGAGTATATTAGTATAATTGTCACAGTATATATTAAGGAGTGAGATTTTGCTTTAGAAAGAAATAGTGTCACTTACTAGACCATTTGATGTCTTTGGAGAGAAGCAATCGTGTTTATGGCCAGAAGATCTCATGAAGATCTCTAGTAAGGTGTTGGAGGAAAAAGAGGTAATGTCTTGTAAAAATGGTTGTTTTCCCCTATATTCCAGAGTATGGTGTGTGGGAGGGAGTAAAGCCTTGGGCATTGTTCTTGAAATAAAATGCTTTTAAGGTTTATCGGTGTGCACTGTTTCAGCAGAGGTACAAACTTAAACTCCTCTGGGCTAACCATGGGCTTTTCTCCTTGCACTGGTTGATATTCAGCCTTTTTTTTTCTGCTTCATACATATATTTACTATATATTTTATTTTATATTTACTGAAACTGTGGATTGTACTTTAAATTACAAGGCTTCCTGAACAGATGTTGTGTATCTTAACCATTTCAAAATCTTGCTATAATGATAGATTTGAGAAGATTTGAGTTGCTACCTTTCGACAAAGAGGGAGCCTGAATTATTCCTAAAATGTCTGTGCAGTCTTTCCTTTACTCTTGAGATATTTTATATCAGAAAGCTTAATTATTTTTCAGTTTTCCTGTGCCCTTGTAGTTTAACCCAAATTCTTTAATGAACATTCTACAATATAAGCTTGTACTTTAATTCTTACTTAGGAAAGCATCTATAAATTCAGATTGAATTGTTTTTAAATAGATCTGTTGTTACATAGTAAAAAGATTATGGATTACAGCTTTGTTTCCCGCGTTACACTCCATTGTCAGAGAAAGAGAAGGATGAATTTGGTAGAAAACTCTTCATAACACATTAATTGGACAGTATATATAAAATGTGGAAGAATGGCACAGTTCATCTGTTTAAGTTTGTTTTTATTGTCTTCTATAACACTTTCGTAAGACTTGTGGTTTTTCCCTGTTTGTGCTTCTCAGGGGAGTTCATCACAACTCCAGTCTTGGACTGTGCAGCCATCCTTTGAAGTGATTCCAGCTCAGCCACAGCTAGTGTTTCTTCGTCCATCAATCCCACCTCCTGTTAATCCTCACCCTGTTGGGAAAAAGAGAAATGATTCCACTAATTACCTGCCCATACTGAATTCTTTTCCCAAAATAGCACCACAGCCCTGCAAAAGAGATCACTCCTTTGATCTAGAAGAATGTCAGGAAACCACTTGCCATAAACGACTCTGCACAGAAGCGCCCAAGATGGAGACTTCTCCTGTACTGACAAGCACAGGTTTGCCTACCAGCCCTTTTTCCCACCTACCAGTTAGCTTTAAGACCCCTCAGGATTCTAACCAGCAAAGTTCTTCAGCTCTGGTGACAAGTGGAAAACTGTCAGCTCTTCCTGGTTTTCATCGTGTTTCCAGTGACGCTCAGAAAGTGCCAGGTTTGACTCCCCTTTTGCCTTTTGGAACTCTGCAGGCAACAAAGTGCACCTTTCACGAGAGCGAGAGTGCATCACAGACTACAGTGCCTTCTGCAGCGTGGAGCCCTCCGATGATACCAGAAGAGATTTGCACTACCCCTGAGCTGCTCTTGCAACAACAGAGCAAGTGCAGACGCTTTCAGAATACTCTTGTTGTGCTGCGCAGGTCGGGATTGCTGGAAATCACTTTAAAGACCAAGGAACTCATTCATCAGAACCAGGTGACACAGGCTGAGCTGGACCGGCTGAAGCACCAAACACAGCTTTTTATAGAGGCAATAAAGAACAATGCTCCACAGTCATGGGCAGAGCTAGAAGCATCTCTAACAGGATCTGATAAAGCTGATAGCAACCTTGAAGACTCCACATATCCCAACATGTAGTAAAAATGTCCATAGCTGTTGGTCAAGTTATTTCTGTGCCTCCTTTTTCCTGTCTCAAACTTCTACTTGAGCGTTTTTTGAGTCCAAGATTCACAAAGTTGCATTGCCGTTAACAGTTTGTCTTCAGAGCCAGCTATGGGACTGGAATAGCATGGTGGGTTCTAGACAGAGTGGGTACTTAGTACTGTAGTGTGACTTTGAATTTCATGTTAACTCTGTGTAATTCCTTGGACTGAAGAAGTTTGTATGTGCTCTGCTGGCATGTTCCCATTCTTGAAGTGAAGACAGTCATTTGCTGTATTCTGCAAGAATCTTCTTATTCTCATCTTCAGATAGTTGTTTCTGAGAGTGCAGCAGCAGAACAGGCCCCACTGTTGGGCCATCATCAGTTCCAAATAGGTGGAGTTGGTGTGAGGTGAAATAAGTCCTCCTCCCATCCTCTTTCTTCTTGTTTTTACTTAAGAGTAATCAGATGAATGTAGTGAGGGTGGGAGGTGTGTCAGCTTGGATAAACTCGCTAAAAATTTTATCTACGTAAGTTTGAACTCCAAAAAACAAACTCCAAAACATTTTTGCCTTCGTATACATGATAGCATTCCTAGGCTGCTTCCCCTGAGATACTGCTAACACCACAGTGTGCATAAGATACAGACCTTGCTAAGGGAGAGCCACAGCAGTCATGGTACAAATGCTGTTTTACAGACATTTATTTCTTTGCAGTTATCTAGACACTTAACTACATCACTCCCTGCGTTCTGAAGGGATTTTTTCCAGAGGAGGTTTGTGTAGAAAATTGAGAACAGCTTTGTCTGAGAGCATTAAGGAATCTGGATCATCTGATATGTTCCTTTCTGTGTGACAATGTTTTCAACAACTCGTGCTGTCTAGGTGACTAGCTATTTGATTCCTTTTATCATCTGTTTCAGATTGTTAAAAAAAGAAACTTGAAAGTAGAGTGGATGTCTTGCTAATTTGTGACTAGACCTTTACATTTTCTGATGCCTCTAGGAATCTGTATTGCGGAAGACTGTAGAGAATACTTTTACAGTCCTTCCTGAAACAGGTGGATTAGAGAAATTGTAATGGACTTCACTCTTGTAAGGGATTTCACCCTTTTTCCACTGATGAAAAGAAATGCTTTATATGTCTTATGAAGTTGAGGCAATGTGAGTCCTATTTGTATAACCATGGGCCTGGAGAGAAATGTTGTGGCAGGGTTTGCTCTAGTGGAGCTGTAGCAGACTAGTAGCCATGCCTTTCATGGGATCCTGCCTGAAGACTGGTGCAGTACCTGGGAATTGTTTAAAAGTGCTCATAGACTCTGTTCTGGCATTTATTTTTTTAATATGCCTGATATAGTTGTGATACTACCATGTCTCATAACTCACAGCCTGGCAATATCGGAACTCAGCCAGTAAACCCAGAAGGCAGCACAGTGCAATGAAATAATGTAGGACATGTCCAATATGGACACAATCTGTCAGTTGTGATATCTGCACCAAATGACATTTGGCAGGATAGATGTGATGGTACCTTAGTCCCTTTATGAAAGATGGTCTTGTTTTCATTTGAATTTCTTTAAGCAGAGGAGGCAGTTCCATTGATCAAATACATATAAAAGACCTAGTGGTGTGAGGTATGAGAAAGTGCATAGGATATTTTTCCTACTTTTCCTAAAGTTCTTATTCTACCTATTAAATAGAGAGGAGAAGTTGAAGTTCAGAATATGTATTTTTAGGAAGCGATTGTCCTAGAAAACAAGATGATGGGCTCAGGGTACCTAGGCAGAAAAGGAGGCAGAAAAAAATGAAGTCCAATCGTAGCTGTTCAAGACAAGGAAAAATTAGTCTACCAGTGACCTTCTCCATTCTATTTCCACTGCTCTAATAGAGTACAAAGGAATGAAAAACTTGCTTTGCAGGGCAGTACCCTATGACTTAAGGAGACTTAGCTGGTGGAAATCTCTCCTAGTCCTTATAGTACCACATGTACTTTTTCCCTGACAGTATGGAGGGTGGGCTGAAGTGGGTGTGCTAACAGCTAATGGGCCTTTCAGCTGGTGTAATTTGTATAAATATATATTCAATAAATCTGTGAATAAAGTCCAGCAGCTGGTTAGAAATCTCCTACTGGGCATCAGTCCAGACTTAAATAGTATTTACTGAACTAGAAAAATCCACTCTGGAACTCATACTTAAATCTGGGGCTCCTTAGGAAGCATATCAGTAGATAATGGGAAACCTTAACATCTTAAAAAAAAAAAAAAAAGGATGTTGAAGGTCTCTGGTGATAAATGTGTCATCAGGTACCATTCTGTTCAGTTTTCTTAGTTGCCTTTATTCCTGGGAGCCCTGATAAAGCTTTAAACAATAAGGGCTTTCCTTTCTTGACTGCAGTGTAATAAAATAGGTTAGCTTGGAAATGCATTCAGAAAATTAGTTGACTTCATCAGGACCAGGATAAGTCCAGATTCTGGGAGGGATCTGAAAGTGATCCAGTAGATTAGAACAGAAGTGTTAGCCTCTGAATGGAAACTGTAAGCAATGAATTCACAGGTTTTTTTGATTGTTGAAGCAGCAAGACTTGGTATTAAGTTAGCTGAAGACAGCTGCCTTGATGTAATCAGTCAGATGGCCTGCTGCAGCTTCAGCTGTTGCTGACAACTTACAAGTGGGGTAGCTTGATGGGTCAGACAGACTGGTTTTTGTATTAAGTTCTAATAAATGTTGGTATTTTTGATTACTTTTACTATGTCTTTTTGAAATTCTGCTGTTCTAGTTGGAATGTAAATATTTTCTGTACTTTCAAAGCCCGTTGCTAGCTCTGAATACAGTAGCCTAACACCTCTGTTATAGAACATGACCTTTTTGCTAAAACTTTACAGAAATTGACTGTGAAATATAATGAAATAAAGTATATACTTGAAAAGTTTGTGGATTATTTAGTGCTGTTGAACTGCAAAGTCCCTGGTTCCAAAGAATGCTTTAAATACAGCTCCACAGCAGCATGTTGCCCATGTGGGAAAGTGCAGATTCAAAAGTGATACTATGATGTATCTCTCTGAAGAGAGTCACGTGGGCTTTAACAGTATCTATGAATTAAAGGGTCTCTGGGAGGAGCATGAATAGAAATAGACCGTACAGAACTCTAAAAATATATTTTCGTGGGTGACTGCTGCCATAGATCTGTCATGAGCAACCTGGAAGGATTTTTCCATCTCTGAGCTGTTGTCTCCATGATGACTACATTATGCTCACCGTCTGTGCAGGGTGAACTCCTACACTCTGTCTTAATCCTGGCAGCTGGGTGTGCAGAAGTTTGAAATTGTGAAGTAAGAATCTTGGCTACTGAAAGAATTACTGGAGTAAAAAATGTTACACTCTTCTCTTAAAGAAAATTCTCCAACTAAATCTGTATACCAGCTTTTCAGCAAAACACATTTCTTCAAAATGTGGCTGTCTTTACGTGGTCTTTCTTTTGTTCAAACATGACTCTTGCAGGGAGGACTAGGCACTCATGCCCAAAACATCCACTAGCCTTGTGGCATAAGATCTTCTCCTAAGATACAAGAGATTTTGGTGAAAGCTCTTACTTGGCACCAGACAACTTGAATCTCATTGCCTTATATCCAAAAAGGAGTGCCATCGATTGGGATAATTTTATTTCCTGAGGCCAGAAACTCAGTGTTTGCAAATTTTATGTTCACAAAAGAATGGATAAAATTCAAGTAAGTAATTCTCAGGTTTCTGTCTTTTCTGGCTACCTTCTCCTTTACATGATTTTGTCTGGAGTATGTCAAACCTCTTCACCTTCATTTCACTGAGGCCAAAAAGGTGAATTTCTTTCAGGTGCATTGCATCTGTCTTGTTTTTCTTTCTCATGATAAAAACAGTCTGAAGGCTTGGGCTGAGCAATCTCCTGGCATGCAAAATTTCTGGCATCTGCTAGACTGAACATAGTGTGCTGTTACTGCTTTAATTTTCATAATTTGTAGTACAAAAATGTTGGGTCCCTCCCTACCTATTAAATTTTGCACTCTTGCTGTACCTAGGTGATGCTTCTTTCAGGTGTAATGCAGCTATATTGTCCAAACTGTTTTGCATGGTCCTATGTGTCCAAAATGCTCATGCTCACTTCTCTTCCCTTTTTAAATCTACCTCCTTTGAGGTATTTCCATGAGAAAAATGTAACTCTTCCTGTGTAATCTGATTCAGAAGGCGGAAGGAAACACCATGTGTTCACTCTGCTCTCTAGCTGAGCACCGTTTCCAAGACTTCCTCAAATTCTTGCTTGAACTAAAGCTGTTCTTAGAAAAAGCATCCTGCATTGCTTTGAAAGCTCCTAGAATTAAGAATCCACCCAAATTGTTCAAAGTATAATTACTTGCTATTAAACCCATGCCTCTTGCATTGAGGCTGAATTTGTCATCTTTCTATATCCAGCTGTCAGATCCTTTGTCATCTGCTGAGCTGAAGTGCACGGTGTGATGCTGTTTTCACTGTAGGCATTTACAAACTGAGCAAGTCACTCTTCAGCTTTTTATTTTTAAAATAAGTAAATAGACTCGAGTCTTTCTTTTTTTAAGATAAGTAAATAGACTCGAGTCTTCTGTATCCTCTGTGGCACTCTTCTTTGGATCCTTTACATAATTTAAGTGCATTTTTAATTGGAACACTAATAGCAAAACAGGACTGCTAAAAGACTTGTACAGTATTAACTCTCCCTATGCTACTCTACCTCATTTTTATAACAATCTTGGCCGTGACATTAGATTTGAAGTGTAAATAATCCCTGTGCCTGTTGCTTCTGTGGTTGGTGAACCCCTGCTCTGTGTGTTTCCACCTTCCTTTGAATGAAGTTTGCAGCCAGAAAACAAAGCAAGCTGGTTTAGGAAGTGGCCAGTTGTATTCATTAGTTTTCTCTGCTTCTCTCCTTGGAAACTTTTTCATCTTTAGATGAGATTTGAAAAGTAATTTTATCTTGTATTTCAATTTTTGAAAATAATAGTAAATAATGTTATAGTAAAGTACGAATTTTTAAAATAA
Organism: Chamaea fasciata; assembly: GCF_029207755.1. Taxonomy (NCBI): domain Eukaryota; kingdom Metazoa; phylum Chordata; class Aves; order Passeriformes; family Sylviidae; genus Chamaea; species Chamaea fasciata. The sequence continues at coordinate 40,908,983 of NW_027094092.1, forward strand.
GAATAGAAGGCTGTGCTTAATGGATATCTGTATACAATTCAGAAACCATAGTTGCAGCATATTTCATACCAGCCGTACCATTTAATTTTGTACTAATCTGGCTTCAGTCTGTCATGTGGCACACTTTTAAATGCCCATCAGTGGTATAAGTACTACATGTGTGTTGGCTTTGTCTTCAACCAGTTTTTGTTTCTAGCTGATCAATATAAGGAGTCAGTTTTAACTGACCAGCTCTATTTCTTATAAGCTTTAGTAATTTCAGTTAGTTTTGCTTTCTGTGTGCTGGAATGATCAAAAATTATGGGTTATTCCATTATTTTCTTTGTTTTCTGCTATGTCAATTTAGATCAGTCTACCTACTCACTGAAAAGCTGATGCTGTATTAGTTCCTTCCTCACCTCAATCCTCTGAAATCTTTCCTAGAAGTGTGAAATTCATCTGAATAGTATTGGTGGTCCAGAGAGCTTCTTGATTAGCTCTGTCAAATTTTCAGTCACAACTTATTCAGACTTACTTAATTTAAAATGCATAATGGCTGTTGTTTGAAATGTTCTGAATTACTTTTTGAAGTGGAAATCAAGCTACTGTTATGATCTGAGAGGAATAATACATCTTTTTTCTAATTGCTCAACAGGAATTTTTGTGAAATGCTTTTGCCATTGTGCACTGCGGCATTATAATTTTTATCTTGAACTGAAGCGCTGCCAGCAAAGATTTCTTCTGCATCTCATACATATTAAGAAATGGAGGGAATGGACTTTCCAGGGCCAAAAGGAGTGTTTAATCAACTTAATTGTTTTTTTCATGTTCTTATTGTGATTAAATTAATGTATTTATTGGGTACTGAAATGCTTCTTATCATACTCACTTAACACAATCTTTTTTTCATAGCAGTAAGTATGGAATTTTTTTAGGTCACATACTTAGGCCAGGACTAAGAAATCAAATAACAGACACTAAACCAATCCTTAGTGGTTTTTAACAGATAGGACTGTTTGGAAAATCTGTATGTTTTCAGGGAAAACTCAAGTGGTTTTTTTTGAAAATGAAAAAGTCTTTTGGCTGAAAGCTTAAGTGTATTTTGCTGTTAGTCATAGCATTCATTTTTCAGTGGATCTCAAGCACTATGGAAATAATCTGGACTGTGGGAAAGGGGGAAGATGTTATTTCTCTAAAGAAATGAGGTAAACTTTCATCTCCTTCACCTGGATTGTTTTGGGATGCCTGTACAAGAAACAGGACCCCAGCTTTGATGAGTGGTTCCACCACCTCACGCTGATGAGGCAGAAGCCCACATAGCCAGTCAAAACTGCTCAGTTGTTTGCAATGGCAGAGGAGACTAGTAGAGAGATCCCAAGTAAGTGAGGATGAAACAGCATCTCCTAAGAAAATCACTGGATTAGTGAGTACAAATACCATTTTTTCACCCTAAAAATTGTACTTAAAAAAAAAATTAATGGTTTTGTTTGGCATAAGGCATCATGTTGCTGGATAGGTCTTGTTTTAGATTTGCCAGAGGAGAGTTCAATGCAGTGACTGTTTCGTGAAATGGGCGGTGTTTAGTGTTCAAAGTGTGAAATACGAGTGGGTGGACAGTGGGAAAGCTGCTTTACCCCGGGGTGAATGTTAGCAATGCCTATTGTTTTGTGTTCTTGCACACAAGCAAATTATAATATTATACATATCCAAACACTCTCTGAAGTCAGAATAGGATAGTCTGTATCAAAGTGAAAATGGTTTTTGCTGTTCAACATCCTATCACTAACCATTCTTGCAGAACACTTACACATTAATGCTTTTTTAGAACATTCTGAAAGGGGGTTGCTGAGATTAATTGTGTGATAAATGGCCAGAAAGTATTCCAAAACATTTGATTGCAAACTGATCTTTATTGTGCAAGGATGAATGTCTAAGCTTGATGGTAATCATCTAAATAGTGAAATGCCTCCAGATGCATAACAGGAGCTGCAGCCAACCCAAACTGGGAGAGAGCAGATTAAGTAACTGCAGGTCTATTGCTGTAGTGGTCCTGGTCCTGTGCAGTAGCAGCTCTTGGGTAGAGAATGTTAAGAGACTGTAGTTAAGACAGATGTTGTCATTGAGAGTGAGATGTTGGTGTACAGATAAACCAATGGCCCTGACTACCTTCTAAAAGTTCAGAAACAAGCTGGGCAGTCTGAAGACACTCATCAAGGCCAAAGTCTCTATTTCTTTGAAAGACTGGGAGGCAAAGGTCAAACTTGCCTGCATGTTAAAATTGTTACCCTATTCAATTCTTTCCACAGCCAAACTTAAAACAGTGGTGTTAGGAGAAGCAAAGTGATACACTGCCTCTGCCTGATCCTGGAGCCAGCAAAGTTACGGAAAACGTAATTGCAGTTTCTAAGGTTTGCTTTTTTTCAAAGTCCACTGCTTCTCCAGCATCTAAACACCTACTAGCCATTTGATGTGAAATGTGTATCAGTGAGCTTTGTTGGGTGAGTGGAAGAAGATGGATGCCTTCCATTCCAGGGGGCAAGTGATGCATTGATATCATTTTCCTGCTTCCTGTTTCCACATTACAACATCTGTTCATCTGCAGGTGAACGCCTCAGAGCGTTCATCTGCACATTCCTGCTTCATCTCACGGCTCTGGCAGTCAGCTCAGTAACAACCAAATGCTCAGTAGCCACACAGACATTCACTATTACATAAAACATAAAAACAATAACAAGCCACTGCGTACCTCTCACATTTGTATGGGGGAGGAATGAAAACAGTCCATTAATCTCCACATCTTAGATTATCTTTGGGCATGCTTTTGTAATTTCTTTATCACACCCTGTTCTGATGCAAGATAATCCTTAACACATCACTTTTCAGTAAATGGGCTACTGCATCCATTTTAGGCCCCTTCAAAATATTATTATGATTAAAAATAGGTCTCAATTTGCCTGAGATTATTTTCTGTTTGGGATGAGAACAAGTGTAGCAGCACTCCTTGGATCTTCATACATTTGCATGGCACCCAAGCTCCGGGTGGGAATTTCTCTAACCTAAGCACACATAAGCATGAAACCTAAGCATGAAACTGATACTGGCAATTGTGTTCACACTTAATGTCCTACAAGTGCCATGAGCACTGACTGTCTAACATATGCTTTTGAACTTCTTCCTTATTTTGAGATTTGCTCCGGTCCCTCTCTTATTAACTCAAAAAAGATCTTGATGAAAATGTGATATTTACCATGTAAAGCATCAGCTCTCAGTCTTACTTTAGAGATTTTCTATCAACATTTCCTTGGCATGAGGAAGTATTTGTTTTAAGTGACCCACTGTTGTCAAGGCACTGTAATTTTCCATTGCTTTTCTACTGTCTAAATTGTCATATCAGGTAGAAGATAAAATAAGAGAACTTTGAGTGAGGGACTGGTTGCCATATGGCTGACACCTAAAATCTCGGCAATTTGACGTGAAGAAAGTGGAAAAAGATGAAGTAAATTCCACAAAATTAATGCCATAAGTAGGTGGCAGCTGTTAGTAAAGGAGAAAGAACAAAGGCAAAGGAAAGGAGAAGAACGCTGAATACCAATGCTACCAAAGATTTTTCTCACAGATGCATGAAAATAGATTTAAATGTAACTGTCCACACAGTACACCTGTTTTCCAGGTTTCTTTTTAAAAATATATTTTTAAGCACAGAGATTTTCCTCCATTTGATTTAGATATATAAGCTGAAATATATCTTGGTTGTGAAGAGGAACTAACTTGCTGCTTTCATTGAGTGCTCCTCCCTCTGTTGCAGCCAAAAAATATGCTGTAGGTTTAAATTTGTTGCTTTAATCCCACAAATCACACCCACCTCAAAAGCACTTGGCAATGGCATTTGTACTGCTGCATGAAATAATTCAAACAATAACATATGGCTGGAGCTGAGATGGCCCCAGGCTCAGTTTCTTGTTTCCCCTTGTAGAAGGCACTTTTATCTTCTCAGCTGTAAAATGAGAAAATCCAAACCTATTCCCTATTATAAAGTGCTTCAAGCTTCTTGTATAAGAATTGGAACAACAAGTCTTGGCTGTGGGCTATCATGGTTCTGGTGCTAGATTTTCTAAAGGCTGAGCATTTGTGTGGTTATACTAACCTACATTTTATTTCATGTTAATAGATTAAACTACATACTCACTGGGTAATTTCCCTAATGTATATTCCACAAGTGACTACAGAGACTTTTTTCTTACGATTTGGAAAACTATAAGAAAGAGAGAAAAAAATGTAGCTTACTAAAATCTCTACTTCTATTGCCTATCCAGGGAAACTTTTATAAATATCTCAAGGTTGATAAGGATAGAGGAATGGAGAGAGTGCTAGCTGGCTGTGTTGCAGACACTAAAAAAACCTTTTGTGGTATAAACAGACATCTGTTGTGCCCCTCCATCATGTATTAATTTATGCCCATGCCTGTAATTTTCCTTTCCAGCATGTAAACCCCTTCATGTAACTGTAATAATACAACCTATGAAATTGGGGTCAAAAGTCTGGAGACTTATCAGATGTCACATTATTCTGTCTAAAAAGATACAATATTTGAAATCAGAAAAATGCCCTCAGTGCAGTCCTGGAAGTAATTGAGTACTGCAGTCTAACCAGCATACCTGGAAAACACATGAGTAAAATGAAGGGTGTGAGTAGTGCAGCTGCAGTTTTGGGATTATGTCTATGCTAGAAGCTAAGAATATGCTCAAATCTTTTCTCCTGGACTGAGATACAGTTCTCTGCTACCTGTGGGACCGAGTGTTTTCATTATTGTCTTCATCTAAGAAGCTTCTGTCCCTGCTTGCTTTCATGTGTTTACACAGTTTGCACAATTTTGTTGGAGAGATGCTGGGATTTGTCAGAGCCTAAGGTAAAAAGGATCAGGACTTCTAAGTAATGATTTTTGAGACAGTGTCAACTTTTAAAATAATCTCAGAATGGCTTCTAATCTATAGTAGTGCATTAATGAGTGGAATTTTTGTATGCCTCGAAGAATCTTTAGGGGTACAGTCTTGCCATTTGTGCACCTGAATAATCCAGACGATTGAGCCTTCCTCCCAAAATTCACATTTGTTAAAAGACACGACATTTGGCTAGTTATCTGCAAAATCATTGCTCTTTCTGATGCAGTGCTGGAGACTTCTGACCATCAGAGTAATGCTTCTTATGCCTCAGGGACTTCCTGTGGGGAGTGGAAATCTGTACAGGCACTTAACACTTCAACTTAAATATGAACTTTATTTTAGGCTTTTGCTGGAAATCTAAATTATGAATTGGATACATTTCCACTGGGGTTTCAGTAAGTAAATTTTATCAAAGAAGTATAAAAGGTCATTCTAGTTGATTCATAAATAATAATAGCTGAGCTAATGAAATGTCTGCTTTCTCATCTTTGGTATTCTCCCACATACTGTAAAGGTCTCCAAATTCTTCCATGTAAATCTCATCTATATGACCTGCTGTGTTTTATCACAAATGTTTCCATGTATTATTTGGAAGGAGGGAGGAAAGGAGCAAGAGCAAAGAAGAAAAAGAAAGACTGTCTTAAAATTATGTCAGAATTCATAGTGATCTTAAATCTTTTATGACATCTTAGTTTTCATGTGTTTATGTAGCTGCTCTATTTGAGGGTCTTGACATCACCAGAAGTTCTTAGCTGGCAGGGTTTTTCCAAACCATCTGAAAGTTGTGTTATAGGAGGTTAACACACCCTGTTCATTTCAAGGTTAAAAAATTCAAATAGAACTATAAATACGTTTTCTTCAGTTTGCACACAGAGTGGTCATTCTGATGGTCCCTAGAAGTATAAAAAAGGGTAAAAACATAAGCAGCTTAAGGGTATCTCTTAGTCCTATTGAAATTCTGAGAAATAGCACTGTAACTCATCATTGAACAAAAACTACTTTAGGAATATAACATTGTGATATTCTTGGCCTTCTCTCAATCACTGCTGAAGCATTTACAAACAGAAGCCATGTGGGAATCAAGCTCTAATACCATGCTTATGAAGAGATGACCAAAACTCTGTTTCAGCACATATCACTTATATAAAACTTTATTTACACAGCTATTTCTGCCTCATGTTACTTTTATTGAAAAAATTAGCACTGATACTAATAAATATTTTGAAGCCAGATGAGACAGCAAGAAGTAAAACACAGAAAAGAAAAGGATAGCTTGTCTTGGATTACACTTGAACAACTGTCTAGGTAAAAAGTGGAAGCTTCTCTGTTTTTTTTTTCCCACTATGGCTATTTATTTTTCCAGCAACAGTAGGCACTTCCCTATTCACTGTTCTTTACCTTCTTCATTCAGTAGCTCCCTAGATCTGAAGATTGCAACTTTTCCAACCTAAGTTTATTCCAAAAGCTCTCAGTGGAAGAACTGCTATTTGGAAGTATTTCCTGAAATGTTAATGTATAATTTCCTTTTCTTAAACTGAACACTGTTTCTAGTTGATGCTTGTTTGTCCAACATGAATTATTTTTCCCACCCTCCAAAACGCATGGGTGGTTGTCACATTTTCCTTACATCCACTTTAGTTGTAGTTTCCTGAGCTAGATAAATACAACAATTTTTAAATCCTACAAATCCATTTCTCAGCTTCTTAATCACTTACGTCTTTTCTTTGAACTCCATTTGGTTGACTAATAAAGGCAAAGCTGAATATAATATTCAATTTCTTTCTGCATTGCAGAACTATGGAAAAGGTTTATTGCAATTTTTTGCTTCAAGTTCATATGCAGTCTAAAATGCTGCCATCTTATTCTGCAGGCTCATCTGAGTTTGTTCTTCATGCTGTAATTTGCAGGCTGGGTTGGCATGCTCCTTCACTTATTTCATCCTTTCACAGAAGATGCTAATAGCTGATTGGATGACATTGAACAAGTTTTGGCCAAATTAGTTCTTGAGGAGTAGTTCATAGACAAAGTCAAAAAGAGATAGTCATGGGGAGAAATGTGATGTTAGCCTGCAGTCTGATGTAGCTGGATCTGAGAGGAAGCTTCTTTCTTACAGAAAAGATCCTTATCTGAACTAGGGGGCTTCTAGTGTCCTATTAACAGCCTGGATAGTAACGTATTTTTCTGAGCTGATGGCACCTCTTGCAGCAGGCATTGGCTCTGCCCAGGCTGGCTGTGCCTCCAGCTGCACTGATTATGCAGTCAAATTTCTGACATGCCTGTCTATCCTGAAGCAATGAAATGATCTGAGGTGATGGTGGGCTGAATCCATACACCTGGAAAACACTCCAGTTCTTGTAGACTCTTGGGTCTTAAGAGTTTGATTTGAAATTTAATCTTTTCTCCTGGCATGAAATTATGATGTTTCTTGGAGCTTTGTTTCCAGAGCTATAAAAGAGATTTAAAGTGTCCATGAACAGCTGATACCTAGGTTAAATTTTGTTGCCACATTTTGCTTTCTTAGGCTTCTTTCAGTAGCTTCATATTCACAAATCAACTTATTTCCTTGGATGTTTAGTGACAATGGGAGCGTAAAGGAAGACAGCCAGGTTTATTTTATATTTTGTACTCTGGCTTGAAAAGGAAAAATTATTTCTCTTGAAAATAATAATCTCAGTCAAGTTTTCTGTAGTGTAATAAACTGCTTGGTTAATCAAGGTTTTCTCAGACAAATCCATCCCACTGAGTGTTTCATGTGTTCCCTGGAGAAGAAAATCATAGTATCAATGGCTGCTACTGGGATGACCTATGTTGGTCTTCAGTACTGAGTAAACTACTCAACAAAGCACTGGATGTTTTGGGAGAACATCTAGATATCTTTAAGACATCTTTAAAGCTGTCACTAACAGCTTTAAATATCAAACTCAGTGGACATTGGTAAAGAACTGATATTTGAAAGCTGTCAGTAGGGGGATAGGCTCTCCAAGCCTTGAAAGACTCAAAACATTGATCTTAGCATTGAGTTCTTGGGAATTCTTAATTAGTGAATCACTTTCTCCTTTATGTAATACTATGTTGAAGTTTTTTCTCAAACCAGCTTTCACATCATCTGGACTTAGTGGGACTGTCTGACTTTGGCAGTTCATGTTTAGACCTACAAATATTGCTTCTGTTGAACTGCTCAACAGTTTCCTCCTGGCAATTATGAACCATTAGGAGTACCAGCTGATCTGTCTCTTTTTTTCCTGTCACTAACCATAAAGCTCATCTCTGGTCTCAAGCAGTTCTGGATGGTAACATAATTCCTTGATAACAGCCTCTTTGACAAGGCTGCATTCAGCAGTTTCTTGTTAACTCCTAGAGACTCTTGTGTGGGTCCACTGTGTTAAATCCATTGCCCAGTGAATATATAAGATTATTAAGGGTGTTGTGTTGAAAAACCAATCTATTGTATTTTCAGCAGTCTGATGATACATAGGTTCAGGTCTTCATCTCTTCTTGTCCAACACAAGCAGCTAAAAGACTGAGATAATGAAAATCTTTCAGTTAGGCAGAATAATTTTGAAATGAATGCTGCTAAAGACAGACTAAGCAAAAGAGCTGAAATGCAGGCCAGAGGCTGTGCATTCCCCTAAGCTGATGGATATACAGTAAAATCAGTAGCAGACAAATGAAACTTTGGCACACAGAGCTTGCTACTGCCTCCGTCTTGCCTCTTGTGAAGTAAACTGATCAACATGCTCCATTTATTTTTAATTGATAGCAAATCTGGAACAACTGTTAAGGTGACTGACAACTTGTTAACTGAGGCACTGTGCAAACAGTGTATGATGCTGTATATTGAGTCTGCATGACCAGGTTTTGGTAGTGGAGAGGCTACAGGGTGAGAAACTGCCAGAAGCTTCCTCCATGTCCAGCAGAGTCAATGCCAGGTGGCTCCAAGATGGATGTGCTGCTGACTAAGGCTAAGCCAAGCAGGAATTATAGTAACACCTCTGTGATAACGTATTTGAGAAGATAAAGAAGGTTGAGCAGAGGTAAATGCAGCCAGAGAAGTGTGGGGTGAAAATACATGACGTGAACAACTCTGCAGGACACCAAGTGGAGCAGAGGGAGGACGTGTTCCAGGTGCCAGAGCCAAGATTCCCCTGTAGCCCGTGGTGACAACCACGGTGAGGCAGCTGTCACCCTGCAGCCCAGAGAGGACTTACAGGGCTACAGAGATCCACCTGCAGCCTGTGGTGGAGACCCACGCCAGAGCAGGTGGATGCCTGAGATGAGGCTGTGAACCTGCAGGAGGCCTGTGCTGGGACAGGCTCCTAGCAGGGGCTGCAGACACATGGAGAGAGGAATCCACACTGGAGCAGGTCTCCTGGTAGGACTTGAGACCCTGTGGGGACCCACGCTGTAGCAGGCTGTGCCTAAAGGACTATATCCAATGGAAGAGTGACCCATGTTGCAGCAGTTCATGGAGAACTCCATCCCATGGGATGGACTTATGTTCACGAGATTTGTGGAAGATTGTCTCCCATGAGAGGGAACCCACGCTGGAGCAGGGGAGGGACTCCTCTCCCTGGTTGGCAGCAGAAATAATGAGTGATGAACTGACCATAACTCTCAATCCCTATCTCCCTGCACTGCTCTGGGAGGGAGGAGGTAGATCTCAAGAGCAAGGGAAGAGAGGGGTGGGGAGAAGGTGTTTTTAAGACTTATTTTGCTTCTTATCATCCTGCACTGATTTTGTTAGTAAAAAATTTCAATTAATATCCCAAATTCAAATTTCTTTTACCCTAGATGGTATTTGGTGTGTGATCTCTCCCAGTCCTTCTCAACCCATGAACCCTTCCTTAGTTATATTTTCTCTCCCCTTCCAGATGCAGAGGGGAATAATAGAGGGGCTTTGGTGGGTGCCTGGTGTCCAGCCAGGATCAACCCATTACACACTAGAGAAGTTACAACTATTATTTGTAAACATCTGGGCACACTAGAAAAATCTGGCTCCAAAAACCTTAAGAGACATGGGACTGTCATGCTGTAGCTCTGACATCCCTTGCCAGTTAGATTCAGTCGGACAGCCAATGCTAAAAGCTCTTTGATGTAATGAAGACAAGGCTGCTGGCAGGATGGCTGCATAAGAGGACTGAAGCACTCTTTGGTCTATGTTTGCTGACTTTTGGTGTAATCTCCAAAGATTCTTTATTCCCTTGGCTTTCTGGAAAAGAGCTGGAAAATCAAAAAACCCACAAGTGGACATGTCATTATTAAAGACCATCTTGCTGTTTGTGAAGTTGTCTGACTTGTTTCATTAGATTTAAATATCAAGCAGAACACAGAAACTCCAAATAGGTTTAAATTTTCTTCTCTCTTCATGTATTGGACACGTAGGTCATTGCTTTACTCCAACTATGAGAGTTCTGGCTAGTGTTTATATAACTCAAAGGAACTATATGGATTCTGCTGTTGTTGCTTGTAGTTTCTATCCGTGCATCCCCTTTTTGTAACATAATTTGCTGTTCAAGAGAGAAAAACCCTTTTGGCTCTGCTGGGGCTTTGAGGTTTTTTGAGCATAAAGTGATTAGCAATGAGTTTTCTTAACTTTCCTTGTGTCCATTCAGCCAACAATCAATGAAGTTAACTTGAATTGTGTTGTCATACCTCATACTGCCTGATGGCTCTCATCATCCCTATGCACATCAAATCACTTCTGCTCCCACTGGAGCCACTTTCTCTGATTGCTCTCGACCTCAGCTTTTCTTTCAGTCCAGGACTGCTTGTCCTCCTCCTGCTATATCCTTACAGTTAATGAGTCTTCTCACTCATTCAGTCTGTCTCCTTGAAAGTATTTTTAGACCGTGATCATCTCCCTTGAGCTGGCTACTTCTTAAGATAAATGTAATTTCACCTCATCTTTTCTCATGTTCCCTTAGCCTTAAAATTTTGTTTTAACTCTATATCTTCTGAGGATCTCTAATGAAGACCTTTTGGCATGCAGGCCTTCAGGGCCACCAGGTACTGCAGTATGGAGAGGAACACCATCTACTACTTACATTTTGTGAGATTTTTACTGTACATAAGAACAGATTTCTGGTTTACTTCAGAGTTGTATCCCCTCATATCCTCTATACTGCCATTGCAAAGGCTTCTGAGACCTTAGAAGTGACACCATTTTTTCAGATAGTCACACTTGAAATAGACAAGCCAATAAGCAAATGTCTGTGGTTTCTGTGCAAGGTCTTTAGCAACAGGGAGCTTTTACTTCAGCCACAAGCATTACCAGAGAAGAAATCTGGTGGTCATCTGATTTTCCAAAGCCAGAGAAGCCTAAGTGCTTTATTTTTAAAACCTTTGCAAGCCTTTAGACATTGTCACAAGAAATCATGTTCCAAAATATATTTGCTATTGCAGCTGCTATGTAATGAAATGCAAATAGTAAGTAATGACTCTTTAAGCACAGACGATGAGAAGCTTTTATTATTTATCCTTAGAAAATGTTAGAGTCATTGAACAGATTTAGAATTTGCGGCACTGCCATTGAGCTCAGCCTTCATTTACTAAATCATGTTTAAGAGCAAAGGTTCTATTCACAGTTGTTGAGCCCTGTTACATTTTCTTGCCAAGGATTTCTGTAAGTATGGAAAGGTATGACAAGGAAGGGATGTCAGGGCAGCTAACTAATTTAAAAAATACTCTTAACTGCTCCTGCAGAACCACTACCCCAAACAGGGCAGTCTGCACACTTGGGAATGAGCAGAGAAATAAGCCAATACACAGGGTCAGTCAAATGTTACATTTTTATAGCTCTTTCCATCCCAGAGGATCATAACTGTAAAGGCTGTATCCATCTGAAAGTCCCACCATGACTGCAGAAATCCAGCAGTTTGCTGCAAATGAACCATTTAGCTGCATAAAATGGTGATGCAGCAATTTCCAGCCAGGAGCACAGGTGTCTGACAGGAAGAATAGTTGTGCATGACTGTGCTGCAGCGACTCAAACTGGGATCTGTCTGTGCTTCTGCAAGGACTGAAATTTTGTGTAAGGGCAGACAGCTGTAACCCTGACACAGAGGCCAAGAATGATCCAGCCCTGATGTGAAGAGGCAGCAGGCTTCATGGGCAACAAATGTACTGGCTGGATTCTGTCCTTGCCGAGTGGGCCCCTGAAACTCTCAATTGTTTTGCCCTTCTCAGTGTGCAGCCCTAAGGAGCTTTACAGCCTGTGCCAGCTGGTGCCAAGTGCCATGAGCTGCTCGAGACTGCAGTGTCCCTCAAAAGCCAAAAGCAGAGGGCAAAGATGTCAAACCATAATTTCTGCTGGTGACTGAAATGTTGAAGGCCTGTTGTCTTTAAGTCTACAAAAGTGGAGAAATTGGATCAGCGAGTCTGTGGAAGAATAATCCTTCCAAGGCAAAGTGTATGGCATGAGACTCTGGCTCTGGTTCCAGTGTCTAGGTGACTGTCTGCTCACCTTGACACCATTTGCCAGGAAGGAAAAATTTATGTTGAGATGCTGTTTGTGGGTGATGATAATAGCTTAATTTTCTTATAGCTTTGAGTTGACAAGCTATGAGTTTGGTAGTGTAATTTATAAATAGATATTAGAATGGGTTTTCAAATTGGTTATTAGATGCGGTTTTAGATTGGTTATTACATTAAAGTAGGGGGGATGAAAGGACTTGTCAAAAATCACATGATGAATTATTGGCAAAGGCAATAAACAAATCCTAATTTCTTCCTTGACACATCCGTATATATGCTGTAACAAATGTACAGAGACAGCTAATGACAGCTAACTGTCAAAAAGCACAAGACAGCTCAGTAAAAAATCAGAATACCTTTTATTGTTCACTGTTAGAGAAAATACAGCATATTACACATGGAAACAATGGTGTGTTCATGCGAACACACACAGTGTGGAAGAATGTATATCCTCCATGTTTTAGTTATCCAGCTAAGGGTTTTTCCAGTATATTTTCAAGGTTACTCTGCTCATCATGACAGACTTTGTTTGTTATTGATTCAAATGTGTATTCAAGTGCAAAGCGGTCAAAGAAGGTTACAAAGCCTGTAGAAACGAGTGACTCCATTCTGGCTTGTGAGAAATGCAAGGATAAAAGCAAGGTGTATTCCACTATCAGGAACGTACCAAGAGCCTTTCTGAGGAAGAAATAACATTTTTTGCAGCTTGTCAGCATACTCCTCAGCCTATTAAAGAGAAGCAGTGGATTCCTATCCAGCCCACATAAGATGATGCAGTTTGCCAAAACACAGGCTTCTCATTGCAGCTGCTGGGGAATCCAGTGCTATGATCCTGGTAGAGATGTTATGGTATCCTTTGTTAAGGCATCTATAAGCATCGGACCTCAGCACTGATCTAATGGGCTGCTGCTGCAGCTAAAAAACAACTGACACGTGGAGTTGATTAATCCCTGTAGTAATTCTATTAACATCCTTAATGGAGTTATAACATGGATGATTTTACCCCTCAGCAGCAATGTGAGAGGGAATTGCCCTGGAGAGCCTGTAATTAAAGTGTGGCAGGGATGTCTGAGAAAAGCATTCTTCTGTTTGTTTCAGTGCAAAATGAAGTGCCCTGATGGGCTTGAAAACCTCCCTGTCTTCTGGGATTTTGAACTCTTCACAGCACTAATGGTGCAGGTGTCCCCTGTGAGACGGTGATGCATCAGGGCTCTGACACAGCAGCAATGCTCTTGGCACCCTCCCATCTGCTTACTATGTGGCCACACTTCCTTCTCTCTCTCTCACAGGTATGCATAGCTTGTCTCATCACACAGCTTCTCAAACACAGCATTTTCATTCACCTTTGTCATTTCCTCTCCCTGTCCCTCCATCTCACCATGATTTATCTGCTTGCTGCTCCCTGTCAGAGGGGCAGCTTTGCCTGGACTCTGTCATTGGAAAAAGGATTGCTAAAAATAAGTAGCAGAGCTACAGTCTTGACCTATCATTGTATAGGGAACAGATCAAGAACAGAAATGAGAAATTCTCAATTTCTTTTTGTTTTCCTCCCAATTTTCAAGCCTGTGGAGAGAAGGTTTACCTGATGCATTAGCCGTGCTCATAGCCTGTTCCTAGGACAGCTTGATTGCATTGCAGTTCTGTCATTAAGGGCTTGTGAGTATTGTGAATCAAGAATCAGATCTTGAGATGGAAGGGACACACAAGGATCATTGAAATCTAACTCTTTGCCCTGCTCAGGACAATCCCAAGAATCACACCTTGTACCTGAGATCACTGTCCAAACTCTTCTGGAATGATGCTCTCATGTGAAGTTACCTTCACAGGTAACCAAAAGAGAGAGCCAAACAGGGACTCCACAAAACCTTCCCAAAGACTAGACACCATTTTTACAGTCTCCCACAGCAGCCCAGGCTCCTGCTGCAGTTTGTTAAGACTATATAGGGTGACTAATGGGGCTGGGGACTGGGGGATTCAGACAGGAAGCCACAGGAGGGTCTGACTAAGTTTTCTGCTAGTTCAAAGACTGTTGCCACATATGCAGGTGCAGTGATGTGACTACTAAGCTGCAGTATCTCACCTACATGGTTTGTGATTTCCACATTTGTATGCTAAATTTATTCTGTTTGATAGCCCATCCTTTCCTCCCACAGCGGCTGCAATCCCAAGAGATGGAGTAGCCCAGCTCTGTAGTGATCCAGGAGACAGTGGGAGAGAACAGGGAAGGCATTGTGTGCGTGGGATGTGCGCACACACACACGCACACGGGGATTTTATTTCTCTTTCTGCCTACGGTAGCTACTCTCCACGTTCTGCACAGGGATGAGAAGTCCTAGCAGCCATTTCTTGCCAAAGACTTCTTGCAGGTTCTCCCTCCAGGGCCGGGCTCTTACCACCATCCCTTTCCGCACCTGGTACCGTGTCTGCCCGCGCAGGATCAGCAGCATCTGGTGGCAGCAGAAGCCAGCGCAGGCCAGTCCAATCCCAAGCCAGAGGTAGAGCATGAGGATGACAAACATCTCAGAGCTAAGGAGAGCTCCTGAAAACCAGGAGAGAGGGAGGACAATAAAAGAAAGAGCTTAGACACACATGCAGTGTAACACAGCCCCAGGAAGCAACAAACAACCTGTTTTCTCTGGGCACAAGTGGGGAGGTAGGAACAAGACAGGCTGGTTGCCGTAACTGTATTGAATTATTTCCTTCATAGTGTCTGATGCAATGAATCTGCTGTGGAAATATTAAAATGATAATGGTCTCTTGTACTTTTGCTGTTAATGTGAGAATCTAGATTATAGGGACAAATTCAGCCAGAAGTAAAGCATATCTGTAAGCTTCCAGCACTATTCTGAACAATGATTAATTTTTTTAAGGATATACCTGCTCATGACAGGGAATTTAAGGTTTCTAGGATTTTGAAAAGACAAGTGGATCCTACAGCATGTAGATACTTCTAGAAACCTTACTGTTTGTATTAACATAAGGCAGCAAGGCAGAAATATTTCAGATTTCCCTTTTTCTCCATCTCTACTCTATGTATGCATATATATACATATATACATGTGCATATATATATATATATATACATATATGTATGTTTAAAATGAAAAATAAATCAATAATGACTTTCCTTCCTTTGGGGCAAGGCAGTTTTCATGTGAATGCAAGAAAGAAACCTTTCTAAAATACAATCCAAAATCCTTTCTAGCTGCTGCTAGAATACTCAAAATACTTTGAATATCTGAAGCTCCTAATACAACTTGGGGTTTTTAGTATATATTTGTGATGAATATATTTGAATAAAATGTTCTGTAGGCCCTTTCCTCTACAATGATTTTAGAACTCCTTCTGGAAAATATTAGTATAACAGCAGGTATCACTGAGTGACCTTTCAGTGTATAAGCAGATCTAAACCCATTAATATAATATTCTCTGTGTGCCCACATGATGTTTATGCACGTATTTTGTGCATATTGGTATATTATTAAACACCCATATTTACACACAGGCATGTTTACACAAAGGAAATGAAATGTGTGTCAATACTGGTATAAATAGCTGAGATCTTTTCGCTGGTTCCTATAAGGTTTAGAAATACAAAAGCTCTCACATGCCTCTCTTCCTCTGGAAGACCATGGGCCCTACAAGACCAGTTGTGATAGAGCAGGGATTGCATGGACAGTAGAGGTGTGCTGCCTAAAAGAGGTACATGAGTGCTTCAGGTTTTAAGTTCAACAGAAGAGTGACTGGATATGCATCTCTTGCTTCCCTTATGCAGAAAGCTGGATTTGGAGGTATCACCTGGTTCTGCAATCTGTGAATCCCATCTTTTCCACCGCGCAGTGCTGTAAGTGAAAGATTGGGACAGGCTCCTCTGAGGATAATTTGTAAGGACACTGACTACAGCCTCAAGCTTTCAGAGACTGTCTTCACTTGAAAAAGGTGCAAAGGAATCATTCAATTTTCTTCCTAAATGCAATGTCATCTTTCCCTTCTTATTAGATCCCATTCAGCTCAGTGGGCTCTATATGCAACACAGCAAGAGAAGAACAAGCCCCTTAGGATAATGACAAATCCTCATACCAATTCTGTCAGAATAACTTAATCTACCAGGTAGCAAGCCCAGAGCCAAATACTGGATTCTCTCTCCCTCCTTCACTGGACCAAAGTGTGACAGATATTTTTATTTTTCCTACAGCTAATATTGAGATGGGATATGGAGAGAGACTTTTTTTTTTTTTTTTTTTTTTTTTTTACCCTTTGCAAGGCACCTATAAGCTTTATTTATCTGACTTGCTGAAATTCAGCATTCAGGAGGTAATTACCCTTGTTTTCCCTTGAAAATATTAAGCATCTCTGAGCCATCCTTTCCAGATACATGATTTTTTTAACCTTTTCTCCAGGGTACCTACATAAACCATTTTCTATAATTTATTTTGTGTGGTCCAATATGAAATGTTTACAATAGTGCTCTCCATTTGCCCCTCATCCCCACAGTCTCTTTTAGTGTTGGATCCTCTTTTGCTCTAAGTGACCCAGTATGATCTCAAGCTTATATTGCCATATATTATCCATGCCAGAAAAGCTGTATTGCAGGCTGTAGTTATCGACTTTGGGTTAGATTCTGAAATCCATGCTTGAGTACAGTCTGGGCAGAATGAGCCAGCTGAAAACTTTCCCGGCATGAAAGCAGGGAAGAGTTAGTTGACATAAGACCAGCAGATTAACCCTTCATCCTCCTTTACTACTTCTGCAGTAGAGTTGGCATGATGGAGAAGAAGAAAGATAAAGTTTTTGCCCTGCTATCACAGTCCTCTGTTTGGATCATACAACAACCTTTAAGTAATAATTACATTAGCTGAAAAATACTGTGTGAGCAACCCTTCCAGGTAACCGTTCAAGACTGTGTTTTTCTTTCCTGAAATGGAGGTTAAATGTGCTGGTAGAAACCCAGTAGGCCCTTCCTCCCAAGCAATCAAGACACCACATGCCCGTGTCTTGCTGTGTGAGGGAGCAGTTCTCAGCAGAACTAGAGGTATGGTGGGAGCTGCTGGAGCTGCTGCCTCTTAAGGGTGTTCTGGCTCTGAGCTTTGCACCCAGCCCCATTGTGTCCCACTCAAACAGTGCCCATATGCTGTCGTGGCACCACAATTGCTGCCACCAGAGCTGGGGCACTTCAGTGTCTCTGCAAATATATGCCAGGACCCACCTCTGTGCAGATGAGCCCTCAGAGTCAGAGACCTAATTCCTTGATAATCTCCTCCCATATCGCTGCTCCCCCTCCCAGACTGCTGAGCTGAGCAGAGCTTAGGCACAGGGGAAAATCATTCCCAGTGTTTTGAATGCTAGTAAAGCTCAAGCAATATTATTTACAAAAATTTTTCTAGTTGGAAAAATTATTCTATTAAAATGTCCTGGCAGGATTTCATGTTTATTGTCTTTCAGTGATTACCATGACAAATCTGCAAATTTACCAAGTAGAGAGGTATTTGCTTGTTTTCAGATGGCAACCCAGTCTGGAATCTGAAAAGCAAGCTGGGGCATCTCTGGCTCCTGTATTCCCAACAGTGGAGTCTCCACACTCAGATCTTAATCAACACTTCTGGTGAGAGTGCACACGCCGAAACAGACTCCCTTCTTACTAAGCTCAGCTGAACCTACAAAGCTAAAATATATGGGATACCTATTTTAGTCTAGTAAAAGCTGATGTAAGTGTATGAAGCAGGAGCAGAGGGGAGGGATGGCAATTTTCTGCAGTTGCTCTCAGGGCAGAATAACAGTCTAGGCTGTCTGCATAATCCTTTCTCTGAGGTCAAGATCTGTCTAACTCTTGGGTTTGGTCAGAGAAAGGGTTGAGGTTGGAGAGTTTGAGGATGTGTTGAAAGGTGAAGAGGCAAGGCTTCTTGCTCTGCAAGAACAGAGGATGAGTTATGGGAGCAAAATCAGGAGAGGGAAGGAGAAGGGCTGTGGAGATTTACAGAAAGGCAGGAAGATAGGGGAAAGGGGAAGAAGTAGAAACAAGGATAAGGAATGGTAGCAAGGAGAAGGAGGTATTTGCGTTTGGTGTGGAGCTTTTGCAAAGAGCTGCACAGAGATCTTCCCCTGGTTCTCTGTGGACTTATGTCCCAGACTGGGGTCACAAGACAGGTAGCTAATCATGTCACATTAACTCCTCTCTCGTCTTCTTTTGCCTGAGCCCCAATTCTCCTGTGCTGGAAGGATGAAAAGATCCCAGCAAGTTTGTACTGCCAGGAGGCAGGAGGTGGATGACAGTGAAGGGAGTGGACCTGGGTAATACATACCTGCTGGGATAAGGGGAACCTACAGATTTGTAGGGTAAAAGGCCTACAGGTCCCTCCACCTCTACCTGTAGGACAGGCAAAAGATCCCCCATACCTGCAGTGAAATCCATCCCCTATGTCTAATTGCAACACATGTCCGGCACAAGAGACAGCTCTATTCTGTCACCACCAAGTTGGTTATGGGGCATTTTCCAGAGCCTAATGCATTGGGAATATAGCTATGGGTGTAACCTGGAGTGGGTGCCAGCTTCTATTTCAGGTGAAGCAAAGTCTTTTGAAAAGGCTGGCTGTAGCCTCCAAAGAAGGCAAATTGCCCCTCTTGCCCATTTCCATACCACACCTCCACACAGATGGCTATCTAAGGAAGATCAGGTCCCCCCATCCCAGGAGCCCTGGAGGAGGAACACGCTCCTCATCTCTGAGCAAGGAGTCCTTACCTGAGAAGAACTGGCTGATGGAGTGAGGCAGAAGAGTGAGGAAGGCCAGTGGGTCCGCAAAGGACATGGAAAGTGTAGCAGAAATGTAAGCCATGCCTGCCACCAGGGATTCAAGGCAAGCAAGGGAGGTGTAGAGGCAGAACATGATGAAGTTCCGCATGTTCCTGCTCCCGATGCAGTTCCCTGTGAAGAAACAGTGGTGGTCATGCCTCTGGGTGACTCTGGCACACAGTCTACAGAAGTGAGTGCCGGGCAAGGCTGAGCCAGGGGACCTGCTTCCATCCAGCCAGTCTGCCACTTCGGCTCCTTTGCCCAAGTTTAAGTCCTTGCCCAAGTCCTCGGGGGAGCTCTGGATCACAAGGACGTAGTTGCCCAGGGCATTAGCTGAGAGGAAGAGGAAGAGCGCCCCGTGCAGCAGAGCAGGCGAGAAAAGTGGGGTGGTGGAAGGGTCTCTGAACATGCTGGGGATGAAGACAAAGATCTGGAGGACGAAGGTCACTAGGGAGATGCACAAGAAGTAGGCTGGAGCGACAACATTGAGCAACCTGAGAACTAGCATTGCGGATTACGTTCCTGCGGGGGAAAGCAAGGAGAGAAGGAACATCACCGCTCCGGCTGCACACTTCATCCTTCCATTTCCTGCCGGGTCTCGGCCCCGCTGCCTTCGGGAAATGCCCTCCGGGGGCCGCTCTCCCTCGCCGCCGCCCCACGGCCCCTGCCGGGCCGAGGCAAAGGGACAGCCCGTGGGCAGCGACCGCTCCCCGGTTCCCAAAGGAGACACCCCGGCCCCGGCGCCAGCCTCCGGGGAACTTGCAGCAGCGATGCCCCGGAGGGGCTGCAGCGGCTGAACGGGGAGAGGCGGCTCCCGCGGTGTGCTGGCGATGTGAGCACTGCTCTGTACGCCAAGCAGAGTCTCTCTGTCAGACAGGGTCAGTTTTGGTATTGCATGAGAGGAAAAAAGGTGGTGCTGGAGGAGGGGGGAGTGAATTGGAAAGGAGGGGTGGGAGGAGGAGAAGGGGAGGGGGGAGAGGTTGCTCTAATCCACTGCAATACGGATCAAATCCAATGCTCTAATTTATCCCTTAAAGCCACGGATCTACAGATTACCTCTATGACCGCTGCCCCGTCCTGCACGAAATTAGAAAATATACAAAACAGCTGGTCAAGTGCTGTCCGGATGCAACCTGCGGCGCTCGGCTACCGAGCCGGGCAGCCCCGCAGCTGCAGCCGCAGCTCCGGCCGGGCACGACGCATCCCCGCCGGACGGGCGATCATCCCGGGGCACAGCCTGCATCGTCAGGGCACAGGATAGCCCGGGGAGCCACACGCGGCGGGCAGCGAGCTGGGTGGCGGTGTGGGTGCCCCGGCACCCCGAGCACACCCACGCCGGCAGCCTCAAGGACTCCCCAGCGCCGGTGTCTGCAGAGCCCCGGCGGCCCCGGAGCCGCCTCGGCCCCGCGGCGCTGCGGGCTGCACGCTGCCACCTTGCAGTCCCCTTGTCCCCAGGCGCGGCGGGTGCCGCCCGGTACCGGCGTGTCTGGAGCCGGCGGAGCCGCCGCTACGGCCGGCCATGCCGAGATCTCCCCGGCAGCCGAGCCCGAGCGCAGCCCCGAGTCTGCCCTGCCCTCCTTCTCCCTCTCCCTCTCCCTCTCCCTCTCCCTCTCCCTCTCCCTCTCCCTCTCCCTCTCCCTCTCCCTCTCCTTCTTCTTCTCCCTTCCTGTCCCTCTTCTTTCTGCCCCTGCCCCGTGTCTGTCCCTCCCTGTCCAATGTCCCGTGTCTCTCCCTGTCCCTGTCCTTGTCCCTGTGCTTTTCAACCTCGGATTTCTCCCTCCCTCTCGGTATCTCCCTCCCCCGTCTTGCTCTCGTCCCGTCCCGTCTCCACCGTAGCTGTCCCTTCAGCACCACCAGAACCTGCTGCAGGTCCATCCACCTCCCATACAGCACAACCTGGCCCAGGAGAAGAGAAAGGTGTTCTTGGGCCTCTGAGGTCCTGACAATCCCCACGGGAAGAGCAGAAGGGTGGGAAGAGGCATTCTGCTGCTCAGCCCGCAAAACACCATTTCTTCCCGCAGTGTGAGTGAGGGAGGCAAGGTGAGGTTTGTGTGTGTCCCCGTGCCTCCCCAAAGCTGCCCCTATTGGAACCAGCATTGGAAGCAAGGGGAAATCTGTGTGTGAGGGGGTGGGGGAGTTTCTGCAGGGTCAAAGCCTTCCTTAACACAAACAGGAAAGGCTTTGATCTGGGCGCGTGGTGCCTGGGCAGTAGCAGTAGCTTGGTGCTGGTAGAAGTTTTGCAGACGTGTTTGCTCTCTGACAGCTACACACCCTCACTCCCCTCTGCCCACCCACGCTCTTCTTGTACTGTCTACACAGGCTCTGTGCACAGCCTCTCCTTCTCCTGCACACCTACGTGCTGCACCCTCCCAGCTCTGATGAATAGCACCCCTGCCTCCCTCCACAGATGAGCCGCCCATGACAGGGGAAGGGAAGAGGGCTATTGGGCTGCAGCTGTGTCCCTAGACACAGTCAAACTCTGCACTGGTGAAAAGTCAAAGAAAAATACATTTTACATCATCTTAGGTCCCAGGCTTACTGGCCAATGCCTCAGCACAGACTCTGCAACTCCACAAGAGACTCTCCCTTTGCCTGAAGGTTCAGAGCAAAATGAAAATGTGTTTCATGTCTCGGTTTCTAGGGAGAGAGGACTGGAGGAGAGAGCGGCTGTGCTTGTCTCCTGCACGTGCACTGGCATGGAAGGTGATGACAGCAACAAAGTGTTCAAGGGTCCTTTTTTAGAAATAACTTTTCTCCCAGATAACTTTCATGGTTCAACATTTCTGAGAAAAGCAGTGGAAATAACACAAGCAAGTGAAAACCAAGCCTGCAGGCACTGGATCTGCAGTGACGAACAGCTAAGAGACACCTCTGGCAGAACTGAAGGGGAGGCTGCTCAGAACAGATCTAGTTTTCACTCCCACCTCCCTCATTCTTCTGTCACGACTACTGAGAATAAAAAAATCCTCCAATATTCCCTCAACTCATCAATTTAAAGTAGACTGAGCCTTGCAATAGAGATACATGACCCAGTCTAGGTTTTATCTTTAAATAATCAGACAGTGTTTTCTCCATATTTTAACAGCTTACATCAAAATAATAATAAAAAAATTACAGAGAAATCTTTTCATGTCATGAAAGACTCCCAACTGAGAGGACTGCATCTCATGAAAGACATTAAGCCTGCCTGCATAGGGAACATCATAAGCCGTAGCCAAAGTGGGAGGGGGAAGGGAAGGGAAGGGAAGGGAAGGGAAGGGAAGGGAAGGGAAGGGAAGGGAAGGGAAGGGAAGGGAAGGGAAGGGAAGGGAAGGGAAGGGAAGGGAAGGGAAGGGAAGGGAAGGGAAGGGAAGGGAAGGGAAGGGAAGGGAAGGGAAGGGAAGGGAAGGGAAGGGAAGGGAAGGGAAGGGAAGGGAAGGGAAGGGAAGGGAAGGGAAGGGAAGGGAAGGGAAGGGAAGGGAAGGGAAGGGAAGGGAAGGGAAGGGAAGGGAAGGGAAGGGGGAAACTGCCTTCCACTGGAGTAGAAGATTGGTGAGGCAGATTATTCCCCACATTCTCATTAAAATGCTCCTGTACATTGATGCTTATGATTATTCACTGTCAAAATAGTGGATTCATATTTTACAATATAGCCAAAAAAGCCTCTTTCAGTGCTGTTGTGTTGATACTATGAGCTGTTTGCAGGATGGGGGAGAAATTGACTGGGGATGAATTTGCCTATGTATATGCATGTGTATATAAGATAGAGATGGGTAAATAAGGAGATTAGCACAGGAAGTAAGCAAAAAATGGGAACATTAGGTAATTTGGAGCAAACATTAAAAAGTAATAACATTTACTGCATGAATTGGGTTTTCTCCTGCTGTAAAATCAACATCATGAGACAACTTCGGGGTGTGACACTCAGAAATGTTTTGTCCCTTTTTCTTCTCTGAGTCTGGTTGTGACCCAGGAGATTGAGGATTTCCCCATTCTGATTTTCAACCATAAGTAAAATCACTTCACTCACGTGTCAGGATTTTTCTTTTCTGAGTATGGCAAGGATTATGTTATCTGCCTTTGTCTGGAAGAACTTGGCAGCTGGGCATAAGAAACACATGTAAGAGCAATTTATCCTTCTCATAATTTACTGTGCAGATGTTCTTCAGAAATTAGCACAGCATACTGTAACCAGTCCCTCTCTCACCCTAGCCTTGATGATTTTGAGTGTCATCACTCCACTCTTCCCTGCTGGCCAGTTGTGTGCAGGGACTTTCCTTAGTATGGACTCTTTCCCAATGTGTCCCTTTAGCAAGCAGGGTAGGATACCACTGATATAATCTATACAGTTGTCAACCAGCTGGTGATTCCATCCTCTCATTCAATCATCTGGGCTACATTTGATAATGACTGGCAGATGACAGTTTTTGTAGCTTTGTCCTCAGATCTCCTAATTCTTTGTGCTGAGAGATTTCAAACAGAATAAAACACTGTTCCAGTTGATGCCATGCTTTGATACAGCCCACCCAACATCTTTGAAAGTTTCACTTTAAATTGTATCCCAAATTATGCATAATTTCTTCCATTTCAAAATGTGCATTGTGTTAGCCCACACCATTAGTTTATTGTTCAAGATACAGTCTGATGGTGATTTTTCTCTGGAATGAGTAATTTAACCTCTGCTATTTGCTGTGACATTTTTAAAGAAATGAATACTCTCTGTGGTAATTCAGTTGCTGCTTGATTTAAATTATCATTTAACTACAACTTTCTGGTTTGGTTTGATTTTTCTTTTTCTGGGTAGTTAGCCTTCAAAATTTGAACACCCACAATGTCTAGAGAGGTTTCCTGTTTGATTAGGCAAAGCTGAATGGCCAAGGAAAGTAACATGGGCAGCCTAATGTCTTCAGTTTAGCAACAAAATAAATATTGCATGGCCGAGCTGCATGCCTTTATGCTGACGAGGTTCAAATCTGCCTAGGTGGAGGCATGAACACTGAGAGCAAAAGGGTGCTCAGCCCTTTCCTCAGTCAGTTCTGGGTCATACTACATAGGTTGTCTGGACCTGATATTCCATAAACACAAATCTAATGCTAAGCTTCTACTCAGAGTGAGAAATGGCCTTCAGAGGCCAACTCAACCATCTTTCCCAATTTTCCATACCCTTGCTCCAAGCTTACCTGTCTTTTGCAGACAGAAGTCTGATAAAGTCCTGAAGATCCCAGGGGATGGAGATTCCCCACCACCTCCAGGCAATCCATTCAGCTACTTGTTACTCATTCAGAATATTTCATCCATAATGTGGCACTCCCTTGCAGCAGTCTAAGGTCTTCGTCCTTACTCCAGCGGATTCAGAGAAAGATAAATCCTTTCCTCACTGCAGTCTTTTACATACTTGAAAGTGGCTACAATGTCTTCCCCAGATGAAGCCACCCAAGCCCTTTAATACTACCTCTTGGATTGTGTTCGAAAACTTCCGAGAGAAAGGGCAAAGGTCCTGGGGTTCCTGTTGTACTACGACCTGAGAGGGGCGTCCAGCACTGAGGTCAGGCAGACTGACAGTATGGTTTTAGGCAGCTGGGGTTTAAATTATGTAGATTGCCCATTGTGCTTCAGTTGTGCTGAGGGGATTGATGAGGAGGATGTTTATTAACAAGGGAAGAGATGGTTACACGTTTCCAAGGAGTTGGATATCACATTGTTCACGATGCTCTGGTCCATTCTAGCTGGCCCTTGCAATGGAGCAACAGACCTGTGTGAAAAAAGGGCTCTAAGTCACAATTTATGGTGTGCCCTGCTGTGTCAGGAAAGCTGTTCCAAAAATCAACATTTCACTTATTTGCTGCTTGTTGGTGGTGTAAGGAAACAAACTTTTGCAGTCAGGTAAATTTCAGTGTGTCAGAGCATATGAAAGCAGGCAGAGAAAATGATGATAGGTGGGAAGGGAGTGTTGTGGGAGGAAAGGCACTCTTGCGTCCAATCTCAGGCCAGGGTTGTTGTCTCTGGCTGTGGTCCACTCTCTCCTCCATCCCCCTGGCCATGCAAAATGCCCCTAAGCTCTGTCCTCATAATGGTGTGGGAATCCTTCCCCTAAGAGATTCAAGATCCTTCCCTACCCGTGCCTACAGCTGCTCCCTTCGTCAAACCCTGCCCATAATACTGACTCAGCACCAGAGGAATGGCTGAATGCTGCAGCAAAACCCCCTATGGAAAAGCTCCAGTAGTGAAAAGAAAAAGGACAAGAGAGGGGGAAGTACTACAGGCAATTTGTTCCTGCAAAGCTCTGAGCATCCTCTGCAGGTGTCTGGATTCCCTCAATTCCCGTCATCCCCAGCAGGCCTCAGTACTACACGTTATATCCTCACAAAAAGGTGTCATGCTGCCCTTGATGGGACTCTCCTCCTTGCTTTCAAGATACTTTGACTATCAGGTAAAGTACACAACAAAACATCTCTAAATCATTTGTCTCAGCTGACTGATTTGGAGTTCCTGAGCCATAAAGCTCAGGCCAACTGAGCAGACCCATCATTCCCATGTGACTATCATGGAAAGTAATTGGAACAAGGTTCCTGACATTCTGCATCATTTCCAGGCAGGATATTGCAGGAACTGAGCTCTTAAGGAGTAGAAAATTAAACTAATCAACCTAAATGGTGTTTGTTGCAAGGGGGGACTAAACCCCAAACTAACAGGCACGCGTATGTGAGGACGGTCATCTGAAGCAATCTTCTGTCAGTAGAAGCAGCTACTGCTCCAGAAATTCTGCACTGCCCTTTTTCACAGGTCTGGCATCTTCCTTCTCCCCTCCAGCTGCCTGCTCAACCCTCATCTGCCATTGTTGGATGCTTTGAGCATTGTGTCAAATTTATACTGGGCATATCAAGATAGAGGAGCCCTGGTCTTCCTTTCTGCTTGTGAAGTATCAAGTACACCTAGGGAATCCTATAAATCATAAATAACAATAACACATGCACATATTCATAACCAAGTAATTGTTTCTGTAGTGAATATTCAGCACACACCAGATGGTTCTTCTTTCACTGCCTCCAAAATGGAAATGACCAGTTACTAAAGATAAAATATTCCTTCCCTCTGCTGCTTCCCTAGGGCTCCTACTTGTTGTTCTCTTGTAGAACTGCTACTCCCTAGAGAAGAAAGGCTTTCAGCCTTGGAAACATTCAGGTCTGATATATGAAATCTTTCAGCAGAAGCTGCAGATAAACGAACACAGTGGTAAATCAATTCCAGAAAATAGATATGGATTAATCCTCCTGCATACTGCAGCAGTGCTCTGGGAGAAGGAGAAGCAATCTCTCTCCCCACTGTCACATGGCTGCTGCCTCTGCTATCGAGATGTCCCTTCACTGGGTCTGTAAGAGCAGTTCCTTAATTGGTTTTGCTCTTCAAAAACACTAGTTAGCAGTCAGTGCACTCATGTACTGCACATGACCAACACCCAGCCACACTGCAGGTGGCAATGATTTCAACTGACTGATTTTAACTGTTGCTACACGGAGGGCCAGACTCTGCCTGCTTCATTTCCCCCCATCCTAGTGGCTGCAGTTTTTATTTATGATCTCTTACATAAGATGCACTAACAGCACTGCGAGCAGAGACCAGGCCCTCAGCCACTCAATGCAAAGTCAAACCATCTTGCTTCTTGCCTTTCTTTGTCCCCATGTGCAACACATAAGCTTGCCCAGCTCCATTGAAGGAGATGGTTCCATCCCATCCCACCCCATCCCATCCCCTCCCATCCTATTGTTTGGTACAAAAGACACTGGGCCCAAACCATTGCAGATTTAGGAGGACCTTGAGTCCAGGCACTTCACTTTCCAAGCACAGATTTAAGCCCCAGATTGGTGCAGAAGGGCCATTATCTCTGCCAGTCAGGTGCCCATATGGAGGGGATTCCCACACTGATCCCTTAGTCAAGTTGCATTCTGAGCTAGACACCTGTCCAGCGCCAACGACAGCCAGGGCATCCTCTGGGCAGCTCTCTGTCCCTGCTGGTGAGGAACAGCATCTTTTCCTGGAGCCAATCTGCCTTGCTTTAACAGAAGAAATTCAAAGTACTGTAGGAAGAAGAGGCAGAACTATGTCGTCTTCCCAGGAGGCTGGAGGCAGCCCCACCCTCACCTTTTCCCAGCCCCCATGTGACCTGGGCTTCCAGGGAAGGCAATTCTTTCTATGTGCCAGATGGACGGGGGTAGGGGTGAGGTTGAGCAAGCTATTCCTACAAATGTTGGGAGCAAACCCCAGGCTCCTGAGGCCAATACCACCTCTGGGCTAGGCAGGGCTGAAGGGTAAACCCTGTCCTAGGAATATCAACTCCCTAGGTGAGCTAAGGAAAAATAATTGAGATGCTACTTTCTTTTCTCAGCTGTAGGAATAGAAAGCCTTGATTTGATTATGGATAGCTGTTTGCCAGTTTCCAGGAATCACCTGATGTATTCAGTATCAAACAAATGAAGACCTCAGCACCGCTTTGAGTAAGACTAAGGTTAAGCTGATGTCACTGCACCAAGGTCAACTACACATGAATCTGCTAGAAGAAAGAGCATGCATGTGTCAGATGGTAATTTCCCTTATCCCCAAGCTTCTGGGCACCTCCAAAGGCTTATGGTAGTCCGGGGACTACAGAGCCACTGTGGTGTCTCCTGTGCAACAACACCTTCAGTCATGTTCTCCCTCCTTGCAGGGGTAGTGACTGAGTGAGGAAAACCAGAGGACTGCACTGGAGAAGCAGTGGTTCTCCTCAGGAGAGGACTGTAGGGGATAACTACTGAGGACCACAGTGTAAATAGCAAGAAAAAGGATGAATTATACCCATCTGAAGACCCACTGAGGAGCTAAGGGAGGAAACAAAAAAAATGAGGATAAATATAAGGGAGAAGTTCCATAGCAGTGAGACTTGGACTTTCTCCAGGCTTGTCTTCACTTGCTTCTCTCAGATTCCTGTCTGGTGGATTTGGGGTAAGCACAGCCAGCAGCTAGGTTTCCAAAATGCCTGCCAGAAGCAGAAGCCAGAATCTGCTTCACTCACAGCTTGGGAAAGGGAGTTATCCCATAGAACTGGGAGGGGGTAGAGGCACCTTCTGCTCTGGGAGCAGAGGGAACAGTGGCCATATAGTGAACAGCAAGGACAAGGTCACTTTCAGGGGTTCAAGGGGACCAGGGCCAAGAAGACCCCTGTGGAGAGCTCAGGCAGAGGGAATCCTGGCATGATGTGGAGGACAGGATGTAAAGGAGCTGGGAAACAAGAATGGAAGAGATGAAGATGCGGGGATGGAGGGGATTTCAGTGTGATGTGAAAGCTGGAAAGAACAAGGGTGGCCGGGGTCAGAAAGATCCAGCAGAGAGGCTGGCGTGATCGCCGGGATGAGAGAGGGTCAGGGGACACTGGCCTCCCAGGCACCCTTCCGGCGCCGACCCTCCTCGTCAAACCTCCTCGGGCACCCGCCCCCTGCCCGGTTTTCCAGCTGCTCCTGACCCCTCTCTGACAGCCAAGGAAGAGATGCAGGTCCACGTGTGACAGGTGAGTCAGTCACATCCCGAGGAAGGACCGGCGGGGTGCTGGGGACGGGCTGGCACATGGAAGGACACCGCTGCCCGGCACGGCCCGGCGCGGCCCCGGGCGTGGCAGGGATGCCGCGCCGGGCCGGCAGATGGCGCCGGGAACCCGCCGGGAGCTGCGGGCGGAGGGAGCGGAGGAAGGAGGTGCGCGGAGGGGAGGAGTGCGTGACCTGCCCGCGGTTTCACAGGGCGAGGACGTTTGTGGATGTGGGGTGGGAGCCAACCATCACCACCCAAGAGTGATCTCTGCCTTGTCTCCCTCTCCAGCTCCGCCGTGGAGCCCCCAGCCCTGCAGCTGTGATCAACCTTAGGAAGGCAGCGCTTTCCTCCCGAGCAGGACCCACATGCAAAGCAGCATCCCCCAGCCACAGCTCCCCAAATTGCCACTGGTAAGGACTGCAGTCCTCAGTACAGGAGGATAAAAGATACGTCAGACGTGAATCCTACCCGCTGCAGTGGGATCCTCTTTTGCAACATGGCTAAATATGCTCCAGGAGTCCTCCAAGCTTTTGCTTGAGAGGTGCGGTGCTTTCTCCTTGTTTGTTATGACACATATTACATTGGTCACCAACAGGGAGCAAAAGAGCTGCTGCATCTGCCTCGTCTCAGTATAGTGGAGCTCTCCCTGCGGCACTGGGAGTTCTGCTGAAGCAGTTGCTGAGCTACCTGGGAAGGTGGATGAGGGACCAGACGTAGGGCTATGATCAGCAGTGACCACCAGTGTTTTAGGACTCTGCTTGTCCTGAGTTGGCATTATTAACCACAAATTATTTGTCATTCACTCACATTTCCCTTCTGGTTTCAGTTCAGTTGAGCATTCCCAGCTTCTCCCAGGTATAACTCCAGCCTGATAAACTCCATATTATCTCCACCTGAGTGGTGCCTTCATTTCCGTGCATGTGGAAAGGAAGGGAGAGATAAAAGAAGTGCAAATCATAGAGTGGTTTGGGTTGGAAGGAACTTTCTAGATCACCTAGTTCCAATGTCCTGCCTTTAGCAAGGACACCTCGCACTAGAACAGGTTGGTCAAAGCCCCATCTAGCCCTGGCCTTGAACATATTCAGAGATGGGGCCACCACAATTTCTCTGAACAACTTGGTCCAGTGCCTCATTACTCTCGCAGTAAATAATTTCTTCCTAATATTCAATCTAAACCTACTTTCTTCCAGTTTGAAGCAACTGCTCCTTGTCCTATCACTACATGCCCCTGTAAGAGTCCCTTTCCAGCTCTCTTGTACGCTGCCTTTAGGTCCTGGAAGGCTGCTATAAGCTGGAGCCTTCCTTCATCAGTCTGAACAGCCCCAATTCTCTCACCCCATCTTCACAGAAGATAAATGAAGTTGACTGTGATAAATTATACACACAGTAAGAACATAGGTAAAACCAGCAGTATGAGCAGGGAAATTAATAAATAATTCTTTGTTGTTGATTAGGCTCAAATGTTGACCACATGTTCCAGGCAGAGAAATGGGTGAAAGTAGCTTGTCAGTGGGTCAGAAGAGACACAAGGAGACATTGTGTCCTTCATACAATGTGTGGCTTCACCAGGGAACATCTTGCTGCAAAGTGCTGTGGATCTCCACATTTTATATGCCTCTGAATCTCTTTCAAGAACAATGTGTTTGCTGATGAATGGGAGAGGACACTAAAGGAGCATCATCCACCTGCTCTGTTCTTAGCTTTTCTCAAGGTGTCTGCTGCCAGCCCTCCCAGAAACAGGATAATAGCCTATGCAAACCTGTTTTCTGACCTAAAACAGCCCTTCCTTTTTGTTTTTGTTTCTGTTTTTTTGGGTTTTTTTTGTTTATGAGACATCCTATTTAGAGTTAATGACTTTCACAAAGGACTGTGCCACTGTGCATTAGCTAGCTGTGCTGCTGGCAACTGTTTTAGCCAGGGAGAACATCAGTGCATTGAGTGTTTGCTCCCAGGAAGGCTGGCTTGTGGGCAGAGACACACCCTGCATGCAGAGCCCCGCATTTGGCCAGAACAGTATGGTTCATTACATGATGTGCATCTTCCCCACTGCCTCTCCGAGCTCAGCCTGTTAGCTTACATTTCCCCCCTATAATCCACAGTCATTCTCATTAAAACTACCATCACATTTCCCTGGTCTATCTACAATCAGTCTTTCATTGCTCTAAACATCATTAAATATGCCATTTACTGTTTCAGAAGGTCAAGCACTCAGCCTGGATCTTTTTCTCCTATGTCAGGAATTACCAGTTGCACCTCTTGAAGCAGAGGGGTCATTTCCCTGAGATTTCCAGAAAACATTTCATTCTGATCCATGACCTCCATTTCAAGCTCCATATAAACATGTATTTATTTTGTTTCTCTCTCATACACATTTGTCTAAGAGAGGGAAATGTATTTTACACACCCATGTTCCTTTCTTCATCCATCTCCACAAGGAAGTGACACAGCACGTCCTAGGCTTTGAGAGCAGACACAAGGGGCCATGTCAGAATGTCTGGCATTGAGGGTAGGTGAGCAGTGGGCCTGACCTCTGGGGAAGCGCAGACTACCTATTTGAAGAATAATGCAAAGATTTTTGATGCCCACAATCTGGATTGGGGCTATTATGTGCAAGCCTGAATGTCTACCTCTCCACTGGGTCCTTTTTCAAGGAGGTCAGTGAACTGTTCCATGGGTTTAGGGCACACTGGGGACTTGGACAACTTGAGCTGCCTCTGCTGAGTGCCCAGCTATGCTGTCTTTTGGAGCAGGGCTGGTGGTGTCTGAGCAGCACCATGGGAATATCATGCTTACCCAGGCCAGCCAAAGAACAGAGATACAGAGCCACAGAGAGATCCTGTGCCGGCAAGTACTGAACCACACTGTCCCACCTGACTGAAAATTGGGAAGAACCAATTAGGATATTCTAATGCAACTGATTAAAGCACGGTCACATAGTCTGGGTGGTGGGTGATTTTTGAAGCAGATTTGAAAGTATAAGCATGCAGGCACCAAACCACGAGGGAGCTGGCATGGGGGTGAGATGATTTCCCAGCATAGTAGCTGCGGCCCCTGTTTCTCAGCTATTCCCAATGGCAAGCTGCCTTCAAAGAGCCCTTAGAAGGTCCGGGGTGAGCCCTTGAAAATTAAGAAATTAACTTTTTTAATTGACGGAACTGAGGTGGCTGGCGTGATGGTGGCTCATCTCCCGCTGCAGCTCTTCTAGCTTCTCCTTTTGCACAGCCTAAGTCCCATGGTTTCCTGTGGGCAGGGAGAAGCACTTTGCTGGGGGCCGCGGGTCCCCGCCAGGCAGCCCCAGAGGAGGGCACAGAGCCGTCCCGGGCGCAGGGGGCTGCGGCTGTGCGGCCGCCGCCTCCGCCGGATGTCAGCGGCTGTGTGCGTGCGGGAGGTGCCGCCCGGCATTGGGGCTCTGGGAGCGGGCTGAGGGGCGGCCCGGCGTTCCCTGGCCGGGCAGGGGCTGCCCCAGCCCGGGGTGGTACCCGCAGCTCTCCCGCCCTCCCATGTGCGCGCTGCAAGGAGCTGCTGCCGACGGGGAGCTCCGTTTCCTTAGTTACGGCAGGCAGGAGATATTCCGGGAAGGAGGCGGGCAGCGCTAGGAAAGGCCGGCAGCTCTGGGGAGAGACGGCTCTGAGGGGAGCCCGGGCTTCACCAACCCCTCACAGCGTGTCTGAAATGCCTGGACTCCGTTTCCCGGGTGTCCGCCCGGTGCCCCGGAGTCCAGATCGAAGGAATGCCGGGCGCCCACGGCCGGGACGGGAATCGGCACAGAAGGGCTGCAGTGCCATGCCAGGAGGAGTCCAACCAGCACCGGCGGGGTGAGCACAGCTCCGACCTCCGCAGGTGTGAGCTTCCATCACTTCCCAGGGGGGTAACCCCCCACTTGTCCAGAGATGAGAAGAAATTCATTCCTGCTTTTGCACCATGAAAATAATGTAATGATTCTATCAGCCCTCCAAGAAAATAAGTAATTCTGTCCTAGAAGCAGCTTGCAGATAAGATAGTCTGGGACCACATGCAGGACTGTGCTATGCCATTTTGTGCTTTTGCCCATTTCAAGCCTCACCTCCCAGGTTCTGTATCCAGGCCTGCCCATACTGCAGAGCCCCATGGAGCCCTGCACTGGCTCCCACCCCTGCACCAGGGAGGTCAGGGCTTCGACGTTTGCCTAGAGGCAACCATTTGCCACGGGCTCGCATGCTGTGCTCACCACACTCCAGCTAGCCCACTCATCCTGGTGGGGAGCAGCCGGCATGGGGATATCCTGGCAGTGCCATGTGCCATGCCAAGCTGGGCTGTCAGTCAGGAATACAAATACAGTCCAGCTGGCTCGAGGTGCAGATATCAAGGACTAAAGGGTGTTTTCATTCCTTGACCCTTCAAGTTTGCCACTGGTCTGGGCAAATAGCAGTTTTCCAGTTTTCACAAGCATCAGCTCCATAGGGGTATTCAAAGGCACATCTCCAGCTAAAGGCCACACCTTTGCCAGTATTTGGCTCTGAAGCTCAGAGACACCGGTGCTGCCCAAGGGTAAACCAACAGCCTTTTTAAAAAACATAGACATAATAACCTTTTCCTACAGATGTCATTCTCAGGAAGAGTTGCACCATCTTGCTCAAATGCGTCTAGACAAATTCAGCCTGAGTCCCTCAGTCTGTCTGGAGAAATTCAGCATTAATATTAAAGCCATAAATGATGGAAAAGAGGAATTAGAATTGGGAGATCCATACAGATAGCAGGATGCAGTGTTACATCTCCAGCTGCCAAGTGGGCACATCCCTGTGCCTCATCTTCCTGCTGTCTCTGGCTGCAGCTGCATGTCTCTCCCGCACTGCTGCAGGGTTATAAGTGATGCAGGAAGGAGGTATTGTGCTTCTTCACACACACAGCTGGAGCTGAGCCACACACCCCTCATGCTTCTCAGGCATATGGAGGACTTCAAAACCAAAATCATGGCCACTGAGGCCCAGTTCATAACAGAAAAGGAAGGAGGTTTTTTTTCCCTTTTGGGACTGCTCTGTCTTTCCACCTTTTTATTATTCTATTCTATTCTATTCTATTCTATTCTATTCTATTCTATTCTATTCTATTCTATTCTATTCCAACTAGGCACAGTCTGGGCCAGAGGCAGGAAGAAACAAGTATCTCCAGGGAAAGACTTACACACAGACTAGGTTTGTCCAGCTTTGTGTAATCCCTGATGTCTTGCCAGGCCAAAGGAAGGGGAGAGGGTGTTCCTTTGGGACTGGGGCAGTTCACCAGCAGCAAGGTTGCCAGATCTGCTCAGAAGTCAACATTTCCCAGCAGTGTTTGCCAATTTAAGTTATCAAACATGTTGGCCTCCAGTTCAGTAAGGCTTATGAAAAGTAGTCTTGCTTTACTTGGAGGGGATCAAATATTTGGGACCCAGTGGCAGATCACAGTCATGAAGCAATTTAGAAAATCCCCATGGATTTGTTTCTCCCACAGCCTCCCATTACTAAGCTGGCATGGTCATCTCTGCTCTCTTGTGAGGTAGGTAGACTGTGTTCCCTGATGCACAGCAGCAGTCAAGGTCCCCAAGCCTCAGTGATGCTGTCGGACTGACACTGGCTTGTCTGGAGTGAGAGGACAAGCTGTGTGGCTTCTGCTCATCATACATATGCCTAAAGAAGATAGCAGTGACAGAGATTTGGATTTTTTTTTTTTTTAATTCAGCTGTTCTCTAAAGTTTTAGGCATGTGTTTTTTGGGCTATGGAAGCTCCTGGTTGGAGATAAAGGTCTCATTTATATGAGACTCATTTACATGAAACTGAAGTTTTATCAAAAGACATCATGTTGTGGCCAACCTGTTCTCTGCACCATGCTCCAGCAGACCAGAAGTCAACTGAGGGCTACCTCAGCCTTGGGGACCCTAAAAAAAAAAGACACTATAGGGGACACCGGGATTTCACCCCTTGGTTCCTCATTGTCTGCGAGCTGTGCCAGCCATTTCCACTAGTAGTATGAACGAAGATTCTTTGCTGGCAGCTGTTATGTTCGTTCCCTGATACTTCTGGTGATTTTCATAGCTGTGCTTGTGAGACTGGAAGGTCCTTTACTTAAATGGCTGGAGTTTAACCACTGGACTGTGCTTCTTCAGCCCAAAATAGATGAAATGAGCCAAAAAAAGTCTTCAGAGCATGCTGCAGAACAACACTATCTACTCAGCATCTGGAGAAATCATGAATGTGGGATCCCGGGTCTCCCATATGAGGTGAGAGCAATGAAGCACTCGGCATGGCAGTAAGACTCCTCTTCAGTCACATTCTGGTGACTGTTCCCTGGTAGCCCACTTGCAGATGTGTCTCTGACCGTCACTCGGGAGCAATGCTGGCTGTGCAAGACACCCAGTACCGCAGCCCTGAGGGTGCTGCTGGCGGTTTCTCCAGCACAGAGTGCACTGCTTGCATTCTCACGGAATGGAGAAACGGGAAAGCTCATGGAAAACACGGCTCTCAGTGTCCCTTTGCATTTGGTGGGTCAGGTTCCTCTCTCCTGCTGGTCACTCCTGATGAAGGCAGAGACCTTTTGCAGGAACAAGATCCCTAGGAAGTTTCTTAGGTACCACCCCTGCTGCCACCCCTGTCAAGCATCTGAGCAATGCTTCATCAAGGGGAGAGGTTTTGCAAATGGTGTTGAGGTCTCAAATATAGCCACCCACCTGCTCCTACCACTGTGGGAGCTGACCCCCCGTGTGCCCCACCGCCCCGGCTGATGGCCCGGAGACCTGTTCCGCTCGCCCCCGGGGCACACGCCGGGCAGCCATCCCGAGGAGCCCGAGCGCCGCGGAAGCCGCTCGGAGCGGCGGATGCGGCGGGCACAGCCTCACACCCAGAAATAGCCCGAGACGCGCAGACCCCGCACCCAGGCGTTCTGCCGCCAGCTCCCCGCCCGCTCTCCGCTCCGAGCGCCGGGGCCGCCGCCTCGCCCCCTCCTCCCCGCACGGATGCCACGGGGCGCACGGTAGGCACGGCGGCGGGGGCTGCCCGACCCCGTCTCGGGCCGGGAGCGGCTGCGGCTCCCCAGGCGGGGCCCGGAGCTCCGGCGGCGCAGGCCCCGAGGCCCAGCACCGGTGAGGCGGGGGGAGCAGCCCGAGCACCGCAGCCCGCGGACCGCGGCCTCTCCGCCGCAGCGGGGCGGGCGGAGGGCGGGGCGGCGGCGGCCCCGGGCCCTTCCCCTGCCGGTGCCGGGCCCGGGCCGGTGCCGGGCGGTCCGAGGCCACCGCGGGGAGGGGAGGAGGGAGGCGGCGGGCGCAGGGCCCGGAGCGAGCGGGGCCGGGATCCCCCAGCAGGTCAGTGCGGGGCGGGAGGACGGGAGCCGCGGTCTGGGCTGCGGAACTCGGCGGGAGCGGCAGCGGACTGGAGGCCGGGCGGGCAGCGGGGCTCCAGCGAGTGGGACTGGGGCACCCCTGGGGTGCAAGACGGACCCGGGGGCATGACCTGATGGTTGGGGTGGGGAGGAAGCGTGCGTGGGACTGACCCCGGCCCGCCCACGCCGAGCTGCGCCTGCCGGGTGCGACTGCGGCGGGGGATGCTCGCTGGGCGGGTAAGGCAGCATCTCCTCGGGCAGCCCTGGGACAGCTCGCCAGGGCCGTTCTGCGGGTCCTGGCAGGCACGGACGGGTTTGGGTCGCTGTTGTGGGAGATTTCTGGGTACTTGGCTCTGTTTAGACACTGTTTGCCCGCCTTAATTTTGGACCATGTACCGAAGTGTTTGTAACTAATGCTTGTGTCTGACTGCCTGATGGGTGGCTGAGGCCCAGCAAGGCACAGGGGCTTCCCTGGGCTGCTGGAACAAGTTGGTGGCAGAAGCAGGGAGTGAGCCCCAGCCCCTCAGTGTCCTCTCCCAGGGCACATGCACTGGCCTACGCCACTGGCCTGTGATGTGAGATATAATGTCACCCCACCGCTGTGTCATGGCATGGCTTGTGCTCAGTCTCTACGTCATTCTGGCCACAGAATCGTTCTGGGAGCTACACCTGAGGGTGTTAGATACGCTTTGTGGTGGCAGGGGCGTGGAGGGGGAACCTCTCCCCATTTCTCCCTCCAGTTTTGTTACTCTGATTTTGAACGGGCTGGTAGGGCAATCTAATGCTCTGGCCAAGCTGCCCTTGCCCAGTTTAAGACTTCATCCAGATTTGTTCATGGACAAATCTCCCTTGCTTGCTTCCCTATCCTCACTAGCCGCAGCAGTGCTGCACAGTGGGTTTGCTATTCAGAAACCTGAACAGAAGGAGTGTTTTCCAGGAGAATGAAAGAGAGAGACCTTTGTCTGACTGACAGATGTTATTTCTGCATGAACATCTCTTTCCTTTTAACTGTTTAGCCACCATCTCCAGGACTGATGTACGTGCCAGCTTTTTCCCCTTTGAGAGAGTTCACGGGGGAGCAGGGTGTGAAGGGAAAACTGGGTGGGGAAACAATGTATGAGAAAGCACTTTGCCCCATGTGGAGATTTACAATTCTGTAGGACCGGTCACGCTGCCTGTCTGAGCAAAAGAGACAACAAAATATGCCATTTGGGAGAAAAGGTGCTGTTGTATTGGTTTGCAGTATTT
Source organism: Chamaea fasciata (assembly GCF_029207755.1). NCBI lineage: Eukaryota > Metazoa > Chordata > Aves > Passeriformes > Sylviidae > Chamaea > Chamaea fasciata. The sequence continues at coordinate 40,946,271 of NW_027094092.1, forward strand.
ATTCAGAGGCAAGAGGGGATAAAGTGGGAAAAACAGGAAGCAGAAAGACTGGCTCTGATACCAAACCAGAGCCTTGGGCTCGCCACCTTCCCTGCTGCCCTGCAAAGTGGTGGTCAAGGCTGGGCAACAGATGGAGAGGGAAGCAGAAGCAGCTCCTTCAGGAAGGATTTGTCGAAAGTATCCTGGCGAAGAGCCACTGGAAAACAAATAGGTAATAAATAAAAGCAGGGAGGCCACCAGCACCCCTGCAGCCTCTGACACCATAGCACATATGGGCTTTTCTGGCTTCCCTGGGAGCTTAAACCTCTGCCTTCTTCTCATGGCTCCATCCTGGTTCCTGAAACTCCATTCCAATTCAAAGCTTTCCCTGAGGTTAACTATTTCATCTCTGGTTTGGTGGCTGCTGACAGTGGTAAGCATAGATAGGGTGGTCCTGTACAGAATAGAAATAGTGCTGCTTGCTTGGGATGCTGATCAGGGGTGTGTGTAGGCCCTTGCAGGTAAATACCATCCTCCTTCCATGCAGAGACTTCTGGCCCACGGGAACATAAGGCAGATTTCAGCACATCTTCAGAGCCTGCGTCTGCAGAACTGTAAAAGGATGAGTGTCTTTGCTTTAAAATATTCCTTGCAGGAAATACTCTCATGTTAAGAGACTTCGAGAGCTTTCCGAAAACACAAAAAGAGGGAGAAATGTTTCTAACACCCACAAGTGAATTCAACTGATATTAAACTAATCAATCACCTAAACTCCATGGCAAACATCAGTGTGCTGTGCAAATGCTGACTCCTCCACGAGTCCTACAAATACCAAAGCCTTCTACTGTTGTCACTCCTGTGTTTCTGACTTACTTTAGTTGCTGTAAATATATTTTGTGTACGTAGTCCTAAGTTTGAAGAAAACATTGACTTGCTGATGCGAAGTGCTCCGAGCAAAAGCAGGTTTGCTTTGAGATTGTTTCAGGAGAAGCAGCTCTAGTCCTAATTTCCTTCAGCTATGGCTTGGACGAATTCAGTCCCTAACCAGCTGTCAGAATAGAACTCAGAGCTTTAAAAGATCCCACTTGGCATGTACCTGCACTTTAAGGTGCCTAAATATCCTTTCAAGGCTTGTTTGAAGTTACTGCTTCAAATATGTTTGAGACTAGCAATTAGGCTGTGATCACACCTTGTTATTAGGTGGGGACAATGTCGGCAGTTTGCTCACACTATTACTGCAACAATGGGACAGAGAGAGAGCGCTGCACAGCCCTTCCCGTCGCCGGGGGCACTATTGTTGCTGGTTAATGGGTGAGAAAGGGCACGGCAAGTCCCTCTGGGTCTCTCTGCAGAGTAGCTTGGAGGGGAGCACAGATTTACCTCTCCTAGCCTGCTGCCCAGGTCCCTGTGTCACCCTCACCTAACATAATGCTGTCCTACCTCTGAGGAGCATGAACACCATTGTATAGAAGCATTTCAACACTGGAATCAGTTTTTAGTTCCAAGTAGAGTCCCCATGAGAAACTGGGGTTACCATTTTGACCAGGGAGGGGCTCCTTGCAGTCGTAGTTTGATCTTTATTTAAGATGTGTTTAAAATGGAGTACCGGAGCAGAGAGATTCAGTGCTCCTGTTCAGTGGGAGCATGTGAAAACTTTGGGTGACCTGATTCCCCCCTCCCCAGCACCAAAGTCTTGTGTCTTGTCATCTGCAGGTTTGTGGGTGAACAGAGAGAAAGGCAGGATCTGAACAAAGACAAGTTCCACTGCACCCCCAAGTGCTAAAAGGCGGCTTGTGAGAGGTGGGGAAATATGTCATCATGTAATTTTGAATTCCTCTAACAGAGATAGGAAAGTGCTCTGGCCCTGCTTCACTGGAGAACACTTTGTTATTAGCTGGGAGTTGGTGGTAGGAGCTAGCTGGGGCAGGAGGTAATGGAGGTTGAGACAATGAGCCCCTAATGTGCTGTCTTGGATGGGCAAGGGGAGAAGGAAATTCAGAGAAGCGGGGGGTGTGGGGGTTAGGGCAAACAACAGTTTTGGAAATGTAGCTGGGGAGTGGCACCCAGTTGTTGCCCAAAGTGAGCCTGTGGTATCCTGAGGCAAGGCCTGGGGGTTCTGCATTGGCCAAGCCAAGGTGACCCTGTCAGAGGAATCCTCTTGCTGTGCTACCCATGCAGCAAGGTGGTCCACACTAAGACGACACACCAGGGAAGTGGCACAGGCTGAGGTGCTGAGATCCTTTGAGGGCTGGCAAGCTGGGGGGTGACTCTTGAGGCATGGAAGTGGCTGGCCGTGAACCACGGGCACCTGTGCAGCTAGGATCCCAGCCAGCATTGGGACAACCTCTAGTAACGCAGGGACACACCTGGCTAGAGGATCTGGTTCCAGCAGCAGGTTGGGGTGGTCTTCTTGGCACGGCTGTGGTTTGGAGCAGAATGTGCATACTTTGAGTTATTCAAAACCTGCCTGGACATGGTCCTGAGGAGCCTCTTCTGGCTGACACTACTTTGAGGAGAGACTACATGACCTCCCTTCAGCCTCAATGCTTCTGAGTTTATTTTGTCTTCTGGCAAAATCAGTCCCCATGGGGTAATTCCCAAGGCAGCATTAGAGAAATGACCTCTGAGGTTGGCCTAGCTTCCCTTTGTCTGCAAGCAGTATTCTGGAGGTCTCTACAAGGCTAGGTGGCTGCCAGGGCTTGCAGCTCCAGGCTGGGGACATGCACTGTTCATTGTGTTTCTGGGCTGCTTTTCTCAGGGAGGGTGGAACTATGTGGAAGTATAATGGCAAAGAGGATGGAAAAATGAACCAGATTTTATAGACTTCAGAGTAAACGTGGTCTGTGCCTTGTTTGGCTCTTGCCCTGCTGCTAAATAGGATGGATTAATTAAACTGAGGACTTAAGTTAATGATCAGAAAGCCATGACCTAAGTACCTGTTTTTAATCTTGCTGTGTTTGTTCTTCTGCTCTTTTCCTAAGGACAAGTTGATTCTCAGTGATGGGCATGATGTAATGCTTAGGGCTGAGCAGGAGGCTACACTGGGCTTAAGTGAGTGGGTTTATAGCTAAAATATGTTTTTTTAGATACTTAATATTTAGACTTCTTGCATTACAAAATGGTGTGTGATGGATTTCTTATTAGATAACACTTAATTACTTATTATAAATTTGGTCCAGCTGTATTTCAATGGAAAATGCAGTCCAATTGAAAATACAGAATGTGAGCATTTAAAAGGTGATTTGTGGTTGGTTAAATAAAACTGCTTAAAATGCATGAGTCCACAAAAGAAAAGAGAATAAGTTTATGATGACGTTATTTATATATGTAATGAATTTAACAATACCGTATGCTATGCTATATTGTATTGTTATAATACCAAATGATAGGAACAAAATTTTGTTCTAGGAGATACAAAATATAGCCAGTGATATAACCTGATTATTTTTCAGCATTTAAGAATTCAGAAGTAGTAGGGATTATCTTCTCACAGTTCATCTTCGTTAGGCTTCGAAAGGGAACCAGGTTTTCCTGGATTAACCTGCAGTAATTCTTCAGAACTTTCACTAAGCTAGTCCGTGCACTAAGTTAATGGGAACATGTTTTCCCCTCTACTTTCAAAAAAGGTTTTTGCTGTCAGAGCCACTTTTGCAGTTCATCAGGCTTTAGCTCCAGGTTCTCAGCCACTGAGTAAATCTGGCAACAAGGATATATTGCATGAATTTCTGTTTTTCACTGATGAGAAGGATATGAGGTCTTATCATGTAGGTTTTAATAATTTCCAGTTTTAAATTGGCTGTCTTTTTAATTTAAAAAGTTTTTAGTTCAGACAAAATCTGATTACTTTTCAGTCAGGTGTATGTTTCCAAGAGCCATAATTCTTTTATTTGTTCTGGTTCCAAGTCCTCTTTATTGCTTTTTCCTTTCATATTACTGCTGCTAATCTTCCCATCAAGCAGTTTCATTTGATTTTTCTGTTCGGAGGTTTTCACCAAGCTTAATTTTCTTTTATCCAAGTTTTTAATTTCTCATGTTTTCTTCCATAAAATGTCATCAATTTCTTCCTTCTTTAAAAACAAAGAAACCCTCAACAAAGGGAATATTGATAATAATTGTGGTAGTCGCTGTGTAACCTCCTGAGAACTGTGCATTTTAAAGACTTCCATGTTTTGTTCAGTCATTTCAGGAGTCAGAGGATGGATGTCTTTGCAAATACAGTCCTCTGATATCCTACACTTTGGGCTGGAAAAAGCTAACTGTGGAAAACTTTGTAACTGAACTTAGAGAAACTATGACCATGCCCTATGTCTTGTCTTAGGTACATGAGTACATTTTGATGACTTTAGCTTTATGTCTGCTCCAGGTTTCAGGATTCCTTCATCCTGACAGCTGTGTCTGAAGGACCAGCTGTTTGTTTGAACAGTCCCTGCACAGAGTTAAACTCCAGGGGTTTCTTTCCCTCCATAATGAGAAGGTAAATTTCCAGCCCTCTTAAAAGGCATGTTGCAGTTTGTTTCAGCAGAGAAGAGATGTCACTTCACATTTCTTTGGGTCTTGTTTTTTTTGCTTTTGGGGGGTGTTGGGGGGGACTTAGTGGGGTTTTTTTGTTGTTTTTGTTTTCGTTGAGTTTTTTGTTTTGGTTTGGTTTCAGGTTTTTGTTTTGGTTTCTAGGGAGGATTGGGTTTGGTTTATGTCGTTGTTTTGGGTTTTGTTTGTTTTGTTTTTGTTTTATAGAAAATATCCTGAAGGCAGCATAAATTTCTGTACACGTGTAGCCTTAAAAGTCCAAGCTGGGAGCGATACTCGGGAGTATCCATCCAACTCCCCATCTGCCCATGGGAGCCCTCTGTGCCAGTGCTGTGTCCTCTCCATCCCCTGGGGCAGGAGAAGAGCTGCACAAGCATTTGATGGGACCCTGCTGACCCTTGGCTCCAGTCCTGCTCTCTGTGCTGCAGGCTGGTGCACTCCCTGAGCACCCTGAGGAAAGCTGTGTTCCTCAGAGCTCACCTTGTTTGAGAGGTAGAAAGCAGGGAGTGTTTGTGTCAGCAGAACAGTGCTAGGCTGGGTAGTTGGGGTTTTGTGGCCATGCCCTGTGCTTAGCACAGCAGCAGCAGCACTGTGGGAGCTCTTGGGTTCAGTCTGGTCCCGCAGCTCATTTAGCACTGGGTCTCTCCGTCACGTGGTGAGCATTAGGAGGAGCCTTTCAGTGTCCTTCTGTGGCTTCTCACACCTGGCTTTTGTTACTTATTGGTCCCCTCCCCCCAGCATGACATTCATGTTCCCTGTGTTAGAGCTGTGCTGCCAGGAGGAGCATGGAAAGCAGCTTGGCAGGGTATGGAGACCAGTGTGTCCTGCAGGTATCTGTGTATTCCCAGGGAAAAAGCAACAGTGCGGGATTCAGCTTCACTTAAATGTTGGTGGACACCCCTCTGGGTTGCCTGTTCAGGGATCTGCTCACCCTCCCAGAGCTGTGGTGGGCACAAGCATGTTGGGATGAGCCAGAATCTCCATAGCATCTGTGGTTGCACAGATTTTTGTCTCTAGTGAGTGCAGGTGTGCTGCTGGCAATAGTGAAGCAGAGGGGTATTTTGCTGCATGATGTGCCCATGCTTTACTGGAAGTGCTGGTTGTCCTAGGGAGCCGGTCTGGGAGGTGGCAGCTGTGCTGAGGTCTCATGCATTTGCACCTTGCATTTTCCCAAACTGGCTAGAGATGTTTCCAGGTGGGGAGATGCCTCCCAGAGCAGGGACAGCAGCTATGAAGCACAGTGAGCACCAAACTGCCCCTTACATCAGTCACATAATTGATGGGGAAGTGGAGACCCTCACTCATTTAATAAATGTCTTGCTGGTGCTGCAGAGGCCGAATGTGGGATCAGGTTTTCGGGATGCTCAGCACAGAGCCACAGTACACAGTGGCAAGTTGGGATGTGCTGGGTGGGGATGCAGGGAGGGAGAACAGCATAAGGAGGGAGCCAGGCATAAAGCAGGAACCTTGTCTGGGCCTGGGCCAGGATACCCAGCCATTCCACAAACACCTCTATGTCAATGCTGCATCCCCAAACATCTCTTCCAAAATGGACACAGAGCCTGTCTGATTCCTAATTGTGGCAGGGCCTCAGTACCTGCTGGGCTGGGGAGAGGCTTGCAGTGGCTCTTGCTGGGACACTGATCCCTGCAGGCTGGGGGGGATCAGAGAGAGAGATACCATCTTGCTGACACTGGGTCCCCAAATCTCTTCAGCCAGCTGTATGCTGGCTCTGCTGTACCAAAACCGCCCTGGAAGGACAAGGAGGCATTAACTTGGTGAGGTTTGTTTTGCAGCCATCTTCTGCAGTGCCTCATGTTTAATTTCCCATTCTTTTCTGTTTCAAGTGAGCAATATTTATGTGGAGGGCAGGGGGTGGCTGCCTGAGGACCCTGTGCTACTGGCAAACTGGGCAAATCAGCACAGGGGCTGCCAGCCCCTCCCTGAGCTGGCTGTGTGGCCCTGTGTGCATGGAAGGTGGGCTTGTGAAGAGAAGCCAGGGCCAACCTCTCTGCCTTCTCTCCCATTTTCCCCCTGATCCTAGACAGCCCTTTTCCAAGGCTGAATTGCCCATGAAGCATCTCTGATGCTGCCTTTTGGATGCAGCATGTTTGAAAGGATGCAACCCCCCCCAGCAAACCTGCCAGGCTGGGCTGGCAGCCCCTATGCAGTGTTGTGTACTCTTGCAGTGGAAAAATCTTGCAGGTCGCTCTGTGACCACCCCGCTGCCAAATCTGCCATCTGTCTCACATCCTCTGGGCGAAGCTGTGCCTCCCAGCGCACAGCTTCTCTTCTCCAAGTGCCTTGTCCCTTTCCCAGCCCCGCTGCTGTACATGTCCAGATGTGACACTTCCTTCTCTGCCTAAAGGGAAAAAACCATTTCTTGTGTTTTTCTCCATCACGTCAGTCACTCCCAACACCCCTTGCGCTGGTGTGGGCCGCTGCTGGCCGGTGGGTATAGGCAGAATGGGCCAGGACAGCAGCACAGGAGGTGCAGGCAGTGCCAGCCTGCAGCAGGGGCACAACAGTCTGTTTGCTGACCATCTGTGTCCCATTCCTTCCCTGTGCTGGGCCACCTGCCTGTGATAGGTGTGAATTGAGGGGGGGAATCATGAACCCCAGTTCTTGTCCCAAAAGTCCTATGATTTCCTTCTTATCTCTGGTGCTCCAGGGCCATTTGACTCTCCAGATATTTTCCTTGGAGGAGATGAGAGCAGGCTGGTGTGATGGGTGTGATGGGCTGCCTGCTCTGCTCTGCTTGGCTCTGCTGTGCCCTGCAGCAGGTACATCACTGTAGCTGTGCTTGGGCGTTGTGGGCAAGAGGAATTCCTGGGGATGATGCAAGTGATGGGGACAAGACTTGTCACCATCCGTGAGCACTTGTCACACTGGAAGGAGGTCAAAACAGTTGTGCTTTGCAGAGTGACATGTCTGCAGCTCCACATGTGCCTGGGAGAGCTGCCTTCCTTCCTGGCTGCAGCAGCAGCTTTCCTCTCCTCTCCCCCAAAAGCTGCAGAGACAACTGGATGAGTACCCCAGAGACTGGAGGAGAGTGACTATCTACTCCCTCCACTTCCCCAGTGAAAAGAAGCTCCAGGATTGCCCTGCATGGTGTACCCCATCAAAAGCTTTCCCTTCCCTTTGATGTGCTGTTGACTCAAACTAGTGTGCTGAGTGCTAATCCCTCTGGCAGAGTTGGATACAACCAGCATGGCTGGATGTGACTAGCACAGTGGCTGCTGGGGCCATCCCCACTTGTGTAACCCACTGCTGCCAGCTCCCGTGCTCCCAGGGCAGCGTGATTCATCCCAGTCATATGGTGAAACCCAAATCTGCTCAGAAGCTGGGCAGAGGTGGGAGGAAAGCCTTGTCAAGGCCAGGATTTGTGAGCAGTTATGCCTATGGGCTCCTGCTGCAGTCCAAACCTCACTCTGCTCTTGGCACCAAGCACAGGCAATAAAAATGTTCTAGCTTTTAGATTCTGCTCTAGATTTTAGATGCTGTAAAACCATATTTTGTGTGTGTATATATGTAGTGCTCTCAGTAAGAAGCTTCTCTGCTTGCAGAGAGGGGAGCAGGGCAGGGCAGGAGTGTTTCTTTGCTTCTGCAGCAGACTCAACTGTGGAGGATGTTGTGTCTGCTTGACGATGGGGAGGGGTGAAGGGTGGACAGGCTGGTGGCAGCCAGGCACCAGGCCATCCCCCAGAGCAGTGTGGAGGAAGGTGCACGTATGGACCCAGAAGAAGGGGACCAACAGGGTAACCACAGCACTGCCCATTGGCCCCTAGGAAGCTGTAGGATGAGGGTGCTTGGTGGAAGGGTGCTCCCGGGTCCTTGTCAGGCAGCAGCAGGCTGGAATGGAGCAGAGCTGCGTGCCAGGCCTTGGTAGCCCACCATGTCTGCTCACTCCACACTGCGCAGCAGGCTGATGGGCATCAGCTGTGAGGAGGGCTGGCTGGAGCTCAGCAGCCGAGAGCAGCTGCACAAGGGCTTGAAGTGTGCCTGCTTTCTCCACCAACTCAGCAGTGAGATCCCTGCCACCCCCAGGTGTGTCATGCTGTCCTGGCCAGGCAGGACACTGGGGTGCAAAGCCACCAGAATTGGTGGCCCAACCACTGTGATGCTGGGCTTCCCAGTCTGCATCCCTTTCATGCACGACCCAGCTTCTCTCCTTGCCAGTCTCCTTCCCTCTGCCCTCAGCTGGAGTTCCCTCAGGTGGACGGCTCTGGCTGGGCTGGCTGCTCCCACGGCTAACAGTCTCTGCAGCAGGTGGCTTTATAAAAGGCATCAGATAAACTTCCCACTCTCTGCCTCCCACAGCTCCCTGCACCCCAAACAGTGGAAGAGACTTGGGGAAGAAAGAGCTGCCTTTTCCCTATTTCCATCCTGTCTTATTCCCCATCTCCAGAAACCAAAGTGCACCTGGCACCTTGTGGCTTTGTGAAAGATACCTGTGACTCATGGTGGCAACTTCAGTCTGGGCCCTGACCAAGGCACAGCTACTCCTGGTTTCTGTACAGGTTTCCACAAGGCAGTGTTTTTCCCAGTAAATGTGGCAGTTTTCTTCACAAAGACATTAAAATCCTCTTTGTGAACACTGTAACCTGGGTGGCAGAAGAAGCAATCTGTCTGTAATTGCCTGACATCCTACCACAGTTGCAGCCTTGCTGAGAGGTGATCTTTTTCCTTGGTCTTCAATGCCAAATGGGAGCTGCCTCTGCAAAGCAGGCTCTGCATGGGGGCACATGCTGTGGCCTTGGAGCTGGCAGGCAATGAGGAACCCAGAGATGCCTTTTGCAGAGAAGTTCAAGCCCTTCCCTAGGTCCAGCTGCTGCCATGGCCTGTGGCATGGCAGACAGGCAGTAGGGGCTGGGAGTTGTTCTCATGTGCATGTATCATCATTATTTAATGGCAAGTGCAGGGATTACTCTGGGGACCATGAACAGCATGCAGCAGCCCAGCTTGGAGCAGGGATCTGATGGTACCAGGGTGTCTCTGTAGTGTTGTCCTGAAATACTGTTTTTCTGAATGGACAGACTTTTGTGTGTGTATATGTATAGGTTAACTGAGAACCCTGGGATGATACCTTTCCCACATGTGAACTCCCTGGGTCTCCATTCCCTGAAGTCAACCCTGGCTTTGTCATAGTATCTTACAAAAGTTTGGGTTGAAAAGGACTTATAAATGTCTTCTAGTCCAATGCTCCTGCAATGAGCATGGACATCTTCAGCTTGACGAGGTTGCCCATGGCCCTGTCCAACCTGACCTTGAATGTTTCCAGGGACGAGGCATCTGCCACCTATGTGGGCAACTTGTGCCAGTGTTTCACTATCCTCAACCTAGAAAATATCTTTCTTATATCTGGTTTGAATCTTCCCTCTTTTAGTTTATGATTATGTCACTACAAGGTCTATTAAAAAGTCTGTTCCCATCTTTATTATAAGTCCCCTTTCCCATCTCTCTGTTCCCAGCCATCATCTACCAGCAGCCCAGCAGCACCCCACTCTCTGCTTGGATTGGTCATGGTCCAGGTAATCCTTTGTGCTGAAGAGTGTTGATTTAAGTTTTATCAGAGGACAAAGGTGCATGATACTCTGGGGAGCTAGCAGCCCCATTAGCTCATGTTTGCTTGGTGCACTGCACACACAGAGTGTGGTGTGAGGGGCTGTGTGCACAGCAGGAGAGCGAAATGCGAACCAAATGTGGGTTAGAGCCAACCTGCACTGGCAGCTTAGTCAAATGTGGCAAAAAAGGCTGGGGGTGGAATAAATAAATTCCGCTCCGATTCTTCCTTCCCGATCTCACTGTGCTGGCTCCAACAGCCGCTGGCTCGCACGTGTGGAGGAGGCTGGAGAAGAGCTGCTCTCTGCACAGCATCTCCCACGCACTGGCCCAAACAAATCTCCCTGGCTGTAGATACCACTGTAAGCACTGTTTGCTCTCAGTTGCCAGGGGTTTGGCTTTTTTCTGCCAAGGAGCACTCCAGCAAGTCAGCATTAATCTGCTTGGTCCACAGCATACCGGCAGGAGAAGGGGCTTATGCAGGTGGCTGTTTGGAAGGCCACAACCATTGTCCTGCAGAGAGTCCCAGGGGGACTGGGATGCCTTCTCATTCAGAAACTTAATGGAACTTAGTCTGTCCAAGTGCCAAAAACCTGCCCTGCATGGTGGTGCTGGGGGAGAAGGGTAGGGGAGGGAGCTGTGGGTGATGTGGCAGCCACCACAGGGACACATAGCAGAGGAGGGGTATGTATTGGTTACAGGTGAGTCCCTGGGGCAGCATGACCCTGTATAGGGTTTCCTGAAGGTAGTGGCAACCTGCCAATCCTGAGTGCAGAAAAATTTGCTTCGCTCCCCAAAATGGGGTCAGTCTCAGCCTCCTAGTGGGTTATGTTATTTAGATGAACAGTGTTGGCAGGGCAGGTTGGGAATGGGGAGGCATTGGGGGTAGGAGCAGCAGTGCCAAAGGCAGGCTCACCACTGAGGGGTGGGACCTCGCTGTGGGGTTTGCATCCCCAGGGCTTGGGTGGGCTCACAGGTTGGCTCTTTCCCCAGCCTTCCTACCCTGGCTGGCAGTGAGCCTGGCTTTGTACTCCTCAGTGAGAGAGTACTGCCAGAGCTTACTGGAAGGGAAAATGAAGTTTATCTATACCATTTTTAAGCAGGTTTTTCTTAAGCTGTCATGCACTCACATTCATTTTCTCATTGAGTGGTGGGTATGGGTGTGAGATGGAGTAGGATCAATGAAACATGAGTCCTCCTGACCTCTCCGAATGATCACGTCTTTGTTGGCAATGAGAAAAATAATATTTGAGCAGGTGTTTCTTACCTGTTAGGGATTATCTGTTGCTGCAGAGTGGTCCTTTGCCTCCAAACCTTACTAACCCCAGCTTCCATAGCCAACAAGCCATGTTGCTGCTTGTGGTATGGTCCTCCTTGTTTGAAAGATGCATCTGATTTGCAGCAAGCTAACAGAACAGGCTGGTGTATGTCCCATGTCCCGCTGGTGATAGGATGGGGTCTTCTGCTGATGGGTTGTCTGTCTCGTACCCTGACAGGGTGTGGGCACAGCATTCACACCAGTGTCAATGAGCCTTGCCCAGGGATGCTGCTGCCCCACAGGTGCTCACCTCTCAGACCATGAGCAGCCAGATCCTCTCTTTGCTTTTTGGACCTCAAGGCCATTAATCTTAAGAGGGAAGATTGAAGGGAGTGCCAGGGAGGAATGCCTTGGACCTCTGTGGGGTTTGGAGGGCTGTGTCTCTGGTCCCATCCCCTCTGTGCTCATACCTCTTGGGACAGATGTGGCCCATGGTGTGCCTGTTCTCCCATGTACCAAGCTACAGGAATGGAGAGGTCACCATGCCCTGTGGTGCCAAAACTGCCGGGATGTGTGTTAAGCTCAGCACAGGCTGTTGATGAGCCTTTTCCCATCCTGAGGTACTTGGTTAGCCATACTGAGTAAGTGGCAGTGGCTCGGGTTTCCTGCCCTCCCTGTCACTGCAGTCCTGCAAGGTCGGTCACTGCAGTCCTGCAGTGTGGGATGCTGGAGGTTTGCCTGCCTCCCTGGTCCTCTGCACACCAGGGCATGAAACTGATCTCCCTGTTACAGCAGTCCTTGATTTTCCCTTCCACAGCCTGGCCAGAATCTACTTGTAAAAGAAGAAGGATGTAGAGGCAGTCAGCTAGCAAAGATGCTTGTTTTCCAGGTCTAGGTCCTCAGCCTGGCTTTTCTGTGTGGCCACAGACTGCTCCATCAACAGCCTCGTGCCCTGGCTGCCCTCTGGCCAGCCGAAGTCAGTAATCCCACCTGTGTCAGAGTGGGATGCTAAGGCTGGATGAGTGTAGGCATGCTGGGAAACCCAGCTTAGTCATCTCAATGCTTCCAAGACTGTTTTGATGTTTTGCTACTCCAGCTGTCCATGAATCCCCTAGCAAATGAGTTTGCTGGCAGGATGCTTCAAGGAAAAGACAAATTATGAAAAATTGCCTTCGCATAAAAGACATGCCTTATTTTTAATTGGAAATCTGATTCTCTGGATTAGTGCCCACCCAACCGGAGAGAAGAAACATATGCTGATGTATCAACAAAACAAAGAGGGCACTGAATATTCAAGGCAAAGCTTACACGCACTGAAAATGCTTCATACAAATTTTCCAGCAAATCAGTTTCAGTGGCAAATCTCATGCATTCACAATGCATTCACAGGCCACAAAGAGGAGAACGAATTGCTCTACATGTTTTCTGACTTTTTTTCTGACCCTGTTTTAGTATCTTCCCTCTAAGTAAAACCTATACTGGATAGACCATATATAGAAATTTCTGCCTTTATGTTAATGCTTCATTTTCCCACCTGCAACCCTGTATACCCCTGTGTTTCTGGACTAGTCCATTGCTGTCACGTCTCCAGGACAGTGGCTGCTCTGAAGGACATCTGTGTGTGGCTGGCATCTAGAGGCCCTGCCTCATACACAGCTAATGGGAAGCTGTCCTGACACCTTCTGGAGCTGACACCCATCCAGCTCTGTTATTCACAACAGTATTTGTTCCTTTGGGCCCTGAAGATTGGGAAAAGCACAGTGGCAGTGGCATAGCAGGGAACAGGAACTGGTTTGGTGATGCTGTGGGTTTTGTTGACCCTCTCAGATATTCTTGCAGAGTGCCATCAACTGACTATTGCAAAATGCTGAATTTTCTCATTTGTGTGACGTGAAAATTCATCTTCGGCATTTCAACAATGACTTTAAGTGTGACCTGCAGTGTTTCTGTGATTTCTCTTTCTGCATACCAAAAAACTTGCCTCTCCAACCAGAGGGAGTTTGAACATGTTCTACAGATCTGTGTTTAAGCTGTTTTTGGTGCATGTGAGCAGAGATCTCCTCTCTCTGTTCCTACTGCATGCTGTTCCTAGAACATATACATGATTTACTTTTAGCTGGTTGCCCCCAATAGCTATTTTCATGGTAACACTGCAGCTATATAATTTGCATAAGCTTTTCTGAGAGCAGCACCATAAAAGGTGAGACTAGCTAGAACAAATGGTCTAGAAAAGCAGTGATTTGGGTATTTGGAGGAGAGTTCCTCCGGCTATCTGGTGATGACAGGAGCAGAGAAAGGGCAGGAGAGTGGCTTGAGATCAGGTTCAGAGGGGCTGTGTTACATTGCAAAGGCTGTGTTTACAGGCCTGAGCATGACATGATGGCTCCTTTGGACTCCTCTGGAGCTGGAGGTCCTTAAGAGAGAGGGGACAGAGCTGGACTGGGTTTTCAAGCATCTTCTGCTTCTGAAATTTCTCTGTGCAGTCTGGCATTGTACTGGCAGTGCTGTGTGGAGACACATGAGCTGGTTGGGCTGGAAGGGTGAAGGCTTGCATTTGGGAGGTTTCTGGGCAGGAGAGCTCGGAGCAGAGATACTGGCACCATCTCCAGGAGGAGCCCATTGCTTTTGGTCACCAGGAGCAAAATATCTGGTATGGGAGAGAAAGGGATAGCAACAGGGACTTGTTAGAGAAACACTACTTGTACAGATCCCTGTGAAAATCCCCCTCACCCTGCTATCCCTGACAGGATGTTCCTCCTACAAGCGTGAAGCCAGTGCCTAGAAACAAGCTGCGGGATCTTACTGCTGTGTAGTGGAATGGTGGTGATGGAGAAGGGACTTGGAGGTTGCTAAGGGTCTCCTTGTTTGTTTGCTGATGATCTAACAGCTCCCTTGGTCAGAGATACACTCTCCTTGTTAACAAAAAGGCAGTGAATTATTTAGCAGCTGAAAATGCCAGATGGCAGTTGCTCTGCTGCTTACAGGAGGAGGGGAGAGAGAGACATGCACATGGTGAGGAACAGATTGAGAGCATTTCCATAGCAAAGAGCAGACCCTGGCTAGAGCTCCTGGTTGCCCAGGTGGCAAGCAGGAGGCAGGCAAGCCAGGGAAAACATCTTCTGCTTTCCAGAGTAGCCCCTTCACTTCTTACAGGTCTCTTCTGGAGGTCCCTTTTCAGGGGTCATTATCCTGATAGGACCATGCTGGCCATTGAAGTACAGGACTCCCAGCCATGGCTGGGAGACAGGCTGTGACTGAGGGCACTGCAGGGAGGCTTTGCCAGCCCATCACCCCCCACATCTGGGTGGAAGTATCAGCTCCAAGTCTACTGAGAGAAGTATGCCCTTTGGAGAAGTATCAGCATATCTCAAGTGACCTGGCAGTTCTTTTGAGAGTCACACTAATGTTCAGCTACCCTCACTTGGGCAGTGTTGTCTCCAGATATCATAGTCTGGACAGATGGATGTGTCCATGGATAGGGACCTCCAAGGAGAACTGAAGATGCAGTATCGGCAGGTCTGTAGCAAGCACTGAAGCCCATGGCTCAGGTGATATTGCACCATATGCACAGGAGAAGGGACTGCCATGTGTCTGCATGTCATGGGGAACTTGGTGCCTGTAGCTCAGCAGCTTCTGACATTCCTTCAAGGCATCTATGCAGGTAGTCAGATGCCAGCCTAATATTGCAGTGGGGTGAGACTCAAGCTCTTCTGGGCTCATAGCCTTGGTCCAATCATCTCAGGCACTCTTAGGCTCCCAGTGGAGATTTTTTAAAATGGAATTTATGCTACAGAAATGAAGAAAATAGCAAGTCACCATCTTTTTTTGTGTGTTTAATTTGGAAACTGCAAGCACCAAGAGTAGTTCCTTGATTCTTCAACCCTCTGGAGAGCTTGAGTTGACAATCCCTTGGGAATCCTCAGTGTCCAGGTTGTCAGACCTTTTTTCTTTTCTTCTTCTTCTTCTTTTTTTTTTTTTTTTTTTTTTTTTTTCCCCAGCTTTTTCTTTCCCTGGATGAGGAGGTCAAAGAGAGTCAGTCTCAGGCATGTAACGTATGTCAGCTCCTGCACTAGCACTCTGGTCCTGCCCACTCTAGTCAGCTGTGGGTTGGGGGTGTCTGGCAGCAAACTGTAAGGTCTAAGAGAGAGGCTGAGGCCACAGCCATGCATATAAAATCAGGTGCTATTGTAGTCCCCCATCTATCACACTGACACAGCACAAGTAAATGTTTCCTAACAAAAGGAGATCTGTGCAGAGCTTAGGAATATCCCCTTTCTAAGTCAAGTCATTTTTTGTGCGCTGTCTCTGTGCTCCCCAAGGACCTCTCAATTACATTTCCTTTGGTGTTGAAGAAGATTTGATCTTGTTTGGTCTTGGTTGCAAAAACTGCCATAAACACTTTATGTCTCCACATCCCTGGAGGTCCCATCTGTCTTTGTTTGCGTTCCCTTCCACTGCTTAATCAAACGTTGGGTCCTGCTTCACTTCCTCCACCCTATTCATGTGGGCTTTGAGCATCCCCCAGCAGGGATTACCTGGTGCTGGATGACTGCAGGGGCTGTAGCAGTGTCTCAGTTGTGGCTGGAATATAGATGAAAAGGAGGAAGAGGAACGAACGCTCAGTGACTTGAATGCCAGCTCCCAGGAGTACATGTTATAAACCATTCTTAAGTTTTCACATAGCCTTTGCACTGGTCACAATATGCTGACCTTACTATACTGTGCCCATCATGTCTGCAAAACACCTTATAGCACCTTATAAACTTCGGGCAGGCCTGAAAATGTTGTCAGGAGCACAAGTTCCTGAGAATAGGGATGTAGAATAATTGTGGTTGGAAGGGCCCCCTTGGAGGTCATCTGATAAAACCCTTGCTCAGGGCCAGGCCAGCTTCAAAATTATATTTGGCTGCTCGAGGCCTCCAAAGTCTGGATCATCTCACCATAGACGAAGCTGTTCTCTGAAGGCCATGCAGCTCTTCAGTCATGAGAAGCAGCTGGCTAAAGGTGTTGAGGGTGACTCCAAAGCAGAGAGGCAGGACAGGCACATGAGGACAAGAGACTCTGGCCCCCTGTCCCCACCCCATTTTTTTAGTGTTTGCTGTGCTAGTTCCCTCTCCTCATCTCTGTATGGTGAGTGCAGCAGCCATTTGGTACCGTCCTGTGGCATCCCCATGAGTAACAGCCATGCTGGCTGCTGTAGGGTGCTCATTCCCAGGGGTTCCAGGCACTGCAGGTTTGGAGAGGATCCTCTCCTATCTAAAGCATGGTGGTAGGAAAGGTTTTGGAAATAAGCCACAGTCTTGGCCATTAATGGCCTTTAAGTGTCTCCTGCCAGTGAGGACTGTAACCTATGGGATCAGCTCCTGGGGAACATGGTGGGAAGCCCGACATTTAGGGTTTTGAGAAGCTAACTCCTCTGAAGACATCAAGATATCTTGGAAGGAGCAGTTCTGCTTAGATGGAAAGATGGAAGGGAAGTCCTCTAACTCCTGAGTCACACAAATCATGATGCTGGAGGAGGACAGGAGGCTTAGGGATATTCTATAGGCAGTAGATATCTGGCTGTGGGGAGAGAAGCAAGTGCAGCCCCAGCAGCCCAGTTGTCAATATTATCACTGCTGGTTTTGGGTTGGTTTTTTTTCAGAAATTCAAACAAATGCTTCAGCTTCTCATTCCTGCCTGCTGACAACACCAGGGTGGCCATGACTCTACCAGCTTCCACGACTGAGGGCCAGAGGTGGTGAGAGACCTGTCTCAGGTATGACAGAGACAACCAAATAGCATGGGGTTTAATGGGGTGGAGAAAGGGCAAGTAGCTGTGCGATCTGTTCAGCAACACCCTCTGCCTTGTGTCCAAATGATGCCTTAAGATTTAGCTTTTGTATTTGCAGATTCTGTGCTACCTAAGGATGTAGCTTTGAGCCTCATATTAAGTGTCAGTAAGCTTTCTTCACAGGGTAGGTAGATAAAGTAAATACCAATATGCATACCCAATATGCAAATGGACCAAAACTGATAAAAAATGTAAGACCTTGTGACCGGGCGGGTTTTTGGTGTAGCGTTTTCCTAGTGGACTCAGGGTGCAGCCTTGGTGGGGCTTCGATCCTGTTCAAGGTAGATCCTGGAGGCCTTTCAATAAATACCTATTTTATTCTCTAGCTCTGTCCAGTCTCTGTTTCAGGTCAGCCTTCTAGGCAACACAACAACCTCTCCCTGATAGAAACTGGGACTGGGAAGCTCTGAGGTCACCAGCCAGTCCTCTCCCCTCCCTACCCTTAGTGAGCTCCTCAGACCTTGATGGAAGAGACCTGGGAGAGCCATGGTCCCTTTTCAAGCAAAGGCTTCTCCATCCATGCTCCTGTCTCTGTGTTGCAGGGTGAGATTCCACAACGGTACCAATGGACAGCAGGTACTCAATGGAGGCAGCACCTGATGGTGCTGGCCTCACCTCTCTGGATGTGCTCCTCTTCCTGGACACACCGATGAACAGCACGGAGGAGCAGTGCTTCAGCGCCCGCTCCCGCAGCACTGTCCTGGAGGGGCTGCCCTTCGGTGGCGTGCCCACTGTGCTCGCCATCAACTTCATCCTCTGGCTGGTGAGCGGGACAGGAGGGTGCCATTTCTATGGGCTCTGCAGCCCCCACGGGCACTGACGGCCACACACAAGTGCAGCCTGTGCAGCAGTGCACCTGGCTGACAGAGGAACAGGCATGAGTGCAGGGGTCCAAGGGCTTTGCCCACATCATGGTGGGCAGCGGAGCACGCTTGGGCAGCAGTGGTTAGATCACGGAGCAGGAACCGTTTGGAGTAAGAGTTTTGCACGAGCTTGGGCTCGTGAGTGAGAAAGCAGAAAGGAGGGATATGAGAAGATCCCACGGACTGAGACCTTGCTGCAAAACACTTCTCATTCTTCTTCTTCCAGCTTCTCCTTCTAGTCTTCTCATGTCTTCGGAAAGCGGCTTGGGACTATGGGCGCCTGGCATTGCTGATGGACAATGATAGGTGAGGAGGATGCAAAGCTGCTGCAGGTGATGGCTCCATTGTCTTCAAGAGGGCTGGAAGGCAGGCCAGCACTGTGGCATGACACACAGAGATCAGCAGGTGTTCCTGTCCCTCCTTCCCACTGGGAACGGCCTGGTGCCCCCCTTTCCCATGGAGACACAGTCACTGTCTGCTGCAGGGGGAGGGAAAGCCCAGCCCAGCTTGTATTCCCTCTAGCATTTGGTGACAATGTTCTTGGTGCCATTGCAGGCACTGTTCTGGGAAGGACAAAGAGCTGTTTTTCAGTGGTGACTATGCCGCTGCCTCTTCTCTTGCCGCTCTCTTGGAATGAGCCGGACTGGCTGGTGGAGGGGGCAGAGGGAGACACACAGCAATAACACTGTTCCTCATGTCATCACAGCAACTTGCCTGGCCTGTCATTTGAGCTAGGTGCCAACTTCCACAAAAATAAGCAGTGTTCTGCTAAAAGTAGAGCCCAGACCATATTTCCAAGTGGGCTCTGCTGCCCACAACAGCTTGCCTGCCTGAGCAAGCTCACCTTGGGCAACAAAGCATCTTTCTTTGCACAGGCTGGTGCACACAGGAGGGGTCTGTGCAAGACTGGGCAGCCCTCAAGAATAAGCTCTGTTAAAGTCCCTATTCTGCCTTCTCCCCTCCAGTTCCTCTTGGCTTCCTCTTGAATCTGGAGCTGAGTCTGGCAATGAATATACAATGTTTTCCCTTCACCAGTGAGATCAAAGGGCTATCAAGATTTAAAATGCAAGCTCTGATTACATTCCTTTTTACTGTAAAACCATTTGAAACATCTGAAAACAGTGGAATAGAAAATATCTGGTTCAACTGTCCCTTGTAATGGAGCTAAGGCTACATCTCCATGAGCCCATCATGGATCAAGGCCACAAAGAAGCTGGGGAAACTTGTTGGTGTGGAGGCAGCAAGATGCAGCCCCTTTGTCCCAAGCCCAGCAGTAATCACTGTTCCAACCCCAGTGTAGGATACTGGGAGCGGGGGAGGCTGCTGTCCTAGGAGAGACTTCTCCAAGAGTGCTTAATCTCTCATGTCTGCTGCTTCTCTTCTGCCTCACCCCTCCCCTCTTCCCCTCACTGCAAAGCCTGACATCGCTTTTCTATGGAGAGCAGAGTGAGAAGGAAAAGTCCCCATCAGAGAGCAGCCCTCTGGATGCTGACAACAAGGATGTGGTGAGTGCCAGTGGCTGTGGCAGTGGGAACCTGGGTTGGGCTTTTCCTGGCCCAGCCTGTCCTGTTCTTCATCAGAAACCCAGGTCAGAAGTTAAGTGTGAGAAATTAAATCTCCTGCTCAACAGCCTTCAGCGGTGGGGAATTCCTGGAAGCTGGAGAGTTTTTTTGTCCTGAATTATTTGAGGCATCTATTTTGACTGGCAGTTTGAGGTGGATGCTCCTGTTGGCAAGTGTCTCACAGCTGCCTGGCTATCCTTGCAGCTGTGGGATCTAGTATCATGTGTGGCCAGAGCCTGGCTGCAGGCCTGCAAGGATCTTTCCCACCCCTCAAGATAAAGTCCCCCACACCGCATCTCCTCCTCTGCCAGCATGGTGTGGCTTTAAAGTAATCTTTTGTTTCTCTCTACCACACCAGGCTTTGCTGGAAACAAACACAGACGGACACATTTTGCTGCCTCTTTCTATTTCTTTTTTGGCAGCAAAAGCTCAAAAATTAGTCACTGGTACGACTATGAAAAATCGTCATGACTTTTTAAAAAATCTAGGTAGGAAAGAAACCAAAGACGCAAAATCCTTGCAGGTGGCAGGAGACCTGTTCAAAGACTCTGTACCAGATGCTCTAGGCAAATGTATATTGCTCATCAAAAAATAGATGAAAAAGACTACAGTGAAAGCCAGCACACTAAAAAGCAGATTAAAGGAGATTATTAGAAGTAAGAAGACATCCTTTAAAAAGTCAAACTGTTCACAAATGAGGAAAATCTCAATTCTGCCAGGTTAGATGTAAAATACACTAAGAGGGGAGAAGAGCATTTTTGAAGAGAAATTTGTAGAGAGCATAAAAAGCCCAGAATCACAAAATCATAGAATGGATAGAGTTGAAAGGAGCCAATGTGGGTCATCTGGTCCAACCTCCTTGTTCAAGCAGAGTCATCCTAGAGCACATGGCACAAGATTGTATCTTGAATATCTCCAGTGAAGGAGACTCCACAAGCTCTCTGGGGAATCTGTTCCAGTGCATGGTGCTTTCTTTCAGTCCTCAGGCACCTGTCCTGATCACCAGGACCTTTCAAAGATGAGCATGAGCTGCCTTGCTGTGGTGTCCACCAGCTCGCTCAGCAGTCATGGATGCATCCTGTCAGGGCCCATGGACTTGTGGATGTCAAGTCTGTCTAGGTGTTTTCTAAACCAATCCTCCTTCACCAGGGGAAAGTCTGAAAACCCATATGTGTACACAGTGACAGGGAATAAGCTTGTCAGTGCACAAGAACTTAGGTTGTCCTGTAGCACTCTACAGCAGTGCCACCTCAGCACTTGATAGTGGTAAAAAAAGTGCATTGAATGTTAGGGACTGTCTTGGAAAGGGAAGAGGAGGGAGCTCTGGAAGCAGGAGCCAGTGACGCTCCTTAATATTCAGAGGGAGCTGAGGTCCAGCAAGTCACCCCTGAAATAGTGCTTGACCTCAGCTTCCTCTGCAAATCTTTCTGCAGCCAAAAACTGACAACCTGACAGGATGGCTTGTGTTTGTAGAGAGACTTCCCTGTCCCTTTATTCCCCTGCCCCAGCAGACTCCTTGTTCCCACTCACAGAAATTCTCTTATCACTACTTTCAGGAAGGTCACATGTTCCCTCAGGGCTTTCGCCACCTGGAAGGGAGGTTGTGCTCATCTTCCCATCAGCTCTTTGGAGTGTGTTTTCCTTGCTTCTCCTGAGGCAGCTGCCTTTGCCACTAGACTGAGCATTGCTGAGCTGCCCTGGGCACTGCCTCTATTTGCTCAACCCCTTGCCATAGGCACTGCACCACATCTGCGTGTTTCCCCAGCGTATGTTGTGACCCAGTCCCTCACCAGAGAGGTGGGGGTGGTTGCCCTTTCCTCATCCTGACTCTCTTTCCTTCTAGGGATTCTGTTCCTGGCTCCTTTCTATCTACCAGATGAAGTAAGTGTGTGTCCTTGGTATTAGGGTCATGCCCCACCGCTGCTCACCCCTGGGGAGCTGGTGCCCACAGGTGGTGGCCAGCAGCAGTGGAGAGCCCTCTTAAAACATCTGCTCTGAAGAGTGAGCAGAGAGCTCACCTCTGCATTTCCTCCTGGCCCCTAGATCCTATCCCAAAGAAAGGGGCTTTAACCTCCTCTGATAGGAACCAATCCTGTAATGAGATGTCAGCTGGAGGGTTGCTTGGGTCCCTCATTTCCTCTGTGCTTAAATCCTTTGTGCCACAGTCAGGATGTCATGAGTTGGTGTGGGTTGTGGGAGACTGGAGCAAGCCAGTGTCCCCATGGCGGGAGGTGGTGGGGAGGAACCACCAGCACTGACCCCCACCTGCCTCTCTCCAGGGATGAGGAGATTCAGAGCAAGTGTGGGATTGATGCCACCACCTACCTCTCCTTCCAGCGGCACCTCCTGGTCTTGCTGATGTTGGTTTGTGTGCTCTCCGTGGCTGTTATCCTGCCTGTCAACTTCTCAGGGGACCTCCTGGGTAGGTGCTTCCCTAGTCACAGGATGACTCAGGAGTGCCATGCAAGCTTGCAAGCCTTTGGGCAAGTACTATGCCTCTGGGAAAAAAGGCCAAAAAAAACCTCCCTCAGAAACCCCCATGTGATCAGGAGCCCACCATCAGCTGGGTGACAGAGGAACATAAGAGGCTGGGAAATTCAGGGCAGTGGGGGCTTGATGGGGACCTGGGAGCTGGAAAAGCAGGGAGCAAAGACCAGAGCCAGTAACTGCAATATGGACATGCACACTGCACTGGTTCCCTTAACCTTCTGCTTCTCCTCTTCCTCTGCAGGACACAATCCCACCCACTTCGGCCGGACAACCATCGCCAACATCCCAACTCAGTAGGTGCTCCCACAGGCAGGGGGGCTGTGTGTGCTGCCACTGTGGTGGACACTGCTGGGAGCACCTAGGCACAGAACTCACCACAGCCCCGTGCTGGGGACAGGGACAGGTCCATGAGAGCAGCACACCACTCACAGTAGCTCTCCTGTCTCTCTGTACTACATGAGCACAGTCAGGGCAGCCAACCCAGTGGCACTGCTCATTGCACCCCGCTGCTGGCACAAGTGCTCTTGGGGATGTTGTGGGGCCTCATTTCTGTAGTGTCTCAGTCAACAGCCTGGCTGCTGCCCCTCTAGTTCCTGGGGTGAGTGTCTGACAGCTGGCGTGGGGAGGTCCTGCTGGGTGGAAGGGGTGGCCATAGGTGAGATGCTGAGTGCCAGACTGGTCCCCATGCCACATGATCACCACAGTGCTTACTGATCCCCACTTTTTCTCTTCCAGAGACCGTCTCCTGTGGCTGCACAGCATCTTTGCCCTCCTCTATTTTATCTTCACCATCCTTTGCATGGCTCACCACTCTGTCCACCTGGAATACAGAGAGAATGAGAAGGTGAGAAACCACCCCTCCTCCAACCCAGCCTTGTTCAGTGCTAATGGGCAACTTCTTGCTTTGCACAAATGCTGGTCCCAGTAGGTACAGAGGTCTTTAGGAACAGCCTGGAAGTGGGTTGGCAGGGAAAGCTATGGCTGATTTTCACCAGCTTCTGGATAAAGTGACAGCCTGGAGATAAATCTCTCTCTCTCTTGCTGTCTTGTCTCTTGAGACTGAAGCTCTGCTGTATCCATCTGGGGTATGGCATTGTCTGACTGTGCCCTCAGGGTTTGGGATTGGGCATTGAGGAGGTCTGTGCTGACTTGCTTCTGGGGTGGCAGTTGGTGCCCCAGCTTGCTGCTGGGTGGACAGGGTGGGAGCATTATATCCTGCAGATCCCTGCCCATCCTGCAGATCCCTTTGCCTCTTCTCTTCCTCCAGGTTGCCCGGACACTCATGGTTACCCACATCCCCAAGGAGATCACAGACCCTTCACTTATCATCAAACATTTCCAGTGAGTAGCCATGTGCCAGAGCCTTGCTGGGTGAGTGCCAGGCAGGTGGCAGGGACTGTCCCTGTCCCCTGGCTCCTGGTGCCACCATGCCCCTGTGCTTTCAGCGAGGCTTATCCCAGCTGCACCGTCACCAATGTCCAATTCTGCTTCGACGTGCGCAAGCTGATGAAGCTGGATGCGGAGAGGTGAGTGCATGCACATCCATGTTGCCTCTGTGGGAGGCTGTACTGCTCCTGCCCACCACATCAAGGCACCCAGTCTGGGTTTACGTCTGTGTGTCTGTTCCCCAAGTGACCTTTGCTATCGGCTTCCTGGCAGGCGCAAAGCAATGAAGGGGCGGCTTTACTTCACCACCAAGGCACAAAAAGAGGGGAAGATCATGATCAAAACTCACCCCTGCGCCCGCATCTTCTGCTGCCGCTTCTGTGGCTTTGATGAGGTAGGAGGGTGCGGGCAGGGCTGCAGGCGGCACACTTACACCATAGGCAAGGCAGAGCATAGCAGCTTGCCCCTGCCCCAGTGCACAGCACAGCCCCGGCTGCTCCCACAGGTGGATGCTGAGCAGTACTACGGGGAGCTGGAGGAGAAGCTCACAGATGAGTTCAATGCAGAGCGCAACCGCATCACACTCAAGCGGCTTGATATGGCCTTTGTCACCTTCCAGGACGAGCGGATGACAGCTGTGTGAGTGTCCCTCAGCCTGTTCACCACCGCTGCCAGGGCATTTGGGCACCTTGCCAGCTTTTCCAACCAAAGCCAGGCAATGGATTGGTCTCTTCTATGCCTCTGCCATTTGTGGAGTTGGCTGCCCTGTTAGGGCTGCGGGAAGGGTCTCACAAGAAGTGAGACCTGACCCATGGCTCCTTCTTCCTGCAGGATTTTGAAGGACTACAGCCACATCCACTGCCGCAAGCACCCCCAACAGTCCTCTGTCACCACCGTGGTCAAGTCACACCACTGGGGTGTTCGCTATGCCCCTGCACCCAGCGATATCATTTGGTGAACCCCCACAGCGGGAGGGAGGGAGGGAGGGAGGGAGGGAGGGAGGGAGGGAGGGAGGGAGGGAGGGAGGGAGGGAGGGAGGGAGGGAGGGAGGGAGGGAGGGAGGGAGGGGGAACAAGCAAACACGGGGAAGCCCATGTCCGTTCCTATAAGGAGCCCATGTACATAGCTATAAGGAATATATGCCCATAGCTATAGGTAGCCCAAATAGCTGTAGGGAACCTATGTCTGTATCTGTAGGACACTTTCCTACCCAGGGTGATGAGGGCTGAAAATCCCTCCTATTGCCATAGCAGGGGTGATTGGGATGATCACCCCAAGGGTGGCAGACTGGGGGTAATTGCCAGACTCTGATTTCTCCAGCCTGCTTCCAAAGTCTCCTGGTGGTATGGACCTCTGCTGTGACTGTTCTCTGGTCCAGGGGGTTCTGCATGTGACAGCAAAGCAGCATGGGGAGGGGAAGAAGGCGAGCTCAGAACAGTGTCTGCCAGGATGTTTGGTGCAGATAGCAGGAGGCAGTGTTTCATGAAGCTATGCTGGGAGGCCCAGGACACAGGGCTTTTCCTCCTCATCACGTCCAAGTTGTGTTTTCCTCTTACAGGGAGAATTTATCAGTCCGTGGCACATCATGGTGGGTGCGATTCATTCTGCTTAATATCTGCCTGTTCGTCCTTCTCTTCTTCCTCACTACACCAGCCATCATTGTCAACACTATGGACATGTTCAATGTCACACACCCTGTGGAAAGCCTCAAGGTAGGCCCTAACCCATGCCAGTTTTCCCAAAAGGTCATCATTTCCGGGCTTATTTGTGATGGGGTGGGGCACCAGCTCTACACTGTCCTAAGAAGACGAGCTCTCACTAGGATGGGCACTTATGAGAAACAAGGTCATTGAAGAGGTCATGTCTGTGCTTGCTATCTGGCCGCTTCTCCTTGTGTTTCCAGTGGTAGACCCCTGGGGCAGCACCTGAGCTTTGGTGCTGGTGTCCATGGAGTCAGGCAGGTTGCTGTCCATTCAAGAAGAAAGGTCTGGAAAGAGCTCATGAGATGTTAGGAGCTCCCAGCAGCACAGCTTCTTCTTGCTCATTGACCTGTGAGCTTTTGGGTGGGCATTCAGAACATGGCTGTGGTACCTTTGGCTGGCCTCAAGTTCTTATCTCCTGAAACAAATGCCCCAGCTCAGGGAGGGAATCCTCCAGCCCACCTGCTGCATGCACCATCGTGTGCTGTCTCCAGCATGATTGTGCTGTGGTGGGTTGCTGAGGGGGTGTTTGGCATCTCTCTTTCTGCAGAACCCCATCATCACCCAGTTTTTCCCCACGCTGCTGCTCTGGGCCTTCTCTGTCTTCTTGCCCTTCCTTGTCTACTACTCAGCGTTCTTTGAGTCTCACTGGACAAGGTAATGGGGCTGGCCCCACAGTCCCCTAGGGCTGCCATACATGGGAGGAACTGCAGTGGAAGGGGAACCCAACCTGGAGGGAGGCAGGCAGTGAGCAGTAGACCCCCACAGTGGAGCAGAGCCCCCTGGGTGTTTCTCTCCATAGAAAGAACGCCAAGTCCATGCTCAAAGGAGCCATTTGTTTCCCATGGTCCTGAACGCTTTCAGGCTACTAACAAAGTCAAAGTAAGATGGATCTGAAGAAGTTTGTAAGAGGGACAGTGTGATGCTGGACTGGCAGTGGCAGGGCCATCCCAGGCATGCTTCCAGCCCTCCAAGGCAAAGGTATGGATTGAGGATTCTTAAAGTAGAGGAAGCTCCTGCAATGTGCTCTCTCTGTCTTGAACCTCCGTCAGCCCCAAGCCCTGTGCCTGGTCTGAGAAGTCCTTGTGAGAGCTTTGTCACCACCTCCGCTCCTTTTTCTGGGGGAAACAGGAGGTTGTGAACTGATACTAGACACCCATCTGCCCCTTGTTGCATGTCTATACCAGCAGGCAAGGCAGGAGAGGGCAAAGATGAAGGAGGTTGGGAATACGAGAGCTTTCACTACAGCAGATTACTCATGCTGACATACCTTAGCCTGGGAGAGGCTTTGCAAGGTCCCAGTGGAGGCACAGATCAAATGGACACAGCTTTGTGAGGCAGGGAGTAACTCCTTGGTGAAGAGTGAGACCAAGCCCAGCCCCACACCCCACCTGCTGCTCTTCCCCAAAAAAGTGCGATGTTCTTTTCTTGTCTTCCCTCTCTGCAGGTCGAGTGAAAATCAAATCACCATGCACAAGTGCTTTTTCTTCCTGGTGTTCATGGTTATCATCCTGCCCTCGCTGGGTCTGAGCAGGTACAGACCACCCTGCCATGCTGCTCTCCCCTGCTCACGAGCTGCCAGGATCACACCCAGGCCCCTTGTCCTGGCAATCCAGCCCCAAAGGGCTAAGATCCCATAGCCAGCGAAACACAGTGATCTCTGGGGAGGGAAACACTCTAGCTGTGCTGAGCCACTCACCCATGATCACAGATGGAAACCTTCCCCACAGAGGAGTGGAGCAGAGCAGTTTACCAGGCTGCCACAGCTGACCCAAGGGGGTTGTGCCAGTGTTTAGTTGCTGCTTGGGCTCAGCAGACCCTAAAAGGACCTGGTCAGGTATCTGTGTAGCTCCAGCTACAGCAATCCTGGCCATACAGGAGGCGAGCACACACTCCACGGTGGTCTCATGTGGCAGAAGGGGGTGCTCTGGCAGTGTAGGGTACAGAGGGTCTTGCCTCCTCAGGACAGGGAAAAGCACATGCCTGCTGGGTGTCTCTCACATCACTCTGTAGCTCCCCTTCTGTCTGAGCTGCTCCTCTTCTGTCCCCTCCAGCCTGGACCTGTTTTTCCGCTGGCTCTTCGACACCCACTTTCTGGATGAGGCTGAAATCAAGTTCCAGTGAGTAGCAGGAAGCTCCCAAACTTCCCAGGCAAGCGGGAGCACCTGTTGTCCACCACCAGCAGCTCTTGCAGCTCCTGCCTGAACATCCTCTCACAATCTCACCTCTCTGTCCGCGGGGCAGGTGCGTTTTCCTCCCAGACAACGGCGCCTTCTTTGTCAACTATGTTGTCACCTCCAGCCTGATTGGGACAGCCATGGAGCTGCTGCGCATCCCAGGCCTCCTTGTCTACACTGCTCGCCTCTGCTTTGCCAAGTCTGAGCCCGAGCGGCTCCATGTCAAGCGGGTATGTGGCTCTGGTCATCCTTGAGCCTTTGTGACCCCCAGCACAGCAGAGATGCACTCACTGGAAACTCAGGCTGTTGTGTTTCCGTGGGGACGCTTGTGGGGACTTCTTCAGGCCCCATAGCGGCTAGTGGGGGTGAGGCAGTCCTGTGGGCCAGGGTGCAAAGGCAAGTACAGGCTTTGCAGTGACAGAGGCGGCAATGACACTGTTGGTTGTGCCCCAGAGCCAAGCATACCAGTTCCAGTTTGGACTGGAGTACGCCTGGACCTGCTGTATCTTCTCTGTTGTCATGACCTACAGCATCACCTGCCCCATCATCGTCCCCTTTGGTGAGTATGATCCCCTGCCCATGGTCCCAGCCATGCCAAGAGCAAGCCTGTCCCAGCCACCAGCAGCAGCATGGGGGTGCAGGCTTCCTACATGGTACAGGAGGGCACCCTTGGGCTTCATCCCCAGGGCCTGCCCTGCTGTCCCTCTGGCCTGGCTGTCCCCATTGCCCTCCACCCAAATGACTCCTCTTGTCCCACTAGGGTTGCTCTACATGCTGCTTAAGCATATGGTTGACCGGTACAACATTTACTACGTGTATATCCCCACCAAACTGAACCAGCGCCTCCACGTCGCTGCCATCAGCCAGGTTGTGGTGGCCCCCATCCTCTGCATGTTTTGGCTGCTCTTCTTCTCCGTCCTGCGCCTCGGTAGGGAGAGCCTCAGGCTACGCCCTGCCACTGCTGAGGGTCGTGTCTGATGCTTGGGGGTGACAAGCCACTGGTGTCACCCTTGAGTTAGGCATGGCATGGAGGGTGGTAAGGGGGGAGGTGTTGTGGAGACCTGGCAGATGAAGGTGTCAGCTTGTATTTTGGGAAGGGGATTGAGAGCTTGTAAAACCCAAAGCAGGCACCACCCTGGGTCTCAGGTGGACATGCAGCAGGTTTTTGGAGGCTCATGTGCTGCCCCAGTGTCTCTGTGCTTTAGGTCCCACCCGGCCTGTCACCCTCTTCACCTTTGTGGTCCTCCTTTCCTGCATCGTCTTCTCCTTCTTTGGCCTCTGCCTGAAGAAGCTGCAGCCACGGAAACCCTCTAGCTACCAGGTGAGCACAGACAGCCATCCACTCTGTTCCTTCACTCCAGTGCATCCCCTCCTTGCTTGCCATGGGGAATCTGAGATAGGACCTGGCTGTCCCTAGCCAAAGCCAGGCTCCCCAGACCATGATTTCCTCATGGCCTCCTTCTCCTCAGATGTCTGACCAGTCTGAGGGCGCCTTCAATGACGTGGAGCGGAGCAGCGTTTCCTCCACCCCTAACTCCAATGTGAGTACCCCTCCGGAGCCCTGCTGTGGCCACCTGCTCTTGCTCCCCTGGGTCCTGACGGCCCACTGCCCCCCGGGGCAGCTCTTTGTGGCCACTGTCCTGCAGGAGCCTGAGCTGAGCCTGACACCGGCAGCCTCTCCAGCACACCAGTCCTATGGCACCATGGGCAACCACCTGGAGCCAGTGGAGGACGGAGAGGATGGGGGCCTGCAGAGCTTCGAGACAGAGCTGGAGACAGTGGAGGGCGAGTACAGGAGCGGCCCCGTGATAGACAGCCAGGCTCGCTACCAGTGAACATCCCCACCACAGGCTGAGAACAGACTGTGCTGAGAGCGGAGGACGTGCCGGGGGCAGGAAGGAGCCTTCCCTGCACTGGTGGGGGCCACCTTGCTCATGAGGCAGGGGGTGACAGGACTGATGTGAGGGAGAGACCCCATTGCATGGGCAGTGGCAGGAGGCTCTGATGGTCCCTCCCGCTGCCCACACTGGCTGAGCCCCCTAGTGTCCCCCTGTCCCCACCTGCCTCTTCCAGCACCCAGTGGGGTAGAGGGGATGCAGCAGTATAGGGGAGAGGGTCTCTCTGAGAGGCCTTGCTTTTGGGGGCAGGAGGGAGGCCCTGGCCCCTCTGAGAGGAGGAAGCAGCCCAGACAGCCCAAATGAATGTGCCTGCCACCACACTGTCCTCTGGGTCCTCAGTGGCAGGGGACAGCCACCCCTAACCCTTGCATCTCACTCCATCCACCCACTGCTCAGGCAGCTGTCCTGCTGCCTTCCCTGGTGCTGGCCTGCAGGCTGCTGCCTGCCCCTTCTTAGCCCATTTTAGCAGGGACTGCTGACTTGCGTGTGTTTTGGTGGGGGAGGTGAGTGTCCCTACATCTGCCACCAGAGCCCTTAGATGAGCACCAACAACCCTGCACCATGGCAGGCATCAAATGCAAGCCCAGCTCTTCCTTGACCTCCCCCTCCACCCCACCCCCGATCTCGCTGCACAATGCCTGTGCCCTTGGGCTCTTGGGGAGAAGTGGGAAGGCAAGACACAAGTGTGTTTAATGGCTTTGAGGACAGCTTCTTGTCACTCCTCTTCCCTGGCAGCATCCCATCGTGCTCATGCTCTCACTGGGGCTGCCCATGGGACCCAGAACAGCTCTGTCCTAATGCAACAGGACAGGGGGGACAGGTGGAGGCTAGCCTGGAGTTCCAGGTGCTCCTGGTCCACCACATCCTGCCTACCCTTGTCCACAAGTTGCAGCTGTGGGATGCTTCCCCAGTAGCCACACTGCCTCTGGAGTGTGAGTCCTGCTGTGATTAGTGTAAGTGCACCATTACCTGCCCAGACAGCATCCTTGGAGTTTTCTAGCTCATCCAGAGTAGCTGTGGTGGCCCCTGGGGACAAGGGTTTATCCTCATCCTGCTCAGCTCCTCTCCCACCATAGTCCACCTGGGCATGCTGGCTCCTCACTCAGCCCTGCTTTGGCCTCAGGGCTGATTTTCCTGTCCCCGATTCTCCTGCTAGCTTCAGAGCAACTAGAGTTGCCACCATCCCAGGGCAGTGCAGGGAGGGAAGGGAGGAAAGTGCAGCTCTGCCAGCCCCGGGGCTGGTGGCATGGGGAGTGCTGTTGTGCAAAGGCAGATGCTCAGCCAAGGCACTGGTTAGCATTAGTAGTGCCACTGGGAGGAGGGGTAGTGTGCCAGTTCTGGGCTGAGGAGGAGGTTAAAAGGCAGTCCAGCAGTGAGAGCATCAAGGGGGCCCTTAGGACATTCCTGTGGGGCTGGTGGGTCTCAGCTCAGCCGGCTGGCAGTCCCATGGCCCCCTTCCCACCCACACTCCTGCATGCTGGGGCGGTGGCTGTGGCACATTTGCCACAGAGTGGTTGCCTTGGGAGAGCCTTGAGCTCAGATGCACCCTTCCAACCCAAAAAAAGTTCCCTGGGGGGGGTTGTGGCCTCCTGCCCAGGTGCCCCCATGGCTGCCCATAGCTCAGCTGCTCCCCTCACTGCCTGCTCCAGAGGCAGCCCCAGGCAGGGCACGGGGATGCAGGTGGCCTCTCTGAGGGTAGAAGCAAGTGCCTGCTAGTGGCACTGTGTCCTCGGGAGCTCGGGCTGCTGGTCTGATTGCCCTTGGCTGCCCCACTGTAGGAATGTGCCAGAGGTCTGTACCTTCTCGTGATTTATTGCTATGACCGTGCCTTGAATAAAATGACTTCACCCAGCTGCTGCCTGGCGTCGTCACCCCCATGCGTCTTTCCTGGCACTGGTTTAGGGGCAACCCTTGTACTGGAGCCTTTTCCCACCTGTGGGCTGCTTTTGACCCTGCCTAGGGATGTCCTGCAGAGGCTTCAGTGGCAAGGAGACTGCTTGGACACATCTCCACCTCCAGACAGCCCACTATGATCCCCATAAAAACAAACCCCAACAAGTGGGCAGAAGCAGCAAAGTTTCAGGAGTGGAAGAGCAGCTCTGTGTCCCAGATAGACTGGCACAGCCCTTGGCACCATCCCTCCATTAGGGATGGGTTGCAGTCCTGTACAGTCATGTACCTTTCTTGCCCACCTTCTGTCAGCGGTCACTCCATTGGCAGAGCTGGCTCAGAACACCACCAAAGGTGCAGATGCTGCTTGAAAGTAGCAAGAGGGTGGCCTGGAGCCCCTCTGCAACCACAGCAAGGGTCAGGGGCAGGAGGAAGCCCTCTCATCTGAGGATGGAGCAGATGTTCCCAAAGCTGAACTACCTACAAGCAAATCCCAGGGAAGGGGGTGAACACCATTTTGGAAGTCCTTCTCTAGATTTTGAGAGAGCCGTGCTCTTTTCTGCCCTCCTCTGTCTCAAAATACACACTATTTTTACCTGAATTCCTGCTTGAATGATTTGCCTCTGGTTTCAGCAGGAGGTTCCTCCTGCTGGTTCCTCCACAGCTTCCACGGGGTGAGCCTCTGGTTCAGGGTGCAGGGTAGAAGGCGTGGGGAAGGCTTCCCTTTGGGTGAAAAACTGGAAAACTAAAAACCCATCGCATGCCCCCACAGAGGCCCCCCGTGGTTTGTAATGAGCGGCAAACAGAGTTAACATAGGGCATTGCTGTGCCGGGGAGCTGGGCAGGAGCCCTGGCTGTGAGCCAAGGGCTGGAATTGCCACCGGTCGCAGCTTTCCCGGCCATCACACCAGGAAGCTCGTCACAGCCTGGTGCAGGGGTATCAGCCTCATCACACTGCACCTCTGCCTTGAAACCCGCTCAGGAACCCGCTCCTGACTGCAACCTGCACACTCAGAATCCCTCACAGCCAGGGCCCAGCAATCGCATGGAGTCTTCCACTGTGCCAGCTAGTGGCAGACAGTGACAGGGGCATCCCCACTGGGCAGCAGCCACAGCAAAGGGGCAGTCCGGGGGGGCCGTGGCAAACCTCCCTGCTGGCACAGGCAGTCAAAGACGGGAGTGCTTCTGGAGGCTGCCATGCTGGCCCTTCCCTGCAGCGCCTGGTTTGGGCTCCCACCACCAGTCCTGAGGCCAGGAAGAGCTGGAAAACTTATTTCATCAATGACCCAAAGGGGGTATTTCTTTGCATTCAGATCTCTGCTGCTTCACAGCCTTGTGGCTGTGCTTCACACATTGCCTTGTGGAACAAGTCCATCCTAAATGAGCAGAATGGCTCTCCCAGGATGTTTCCCCTTCTCTCCTGTGCCAGGGCTGGGATTTCCAGCCTTTGGGAGATGCTATTACAGACCCTGAGCTGGCTTCCCCACTCTAGGCACCATTCTTCAGCATCAAGTGCTCAACTCTCACAGGGCTGGAAACCCATCATATCAAAGCCAGAAAATGCTAGAAGACAGAACCTCCTCCATCCTCACCAGCTGCTCCCTGGGCAGGGCTGCTGGAATGACTCGACAGTCCAGCTAGCAGGGTGAATGATGCTCCACGGAGCCAGACAGGACTTCGTTATGAGGCCATGCTCTGCTGCTGCAGATGACCACCAGTGGGTGACCAGCAGCAGGTCACCAGCAATAGGTGAGCCAATGCTAGGTCAAAAACCAAAAACAGCAGCTGAAAAACAGAATAGGGATTTTTAAGCTGATTGCTTAAAATTCTGATTCCATTAGAGATTATTATACTTGAAGGGTCTGAGCAATCAGTAGCAGGGTATCTCTGTTAGCCCCTCCACTGCTCACCCATTCAATTACCAGGCACAAAAGCACCCAACACACATTTGCTAGTGGATGCCTTCTCACGTCAGTCAAGCTGCATTCACAAGTGCTCCCAGTGACCAATATCTCCAAAGCTAGAATCAAGAAGAAACCAGTAAACCCCTCTCCGTCATACTTTTTTTTTGGTCTGCCTGGGCCTTTTATATTAAAATAAACACAAGGAATCAAAAATGGCTAAGACTCACTGTTGTTTTTTAATAAACAGTACAGCTGGGCATAAGAGGCACACAGACTAGTTCAGTTCTCTTGGGAGTTACACAAAACGTGGCACAGAAGAGCAGAAGTCAAGGAGCTGGGAAAGCTAGAGGGATCAGGGATGGTTTGGGCAGTAACACCCACACCCCACTCATCACACAGCTGCCCACTTGTCACGTGGAGCCAGAAGGTGTCCCACTCCCATGATGCTGAAGGCAGATGCCCCATAACAGGGCTGCAAAGAGGACATCCCCATTCCCAAACCCTCCTGCCCCATACCGTGCCATCAAAGCTAGTGTCTCACCCCAGCCCCAGCTCCTCCATCCCTCACTGCTGGGTGCAAGAATGGGGAGGACTTCACCTGACCCAGCTGATGGAGGGAGCTGTGGACCAGGATGCAGGGCCACCTCCACACTGCAGGGCTGCAGAGGTGGAACATGGTACCATGGGGAGGACAAGGAAGCTGGGGATGTTCACTGCCTGTTTCACAAAGACCTATTAGCTTGCCTCCCAAACACAGCTGGAAGGCTTTTTGCTTGCCTGGTGGCAGGGCACTAGAGACCCATCTCACAGGGCACCTCATCATCCCCTCCATGGCACCGGCCTAGGAGTCCTCGGTTACGTTGAGCAGGCAGCCTTCTCCTGCCCCAGAGTGGAGGACATCTGAGAAAAGGAGGAATGTGTCCTCAGGACAGGACCATCTCAGACCTCAACACTAGGCTTCTGCTGTCCTGAAGAAGAGGCCAAAAAAAAGGGTGCTGCCTCTAACTGAATAATTTCTCCATGTCCGTGCTCTGGGGCTAGTGGTGGCTAGAATCATGGTTCTCCTTGTTCCACAGTGACTTCTCCATAAAGACTTCCTCAAAGTGCTCAAGTTCAGCCCCTTCACAGAGCCCTCAGGTGCTGCCTCTCAGCATTCTTCTGGGACTTCTAGCAGATGCTATCTCCTCACTTCTGTGAGGGTGAGGAACTCTGCAGATGGGCACTGTGAGCAGCTGGGAAGCGCTCCAGATTCTGACAGCATCAGCAGAAAGATTCCAGCTATGCTTCCTCTGGCCAAGAGCCACAATTTCTGGAAGCTGTTGCTATGACACAATTGCAACCTTCATTTTTATTTTAAGACATCTTTTCCTTGGATTTACTTTATTTTCCTTAATACAAAGCAGTAAACAGACATTGCTACTGCTGCTGTTCCTGCTGCTGCTGCATTGCAAACGGCTCTAAGGTTAAATCAGCTGACCAAATCAACACAAAGCCTTTCAGCTGGCAACCCAACCTTGCCAAAAGTAGTCTCACCTTGGGATTAATGTGACACCACTGCCTGAAGCATCCCTAGGAAACCCACTGGGTTGTGGCCAACCTGACACAGGGAAAAGCCAGGGATCCCATCCAGGTCAGAGGCAAAGCAGACGAAAGCACCAGGATTAACCATCTGGTAATGATATATTAATGAAGGGAGAGGGGGAAAACTCTCTGTAAGGTTTAAGGACAGTCACGTGGTGTGACCATCCTTGCTCTCTTGCTGCCTTTTGACCTGGATGGAGCCAAATCTGTCACTGCCACAGCTGAACCAGGTACAGCAGTACAAGAGGACTGAGCAGTGGTCAGACCTGGCAGGTAAAGCACAGAAAATAGGATTTCGGGCAAATAAGCCCAGGAGGCCTATGCCTGCTGTCACCTACCTAGGGTGGGTAGCAAGAGGAGGGAAGATGAGCAAGCTAAAACCCAGAGTAGGTAGATGGGTGTTGGTGTTCCTGAAGGAACTTGGGGCAGGGTGGCATACCTGTGCTGTGGCACTGCCAGGCTTCACTGCAGGGACATGCCCTGCCAGTCCTTCGCAAAGGCAGAGACACGCTCGTGTTGAAGCGGGGTGGAACCACATGAGAGCCCCACAGCACGTGGTGAGTGCCAGAGGCAGCCATGGGCTGGTGCACACAGAGACAGAGGTGGGGAGAGGCAGCGAGTGTGGCATGAGACTCCCCATGCTCAGGACCGCTGCATGGTCAGGGATAGGGATGGCTGGCAGGATCTAGTCCCCTTCTGGGAGAGTCTCCCAGCCACGTTTCATGGCTTTCACCACAGCACTGTACAGTTTGCTCCAAGCTTCCTGCACCTCTGGGCTGAAGGCAGCACCAAGGCATTTCTCCAGCATGTACAGCAAGGACTCGCCGACAGTCTGCAAACCAAACAAGGAGGTGTCAAGCTCAGCACCAGAGGATGACATGTAGTCTCTTGCTCACTTCACCACCTTTTTTGACTTCTCCAATTGCAGGGCACCTGCTCCTCTTCCACCAACAGTACCAGGCCCCTCCAGGCCCTGGTTCATCGGAGGGGCCCAGAAGCAGCCCATGTCATCCTCTTCCCCTGCCCTATGTTGGCCCTCACCATGCACAAGTGCAGAGTGGAAGTCAGGGAGCAAGGACTGACACTGCACATGTAACACCAGGGGAGAGGTACACATCCAGTTTCTGTGGCTCCCAGGTGCAGGTAGCTGGCCCTATCCCTTGGCATAGCAGTGGAGCAGCAGAGCTGAGCAATGCCCTAATGTCAGGAGAGTGGATCAGACCCCATGCTGCATGTTTAGGGCATGTCTCAGTGCCTCTCAGGCTTCTCCACAGGGCACTGCTCCTTACAGAGCTGCGAGCAGCCACATGCAGGAGCACCCCCACACTGAGTGCAGAGCTGGTGGGGATCACTGCCCCAAACAAAAGGGAACCTGCTCCCTCTGAAGAGAACAAAAGCTAGCAATAGCAGGAATCAGCCATGTGTGGGTTAGAAAGCTTTTCTTCAACCCACTCTTCCCCACTGCATTTCTGTCCATGCTTGATAGCAAGAGAGGAGTAATCAAGGGTTTAATATTGAGGATGCTTGGATGTTACTCGCATGGAGGAAGCAGGGGCTGAGGTGTCACAACTCCATCCCAGTGCAGACACAAAGAGGTGGGTGCTCCCTTTTCCAGCTGTGGTGAGGTTTGCCCAGAGCATTAGATGCAAAGGATCCAGGGCAAAGGCTGAGCCTGCAGCCCTGAGGCACAGGAGAGACTTCAGTGTCCTAAACCACAGTTCTCTTCAAACAGTGGAAATGCTTTGCTCCCATCTGTCCTTTCTGCCTGGGCTGACTGGGCAAGGGCAGAAAACAAGAGGAGCTCAAAGGTTTCCCTCACTGGGGGGCAGTGTCACCATATTGGTATCAGCACCTTGGACAGGCTGCCCTGAGCCATCAGCTTTCTCTCCAGACAGCTGAACCCAAAGGAAGGATGGGGACAGCTGGTGGGTTGCAGGCAGGGGTGAACAAACACAGCCACAGAGAGACAAGAGAGAACAACTCACCGAGAAAGACTCAACCTTCACACCAACTGCCTGGTGCTTCTTGCCAAGGTTGCAGAGATATTCTTCCAGACAGGACAAGTTCTCCAGGTGGCTCACAGCAGCATCAATCACCAGCATCACCTAGTGCAGGAGCAGAAAGGCAGAGTGGCATTAACAGAAAGGTTCAGCTTCCCTCCCAGAGGAAACAAAATGGCTGACCCTCTACTTCACCCCTGTCAGCCTGATTGCTTCCCAGCCCAGATGTCCTCTGAGCTTTCCTTTGCTCTAGTGTGATCCATGCGTCACATCAGTGAGGCTGGCAGCAGCACACACCACATCCTTCCATGGGACACTACCAGAGCTGCACAGCAAGCAGCACTGCTGACAATGCTGTCCCAGAGAGGATAAACAGACCCACAGCAGAGCAGTTGCAGGTTAAGGCCTAATGGTGATGCATTAATTACAACTCCTAGGACCCCAGGACAACTGCACAGGAACTCTTGACCTGGTCTGGTAAAACATATACCATAGTCTCTCAGGAGCATTAAGAGTCAAATGGAAACAGGACAGAAAAGATTTAATGAAGGATGAAGGGAACAGACACAACAAATTAGAAGAAGAGATTAAAGCCAGGGCATGGTTAGCTGGCAAAGCCAAGAGGTGATAGAATTGTACCCTGTAATTTCAAAAGGCAATTTATCTCCAACAAGAGCAAAGAACTCAAAGCAATAATGTTAATTTTGCCAATAAAGAGAGGCTGGAAAATAACAAAAAGCTTGCAGCTATCAGAGGAGCTCAGTCCTGAAACAGCCTCTTAACAAGGAATAAAGACAGGCAAGCAAAGCACCAAAGTGGTTTAAAGATGGAGCCAGGCAGTTAATGAAGGCATCTGCAAGCCAAGGCTGTGCTTTGTCCCAGTGTGGCTTCTCTTCAGGGTTCAGCAAAGCGTCTCTGCTGTACCAGGTGTACTGTGCATGCATGAGCCTCTCCTCAGCTGCTCCTTTCTCTGTTTGGGGGAGAGGGGAATGTGTACTGCAGCACTCCCTCAGAGGCTCCCTGAGAGGTGCTGTGGGCCTTCTGGCTCTGCAGCTGCACCAACAACCTCTCCACAGCAGTGGGGCCAGGGTAGCCTGGCCCACTGCCCAGCTCTGTGCCACCTCCTGGTCAGTGTGTGGCCAAGCAGAGAGCTTCAGTCCTCATCAGGACACAGGTGAGCTCCCTGAAGCACCTCCACAGTAGGAGAAGGATTCTTTCAGCTTTCACAGGAAGCAATCCACTCTCAGATGAGGGCATGGAAATCAACATGGTACCTCTTAGCCATCATAACCTGTCTTCTCATCTCCTCCCCACTATTGTAGGACACTTTGTCCTGGCCTTCTGCTAGCATGAGTAACCCCCTGCAGTTATCATCTCAGGAGGAGACTTCTCATGTGTTCCCTGGTCAGACACACCACAGTCCCAAATCATTGTGTAAGAGTTTCTTCCTCCATGCAGACTGTGCTCCAGCCATGCCACAGCCCTTCTCTCACCTTCCTGATGTGATCCAGGAACTCAGGGGCAGAGAGGCACTCCTGAGGGCTGGTAAACTGCTTGCAGTTGTACTGGAAAAGGGGCAGCAGGTCAGGATCCAAGTCAAACAGCCTGCAACAGCAAGAAAGAACACTGCATCTTCTCACTTCCTCAGCTTTATTTAAAGTCCCACTCATCCCATCAGCAGCACACCCACAGCTCACTTCTGCCTTCCTTCCCACCTACTGATCCCTCCCCATCTGTAAAAGATCCAAAAGTTCTGAAAAGTTTTCATTTGGGGCAATCCAGATTACCTATAGACAAAACACTTTCTGTTTCTCTAGCCCATAACCCCAGCTCTCTGATACATATTTATGGCACCTGAGAACTAGTCCCAACCCTTTGGAATTCCTCCCAGCCTGGCCCTTGTCCACATCTTGGCTGCTGTCTCAACTATTCCCATTCCCACTTTTTGATCCCCTTGAACCCAAAAGCTCCCAAATCAGGGAAGGCCTCCAAGCTCCAGCAGCCCTCTGGACCAAGGGGGGCATGTACAAACTCAGCTGATGCCCCACTCCCCGACACCATCACCAGCTCCCACTTCCTCTCTCCCTGCTCCTTGCCCCATCTTCCCTTGCCAGTGCATGTCAGCAGCCACCCAGGTAGATAGGCCACCGGTAATTCAAGCAAGCCAGTCTCTCTTCTCCTCCTTCCACACATCCAACTACTGCACCCCTCTCCCCCACACTGTTGTCACTGCTTTAGTCCTGCTCTGGGAGATTTGGATCCCTCTCGCTGCGGAAGCTGCTTATCAACTCTCCAGATGTCCTTTTTAAACGACTTTTCATTGATTTTTCCTTTTTTTCTCTTCATATAATTGATGGATTAATCTGTTGAGGCGAGGCAAGAAGCTGGGTATCAGCCATTCCACCCGGCACACCATTTCCTCTGCCCGGCGACTGAATCCCTCCCCGGCGGCCAGGTCTACGCCTGGGGCTGCACAGCACTTCCCTGATCAGGGAATGATCGGGTGGCCCCTTCCACACGCTCCTCGGAGCCAAGCGGACGCACAGCCCTTCGAAGAGCAGAAGTCGCGGTAACAGGGCAGGGGATGAGCGGGCAGAAAGGCACAAAGCCCGCCCGCCGCTTCTCTCTCACTCTCCGTCTCCGCGTGGCAAAGTTCTCACTGGCGAAGCACGGGAAAGGCCGGGCAGCAGCGCGGAGCGGAGCCCAGCCCTGCCCCACGCCGCTGCCCCACGGCACCTGCGGCTCGGCTTCGGCGGAGTGGCTTCAGCTGCCTGCGGACCGCCAGCCACGGGAGGGGAGAGAGGCCAGGGGAGGGGAGCCGGCCAGGAGCCATCGCCAAGCACAGGGAAGCGTTTGTCTCCAAGGAGCGGAGCCCGTCCATCCCTCCCTCACGGGTCGGTGGGGCGGGCAGGCGGCCGGCACCGGGGTGTCGGTGGCCGCATCGCGCCGCTCACCTGGTGAAGAGGACGAGGCCGTGCTGCACGGGGCTGCCGCTCACCCGCTGCCAGCTCTCCCGGATCAGCGCTCGCTGCCCGCCCGACAGCGGCATCCCGCTCTCCATGGCGGGGGCGGGGGCCGTGCCCCTCGCCGCCCGAGGCGAGGCGCTGGCACCGCGGCTCCGCGGGCGGAGGGGCCGGCGAGCTGCGGCCGCCCGCCCCTCGCTCCGCCGGGGGAGCGCCGGCGCTGCCCCCGCGCCCCCCGGGGTCCGCCCCCGCGGCCACGGCCGCACCCGCGCTCCGCCCGCCGCCACCGCCGGGCCCCGCTGCGCCCGCCGCTGCCCCGGCCGGGGAAGGAAGGTCTCACCGAGTATTTCCCACTCGGGAGAAGGAAGGAGGGATGGAGGGATGGAAGGAAGAAAAAAGAAATTCGAAATGCCCAAACTTCCCTATCCCGGGCCCGCGGGGCAGAACAGAAAGTTCAGCTGGTTCACGGTTGACATTTCCCGTCGTCCTGATTTTACAGCAGGGCAGAGCCGCGCCACCGGGACCTGGCCACCTTCGCTCACCATTAGCACAGCTCCCTCTGAGTGTAACGTTGCTTGGGAGGGCCTCAGCGATGCTCCGCAGCATCCTCTTGCTCTTGGCCACTTCCACTGAGACTCTGGATGCCACGCAGGCACCTGCTATCTCCACAGGCAGATGAAGTCTAGACACTGCAAGGTACGTGTCTAATTTATGGCTCATTTTGCCAGCTGAAGCAGGCAAAGTTGTTAATAACAGATGAGAAGACATGACATCTTTGTCAAATGTGTTCAGGATGCACAGATTCTCTTTGCTGCTTAATTTGGCCCCAGGTTTTATGCAGCACAGAGGAAACAAAGCAAGAAAAGGCAAATGAGGTCTCAAGCAACATAAGGGAAGTCAGGAAAGTTAAGGTTTGCAGAAGGACAACAGATATGAAAGTGCAACTAATACTGAAACCATCACAGTCTGCACCAAAATAACAATTGTGTTGATCTTATTACACGTCCTGCTTCTGTACATCAGACTTATTTCTGGTAAACAGGAGAAAAGACAGAAGACTCCAACCCATCCCAGGGCACATTGACTCAGTGTAGGCAGCAAGGAGGCTCTTCTTGTGAGAGAATTGAAAACATTCCCTGGGAGGAGACAGGTTCAAAGGCTCAGTTATGTTCTCAGCCCCAGCTTGTCTCCCAGGGGCCTTTCTCCTACAGAGCTGTAGTGACAACACTGACTGCAGTGACAGCAGGAAGCCGCCCAGGATGGCTCTGCAAGTGCCAGAAAAAATTACCTGTTTTCTCAGGATTTTGAGACCTCACGTTCTCAGCCCAGGCCAGACAAGATGCTGCATGGGAAAAGCTCCACATGCGTTAAAGGAAGCTGAAGAACCCTGTCCTAAAGTTGAGCACTTGAAGGAAGAGTCCAACAAACTCAAAAAAAAAAAAAAAAATCGGACTGTCAGATGGGACTAAGGAGTCAGATAAAACAGCATCTTAACTGTGTTTCAAAGGACACTTTCACATGGGCTGATAATAAGTCTCTGCCATGATAACTGCTGAAGCAGCAAGGAGCCTGAAAGGGCAGCTGGGACAGCAGCAGGAAATAAAGGGTTAATCTGAGCAGGCTGGAGAAAACCAGCCTGGCAGTGCCAACGCAAACATTAACCTTTAGCTCTCTTGCAGCTGATCAAGTGAACCAGCAATGAGCATGAAGTGTCATCCTTTGTCACCTGTGCAAGGTACTCTGACATTTCAGCCAGTTATCACAACCGTGCAGATGTGGAGCTTCACCAGAGCCTGGCTGGACAGTTCAGCCTGGCCCTGCTAACAAAAAAGGGTAGAACACAAAGGCAGTGGTGGGCTGCCAGGGTACTGGAAAGGAGCATGGAGAGTCATCCGAGGCCATAGGATACTGAGGAGCAGAGGTGAATCACATATGTGCAGTCAGAGCAGCAACCAAGGCTGATTATTTGCCTAACAACATTTTGAATACATTCAGAGCTGGCTGATGGTAAGGAAGAGAAACTGCAGAAAAGCAAGTTGTAGTTAAGAGTAATCAGTTCCTGAAGATTTGTTGGGATGTGGGACACCTTTCCTCCCATCCACATAGGGCACCATATCAGCTACCCTATCCCAGGGCAACAACAAAGCACAGGTTCAGCCATTGTTCCTGATAGAAGGGGTGTCTCAGACAATAGCAGTGAAGCTGTGATGGCAAAAGAAAATGGTAGCTCTTGTCCAAAATGTTCCCCCTGTACCTTCCCTCTGTGCTGCAGGTGGCAGCTGAATGCTCACAGACAAGGCACAAATGTCAGAGCAAACCAGATATAAGGGCCTGCTTTCTGGCCCTGAAACATCTCCACTCTCTTAATAAACCCAGCATTTTCCCCCTATGACAGCACAGGTCTTCAAGCAAAGGAAGAAGGAGCTGTAAGGAGGGACTTGAGATGGGAGACAGGGAGAGCTCAGGGATAAGAAATGTTGAAACCACCAGTCAAATTATTTAAAAGGGGCTTTGGAGAGACTGTGCTCTTGCCTGTGTGCAAAGTAGCTTCTCCCTTGCAGTTACGTGGCTGTCAGAGCTCCTCCTGCTGTCACAGCACTGAGGTGCTGTGAGCACAAGTCGAGTCCAGAGAGGATTTAAAGTACAAGGAAGCAAACGAGAAAACCTCTCTTCTTGTTCCAAATGTTTTGTGAGCCTTCAAGTATGAGAATCTCAGCAAGAGGTTGAGCACTGCAAATGTTTCCACAGTCTTGAGAGTTTTCCTGTGATGGCTCCCAGCTCCCTTGGCTCCATGTACCTAACCTGGCAGTTCAGCTGTTTTCTGAGCTGCTCTTGGATTTCTGCAAGACCGTCCCTGGAGCCCTCATGAGAGAAGAACAACGTCAGCAGCACAGACTGCTCCAAAATCATCTGTAGACAACTTGAAGAAAGGGGAGGGAGGTTTTTGGAGAAATTCACAGACATGCAAAGAAGATGATAATGCTCTTTTGTGCTTTGGGAGAATGTTTATAATGTTTTTAGTTTGCAGTGGGCTTCATTATTGTAATCTACATCCACTTCAAGTTACACTACCAACACTCTTAACTTCCCTTGCCAAATGTTGGCTTTACTTGTTCAGTGCATCAGTTCACCCACACGGAAAGAAAGTTTCCCAACCTCACAAAAGAGTGTGACAGAACTAGGAGTAAGCTCACAAATGCCAGTCCCCAGCCCAGCACTCAGGGTTCACAGCACCTGGAGAACAACCCTCCCTGCCCAGGGGGGCCCTATCTGCCTGGCCCAGGGATGACTGCTTTGCCCATGCTGCTGTGGCACTGTCACTTTCCATCCCAGCTGCTGCACTAACAAACCCATATCTCCCTTTGAACTCCTGCTCATTTCCAATTCTACATCTGTGAATCTTCATGAATAAAGACACTCTGTTCTATCTGCCTCAGGCTCCCTGCTCACTTAGGATCCAGACTCCTGGGTTTGGCTAATCCCCATTGTTTCCCCTTGTCCCCAGTCTCAAAACCACAGATTATGACAGGTTCTTTTTTCCCCCAGACTCCCATCCCCTCCCATCCCATCCTCAGGTGGGTGCAGAAATCATGCAACATTCCCAAATTTCTTCTCAAGCTACCCCCTCAGACCATGGTACGACACAGCTCAGTAGCAAAGCAAGTCATGAAAGACGATTGCATAACAAGAATCAAAAGTGATGCAGAAGGTACTAATCTTGTCCATAAAATGATTAAGATGAGCTGCAGAGCTTGCTTGCTGTCACCACGGCTGTGGAGAGAGCAGGGCTTCACTGCCACCCTCACTGGTGGGGATCTGGGCTAAGGGAAGAGG
Source organism: Chamaea fasciata (assembly GCF_029207755.1). Lineage (NCBI taxonomy): Eukaryota > Metazoa > Chordata > Aves > Passeriformes > Sylviidae > Chamaea > Chamaea fasciata. The sequence goes on from NW_027094092.1 coordinate 40,989,678, forward strand.
GATAGGCAGAGGGAGGATTCAACAGTAGAATAAAATGGAAACTTCTTTTGAATTCAATTTGCTAGACATCCCCAGGTTTATCTTGAATATCCCGTGGCCAGCTAGGGAATATTTGTACAGGCAGGTGAAAACAGTCCTAGGATGATGAGACTTGAAGTGGTGAGAAGTCAAAGGGGATCACACCAAGCTGTTGGACCAGGTGTGGCACTTGGGTTGCTCAGACCTCACCCCAGATGTTATTCACCTTGGGCTCCCTAGCACAATGATAACCCAACACCAGCAGGCTGATCTTCCAAGAAGCAACCTCTGCCTTTTGTAAGTCACTCTACCAAAGTGAGTTCGAAGAGTTCAAGACCATGTCAGTCTTGACACACAAGCTGAATTTGGTCATAAGACACAGCTATGGAGGTGTGTGCACCCCAAGCTGGTGGGATGCAAGCAAAAAGCTCTCCAGCCTCATTAGCTCCACATGGTGCTCTAGCTAATATGCCTGGAAACTTGTGTTAGCACAGTTACCTGGCTTCTGTCCTACCTAGGGATGATGCACATGGTCTTGGATCTTCCTCCAATTGTCCTTATGCTTCTGGACTGGCTTATCCCTCAGCTGCTGAAATATCATGGCAAATAGCTTGTAAAAGAATTCTTTATTCACTGTGGAGTCTCCTCTGTAGTTTCCCCCCAGGACTTCTTGTTTCAGAAGCACTGCTGGTCTCTCAAGTGGTCATTGATTGTCTTCTCTCTGATCTCACCTCTCTTTGTTCTCTCCCTCCTTGCAATTTAAATTGATACAATTGATTAGGCTACCCCTTATAAACGTTTGACCTAGAGCGGTTGTCTCCAGGAAGAGCATTTTTTATATGATCTATTAAAACAAAGATTTTGTATTTTACTGCACCCATTCCTTCACATCAGGGCTGTGCCAGCATTCCCACATTTCAGCTTTGCATTCAGCCATCGGGTCTCAAAGCAAATGCCATGTATTGTTCCTTCTATGTGTGGGACACTTCTGGCTTGAGACCTTCTTCTCCTCACCTAAGCTATTACAGCTTTGGGGATATGTCAAGAATAATTCTCCTATTCAGTGAGGAATTTTTCACCTGCGAACTGCACTGCTGGGTTCACCACTAAACCATGTCCCCAGGTGTCACATCTATGTTTTTCATACACTTTAAGGTAATTCCACCACTTCCCTGGGCAGGCTGTTCCAACACCTGGCCCACCTCTGAATGAAGAAATTTTTCCTCATATTCAATCTAAACCTGCCTGGTACAACTTGAGACCATTTCTTCTCATCCTGTCATTTGTTACTTGGGAGAAGAGACTGACCCCCACTTTGCTATACAGCCTCCTTTCAGGTAGCTGTAGAGAGAGATAAGGTCCCCCCTGAGCTGCTTATTCTCCAAGCTAAACATCCCCAGCTCCATCAGCTGCTTCTCATCAGTTGTGCTCCAGATCCTTTACCAGCTCTGTTACCCTTCTCTGGACATGCCCCAATACCTCAACATCTTTCTTGAAGTGAGAGATCCTAAAAATGAACACAGGATTTGAGGTGTGAGTGCAGAGAAGGGGACAATCATTGCCTTGGCCACACAGTTTCTGATGTACATCAAGAATGTACCATCTTAATGCACGTTCACATTCTCATTTTAACTGATTCTTCCCACTTCTCAGCTGCTTTCATTCTCCACCTTGTAACCAAACAGTTATTGTCCCTAAAGCACTGCAAGGCACCAGCACACTGCCAGGGTGTGACTCAGCTGAGCCAACACAGATGCTTTCATAAGGACACATAATCTAAACTCTCATTCTGATCAATGGAGAAACCCAAGCACTTCAGAACCACCTCATCCTAAAATACATGGTGAAAAAACTAAGTGAGGTGAATGAAGCCTTAAGACTACCTTTTGTCATCTGCATGACAAGATGACAGGCAATACAGAGATAAAACAATGACTGCAAGAAGGATAAAAATGGAAAGCAATTTACAACAATTATAATGCTTGTCAGACTTACACCCATTTTATAAAGCACAAACTTTCTATTTCCAGAGCATGCATTACATGGGCCAGAGTTACGGTTAGTGGGGGTGTATTAGAAAACAACTGCAAAGTGTACAACCACAATCCTTGGACGTAAACCAGGCAGCAGTGGTAGGTGTAGTGAAGATGAAATCCGTATGATTTCAGCCTATGGACCTCGGGAGACTGATGTTGGAAGACATGGTACAGATTGGGAAACCTTATGGGTAAAACCAAAGAAAATTAAAAGGAGGTCATGGGAGATTGAGGGCCAAAGGAAGCAACTTGCATTGAAGTTTCTGTTTGGTTAGAAAATAGAATATTAAGAAGCATCTTGAAGACAGAGCACAAAATCTGTATTAAAACACCAGGTTGAAAAAAGCCTCATTCTTGTTGAGGAACAGATAACGAGGTGATGGGTGGAATCTAGAAGGCTACAAATCTGACAGGTTCAAATCAAGTGCAAATTGGAATCAGTCACCACAATTCACCCACGTGAGATCACTTACCTGCAGAAAGAAGCCATTCTTCCTTTAGAGGGCAGTAAGAAGTTTTACTTCAGATATTATCAGCATTTTATGAAAAACACTTCCTTTTTTTTTGTCATCTCCCTACATTCTAGCACAGCTTCTGTATCAGCAGTCCTGCCTTCCAGAACAATAGCCCTGATCAGACAATATCCAAAGACCAACTTGTACTGTGTGAAGCAATACAAGAAGTCAATAGGCTTTTCAGTAACCATTTAATAGCCTATTGTATCACCCTGTACAGGCCACAGTCCAGTTCCTAGCTGTCCTGGCTGTACTTCAGCAGCCCATGGAACATGTCCAAACAGATTGGTTGGCTCTCCTCCAGCACTCATCAGGGCATCAATGTGTAGTCCCAGGTATGGTGGCTTTATGTTGCTTTTTCCCATCTAGTTCCACCCCAAGCAAGCCCTTTCTAAACTGAACTCAGACCCTCACTATAGCCTCATATAAAGCCAGATTCTGATTTTCAGTGTTCCAGTTTTATTACAGATGCTCACATTTAGTTCACAGTTAGGGCTTCATTCGTACAAAACTGTGCACCAGTGTGGTGTAATGGCCACTACAGAGTGAACATGACTTACAGAAAAACGCTGGGTTTCTGAATAAAGTGCTTGACCTGTCAAATTAAGTGTTCATAGGTAACCTATCAGAACCTTGATGAAAATACACATTAAACCTGACATATTATACATATTGACAATTTACCACATCTTTAATTGGGAGAAATAAACCTGCTCCGACAGATAGAACTTTATTCTTGTCCAAATGTACCAGTTTCACTTCCTGTTGTGCTTACCAATACATTGCTTGGACTGCAGTAAAATATAATCTCCTAGAATTGCAGTCCAGCAATACTTACGTGCTGAAAGCTGATGTACATCATCACTATCCTAGATTAAATTCTCCAATGGGTCCATTTAAAGTTCATGCTGTTACTTCAAGCATGTATGTGAGGAACAAACGAAAGGGGAGAAAAACCCACCCCAAAAAGCTAGACGCAAAGAGATTGCTTCAAAGAAGTGATATTTATTACAAAATTAAATTCCAAATTCTACCTTGTTTTCCATTATCACCTGTACAAAACACATTTGTAGCTGAAGGGAACATTCTCCTATGCACACCATATGGTACAGTTATTGCACCGTAGTTAAAAGAATTCAGTTCACAGACAGATGCACGCACACACCCCCTGGCATTAGTAAAAAAGGTTGAGAATTACCAAAGAGCCCCTCTCACTCACTGTTGCTCCAAGGATGGCTCTAAACTGTGTCTCTTGTAAAACACAGTAAGCTCACTTGGCAAAGTTTGAGAATCAATTACAAATTCAGCAGGAGTGGTATCTATGCTAACATGTGATCACCTATATTATTTGTGATAACCGTAGCCCTTGACATTCAAGTAAAGAGCATAAAAACGTTTACAAAGTGAAGCAACTCGCAACCACACAACCAAGGTCTTAGTACTTTAAAGAAGACAGAGAATTTTCAGTCCTGACTGCTTGCAGCCAACAGCCCCGCCCCAAAGAAAGTATGCTACCGAGGTGGTGTTCTTATCCACAGCCTTCCTTTCCCAGCAGGGAAGAGCCTTATGTTGTTCTAACAGTCCGCACATTTTTGCTTTCATGACACATTTGCCCATGTGTGGGGCCATGGGGTCACTTGCTGTAAAGGGGGGAGAAAAAAAAAATCTTACCTACATTCCCCAGCTGGCAGAGACACAGGGCACTGCTAAGGAGGTTTTCACATAGCCAGCAGGATCCTGAGAGGAGGGGACAGTGCTTGTGCAGAGTACCAGTCCAGAGGGTTATTCAGTCACAGCATGGAAAGGAAGCTGCTAAGCATGGTACTGGAGAATTTCAGGTGAATGCCTTGTGTTTCCACATTAACCATTGGTTTGCTCTCAAGTCCCTTAAAAACAATACTCTGAAGAATTCAGGAGGGACAGGAGGGAACTATCAAGTAACACGTTTACCTTTCCGTAACAAGGTTCTGGTTTTGCTCTCAGACCATGTGACAGGAATTCATTCACTCAGGCTACTACAAGATGTCCTATCTTATCCCTTCTTCAGGGACCTGTATGAAATGGATGCATAGCCCAAAAATTAGGGGAAGCAAAGACATGTCCTGTACTTTGGGCATTCTTCAAGAACCAGAAGGAAGGAGGAATATATAAAAAAGTATATTCTGTCAATGCCCTCCATCGATCGGCCTTCCCAACCAAGATGCAAAAATAAAACCCTGTACAGACTGAAGAGTGGTGGTAGTTCCCAGGGCTGCAAACAATGGTGACAAACAATGATGATACAAAGTCCTCCACCTGGACCAAGGGCAACCGTGGCACAGAAATCTCCATTCAAATCCTCTTCACAGTCACATCTGTGTCTCATAGCATGAGTGGTCCAGTTCCTGGAAATAGGCCAGTCCCTGCTCCTGGAATAGATGTGTGCGTATCGATGTCCTGAAGCGCCTGTTAGCAGAAACCTTTTAAGATGGATGGATTGCCTAGGATAAAGCTAGATGAGCCTAAAGGCCCTCTATCCTTCAGAGACTGAAGAGCTGAAAATAGAGTTTACACACAAAAAAGAATTTGAGTCAGGGAACGTGGCAGCCTGCAGCTTTTTGTGATTTGAATCCGTGGATAGAGTTTGATGAAATACTTTGTCAGTGATAAAAGGAGCCCTGTCAAGCAAGGTTCAAAGAGAGCAGCTGCTCAGAGAACAGCACCTTCTGGCCTCAGAAAGCACCGTTAGCTATTTTCCACATGACTGGAGAAGACAACTAATGAGCAGTTCTCAAAAAGAACCTGAACTCATTCCACAAGCACAACTAGAAAAACTGAACCAAAGCAGCCCAAATTCCATCCCAAAAGCAAAGACTGCCTTGCACCCATTGCCTCATGTCTGTACCACTCAGGTATTTCAAGACAGAGTCAGGAAGTGAATCCAAATTATTGTATTTTATTGACCTCACAAAATATGAGTTACCATTTTGTTTCAGCAATGGCCTGACAGGCTTTGTTTTAAGACACAAATACTGAAGGTCGAATTCTAACTGGAGTAATTTTTCAGGATTTTTCTCCTAAAAGAAAAGAGAGCTACATCAATGTACACTTATTTGAAAACCCAACCCTTGGAGTCCAGAGAGTGCAGAGGAAATGTCTGCCCTCTAGTCTTCAATGTAGACCTTTCAATCCTTTCAACTCCAGATCAAAAATAAAAATTCTGCTGGAAGTTGCTCCCTCTTGTGGAATAGCGAGATTCTTTTTTCACCGTATGCCTCCACCCCCTTACCAGCACACAAGACCTAAAAAATAGTCTCAATGTCAATCAAATGCTCTCAGGAGAATTTCTGAAGTGACAGTCCTAAGAAAAATAAACCTTTTGTGTGTGTTGAAACAGAAGCTGCACTTGTGTATAGGAAGGTGGGATGGGAGCATTACATTCGCTACCTTCAGCACTCAGCTGCCAATCCACATTCAAAAGACTATTAGTAACAAAGGATGGAGGGATCCTAGCCAAAGAACAGTCTAGTTCATCTTCCTCAGGCAACTCCTACAAAACTGACCCCTTCTTAATAACTGAAGAAACCAAGGTTACTGACTCAATTTTTGCATTCCCAAGGTTTAATATGATGAATAAAGGGTGTTAGAAACATTAACTCCAAACACTCACACGTTTCTTACATTTCTTTGTTGTTAATGCTAAGGGGAAGTGTATAATTGTATGCACTGGAAAAAACTGCACTTTAAATCATTGCTTTTGCCAGCTCTTCTGCCAAATCCTCCCCATGACAATAGGACTACCTTAGGGAAAGCTCATACTGAGGATAGCAATGTATTAAGTCAATCTCACCAAGAGCAGAAGATGCTGGATCACATTGTTAGAGAAGGGAGCACTGCACTGTCTGCCTTCACATTGCCAAGAGTTAACAATTTGCTGCTGCTGTCAGATCTGGCAGGTTCTGAAGAAGTTTGCAGCCTTCAGCCCCATCCTTCTTGCCTATTTATCACCTATGTGAACCCCTGGCTCATGCAGGTAGGAGCACTCCCTTCAATAACAAATGGAAAAGAATATCAAACCCAGCAGCTAATTATTGCAATGACTTCCCACCATGTATAAGCAGCAGGTGATCAACTCAAAACCTTTAGAATCAAAAGCACAGCTCCATCCCATCTGAGCTAGTATCTATAGTAGTCAGTTTCTGGAGAGATGTGACATAACAAGCCAGAGCCTTACAAAGCAAGCAGCTGCCTTATTGAACAATGTTATGGATCTCTACTAAAAAGGAACCAAAGCAAGTCTGACTGGAGTCTAGTCCCCCCCACAGAACAACCATGCTAATGCAGCCCTTCTGTGTGGTAGGAAACGTATTGGAATCCAAGATTTGTTAAGAGAAATAAATGCACAGTCCATGTTTAAAGGCAGACACACCCACCAGCTACTCTCCCTCTACCTGTAAATTTGATGCAAGGCCGTGAAGCAAGGCAAGAACTCTGAAATGAAAGGCATGAGTTCATTGAAACATACACAAAAGAGCTTTTAAAATATTACTTCTTGAGACAGGAACACAGCTGTGATCTAAGTGTCATTCACGTTGGATGCTACCACGTAGCAACTTGAACTGTGACAAGAAATCAACACTGGATGAAGAGTAGGAAATGGAATAAAAGAAACAGACAAAAAAAGACCTAACACAAGATGAAAGCACCTGATAAACTAAACTCCACTTTCTTGGAAGGGGTAGATTCAACATACAATGGCTCTTGACATTTCATAAAGAATTTTTGCCTGGCCTCACATTTCCTTGTAATTTGATGTTCAGCAGTCTAGAGAAGGAACTTGTTCAATATGGGAACACTGAGCAGATACTTTGGCACCAGCAGCCAGTTTTGCAGATGCCACATGCACTGAGATGAAGCCTTCCCCTAAAAGCACTGGCACTGGCACTGAAATAGCTGGGAACAAGAGCTGAATGACAGCTGTCTGTAAGATTTCCAAGCTATCATTATAGTCTCTAGCACATCCCCATGCTGGTCTCCACAGCATACTGGGACTGAAAATAAATCACCTGCCATTTCTACTGTAATTTCCTTGGCACCTTCAGACAGAACTGAAAGAAGCTACAAAGAGCTGAGCTGGAACAGTCTGGCCCTGAAAATAGGCCTGCTAGATTGAGTTGTATAAATGATTAAAAGTGACCAGAAAGCAAGGCAGTATATAGGAATAAACAATTTCTGTCTCTGCAGGGGCCTGGGAGACAGGCAAGGCACAATGGCTCAGAGGATTTCAAACACACCCTTTCAGTCAAATTTTAAAAATCCAGGGTCAGAACAAAAAACCCTTCAGATAGCCAAGGTAAGTAGAATGAAAGTCCCCAGACACTTAGAGTAATCTTTCAAAAACCTCACCATAAGAAAGGTTGCTAATCATGATAGAAGTCCATAGTGCTTCAAAATGTAGTGGTGCTTAGATTACAAGAAGGAAGACATACACATGCACAGAGTGTACATGCAACCACAGACAGCCTCCAACTTGTACTGGTCTGCTGGAATGCCACTGCTGTTTGACTGACATATACTGCTTCAAGGAACTGACATTCAGGCAGCCAGTTGTACATTAATACAACCTAAGGATTCAGGACATGAATCTTTTAATTTAAGGGGACCTTCTCATCCTCTGCATCTTCCAATGCAGGCAGTGCAAACAAATGACAAAGCAACAGGGTTACTATACCCAGAGTTCTCCAGAGAGGGTGTTTTATAGTCCCATCTTCAAAGCACCAGAATCAGCCTGACATGCAGCAGATCTCATATTCCTGACCTGCTGTTCCCAGGCTTCCTTTGCTCTAGAATTCCCAGGAGTCCATCCAGCGGAGCCCAGCCATGGGGCTGCTTGGGTTGGAGGCCATGGGCCCTATCATCCCATAGGACAGAGGATGGAAGAGGTAGAAGCTGTGGAAAGAAAGCAAATGCCCATTAAACACAGAACAGTTTGCTGTCTCAAGAAGTTTGCAGCCTAGGGGACCTTTGTCTTGGGGCTGCTCTAAGCTCTACTGGGAACCTTCTAATCTCTGCTAATATATGCATAGCACACAGTTTAATCACACATGGTATTTTCTCTTAGAATCTGATAAAACCTACAATAATGAAAAATTTGCCTGTATTTGAGGAATATGTCACCGTCATTGGGATTAGAACCACAAAACACTGAACAGTAGGTTTGGAAGAGAACAGACTGTTCACACTGTGTGCTGCAACTAAAGAAACATTCCCTGCAATGGAAAGATGTTCTATAATGCATTACTGGGACACAGATGCTGAATCTAATCAAATTTGAAGGTTTAGGATTGGGCTTGAGAATGTCTGACAAATTCAGCAGAGGAGAGAAAAGGGACAAAGGCTAAGGATAATTAACAGGCAGAAAAGTTTCTATTGAGATCACATTCCATTCATTAAAAGTTCAGCTTTTAGCACTCACCTGTACAGGATGAGCAGAATCAGTGCCAGGAATCCACCTCCATATACCTTTCTAGCTGTAGTGCTGGGTGACAAGAATCCAGCGCAGAACTTCAGTAGTGCATCCCAGGTGATTCCTAGGAGAAGGAAGAGGTAGAAGTCAGAAGAACAGAGCTGCTATGTTCACAGACTAGGCTGATGAAACTCTGTTAACACCAAAAGGGCATGTCAATTTTAAAATTCATTTACCTTGGTAACCTTCAGAACCATTGAGATTGTTTTGTATCAGCAAAGGTTCTTTTTGTCCTACCTTTCCATTTGAATAAATGCAAAAGAGATCTGGGTCCCAGATGCTAATGAAGTTGGTATAAAATCACAGGAAAAACCACCAAGGCCAAATTATAAACAGACATGACAGAAAAGTGTTGGCAGTAAACCAAAAGGGAAGTAACTTATATACAAGAATATATAAGAACAGTGAAACAGCTCTAAATTTAAATGCCCTAAGCACTACATGACTGCCTCTTCAGGGTGATAATAAAAAATCCAACCAACCAGCCAATCAACCACCACCAAAAAACCAAAACCAAATAGACTAACAAAAAATTGGCCCTGCAAGCTGCTTTGTGAAAAACATTTTGAGTAAGTCAATGCTTTCAAGCACTTTGCACAAGCAAACAAAGCCTATAAGAACATTAAACTTTTTAGGCTGAAAAACATTCAATTTAACAGAATATCACCTTTTTCCCTACCTTGTTTTCTCCAAGACTCTAGTATTTACCTGTCAACATGCTGGAAAAAAGCATGGCAGGAAAGTAGTGGTGGAAGTAGAGAACTCGTCCCATCATAAAAAAAGGGAGGTAATGAAGGAGCCAGCCCAGTGTGATCTGCCCTCCAGCATGTAGCACAACTCTGGACAGTTCTGGAACACAAATAAACAGACTTCAGCAGAGAAAAGCTCAGCTACAGTTGCTATTTGCAAGCCTTAACACACTAAGTAAACTCAACAGGAATAATCTTTGCAGGAAGTCATGTATTGGTCTGAAATTGCTTCAAGCCTCTGCAATATCCTAGCTGCATTCTTTATAAACATACAAGCACTCTTCAGGAGAACAGCTATCAGAAAACATATACAATGACCTAAGTCTCAAAGCATGGCAGGAGGTTGACCATGCTCTTTGTTAAGACCAAATGTGCAGTTTCTCTGGATGTGCATCAGACTAATCAGGTGATTCAGGTATCTGATGATTTCCATTGTCTCTGCAATGAGAGCCATCCAGAGGATCACTTTGTCAGCCCTTCCTGGAAAGAAGTGGTGCCTAGCTTTCAGAGCCTGGGGAGGAGACTAAGAGCTGTGGTGTCTGTATATGGCTTAGCCAATAACTTATTGTATAATTGAGTAGTTTCCCATCACATTTTAGAACTGACTTCCCATAAGGAGATCTACAAAATGAAGCAACCATTGATGTAAACAAGAATGCTGAAAGGGATGACTAATTAGGGCTTGTGAAAAGCTCCAAAACCTTGGCAATGGACATAATAAAGGACCATTTTATCTCTTGCATTTGTCATTTGCTTTGCATAAATATCAGAAAACATTTCTTGTCTTAAAACACTGTGCAAACTACTGAGTACAGAGCACATGCAGAGCTTGACAGCAGGGCATTAATTAATTGGTCTGTATCCCTTGCAGCCAACATAGGCAGCTGTGCATTATTTTTCTAGAAGATCTGTGGTGTTCACTATTAAACTACAGCTATGAGGTTCTCACTCTTTTCCCTGGGGACGCTGCTTGATAATCCAAGCTCAATGGTTTCCCACCCGACATATGAAGTCCTGCCATCCATACACTTTTAAGGCTCCAGCAAAAGGCATTTGTGAAAAGGAAGACTGACCTCACCTTTGAGTTCAGAAGTCAACTGGACACCTCTCTTCAGTGCCACTGCAGTGCAAACTGTTGTCAGAAGATATAACCCAATAGTAACCAGGTTTAGCCACCAAATCACCTACACAAAAGAAAAAGAAAGATTTGGGACCTTATGCTGGACGTGTGCATGTGACATGCAAACATTAAGAGTCCAATAAGAGACACAGTCCAAAAGGAGAAGGAAAAGAACTGGCAGAAGCAAAACTAAGCTAAAATTTGCTGAAGGCAAATTTGGGTTGGAACCTCTCACTCCAACTTACCGGGTTTCCAAGCAAATAAACCCGATAATCTGTCTCATTGACACCAGAAAAACGCAGTCCCTGAGGAAAGAGATCAGAAGGGAGAAAAATGGACATTCATCACTCCAGTTTGTATTTTGCACAGTGTCTAAAATGAGACAAATTCCCATCCATGCATCTCAGGTGCTACAAAAGAAAGCTGACAGCATCTTCAGTGCAATTACAAGGTAGTGTGCTTCAAAGGCACTGCAAAAGCACTTGAAAATAGAAAGGAATATGGATTGATCAGTATACCTGGTAGTTGATGGGCCAGTGCCAAGGTTTGGATGTAACTTCATTGTCCTTTGGTTTGAGGCCGCTGTTTCCCTACAGATAAATCAACATAAAATTCAAATGAACAAGCAGTCATGCTGCAATGTCTGCCCAGAAATGTCTGTGTACACAAACATACATCAATACCCTTCCTGAGTGAAAGTTCTTTTTTGACCTACATAAACACATCATCCTCCACAATGGTCACAATTAGGACTATGAATGTTTTGATACTACTGTGCAAGTGAAAATAGTTTTTGGGTAGAAAAAGAGGCAGTATTCTCTCATTTCTCTTCTTCAGCTCTTTTGTCACTGAGGATACATGTTGCATAAGCAAGACCTTTTTCATTAAGAGACTGCTGTGACAGGTTTCCCTTCACTACAAAAAAAAAGCCTCAAAGATTATTTCCATGGAAACTCATGCAGGTGCTTCCTTACCTGAGACAGCATTATCAGTAATTGCCATGGAAACGCTTTACAAAAACACTTTACAAGTACTAACAATAATGTGCTTGACTACTTTTTCCTCTTTAAAATCTGAGAAGAGCTTCACAAATGTAGCAAAGAAAACCCTAGACTCCTTTCTCAAAATATTAACTTCTCATTCTTCAGAAGAAGGATTGAGGAGCTGGAAGCAGAAGGACTGTGGCCAAGAGTACAAAGAACAATCATAGGAAAAGACTGCAAGAGCAGTCCACCTTGCAAATATTAAATCAGCTCTTTTTAATATATATATATTCAGAGATAAAAGGGAAACCAGAAATCGCAGCTCCCTGATGAACGTGAAAAAAACCAGAAGTTTTTGGATTCTATTTTCAATCCAAATGTTTACTGGTTTTTTAAGTGTCTGTTTAGCTGATTATCCTGATTTTGACCACAGTAATATCCTCCTGCCTCACAAATACTAATTTTCCTCTCTAGCTTTACAGGAAGGTAGGGAAAACATTACATAACTAGGCTGTAGCTAGATCACACCAACAGCAGAGCCAGGCATTAAGCCCAAGGCTTTCAAACTTGGACTTGGAAGATTTAGCTCCAAGACCATCCTTTTTTCTAAGTATAAATTCAAGTAGGTTGCTTGGGCATGCAAATTCTGCCCTAGCTTGCAGCCATCACCTAGATCTCTCAGAAAGTGCTATTTCTTTTTGAATGCAAGAGAGAGGAGGAAGAAAATGATAATCTGGAATCAATGACATCCTACCCGGATCATAACCATGTGGGATTCTAGCAGAATTTCTGCAAAAGAAGGCTTCAAAACATCCAGGCTGATATTGGGCACTTCAAAAAAAAAAGAGAGAAAAACAGATTGGATGTTTGTATGGTTTACTTTTATTTGCCTTTTTCATAATAAACTAAACTCTCTCCTCCTACAACAAATCTGCTTCCAGAACCTCTTTTTAATTCTCTATGCGATTCATTCATACTCTAAACACAGTAGCTTCCAGTCAGAAGTATCCCCCAGTGAACTTTACAACTGTTGTACTTCTAAATTTCCTCCTTTCTTTCCAGGAGCAATAGAAATATATAAAAGTCCATGAAATAAATAATTTGTATTTCTGGCTGAAATTAGAGAAATACTCTCCATAGGTTGCTGTTTATCTGTAAATGAGACATAAGTATGGGAATGCAAAATGCATTACCACACATGAGAAAATTCTACCAAGTCAACAGCCCAAGATTCCTCTCTTTTGGTTTGTATACAGTTGCTCTCACAGGAGGAAGAACAGTAAGTGTTTTGATAACTCAGAACTCAGCCCAGTCACCCGAAATTCATGGGATAAAAATTGTGTTAAACAACCTGGGCCAGGTGAGCCTGTGAAACATAGGTAACTCCTGGATGAGGCTGCAAGGTCCACCTGTCATTACTGGCAAACTTAGACCTCTATCACACAGTATTTATTTCTTGATGGTACTTCGAAGTCATAATTTTGCACACCCCCAGCAGGAGAAGGAAAAAAATACACCAGAATATACTGGATCCAAGCTTTTTTTAAAAAGCATTGAAATAGATACGACATACTCATATCAATGACAATTCTCAATTAAACAACGTTGGAAATAACAGCCTGTACTGGAGTGTTTCATGCTTCTGTAACACATTAAAATCTCAAAATCGTCTAAAAAGTCTTTATACTTCCACTACACTTCAAGCATTATCACCAGCTTCTAGTACAAACAGTGAAATAGAAAAGGGCTCTGAATCCCTGCATATACTCAAGTTTAGCAAGTGTGCACTTAAGCTGGGAAAGAATACATACATTTCAAATGCGGAATGCCAGTTACTGCTGACAGCTCATCCCTCCCTCTAACAGCATGCCAAGATGCACTCCCAAATGAAAAGGAAATCAATTACTTACATTTAGGGTTAATATGATCTTCAAAGTTCCAGAGGGAATTTGGTGTCTCCTTCAGGTATGGTGTGCAGGTGACTTCTACTTGTTCCCAGCCCCTGAGGATCAGCAGAACAGTTCACCACCACCCCACAGGAACACCCAATATTTCCACTTTGTGTTTAGTTTTTCCCCATTTAGCTTTATACTTCTTCGTAATGCTTCAGCAGTTTCATTCTTACCTCCTATAAGAACCATGTAGAAACCAAAACAGATCTGCAAGGCAGCTGACATCAATTCTATGGTTCACATTGAGAAATGTGAACCACACCACATTTCTCACTTTCTCACCTATAAAGCACTAGGTGGCTATGTGGGATTTTTTAAAAGTATGCACCTTACTAACTAGAAACTACTTCCAATTCAACCCTTATAGTCCCTCCAAAGAAAATCACCATCATCAATTTAAGTCCATCCATATCTACAAGAACTGTATTCAGAAACAAAACAATTACCTTAGAGAATACTAATATCTAACTGTTCTTTAGTCTGTCACCCTATGTCTAGCAGGTCACATCAAATATTTTGGGAGAAAGTGCATCAAATCTGGCAGTAATATGACATTAATAGGGTATTTTTTATCAATCACCACTTAGCGAATTTCACTAATTAAGTAATCCATTAAATAATGACCATTAAATTCTCTGAAGGACAGTGATTACTACCCATTAAATAAAAAACAAAAAAATGTGATCTACTCAAACCATCCTTATTTGCAGTTAAAATGTATTTTTTTCCCTCAGCTGTTTCTATCATCAATATTTTGTGGCAATAACTTCCATTCACACACTAAATTGTTAATGGGGAAAAGACCCCCCAGTTCACGTTTTTTGAATGCTCTTGATGGAGATTGGCTTTTTTTTTTTAACAGAACACATTATGTAGCCATGAGCCCAGTTTTAAGGTGACGTCCAAGTGGCATTTGCACTCCTGGCCAGGCAGCTGTCAGAGGTACCTGCCTGCTCAATAATTCAGCATCCACAGGATTCCTTAGAATCTGGTTTTACCGCAACACAGTGAAGGGAAACCTAGAGCAGCAGAAAGGGAGGCAGCTCTCGAAACAGCAGCAACATGAGTGCACAGCCTCTCCATGCCAGCCTCTCCTCACAGGATCCCATAGCCAGGACCCATGTCAGCATCCCACATGGCGCAGCTTTACAGACAGGGCAGCTTGCTTGGCATCAGCCTGGATGCCTCTGCATACACCTCATTTGAATGATGAAGATGTATAATTCAAGGACATAGAAAATCCCAACCCCTGCTAACAGCAGCTTGTAACCACTGCCTCACTTCAGATACTGCATGCAAAAATGGCAAAGGTCTTCTAATCACAAGGTAAATTAATACAAACAGAAAGCAGTTTTGAAGATTGTGGTACAGAACAGCATGAACTGCCCCAGTTTCTAGTGATTTTTACAAACCCCAAGGATAAATAACATGTTAAATAAGACATCTGTCATCCCCTCCTGGCCTTACCAGATGACAAGATCTATGTCCATGCCACTCTTGGATCTTGTAGTAAGGGATATTATTTTTCAGAGCCGTGTACCTTCACTGTAACAGACTGCGTAATCCTAACCCACATCTCCCCCTCTGGTCATATTTTTAGTACCTGCTAGTTACATTTTTATTCTTTTAAAGAAATGGAAGAAATGTAGTTACTGCTTAGTCTAAAAGTACCATTGAGTAAAGGAACATGTCAGCTCAAGGTCCTGCAGGGGTGGATGGGGATTACAAACGATTTACCATTTTGGCAGAGTCTTTCCAGAAGATCCCAATATACACCCTGTGGCCACGTGGGTTAGCCGGACATGACTCCGCAGGACTTTGATGAGCTTCCCACTCTTTCTGCCTACCACTTCAATCCGCCAGAAGTCATTGGAGTCTCCCGTTCCATTCTATCATGCAAACATACCATTAGAAAAAAAAATTTACAAAAACAGAAAAAAGAAACTAAAGAATGCCCAAACTAGAAGACACATAGAACTGAAGGACTGCAAATAGGAAATTATGAAACTCCACTGAGTGCAAAGCGAAAAAAACTAGCCCAGACCAGCCTCACTCACACTTCACAGAAGAAATTCCCCATCAGGAAGACATCATTCTAGACATAAGTAACCACTTGCAAAAATATCTCAATCTTGCCAACCTTAACTTTGTTTGCTTTCAATTCGTTCTTGACTGTAGCTCAGAGTTAGAGCATAAACAGTGGCAACTTGGCTGCTTTGCAAAAGGGGTTTAGGCGACAGATCTTTGCATTTAGAATTTTAGCCCTCAAAGCATGTTTCATCTTTGTGATTCAAAATTCTGTCATCATTCTGTCAAAAAAACAATTGTCTATGTGACAAGGCCAAATACATAAAATAGACTTGTCAGAGCAACTTCAAGGTTGCTCGGTTTGTCATTTCTGGAGTTGAATGCTGCCAAAGCTAGACTGACAGTAAAAGTTTAATTTTTTTTTTTATCTGTGTTCACATTAAATACACCTTAAATATGAGATAAGGCATTTCATACTACATCAGCATTTTCCTTGAAGATGGCAGATGTCCATCCATCATCCTGGCTAACAAACTGAAAAAAGCAACCATAAATTCCCTTGGCATGATATGAACTCTTCCCAAAAGAAGAAGCTTTTGTTTTATCTTGCCTTCACTTACTATTCCATAGCCAGTGACCTGAAAATGTTTCCTTGTCAGGGGAGCCTCATGCTGGTGACTGTGCAGATTTCTAGAAGTTCTGAAATGAAATTAGAAGTCAAACCTTTGAACCTTGTCAATTTGTGATAAAAACATTGGTTTGAGCCATTCAGAGATCTGCCAGTACTCTAACCATTGAATTCCAGCTGAGGGCACAGCAGGATGCAGCCTTAACGGAATGGGGGACATGGAGTGAAACTGTCACTTCCCAGCATGTGACTCTGAGCTTATGCCACACTGGGCAGTGACAGAAAAGGATAACAGCATGAATAAATCCAACCCTCAAACTACAATCCACCACCTCTAAAAGAAAATGAGATTTGTTTTGGTTTGTTCTGTTTGGTTTTTTCTTTTTTTAATTAACAGTAAAATGTGACAAAGAGACCTGTCTTGTAAGAAGAAAAGCAAGATCCTGACCTTTTCTGCGTATCGGTTTTGCTTTTTCGGGGAAAGATTGTACCATTTGGGGAGAAATCAGTGGCCACCATTTAGCACCAGCACAGTGCAGACAAAGAGCCTCCCACCCTGGCAGGGTCTGCCAGCTAAGGCAACCAGAGAAACGTGGCCATAGCCCGTCAGTCCTTGCCAAGGGCCCTGGGACAGCGCTCAGTGAGCTGCCGCCGCCCGGCCTCATCACCACGGACACTGCTGTCATGAGGGATGTGCCACAGGCCGGATTCTGCCCCAGCACTGCCAATTCACTCCCAAGCCAGAGACTTCAACAGGACTTAACCCATTTTACCTAATCAAGATTTTATCATCCTCGTTACCATATATTTGATAGTAAACTCCCAAATTCAAAATTTAAAAAAATAAGTCTTATAATCATTTCGGAAACCTAAGCAATGATTTGTGCATAGGCCATACTGAATACAATACAACATGATTTTCTGGCTCCTGAGGTTAGAGGTTGTGTTAAGAAATAAGAGCTGTGAAAGCACAGAACATTTTGGCACAGTGACATTAGACTAGACAAAGACTAAATATCAAGTCACTACAGCTCCCCTGCTTCCTCTTAGGTATTCCCTGCAGAATGGGAAGGGATCAGCTTCCATTTTCATTCAAAGTGTTTAACTGATATGATCTCAGTGCTGTTGAGAACTTCAGCGGGTGGATACTGCCTACGAACATAGGAACAGGATACTTGCAGTACACTGACAAAAAATCCCTGTATTCTATTTGTCTAGAAAATTCAGCATGGAGACAGGCAACAGAATGAGGGTTTTGAAATTGCTTCTCTGGAACAATTACCCTGATTATTGCACCTCACACAAACGAACAAATCTCCCTGCTGCTTAGGTAGGTAGTAGAGTTGTGCTCTCTTAAAAGTTTCTCACTTAATGGAGACTTTTCGAAACATAAACCATAGAAGAAAAACTCTACAAACCTCACACTGGAAATTCAGATATACAGATACCTCTGTCACACAGCCTGCTTATGCTGGTCTAAGCACAGTATCCAGCAGGACAAGTTTTCCACCAATTCCATTCAATCACACAATCTCTTTGAATCCCAGAAATCATCCCTTACTCTTTATGTTCCAGACGAATAATATCTCCATGCTTCACAAACTCCACAGGGCTTGAGGGGTCAGACAGATCTGCTGAAGGAAGATGATGTAATCATATCGATGCACTGACAAACTTACCTGGGTGTTAGAAAGTTTCTTGCTGATGCTCCTGCCTCAAGCAGATAATAAAGCAAACAAAGTTGTGCTGACTCTAAGCCCGGTGTAAAACATTGTTCTAGACTCTAACCCTGAGTGCTACTCCAAAGAATGTGAACTATAAATTACTCTTGCAACACTGATTATAGTTTTTCTTATATATCTACGTTATTTACATTTTTTGCTGTTTACACAATTCTTGTTAATTTTTATAAACACATGCTGCAGGTGAAAAAAAAGGGAAACTGCCAGACCAAGCATGCCTCAGCCACATACACCACATAATCTAAACCAACAGCTTTCTGCACAAAGCATAGATCATTGCATTCAGTACTCTTATCATCTCCCAAGCAATCATCCACAAAAATCTGTCAAACACAATGCACCAGACTGTAATAGGACCCAGCTTTCCCAAGATTCTTGGCCACAATAACAGATTGCAAAAATATTAACTCAGTTCAGACGAATTTCCTCTCTGCTGTTATTTGCAGCCCGACACAGCTGAAAAATTGTCAATGCAACCTTCAGTTAAGAAAAGCTTATTTACTTCAGCTGTACAGTCTGAAGAAGAACCAAAAACACAGTAGACAAACACAGTGTAAATCAAGATGGAGACAGCTTCCCCTTCTTCTTCCTCCTCTCCCCCTCATATCCATGAAGGATACTCTGCCCTAGAAAGAACTCAGAATATTTATGTGAAAAACAGAAGCAGCTGTTATAAAAGGCACTATACTGGTATTTGTTACCTGTATCTGAATCATGTTTCTTTATGATCCACAGGTTATTCAAATCTTTATGTAAGTAGGCAGTAACCTGAAATGACAGGATTAATTATTTTGTCTAACAAGAGAAAGGCTGTTGATAAGCAGTCACACATTCACCAGCAAATCAAAACCCCAAATGAATGCACCAACCACACAGAAATCCTGGGATTCTCTTTACAACAGTGCCCCCTAGGAAACCAGTTATGGGCCACTCCTTAACCCAGATGACACCTCTTAGCCAGTGTATAGCCCATACTCAGAAACACCACACTTCATGGCAGTTCACATGCACCAACAGCCTCCAAACACAGTCTGACCTCCTCCCACCCTGTTTCAGAGGCTCCTTCTACAACAACAGGATATCCAAACCAGAACTCTTGAATAATCACTGACCACTATCCGAACCAGGAGACAGAAGCAGCACTGGCTTTACAGACAGTAGAGATTTATGACAACAGGCTGACTGTGACAAGCATAATATCTGCCAAAAGATCCAGGCAAAGTAAGGATTCAGGGATCACCCATTACAGCCACACATGCTACAAGCTAACCCACAGCCGGCCTGCTCAGCCTCACAGAGAGTAAATGCACCTACTGCTACCATGGACCCAAAGACCACCTTATTCCAGGCTGCTCCTCCCCAGAGCACATGGAACTGTACTCCCTTCACCCATCCTCCTCTTACAGAGCAGCAAGCCCTGCTCTGTGGGACCTTTGCCCAGTGCCCCACCTGTGCCTCTCTCTTATGTGGGAGCAGATGGCCCAGTGGATGGGTGAGAGAACAAGGAGTGTCTGACAACGGGGAAAAAGGGAGAGCTGGAGGTAGAACCTCATACCTTGACGTCAAGCCATCAGGAGAGGAGGGGGAAGTGGAATAAGAGAGATCACTTTTACCTTTCTAAATCTCCTCCAAGTTCTAAATTTCCTTCCCCTCTCCAGAGCCCTGAAACTACCCTAGAACCCTACTGCTGTCCTACCACCAGGGCAGGGAGCACAGCGGGGAAGTCTCCACCCTTTCCCACTTTCCATAAGGAACTCCCATTAGTGTCCTCTCCAAATTGCCTTTCCATGCTTTTAGTGTCAAAAAATATGATCTGCACTCCAGTTTTGCCTATGCTTGAGGCAGTTTAGCATGACATCTCCATATACTGTAATAAACAATAGTGTCATGCTAGAGTATTAGAAATTCTGATTGTGACAAGCAGCAGGAAAAAAAGACTGAGACAAAGTTTTCACTTCTGAAAACTTCCTCTGAGCCACAGAGACAGCAGGGAGTTAAAAACCAAACACTTGTGTTTCTCTGGCAACTTTCTTTCAAGGATCTCAGAGCAATTTTTAGACACCAATAATCAAACTGCAGAATACATCTTGGTAGAAGTGCAGAAGCAGCAAAGATTCGTGAAGCTTGATGATGATGGACAAAAATAAGAAATCCACTTAATGTTTGTACTTCTTAATTAGAGATAGTTACATGATTTCTGATTTCTATTTTCACTTATTGCTTAATCATTTAATGAGAAGCCCTTAGTTCAGATGGTTTCCATATGGCTCCATTAGCTTATAAATGTACAGTATCTAATTTAATGAGCAAAGCATTACAAATTCTTTGGTGACAGATAAAAGAAGCAAGGCAAAAAGGAGAGGGATTCATGTAAGGTCAGAGAGGCCAGTGGCTGGAGTAAAAATAATATACAGCACTTCTATTCCCTTGCTTTTAATATACAGCCAGATGAGCTGTAAGATAATGTACTTGCTTTAAACAAGGTTTTACAGCCTTCCTTGAGGTAACTTTCATTATGGAAGACTATTCTGAAGTCCTCTTGGACTCCATTTACGGGCAGTGGTCTTGCAAAGCCTTGTTACTGTAAGTCACCACTCTGGTGCAGTGTGGTGGGCTCTCTTCAAGCCTCCTTTTTAGTCAGTCTCAAGCCAAGTGCACAGCCATGGCACTGAGAGAGTAACAGATGCTGAGTAAACACGTAGCTCCTACCAGTTTGGCCCCTAATGCTAAATGCAAAGAGAGTTAGTCAGTGGTTGTAGTCACAGGCAACACTACCACAGCACACCAACCTGCTGCTGGCGAGCCCCAGTGCCCTCCGGATAGAGGTGCCAGTGGGAGTGAAGGTATCCCCCTGCCATCCGAAGGTTCTTCATTGTGACCACAGACCCATATGCCAAATCTGCATGAGAAAGGAAGAAAAATGACATAAGGCAGCTCTCCTGCATCTCCCCCAGCTAGTCTACAGAGCTCATTAGGCATGCATTCTCCATTGTTTTGATGGAAGTTTGACACATTACTCCACTGGGCTCATTACAAGCTTATCTCCCATCCCTAACAGGGATCAGTGAAACTGTTACATAACATTTGGTGAAAACACTTAAAACTCTCCCATTAAGTTTTTACATAAACAGACAGTGATAAGGCATTCCTTTGTTTGTAATTTCATGAGAGTTTTGAGATAGCTTTCCCTAAGAGTATACAGCCAAATTAAAACACTGCTGACCCCTACAGCAATACAAGAGGGAAGGGAGCAAGCTCAGCTATTGGACAGTAGAGCTGATACACTGGCTTAAGACATCTTCCCTCCTAGCCCCTCAATGCAAACAAGAGAACTCAGCCTTGGAGAACAGACCTGATGTTCCCCCAGTGACAGCTCTGGAGCAGGGAACAGCCAGAAAAAAGCTGAAATGACCAGAAAGCTAAAGCATTTTAAAGGCTCAGTAGCCCCTAGCCAACCTGAAGATTAGGGAACAACCACAGAGCCTTCTTTTTACTAAATTCAGATGCATTCTGAATACAACACAGCTGGACCAGTGGCACACTGTGTCAGAAAAGTTGATAGCTTCCATTTACACATATTTTGGATACAAATCCCACATCTGAATACCTACAAATCTAAGGTGAACAGGAAAAACACCTTTTTGTTGTCTCGAGCAATACAGAACCAAAGAATAACAAGATGCATGCACACAAATCAAACCCCTCAAAATGGCATCTTTCCCTCTAGATGGAATATGATAAAACAGCTAGTGACCATGCACTGAACATGGTGGTATTTTCAGCCTTTTTTTTTTCTGTCAATACACAAAACTGCACAGAGGAAGAGCATGGATCTGGCCTTGACCATGGAAGGCATAATTCACACTGCCCTGCACTAAGTCATGGGGACACTTTTTTGTTTAAGTTCTCATGTACACTGACAACATTCACAGTGCTTTGCTCATTTGGACACTCACGCTCTGGAACAGAGACATTATGAAGATTGTTCCCAATCAGCTGGGATTGAAATGCTGAACTGAAGAAGCCATCCCCAGGACCACTACAAAACAGAGCAAAGAATATGACAATTTGAAGTCTCACTAAACAGCACACAAACCTCCCTTGTGCATTACCAACATTTTCTTCTGTTTCTACAGAAGAAAAATTATAAAACCAGACTGGGTATCTGAAAAAGAAGAGTGGGTGCAGTTGCCTTAAAAGGCATAATGTTGTGAATCACAGCAGATAGAGACAGTCTTCCAGGAAATTATCCAGAGCTGCAAGGGCTGGAGGTCACAAAAATGTACATGCTGGCACTGCATAAAGCATCAGAACCGTCTTTGGAGGTGTTCTTACAACAAATAAACTGGCCCTCTGTCAGGACACATATAACAAAGGCTTTCTCTGTGGCTCCTGTAGTCTTACTTTTGCTAAGAGGTTAGTGGTAAGACCAGTCGACTTCAACTGAAAAATAACAGATTTATTTTTCTATTCTTTTTCTACAGTGAAATGCTTATTCACCTCATTTTTTAATATTGCATATGGAAATCATTACTTGGCCATTTTACTAGCTCTTTCCTTGTAAAAAGCATCCTGTGGTTGCAAGTATTCAGGAAAGAGCCCTCCTTTCAGGCACACTCAGACTCTTAATCACAGCCATTTTTCAGGAATGCAATGACTTTTTTTTTTTATTACAAAAAGACAAAGGATGGAGTTGAGACATTTTCAGGTCCCAGAAAGAGAAGAGGAAAAAAACGAGACAGGAAGTTTGGTTAGACTACTTGCTTGGCATTTCAGAAAGTCTCAAGCTCAAATTCAATTTCACTGCCAGCTTGGCCAGAGATTTGGGAAAGGGAATTAAACAAAGACACAGCTTGTGGGTGTGCTTCTGACACTGAAAGTGGAGTACTATATAACTAATAGCCTTTAATTCAAAGCAAAGAAAAGTAATTATTCTGGAGAAAACATTGTGAAATACCTTCTATTTAACACTGCAAAATGAACAGCAAACATAGCCATGTAGAGGGCAAGTGGGAGCACGATGAGGCAGAGTACACGAGCCAGTAAATGCTTCCCAAACATGACCTGTAACAAACACAATCTGGATCAAACAGTGCAGGAACAACTTCACTCCTTATTTCACAAGACTCTGAGCAGCAGTCCTATAGCTGGAGCTTGCTGTGCAAGAAAGCTCACCAGGCTGAAGAATTACCTCAGAAAGGCCCAGAGAGAGGTAAAAGCTGAGGCAGACCTTGTGTTGTATCGCCAAAAGCTGGAGCTGTGGTACCTCAAAATTTTAGGGTCATGGGAAAAAAGACAAAAACAGGCAATAGGAGAGTATAGGGCTCCAAACACTGAGCATCCCTAACTTTGGCAAAGAAGGTTGGGCAGCCCCCACTGACAATACTTTGAGAGCAAGGACCTTAACTTGTTTATCGGTGGTACACATCTTGACCCAAAATCCCAGCAAAGTGATGGGTTCCAAAATAGTCATTACCAAAGCTAAGCAAGAGGGAAAATGAAAATTTGCTCCCTCAATAGGTCTATGCAAATATGAATGTAACTGGGACATCTTGGGGCTCTAGATATGCTTCACTTACAGAAATCACCTTGCTTAGCAAGGATGCTCTCACATTGCAATTTCTAGTGCTGCTCAGCCAAAAGTTACAGCAAAGTCAGCAGCAAAACTTGTTCTAGAGATGTCCCAAAATGAAAGCAAAATATTTTATTTCAACCAATTGAAAGCGTGTTTTGCAAACAGATGCCAAAGAAGCTATTACATTTTCACATCCTACTGACACTGCTGGTAATAGAGTAAATAATGTAAAATAGAGGGTGGATAATAAATAGCCGTGGAGGAGAAAAAATTAAATAGCAAAAACTGTTTGCTAAATGCCCACACTAACTTCAAAGTGGATGAAAGCAGATACACTTGCTATTCTCCGTATTTTTTAACATGATGCCTATCATATAATCATTAAGATAATCATTCTCCATCCCTTAGTACCCGAACCAATTAATTCAGAAGGAATGGAAAAAACTGAACACATTGCAAAACTCACTGAAGTCAACAAAGGAAAGAGCGTTTCAGTTCAAGTACTTCAGCAGAACATTTAACAACCACTGGACACTTAGAAAAATGCTGATTGATGGTACATAACTAAATATAGGCAGTGGAGAGGCACATGAACAGGCAGTGGAGAGGCACACGAACTAACCTCCAGTTCCCTACTTAAAAAGGCCTCAATATGTTTCAATTTTCATGAAATGGTTTTCTTTAACTAAAGACTACAATGCAAAGTCAAAAAAAGAGAAAGTGCATGTGAAAGACAGAAGTGAGCAAACCAGAACAATGGACCAGCAATCTGAGAATTCTAGAAATCAAGTAAGTCCCCAAAAAATTGCATGTAAATAATCATGAGTAGCTTCCTAACAAATGCAGAGGTAAGTTATTCAGGCTTTCAGGAGATTAATCCTCACCTTTTTTTTCCCCCCTCTCCTCAAGCACCAGGGTTGCCAAATAGCTATTCAGAAAGCATCTACCTTCTGGAGTAAATTTCTTTACATATTCTAACATTCAGGGGTTTGCTGCCTTTGCTGTCAGCAGCACAAATGAAATCACTGTGCAGCTGTCTGCTGGCAGAAAGCTTAGACATGATGGATTTGTTCCATTTCAAATGCAATTAACTGACTTTGCTCAAGAAGTGTTTCTCTGGACTTGGAACATTGAATCTTTGCAGCCCATATTGACTCACATTAATCAAAGAAAACAAATCACACAGGATGAATAGATAAAGTCCCCCCATGCCCCCACTGTTTATAACACAAACAAGACAAAAACAGTAAGAGAAAGAAATAAAATTTTCAAGCTTCAAAAGAGGCTGAGAAAAGAGGAGAACTGAACACCTTTTAAATGATATGACTGAAGAATTTGTCTTCCTGCTGGTTGCAAGAAAGCAAATGGTACATCAAGGCGTTTCCCAAATAGCAGATTTCAAGCTTCACAAACATAAAATTCAATATATTACACCAAGACACTCAAACCCACTAGCAAATTTTTTAGGGCTTAGAAGAACTAAATGTGTGTGAAATCAAGCAAGCTATAGCTGCCTTCATCCTCTAGACTGGCTAGGGATACTGCAGGTTGCAGAGCATTTCTGACTCGTGTTGCTCCTGCTATGCAGCCTCTGCCCCCTTACTCTCACAAAGCAAAGCCTGAGCTCACGTTGATTATACAAACTAAGTACTGCAAGACATGCCTGTCTGCCAGGTAGCACATGCTCCTTGGAAGGTCAGGTAACAGTGTCGGACAACATCTTGCTTTGGGCCACTGTAAAGCCATTCCCAACGGGCATTTTTAGTTTAGACTGAAAATTTAGCAAACTGGAATGGTAAGTAACAGTTTCTCTCAGGAAAAAGTAATAATCTTTCTGCTGTGCTTGTATACTATTACATCCTGCTAATAAAGTGGTTTTGGTTTTTTCAGAAGTCTGACAATAACTTTTCATTATAACCTTAATCTCCATTTTTCATCACCCACATCAGATGCTCCTCTTTGCTGCAGACAGAGTATCTCTGTTTGGGTACTTGCAGGGTTGTCAAAGACTAGGACAATTACAAAGCAAACAAAACAAAGAATCCCTTAAAGTAAAGAAAAGCCTTTGAAACTCACCAGTGACAGGCTGAGGTTCCCCAGCAAGTCCCATAGGTCATAGATTGTGTTCAGGCCAACTAAGAGGACTACAAAAAGTCCAACAAATTTTACCCCCATTGCTCCAGCAAGGCTCACACCAGTCAGACTCAGCCAGAACCACCAGGAGGCAGAAAATGGCCTGCAGAACCAGTAGAGCGAGTCAGTAAATAAAACGATGGCTACATGAACGGGCAGTCTGCGATCACAAAAATAAATAACAAATCAGTTACCCCACAAAATTACAGTTCATCTTCTCAGGAACCCATTAGAAGTGGAAAACCAAGTTTATCATTTAGTTTAGAATCACGCAAGGATACTGGTTTCAGATACAGGCTTGTGGCTGTAGCCAGGGGCAATGCTAGATCTCCCATTCAAGGATAGAAACGCAGACATCAGGTATAAGCTAAAATACTAGTGTGAAGAAAGTCTGACTACATGGAAGTTCAGAGAACAGAAACAAGAATTTTTCTCCATAAAGTGAAAACTTACTTCTCTCAGAAATTTAGGGACATGGAGAAGAACAGGAGGCAAAGAGCAGCCACCCTTACTAAAGCAAGAAAGCCTTAGCGGAAAACAGCTATCCAAAATACAAACAAAAGCTGCAGCAAAAAGCAAACAAATTATAAACTGACAGAAAACTGAACCATAGAAGAGAGATGATAAAAAAATGACAGCAGAATTTAAAACCCTTTTCCTTCTGATTCCTAACGTCTTGACACTTTTATTTCAACTAGACAAAATCCCTGTGACCTGCTAAGCAACACGATAGCTAGAGCTGCAGAATATCAACTACTGTGACAACAGGATTAGTTCTAAGATATGAAAAATAAATTCACGTCAAGGCACACAGAGCTGATCAAGCACTGCCCTGTAATTTAGTGCTTGCATTCCCTGGGGAATGTCTTTAGATAAGGATGGCCTTGGATAGCTGTACATGATGCTGCAGGCTGCATTTCAGCCAGACGAACTGTAGACACACTAAGATTGAAACGATCAGTTCTTGAATGTTTCATGAAATAAAAGCTGCTCATATATAACACCGAATTATGACTTTTTATGTTTCTGAATACGGGATGCATTTCAAGGAAACTACTCTGTGCAGTTCAGCCACAAAGAAGCCTTCTGACATACCCCAATACCTACAAACCACCACCCTCTCTGGAGAGGTCTATAGCAAATATCCTTAGCAACGTGACTACTTTATTCAGAATCATCCTGACTATATCCGTCGAAGTTTTTGTAGCCATTCCTCTAAACCAAACAAATTACACTTTTTACCTCAGATAGCAGGATTTTTACAGATGCTTACAGTTATAGGTAAGTTGGTGTACTCCAGTCACAATACTTTCCCCCTAAATACACAACCCCTCATAGTAAAAATTTCTCTCTGCTACCAACAGTAATTTTCACCTTCAAATTTCCTGAAATAATCTCATTTCAGCCATTCACACACCACCAATGGCAGGCATTACTTTAACTGTGTGAAAGTTAAATACCCACAGTTTAACAAAATTATCATCCTTATCTTACCTGTCTGCACAGCTGTTACATTTCACCATACTCAGAACAGCTCCCATGAGAAAGAACATTAGAATGGGATCCAGCAGAATATATTGGGACAACGTAATACAGCCTGTATCTGCAAAGAGACACACAGCAATGTCAGAGAGACTTGTAGTTCTAAAGTGAATCTAAGATTGTGGGAATTCAGTTTCCTCAGTGTAGTAAAGAAAAGAATAAGGCACGAAATCTTAGAAACAGAAGGAGATCACAGCATTTCATCTTCTACCTGGATAGCAAAGGAAAAAAAAAAGCCAACAACAAAACAAAACTAAAAATAAATACAAAAACAAAAGGCAGTACAGCAGTATCTGTGAAACACCATTTGGAAAGTGCTGGTAACATATTCAGATAGAGAGGATTACAGCCAGTAATGATCTACCTAAGGCACCACCATGGTGCCAAAGGATGCCAGAGGAGAAGTCACCTTTCAGATGGTACCTATAAAAAATTAATATGGCTTTGACATTTTAAGTCTCCATTTCTCAATACCTGTGTGTCCTCAGAAAACCCCTATTTTGGTAACTCCATTTGCAGGGTCAATTTCTCCACTTGGCTCAATTCAACAAGGAACTTTATTAATTTCTTATTGATCTCTTCTAAAGTAATGCAGGGGCTGTTAAACATCTCTATAATCCATATGGGAAACATCAATATTTCACTAGTGGGTAAAATCATTCCTGTCCATCCACCTTTTAAAAAAGTTTAAAACTAAGGTGCAATCTAATCCAATCCTGTGGTTATGTAAATAACAGAAGTACCTATGAACTAAACAAGACTGTAAAGTTCTTAAGGAGACCACCAATTAAAAAGCCTCATACATATAAACACACACACACACACACATATATATATATATATAAAGTGGAATTATTTTGCTTTTGAGAAAGTCTCTCATTAACCCAAATATCCCCTGGTTAGGTAACACATGGTAATCCAGAAATTAAACTACCTGAACAGTTAAGATACTCAATTTTGCTGTTGCAGGAACACCTACCAAAAATAAGGATGAAAGCCGTGAGTAAGGCTGCAGGCAGTGACTTTGACAGTTCCAACACTGTGAGGTAGGCAAAGGGAACCAGGCAGGAGCCAAGAAATGCACAAAACTGCAGGAAAAGATCATGGGAGAAATTATAACCCCACCCACGAGAGACAAGAGCTCGCAACTCCTCTCCTCTCCTCTCCTCTCCTCTCCCCTCCTCTCCTCTCCTCTCCCCTCCCCTCCCCTCCCCTCTCCCCTCCCCTCCCCTCCCCTCCCCTCTCCTCTCCTCTCTCCTCTCCTCTCCTCTCCTCTCCTCTCCTCTCCTCTCCTCTCCTCTCCTCTCCTCTCCTCTCCTCTCCTCTCCTCTCCTCTCCTCTCCTCTCCTCTCCTCTCCTCTCCTCTCCTCTCCTCTCCTCTCCTCTCCTCTCCTCTCCTCTCCTCTCCTCTCCTCTCCTCTCCTCTCCCCCCTCTCCCCTCTCCCCTCTCCCCTCTCCCCTCTCCCCTCTCCTCTCCTCTCCTCTCCTCTCCTCTCCTCTCCTCTCCTCTCCTCTCCTCTCCTCTCCTCTCCTCTCCTCTCCTCTCCTCTCCTCTCCTCTCCTCTCCTCTCCTCTCCTCTCCCATACCTCCAACAACAGGAGGTGTTGCAGCAGCTGAACTGAGTCACAAAGAACATTGGACAAAAGCCAACTGAATAAAGACAGTGCTCAGAGGACAGAGGCTTATTCTGTTTTGCAGAGGCGTCAGTAACAACAGCCAGTCACACTCTTTCAAGACTACACCAGATACTCATAGAAGGATGTGTCAGGTAGGTGCACTACACATCCACTACACTCAGCCCTTTTTTAACATGATACTAGATTATGAAAGCGAAGAACAAGATACACCTGCACCTTATATCTTCAGCATACCAGATTCCCCTCTCTTACACAAATGAGACCAAGGATAGTTGGAGGAGAAAGAGGAGAAATTAAAACGAAAGAAAGCAAGACCACAGGAAAGTTTATTATCTCCAACATCTGTTTCTAGCTCCTCTCCCACCTTCGGCTCAGGCAAATCTAAAACCATGAACTTCTGGAAACTAAACTAAGAAAACATGCCTTCTCAGTTTTCAGTTTTCTTTCTAGGTAGTAGCAACTGGCCATTGTTTCTCCTTTTGATTTATCTGCCAGTTATATCTGTCAGTTATACGGCTCTTGGTCTTCCTAAATAGCAGTACAGCCAGGGTTTCAGATTGAATACAACTCTTAATCCTGCCCTGCTGGCCCAGGCTTCAGCAGCATACTCAGCTCAGTGTCACTGGTGGTGGCAAACTGCAGGCGACAGCGCATGATCCTGGCTTTTTGATATCCTTGGCTACCCAGCAGATTAGCCAGGCACAACGGAGTGAGAGAAGCTCAAACTCAGCAATGTTTGCTTTGCAGAACAGGCAAGATATCTACCCCACGCAGCAGTGTAGTCTCACTAATTAGCAGGAAGAGCTGGCCTCAATTTTCACCTTAATCTCTTACCTGGCCTCTCACAGACACATATTAAGATGCATTCACAATAGAACCACTAACACTTTTTGAAGGAGCTTAAAGACAAGGTGCAAGGCTGAACAGACCTCTGACCTGACCAAGCAGAGCTGTTCTTAAGATGTAACACTGTATTGAAAGGCCCAGGAAAGCTAGCAAGCTTGACACTAGCCTGCAGAGCCTTACCCCTCTCATCCCTACATAGTTGTGCTGCTCATATCGATCTCCTGGCTTCTGGAAAGGAAATGTACCATCATATCCACTAAGGTAGCCAGCAAGTCCAATCAGCATCTGAAGAGGAAAGGTGAAAAAATTGGTCAGGAAAATCACACTGGAGGAAAAAGTATCCAAGCTAGTAGCAGGTAAGATTTTTTCAGATGCCACACTGATCAGAGGACAAATAATTCAGATACATCATCCCAAGAAGAGTTTATTTACAGAAATCATACGCATACATACTGTCTTTTGTCTAAAAGCAAAATCAGAATTATTTTTGCAACAGATTATTAGGATGACAGTAAGCTCAAGAAAAATATTAGGTATGGAATTGTGCAGAGAGAATTCTGTAGAGTCCCCCCCATAGCTCCCTATCCCTTTAGTTTCAGGAGATTCAGCCTGAAAGGAAGATAACCTTTATGAGGCAGGAGGATGGACCTTCATCCACACTACACACTTGCTAAAACAAGTTCATTTACAGAACAGGAAATCAGTGTTCTCAGGGACATGTGTGGCAAGCATCTCATTTGCTCACAAGTTATCAGGAACTGTTTCCTTCCTTTAAGTGTAGGCTTCTATTACCTACACCCTCCAAGTGTCACATTGATTTTTTCCATGTCAAACCTTTCAAAAACCCAGCATGCAATACTGTTTGGTTTTCTTACATTTGAAGCATTTTTTGTGGAGACATAAAGATGCAAGTTGAGGCTCTGGACACAGAATGCAAATTACTATGAAGTCAACAACAGTTAGGAAGGACTTCGTTGTTTACCACATCCTTTAGCCAGAAGGCAGAGGCAGACTTTTATTGGCCCTCCTGTGGCTTCTGAAACATGTAACAGAAAAGCAGTTTACCTTCCCCAAAGGGGGATGGACGTCAAAGAAGAAGGTCCGATTAATGTAGTAACTTCCCATCTTCCCAAAATGAGTTTCATCCCAACTGGAAAAAACACACCAACAAAACACAAACCACAATAACCAATCTACTACAACGCTCAAGAGCGAAGAAAAAAAACAATCCAGGAAGATCTTTTTACTTATGCTTTTTATAGTATAGAGGGCTACTGCCATATATTCCGAGACAATGCGTTATACTCGGTGGGAAATCATGAAGAGCACTGTAGGAAAGGTCTTTTTTTAATATATATTATCACTCCAAAACCTCTGGTTTGCCCTTTTGATTCCAAATCGACCTTAGCGAGGTTAAAAAGTCGGCCTGCTGCACAGAGGTCCCGAGGACCCGGTGCCCCCCTGCAGCACGTCCCGAGAGCAGCGGGGAGGGCGCAGGGGCCACGCCGGGCTGGCCGGAGAGCGCAGCACTTCCTCGCGGCCCTCACTGCCATGTCCCGTCCCTCCACCTGCCTGGGATAAACAGGGATCCCTCGCACGCCGGGCAAGGCCGGGGCGGGCCGGGGCGGGGGCGCGGGCCGGGAGCCAGGGCGCGGTCCCGGCCGCTGTGGCCGGGAGGAGGCGGACACGCACCCACCCGTTCCCCGGGCAGCGCCCGGCCGGAGGGGCGCACGCCCCGCCCGGCCCGTACCATACGTGCGGCGGCTCCCGCAGGCGGTGGAAGCGCGAGGCGAAGCTGAGGAGGGTGACGAGGGCCAGCGCGGCCGGGCGGGCGGCGGCGGGCGGGGCGGCGGGAGGCGGCGGCCCCCCCGGCCCCCGGCGGGGCTCCCGCTGGCGCGGCGGCATCCGCGGGCATCCGCCGCGCGCTGCACCGCGCCGGGCGCGGCGCATCCTGGGCGCGGAGTGCGGGCGCGGCGCGGGGCACGCCGGGGAATGCAGTCCCGCCTTGCGGTGCCCGGCAGCCGCAGAGCCCTGAGCGGAGGCCGGGACGGCAATGAGCGCTGCCGCCGCCAAGGTACGCGGCGCTGCCTCCGCGCACTCCCCGCGGGGCGGGAGGGGAGCGAGGGGCGACGGCGGCGCCAGAGCCGGAGGGAGCGGGGCTCGGGGCGGCGGCTCTCCGCCTTCGGCCTGCGCGGGCCTGGCTCGGTTCGGCGTTGTCGCCGGCTGTGCCTTCTGGTGCCCGGCGGCCTGGCAAGGCCGGCATGGCCGTTCCCGGGAGAATCGCGCCCCTCGCCTGCACCCGTGTCTCTGTCGCAGTGGAAAGCAAGGAATTTAACCCCACGCTAAGTAAAATGCCTTCGTGTGCTAATGCTTTTAGCAGTGGTGCTTGCTTACCATATTTTATTCGGGTGTACTGTTCCCACCGAGTCCTGCTGAAGAGATACTGAGAAGTTAAGAGCAAATCTTTCTGCTTTACATTTGAACCTAGCAGAGTACAAGCAGTGCCTTTCAGGCACCGTGGTGTCCCCTACGCCGGTCCCCAAGGAGCAGTGTATGTGTGCAGGCTGCTGGGCTTGACGGGTGTCAGGAAAGGTGAGAGATTAAGCCTTCCCACGTGCATGCCCTGTGTCACCTGGAAAGAGGTGTTGTCCAGAGTAGACCATACTGAAGAAGAGAGGAAACCTAAGAGGTCAACACACAAGGTTTGAGGCGTTTCTTCTGTCTTTCACAACAGGGACATGCATTTCCCAGATTTTTACTCTGGACTGGTATTTAAGCCCAAACTTTCCTCAATGATTGCCAGAAAAGAAAACAGAACCAAACTACCAGTACTCTCAGTAGACTTCAAGAAAATCCTGTCCTCCTCCTATCATCCCAGCTCCAACTAGTCTAAACTGCAGGTTTTGGGGATTTTATCCCACAGGGTTGTAAATGCAAGAGATTCTTTCCTGAGACTTTACTGGAACATGGTCAGCATTTCCTCTGAGGAAGACACAGTGTCACTCTGGGATCTGTCCACTGAGGACAAAACATTTCTGCTGTCTCTAGTCTTTACTTAGGTGATTATTTTTGCCTGTGATCTGCCCTGCTGCTAGGAGCAGAACAGCATGAACTCAAGACATCTCTCCATTTCCCAGCCTCTGGAGATAGTTTCCAGCTGAACAATGGGTTGGTTTCCATGTTCTTTTTGGTGAAATCCCCCAGGGTCTTTAAATTATAGAGCAAGGCAATTAGCTTAGCACAGTTTATTCCAAATTGTAGCATAGGCTGTAAAACCAAAAAAGAACTGCAGAGAGCATGAGGAGAAATGTCTCTGCTGGCTGAGAGGCCAGAGTCCAAAACAGATGTGGTAAAGGACATGACTTTCTGAGCTAAAAAAATCATTAGCAAGGTCCTCAGGAAAAGCAGGTAAAATTAGTATCTCATGAATGCTCTATGTTTCTCTTTTGAAGCCATAGTTTCTGTTTCTTTCCCTGAAACTCAGCAGGCTAGACATTTAAAAAAAAACATAGCTGATATTTCTAATGCCCTGAATGAGAAGAGAATTTAAGAAAATCAGTAAATGCTTTGTCCACTAAAGTGTTACCAGTACCACCATCACTTTCCTCCTCACTTATCAATCTGAGTAATTTAGTGAAAGATACCTCATTTGAAGTTACTTGAGCCAATCTAAACTATAAGAGAAGCATGAAGTTTACAAAGAGGACTGGAGGACAGAGATCACCAGTGTCTCTGGTTTTCTGTTGACAGACTATAATTGAGCATATCTTTGCTTTCTTTAGTCTTACTGCCAGTCTCTGGAATACTTTTTATGCAATTTAGAAGGATAGAGACACAGGGAGATCCATGGCATTCCATGGGATCTGTGTAATAAAGGGGACGTGGTTACAAGTTTATTTAGAGACGCACATGGGTACCAATTTCTTGTGTGGAAAGAAAAGACTGTGACACAAAAAAAAGCAATCTTTTGTTTTGGTCTGAGAGCAGAGTAGCAGCTTCTCCCATATCTGCAATGTAGAAAATCCCCTGTGCTGGCCAGTAGTGGTGGGAGGGGGGCTATAGGAGCACACTAAGAAATCTCCCTGCAAAGGCAGCCCATTCCCAGAGCTACCAGTCATTCCCTAGTGAAACAGAAATTCTGCAAGCAGTTTTGGTTTTCTTTTTTTTTTGTTCTTCAGGGTTAAATTTCTGCATTGGCAACTGGTGACAGCTTGGGAGGCTCTCTAGCTATCTTACTTGTTTCTGGGTGAAAAGCTACAGAAATAAGGATGGTTCCCAAATGTGCTTCCAAGCTTAAACGTGGTTAATGGTTTTGATATCAGGGCGGGGAGAGGGTGACTGCAGTGCCTCAGGATTGAATCTGATTGGCTGGTTTGTGTGTTCTGGGCACAGACTGGGGAGCACAGTCCTTTCCTCATTGGTTTTAGGAAAGAAGCCTTCCCCCATTCCAGTTGAGTTAAAAGGGAAAACACAGAGGTTATTTTTATTTCGTGGAGACGACTACACACGCTTACCATGGCATCTGAAAAGGTGAGAGTTTGGACAGGGTGGAAGCATCTGGGAAGGCTGCCTTAGCATTATAGCTCAGGTAGAGATGAATTGTCTGTCTTCTGGCTTTCATCTCAAACAGCAGAAGCTCTTCTTGTTTGGAAAGAGATCTAGCTTTTCCCTGCATGACTAGAAAACCTATTTCGTGCCATGCAAATACTCGGTGCAGGTACTTGGCACAATCAGTACAGAAATTGTTTCAGAAATCTAAGATGGGATAGAAGTTAGCAATATTGGATAGGGACAAAGAGGGAAGATTTATAGGGGATAATTTCAAGGTCATTGTGCATTGCTGGAAACATCAGGTGTAACTGCTATTATGAGAGACAGTGATGTTATCTGTATGCCAAAATCAGAAACTTCCAGAAGTAACTTTCAGTTACTTTCAGAAAGAAGCCCTCTCTCCTCCAAACATTGCTCTCCCGTCTCAGAGTTTGTGAAATGCCTTCTGCTCATGCGTTCTTCTCCTTACATACAATACTCTGGTGCTCCCAGCACATAACCCTTTTCTCTTTCTCTTCTCAGCCGATACTTTACAGCTATTTCCGAAGTTCCTGTTCTTGGAGAGTGCGAATCGGTAAGATTTAGAGTTCATCTCTCTTTTTGTGTCTCATATTGCAGTATCCTCCCCTTCACTAACTCAATTAATCAATCACTTATTAACAGAAAAGTCAATAAACGTGAGCCTGGAACAAAGAGGCATCTCCCCGTGGGGAGGGAGGGGAAGACTGCAGCTTATTGGGAGCAGGTGGAATAGAGGGGAACAGATAAGAGGGCTTCATGATACTGCCTCAGATTCTGGCCTGCCCAGGTCTTGAGAGCTAAGCAGGGCTGGGAATGGTCCCTACTTGTACTGAGACAGAAAGGTTTTACAGGTGAGCACATGGTCCCCTGCTCTCTATAAGCCAAATCAGGAAGGGCTGTGCTGCAAAGAGTTGCAAGGCTTATTTTGAAAAAATGCAGTGGTTTGCCACGACTGATCTTTAGTACTTTGGTCATTCACTTGCCAAAGCACTGTCTTCTCAGTGGACTCAGGCCACCCTCCTTGAGGGATAGGGTCTTTTTTCAAAGGTAGATGCTAACATTTCCCTGAGCCCATTACCAATGAAACTGGTCCCAGTGTAGCTGTCTGAAGCTGTACACTCTGCTCTCCCTAGCACTGGCTCTGAAAGGAATTTCCTATGACCTGGTCCCAGTGAACCTCATTAAGGATGGAGGACAGCAGGTAAGGATAAAAATACCATTGCTCTCTCCAGGGGTACTGAACTTGGGGATCCATTAGGAGACTTGGGATTAGCACTAGAAAGTTCACAGGCAAAGTTACTGAATTCCTCACCACTTCTCTGTAACTAACAGTTGCTTTCAGCCAGTATTCCCTGGCGTGAGACAGGAGGAGAATATGACTGCAGGAGAATAGAGGCTTTTTCCTCTCTCAGACATTTGTGACTGAATCCATAAGGCTGAAGATCTTTTGTTTACCATCATACAACTGAAATACATCAGGAGCACAGACTTCAGAGGAGCTGCCCTGCACTTTAAACAGACTCAACTTCATTCAATTAGCACCAGAAAATGCATGGAGGTGGGGATAGGGGGTGTCCAAAAGATGCTAAATGATATGGCAGGGGGCTGCAAAGGGCCTGCAAAAGGAAGAGATGGGTTGCCAGAAGAGATCTTCACTGAGACCTTACTTGGGAGTCCATAGGAGGGAGTTGTGCACCTTGTACCACTGGCTCAATGGGCTGGCATGGGCTAAGGCAGAGTTGGACAACTGGGACAGAAATGTGGCACTGATGCAGTACCACCCATTCTGGGTATTGCAGTGGTGCCTTACCAGGAGATAAAGCAGTCTGGCCCTGGATGCAGTGATCCATGAGCCCCAGTGAGAGCTTGCTGTAGGCTAATAGTACAGCATAATTTACTGCAAATACTAGTATTAAGGTAGAGAGAAAAAAAGAGGTAGGAAAAAAATTTGGTAACTGGGTTCTGGGAGAAGAAAACGAGGAAGAAAAATTTCTTACTGCTGTAATCACAGGTTTGTTTCCACAGTTTTCTGCTGAATTCAAGGCACTGAATCCAATGCAGCAAGTCCCAGCCTTGCAAATTGATGGCATCACCCTTTCTCAGTCGGTGAGTTATCAGCCACATCCCTGTTAACCTTTCACCCAGCCTGCTGCCCAGTCTGGACGGGATGGCTTTGTCCCCTCTTTTTCCCCAGAGCTCTCATCTATACACTGGAAAAGCAATGGCATTTATGATCTCACTTGGAAACAGAAATAGCATAGTCCCTGATGGGAAACTACTCAAGGATTTGAGTTCAAATCTGCTTTGGTTCATAACTCCACCCTTCACTAAGCAGTTTGTAGTCTGACTTCAATGGCTGTTTCATGGTTTGCCTGAAATTACAGCTGGACCAAATGACAAGAAGATCACAGGCAGATGTCAGAGGGGTTATTCTGTTCCTTGGGTTGGTAACAAACTGCCTTCAAAAACTGTTATGCTCTCTTGGATCAGCTCCCCTTTCCCAGGTGTCCAGGATGTGAAGTTTTCCTTGGCGCTCCAATAACCTCCCATTATCTCTTTGTTCATTACAGCTAGCTATAATTAATTACCTAGAAGAGACACGTCCTAACCCCAGGCTCCTGCCCCAAGATCCAAAGAAGAGAGCCCAAGTCAGAATGATCGCTGATCACATTGCCTCTGGCATTCAACCACTCCAGGTACTGCCTTGTCACATCCATGCAAATGAGAAAATCAGAAAGGATTTCTCTCTCTGAAATTCTGTCTCCTTAAATTGTTGCCAGCCAACTGGGTGGCAGAACTTCATATTGGTGTGCTAGTAGATAAAATCGGCTTAACCTCTGCCTGATCTGCCAATGGCAACGATACGATATTTTCAACACAGAAAATCCTATAGCATCCCAGGGTTCTTTCCAGAAAAAGCTGAATCCATATGGTTTTACTGCTGAGTCTAGGACACATTAGGAAGAAGAGAATTGAGCAGCCCAAAGGGAAGAAGCAAAGGGATACCCTGGCAACTGTTACAGAAGGGTAGTGCCAAGAGAAAGATGCCGCAGGGTGTGTGATTTGGTGCAGGTGAGGTCAGGACTGACCCAACCAACTGAACTCAGGCCAGGGGTTCAGCCTTGGCAACTCCTCATCTCCCGTCTCCTCCACTGGATGACACAGTGGGTAAGATCCTGCCAGCAGTAGTCATCTAACCTAGAGATTGCTTTGCCTTCACAGAACCTGAGTATCCTGAAGCATATGGGGGAGAAAAAAATGGAATGGGCTCAGAACTGTATCGCATCGGGCTTTCAAGGTACATCCCACATCCAAAATGATCAGTATTTTGGCTGACCTTACAAAATGCTGCACTGCTGGCATTCTACTTGCCTTTTCAAGTAGAACCACAGATATTCCTAGGCTGGTGTTCTGGGGTCCTACTTGCTGGCAGAGACAGTGCTCTTCCACAGTTTCTTGTCCAGGACTGGTAGCTCCCCAGGATCTCAGAGGAAAGATGTGCACAGAACACTTCCACTGGTGCACACGGAAGAGGGGAAGCCTGGTGCCATCCTGCACACTGCAGCAGTTTATTCATTCTGAAGCACAAGCACTTCTAAGGTTCTACATACGTATACAGATAGAGATATATAGATATGCTTTTGTAAACAGACATCTAATGGCAAACTCCCACATAGTGTAGCAAGTAGCAGAGGATTTCTTTGCCTCTTTAAGAGAAATAAAGTGCTTTTGGTTCCTTCAAAATCCTTTCCCCCATATGCTGCAGTGACAGGCCCATCTTCACTTCTGACAGACACCAACTGACTGAACCTTTGCATTTTTCCCCTCCCCAGTCAAGTATTTCTACATTATCCTTGTAGTATTTCAAATGCATTGTCTGAAGCAGCTGAAATCACCCCGGGCCCAAAAAAGCTGAAGGACCCTAAAGACTCCCATAACTATAGCAAGATTTTTGTTCCTTTTAGTTTCTGTCTCAAAATGCTCCTTTTTCATATTCTGCTTGGGGTTAAGATGCCCTTGTACGTAATTCCCAGTCTAGAAAGTGTTTGGTGTCCCTGTCAATTGACTTTCCAATGCCTCATTCCAGTGTACCATCTCTCTTGACAGCACTGGAGCAGATTCTGCAGCACACTGCTGGACGCTACTGTGTGGGGGATGAAGTAAGTATCTGAGAGAGCCCTGTGTGCTATTGCAGAACTGAAAATCCCCGTATCTTCTCCTAAAATAGGAAAGAAAATTAGTTGAGGAAACAAGAGCACAGCCCCATCCAGTGCCTAGAATTACATGCAGTGTCTTCATAACAAAAAACAGCTGCACGGATCCTACTTGGGCCATTACTGACTGGCAGAGAGTTACAGAGATATTTATTTGTCCCTGCCTCTAACTTGCTGTTGGCCAGATTCTGCAGCTGTATCTAGGATCTGGCTGCTACTAGAGGATGTGGAAAAAGATGATACATCATTTCATCTTTATGGGATATGGACTTCAGCATGTCCTGTCAGAAGGGCAAAGCTTGGCTCAAGAAACATGGGTTCAGTTCTTAGCGCTGTTCTATGAAACCTTTAACCACCTTGTATTTTTCTGCTCTGGTCATCCAGTTTTAATATGGACAGATTTCACAGAGCTCACATAAAGGCTGTTCTGACCCTTACCAAACTAGAGGCAGCTCAGGGCCTTTTCCATGTATTAGTTCTGCTGCCAGACAAAAGATTTTTCTAAGGCTTTTATAGGAAAGAAGGAAAGCTCCTGCATTATCCTGGGATGCAGAGGGTTGTCTATTAGCAGTCTTATGGAGCCCTTGGTAGGCAAAGGCTACTTACAAGATCTAATGTTGGAGAATAACGTGTGCTCTGAGAGGCACCCAGGGCTTTGTGACCTGGGGAGCAGGATGGTGCCAGCTGCCTCTGTCTGTGTAGACAGGCCGCCAGCAGCACTGTCCTTGAGTCTTCCATTCAGATTGCAAGTCTCTGGGCCTGTGGACAGAGGCCCTATCACATACCAAGTCTTGACATTGGCAGGACCTGCTTGATAGTCTCGCAGTGCAAACAAGGAAAATTTACTTAACTTTTTCCAGCCATGCAAACACCCCTCTCCCTTCATCACCTCCCTCTGCAGCTTGCCAGCAAACCTGTTTGCTCAGAGGCAGTTGCCATAGAAGCACAGTGTCCTTGAGGTCACAATGATCAGCTGGTAAATATAAAGCTCCCTAAAAGCTGATGGTTTCTACTAGTGACTGCCATGAAGTTATTTTTCTTGTATTGCTACTGTATTATTAATGCTGAAGTAAAGAAATAGATCATCATGACAACTCCTCTGTACTGGCTGATAAAATAATTTCTGTACTGGTCTCAAAGCCTGCCACCACTGGAAGTGTGAGGGGACAGGCTCTGAGTTACTCTAACCCCTTTCCTCTGCTATATTTGCAGGTTTCCATGGCTGATCTGTGTTTAGTGCCTCAAGTTGCCAATGCTGAAAGGTAATTAAGGCTAAGCTTGAGATACTCTTCAACACACCTATTTATGCTGGGCTATCAGAGCTTACCTTCTGCTGTTCCTTGTGCCTGTTAGAAAGTATCCCTCCTGCCTGCCCTATCCACTTACGTTTTTTCTCTTCACAAATTTTCCTATTTCATAAATACTGTGTCGTTTGGAAGTCAGGAGTTGTGGTATCCTCTTAGAGGCCTGGGGAAACCTGATCTGTGACCTTAGAAAAGCTGAGGTTGCCCACACTCCATGATCCTGGTCCCTGTTTGCTCTATTTTTACACTGCACACAGGAGGAAAAGATTAATCAGACTTTCTTTGTTTAAAGCCTTAAACCCATACGAGTAGTGGCTGCATGATTCCCAGGAAAAGCAGTGTCTTCTTACCTTGTGCTGCACATTAAATAAAAATCTGGTGAAGATCACACAATTACAGAATCACTGGGGTTGGAAGGAAATTCTGGAGGTCATCCAGTCCAATTTCCCTGGTAGAGGAAGTGGCACAGGATTGCATCCAGCTGAGTTTTGAGTATCTCTAGAGAAGGAGACTTAACAACCTCTCCAGGCTGTCAAGCATTTGTTTTTAAACCTACAAGGATGAACCTTTTCTGTTAGTGTAAATGCCTGTGAGATTCTCCCATACTAGGCAGTCCTGTCACACTGCTCTGCACTTCTGCTCACTCCTGCACTGGCTCTCCAATTCATAATACTTCACTCATTCTTTTCCTTTTACAGATTCAAAGTGGACATAAGACCATATCCCACAATAACGAGAATAAATAAAGCTCTCTTGGAGTTAGAGGCCTTCAAAATAAGCCACCCATCCCGGCAGCCAGATACCCCTGCAGAGCTGAGAGCTTGAAGCCTTTCTACTCATTAAATCTAGAAAGCTGGTGTGATAAAGAAGACAACACCTACAGTATGAGTAGGACTTCAGTGCCAGTAGGAGTCCCTAGTACTACTGTTTCCCTTTCACCTGGGGGGATAGGACAGAGGATCTGGTAATAGTGTGGATGATTTACTATGCGTGTGCTGGAACACCTGCAGCTATTAATTTTTTCTATGCAGTGTATCCCCATGAAGCAGATTAAAGCAGAAGTATCCATAATGATCAGAAGTTCCCTCTGTATGGCTTTGGGTTGGGGAATGCGGTCACAAACAACTGTGAGTCATTGAGCCAATTCTGTATTCCCCACGGGGGCTACTTCTTTCTACCATCTGCAGAAAGAGCATCAGGAAATCAGTGTACAGTGTGTTTATCCTTGGAGCTGCCTCAGAGCTACAGCACAGTCATCAGTCCATGGATATAAACAATAAGATCTAGTCTCTGATGGAAGATAGTTTAACCCATGTTGGGGTCTTGAAAGAGCCAAGTCAGCAACTCTGTCACCCCTTGCAATAACGAGCAGTTGCACAGAATTTATAAAAGGT
Source organism: Chamaea fasciata (assembly GCF_029207755.1). Lineage (NCBI taxonomy): Eukaryota > Metazoa > Chordata > Aves > Passeriformes > Sylviidae > Chamaea > Chamaea fasciata. The sequence continues at coordinate 41,031,172 of NW_027094092.1, forward strand.
CTGCCTAGAGCAAAGCTAGGTGATTGTGCCATAGACAGCAAGGCACAACCAGCTCTCTCCCCTACGCTGAAAATTATGTTCTCTTCTTTTTCCCATCCTCAGATACTGTTCTAGGTGTTTCCCTAGCCTTCAGCTGCAGATTGTTGCCCAAGGGAATCCTACCCCAGATTGCCTCCAAATGAGAATCACGCCTGTACTTTTACTGTGAGGACTTTCCAAATAGCAGCAATAAATACCATTCCACTCATCCCAAATGAAACCAAACACCTAAGTCACCTTCAAAGCTGAAACCACCCTGGGAATTCCAGCTAAAACCTGTAGGGCAAAAAAAGGAACCTGTAACCTTATGTCTGTTCTTGTGCAGACTCAGCTCAGATCCCACTGACTGTTTTGGCACCTGAGCCCAGATACTGTGTATCAGGTGCCCTAGAAAAACGATACCCATGGCCTTCAGACTACAAATGCACAATCTCTTGTACCAAGGTGGCAATCACCTGCATTCAGATACCTGGACTGCCATGTTGCTTGGACTCATTTATTGCCATCCATATCTGTATTCAGGCTGAAGTGCTTTACTGTTCAGGCTCATTCTGAGAATCGTGCATTATCTTAGGTCCAGCTGGATCTTGACTGTGCTGTTATAAAAGGTCCCAGCACAGTTGGAGCCCCCAAAGACCAACACTGTGTGCAGGTTCTGCTCCTCTTTGTTCTCCTTGTCCATATCCATCAAGTGAGCAGGAGTCAGGTCAAGCAATGTATGGCCAGCTCGGGGAACAGAGCAGAGGTCATGGTGGATCACCGTGCTCCAAGAAAGAGTATCTGAAGTGGAAAAGGGATATCAATACAAGCCCATTCTTAGTGCAAGGGATGAGACAAATGGACTAGACTAGGTGTTCAGAGTCACCTTCAGCTATTAAAGCAGGGCTGGAGTGTCGCTCACCTAGGTGAAAGACAAAGGCATCATGCAAGGCTCCTCTGGCATTGCAGCCTCCACTGATCAGAACCTTCTGGTCCGACACAGCCAGAGCTGCATGAAAACTGTGATCAAAGCAAAGCCAAAAGGTGACTACAACAAAACCTGCTGGGATGGCCTCAGTCAGCGATGGGCAGACTTGATCAGGAGGTTGGGGGCTTAAGCTGCAGGAAAAAGGTTTACTTCTGCATCTCTCTGCCCTGACTTGCAGAATAACCCTAAAGGAGATGTTTGCCTCTGCAGGGCAGGCCACAATCAGGCCTGAAGAGCAACTCATTATCTCAGAAGGAACTATCAAAACTCCTCTGCTTTGCTCTGTGGGGTGAGATAGCAGGCCAGCTGGACTCTGCATTGATTTAGGTCATTGTTCTAGTGAGCAATTCTGTCCTTTTAGTAACAGCATAGTCCTGGTACAGGAGTTTCTTCCTCTGTGTGGCACAGTACCTCTCCAGGCACTGTGAAGACCAAACAGCAGGCCATACAGTTTACTGACACAGGACAGAAAACTTACCCTGAAAGACAGATTTCCAGGAAGACTAAGGAATATCCCCCCATACCATACAGGCACCAACAAGGACAGCACAGGAATTCCTGGCCCCACAGCAGAGAGAAGATCCACTCCATTTGACTAGTGGGACAGAGATATGCAGCTGGGTCTGATCACAAGCACTGTTTAAACCTGGCTTCAAAGAGAAATGACAGATGATAATAGCTCCTGGGTCTGCAATAGAACCTTACCAACGTGCAGAAGGCTGTCCTGCCAGGAGGGGGACTGGTGTGTACTCCATGAAACCTGATAGACAGAAAAAAGGCAGGTGAAATGTCCAAAAACCTCAACCCCGGAACTAGACAAAAACTTAGATACTCTGCCACAACAACAACCTGCCGCCTTTATTACTCAGCTTCTTCCAAAAAAGCCCTTGTTTTTTCTTCATCCACTCCCTTATTGCTTCAGAAAGGGTGGTTTTTTAACCCATAGTTTTTCATCTCCATTGCCTAGTCAGGAGTTTTTATAATGTTATTGCTATTTTCCCATTGAGCACAACTCACTCCCAAGTCCCTGTCTTGGAACCGACCTTCCCAAGGCAGCCAGATGGCACAGACTTTCTTACCCAGATCCAGAATGTGCATGTCACTGAGGTAGAGAGAAGTCCTCCGACCCCCAAAAATCAGCAGCTTGTTTTTCAACAGAGTAGCTGAATGCCTGGGCAGAGAGCAAGCAAATGAATAAAACATCTTCAGTGAATACAAAACTTCCATTTTAGCCTTGGCCTCTTCTACTGGGCTGCCATAACTTCAGTCTACACCTGGGACAGAATCCCATCAGGATTCACAACAGAAGGTACTGAGAATCCCATTGCTCTAAACACAGCCCTATCTTAAGGAGTACATGCTGGAGAACAATCACCTAATATTTAGGAAATCACACCGGTGTGGGAGGGAAGGTAAGCAGAGGTTTCCTGCACTATTTTGGATAGCTGGAACTAGAGCATTCTCACCCAAGCCTAGGCAGAGGCTTTGCTCCTTCTGAGATGGGCTGATACCAAATTTCATGCTCTGGATTGAAGACATAGAGCATATTGCTGCAGGGTGCAACTGCCAGTGATGCCTTTCTGGGCAAAGTTCCTCCAAAAACAAAGAGCTCCTTGTGGTAGATAGTTGCACTGTGGTAGGTGAGCACTGGTATCCTCCCTTTAGCCTAGAAAAAGTTCAATATATATTTGTTACAAGAAGTGCATTATTTGCTGCATGACCCATAGGAAAGGGGCCCACATCATGCAGTGAGTTTGACAAGTCTCCATTTTCACTTTATTGGCTCCCCAGCCAGATCTTGCTGCACAGGCAGACAGTACATCCTTTGCATGCTCTACACCAACAGAATGCTCTGATAAGAAAAGGAACTCAGCCTCCCACACCTTCCTTGGAAGTTGTCACAGAACAGAAAGATCTCATCCAAGCTTACCCTCTAAAAGCCATTTTGTGCTTTACCAGGAAAGAGACAGATAGTCCCATGCTGACAAGGGCTCAGAATTCTGTTGTGCTCAGGGCAGTTCCTGATTTGAGAAGACTGGCTCTTCATCTAAGCATCTCGTGCTGCTCTCAATGGCACCATATAAAATGAGAGGCCATTTCCCTCTGCTGCTTCCCACCCTTGAGCTTGGTCAGGCACAGCCCTCTGCAGCAACCATTTTTTCACATGGCTTCATTCCTTGTAAGCACAGCTCCTGGTTTCCATTCAGCATGTGGCTTTTCAACATAGCCTCCTAATACCTGTCAAACCCAACTATGCATCCCGGACAACCTGCAGCAAGAGTGAACCAAGACTACTGGACTAAGGACAAGAGCACACGGACTGCCACATTTAGGCAGAACCTGCCACCCCTCCTGCACTTTTGTCTTGGAAGAGATGCAGTACTCACAGCCACAAGGAGCCATTTCCAGGTGACTGTGTCCAGAATGTAGATGCTGCTGTAGTCTTTGTCCTCCCTTATGCCCCCAAAGATGTAGATACGCTTGGTGTCAGGGTCATAGGTGGCCGTGTGACCATGCAGGCACGATGGCATGGCATTTTGTAGCTGCAAATCCACTGGAAGCCATAAATCACTGTCTGTGGGAGCAACAGCAGACACATGGTGTGGGAGTTCAAAAAGGCTCTTGATTTCACTAGATTTAAAGAATATGCCATAAAATCTTTACTCAAAACCTTGCTCCCTTCTCCTTTGATTCAGGGCTAGAGGGAACTCATACAGAATTGTTTCTGTAAGGAATGATGCCGAATTGCAAGGTGAAAGAGAAGACCAGTGAGATGCAGAAAGACACAAGGCACTGGAATTGTGTCTCACACTTCCCCACCAGTCACCACACACAGACTGCAAATTGCACTGTTGCTTTTACACCTTAAAATTCCACTCTTTCCAGAACTTGTACCTTAGCTCCTGGAGGGCTCTCAGGTACAATCCCAGAGCCTCATAAGGCACTCTATGCTGTCAGCTCAGCCTGATGACATGCCAGATGCAATGCTTTTGCTGTCCCCTCCATATGCACAGATGGGCAAATATCCCCCTTCATCTGCATGAGCTGTCCTCAAGTCCCACTGTCCCCATTGATTTTGACAACCCTAAAGTCCCCCCCACCAATTTCCAGCTTCCAGAGAGCATCCCGGCAGGACTGTTGATTGACACCTTCTCCACCAACGAGAACAGCTGTCCCCAGGTCACTGAGGCACATGGCATGGCACCACCGAGGGCTGGGACTGCCTGAGGAGGGAAGAGCACAGGCCTGTGAGCAGTCAGACAAGACACCCTCAGCTCCCTTCCATGCTGGGGAGAACAAGCCACCTGAATGCTCAGAGGGGGGAAATGGTAAGGCAAGGACCCCTGGTTCCTTCCCTCTGCAGGGGAAAAGGACATACCTCCCTGAGCAATATTTTCAGTTGGCTTGGGGGAATAACTGCTGTATTTAGAGAGACCTCAGGAGCAAGGAGTAGCTGGATGTAGGATGCATTCAGGCTGCCACTTCAGACAGGCTTGGATGTCCCCCATTTACTACCCCATCTCCAGAAGTGATACCCAGAGTTGTGCTACCCACCCTGCACTACTTCTTGTGAGGGAGGACTACCCAGGGACAGCTTGTCAGTGCCTCGGATAGAACAGTCAGAAGCCTGGAGCTGCTTTCAGAGGTATTCCTTGTACTGCCTTGTTTCTCCTCCCTTCCCCTCCCAGGCCCCTGCAGTTGGCTGAGCAAGCTAAAAAATACTTTTTAATCAAAGTCTATTTCATATCTTACCTTTTTTCCTCAAAGAGCTGTGTACCCAGAGGTGTGCCTGAGATTCAGAGGGGCTAAAGAAACATATTTGAGAGCCTGACAGTCCTGGAAGCACTGATGGCAATTGCATGAAGAGGAACAGTATATACACACAACCTACTTGTTATTCTTGATCACTGGAGAAATACAGGGTGAAGCATGAGAGGCTTCTGATGTTGAGGGGAAGGAATATCATCACTGAGTGACTGAAAAGACAAACCAGGGTCTAGGAACCAAATCCTCACCTTGCAGCTCCTTCACCGCCAGATCTGCAAAGGGAACACAGAGATGGCCCCATAAAGCAGCCAGCAGACATACTATGGAAAGTGCTCAGCTCCACTGTGTAAGAGCCCTTTGACCTTCCTTCCTCCAACCTCCAGCACAAAGCTACCTCACTGCAACAAACAAGATGTAAGACCAAGAATCATGAACTGTCTCATCCAAAGAAATGCAGAAGATAGGTAAGATCAGGGCACGCTTCCTCTGACTGCCAAATGCTGTCACCATTGCATTTTACCCTTCTGATGGAAGCTTGTTTCCCTCCTCACACTGCCTGCAGCAGAAAAAAACTTTATGATGGAGCCATATTTGCCTTTATGACAAGCAAGCCAAGTCCCAGTAAATAATTTCTTATGGGGACCACTAATTTATTGCCAAACCTTTACACATAAACTTGGTCATGCTCTGGAACTGACTTGGAATTCCCACTCCAGAAGCCTAAGGTTTTGTTTCCAAATCCCTTAGCAGTCACTTACTACTCAAAAGTCAGTACAATTATGCTAATTACATATATATATGCCTTTTCATATTTTCTATACCATGATAATAACCAATGTCTTCTATGGACCAAGTGGTATGCTATTAGTAGGGGTACAAACTAATGCAGAGCTTACAGGACGTCACAGTAGGTAACTTTCTTGTGCCTCAATTTACTTTTTTTGTAAAACAGGGTTAACAGTATTTGCCTTAATTTGTAAAACACTTTTACTTGTATGAAAAGATAGGCATTATGTCACAGTAAAAAGTGGTGGCACTAAGAATATCCCATGTTCTATTTCTGGCTTTCTCCCAGCAGGCAAAAACTCACCAAGCAGCTGATCCAGGAATAAAGCGCATTCTCAGTATTTCAAAGCCAAACATACAAGCCCATAATGCCTCAGAGGTACATAGAGAAATGGACTGAGAAGGTGCAGCCCAGCAGCATTGACAGATCATTCAGACAAGACTTGTAAAATAAAGTTGGAAGCTACCAGAGTTACCTTCTTCATCTAGATCTCTCTCAGATGCCGTGGGTTCAAATAAAACTTTTCTAGGCTTTTTGGAGTGAACTCTTGGTGGTCCTTGGTCAGGACTCTTCCTCCAGGCCTCACCGGATTCCACCTTTCCAGCTGGTGACTTCAGGGCACAGGGTACCACCAGGGTCCTCAGCGGTGGCTGGATGTCCTTCTTCACAGGCCTGGATGCTCTGGCAGTCACCTCTGAGCTCTGACTCTTAACCTGTGACATGAGTCCCAGCCAAATCAGCCGTGAAGAAAGATACCTGAGACTACTGTGAATTTTATCTTAATGGGCCAGAGATCTGGTAACTGTTTTTAGGCTCATCTTCCCACTGAGTTTTAAGGGCCAACATGCCATCAGTATCAACTGCCAAACAGATGCTGAGCAATGCAGCTATCTGCTGCTGTGTGCTGTAGTTGGCTTTCAGACTGCTGGCTGCTGGGCACAGCTAGAACATGGAAGGGCAAAAAGGCTGTCTGTTCTAGGAATGAACGGGCAGGCTGATCATCCCACTAAAGACTACTACATTCAACCTTTAAAAAGGCATTTCAATGGAGAACATATCTTTCCTCAGTACAAGAGAAACTTTGGGTCCAGAACTTGCCTACCCATATCTCCACTGAAAAAATGGCAGCAAATGTTTCAGCTAGACATCAACTGAATGGCTACTGGTGAGGGAGAAGATACTAATAAAAAGGTGAAATAACAAGAAGGTGACTCCAAAATACCCCAGTAGGATCCTCCAGGTTCTGGCCACGGGGTATATCATCTGCTGGGAGCACTGGTGACTGGGTGGTCTCTGGTACAAGGAAGGAATGGGCAGGTGTACTGCTGGAGACACCTCGGAACAGCTGCAGCAGAAACAGCAACAGAATAAAAGGCTGTAAGTGTGCTGGCCTCCATCCACACAAAGGATGAGCAAAAACATGTCTTGCAAGGGACAGCTTCCCTGCAATGGTATAACCTGCCTTTTATCTCTCACAGCAACAAAACAAGAAGAAGGAAACCAGGCACTGCAAGATAATAAATCCATTGGCTTCAGCTCAAGGTAAAACAATTATGTAAGTGCCAAAGACTCAGGAGAGAGCAAAACTGGAAAGGAACAGCTGTCTGCTGCTCGTCTCCTGCGACATACAAGGTGTTCTGGCAAAACTGTGTTCAGAGGATAGGCCTAGAGCATCACAAGAGGTTTCAGGCTCAGCACAGATGTACATTAATAGATCCATGTTTGTCAGCTCTACCTTGGAGTAGCAGAGAAGGAACGGGCAAGGAGGGAGAGGAGGTTCTGGGGCTCAGAAGTGACAACATTTGAATCCCTGGGCAGGAAGAGAGGAGAGTGTCAATTCTTTTTACCTTTCCATTGACAGTCAGGACAAGCCTCACAGGGTTGCCTTTGTCCATCTCTTTCAACGAGGCCATGAAAATATCTGTTCTCCAGGCATCTTCCCACACCAGAGACCTGCACAAAGGACCATGGCTTTTCAGCTCACAAGTGACACTGACCAGGACAAAATTCCCGCTCCCATACTAGATGATAACAGCTCAAAGCCAAAAGAGTTCCAACCCTGAAAGCAGCCAAAAGGAATCATCCCTAGATAGAAACAACATGGTGGGGGACCAGCAGGCCTGAGAAGCTTTTGGATAACAGCAGCAGAATCAGGCAGCACCAGAGAACAGAAAGCTTTTCCAGGATGCCCCTCCTGACACCGGAGCAGCTCCTGCTGTAACCTGCGGGTGGGCTCCAGCGTGCCGACCCGCTGTGGCGCAACGCCTGGGGACACCAGCACATCCACTGCGATGCTCGTGTCCGGAGAGTAACAGCTCCAGTCTCCCAGCCCGAACACCACCAGCTGCTTTGGCAACGGCAGGGGCAGCCAAGCCTGGAAACCCATCTGGCTGGAGTGGCTGCAAGGGGAGGGAAGAAAAACGAGAGACTGTAATCGAGGAGTAAAATAAAAGGTAGAAAAATACAAGAAAACGCCTGAAAACACATTTATGCCAGGGAAGGTTGAAAAGAGAGGGCTTGTGTCGTTTAAAGATGGAACCATGCAAGGATGCAGGGAAGGAAACAACGGGTGGGAAGGGAGAGCCGCCAGGGGCTGGATGGAGCAGCGCAGCCACGCTGGCAGCGGCATTTCCAGAGAGGGCCAAGGCACGGCGTGCAGGTGCCCCGGCCCGCGGTGGAGCCCAACCCTGACAGGGACCGGCCGGGCCGCACCTGCCGAGGCGCCGCGGCGGCTCCCGCAGAGCCCACAGCACGTAGAAGGCGAGGCCGCCCTGCCGGGCGCTGCCCGCGGGCCCCGGCCGGTCCCGGCGGCGGGCGCGGAGCATGGCGGTTAGCGGGGCCGGGGGCCGCCGGGGCCGACATTAAAGCACCGCGGCGCAGCTGGGGCGGCCCCGGCATCCCCCGGCCCCACAGCTGCGGAGGGCCCGGCGGGGCCCGCCCTGCCCGTGCTGGGAGCGCCCGCGGCGCGGCCATCCCCGTTAGCGGCGCGCTGGCGGCAGCCCCGCCAAGCCGGGAGGGGATCGGGGGAGTAGGGCCGGCTGCTCAGGCCTTCCGAAGCTGGGATCAGCCCTGCCTTCGTACCAAAGTAGCCTCTATAGAATCACAGAATTCATTAGGTTAGAAAAGACCTCTGAGGTCATCGAGAACAGCCAATGACCGAACTCCATGTCAACTAGAGATGGGCACTACACATCCGATCTTTCCTTAAACGCGTCCAGCGATGGTGACTCCACCGCCTCCCCGTGCTGTCCATTCCAGTGTATAATCACCCCTTCTGCGAAGAAATCCCTTCTAATGTCCAACCTAAACTTGCCCTGGCACAGCTTGAGACTACGTCTGTCACTGTAGGACACGAAAGAAAGATGAAAGACTCCAAATATTTCAGGAGGCAAAGAGCGTAGAAAAAAGGCTTTTATTGTATAAATCTTACTACCTTTTATAAGGTGTTCTGATACGGATTTAACATGATTGGTGAATAGGAACGACACCTCTCTAATCCCATGGGTTAAACTAGAGAAGCAGCAAAACACCATCTGGAGAAAGATTGCTTTGAGAAAGGATAGTTGTTTGCCAAAATTGTTTTGAGAAGAAACTTCCTTGAGAAATTTTTCCTTGGGAAAAAGTTAGCAGCTGCTAGCAGGCTAAAATCTCTCAGACCCAGAAATATCAGGCCCACATATGTCCTCTTGTCCTGTCACTGGCTGCCTGGGAGAAGAGGCTAATTCCCACCTGGCTACCACCTCCTTTCAGGTAGCTGTAGAGAGTGATAAGGTCTCCCCTGAGCCTCCTTTTCTCCAGCCTAAACAACCCCTGCTCCCTCAGCCACTCCTCAAAACACTTGTGCTTCAGACATTCACTATTTCTAGAGTCCAAGCCACGTGACCCTTTCCAGAGAGAGATAATTTGTTTGGCGATTCCTAAGTGATGGGATCTGTACACATTTCTTGATCAGCCTTCATGAAAAAGCAGGCGTGAATCTTGCTTCTCTTACTCTGCAGTCAGGGCTCATATTGAAGGTAGGATGGTGGCAGATACTGCTTAAACAGTAATGACATGTGTGTATGTGTTAGTACAGAGGGCTCCACTGGGTAACTGATTCCACCTGTATAACAATGAGTAGCTCTGCTAAGCTTAAAACTGCTGTTGATAATCAAACACTACTACAAGCAGCAACAGGACTTCAGCAGCCAAAGTACAATATTCTCCCTATTCACCTGAAAGAAGTCAGGTGAAGAGCCACTTCCCTGGCAGAGGCTACAAAGCCTGCTGCAAGGCCTTCACAGAGTACCTCATGATCAGAGTGTTTCTGCTGCCCATCCATAAAATTTACAGAAGCAGGGAGTGGCAGAGTGGGGGTGGATGGGAAGAACTAATGTGAAATTTGCATCACTTCCCTGCATCCCCACTATTTTCCTTAGTTTTCCTCTTGGCCATATGCCTGAGCCAAGCACAAGGATCTATCATGGGTGCCTCATAATAAAGCAGCTGTAGCAGTGTTTCTCTTTGGTGGTCTTAAAATGCAATGAAACATCTTTAACTTCGCAGAATCTTCTATTGTTTGGAGCAGCTTAGTTTATGACTGCTCCTGCCCATCAATTAGTTTGTGAAAGTGCTTCAAGGGAACATCAGACTAGAACAGAGAATTGAACCTCTGCAGCACTTGTCCTACTAAACCTCAAATGAGATAGGTGAGAAAAGATGACTCCTGCTACAGGCATCATTTCTCATTTTGACCAGCAAGTGCTTCTTTCAGGACATTTAAATAGAGCCTTTGTAGTATGATAAAGCTGATGGGCAAAGCAGCTGTGAGGAGCTGTGAAGGGTGAAACACTTTTCTTCAGACAATTTAATGAGTATCTGATAACTGAAGAGATGTGTTTAAATCCTCCAGACTGAATGCTGAAATAACAAAGGAGCTAGGGGATCTGTGCAAATGGAAGTGACCGTACCAGTCTCAAGTACCAGTTTGAAGAACTGGAGGTTAAAGTATTCAAACTCGACTTACGTCCATTATATGAGCTTGGCTACTTGCTTGTTCCTCTCCGATTCCTCAAGCATTCAGTACAATCTTAAGAAAAATATTCCAGCAAGTCATTTTAACAGACAAAATATTTCCTGGCTGGAACGATCATCACGAGCTAACAAGGCATTTTTCTATCCATTTGCATCAGAATCTGCAAAGTAGATTTTGCGTATTTGCCTCCTCTTTACTCCTAAAACTAACTGCATTCTTATTTTGTTGGGAAGTCTGTAGTTGAATTTTTCATATCAAGATACTCATTTGCCTTAAACAGAAGACAGAGTTCTTGGTTGCATAGTGAAAAGTTTATTTAAAGAGAGAAAGTTCCAATATATTATTACAAATCAACCACAACACATCAAATATAAACAATACAAACCAATTGTAGAAGGAATGCAAGCACACTATAAATATAGCCTTCATATGTGCCCTTCAGAAAGAGTCCAGTGCCACATTTTGTTAAAATATCCTCTTCTCTATTTAAAACTCACCTCTTGGTGAGCAAATGAAAAGCAAACAGCTGGTGCTGAGAACTCAATTTTGAAATCACAGGACATCAAAAGTATCTACATCACATAGAAAAGGACTGACAAACAACGATCACAGTTCACAAGAACATAGGTCTGAAAAAGGTATGACCAGTTACAAGATGCTCCCCACTGAAAGCCTGTGCTAATAGCTTGGAGCTGTGAGTGGAAAGCAGCCTGCTTCTCTCTGAGAGCTGTCCCTAGGGCATCTTGGAGGTTGCAGGGAGGCCATCTCCAGCTATTTATCATTTCCAAACAGGGCTCCTAAATGTCAAGGTCACTACTTAGCAAGGTCTCCTTAGCTCTGAATTTTGTGGCTGGCATCCTGCTTCTTGTCCAAGGGACTTTATTCACCAGTCCAGATGGGTTTAAAACAGATAACCCTCACTGAAGCATCAGAAAATTCTTCCTCTCTCCCTTCCCAATAAAGGCTACATTTAACGTATGATGATTCTGAGAAAGCAACATGTAAAATCCAGAATGGAACCTAGAAAAGATAAGGGGACTCAGATCCACCATCCACCCGGCCTGATGCACCTTCAGCTGCAACAGCACCAGAGTTTCAGAATAAGTAGCCAGAAACCCTCTCCAGACAAATGTGGAATATCCCCCCAGAAAACTCTCCTCCTTGCAATATAGGTTGGAACTCTGCTGTTCTATGTACCTTCTAAAACTTTATTTCATTGGTATTTACTGCAAATTAACTTCTTTAGATAAATGCCTTAGCACTTTGACTCCTAAACTCCTGTTTTCTTTCACAATCTAATTAGCAATGCATTTGAGACAAGCAGTTCACAGTCTTTCATTCTGTCTGTTGTGAAGTTCTCATTCATCTACATGACATTGTCACATCCAATATTTTCCCAGATATGAAAAAAGGAGAAATAGTATTTTCTTTTATGCTTGTACAAATAATAATTTAAAAAAAAACAAAAAAAACCAACCCACCACTTTGTTGCTTTGGTCTCTCATCCACACTCACTATGCATTAGCACACACCACTCACAACTCTGGATTTCAGCACTCTTTTTAGAGAAAATGATGAATGGCCATAAGAAACACTCTTCTATGTCTATCTAGTGTTCCTCTGGTCCTTGGGTTTAGTGTCAGCATATCAAAAGGAGTAGTCCTCTGGTGTTCCGAGACATCTGACAGCAGCATATGAAGGCAAAGAATGTATGGCACCAGGAAATTCAAACACCACTGTACTCATTTTACAGCAACAAGGCAGTCTATGAACAGATTAGATCTCCAGGAACAGCCTAGAGGGGCCCTCCCTGCCTGACCTTAGCAAGTACAACCCCCTACCCAAATGGGCAGAGAAATAGGAAGAAATCTCTTGTATTAATGACACCTATGGTTCTTATTTCAGACATGCTCTTTGTTCCTAAGGCACCTTGTGATAAATCCTCTGTAGAGTGGCTTTAATAGGGGTAGTGAGACAAGAAGGAAGAGTGTAAGTAGTGGGGATGAAAGTGAACTCATTTAGGGATTCATTCTCTACCCTAATTCCCCACAAGAACAACAAAATCTTTCAGCAGCTAGACCTGTAATAAGGTTTACCTCAAATTCACCCCACCAGGTCCAGCACTACAATGACTGACCCACTGCAGGCCATAGAGGGAGGTCACATGCACACACAGGTACAAGGATACAAGCTGACAGGGTAGAGCCCCAAAGAAAGGCATGTGGGTGCCTTCCAGACTCAGTGCATAGTAACTCCACTTTCTTAGCACCTGAAGTCAGGTAACTAAGCTCTTCCTCTTAACACATTTTCATTTGACCTGTTTGTGCATATTAAATGGGTCCCGAGCATTAAGTTGCTACAAGCTTCTGTCTGACACCAGTAACCTTTCCTGAGAACATGTATTACAGACCTCCAAAGAGTCTGAGTAAATGTAAGCAGTACCAGTAGTGGTCCTTGATTTAAGCAATTTTAACTCTCTGTTCTCAACAAAACACATATATTTTGAACTCCTGCTGCTACATTACACATTCTTTTTCAAAAAAGAGAAAACAATGGAGAGTTTGTGACCTTCTCTGACATAAAAAAATGTCAAACAGATTAGTACCATTATTAAAATTAAACACTTATACAAAGTAATTTTATACAAGTCCTTTGCTACAAGATATATGTCTGACTGAACATGTAAATTTTATTTAGATCTAAATTGTATTTAAAACAAAATAGAAAACAATTTTCACAAAAGCAAACCCAAAATGCAAAAGAAGTTTCTTCCTTGATTTAGCTTTCTGAATTTCTAGAGAATATTTAGAGGGAAAGGAAACATATATTAAAAACCCATTTGAAATCTTCCTTCCACAGAAACGAAGAAGAAATTTTCCTTTCCTGAGGATTAATTTCCCTTTCTGAAGTGCAACTGCATTTAAACTTTATTTTTCTATCTTGACCCACTGTCTAATTCCAAAGATCTCTATTTAAATAAGAACAGTTTCCATAACTGCCTAAGCCAGCTGGCAGGATGTTTTATATCAGCAAACATACTACTGCTTCTCTGTTAGAAGTGAAGTGTGCCACTCCATCAGCAATATCTTGGAACTTGATAGACAAAGGATGAAAAAAAAACCCAAAACCACCAAACACCTTACCTAAATTGCTCAGGCCTGACTCAAGTGCTGTAGAAAGGCCTGATTCAAGTGCTGTAGATGGTTCTTCATTTCATTCATGAGAGGTTAAAGGAAGGAATAGCCCTCTCCAAGCTGCTAACTGAAAGAGCATCTTGCTCTGACAGATACCAAACCCTACTGTTCTCCTTGTGCTTGACCTTGAATAAGAAAGCTTTGCAGTTCCCCCCACCATGGAGAACACACTCTCTTTTGAGGAAGGTAGCTGTTTTCTCCCCATCTCAGGGCCCAAAGCAGCAACAACTCTGCTCCTTGCCCGCTCCCCCAGAAAGCCACTGTGCTCCAAGTGGTGCTCTTCCAATTTCCACTCCTCCTGCTCCCAGCTTGAACTGCTCTGCTGTAGACTGACTGCTCCCTCTCTTATCATTTTGACCTACTAAGTGCTCTGGAGCAGTGAATCAGTGAGCAGAGACAGTTAAAATTAAGCTTGAATATAGAGCAAATTGTACAGCATTACAATATACCCTTAATAGGAAATATGCAGCCCTCCTATGAGAGCAAAATCTTTGGCTTTAACTACCCCAAATAATTCTGTCCATCATTTCCTCTCAATAGAAAGAATGGACCAAGTAGAGGTGCTTTACCTGGATGATTTAAAAATAAAACTCAGAACTTTTCTAGAATCACCATGGAAAGTCATTTTGTGTCTCTGCAAAGAGGTATCAAAATGTAAATACAGCAGTATTCTTAGAAAAGAGGACAATTTCAAGTTAAAATATTAAAATAAACAACAGTTAGAAATAAACACGTTTTAAAATTCATCTCTGATGGAATAACTTCTCCTGTTTCAACTCAGCCACTATTTAAGCAGAAGGTGGTAATTAATACCATCACTAGTCACCAAAACACACCAAGGAACTTCCTAACAGTTCCTTTGCAGCAGCAATAGCAACTGACAAACTGCATTTCTCTGGGAGCCTTTTCCTTGCTACATATGGTCGCAATACCAGTGAACCAACATCCTGCTGCTAAGAAATATTTCCTGTATATTTATTGATTGTATTCCAACCATTTTGTGTTCATTCAGCATGGCAATAAGTAATGTCTTCTGCTTCACATCTGGATTACAGAAAAAAACTTCTGGTAATCAGGGAGGTTTTAATCATCTACATATGCCTACAATCAACAGATATAAGATCCAATTCTTAATCTGTAGAAGGCTTCCTATGGACTATGAGGTGTGCACCCTGCTCCCACCCCCTGTTCAAACATGAGCTGTGGCTGCTATTTGGGGCTCACCTGTTGTAGCACTGCCAAGCCACTGCAGCATGGGTTGCTGCTGGCCAGCTGCACTCCCACCCACTCATGTTTGAAGGAAGCACTGACTGCACTGACTGTAGCGATGGTAGGTGATGGGGTTACCCTGGCTAAGTGACAGGCCAGCTGTGCTTCTGGCTCACTGAAGCTAACAGCTGCCCTCTAGTGATGCAGATGCAGCAGGAGAGTTGGAAAAGTTATTCACAAAATAGTAACAGATTATTTTCACTTCATTTTGTACCAGCACGACAGATCAGAATCACAACAACCTGAACGTGGCTTCTGGGCAATTGCCAGCTGTGGTGTGAAGGCCCAGCCCAATGGCTGCATGGAGCAGACCTCCTGAAGTTTTAGAGAAAGAGCAGCTGCCTGGGAGCAACCAGGCAGTCACAACTACCTTTCTCCCCTGGGACAGTGGGGAAGAAGGGTGTGGGGAGAAACCAGTTCATGTCCGAAGAAGAGCTGGCAGAATTGCGCCGTGGTTCCGTCACACAGCAGTGCCTGTCAGGCAGTACCAGGGCTGGGTGGCAGCCTGCTACACTCACCATCACCTGCCTGCCATCCTTGCCCCTTCCCTCTTCTTCAGCTAGTGTAGTAGACGTGAAAGAACAGAGTCTTATTGCGGAGCAGAGAGTATGAGTTATCGAATTTCAGCAGGTAGATGCCCTCGCCCGGATACTCGTGGCTGCCTGCCTGCACCTCCCGATGGCTGTTCCTGCGGTACACAGGCATGATCTCTCCATAGCGGTTCCGCAGGTAGCTTTTGGAACCCCGCTCCACGTCACCTACAGGGGACAGTCCTGAGTGGCAGAAAGGAGACAAGTAAGTAGGCAGGAACCACTACATAATCCAGAAAAAGACCAACAGGACCAGAATGCAACACAGACATGCAGCTGTATCGAAGGCTAACTGTGACAGCATTACCCAGAGCATCTCCTCCGACCTTTCTGCAAATACTTCCCACAAAGTCCGGTCTTCCTTATCATAACAAAGGACATACCAAGACCCAGTTCTCTTGGGAATACTGATGGGACAGTATTTACTAGCCCACCAGCCCAGTCTCCTCTCTTTCTTTAGCTTACCTTTTACACACCTCAGTGCTTTTATACATACAACAGCAGTCCTGTGATATAGACTTGAAACAAAAAAGAGGCAGGAAAGCTCTTAGCTGTTACCTCATAGTGTCTATATCCTCAATTCACTTCTCCAAGAGGATTCCTCATAAAAGAACCTTCCCCTGTTTACAGGGGCTGCAAAATTCAGACACAAACCTCCCAGCTACACTGGGCACACATACACTGAAGCCACAGAACAGGCAAGATTACTGTGTGTTTCCCAAGTACAGTGACACAGGTACTAAACATTTCACATATAGTCAGAAGGAGCTACTGATGTACTGGGGAAAAAAAGAAAACAAGAAAAAAAAAAACCCAAACCAGGCAAACCCCTCTCCCCCCCTAAAAAAAAAAACAAAAAACAACCCCAAAAAACAAAACCAACCCCCCCCCCCAAAAAAACCCAAAAAACCAACTCCCCCCACAAAACCAACCAACCAAAAAAAAAATAAATCACCAAAAAACCCCCAAACAAAAACCCCAAAAAACCAACACCCCAAAACAAAACCTTCTTGCCTCCATTCACCACCAGAAATTTCTCAGTCTGAGAGTCTAACCAAAACAGTCAGGTTAAAATTTCAGACTTTAAAGCTTTCATCAGCTAGAAGTTGACTGAGTGAATTCTGATCTTATTTTTCCATGTGTTCAATTTTAAGAATGCTCATGGAGAGGACAGCCATTGACATATGCTGAAGCAGGAAGGGCCAAATGCTTTCTTATCACTCTAAACAGCAACCCAAAAGGCTGCAGAGATAGAAAATAGGCTGACTAAACAAAGTAGACGGAAATTATACATCTGACAGATACTCTCAGCAGCACAGCAACAAGCAACACAAATTAACCTTTATAAGATCTGCACTAACCTTCAATTTCCTCGTCCTCCTCTTCATCCTCCTCATCACTGGATTCACTGACCTGAACAGTAATGGCAGTGCTGGTAACTGTGGTCCAGTCAAAGTAGACTCCAAACCCAATGTCGTAGTCATCCGTAGCAAACTCCCAGCAAATGCATTTCCCATCAGGATGGGTGGGCACACGGACTGTCACTACCTCGCCTCGCTTCACCACCATCCGGCCATTCCTCTCCTTTCCCATTTTGGCTTTGAATTCCTTCATCTTCTCAGTGGTCCACATGGTGGGTGCAGCCAGAGGGGGAGGCTGAGCTGAGACAAGGGAAAAGTTCACAGGCTTACATGACTTTTCACTACTGAGAAACTGTTACCTGAAAACAGTGAAGCTATTTCTGGTAAGGGGCCTGCATTTTGGGGCCTGCTCCCAAAAGCCCCAGATGTGAAGTTTTTCCACTCACTAGCTAGGAGCCCAAATTTCCATCAGGAATTAAAAGTATCTCCAGGACAGTCTCTGCTCCTCTAGCCAGGGCAGGCATGTAAAAAATTACCCAAACAAGAGTTCTGCCTTCAGGACTCACCTTTTCTCTGCTCCCCAAGGAGGTCTGCAGTCTCCAGCTCAGCTGAAAGGATATCCACAGCACCAGTGTGATCTGACTGAATCATGACTATATCCCCTACTCCCTGAGGTATATGGTAGTTGGTTAATCGAACAGCTTCCTGCACCAAGCACATAAGAAACATTGTCACAAAGACCATCCTGGTTAAAAAGTCTCTGCCTAGTTTTGAAACAACTCATTAGTAACTCAGGCATCTTTATGAAATCAAGTCAGACCTGCAGAAGCTTCTAATAGTGTAGGCTAGCTCTGAGACACTTCTCAGCATTGTTTCCCCTACGACACCAACATCATGAACTTTGAAGTCAAATGCTGCATTAGTGTCACAAATTTCACACGCCTTGGCCTCCCTGGGAGTCCTAGGCAGGCACATTTTTGCACTGGCATCAGAGTTAATTGTCACTCCTCAACAAAGCAACAGCCTTATGGATTTAGCTGACTATTCTTGGAAAGAATTCCCAACACACAATTTCTCTAGGGAGAGCACTTCAGCTCTGTGTGCATCTAGACTACAGCCACAATCAATCATTGCTGTATCCTAGTTGGAAGTCCATCTGGTTCACTAGGACCTCTCTTCTCAAGTATGCAAACTCACAGGTCCTGACCTTGGTGTCACTTGCACAGGTTTTCCTGACTCTATCTGTAAGGCAAATTGGCTGCTCACAAGAAGAAACAAGGGACTTTCAGTTCCCTCTTCCGTAAATCTGCAAGAATGGAATTTCCAGAAGCACCAGATAAGATCAGAAGGTGAGAATTACCTTGAAGCCTCAGTGAGCAAGGAAGCAAGGACTAGCTGAAGACACAGGAGGGATTTTGCAAATAAGACTGATATCATTTATCTCCCCCAAATATATAGGAAAAAATGTAACTGAATCTATATTAATTCTACTTTTATCTTAACACAACCCTTAGAGCCTCAGTCCCATAGCAGCAAGCACAGTAGTAGGGTGGGAGAACTGTTGCTGCACTTCTGTCTTTGTTCTCAGACATAAGAAACATCCATTTACCTTTTTGAGAGATTGGATTTGGTCAGGCAGCTTCTCTTCTAGTTCAGCCACTTTCTGGTCCCCCAGAGCACCAATTTCTTTCTTCGAATGGTCTCTTGTGCCTGCGCTCAGGTGCGCCCCAGCCTGTGACCTTTTGGAGGAAGAGAGCAGTACAACTCAGCGCTTGCAGCCAGGGCACAGCCAGCAGAGGAAGCACTGCTCTGGAACTCAAATTCAGATGAACTGAAGGAACAAGATTCTGTGGTCAGGACCTGCCAACTGGACAAAGAGCCCCTGCCCCTCCCTGCCATCTCTGCATGATTACCTTCCACGTGAGCCAGGGGGAGCAACTTCAGTGGGATACTCCATATTTACCATCCTTTAGATAGCAGAAATTCACTGCACTCACCCCACAGCATGCTGGCTCACCAACACTATACTAAGGACAGACAGCAGTAGCAACTTTTCTGCCCAAGAAAGGACAACTTACTTTATGCCAGCTACTGCATGGCATCTGCATACTCCCTCAGAGGTCAACTGGATCAGTGAAAGAATTCAGAACAATTTTGACAGCCATCTGAGAATGCTATCTATTTAAGTAGCCCATTATGCCTTTTCCACTAGCAATCCCAACAGATACAGGGAGCACCCAAGTGTGTCTCTGCCATATTCAAATACACTCCACAGATAAGCAAGCAGTAAGACATACAATGGACAGCACAGTAACTTAGCAAAGAGGTCCAAGTACTGCACTCTAACAAAAGAAAACGGACATGCTAAAATAATAGGAATGGTACACAGCAGGAAAAGAATGGGCAAGAAAGAAAATGTCTCTGGCATTTATTCTCTGTTGAGGGTTTTCTTCTAAATTATGCTGGAAAAAAATGCTGCATGTTTTCTGCAGCTAGACTTATAATCCCAAATTAACTCAGATGCCAGAAGAGTGTCCTCTCTAATGCTCTCATTACGTATGTGAAACGTCTATGAGAAGCAACCTAGTATTAAATAAGAACAGAAAATCACTTCTGAAAATCAAAACCTTCTCACAGCACTATAAAACCAATGTCAACTGCCTTGCTCTAAAGCATGAGAATTCTCATGAGAGACATGAGAACACATTAAGGGAAAAAATGCATTTCTTCAAATGTTGCCTTTCAGAAATGAGAAATATTCCCATTAGCAAGGAAGCAGACCTTGAGTATAGTTTGGAATAATTAAAAATAAAATGAAATACACACAGCTCAATTAAAACACATTCTGCATCCACAGAGAAGGCTTGAACAGGGTAAATGTGGCTTTTGTCTTCAAGTTGTTACTCCTATGGCACTACAGAATTTAACCAGAAACAAAGCCATTTTTTACTTACATTCTCTCAACAGCGTGATTTCTTTTTCTAGAACTGGCACTATAGACCAGAAGGTTTGTAAGAACAACACAAACAAGATGAATAGCAGGTTCACAAAATGGCAGCAGATAGACAAGATAAGAAGGGACACTTGGTGGGAACAATTTCTTTAAAGGAAGAATTCTTGGACTTCTATGCGATCGTTTTCCAGCCTATTTGCATTTCAGTTTAGCAGTTGCATGAACACACCGAGATGGGCTATTTGGTCATTTGCTACCATAGGTGCACACATCTGCTCAAAAAGTTCTCCATGAACACCGAAGCTTACAGGTTGGGAAATTTTTCCTCTAGATACCACTGATACTCAAGAGGCTCACTGAAAGATAGGGAAGAGCTACACAAGCTTTACAAGCAGACTTACAAAGACAGAGTTCAGCTGATTCCTCCTCACACAAATCTTTTGGACCATCTCCATCCCTTTCAAAGAAGATCTAAATTCAATTATGTCCACAAGTATCCATCATCTACTTTGGCTCTTTTGCTTACAGTCTGTATTAATCTCTTTACAGAAAATTAAAGGAGATAATAAAAAGATGGAAGAGCTCATTTATAGTCAGGAAGTCTGATAGAGATGTCAGCAGCATCAAACCAAGATGGGATCAAACTGTTGTTTTGGTAAGAAGGGTCGTTTGATGTGCGGTTTTTTTTGTCCTGGATTTTTGCATTTTTTTAATGAAGCTGTGGTTCGCCTACTGTAATTAATGCACACATTTCTGAAATTGTATCCTGTGCAACAAATGTACAGTGGCAAATGAAACTGCACTGCACGGTATTAGTGCTTGTAACCAATGAAATTACTTGGCCATGGGCACCGCATGCCCAGCCGGTACCAACAAGCCAAACATCTGATAACAGGGTTGATCAGCAGCATTAATGGAGAGATAAGAAAAAACAAACAATGAAGAAAAAAGCCAAAACACTGCCAAGAAAATTGTAAAAGGTATTTTCTTGTACAGCTTCCAGCAGATTTACAGACAGTAGGCATGCTCAATTATTAAAGTATCCTTCAGACAGGATATAGAAAACTTCCCCGGAAAATGTACTAGGTCTTATAATGGGTTTATAAAACCCTACAGTGTTCCTTTCAAGCTGAATGACTGTGATTTGAATAGCTGAGCCATGAACTACATTTCTCAAGCTTTAAAACAACCTTAAAGCCTGTAAGAACAGGCCGTCCCATCCTGATTCCAGTATATACTGTGCCAAAGCAGACCATTCAGTCTCCAGTCCCGTCTTTTTACCTGCACAGAACAAACTACCATATGGAAGAGGTCACAGGAGTGAAAACAGACCGTCATGCATGTGGGCCACAACACACGAAAAGGTTTTCCTACCCGCTCTGCGAAGTATTGGACTCCAAAGAATCAACTAGCTGATCTGTAGGCTCTGTCTTTTGGGCTGAGTCTTCATTTTCTGACAACAAACAGAATACAGGAAAAGAAGGTGAAATAAAGGTTGGTGTTTATAATACACTGACAGGAAAAAAAACTGCAGCCAGCACTCAAACACTGACGAGGTCACACAGCTGTGGAACAAAGACCTGTGCCAACCAGTTTTCGTGTTATGAGCTGTATCTAGAACCTTGTGGAACAAAGATTTTTTTAATGGCCTCAACCCTAGGAAAGGGAGAACAAAAACCTACACATGGTTTTGGTGTAAAGCAGTTCTCAGAAGCAGGGTTCATTCAGGAACTACTAATCCTAGCTTTAGAAGGACAGAGCGAGGCCAAATTTCATCATGTAAAGCTGAGCTGACAAAGCCCTGGAAAAAGCAATCATGCAGCAGTTCACAAAGGATACTGGCGAGATGGAAATTCCTAGGTCAGTGCTAAAAGCACCGTCTATAAAGATGGCTCCTGGTCTCCCCCGAGTCTCCTGAACTCAGGGAAAGGTCTGTCCCCATACGACTGCGGTACGCGCTTCACAGCCCTGCTCTCCGATGGCGTTAGGGCAGTGAACAGGGCACGGACAAGTTCCGGCTTTTGCAGGTTGCTGATGCTCCTCGAAGCCACTGGCCATTCCCAAGAGTCAGGGCGGGAAAGAGACAGCTCCAGCCCTGGGGTACGCAGCCCACGGCACAGTCCAGCTCCCGGCTAGACGGGGCCTCTCACCGGGGACAGCGCAAGTCTCCATCAATCCTCGCTCTTCCCACTGCATCGGGAAGAACTCTTGCTGCAGTTCCAGGCGCCCGAGCGGCAGGTGAGCAGGTGAGTCGGCAGAGACCACAGCCCGCCCGTCCCCGCTCAGCCCCGGCACAGCCGGCACCGCGGGCGGCGCCCGGGGCGCTGCTGTCCGCAGCGGGCACCGCACTGCCACCGCAGGGAGCTGCCACCCGCAAACACGGCTTCTCCGCCAGAAACGAGCGAACACACCACGTAAAGGAAAATCTCCCCGTAAGGCCAGCGCTAAACACGCGCCGCTGGGCTGTCCCCTGCCCTGCCCTGCCCGTACCTGCGGGGCCCCGGGGCGCGGTGTCGCCGCCCGGGGACTCGGAGCGGGGGCCGGCGGAGAGCGCGTCCGACATGGGCACGGCTCGGCGGGCGGCCGGAAACACCCGAGCGTGGCCGGAGCGGGGCGGCCGGAAACACCCGAGTGGGGGGAACGGAAACACCCGAGCGACTGCGTGTGAGCCGGGCCGCGCCGGGAGATGGTGGCGCCCCGGTGCTCATCCCTCAGTCTCCCCCCTCGACAACGCAGCCAATCAACATTTAGTTCTGCAGAGCCGAGGGGCGCGGGTGGCGTTGCAGGCTGACAGCAGGGAGGGAGTGGCGGAAGGGAGAAGGGGGCGCACCGCCAGGAAGTGATGGTTGCCAAGGTGACGGGGTCCCGGAAAGACGCGTTGCCGTGGTGGCCTGGGGATGGAGCCGATGGGGCCGCGCTCGGGTCCCGCGGAGCCTGGGGTGGCTGAAGGGCCGCAGCCTGAGTCCGAGGGCGCGGGGGGACCGCGGTCCGACTGCGCCTTCCTGACCTGGAGCGCCGAGGAAGTGGCTGAGTGGGTGGCGCAGCTCGGCTTCCCGCAGTACGAGGTGCGGGGCTGCCGGTCCGGGCGGGAAACCTCCGCCCTCGGCGCCGCCTGGGCCGGTGGCCCTGAACTCAGTGTGTGCGTGAGCGTGTGCCTGTGTGAGAGGCAGGGGGGAGGTAGCGGCAGAGGGCGATCCGCCTTTCCCTCCGCTTCCCTGCCCAGGAATGCTTCAGGGCCAACGGCATCAGCGGCCGCCGCCTCATCCACGCGAACTGCTCCAACCTGCCCGCCATGGGCGTCACGGACTTCGGCCACATGCAGGTGCGCCCGGCTGCGGCCCCCGGTGCTCCCTCGGCGCCCCGCGCTGACCCTGCCTGCCGGCAGGCGGGCTGCGCTGGGGCCTGTCTGCCCGGTCAGAGCGCTGATTCAAAGAGTGGGCCTGAAACTGGACAACCAATTTTTACAAACAGTCACAGTTTTAGAGGATAGGTCTATTCAGGTCTTTAGCTGGTTGCAGATCGAGGGCTTCTTCTCTGGGGCACCATAAGTGCTTAGCCTTTCTTTAAGTGGATGTTGCCCTTTGGCCCCATAAAATTGCTTAGCAAGATGCATGCACCCTCAGAATTTCTTTTAAATAATTTTCCACTAACTGATTTGTATAACTCATGAAAATGTAGTTAGATTTGACCTGCAGCAATTGAGCCAGTTATCTCAAGCAGTAAAAGGACCACTCGTTTTTACTTCCTTCTTTTTACGCTTTGCTGGACACAAACAGGAGCTCTGTCTCTTCCTCATTTTATGAACATGCTTTCAAACCTACGTATTTTCTTTAACAAACACTGATAGTTAAGACAGAATTTCAAGGCTATAACTTTTAGCTTCCTAAAAGTTGAGGAAATCAACAAGTTGACTTAAATTTCATTACCTTCTTTTGCTCCCCTAGTGGAAACCACAGAGGGACTGCATTTACAGAGCCAAATCATCTGTTTTGCATCAAAATTTGAAATTGCTTTCATCAGAAGACACAGGCAGAAGTTCAAACCAAGAAGAAAGAAGAAGCTTTATGCTCCAGTGACTAGAGTATTAACACTTTATTTTATTCTACAGTACCAAAATGCAATTTGACCACAGTTCTGTCTGGTTGTGTTGTGCAATCTTAACTGTTTGTTTGAAACTAAATATGCCACCAAAACCATTAACTAGTGCCATGACTTTGCCTGTTGTTTTGAGAGGAAGGCATCAATTTAACACAGTTTTTCAGGCAGCAAACCTTCACGAATGTTTCTGCTACAAGCAGATAGAGACTATAGGCATTTGTGTTTTCCAAAAGGGGAAGAATTTTGTAGGCTTTGTAAGCCTCACCCTCATATTGGGATATAGGGATTATGTATGGTGTTAGTTCCACTGCTGAGTAATACTAGACATGGTTAGACATATCAACTGTAACCCATTCTTCCTCTTGTAGGAACTGAAATTCCTCTAGATGAGCGATAGACAGCCAGGACACTGCTGCAAGCTTGGAAGTGACACTGTCTCAGTAATGTTTTCCAAAGCTTGCAAGTAAATTGGGAACATCTCACAGGCTTCAGTGGAACCTAGATGTTCTCAAAGGTCATGCCCTATCCTGCCAGTTATTTGTGTTTTAAAGAAGTGTATTCTGACAGAATCGAAGTATGCAGAGCTCTGCAGGATGTGGCCCTTTGGGCCTTTCAGGAAGTGTCTGCTAGAGCAGGTGAAAAGTTAAAGCCGCAATTTCCCAACAAGAAATATAAACGAAAGGCTGTGGGCAGTCAAAATTGATAAAGTTACTATAGAAATAAGAGTGATAGCATCAGCTCAGCGAGACAGAAACTGTTTGCAGTTTAGGGGAAATGGCAGTTTGGTGGAAAATTACACAGCTAATTATGTGGAAGCTATGCAGCATGGACAAGTGACGTTACTGCTGGTTTTAATCCCACTGTACTGGAATTTTACATATCAAAACCACTAAAGATACAAGTCTGGTGTTCTTTTGTTATCACAAAAAGTAGGATACTACTTTTCAGAGTCAAGCTAAAGTTGGGGGAAGGTTTTGAGCAAATACTGTGAAAGATCAGTAAAACCTTGCAAATTGTATTTTGAAGCTTCAGTCATATTAGATAGTTAAATTCTCAGAAGTGGCTTCAAAAACAATGGTAAGGCTCTGCTCACTCACAGTTCCAGGTCCAGCTGGCTCAGACAACCATACACTCATCATTTTCTAAATGAACAATAGGACTTTTTGCTAATTATTTTTTACACCTTTGTGTAGACTGTCATTCACATTATAATTTAACAAACAGCAATGATTTTGCATTAAGCAGAAGAGACTGCAGTTCATTCACTCATTACTTGTTTGTCCTTGAAGTGCAAGGATAAAGGCAGAGCTATATGCCACTAAGAGATCAGATGTGATGCCATCCCTGATAGCAAATCCGGAGAGAAAGTGATATGCACTGCTTTTACAGCGTCACATGGGGCTTATGGATTCAGATCCCCCTTGTGTTGCAACTTCAAGCATGAAACTGTACCAAAATTCAGAATATTACTTCTTTTTCCTGCTGCTCTGACATGGAATGGATGGTTTTAGCTGTCGTCCTATTGTCTTGGTTGGAGAAATGAGAATTTCTGGTGTTCCGTCTTGTATTTCAGGAAATTTCACGACAGGTGCGAGAGTTGCTGGGGATTGAGGAGCCTCTCTTCAGCAGATCCATTGCCCTCCCATACAGAGACAATATTGGTCTCTTCCTAGAGAGAAAGGCACCAACAGGAGAGAAAGCAGATGCCCTCACTTTCTCACAGTTTATCCAAGAAGCAGGACTGGAGCCCTGTACTACAGTTCCTTCTTTGCAAGGATCCCAGACCATGGCGGGAGTGGATGGTCTCCCTGCATCACAGGCAGAGCATCTGCAGAGGCAGAATTAGAGACTCATGCTGCACTTTTGCCTTTGTAAGAAGCCCAGCAGCCACAGCAGACTGCACCCTTATTACCTTGCAGATTGTTCAAGGAGGTAAAGCTCCACCTTTTCACAATTACAAAAAATTGTGCACTGCACTGCCACTACAACTCTTAGATATTTTATTACACCAAATCCATTCACATGTTGTCTCTTTTCTGCAATACTTCATTTGCTTACAGGAACTAATTAAAGTGGAGGTTGTAGATCAGATTGTACCAATTGTCTGTCTTTCACTTCTGCTTCACAATTGGTTAAAAAAGATCAAAAAACAATCATAGACATATTTTAGGCACAAGTGATTGATAAGAACTTCCCAGATGCCCAAGTGAATAGATTTCTCACAGGCTTTAGTGTCTGCAGACTGGGTTTGCTCTGAAACTGAGATGGAAGATAAATGGCATATGCAATAACTGGTGTACCGGTGTGGTGGCAGCTGCTGTCAGCAATCATAATTAAGCAAGGGGTCTAGGTGCAACATGCATAACTAATTCTTGGCCTCACCACAGAAATGATTTCCTGTGAGGCAAAACCAGGCAGGCAGTGTTTTATCATGGTAAACAGTACTGAAACACATGGTAGATGGTGGCAGAAGTACAAAAGAACATTGAACTTGAGAATTTAGGGAATAAAAATTGCTTTGCCCTGGGTGGATTTGGACAGAGTAGCCAGTTACCTCCTTTTTCCTTGAAGGACATATAATATAGTCTGTGGTGATGAGGGTGGGATGCATTATGACCAGCAAGGAAGTAGAAGTGCTGATGAAAGCCTGTCTTAAGGAATGCTCCTGACTAAATCAGTAGTATGTTGTCAAGCTTCAGTGGCTTTCCCAGGATCCCCTATGGCGAATAAAAAAATGCAACAAAAAAAGCCTGGGCCTGATCCTGTTTAGTTTGTTACACCAAAGCTGTAGCCACTACAAAATAACTGTAATTGGGTTTTGTAATTCAGTTTTGTATTGAAGCTGCAATAGAAACACAGTGAAACTGAAGGAGTTCATATGCCAAGAAGACCAAGTAATAAGCAAATTCAGACAAAAAAAAATTGAACAGCTCAGGGATAAGCAAGTTTGCTGAGCAGTATAGAGAGAAACTCATAGAAGAAAATGTGTGCATAGGGTTATTGGGTGAAATAGTTTAAAGAGTCTGAGAGTTAACAGTGCTGGTTCTTGCACTGCTTGGTCCCATGAAGGAGCTGGGGTGAGATCTCAGCAAAGCATTCCTCATGGGTTTAATTATGGTTTATGAAGATTTAGAATCATACTCAGCATTTTCCTCTGGAATTTCTGAGAAACTGTTGGAAGCAGCTGTGAAGAATGGAGATTTGTCATCCAGTGTCATGCTAGGCTCCACTACAGCTGAAGTGAGAGATGTATTGGTCCTGACCAGCCCACATTGCTTTGTAGGACAGTCTCTAGAGGGTGCCTGGTACAGTAGAGCACCAGGCATCAGATGGCACCAGACAAGCTCTCTCTTTTCTAGCAGCTGGCTAAAGAGAGACTTCCTCAGTGGCACAGCTGTCAGGTCAAACCAGGGGAAGGTTCTGGGTAGGGAAAACAAGTGGAAACATTTACTGGCAACAACAGTCCAAAGCAGCTTGCTAATAATGTAACAAATAGTGGTTTTCTTCAGTGTCTGACTACAAGACTCTTTCTTGGGCCTTTGAGAAACCATCAGACTCAGAGACTTGAATATAAAATGTTCCAGGCATCACTGTCAAGTGAAGTAAAACTGAGACTAGTGGCTCTAGAATAGCCCTGCAAAAGCAGGAATTCTTTCCCTCAAGCAGCATTCCCCTGACTTAACATCCTCAATAGTCCAGTTTATGAACTGTCGTAAGATCATTACCCCCAAGAACTGTCCTCTAGATATTCCCATAGGAACTTTTTTTTTTTTAAAATCCAATTCCCTAGTCTTGATCAGTGGCTTCAGACAACTCTGATAAGTAGGATCTAGGGACAAAACTCAGTCCATGTCTTCTGTTGCTAATACATCATCTAAGGCAGTTCCTGGGGCAGAGATGTGGTGCTAAGGACAACACAGAGTTCAGTACCTTCCAACCTAACAAGGCAGCCCATGTTTTATGTGAGATGAGGCAAGCTGCAAAGCAGAGACAAGCAGTACCTCAGCATTCTACTGTCTACTTTCTCCTCTTGAGAAATCGAAGAGGTAAAATCTTTGCTGAAAATCTCTTGCACACAAAACTGGGCAGGAAGGTTTTTTCTCTGCACAGATGAGGCCACATTCAGGAAAGCTGAGGTCATTACTTAGTTTCAATGCCTTGTGGTGAGGCAGGTTCTGCCACATGATGCTGTTCAAGCCTGCATAAAAAATGACCACTATTCATGGAATTTTATTTTCCTTGCAGGATGAACAAAATCAAATATCAATTACCAATGTGCACACAGATGTGAAGAGATATTCTTATCTCACAGTGCTGTGAGGAATCACACTGACAACCAGAACTGTTTGGTTCAACACCTCTGATCTGGGACCATTTTAGGTGAGGGATGCTAAAATTAGTAGTAACAAGTCCAATAGAGCTTGCATTTTATGTAGCTCATACTAACTGAGTAAACAGAAGCCCTTGACAGGCTGCATATAAAGTCATGTAACCATTTGGCCATAATGGCACTGTGAGCGCTCTGGGTACTTCAAGCACACTCAGCAATGCACTAATTACAGGGTGGTTGTTCTGATATTTTGGGTCCCTTTTTGTAGAAACAACGGGGTTGAGTCCCATTCAGTGGTAAAACTCAGATTTGAGTCCTGCAGTGAATCCTGCAGTAAATTCTGTAGTGAAACTGTACGGTGCAAGGTGCACTGTGAAGATTTTTTAGGCCACACGTAAGTTAGTAGCTTTTATGATGGAGTTTGCTCAGATGCTTTTGAGTTCCTTTAACTCTAAGGCAGTTGTATGAGTTCAGTGCAGTATAAGAATATTTTGTGTGTGTGTGTTAAGAAGAATGAGTTCTGTGTTGAGTCTGCCAGCATTAAAAAAAAAGAATTGACACAGGGACACCCATGAGATAAAGCTTGTTCGCTCAAAAATTGTTTTTGATAAATGCTTAAATATGTGAAGCCTTGTACAGGACATGTGCAGTTGGAATGATTTTCACTGCATGTCCTGGCCAGAATAAAGTAATGCAACTCACAGACACCTCAAAGATAGTCAGAGAGTTTCATTTCTTCCAGAGTTTGGTGACAGCTCCAGATTCTGAAATGACATGGTCCATTTTGAGAGGAGGGATGGAGGTGTCAAGGCTGTACACAGTGACAGGACAAATGACAGCAGATGGACAGTATGTGTGACAGGAGGCAGCAGAGGAGGCCACCAGCTAAGCATTGTTATAAAAGCATGTAAAGATGTGCTTCTGCAGGGCTACTGCCCTAAGCAAGGAGAAAGGGACTCAAAAAGCCCAGAGAGATAGCAGAGCTGACCAACACCTCTAGGCACTGGAACACAATTACCTGTGCTCTGCCACATGCAGGTGCAACACAAACCACTGCTACCAGACTGGTAGCACTGTCTGCCTGCCCAAAGTGGCAGAGGGACTTTGGTGGCTGCCCATCACTCTTCTTACATAGCAAAGGGTAGCAGTGGAGTGACACAAAGGGATAAACGCAAAGAGCTCAGCTGCCTGGCCCAGTCCTTGCAGGCTGAGTTAAAGTCTTCAGCTGAAACAGCTGAGCCTTGGGATCTGGCTAGTTTTCAAGATCTATAAAAAGCTATTTAATAATCTCTGTTTTGTCTCTTCCCTGAGATGATTAGAAAGAAGATTTTATTCCAAACATCTCCCTGGAGGACCATTCTCCCCATTTGTCTTATCTAAGAGTTTATGGGGTTATATGACTTTATGTGCAGCCTACGAACAACTTATTTACTCAATTAGTATGAGCTACATAAAAATTATAAGCTGTATTAGACATGTTACTATTAATTTTAGCATCCCTCACCTAAAATGGTCCTAGTTCAAGGGCAATCTTGTCCATTTGTCCAAGTATGTGATGAGAGGGAGCAAAGAAGGACCCAGACTCTCTTCAGTGGTGCCCAGTGATGACAAGGGGCACTGGGCACAAACTGCAATGTACTGGTCCATCTGAAGACACAAACCCACCTTTTACTGTGAGTGTTGCCAAATTCAGACTAGGTTTCCTAGGGAAGCCGAGTCATCTCCAGCTGAGGTGATACTGAAAACCCACATAGCCACAGTCCCTGTCTGCCTGATCCAGATGATCCTGCAAAAGCAGAAGTGGACTAGATGATCAAGAGGTCCCTTCCAACCCAAATGATTCCATAAGAAAAAAACCAAACGCCATCAGAAAAAAAAAAAAAAAAAAAGAAAAAAGAAAAGAGTTCACAGTGCAGCAGGGAGGCTGGAATCCAAATCTACTCTCATGTTTGTGTGACCCCCTGTGGCAGCAAACTCTCCTACAAACTCTCTAAAATAATTAATCTGTGCTGATGGCACTAAAGGTGTGAAATAAGGTACTACTGCAAGCAATGTCACTCCATGGTAACATGCACTGTGCTTTCAGAACATTAAAAAACATCCTGCACCTCATTTTATGGGAGGTGATAAAGTGCTCAGGATTAACACACAAGAGTGACAACGTGCTTAGTGGGGGAAGAAAAGAAACAGCCCAAGGAGAAAGAGACAGCTTTATTTACAGAATTGAAGTGAGGTCTGAAAGGATGAAGCCAGCAGCTGGCCTGAGGAGTTGTGTTTCTGAGAAAGTGTATTTCAATCCTTCCTGGTATAACACTTTCTGAGAAAAGAGCTGCTGGGGCCAGCAGGTTTGTTAAGTGAGAAAGGTCTCCATCCAACCCATCAGGACTCTGACCACCTCCACACTAGGTATTTCCGTGATAAATGGATCTTCCCCATGCTGTGGAGCGCTAGCAGAAGGATACTGGCAGAGATTGCTGTCCTGGCTCTCTGCAGAAGTTCACACATCTCTTTTCCTAGGGTGAGCCAGAACAAACAAACAAACAAACAAGTGCAACTGGTCCTTTCCCCCAGCACTTTCACACAGGGAGAAGAACATGGTCCATCCAGGTAGGTTTTACTCCAGCCACAGCCATGATTAGTGATGCCCAAGCCAGCTTGAGTGTTACAGGGACTGGTCAGCTGGTCAGCACTGTCTGGTGGAGAGACTCCCAAGTGTGAGTGACACGTTCCTCTTGCAAGAAAAAGCCCAGGCACCACCCAGAGCAAACATTCATCTTGCTGTGCCCTGCAACTTCCCTTCATACACACAAGTGATGCCTGGCTTACAGCCACATCAAAGACAATCAGATTCCAAAAAGAATCAACCCTGATGGATCAGTACCATGGTTTTGCCAGCTACATTTTAGTAGCTGTCTTCAACCAGCCTGAACGCCATGGTCCCACCAAGCCATGGGTACCCACTGACTCTGACGAACGTTGATCATGCAATGAGTAGTAACAGAGCTGCTCTGTTGGCACTGGACTGGGTTTTGCAGTTCCCTCTTTCAGTGACAAGGTGACGGCCAAACAGGCTGTTTCACAGGTGTTCAGTTCTTCCACCGGATTTGCTAAAGAGAGAACAAGACATGACTAACAGCAATGCTGAACACAGAGCCCTAGGGGCCCTAGTGACTCCCAATCCCTGACAAGGACAGCTATGGCCAGAGCGTGCCATTTCTATCAGTATAACCATTCATTCCTACCCTGAATGCAACCCCAAACAAAAGATTAGCTTCCCAGTAAGGACAGAAAGTATGTAGGACAGCCATGCCCCTACACCTAATCTATATCTGTTTCTGATGAGAGTGTCTGGAAGAAAGAGTAAGCATTTCTTACCATGTTGCTGAGAATGCTGTGTATCTTCTCTTCTTCTGCAGAGCCCCGCTCCACCTTGTCTTTATATGCTGCCAGCTGGATACGATCCTTTAGATCCCGGTAGGTCTAGATAAAGAGCAAAACCAGAACCCAGCTGAAAGGGACACTTCCATGGTTAGATGGTGTCCTGCAGATGGGCAGGGCAATTCTACAATTCCCCATCCAGTTCCCAACACAGAACAATTTCACAGCACAAATTCTAGGAGCCACTCTCCTGGCTCATGGACTTCTACTGGGAACTTTATCATTTTTCCCAGGCCACAGGGATAAACAAACCCCACCAGGCACATGACAGAAGTGGCACATGGCAGAGAACAGAAAAGCTACAGAGAAAAGGCAAATCTGTGTCACATCTCTTCACACAGCAGCAATCTACCTCTATGACAACATCATGGCACTTGTATTTAGTAGCAAGGTTCAGCCGGGTATCCACATCTTCCACCAGGCGCACATATTCCTGCAGCACCTGTGAGAGACAAAAGAATGTCTCAGCTCCCTTCCACAAGTATGTCCTGCCTCATTCCTTCACCCCACTCCCAAAATCATTCAAGGTTGCTGGTCACACAGACTTGGCCCCTTCCTTAGGGAACAAGTGACCTGAACAAGACTGTCCAGGATCCCAGAGGCTTTGCTTACAAAGCTCAGAATCACAGAATAAGCAAAGTTAAAAGGGACCCACAAGGATCATAGAGTCCAACTCCTGTCCCAGCACAGCACCATCCCCAAGGGTCAGAACATGTGCCTGAAAGCATTGTCCAAATATTTACTGAATTCTATCAAGCTTCATGCTGTGACCACTTCCCTGGGGAGCCTTTTCCAGTGCTAAATCACCCTCTGGGTGAAGAACCTCTTTCCCATACCCAACCTAAACCTTTCCTGACACAATTTCAGGCCACTCCCTTGGGTCCTGTCACTGGTCACCCCTGCTCTTCCCCTTACAAAGAAGTTGTAGACTGCAATGAGGTTTCCCCTCAGGCTCTTCTTTGCCATGCTGAACAGACCAAATAGCCGCAGCTGCTCCTCATACAGCCTCCTCTCAAGGCCCTTCACCATCTTCATGGTCCTCCTTTAAACACTCTCTAATAGCTTTATAACCTTCTTAAATTGTGGTGCCGAAAAATGCACACAGGACTCGAGACTGAGGCTCGAGGCTGCCTCAGGTGCAGAGCAGGACAGTCCCCTCCTTTGCCCAGCTGCTGATGCTGTGCCTGATGCACCCCAGGACAGGGTTGGCCCTCCTGGCTGCCAGGGCACTGCTGGCTCATGTTCAACTTGCCAGTGACCAGGATCCCTGGTGCTGCTCTTCAGCCCCTCATTCCCCAATCTGTCTGTACATCCTGGGTTGCCCCATCCCAGATGCAGAATCTGTCACTTTTCCTTGCTGAATTCCCTTTAATTTTGGTGACTGCCCAGCCCTCTAATATGCTGAGGTCTCTCTGCAGAGCCTCCTTGCCTTCTAGGGAGTCAGCAGCTCCTCCCAGTTTTGTATCATATATGAACTTGCTTAGTATCTCCCCCAGTCATGCATCCAAGTTCATTTATGAAGATGCTGAAGAGCACAGGGCCATGGATGCAGCCCTGTGAAACCCCACTAGTGACCAGTCAGATATCACCCTATTCATTGTAATCCTTTATGCCCAACCCATGAACCAGATGGTCACCCATCTCATCATTTGTTTATCCTGCCGTGTGCTGGACACTTTGTCCACAAGGATACTCCAAGAGACATCCAAAGCTTTACTGAAATCCAAAAACATTATGTGGAGTGGCTTTTCTTGATCAACCAAGTGGGTTACCTTGTCATAAAAAGAAATCAGATTTGACAAGAAGAACTTCCCTCTCATGAAGACATGCTGGCTGTGACCAGACTGTGCTGTGCTCCAGGTTTTTCAACACCTCCCAGAATAATCTTCTCCATAACTTTACCATGCACTGAAATGAGACTAGCAGGCCTACAGTCTCCAAGGTCCTCCTTGCCTTCTTGAAAACCGGGACTTTAACCAGCCTCCAGTCATCTGGGATCTCTCCAGACTCTCAAGACCGCTCAAAAAATCATTAAGAGGTTTTGTGATGACATCAGACGGCTCTGAGGATTCTTTGATGAATCCCATCATGCCCCATAGACTTCCAACTGAAGCAGCAGATCCTGCATAGATTCAGGGTCAACTGGGAGTTGATGATTTTTGCAGTCATTGATAAATTTCTCAGTCATTTCGCAGTCAGGGCACTGAGACCCACTTGATCCATCATCTGTTTGTGAGGTGACCATCCTCATCCTGTAATGGGCCAGTGTTATTTCTACACTGCCTATTGCCATTAAAATATTTGTAAAAACTCTCTTTATTGTTCCCCACAGTTCTGGCAGCTTCAATTTCAGTAGAGCTTCGGCTGCACAAAATTTTCTCCCTATAGTGCAAGCAGCATCTCTGTATTCCTCTTGTGTTGTTTGACCTTGCTCCTACACCTTCCTTTTCTGCCTTATTTCCAAGAGACGATTCCTGTTCAGACAAGCTGGCCTTCTGCCTTGCCTGCCTGACTTCCAACATCTGGGAACTGCTTGCTCTTGTACCCTTAGAAGGTCATGTTTAAAAAATGACTGATGGACCCCACTGCCTGCAAAAACATTTTCCCAGGAGACCTTACCAACTCTCTGACAAGCCTGAAGTATGTTCTTCTCACATAAAGAGTTGAGGTTTTGCTGACACTTTTCCTTCTATCAATGGAGTCTTAGCCTACCTCACTCCTACAGATCAGGTTAACCATTGCCAGCCAGATTAAGAAAGAGAAAATTTAATGTAGCAAAGAAAGGTGGCAATGCACATGGGAAGAGAGTTTCAACTTTGGCCAGCTGTCCCTCTTGCAGTCACAGCTAGGACCCAGCCCTCAACGCCACCCACACCTTCTGTTGATGCATGGGTCACTCAGCTGAGTGCTGCACCCACCTGGCAGAGCCAGAAGATCAGCAAGCTTCTCCCACTTCCAGCTAGGAAGCAGCTCACCTGAGGAGTCATTCATACACCAAATCCCAACAAAGAGCAGGACACAAGTAGGGGTTCCTGGCTCACCTGCACAGGAGCATTGTTCCTCTGCAAAATCTCCACCACCCTGTGGAAGCCAATAGGTGCCTTCTTCTTGGTGTAACCCAGCCAGTTCTGAAATGAGAACCAAACCATGGTTAACCCAAAAGGACAATCCCTCCAGCCACAAGAAAATTTGTTTTTTTCTCCCAGCGCCAGCAACGTACTCCACAGCCACCACATGCACCCCATGGCAGAGCCCTTGGGCACAGGCTAGCTGCAATCCCTTTGGAAACAGAGCTCAGGGGCAGCCCCCGTCTCTGACCTTATTGCTGCAGCCAAGCCAGGCCCAGCAGAGGTCTTGGGCAGGGAGAGGAGGGAAGTATTGCAACACCTTGCAGCAGAGGTGCTGGGCCCTGAATAAAACCAGTCCGTCCAGTAACTCCAGAATAAGCCAGCTATCAGTAGCAGACACCAGTACTTGGGACTGTGTCCCCAGCAAGGCTTTCTGCAGCTCACCTTGGTGGTAAGGAGGGCATCCACATCACCCCAGGCCCGCAGCTTGGCACGGGCAGCCAGGGCAGTCAGCACATACTGCTTATCAGGAATCTGCAAGGCAGAAAGCTGCACTCAGAACAGCAGCACAACTCAGAAGGCCTGTGTGGGCTGGACATGAATGGCATCTGCCCCAGCCCTGTAAGGACCCACACCAACACCCAGGCAAAGAGGCAAGATGCTGCCTGATGCCACATGGCACTGCAGAGAGTAGGAAGCGGGGATTTCCAAGTGCTGCTGCAGACAGGGTACATCCATTGAAAGGCTCCACATGGCTC
The DNA here is from genome assembly GCF_029207755.1 of Chamaea fasciata. Lineage (NCBI taxonomy): Eukaryota > Metazoa > Chordata > Aves > Passeriformes > Sylviidae > Chamaea > Chamaea fasciata. Next base: position 41,066,806 of record NW_027094092.1, read on the forward strand.
CCACTTGCCTTTCTGAGACTCCAGAAGGGCCCTGCTCCAAAAGGATGCCATGGCCCCCTCCCTAGCTTAGTGCTGAGCCCCTCAAAGTCCTCCTACTGAGCCCCTTCATTACATACAGTTTGTCCGCACATGTTTTCAGCTAGTGCTGCCACAACAGGGGAGACTCACGCACCTTAAATGTTTTCTTCAGGTTGGTGGGGCTGCTGAACATTCCCTAGAGAAAACAGACAAGTCAGTGCAAACTCAGAAGGGCAGGCCACAGCAGGGGTTCAGACACCTCTTAATACAGCATCTGCCTTGCACAGAGTCAATCTTCTCAAGATTTTACTGCTTTTTGCTTGTGTCAGTGTCACAGGAGGAAGCATCTAGCAGAAGAGAGCAACTATCCCACCCCATTAGCCTTCTGGTCTGGTTTCCCTACGTCCTCAACTGCTGCACCTCCAGCATTTCCAAGACCAGTACCAGTACCTCAGCCTCACAGGATTTACAATGGTTTCTAGGAGGAAACTCCCTGACAAACTGTGCCAAGTTAAATGTCTTGGAGCATAAAGTTCCAAACTGGTGCCAGGGGACAAAGTCTCTCTGAGAGATGAAATATGACCTCTCTTTCCCTTTCTCTCCCTAACATGCCACAGCTTGACCACCCCACGTCTTGAGGGCTACAAGGATGAGATGCAACTTTATCTTCTGCTACATCCTCCTCACCTCAGCCTCTGTGTAGTGGTAGAAACAGGAATAGAAGAGAGTGGTCACTAGTGGCATGTTGAGAATTGAAGCCTTGCGAGGATATTTCCGAAAGAGCTCTGACTGCCCAGCCATCTCCAAGTGCCGATCATTAGCCTGTGGAATCAGAAGACATACAGGGTGAACATGAGCCAGGACAACTGCCTCTTTAGCTGTGGGATGGAGACCTAGAGAGAGTGTTGTGACAGCAATGTGCAAGCATAGCCCCAAGATGCTACCAAGTCTCAGATCTGGTAATTCACATGTGCCTGGCACAGCAGCCTGAATAACAATTACAACTACACCGGCCAGGGCAGGCTGGTTAGATCCAAAGTGGTGTCAGTCAGGGACAGCAAGAGATCTCACAGGTAGTCCCAGCCATCTCCTGACCAGCAGAGATGTCATACCTCAATGATGATCTGTCGCTCCAACAGGGTATAATGGTCTTGGATGTGAGATGTATCCTCAGCTGAAAATGGCAGCCTGGCCAGACAAGAAGGAAAGACACTGTGACCAGCTCTTATGTAGAGAATCCTTAGTTTACTCCTAAATACACTTGGAAGAATTTTTTTTTCCTACCAAACAAGCTCCCATTCTTCCCAGCTTGAATGGCTAGGGGGTACTCAAGTTCCTGACCCACTGCCCTCTCCAACTGGCTCTCTCCTAGATAAGCTCCAGAGAAAGAAACACGTGGCACCTCTCACAGAACAACCTAAAGTGGATGCTACCAACTTCCTCAAGTCCTCAGACACCCACACTTTCACCTATTACAATCTGAAGGGTCAATGATCAGAAAGTCTCTTGAAGCATTTTTCCTCCTGAATAAGCAGCAAAAGCTGCTGGACTAGTGCCAATGATTCCTCTCTGGTCTACACTATATCCACATCTCTACTCCCACTCCCCACTAAGAGAAAACCCACATCAGCTAGCAAACCACATAAGCCATGGTACCGGCACAGAGGTCTAATTTTCTTCCCTGCCACCTTCTGTGAAGAATCCACATCCCTCCCCTGCTTTTGCATATTTTTCTTACCCAATACAACCTTTCAGAAATTCCCTCCTTTTTTCTACATCCTGGATGTTCAAATGTTCCCGGTATTGAGACAGCTGGAGGGAGAGGGGAAAGAAGCAGTCTGTTCTCACAGATTTGGGAGATACAGTATTCCAGAGGGTGAATTGGGGATGAAAAGCTTTTGCCTGATTCCCACACACACTGCAGCCAGCCTCCCCCTGCAGTAAGGGAACTTATGCTCCTGGGAATACTCACAGCAACTTCCTCAGTCCTGTCTAAGAACCTGCAAAAGGGAATTAGCAAGCATTAACTTGGAGGCAGGTTCCTAGCAGTGTGCTCAGCCCTGCCACAACATGGATCAACAGCCTCACCTGAGCAGATCCAGAAGGAATTTCTGTTCACCCATCTCTCTGAGGAAGTGGATCAGATGGCACAAGGCCACCTGCCGCACCTCCAGCTCCCGAAACAAGATCTCTGCAGGGGAGAGAGTTTATGTACAAGTGGGTTAAGTAAGATAGTACTGCCAAGCAGAGGGGACTTAGCACAGTGCATGGAGTTGAAAGTCACTGGCAGAATTCAACAACCTTATCCCATCTCAAATCATAGTCTTGGAAGCTGGAGCATAGAAGAGCCCAATCACTGGGCTGACAGCTGAATTCACAGGCGTGTGCTATCTCTACAGATTGATTTTCATTCATCCCATCACCACCACCTACCAGTGCTTAAAGCTCCTCTCTGGCGCCTTTGTAGGCATCACCATTCCCCCCGCCTCCCACACTACACTTGCTATAAAAATACTTCATGCTTAGTAAAAAAGCAATACCCCAGATGCTCTCTTTGAAACTTGCACCCAGTGAAAGGATTATCCCCTCTGTCTTTCACTGAAACCCACTACAGAAATCCTCAGTCACACTCACCTCTCCTTAGCGTCCGTTTCAGGAATATCAGGACCTGTAAGCACAGACAGCTCAGAATTAAGACAAACAAACAGCACACTGGTCAAGGCCTAGAGAAGCTTTTGCAAAGAACCTCTGAAAACACAGCTCTTACAGCACTGAACTTAATTCTGGTACCCACAACATCCAGGATAAGCAGTGAGCCTGGGCCACAGCTGCCAAGATTCTTGCCTAAGCTCCTACTCTGGAGTTTAGATGAGTGAGACCAGAATTTACAAAGCAAAACCTTTCCATGCAAAATCCAAGGAATTAAAAGACCTGGATGAAGGAAGCTCTGACACAATCCCATTTCCTGTCTGATACTTCAAAAGCCAGAAAAACTGGTGAGGCCCCAGATCCCAAATGCCAAGTCCCAGTTACTCTGTGCTGCAATGAGCAGATTAAACCTTGACCTTCCAGAAGTAGTTGCAAAAATCTGTTAAGGCTGATGGATCAGATTCCTTGTAATTAACATCAATTCTGCAGTGTGTCAGGAAAGACAGCAGGAATACAGAATTTCCCAGTCTTAAGCTTTGACACTTTCCAGTAACTGTTCGGTTTGAAGTAAAGAACACCCCCCACTCTTGCAAGACTGGGTGGCCAGCCGACTGCCTTCTCACAAGCACTCTCTGTGGGGCCACTCAGAAGTCCCAGCCCTGTATGGCCCCAGCAGGACTCACAGCTGTAATGACATTCCCATCATGCCCTGCCACAGCTTCATCCAAGAGCACCAGCTTGTCCTGCAGGGAGCGAAATCTCTCTAGAGAGCAGACCTAGAGATAGAACAGGAAGAAGTAGGCATAGGGGACATGAGACAGTCCTTAAGCTTTATTTATTCCTCTCCCATAAGCCCTTCAGCAACACGAATACCACCCTCCCAACAAGTGGAGAAATTCTCATTCAGCTGAAACCACGTGCCACATAATCCCTGGAAATCTGTCCATAGGGGTTGCAGTCAACCCTCATTACTGCCCAGTCTAGGACAGTAGACAACATACATTTAGCACAAACAACCTTGTAACAAGACAAAACTTTCCTGTATATCATAAACAACTAGCCCTGACAAGAGGAGGGAACTCTCCAGGCCTCTTTCCACAAAGGAGACCAGAAAAGTAGAGTCATAACTCTTTCTCCCTTCTTACTCACATCTGTGGTCTCTGTCAGCCTTTAGTTCACCTCAGCCTTTGAGGAGACACATGCAGAGTGAAACCACGATCTCCCTGTGTGTTCACTGCACACTGAGGCAGCTGAGACCAAGATTACAGCTCCAGTGAAACCATTTCTGTCTTCCTCCCTCAATTTGCCACCAACTGAAAATGGAGATAAAGTCCCACCCTCTCAGATTTTTAAAATAAACCCAGCCCCAGGGAGCAGAAAGGGTAGAAAGGGACACAGCAGTACAGATACCTACTGTCAGAGCCTTGCTGAGGGGACAACTCAAGTAAACAAAGCAACAAAACCCTGAAGTTCTCCTGCTGCTCCTGAGCTAGTGTGATCCCAGCACTGCCACCTGGCAAAGTAACAGACAGGCAGACCACCATCCCTGCTAGGTGCTGAAAGCAACACAGATCCCCTCCCTGTTCCCAGAACAGCCAGGAGCACAGGACAGTGTAAAGCATTTTGGGACCACACACCCTCCATCTCTTACAGGCAGGTGGGAGTGCAAAGTCCTTACCTTGCCCCTCTGCATTCGCCTGACTGTATCTTTGGGGCTCCAGTCACTGCTGTAATCCTGTCACAAGAAAAATAAAGCCTCAGATCATTTCAGCAGTCTCCAAGCTGCTTTCCACTTCTGCTGCATCAGTGACAACCCACATGTAGCTACTCACACTTATCATTCAGCTGCTCCAGGGAAGGTGTTGGTAGGATGTGTATGTACATTTTTCAGATGCAAATGCTGAGCCCTCAGACTCTGCATATGCTGGTGCGGAGGGAAGCCAAAGGCTCATATCTTAACACAGCCTTCCTACTGCCTCGGTAAAGTCTGTCATCATATCCTTTATAAGAAGTGCATTGCATCAGATTGTTCTCCTTGCAAACCCTATTGCTTTCAGGACAAACAAAACACGTGCAAAACAGTCTAACCCAAAACTGAAGGGCAAGGAGTCAGTTTCTTGTTACAATTCAGACACACTTCTGCTGGTGAGCCTTCCACAGCATTGTGGAGAGCACAGGGACAACAGCCTTAGGCAAGCACCTGGGGAGTTGCACAACACAAGGACAACGTGACAAGGGCACTGAAGCCTGGACCATCTAAAGGTAGTATGCTACCACTGCTGCAACAACCAGAATCTTCCCCCTGCAGCAGACAGACAGTGTGATCTGAAGCACTGGATAAAAGGTGACAGTGGCCTGAGCCACTCCTAACTCAGACACGATAAAGTCATCTAGGTCTCTGTGAGGCACTCCAGCCAGCGGTTGCAATTCAGCTTTCTGCCTCAAAAGGCCCAGAGAAAGGGAGCAACAAGAAGCAGCTCTGAGAACACTGAATTTTAAATCCACTGAAGATTTACTGAAAGCCCAAATCTATGAATGAAAGGTCTGACCCAGCCCTGCCAGGGGACCTCGGCACATGAGACTCTCAAAGCGATGTACGGCTGAGTGCCAAATATCCTGAGTGCCAGGGTTCCCTCCAGCACCTCTGGCCAGAGGCAGCTTCTCAGCCAGTAACTGTCAGCACACTAATCAAATGCGGCCACTAACTTTCCCTTCTTTGTTCCACCCCACTTACACCACCCCTGTCTGCATTTAAGAGGCTGTATAATCCTTCTCCTTCCTGTTTCACTGCTTCTGCAGGCCCAGAACAGAACACAACAGGGCACTCTTGTTTCTCCTGCTGTGCTTTGAGGAAGTGCTGTCTGTTAGGTTATGTCATTAATGGCTAACTGACAAAATACACCAACCTGGGGAGGATCAGATGGCCAAGGACAAGTGGACCATGAACCCTAGCAGCTCAAGGATGCAAGTGCCAGCTAGTGGAGGAGACTCAGGTCTGGGATTCAGCTACAAAACAAATCATATGTCTAAGACCAGCTACTGGAGGGACCCATAGAGTGTATGTTCCACTAGTGGAACTGGTCAGACAGAAAGAAAACTCAGGATCAGGCTTGAGTGTTTTCTGTATGTGTCTGTTCATAAGGCCTTGGCTTCTGTGTTAATCCACGCAGGCAGCTGTGTTAGTATTGTGCATGTCTGTAGGGAATATGGGCCCAGACCAGCTACTGCCTGGACCTAGGGACATGGGACCACAATCTCACACCTAATAAGAGGAATCCACCCAGTCCCAAAATCCCCTAGATTCTCCAACACCTATCACTGCTTATCTGGTAGACAAACATTCCTACCAATTGGAACACTACCTCTGCACAACTCTCTCTGCATTGTCCCAGTGATTCATGAACAGGAATTTTCAAAACTTTCATATTAAAAAAAATATAAAACGCACATGTGATGCCAGTTTATCTGACCCAGCATGAAAGCAGCTTACAGACAAAGCACTATTTTGAAATCCTGTTTACAAAGACTGCTGGGCTACTCATTAAAAGGAGTAACCAAAAGCAAGACCCCCAGCAAAGCTCTATACCTCTGAACAAAGGCACAGAAGGCTTAAATTACTGCAACGCTGCATTTTGCAGCTCCTTGTCTTATTCCCTGCATTGCCCTCTTCTGTCTGAAACAGCAACTAACCACTTCCCACGAAAGCAGTAGAGTAGGAGGTTCGCTAATCTCGGCGTACACCAAGCACAGGCTGCTCACCTTGTACTCGGCTCTCGGTCTGCGCAGCTCTGGGGCGTAGCTTTTAACTCCCGTGTCAGTGAGGGCTGAGAGGGAAAGGCACAGGTGAGCAGCACGTAAAAGTCCTGACTCACATCCACTTCTAAACCCATCCCTTTCTTGGTTTTTGTGGCAGCACATCCACACTTAAGCACCAAAGGGCAACACAGCATTACTCTAAAACAAACAGATGTCAGTTGTACATAAGTAATTACACCAAATCATCATGCTGATTCTTTAATTTCTTTGAGGAAAGAACCATCCATAACTGAACTTTTAGACAGCACATGATTCTGTTTCCCTTTTTGCACCATGACACTTGGCAGATGTCACTTCCCTTTTTTTGGAAATGCTTTGTTTCATGTAAATCTGCACCCCTCCCAGAATGAGGCAGGACCCAGAACTTACCATCTGAAAGGGACTGGAAACTTGGGAGTTTGTTTCGTCCTGAAATAAAAACACTGATGAGACACTGTCCCTTCACCAGCAACATCTCCTGCACAGGGAACATAAGCCAAGACTGTAAGGCCATTTCACTGCAGCTATGCCCCTGTAGAACTAGCCACCCTGTACAGTGATTCACACCACACCAGCACAGCTGGGGCTCACCTGCTGACATTCTAAGGCGTTGAAGTTGCCTGTGGCATTGCAAACCATATCACACTCCATCCCTATCTGCTCTCTTGGTGCTGAGGCCAGGAGAGGTTAGAGCCTGAATTCACTCATCTACCTGCAGAGCAGAGGCTCAAGCACGTAGCACTGCAACACAGGCCATGGCAATATGTACGGCTCCATCCACCAGGGCTGCAATTTGTATGCCTTTCTTCATCACTTTATTGTCAAAGTTGAGAGTAAAAAACCACCCCAGAGAAAGAGAGACAAAGTAAAAGCAGTTTTGTTGTCTTGCTGTGAGAGAACAGAGCTGAACTCTCGCAAGCTGTGTATGTTTGCCCATGGCCTGCTGCACAGCTGCCCCATAACCAGCTACGCTGCCACTGCTGCTATGTGCTTGCTGAACCAACACCAACAGCAGCCAGCTGAGCTCCAAATAAAGGATAATCAATCTGTGCGCTCTACAGAACTGAAAATCAAATGAGGCCTACATGGGTCAAGCCAGTCCCTTTGCAGCCTGCTCTTTTCCAACAACCAAATGGGTTGTCACACAGTGCTGTGCTCTACCTTGCTGCTCCTTGGAACCTCCAAAAAGGTAATCTCCAAAGCCCCTTCCCACTCCACAAAAGCATGTCATCTACTGCACAAGACAGTCTTCAATTTCTGACCAATGAGCAATACACTTCCACCCTGAGGAGAGATTGGAGCTCCCCTGTCTCACAACTCACTTCAGATAAAACCATTTACACAAGATAACAAATTGCCCCTTAACAGTCTTAAGGGAAAACACATTTGTCAATATGGTATATAATGAACCTCACCTTTGAACAGGCTGCTTAAGGAGTAGGAAGACCCTTGTTTGGGAAGAGCAGCATAGGAGGAAGAGCCCTTCTGTAGGCTGGAATCTCGGCCATCCAGGGAGCTAGTGCTGCCAGAGGCTGTCTCTTTGATTGACCAGGAGATACCTGCGTGCAGACAGACCATTTTTAACCAAGAAAGAGCCTGTAAAGAATGATCTTCTGGCATGGCAGAAACATTACCAGGTGTGTGCTGGTCAGTTCTGCACTAGCATATATTGATAAGTCTGGCCCTCTGCACCAAGCAGATGCAGTGCATCTCTCCATGCAGAATCCCAGTCTCCTGTAATGCTGCTTGTTAAGCAGAGGCACGTTGCCTTCCAGAAATGGCTGGCTTCAGCCACGTTGTACAGCTGGCTAGGGCTTGTGTAAAAGGAATACATAGACACCCCAAAATTAACATATTATTGCACTGGGAAAAGCATGGTCTTTGCTCTGAAAGAACAAAGCAAGACTGGCCTACCTCAAATTGCAGAAGCCTAAGAGCATACTTTCCTGAACACCAAAGACAAAGACAGTATTCCCTCCCTCACAGACAAAACAGCTCCCAGTGTGCACGTGCTGCTGGCAACAATGCATGTGTCTTCCTCCTGCCTGTTCAATACAATTTCCCCTTGTTTTCACACAGATACACAACACACGTATTTTAAGATCAGGATAACAGACAAAAAACCACAATAGGTAGAGAGACCCTGGGTGGGAAAAGAAAGCAGAGGGAGGAGCTACAGCAAAGGACAAGAAGATCAGTCTTTGAAGATTCTTTGGGTAAGCCATATGTAAATTTTCATGGTTTGACACTGGCTAGCAAGTGTCACTAATTCTGTGGGTCATGAACTCAAAAGCACAGCACACAGGGCATTATATGTGGGCCAGGAGCTTGCTCCCATCATCACTAGAAATACATCTGCTTAACGTTTACAATTCCCTTTCAAATTCCAAGCATAAGAGTCATTCTCTAAACACACATTGATTATCTGCTCAAAGTGCTGTGGGGTCAAAACACAGAAACTTCAAATAGTGCCATTTCAGGCAGTGGTGTGAAGGAACTAATCGCCTAGAATCTCACAGGCCACCTGAGCATGATGAGTATCAATCCATAATCTCCAAAATACCTGCTCTGATCCTGGCTACACATTAGAAAAAAACACAGTGAATTCCCTCCACTTGTCCGCACTCCCCTTCTTTACACAATCTGGGCTTCTGCTCACCCTCTTTTCAGTGGATCTGCCCAGGTAAATCAAGTAGCTCACAATGTGACCTGGGAGACTAGAATCAGATTAGATAGGCAGGATTAGATAGCAAATAATACTCCTGACTTAAGCAGCAATTTTAAACTGCCTCTGTCTCAAGAATAATTTGCAGTACTACTGCACTTACTTCCCACAGGTTCTCCACTCCAGCTGACCCTCTCGAGGTCGTCATCATCGTCATCGACAATATCCCGAAGGCTGTTCACTGTCCGTTTGGATTCCTTTAGCTACACACAAGAGAGCGACCTTTAATCAGAATGGCAAAATGCACTTCGTTTCCTATTACCATCAAACATCTCCCAAAGAACTTTGAATACAGCTTCTTCAGCTTCTACTGCTTCTTCTTGGGATGATGTTTTAGTCCTGTAGCTGTGCAGCATAGCAGCCCTTCCTCACCACTGGGAACCCCAAGGACACCTACACTGACACTAACAGCTCAACCAGCGGGAGATGCAGTTTGGTGCGGGGACGAGGAACCACGTCCTAGTAAGATTTCGGATTGGCTACTGTGGAGGGAGAGACGGGAGCCCTTGGTACCCCCCGCAGTGGGCAAGCGGTGACAACGCACCTACAGAACATCAGCTCTCCGCGATGTGCAGAGTCGTGGCCTGCGCTGGGACGGCAACGGGGCCCACCCGGCGAGGGTGTCTTACCAGCAGTTCCGGGGTCGGACCCTCCCTACCTGCGAGAGCTCGTCATCCTCATCGTCAAAGGTGAAGGCCCGGAACTTGGAGCTGTGCCAGTACTCCTCCTCGTCCGCCCGCACCCTACTCATCTGCAACGGCACCGCGCAGCTGCCTCAGCAGAGGGAGGGAGCGGCTGCCTCGGCGGTATCACCGCCCCTGGTCCTGGTCGCGACTCCACCGCCCCCGGCCCCTCTCTCACCTCGCCACCCCTCCCGCGCCAGCAGCACCGGCGTCCTCACGGCCGGGCCGGGCAGGGCAGGGCGGGGCGGGGCAGCCGCGCGCGGGGCACGCCGGGTAACGTGGTTCTCCCGCTGGGCGCAGCGCAGCCGCTCCTCGCTCACGCACTACGAGTCCCGGCGTGCCCCGCGGGCCGCATTGACTAACCTTCAGACTACCAATCCCAGCGGGCGACTGCGCCAGTGCGGTGTCTGGGCCGGCAGCCGGGATCGGGGCTCCGGGAACTGTGGACTGACTCCAGAAGCTGTGGGCTGGTGGGGACGGGACGGGACGGGACGGGACGGGAGCGCCGGCAGCGGCAGCTCCAGCTGCCTGCGGCGCGGCGGAACCGATTAGCCGGGCGGAACCAATAAGCCGGGGTCGCGCCGCGGGGGCGTGCCGGAAGGGCCCGCGGCGGGCGGAAGGCGGGAGGCGGCGCGGCGGTTCTAGCAGCTTCCACGGGCGCTCGGAGCGGAGGCGGCGATCCCGGTCCCGATGGCCAAGTGGGGGGAGGGAGACCCGCGCTGGATCGTGGAGCAGCGGGCGGACGCCACCAACGTCAACAACTGGCACTGGTGAGCGGGGCGGCTGCTGCCAGAGCCGCCCGGGAGGCCCCGGGGCGGAGGGGGCTGCCCGGCCGGAGTCACGGGCAGCGGGGCCGCCTCCCGTCCCCTCCTCGCGGGCTGGTGCTGAGGCCCGGGTGCCTGGGCTGATCCTCCGGGGCGGCCTCCGGCTCCGTGCGTGTGTAAGGGATGCCCGAGCCGAGGTGTGCCGGGGGAATGCGCGGAGGTGGCCTGGGGAAGACATCTCTGTGTGTTTGTGTTGGAGCGGGGCAGGGAGACAAGATCGGGGAACGCTGGATAGTCCCACTGTGCACGGTCAGCGTGGCCTGTCCCAGATTCTCACTCCCCTCGGTTTTTCTGCAGGACGGAGAGGGATGCTTCCAACTGGTCCACGGAGCGGCTGAAAGCTCTCCTCCTGCCTGTCAGGGTGGAGGGTGAGGAAGGGGCGTGTGAGGTGACAGAAGTGAGCAAACTGGATGGAGAGGCCTCCATTAACAACCGCAAAGGGAAACTTATCTTCTTCTATGAGTGGGCTATCAAGCTGTCGTGGACTGGTGAGTGATGTGCACCCCTCTTGTTTCAAGGTCAGATTGATGTGTAATATCAAGGGCAGTGATACTTATCTTGTAAGGGAAATAACAATAAAGGGAAGTGTATTTTGATGCAAGTTTGCTTTGACAACAACCAGAGTAAGAAAGGATGATCTGAACAATATAATTGCAGGCACCTCAAAGACAGGAGTGAAGTACAAAGGTTATGTGGAGATTCCTAATCTCTCAGATGAAAATGACATCGATGAAGTTGAGGTAAGTACAGCTGGATGTATGGAGTATTCTAACAGAAATAGTCACAGCATTAATATTTCCTTTCCTGTTATCTTTCTTAGAACATTTGTGTAGAATTTTTTACTGCTAGAGACTGCTTGTGTTAATAGAATCAAAGAATGGTTTGGGTTGGAGGAGATCTTTAAATGCCAACTATTACCAACCTCTCAGCCATGAGCAGGGACATCTGTCACTAGACCAGGTTACTCAGAGCTCCATCCAGCCTGGCCCTGAGCACGTCCAGGGATGAAGCATCCACAGATTTCTCTGGCCAACTTGTTCTAGTGCCTCACCACCCTTAGAGCAAGGAATTAAAGAATTTATTTCTAATTTTTAATCTGAATCTACTATCTTTCAACTTAAAACCATTATCTTTTATTCTGTCACTACACTCCCTGATAGAAAGTCACTCCCCCATCATGTTGTATAGTTATCAAATTAATTTCTGTCTTGTAGGTGCAAAGGGCTCTGTGACACTAGAAGGTATTTAGGCACACATGTACAGTACTGTAGGCTGAGGGAGATGAAAGATGAATAAAACTGCAGGGCTGTTTATTAAAGTTTAGCCAAAGTCTGTTATGTTGAATTGAGTAATAAAAGAACGGTGCACATTTGTCCTTGTTAATCAATGCTTATCTTTGTTGTTTAGATCCTTGTCAGCCTTGCTAAAGATGAGCCTGACACTAACTTGAAGACTCTGATGAAGCAAGAGGGTGCAAAGAAAATTAGAGATGCAATGAAAACTTACATCAGCACTCTCAAAACGGGTCTGTAACTGAGAGGGAGAACTGTTATGGGAATCCATATGGGCTAATTGTAAAGGAGGAATGGGGGTAAAGAGAGGAGTTGCTCACTCCGTCTCAACAGAACGGTGTCAGAGCAATTACAGTAACTTTGGGAAGAAGCATTTCTGGCTTTAGACAGTATAGCACAGCCCAGAAAGATTTGTTGTGGTGATAGCACAGTAATAAACAGTATTTTTGAATTTATGTTTTAAAACTGAGAATGCCCTTCATATCCTGAAGATAGAAGTAAAATGCAAGCCAGTAAAATGTGTTGGTTACTCCAGTGACATGTTCAGTGCCTGTGGCACAATCTGGCCTTCAGTCTGCATACTCCCTTGGAAGGTGATATCTTCTCCAAGTTTGTGGTTTGGGGTTTTTTTGTTTTGTTATTTTGGGTTTTTTTCCCCTCTTGCCACACTGGTAAAGACATCTGGTGTTACTTGGATTTTAGGATAACTGATGTCTGGAAATTGCTTTGCAGGTTTTGTTGGTGTCTTTTAATGAGCTGTCTCAGCATCTGGGTCATTTTTTTTTAAGTTAAATCTGAGTCCAGGAGTTGGAATTAAATCAATGTGCTTTGGTTTAGTTTGGCTTTCCTTTCAAATACAGGCTGGGAATGCTACAGTTGCTTTCTATATCCATTTACCTATATTACAGTACATGTTCTAGATATGCTGGGTACAAACCACCGCTGATTGCTGTTTTTCTAGGATCAAATTTCTGTACTCTTGGGTTTTTTTCAGGCACTATAGTAGTCAGGCTGGGAAATGCAGTCACCCATGAAAGATCAGAATGCTAATCACAAAAAACTGTATGATCTTTTGGGCTGCAGTAAATGAGAAAAAGTGGGAACCAAGTATTACAGGATACAGGTTTATGCACATATGATAAAATACTGCTTTCTAATGTAATTTTGCTACTCTGAACAGATGAAGAGGAAGAAAAAGGAGGAAAATGTTGTATAATTGGTAGAAGCAGAAGTGACTGAGCTGGAGAAAAGGCAAATGTAATTCTGAACGAGGCTGAAGGTTCTGATGGAGTTCCAGAAGTGTTGGTGCTGCTGGACAGGGTGCTGGCCAGACTTGCCTGGCTTTCCACGTGTAGTCCCGGTGTCTGGTGTCCATAAAGATACATCCAAGGGAGTTAGGAGTTATTATTGTTTACTGCAGTGATAGAGGAAAGGAAGAGCCAGTGTGAAAAGAAATGAAAAAGCTTGGTTTGGTGTGTCTAGGCCAGCAAGGCAAACGTTTTTGAGGTGTGATTACAATTTATATTAGAGAACGAGAGAGGGGAAAAAAGCTACCTAAGCTGAAGGCTAACCGGCATTAATGTGAGAGCAGCGTGTGGAAGATGCTATGTCTAGGCTGCAAAGAGGAGGTAAGTTCCTAATTGTTAGTGTAGGCAGGTTCTGGCAGGGCCTTTGCTGGAGAAGAGTGAGGGAAAGAGTTAATTGCTTGTGAAAAGAAGTTTTCTAAAACCTGTTTCAAGTCATGGATGCTAGCAAGAGCAAGGGGGAAACCAGGAAACCCTTTTTGATTGTGTATTTCAAAGTACAGTCAGGAGGTTTACTTGATCTTTTATTGGTTTCATGGGCACATTCCTGTCTTTCCAGAATTCACCCAGGGCATGATTTTGCCCACAATGAATGGTGAACATATGGAAACAGCACCTCAGGTGGCTCCTAAAGCAGAAGACCGCAAGGTAAACAAAACTGAAATCATGCTTTGGGATCAGTGAAGAAAGGTACACTGTATTAGATTCTGGGACTTACAGGAGCAGCCTATGTTGTGTATAGGATGTATACATTCAGGAATTGGAAATATGTGGAATAGGCATGAGTTTCCTTTGGCTGCACATGATGTTTCTTCCAAGCAAGTGATAAATCTTCTTTACATTAAAGTATGGTTGTATCTAATTGCATCTTTACCAAGGGCCTTTGTTTTTCCCCTTGGATATGTGAACCATTTGTTGATTTTTAGTTTGGGGGTTTTTTTGGTGAAAAAAAGAGTGTATGTGTTTGTTTTCCTTGTTTTGTTAGATGGCTGCCAAGAGCAGTACTGCCACATCACAGTCCAAATCCATAGGAGTCAAGATCCCTACCTGTAAGATCAGTTTGAAGGACACCTTCTTAACATCTCCTGACGAGCTCTATCGGGTATTCATTACTCAGGAGGTAATGCCTGGCTTGTTCTGAGAGCTGTTCTTTGCGTATAGGAGGCTCTTCCTAAGAAGAAGTTTTTTGAGAAGTTCTGTAGGACGCTCACAGTCCATGAGAATGGAATAAGAAAGCTGTTCTGCAGAGTAGCTGCTGAAAGCTTGTGCGTGCATCTTTTCACACAGCTGACACGAGGGGATTAATGCCAACCAGAAGCAAGTTCCAGACAGCTGTCAGCACCTGTGTGTAGGTGTATCCCTTACTGCATGTGGCCAGATCACTTAGTATTTACAGTTGTGTCCTCCTGTTTGGTTTTTGCTTTTTCCTTTTCAGGTTTGGTGGTGTCAAAAGCATGCTTTGGGAATAGCTTCCACTTTCCTGCACACTATTGTGTAGTTTAGGATGAGAGAGCAGCATTGTATCATTATTTAAACGTGGTCTTAGTCTTTTGTTCTTCCTATTTTGATAAGAAAAATGAAAAAGCGAAGAATATATTTTCTTAGAACTAGGTTTCAATAAGAAATCAACAAAATAAATCACTGTGTGACTCAGAACACTGCATAGCACTAGAGAGCTGAAGGTTCTTTTCCTTGGGCAGGTGAAATGTTGCTGTAGTGACTAAAAACTTGCTTTTCTGGCCAGGGCAGGGGTTTTGTCTTTTGCTGAAGCTCTTACACTATTGGACTTACCTCCTCTTACAGAACTTTTGTAGCTGGGTGGGAGGCATTGGGCAAAAAATTTGCAGGAAGATAATGTCATGTAATGCAGGTCTACTCCTAAATTCTTTTCAGATGGTCCAAGCTTTCACCCATGCACAAGCCACCTTGGAGGCCGATAAAGGAGGCAAGTTTCAGTTGCTGGATGGCAGTGTCACAGGAGAGTTTGTTGACCTAGTAAGTACTAACTACTTCAGGTGTGTCTTGCTCAGAGGAAGCACTGTTATCAGGCTGTAATTTTATTGGTTCTGTTACAGTGCTTCTGTTAGCTAACTGTGGGGTTCTACCTGGTGCCCAATAGTTATCTATAATTTCTGTGGCTGTTGAAGCATTCCTAGTAGTATGGATTAATGCATGGCACCTCAGTCTGGGGAGAAAATGTGGCTTCCAGTCACAGATCTCCCCTGTCTTTGTGTGATTTTACTTACCAGGGGTTGGAGGAGTGTTAAAGATAGTAACTTACCCTTTTTCTCTTTGGCTCAATTGTCACTAAAGTCTTCTGGACAGGGACTCTGTCTCAGTGTTTGGGGCTGTACTATTGCATATCTTTCTAGAAGGGGATTGAAAAGAAAAGGACACTTAAAATCTCTTTCCCTCTATGTGTGTGTTTCCCAAGGGATCTCTAAGGCTTCATTAATGTCAACACAATTCTGAATGTTTCCTGTTAGACTGCGGGATTTACAAAAAATTATTACTCAGTCTTTTGTCTCCCTTTCCAAGGTTCCTGAGAAGCAACTTGTTATGAAATGGAGATTCAAATCTTGGCCAGCTGGTAAGTAGTCCAGAAATGGACTTGCTTGTCTTTGAAGGATGCCAACCCTGTTTGCCACACTTTATTGTGGCTCATGGTCGGGGAGCACACGATGGGAGCTGCTTCAGTGTTATCCCAGCTTCCTATCCCACATTATCGGGTCTGCATCTTCAGCCTCTCTGTAGAGCAGTGACCAGCTGGGAAGGATGAAGTAGCTGCTTGTGCAGCTGTAGCTGCAACTGCTTCAATCCGCAGGAAGAGGGAGCCCTCTCCGAGCTGTGTTTCTAGGGAAGGCCTACAGCTGCCATAAGTAGACCCTCTGGGAAGGACCTCGAAGAGTCTTTTAAGTGGTGGTCTCTGAAAGGAGGGGCAGAGCAGCCTCTGGGGGCTGTATGTGCTGTACTACACACTGCTGACAGATTTGCTTTGGTTCCTCTAGGGCACTTTGCAACCATTACCTTGAACTTCAATGACAAAGGTGGCGAGACAGAGGTGTGCTTGGAAGGCAAAGGCATTCCTGCCAGTGAGGAGGAAAGAACAAAGCAAGGCTGGCAGCGTTACTACTTCGAGGGCATTAAACAGACATTTGGCTATGGTGCCCGCTTGTTTTAATACCAGTTGCTGGGAGGCTCTGCCTGAAGACTCTGCCACATGGACTGATAAATTTCTCGCCTGTTCCTTTCTAATCTTGGCCCTGCCGCCGAGTAAAGTGGGATGACAGGTGATGAGGAAGGCCATGGAGCAGCACCACTTTCAGTCCCTCACTGCTTTGTGCATGTCTTGTGCTGCAGGGGATTCTCTTACATGTACATACTTCTATTGCTAAATAAACCTAACTTAAAAAAACACTTTGGAATTTGCGTCCTCAAATTGGCTTAAGTTCAAAGGGTTGGGCGATGGGATGAGGGAGGGTTCTGTCTGGAAAAACACTGATCAATGAGGATTGCTGATGCCAATGTGATTTACTCCTCACTTCTGGGGGAGTACAGAGCATGAGCTTGATGCAGTTTTTAGTCTGAGCAGCTGCTCATTTTCCCTCTGCTTTTGATCTGCCGCTAGTAAATGTTTCAAACTTTTCCCATTTTTGAAGGGATCTGTGATCCTGTTCAAGCTGTTCCTCTCCTTTGCAAATCGCCCTCAACACGGTCGTTTCTTACACTTCCACTAGTCTGCTCTACAAGAATGACAGTCATGCAAACCAGTGCTAGGGAAACTCCCACCTACAGAATGGTTCTAGAAGGCTGTGGAGCCCAGGGCCAGCCACCACCGAGAGCTTCAGGCCAAAGCAAACTTTTTTTTCAGAAATAAATCCCACCTCCATTTAGAGTCCACAGAGTGCAGTACTTTTTGCTCATCTACTTCAGCTATTGCTTTAACTGGTGAGGAAGAAAAAAACCCGCTTGTTCTCACCTGCTAATACATTAGCTCCTAGAGCTGTCTTCAAAAGCAATGAAGTTGTTTATAGGAGGGGTGAAAATTTCAGTGATCAGAAGTGTCAACCTGCTTAACCCCAAGGGTGACAAGAAGTGCTTGGTTTTCTTTTTGAGGCATGAGCTTCTCTTGTATACTTTTTCTCCCGTTTCCTGCAGAGCTCCTCTAGTAAGCTAGAACAGAGTAATGTTACTGGGTGAAATTTACTAGGTTTGGGATTTTTCTTGGGGCTTTTTTTTCCATTTTTTAAAGTATGAATCATATGTGGTAACTGTGCTTTCAATAGAGGAGACAGGAAAAAAACTTCAGTGCCTGTTTAAAAAAAACCCTGAATGTAGTTGTTGGAGTCTCCTTTTAAACTATGAAGAGCATTCTGCCTGTTCTCACTACTCCAAAGTGCTGAAGTATGAAAAAATCATGATAAAGTGTGTACAGACAGACATCAAGAATGCAGCATGGAACGAAATTCGTAGTGTGTACTCATCCCTGGGCTGATCTGTGAGAGCAAAAGTTGTACTAAGAGGCACCTGGAGGTAATGGTAGAGCTTCCCTGTGCCATGCAGGGTTGTCTTCCCTAAAGCACTGTCTGGCTGGGAAAATGGATGCAGGTATTTTGCTGGGATTTTTGTGCACAGATGAACTACTGTATGCACCCAGTAGGCTGCGGGGGGGTGGGTAACAGAATGGAGCCACACTGACCTCACTGCACAGCCTGTTTGGGAAATCCTAGGCAGAAACATGGGAAACCTTAAACAGCAGGGCTAGCGAGTTCACAGCCAAAAATTTGGTAAAAGGAGAGCAAAATTATTTAAACCTGAAAAAAAATAGGTTGTCCTAAGTCAACTTGAGACAAACCTGTCAGCTGAGTTGCAATGTCTTTGCTGTGCTTTGGCAGCTCTGCTGCAGTAGCAGCACTCGCCTGCTGCAAGCTCTGCTGGCACAGCTGGGCCAGGGCAGCAGAAGGCAGGCCCTGCTAATCACCTGCTGCTGGAAGGTTAGGAAGCGGGACAGGAAGGCAACTGAAGTGGAATTTTAATTGCCTTCCTTTCATCACAAGCAGGGTTTACTTCAGGCATCCTGCTGCTACTCTAATAGGGCACGCTTCGGCCTCAGCCAGCAACCCACATGCATGGGGCTCATGGACTCAGAGCTTTGCTTGGAGGCCATTTGAGGGCTCTTCCAGCAAAACTGACTACCCTGAGTTATGCTGGTGCTTCCCCAGCTGGCTCCCTGCCCCGCAGGCTGGAAGTCACCATCCCCACAGCAGAATAGGCTGTGTAATGTAGCCATGCCTTGGCTGCCGTTCACACGTGAGTCTCTTGGACTAACCCAGCAGTGAAGGAAAGCTTGTGCTAAAAGGCCAGGCTGTGCACTGAGGCAGAGCATGCCAGGTTGTGCCAGCTCTAACGAGGCACAGCAGTGGTAATTACGGCCTTACACCACTTCAGATGTTTACTTGGTGAAGGAGATCTGAGCCTTAAGTCGTGCTAGAGAAGGTCGCTGCACTACATCTGCCTACTGCCCGCAGACACACACTCCTTCAGCAACAGCTGACCTCCAGGGCAGCTACACGATGCTAATGAGAAACCCCAGACCTCTGCTTTATTTGGAAGTGTCAGGAGACAGTCACAGTTTAGTAGTCCTTCAGCTATTTGGGGAAGGGAGGGATGTGTAAGACTGGGGAGAAAAGCAAGGTTCAGTATACTCCTGCCCAAAGAATCTCTAAGAATCTGACATAGGATAGGAAGGAAAGTCTTGTAAATTAAAGAAAACAAAGGTTAAAAAACCAGAAAACAGAAGTTAATTTTCACAGTGATGAAAGTTAGGGGTCAATCCTCACTGACTATGCCGTTATGAGGCACGTGGAGATAAGTAAGGAGCAGCCATCAAACAATAAACCGAAAGTGGTCTTTGAACTTTTTTAAGACTATAGGCAATGCTCTAGATAATAGTTTTATTAGCAAATAAGGAAAGGCCTAATAAAGCTAAAAAAAAAGAAAAAGAAAAAGAAAAAGAAAAAGAAAAAAAGAAAAAGAAAAAGAAAAAGAAAATTACATTACCACTCCTGCTGTAAATGACAAGTTTGGATCAAAAATGATCTTGAACAAGTGGAAAAGTGAGGTCAGCAGGACTACAGCTGAAAAGGTGCAGTGTGTTGGGGTTTGGTTTCTTTCTAATCTTCTGTTCCAGAGGTGTGCCACCAGCACAGAAGACTAATGCGGCCACACAGTGGGGTGTGTCCCTTCACAGCCAGAACAGGGGTGTCTGAAAGGTTTGTTTCTTCTCTAGAACTACAGTTTTAACTCAGGGTCCACAGACCACAACCACACCTTCCTCTTTCCTAGGTAAATACCAGGCATTGCAGTTCCGGCCTGCTGCACAGGCTTCACCTAAACTCTCTTGGCATTATCATTCTGTTTTCTCCTTCCAGAGGAGAGAGATCCCTCTGGGCCCAGCTGGGTTTTTTGTGTGCTTTCTAAGAAGCAGATTCTTGGAGCTGGAGTCCCGAAAAACATCAGACAGGTAACGGGATCTCTGTTGCTGTAAACATGTTCCTACAAAATCCCATGTTCATCCCTGAGTGATGGGCTTTACTTACCCCACCTGTGCCCCAGCAAAATCTGGGCACAGCCCCTTCTGTGTGCAAACACCACTGCATGCTGCATGCCAGGGGACTGGTCCAGCTCAGTTCCAGTCCAGGCTGGCAGACTCAGACAACTCAACAGCAACTGGTCAAGAAGTTTTGTGTTCAAAGCAGCAGGCAAAAGTGCAGCTTAAGACTACCACAGACTCACCCTATGATTTCAGGTGACATCTCCAGGTCTTCAGCACCTACAGAATTAGGGCAGGAATTCCTCCTGCTTCCATCCTCTGGCTGTGGGATTTCTATATCCCAGGAGTTGCACAGCAGGGTTCATCAACCAATACAGCAAGGACCTTGTTGCAGAGGATAAAAGCACATTAGGCATGTTATATCCATAGCAGTAACTGCTGAGTCCCCTTCCAGGGAAAGTGATTTTCTCTGAGCAGAGTGGAGCTCAGCCTGCTCCCCCTCACTTGGGCTCCATGCAACAATATTTTTGATGTTGCAGAAGGCCAGTAAGGAGCCCCTAGCATCCTTCACTGAGAGGAGCCACCTGCCCCTCATTGGCCAGCAATGGTGCAGGCAGCTGTGAAGCAGAGTACCATGCCTTTGACAGATAAGCAGCCAGCACAAAGCAGAAGGAGCAAGAGAGAAGGAGGGGAACCAGCTGGAAACAGCAAGAGCTTGGAAGTGTTTATGATTTACGCACTAAATTAACAGCAACAAAAAGTTGTGATCCCTGGAAAGCTTTGCAAATTTCCCTGCTATAATTAGCTGTTGGCTCTGGAGTTGGTTTGCCAAACCAGTTTTTCAGCTGGGGTGCTGCTGGGATTTTTCCCCTCCTGCTTCCATGCCAAATACTCCTGCTTAAAGTGGTGTGCTGGACCATCAGCCAGTACCCAGCTCTGGCCAGGCTGACCATGGAATCAAACCCAAGGTCTGGTCTGGGGCACAGGCAATGCATTTGCTTCTCAGCACCTGACCCTGAGGGCCTTTTTGTAGGAGGCCTCCTTCCCTGTAAGCAGAACTTCACATATCCTATGGGCTCCAGATAGCCTTTCTTACCTGTGACTTTTGCCGCCAGACAGCTTCAAATGCTGATGTTAAGGGAAGGAAGAAAAGCCATCAGGGCCCCAACTCAGGCTGGGAACCCAAGACATACATTGTTAAACATAGTATCATCCCTCTCAACCAAAATAAATAGCAACACATGCTTCAGGCACAACTGAATGACATCAGCATGACATATACATTTATAAAGTGCTTTATTGCAGCATCAAATTAATGAACTCTTCTCTGTGAAATTTTGAGGAAATAAAAGACATTTTATATATATATTATATATATATATAAACCCAGTAAACTTAAGGAGTGAAAGCTTAGAAATTCATCACTTAAATAGCAGTGGGCTGGACAGAATCTTTGATGGGATATAAACACTTGCCTAATGTCTACTTTTCTCACGGTGTTCTGCAAAGCCTCACGGTGTGTAAGGTGCTTGTATGAGGAACAACGGCGCTTGTTTCTCATGCTCCAGTTTGTGCCTGTATTGTTCAAACCCCAGAGGAAGCAAGGCAGAACAGCTACTTGGCTCTCAACTAGATTTTGGGGGGGGCATCAGGGAATGGGAGAGTATCAATGCAAGAATTTTTTTTACTTGCCCTTGGCTAGGAACTCCAGTTATTACAGAAATTACAAGGTTTTTTCTGGGGTTAGACTGGTTGGTACAGCCAGCGTAAAGAAGAGGAGGGTAAAAATCATGGGTAACACTCCTACAGTAAGAGCACTTCCTTAGAGAGCAGCCAGTCTAACAAACAAACTTCCTGAGCTTTTGCAAGTCTTCCTCAAGAAAGACTGTTTGTAGAAGTCCTGCTTCCATGCGTGGGTCCAATACTGAACACTAGGCACATTCAACAGGAGGTTGCTTTAAAGAAGTCTCCACTGATGGTAAAAAAACTCCACTGAGAGTTTGATGATGTCAATGATAGCATATGATATGGGAGAGGAAATACACTCTGCTGAATGACTGCAGTTACCAAGCTCATCCTTCCATGACTTCAGATGCTCGATTTGTTTGCTTCCATGTTTCTTGCTGAGGCTCCCTGGCTCCCAGAACCAAGCCACCAGATCACTGTCACCCCCTCTTGACGACCTCTATATGACCTACCTCTTTGCCAGAAACTAGCGAGTGAATGACCATCTGGGCTAGAGAATGTGTAGTGATCATGAAAATGTTCCAAGGTCTAGGTCTCCATCCATGCTTGTTTAGCTCTCTTCTTCCTCACTGTTTACAGAACACTGGTCGTCTCAGACTGCATGTCTGTTGGGAAATGGATGATGTCTACCTGTATTTTGATAGAACCCATATCCAGAGTCTAGGGATACGAGGATGTAATAACAGTTGAGTGAGAATAATTCAGTTCTAATTTCATTAATACTTTTGTTTTACCAGACTTCATAGCTTCAGTCATAGGTATGAATGACCAAGGATGCAATATTCTATCAGTAACCAAGGCAAATGGATCATCATACATTCAACAGATACAAAGACATCCCCAGAAAGACTGATGGTCAACCAAGGACCTCTGCAACCAGTTTTTTGGTTCTACAGTGCCCTGTAGAAGTACACGGAGTAGCTAGCAGCCTTGTGTGAAACTTCTAGTGTAGAAATGACTCCATTTTTCTTTATGTGTGCTTGACTTTTATTTCCCCTGATGCATAAAATTTGTTAAATAAAAGCTATAATTTTTCTGCCAGTTCAGCAACTGAAAGTCCAGGGACAAAGGTGCTCAGCCTAGTTTCTCTGCAGAAAAGCTTCAAAATTATGCTGGGAGACACTGCCATGGACCTATGAAAAGCTGAATAAAGCCCAGGCAAGGTCAAAGTGCCAACAGAGAGCATCATGATCCCTGATCTGTGGACACCAGGTATTGAGATCATTAGCATGTGTGTGTCTTCCTCCTCTGGAGCCACACTTGTGAGCCTGGCCTGGAAGTGAGCCTGAAGGGTCTGTGGCTCAGTTTGTCTGGGTTGCCTCCAGGTGGGGACCTGGGCAGACACAGAATGGAGCAGCTGGGGACATGGGCAGACTCAGCATGGAGCAGGGCCTAGCTTGGCTGAGTGCTTTTTGCTCCTCACCAGCAATGGCATGAGCAGTGGTCAAGGTGCCTCCTGCCCCTGGCAGGGCTGTGAGTGGGAAACACAGGACTTTCTTCTGGGCTGTGTCACAGATGCTCCTGAGATCCTCTGGAGACTGCCAACGGGCCACGGTCTGGCAGAGGGCTAGTGCTGTGACTACACAGATGGTACCATCCTGTTTTCCCAAGCACCAAGGCAAAGGAGCTGAAACGCATGAGTGGTGTGTCCCCATGCTGACCTCCTCTGAGGTCCACCTATGTGTAGCTTTGGCAGCCAAAACTCTGGTGACTAGGCAACCTTGCCAAGGAAGTCCAGGCAGCCAGTCTCCTCCTGCCCCACAGCCCCCTCCCCCAGACCTACAGACCCTGATAAGTCCTTCCCTGCTCCTCCCCAACCATGCATGCACAAGGATGGGGGAGGCCCTGCTCTGTATGTGTGGCTGGAACAGCCCTGCACTGTCTAGGAAGACCTACCCCCAGTTTCAGACATAAACCAGTGTGTGCCTGGGCAGGTGTACAGACAAGAGCAGGCAGCCATGCCTGCAGCAGCTCCTCTGATGTGGTGTGAAGCCAGCAGGAGATGAGCCCACTTCACCCTGTGCTCGGCTTTCAGGCTGTGTTGAAAGGTCACAGAGAATAAAAGCAGACAAGAGCAGCCCCTTTTTCCCTTTACACCTCCCAGCCCCTGCTGCTCTCCACATGCCAGGCCAAGAGCCCTGAACTGCAGGACTGCCATGGGTGGCATGGCAGGGACTGCACCACAATAACCTCCAGCACCCTCAGAAATAGGAGTGGGGCTGAGACATCCCTCTGGGGGGACGAGACAGACGGCACATCCTCCCCGTTTTGCCTGGCACCACTGAGGAGCCCATGAGCAGGGTCAGGGCTGGCCAGGCTGCGCAGGGGTGCAAGCCAGTGGTGGTCGTGGCACCTTTTGAGAGTGGCTGTGGCTAGTACTCCTTGGCCTCCTGCAGCTGGGACAGGTACTCCTCCTCTGTGGGGTTGTCAGCACACCGATGCCCATTGTTGGGGGGCCGGACGGCGTGATACCGGCTCCAGTCACCCTTGCACAGGATCCAGGGCAGCATGTCCACCTTGTAGTGCAGCTCTGGAGAGAATTCGGTGCTGATGAGGTTGGGGACACCTGCCCCCTTGCCGCGGGTGATGAGGCGGGTGTGCTCATCATAGCAGCAGTGCTGGGCAGCCAGGGTGGTGCTGTCAAGGGAGAGCATGGAGCGCAGGCAGAAGCGTGCCGTGGGCTTGTAGATGTCCAGGCGCTCCTTGGGGCCGCTGGCATCCCGCCATCGGAAGCTCTTGCCCTGCTGCTCATCACGCAGGTTGACGGCACTGTAGACGGCCTCCAGTGGGTAGGAGCAGGGGCAGCTGGGCAGGTCCGTCAGCACCTTGCTCAGGTACTTGGTGAGGAAGTCACTCTTGCAGTTCAGCCACTTCTCACAGCTGTCCACTTCTGGGGAGACAGCACCAAAAGGGTGAGGGCATGCACACTCTGCACTCAGCTGCCGTTTGCCTAAAGCCATGCCAACACCACCAGTTGAGCCTGCAACCACCAGGCAGGAGCAACCAGGCTCTTGGGATGAGCTGGAGCCAGGCTCCACCCCCAAGGCAGTGACAGAGGGAAGGGGTTTCGTACTGGGGCAAAAGCTGGGAACGTTCCCTCACAGGAGAGCGCACGTGGCAGGCTGGCCTCAGCCAATGAACCCTAAAGCAGGACTGTGTTGTACCAGGGCTGTGGGAGTAACAGGGTTTCCCAGCATGACCACTGAAGCCTGTACATGGCAATGGTTTAGGTGACTTAGGTCTGGACACCAGACACAGGACCCCTTCGCTGAGCCCTCCCCACCAGCCAGCTATGACCCTCCCAAGGTCTGTCACTGAAGCCCCCAGTGCAAAGAGAGGCAGAGGCTGACCTGAGTTGAACAGCTCTGTGGTGTTGTCATTTTTGAAAGGCGTCTCCTCTGTGGGGAAGACCATTTCTCCTTCTGCTCCTTGAGACAGAAAAAAAACAAAACAAAGAGCCCAGTTGAAGATCAGGAGGAACTGTGGATTTTTCCCTCTGTATGTGCACCAGACACCATCCATCCCCCAGCCCCTCTCCTGCCACTTCTTTGGTAACATGGGCCTGTGTTTGGAAGGAAGGGCCGGCAGCAAGACCGGCCCAACAGAGGCTGTTAGGTATGTAAATCCCAGTGGATAGAGCTGGATCTCAATATGCCTCAGGTGAGGATTTCAAGCTCCCAATGTGAGAGAGGTGCAAGAAGTCACAGACCACACTTGATGCCAGTTCTACCACCCCTGGGCCCCACACAGCTGCCTGGGGAGTCATGAAGCCAAATCATAGCTTCTTTGTGGAAACAAAGCCCCACGGTCATTAGCCCTGATCACATTAAACATAACTAATTCTTGAAGCACGAGCAATGCCCAGCCTGCAGCAGTGGGGGACAAGCCCACATCCAAGTCAGACAGTGCCCAAGGACTGATATGGCCAGGGGCTCACCAGGGCAGTGTGTCAGATCGCAGGTCCTCGACTCTGTCGCTGTGCAGGCATAGCCACAGGACCGGGTCCTCTTCTGGTTGCCACTGCCACAGGTGATGCTGCAAGGGGACCATGGGCTCCACTCCTCCTCATCTTCATAGTCTGTGCACGGCAGGGAAGAGGCAGAGAGTGATGGACCTCAGCAAAGCTTTAGCAGGAGGGGAGACAACAGCCACCTGGGACCTCCCTCAGCTCTGTCTCCATCCCTGAACAACGACAGTGCTGCCTGGGGCACGGAGGTGCCCAGCCACGCAATGCCAAGGGCCAACCCCATCCTCACTGCCAGCCCCACAGAAGCAGCCCTGAGCAACGGCTCTGATTCTCACAGCTTTACCCCCAGTCATACCAACACGAACAGGTACCTCTGCCCACCCCCGCAGGACCATGACGCACACTGACCATGAAGCTGAACATCAAGTATTAGCAAAGGTTGGCTGGTTTTGGGGCCATGGCCAGGAAGCTGCAGGAGGGAGCTGCTGTGGTGCCCTGGTCCATCTGCCCACTAGAATCTGCCGTCTAGCTCTCTGCACCTCCTCTTTTGGGGGGAGCACCCAGGTCTGTGGAAAAGGCTTCCGGCACTGACGCCACTACAGGATCTGAGTTAATGGCAGCAGCACTTGTCATTAAACATTTACATTGTATGTCTCATCTGAGCATGCCTTTGCTAGAGCCCATGCTCCAGTGTGATTACATGCAAGGACAATTCCCACCAGGACATTGGCATGTCTGACTGCTGGCAGCCCCAGCTGAGTGTGCTGGTCTTGCTCCTTGGCATGCTTGCTTATTTTGTAAGCAGGAGCTGAGCACCAGTGTGCTGTGATTCCCGGTGCAGGGCTGCAGGCCAGGCAGGAGAGGGGAGGGCATTGCTGGTCTGCAGGGCAGCTGCAGGTGCCAAGAGAACTCACCATAATTATATTTTTCCTTAAAGATCCAGTTCTTCTGCCCGGGCCATCGCTGGTCCCAGTTACCGCCTACTCCACTAAGCATGGACTCCTCCTCCTCATACTCTGTTGTGTAATCTTCCTCTTCATCATCATCCTCTTCTTTTTCCTCCCTGTCCCCTACATCCAGGTTGTCATCCTCTTCCTCCTCTTCCTCCTCCTCTTCATCTTCCTCCTCCTCCCCCTCAGCAGGGTCAGTGTATTCCCAGAAGAGGGGCCAGAAAAGGTCCTTGTGAGACAACCACTCAGAGGATGTCAGAGACCAGTCATTGCTTGTCTCCTTCAACAAGTCCATCTCCATCTCAGCCTGAGGATCATCCACCACTTCAATGGTCACCTGGTGGGCAGATATGAGGCAAGGCAGTGAGCTGGGGCACAGCCCTTGGACGGACCTTACCAGACCATGCACTGGTTCCCAGCCCAAGAGGCCAGAGACACTCAGGACTGCAGGACTCTATGAAGAGTGCAAATGGTCTCTCCTCATCCAGAGGGACTGAGCAGGGATGGAGTGGGAAGCACAGGGTGGCTGGTGGTCACCCACAGGGGCCAACTCCACCCTTAGAAATTGAAAAATCACCCACGTTAGGAGGGTTTTTTTACTCCTGCTCTGTGAAGAGGGGCTGGGGGGGGGCAGGAGAAAGGCTGTGAGCAAATTCCTCAGTTGAGGATCTTCTCTATGCCAGCTATCTGCAGCTGGTAGTCACCAAGAAAACAGATGACAGCAGACACACAGACCCTGCTCATGAGATCTTTTCTCTTAAGGAACCAAATGAAGCTGGAGAGCACCACTTTCACCATGGGGCTCACCCTCATCCCCCTGCAGCCTTCCCAAACCCACTCCCCACCTGGATGTTGGGGTTCTGGGCACTCAGGTCCACATTGGCCAGCCCTGGCAAGTTCTGCAGGTCCAGCATGAAGGGCAGGCTCTCCTCCTGTCCAGCAGCACTGGGCTGGGGCAGCGCTGGGCTCCTGGCAGCCTGCTGAGCCAACCCTCTGCGCCTGTGGCGCCGCGGGCTGGCCTGCCCCCCGCGCCTCAGCCCCCGCGCCTTGCCCGAGGGCGGCAGCTCCTCGTCCCCTGCTGAACGGGGGCTGGATGACGCTGAGACCTGGAGAGGGGAGAGTCAGAGAGAACATCTCTTGAGGGTGGCGGTGCAGGGCAGGGAGCAAACCACTACCCAACAAAGATGGGTCTGGTCTCCTGCCCCAAACAGTTCCTCCATCCCACCTTATTGCAGCATGAGGATAGCAATTAACATGTTAATCAATCAAGTTAATACCAAGTGCCCTGTGCTGTGCCAGTGCTGCTGCACTTGAACCTACAGGTCTATTCAGACTGGTACTTCCCAACCCCATGACCATCACCTCTGCACCCCTCTGCTGTCCCATTGCCCATCTCACCTGGCTTTCCACATCTCACTCTCTCTTTTTTAGCTATTTCTCAGTCCCTGGAATGGGTTGACAGCAAGGGTTGCTTCTGGTCACAGAGTTACCACAGGTCATGTTTAATCATTTTATATATTTATATGAAAATTTTACAACCAAGGCTTTATGACAAAGAGGAAAACCTCACCCAAATAAATTGTTCTGTAGTACTGGTATTAGGGCAGACAACTTCAAGCAACACAGGTTTAATTGAAACTTCTGATGGTGCCCAAAGGCTACCGCAAAGACAGAATGAAACTGCTGGCATTTATAACCCAGCTACCTTTAGCTCTTTGGGAAAGGGAAGATGCCCAGCCAAACAAGTCAACAAAACTCACTTGTGAGTGCTGCCAATGGCTCTAAGTGCTGCTGCCCCTCCCAGGGCCACATGGCTAGCCCTCCAGTCCCAGGAGGAGCAGCGGTAGCAGACAGGGAGCCTTGCCTGAGGGGCAGCACCAGCCATCGGGGGGCCAGGGAGGTGGCCAGCAAATGCTGCGCTTGCACCGAGTTCCCACGTTCCTCGTCCCGCCCTCGGTGCGCACTGGCACGAAAGAGCGTGACTCCAGGGGCCAGCAGGCTCCAGTGTGCCCAAGAAACCCGAGATGGGAACAACTGGCAAAGCCCCCCCGGAGGCACGGGCGTCCTTGGGAAGGTCTGCAGGGCCCCGCAGCTCCAGGCTGAGAGCAGAGGTGCCCGAACTCCCAGCATCTCCGCCAGTGTCTGCCTATTTCTGGCTGCCCAGCTGAAACCCCCTTTTGTTCCCAAGCTCTCACCCTTCGCGTCAGCCCAGTCGAGAGCCGTGGGATTAACGAAGAGCATGGAGTGCCCCCTCCCCACGGCGCCGGGCGGGGGGGACGCAGAGAGGCATTTCTACCTGCAATTAGAGCCAGATGGTTTGGGGAAGGACTCCCCTCCCTTTCATCCTGATCACTGGAGCACTTCAAAGGCAGCTGGAGCCTAGCCAGACTCTCATGAGCGCACACAGCCCGTCCCCAGCCCTGTCCCTGTACATCAAAGCCCACGATCCTTCCATCCCAGGGGGAGGGAAAAGAGCAGCAGGGACGCTGCTGGTCCCTTGGCTGCTGCCCAGAGCAGGCTGATCGCAGGGAAGGGCCGGTGACAGACTTCACCAGATGGGCCCGGAGGAGAGGGCTGCAGAGAGGACAGAACCTGGGCTCTCCAGAGAGAGCATTTGGGCCCTACCCCTCTCCCTGGCCTGGAGGACTCCTGTGGCACTGCTGGTAGCAAACCTGAGCAGAAAGACTCCCTGCATACACCTTCTCCTCCCAGCTACCTCTGTCCCCATGCAAACCACAATGGTTTTGAGAAGAATGCATGGGAATGATGCCTGGCTCTGTCTCAGCCTATTTCCCAGTGCCTTAGCCCCTTGCTAGGTCTCCTGTCATGTCCCAGGAGTCCTTGACAAGGAGCAAGGAGCCCAGGTGGAGCAAAAACTGCATGTTGGGCTGAGCAGGCAAACCTGGCTATGTCCCAGTGCTGCCTGCATAACACTGCTTGCTGATGTTGGGTTTGCTGCCAGCTGCACATGCCCGACAAAAGCCCTGCACAGGAGACTGACAACAGTCCTACAAGGCTGGCGTTCCTGCCTAATTTGCCAAGAGCTTTTTGGGCCGGGTAAGCTCATTTCACACACAACCCAAATTTAATACACATGGAAAGTGAGGTCTCCTCTAGCAACAAGATCTGAGCTCACCCAAGGACACCAGAGCAAGCAAGCCAGGAACAGACTCAAAGTCTCCAAATTTACACTCAGTGCCTAATTCAGATTTTACGCCCAAACAAGCTCAAGAAATTCAGAGTACTGTTCCCACAGGGAAAATATAAAACTGCTCCAGGGGGACTGGCTGCAAGAGTGTTGCAGGGCAAACAGAACTCCCTCAGCTCCCAGATACTCTGGAGGCATAAGCACAAGGGTGGCTACCCCGGATGGCCAGGAGCCCTTCAGCAATGGTCACTACAATGTACCACCCAACTCTTCCCTCCTGTTGCCATCTGTCTTGCTCTGAAGCTTTGCAGGGTTAAAATCTGTCCCTGCATCAGATGTAAGGCTCAGTGCCCTGCCCCAGGCAATCAATCCATGGATTGAACAAGCTCTTAGAAGGCCCAGTGCTCCCTCCAGGTCAGAGGGTCCATGGCATCAGATGTGTCTTCTCCAAGTCATCAAGGGTCCCCTGACAGCCACAAAAGCAGCTGCCCTTGAGGTTTGCACCCCTGCTGCGTGACACCCACCATCTCCTCTGCACTGTCCAAGGAGCAGCTGGATAAAGCCATCAAGCCTGGAGCTAGGCCACTGCAGTGGGCTAAGGGAAGAGAAGACTTTGCTTGTCCAGAGGGAACACTCTATTCCCCTGCTCTCTATAGAGCACAAGAAAAAGTCTGCAAACCACTGGACAGCTGATCAGCAGCAGCTCCCTTCTCCTTCCACCACCATGGAAGCAGAGTGCGGTGCTGGGAAGCCATCAATGGCTTGCAGATGAGATCCAGCCTTCTCCTGTGACCAGCCAGCGCCAAGCAAAGGAAAAAGCTGAACAAGGAATTGCTACAGCTGCTTGTGTTTACACTTGGCATATCCTACCTGTCTGGGAATTAGGATTCCCAGGGTAGGAACCTGAGAGAAACTCTGGGGCAGCACTCCGGAAACAACATGGACTTTCCATTTGTGAAGATCATGTTTTAACTGAAGGCTACAAGCAGGATCACACCTGCCTACCTACCAGCCCAGGAGCCCTTCCCACATAGTCCAGGCTGTCCCACATGTAGGACTGATCACTGAAACACCTTGAGGCACAAGCTTGGAAGAGATGCTTGGAAGAGGAAGTAACTCATTAGAAATTCACCCCAGTGTCATGCCCACTTTGTACATAACACGGGCAACAAGGTATGTGGAAAAGGTGTGGGAAAAAGCCACACACCATTGCTCTAGAGATTAAAGGCTGACATTTTTCCATTTCTAGTCCATACACCTCTATTAGAATTGCTCAAATATCTGGAGATGATGAAGAGAGCAGCCACAAAAACATTTCAAGGGATGGAAAGACTTTTCCAGTGAAAGACTTGTACAATTAAATTTGTTTGTCTTGCTGAAAAAGGAAAGCAGTGACTCAGTTTTCCAGTTCTTTAAGGCAGTAATCCATCAGGCACCAGAGACTCTATAATCCAGAACAGAAACACATGATAGGAAGCAATGTGCCCAAGTCAAAGCCAAACAAATTTAACTGAGAAATAAGAATTGTGCTTTTAATGCCATAGGTAATTAACCACAGGAACAATTAACAAGAAAAGTGACAATTTCTCTTGTGGAGACTGTCAAAACCCGCATCACTGGGCTCAACACATGAATACTGCAACTGCACTTGGGATGACATTCAAGGCTCTAGTAATTTCTTCTGCTCTAGAAATTTGTGATTTTGCTAGAAATGTTTGTAAGGCTTTGAACTAAATCTGGGTTAAGGAAGCAAATGACCAATGTTCATGTGCTGCAGCTCTTACCATTAGAGACATGACATTTCAGATCCTACAGAAGCTCAAAACCTGAAAACATCATCAGACTAGTTCTTGTGCTGTACTGCACTTTGGCAACGAGGGACACCACCCCACTGCCACTTACACAACCACAGGTACTTGTCCCTCCAGCAAGTTCCTCAGCACCTCTGTTGGTGTTGGAAGTTGCCAGAGCACCGAACAGCAGTGCCCTTTGTAACTACACACACTGCTGAGCAGAGCTACCCCTCATCATGGGGTTAAACCAATCCAAGTACATCTGGGAGAACTCCCCTGGCAGTGAAGCACTGCTAGAGCTTGTGCATCAGCAGCCAGTGGGGCAAGCAAGTCACCAGCACAGGACAAACTCAGAGGATGCAGCTTCTACCCACACCTATCCCAAGCCAATTATCGAGCACATAAACTCATTCAACTCGAACCAAAGAAACCTGTGCACACGGCAGGCAGATCAGAGGCAACATTCAGGCTGTGCTTTGGGCTTGTTAACACTGCAGTGAAGAAAATGACGTATTTACTAAAGGCTGGTATCACACTGAGCTATAATTATAAGGAATGGGGGCTTTTGTTGCTTAATCATTACTGCTTGTGTTAGGTTTCCTTTGAACAGTTTTACCATGCTGTATTGAAACAAGAAACCACCAGAAGAACTATTGATCTTTTCCTGAATAGACCTTCCTTTTCTTTCCCCCAAGCTCTCTCCAACATTATTTTAAAATTTGTCTGTTGCAAACTTGCCCACTTATGAATTAGTCAAGTACAATTTTTTTTTAAAACCATAAAACTTTTCTTTTTGTATTTACGCAAATGATTTATGCAAGGATCTGGAGAAAGTATTAAAAAAAAATAATCTTTGGATTGAAACTGGGCAGGAACAACTCCAAAGTAGGATTTAATATAAAGCCATACTAAAAAGCTATGGAAGTAGAGGAGGCTGGTTGGATGCATTAGAAGGAAGCCCAGCATGTCTGGGGTTAGCTCTAGGGCTGCAGTTTGCAGAAAGGCTCATGACAATTTTTGCTGGTGGGATGGGGAGAAAGGGAGGTTTTTCTAGTGATAACAGGTAACACTGTTGTCTCTTTAAAATAAAGTAAGGGTGAATAGCAGGGTAACCACCAGGAACAAATGCTGTGTGCCGTGATGCCTCCCTCCCAGAGTAAATGCTTTCTCCTCTATCCAGCACTGCTCAAAAAAAGGGCTTTTTTCCAGCCAGCTGAAACCACTGCAGCCTCCTGAGGCCTGTAGTTTGATCCTTCTGGATCATAACCCAGCCACCAGCACATAACCTGTCTACTGGCAGTCTTTCAGCCACACGGAAAATCCATGGGACGCACATTAGGCAAGTGACCTCTGCCACCCATCAGCTCATCACCCACTTAAGGGATTTCCCAGAGCCATGACAGAGCACAGGGTCTCCTAGAGGTGTCAAGAGCTGGCTGGGTACCTAGGAGATAACAGGGAAGGCAAACATGCCATTCAGTTCCTGTTACTGTCTGTAAGACCTTCTGAGCCACAATCTCAGACATCAGATCCAACACATTTAGATTTGCAGGCAGGTGGCTTAGCAGGAGCTATCACTCAGGATTTTAACATGTGAGCTCTGGAAGATCTGCCAGAGGTAATTTAAAGAAGTCAACACCTCCAGACGCCTCCCTCTTCTTGTGCCCTGGGTTACACTCCTGCCTGCAAAGGGGCGGTGGCATAGGTGAAAAGCAGAACTGAGACTTCCCAAATGCTGTACTACCCGGTCCACCTCAGGATCAACTTACATGGGTGTTGGGGGGGGAGTTATTGGTTTGTTTGTTTGCTTTTGTTGGTTTGTTCTTTTCTTTTAATAAAGACTCCCTTTAGGTTTTAGGAGAGTTCTGCAAGTGCTCATGGAACAGACCAGGCACTTGGTTATCATGCTTACATGGGCAGATCCTGTTTCTGACAGACCAGCAGGGGCCAGCAGCAAACAGTGGGCTGTGCAGATAATTATTATGTCCTCATAATTATAATTTTCCTGCAGTTATCAAAATACTTTAGATCATATGGTATCACTTTCTTTTCTAACTAGCTTCATTTCAACTCTCTTGGGTAGGGAGCTGCAGGAGGCAGCATCAAAGGCTTCCTCATGTTTCACATTTATTTTCATGTCTCACAGTTGCAACAACTGTAATCTCAAAACTCTTTCCAAGGTCGGTGACTCAGTTGCCCCTGAGGCAGATTCAGCCCTGGAGGAGAAGGCACCACAGCACAGAGAAGCAGCAGGACCATGATGAGCAAGGACACAGCATAGCTGACTTTGTGTAAGACCAAAAATGAGGAGGATGTCCAGGCTACAGAGAATGCTCCTCACCGTGCATCCCACTGGCACAGCCCAGCTCCTCGCACCACAATCACTTTCCTGCGTGTGTGCTCATGAGTAAATTGCCCATGGCATCCTCACTCCCCTGATCACTTGTGACACAAGGAGGAAAAGCAGCAGCTGCATGGCCTTTCACCTCACCATGCCAAGTTGTTGCCCTTCTCATGCAGATCATGGTTGTTCCACTGGCAGATGTTTCTCTACCATGAACATCTTCTCCCTCTTTAACACTGAGAAAAATTTCTTTGTCTGCAAAATTCCCATTTTGCAGACAAAGAAAATGGCATGCTCCTCAGGCAGCCTGCGGCAAGGCCAGGCATACATGCAGGTCTCCCACATCATGCTTGGAGAAGACTCTCGAGATGGTTCACCACAGCTCAGTTTCTTCTTCTCCACCTGCCCCGAAGGGGAAACTGGTCTGCTTTCTACATAGATGAACCACACAAGCCTTGTAGTGGAGAAGCTGGAGCACATCCTTGGCACCACTGATTCGTCCCAGCACAGCAGATGGGGCTGTCCTTGCACCAGGGACTCTGCCCAAGTGCACAGACCCCAAGGGCCAATTCTTGATGGGTGGTGCCTGCTGCAAGGACACAAGCTGGTGGCAAGGCACCCGTTACTTGAAGACCCTGAGACTTCTGCTAAGTCATGGGTATGGGAGCAAGGCCCCCACAAAGACTGCATGGAGAGGTCCGCCAGAGAGATGAACAGGCACACACCCACATCCTCTGGTGCTCTCTGGCAAACGCCCCTGCTAGGGCACATGGTTTCTGTTAACATAGTTGAGCAGTAATACACATGAGCTCCCAATGCATCAGAGGGAGTCGCTG
Source organism: Chamaea fasciata (assembly GCF_029207755.1). NCBI lineage: Eukaryota > Metazoa > Chordata > Aves > Passeriformes > Sylviidae > Chamaea > Chamaea fasciata. The sequence goes on from NW_027094092.1 coordinate 41,101,433, forward strand.
CTAACTTGTTCCAGCTCTAAACCCCATGTGCTTCAGTAACCATTAACTTGTTCCAGCTAATGATCTGCATTTGCTAGTCTGCACACTGTAACTCTCCCACTGCTCCAGCTGCTGCTTCCTTGCCTGCCATAGCCCTGGCAAAACTGCAAAAGGAAGTAAACCTCAAATACCACAAAGCAGGTGTAGAAACTGACAGGACCAGATCAACACCAGCCTCCCCCTGCCGGCAAGAAGAGGTGGGGGAGAGAATCACAGGCAGGACGGAGTGCAGGGGACACCTGCTCCCCTTGTCCCACGAAGGGTGCACAGACTGCCCCTCCATGCAAGCAGTGGAACAAGGAATGCAGCCAACAAAACAAATTCAAATCCATCAGGGATCCCTTCAACAACAGACAAAATGGGCACCTGAGTCAGAATTGGAGTATCTCCATGCCCTGCGCAGGAAGATTCAGGAAGGGATGCTGCATCTCATCCTCCTGAAGGGGCAAAGCTGGGATGACTCTGAGCCAGCAGCCCCTGCCCCCGGTGCTTGGCTGCAGCTCCCCAGCCTGGGGTCAAGCTCGACTCCCGCCCCCAGCCAGCTTTGATTTTAAGGAGCCAGCAGCCTTAGCATGTAACAAAACCACACTGTCTCCAGAGGAGAAGGTGTTGGGAACTGCATACATGAGGACATCTGTACAACACCTTGTCTCTATGGAGGTGCTCATGGTACGGCACAGTGCAGCTAGAATTCCCTGTGATTTTGGCTGCTGTGGGAATGGCTGCAGGTGGAGGGGAGGGCAGGGAGGACAGCAGGAGGGAGTGCCAAAGTGTTAAGGAAGAGAAGACATCCCAGGGAGGCAAAGAGGTGTCGATTTTGCACATGAGGCACCTCCAGGCCATCCAGCAAACACTGTCTCCTCAGCCAGCAGGTACCTGGGGGCTCAGCTGCTGGGAAAGAGCCAGGGCTGCCTTGCTCACCCTAGGCTAGGGCTGCCAAGGCTGAGATGGAAGGCGGCTCACCTGAAGGGCACTGTACCCATGCCATGTGCCAGCCTCCTACTGAACCTTGTGTGGTAGTGGCTCTCTTGGTTTGGGACATGTTCCCGCACCTGCCTTGCAGCCCAAGTCCTGAGTGATAGAACAGCCTGAGAGACCAGGCCAACCACGGTTCCTAATCCAAGATAAATCCACACCTCACCACCTCTTCCTTGCATGCATGGATGTTTCCTGGCTATCTGCAGCCAGGTCTCTACCCTGTGCCTGTCTTGTGGTGCCAGGGGACAGCAGAAGGCAACAATTTACTGCATTTTGTTCTCTTTGAAGTTGTATCCTTGCCCTGGAGACTAAACCAACCTGAACCTCAAGAGGCATTGGTGCCCTTCATGCCAGGGCCACCTAGGACTCAGAGGCACCATATTTTTGGTGTCTTCATCTCTTAAGTACTGAGATGAAAGTATATCTCAAACAGCTTCTCAGATAAGTCCCCAGAGTCCCTACACAGAAGGAACATGGAGAAACTGAATTGCTTGGAAACAACACCATGCAGGCTGACTTTTACAGCTGACCACATAAAAGCATCAGGCTGCCCAGTAAAGGTTCCTTGCAAAAACATTTTACCAAAACAAACAAAAATAGTCCTTACACTGCACTTTTGCAAGCTTCTGTCTGAAACAAATCTGATTTAACACTGAAATACGCTGCAATCTCTTCCTTGCTCCAGTATATTATGCAAAACCTGAGCCTCTGGCTAAAAAGATTTACTTTGAAGGAGCTGGACAGCACAGGTACACCTTGCTGCCTGTCTGCAGCTCAGATTGTCCTCAGGCTTCCCTAAGGGAAGTATCAGGCTTCTTGTTTTGAGGATTATTCTGAGAGGAAGAGCACTTCCTGCTACTGTGGACCAGTTTGCACTCCCTACCCCTAAGACACTGACAAGAGGAAAGCAGGAATTTCTCTCCAACACCCTCCCTCTATCACCCGACTGGGAAGGACCATGGCTGGAGGCAGGATGAGTCCCCCCAGCTTGACTGTCTTTGAGGAAAGGGTCTGCACGAGTTGGACAATTTTGGGAACCCAGAGAGAGTCCAGGGCAGTACCCTGTGGGGCGATTTATGCCTAATCTCTTCCCCTTACATGTGCCTTTTACAGGAACCCCTTTGATTGTAACAATGGGAACGCAGCAGACCTATTTGTGCAGTGAAAATGGAAGAAGCCCCCTTGTTGGGCAGCTTCCCTACACCCGGCTCTCCTTTGTTTCTGCTGCTGTCTCAGCCCCAGGGTGGGAGGGTTTTCAACTGTGTTGACTAAGATAATTTGGCACTTCTCAAAAGGGAATTTGCTACAAAGGGCGAAGTACCTCCCTGCACACAAAGAGCCCCTTTCAGAGCGGAAGGATGCTTCAGTGAACGTTTTGTACCCACAAATCCGACCTCCGCCAAGGACAAAGCCAGGGACAAGAACGCTTAATTGCTGAAGAAATGAAAAGGTAAAAAGCACATCCTCAGGCAAAATGACTCTGCTACTGACACAGCCCGCAGTGGCGGCGGGGATCTGGCTGTGCAGGCAGCCAGCACCGACCCAGCCGCCCGCTCGTACCGCAGCTGGGCTCTCCCGAGGAGGCGGCAGCCCGGCAAGGTGCTCCCCGCAGGGCAGGCATGGGTGACACAAGATCCACAGCAGGGCGAGACGGCGAAGGGGAAACTGAGACGTTCTTCTTAGCCAGAGCCCTAGAGGAGTAAAGATGGAGCAAGGGAGTTGTGGGGGGTTGTGGGGGAGGCATAGGGCAGGCTCCCGCTGACCTCTGTGCCTGTGCAGCCCATCACCCCCGTGGTCTCCCCAAACCGATGTGTCTAGGCTACATTAAGGTCCCAAACTATATGGCTACCCCGACTTACAGCCTCCTGACGAACTCTACTCAAGTCCAGCTGATAGTTCTTTCCCTTTAACACTTTTTAAATCCAATACAGTCACACCATGTCACCTTGGAGCTCCTTCACTCCCGGTCTACTGGTATCTCCGGCCAGGCATCACATCACTGCTATACATTTAATTCTTAAATGGTTTTTAATCAGGTGTAGACCTTCAGTACTTCAAGCAGTTTCCCATTGCTTTTCTCACTGGCTGGTTTAACCAGTAAATAATGTGTAGTGTTGTTACTTGTTTCCTTATTTCTCAGGGGCCAGGAGCCAGTCATATCAGGTGCTGCACAAACCCACTGATTTGCTGCCAACTCACCCTCTATGCTATGCTTGATATTTCTTTTGTTGCCTTCCATTTTCTCTTATCGCAGATGCCAGATTTGCTTTGCTCACAGCCTCAGACCAGGGGAAATCCAACAGCAAGTTCCAGCCTGGATCTGCCCCCAGTCCCAGCCCTGCAGTAACACCCTGGGTGCTTGGGTGAGTTTGCTGACGTTGCTCTGGGGCTCCTCTCTCAAGAATGGTTCCTTCCTGCAAAGGAACACCCGCCAAGCCCACCAGAGCTGGACTGGGTGGCCCGGACCCTCCATAAAATACTGCTGTGGCTTGCTCTGCCTCACCCTGTCAGCGCCGGGATGCTCCAACACTCCCCTGACTATTCCCGCCAGTACGGTTATTCCTATGCACAACTATTGAAACTCTTGTGTCAGTTCACACAGATTCAATCACTCCTAACGTTTACATTTGTAGCATGTTAGTACTGTGGCTGTTTTCTGTTTACCAGAACAGCACCTTAACTGATTGGTATCAGCTGGAAAGAATCCAAATATCTATTAACAATGTTCAGAGCCAATATTTTGAAATCCAATGAGTTTATCAAAACATATTTTTCATTTATACCTCTTGACATCATAAATAAATAAACAAACCATTAAGTGATGTGGTGAGCTGTACCTTGTCTCTGCAAGGGACACAAGCTTTTCCAAATGGTGTTACCCAAATCTGAAGAGACACTTACTGGTCAGTGCTCCATCCTGCCACATTTCTGCTCACATCAAAGTATGATGCATCCAACCTGCAAAAGTGCTTCTTAAACCCCTGCTGTACACCCGTCTGCTGTTTCTGAACACACCTGCCTTCCCAAACATCACCAACAAACCTCAAAATTAGCAGGTATCATCTCTTGTTAGACTCAAGTCACAGTTTGCAAAGAAAACTGCCTTTCAACTTTTTCATCCTGCCTTTTAAACTTCTAGTCAAATAGACTGAAGAAAAAGCAAAATATTCTCACTACGTCTGTTGTTTATGCAGAGCACAGTATAATTCAGGCAAAGCTTTGCTGACCAGTGCCATTGCTGAGATAATGTAAATGCATGTTCTTGCTCCTTTAGTTATGGCTGGAAATACTGGATCCTGACTGAGGTGCAGGACTTTAGACACACCAATAAGGCTAACAGCCAAAAATAAAGCATGTGTTCTCTCCATCCTTCCTACAATAATAAGACTTTCTATCTCAAAAATTTACTGAAAAAAACTTAATTTATTTTCCTAAACTATTTTAGTATAGAAGTGTAACTGTAAGGCTCAGCACAGATTACAAAAAAATCCATTCAATTCTAAACCAAGGAAAAATGTTTTCTTTAAACAAAGTTATTAAAATAAGTCCAAGTTACGTAACTGTTTAATGGTTTTGATTGTCTATCTGCTCTGCTCTGTCATCTCTATTTTTCTCCTCACAGCCCCCTTCATTCTACCCACATCTGTAGGGCATTACCCATAGTGTAACCAATACTCCAGCTGTGGCTGCCCTGCTGCCACAGAGACAGGACGTATCAGTGCTGCAACAGGAACCATCTGTGTGTATGACCCAAAATCACTCTGGATTTTTTTTAACCACCATGCTGCTGCGCTTGTGCTCTCTGCTTTAGTTCAAACAGCTGGGCATGACTGCTCTAAATTGGCCCCTACGTGCACCAGAAACAGAGGATTTCATCCCAAAACGCAGCTAGGAGACACATACCAATACCTACTGCTTCCTCCCTGTGCCCCCGTACTCTGAAGGATGCAGGGTGCACCAACAGACTGCCAGAGGAATCCATTTTCCAACTTCCTCCTTGCTTCTAACCTCCACCCTCAGACCTTTGCCTATACCCTCCTTGCATGTTTGTATTTCTGCAAGAAGCAAAGGTCCCGGGGACAGAGGCCGCGCTGTGTAAGTGCCGTGTGTGATCTTTGGCTGGCCGCACAACGCTCCCCATTCACAGCCATTCACACACCGCGACTGACAGCAGCTCGCATGCTCTCCCATGGATTTTAGATGTCAGATAAAAAGGAGCCTGAGACTGCTCTGCAGGCTCCCGTGGTGAGGGCATGCACAACTTCCTAACAGACAGCTTGTCCCTATCCTTGGTCCCTGCCACAGGGCTGCAATACCTTCTTGGATTTCAAGTGTAAATCCCTACTCCTTCTGCAGCTGGAGCCTGAGGTCACTCTGCCTGACATTTGTCTGACAATTCAACCAGCATCTACGACTATGTTTGAAGTTTCACTAGCAAAGTACAACACCAATATGGTATTACCAGTACTACAGCACACCATCTCCAGCAATTCACTTTGCATCTGCTCAGTCCACACTTCACCCAAAACTATCACCAGGCTTGGCTAGTGGTACTTGGCTGGATGCAGCCTGTGCCTTCTCTTGCCCCTTGGCCAAGCATTCCATGTGGCAGATTCCCTCCTCACAGTTGTGTCCATGCTGGAATGGAGTTTAGTGCATCTGATTGGAGCTGTCAGCATGACTCCCCCACAGATCAGACCCTGTTTTGGCATTAACTTACAATACGGGATACTCCCATCACTTGGCAGTGATGGGACCAAAGTCCTCCTCTCCCAGTCTGACAGGCACTGGAGATCAAATCTGCTGCGTATCGCCAGCGAGGACTGAGCTGCTCTTACCCTGTCCTGCTTAAACACCTCCTATCATCACTTATCTTAATCATGCCTTTCACCTACTTTTAGCAGCAGCATTATTTGAAAGAGCACTTTTTAAACACAGCCCTGCTGCCTGAATGACTTTTCCTCCAGAGAACAATTTCAAGATGGAAAACAGCTTGTTTTAACCATCCAATAGTCTTCCTTACTACCCGCTCTCCCGGTAGTTTCTTCCCCATTCCATTCCTGTCATCCCCATCAGGTCCCACCAGTTGGTTCCCAGTCTGACCAGTCCCTCACTGCCTGCTGAAGTTTCCCCTTCCACAATCCGCGCTCGACAGCCAGCGCGGGCCAGGATCCGGCGCTCAGAGGAGCGAGAGGCGCAGGCCCGGGACATGCCTTCCTCCCGGCCGAGGGGCGCCCAAAGCCGCCTGCCCCGCGGGACACGGCCGGGATGAGAAGAGAGCATGGCTGCTCCGGAACCTGCCCCAGGGGCGTTTCGGCGGGGAGGGGAGGAGAGATGGTGGCTGAAATCTATCGTGTCTTAGGTTTCTGGTAGAGGAGATCTGGCTTTCCTGGCAGGGCACCAACTGCTAATTTGACTGCAGCCGGACCCCTCTCTGCCACCTGGGATGTTGGCCGCTGGAGTTAAGGGATATTCCTGGGCACTGTGTCACAGCATTGGTTCGGCCCCGAACTCGGAAAGCCTAAAGCATCCCCTTTCCTTCAGCCTCTGTGCAGTGCGAAGACCTGAGGCTTCCCGAGAATCCCGCGGGCCAGGAAAGGGCTCTGCCCCTCAGCGAGTGAGGAAGCGGTCGATAAGGGGGGGGGGGGATGCTGCTTCGCTCCGCTGCTGCTTCTATCCCCGCAGCTCTGGGCGGCCGGGCCGCGGGACACGTGTTGGATGCTGCTCCCGTCCGAGATGCACAACTAGCTCCTAGGGAGTCCCAGCGACCGCCCAGGTGGCCGGCTGCCACCCTCAGCTTTCCCGGGCACTAGTGGCTGAGGAAGAGCTCGCCCTAGCACCCTCCCGGCTTTCCGTATTTCCTCAAAGATCGCCCTACCTCCGCCAGCTTGGAGCTCCTCTCCTTCGGGGTATTGCTGCGCTGTTTCCCCCTCACGGGTAGCCCTCTCACCGCAGTCAGGAAAGTTGTCAGAAAGACGAATCCGAGGATGAGCACGACTTTCCCTCTAATCAGAGGCATCTCTCCCTTCCTCTCTCCCCACCTCGCACGTCCAGGGCAGGCGGTCTGGCAGCACGCCCGCCTTTAATGCTCCAAATCCTGTCCTCCGAGAGGAGCAGTAAAAATGTTTAAAAAAAACCCCCAAAACAAAATACCAAACAACTATATATATATATCTATATATGAATATATATAGATATATATATATCACCGGGGCCGGGAAGTGCGGTGCCCCGCGGGCGCGGGCAGGGGCCGGGGTAGGGTCTGCCGGCCCGGGCCACTCCGCTCCCTCTGATCGCTCTTGCAGTTTGCCGAGCACCTTCCGCTGTCGCGGCTCCCCCGGGGTCGCCTGCCGGTATTGGTGCTGAAGGGTAACTCTGAAAAGCTTCACAAATGTGTGCGGGGAGGGGGGGGGGGGAGGGAGAGAACTTCGGCTCCCCACCCCACTTCCTAATCCTTTCGGCAATCCGATTTCTTTTCCTCCTCTTTTCCTCCCCTCGCCGAGTCACTCCCCGGTGCTGCCGCGGCTCTGCAGGCAACGCCGGGCACCGGAGGGCGGACGGGAGGCCGCTCGGCGGGGAGAAGCTCCTGCTCGCATGAAGAGCGCTCCAGCTCCTCCCGGGCGACCGCCGCGGCTGCCGGCCCCGGGCACGGCCCCGCCGCGCCCCTGCCCCGCTCGGAGGCTGCCGGCACTGCCAGACCTCCCCCCTCTCCCTCCGGGCGCTGCCCCCTCCGGGGCGCCACCGCCCGCTCCGCTCCTCCCCTCCCGGGAGCTGCATGGCCGGGGCGGCCGCCGCCCCCTCTACCCGGCGGTGCCCGCGGGGCGCTGCCTCTGCGGCGGGGTCGGTCCGGCCCGGGGCTCTTTGTTCCGCGCCTCGGCGGCGCCGGCCCCGCACAAGCCCCGCGGCACGGGGCGCTTCCCGCCGGGGCAGCCCCGCCGCCGCAGCGCCCTCCCGGCGGGGCGGGGCGGCCGAGGGCCCCGGCGGCTCCGGCCCGGCCGCACGAGGCGGGGAGGATGGAGGCGCCCGCAACGGAGGGGCGGGAGCGGGGACGCGGCCGGGCAGGGGGCTCAGAGCCTCCCGCCGCGCCCCCGGGGAAATAAGCTCGCAAAAGCCGCCCCTTTTCTCCTTTCTCCGAGCGCCAGGGCAGGGGCCGCTCTGCGGGAGGGGGGGACGGGACCCCCCGCCCGGGGCCGGCCCGCGACAGGCAGAGAACGGGGCTCTGTGCTCCCCGCTGAAAGCCCTGGCTGTTGCCGAATTGCGGGAGAAAGTTTCTACCGCTCAAAAAAAGTCTATTCCATGATCTGCTCTCTTCTGCGCCGGCAGCATCTTATCCAGCCCTCAAAGCCTGTTGGAAACACGGGAGTTGCTGTTTACTTGGGGTGTAGAGAGCATCTTTTCCAGGATTTCCACAGGCATTCATGAGCCAATGAAGGAAATTAGGGAAAGGACTAAGGAAAAAATTATTAGGGAAGGACACTGAGAAGAGGTTTTGCAGCCCACTGAGAAGTGCCAGTGTTGGCACGGTCCCAGAAAGGGAGACCTAGAAGGAAAAACCCAACATTTCTACAGCCTTAGCACAAAGCTGCAAAACACCTGGGCCCATTTGTGTACCCACAGCTGAAATCAGGACCCACACCTCCTTTTCAAATACCGACATCTGGTTTATGCAGACTGAGAGCTGAGATAAATGGAAGGAAATGTTTAAAACAAGACACAAACTGCAAGACAGATGTGAGGTAAAGAATCCCATGCGAGATGGATCAAGAAGTCCTTTCAAACATCTCATTAGCAGCACGGCAGCTGAGCAGTCTTGACACTCTAACAGCACCCAAGGGTAGCAGCCTGGCTTTCAAGCACAACAGCTTTTTGGGGCCAGCAGCAAGCTGGAGCGGGCTCTCATCGTGGGAGTGCTGCACATCAGGAACAGAGCAGCTACGACTGACTGCAGACGTCTCTCCGCAACAGAAGCGGCTTTTCCAGACTGCTCATCAAAGCTGTTGCTGTACGATGGACCAGAGACTGCCAGGAAACAGCTAAGCACCCATCTCACATGCAAGCTTCCCTGCCTCTGGAGTACAAGGCTAGAGGGGAACAATGATCTGTCGGAGCTCTCAAACAGGCTATGGTTTTTACCCAGTCATTCTAGTATGAAACTCGTGTAGAATTTTTTTTAGGTTTTTATTTTGGGGGTGGGTGGGAGAGGGACTGGGAAGGAAGAGGAAGAGGGTTCAGCCTCCTTAATAGGGAAAGCCTCATTAAGGAAAAGAGTGCCAAAATCATGATATAGTGGTTTTTTAAAAGTCTTTATTATGCAGAACATAGAATATATTTGAATGATTTTTTTCCCAAGCATTTTTTCTCCAGTTTTTTTTTTTAAACATGCATTGTTACCTTTTTAAAGCCAATGTACCATCCATTTATCTTTTTCCTGCCCACAGAGTATCCATATTCATGTTAATCACAAGTGTAAAAAAAATTAGACATCTGGCATAAAATATTTTGGGGGGGGAGCCCATTTAAAAATTTTATCTAAAACGTCTTATCTACAAAAAAATCCAATATATATGTACATTATAGCAACACAGAGGCATAAGAATACAGTGCAATTTAAGATGAAGTGCTGTGACTTGGTAATTCTGCCCAGGGCTCATGGAAATGTGGGCCACCATTGGCTTTGGGGCTGTTAGCCTAAAGCCTCAGGCTCCAGCATTCCTCAGTTCTCAAATGGGTCTGAAATTAATATGGGGAGGCTAGAGATGCATTAAGCTTAATATACCATTAGGGGGTAGCAGAAATACTGTCTGAATAGGATGAGCGTTGGCAAAAAAAAAAAAAAAAAAAAAAAAAAAAAGTTTACAAAAGTCAGATGGTTTGGTGTGTCTTTCACCTCACCATGGGTATTTTTGGAACCTTGGCATATTCCTGTGAGGCCTGTTCACCTATTGTGTAGGAAATGAATTTGCTAGCTGCCACTGGTTCCCAAGTCCCTGACAGTCTCAATAAATCTCCCATTTTCAGCAGCCCAGGAACAAGTTACCAATGGAGCTACACAGGAACAATGTAAGCCACACAGGAACATTGATGCAGAGAACTGCACTACTTTTGGTTCCCATGTACAGACATCTCCTTAAACAGCTGCTAGCCAGGGTCACACAAATTGAGTTTTGAACCTATCCCTCCCAAGAAAACAGCAGCACATACTGCTTAATTAAGAGCACCTAGTATTCTTCTGTGGGTTAAAATCCACTGCATTCTTCAAGGTCAGTCTTAATTTTAATTCTTCATACCAAGAATCACAGTTTAAGGCCTTCAACACACACCACAGTCATCATCTGCTTCACCCAGCCCCTTTTGGGGATATAAGCACAACAGCTCCAATGCCTGCAGCAAATGCTTCTCTTTTTAGTGAAAGGTAAAGCACAGTATTTCACACAAACACTTTATGTTCGTGCTCCAGTATTATGTCTGAATCCTTGAACAGGTGAACAACTGCAAGGCTGGGAATGTTTACAGGAGTACAAAGCCATCAGAATGGCATTGGAGATTCTTTTTTTTCCTTCAAAAACCATGCTTAGGTCATGCAGGTCAAATGACTCGTGCTTTTCCCAAATAGTGGTCCAATGCCACTTGGGTGTCAGGTCCAGCACCAAAGACAACAATGCACCTGCTGAGGGGTCATACCAAGCATTCCTGAACAGCTCAGCACTTCACTAGTGCTAAAACAGAACAGACTGCAGGTGCCTCAAATCTCCATGCAGAAGGTGCCATCCACACAGATCCCAGCATGCTTGACACTTTCATAGGCTGAATATAAACTGTAAAAATAATATGTATAAACTGTATACATTCTGACTGAGCATTGTATATTGGGATACATCTCCACAAGTTTCCTTCTCTGTGATGCAGCAAGGGGGCTCATGCATAGTGCTTCAGATCCAGTACTGCAAGGTGTTCCCTTAGATGAAATGAAGTCATGCTCCTGCTTTCCTCCAACCTCTCCTATGATCTCGCTGAATGGATAACATGGCTTCTGAATGAGCAAACAACTGTAAACCAAATGCTTTTCAGAGATAAAGAAATCAAATTTGCTCAGAAGGAAAAGAAGTATTTACTTGGTGTGGAAAAGTTTCAGAGGAGTGTCCATTCAGGCACTGAAAGCTGCATTCCTGATTTAGGGATACTTGTACAAGTACACACGAAAGATACCTGTACAGCTGAAAACAAGCCATGATTGACTACCCCTTTTCTCCATCCCTGCTGTATCAGTCTTTCATCCACACAGCACAGAATTGCTGACTTTATGGGCACACTTCCCTTGCCTGTTCTTTGTGAAGGTGCAGTTCTGATAGTGAGTACCACACCTGCACTCTTAAGAGGTAACAGCAAGAGGAGGATGGCTAATGCAATTCCTTCGGATGTTTGGTCAACGCCTGAGCCTTTGCCTAAAGCAGAAGCATACTACACCTGTAACTCAAGAACCAGAACTATTCATTAAGGATGCTACTTAGAAGGGAAAAGATATAGCAACTAAAGAGTTAAATATACCATATACATACTATACAAAAGTTTATGTCATGTAAAAAACAAATGAAGGCCCTGAATACTCTGACACAAAAAAACTGGTTTCTTCTCTGCCAAAGAACTAAAGGAAAACTATGAATCAGGTTCCTTAAGACAAAGATCTACTTGGGAAGGCCAGTTTCTAACAAGAAGCAGACCTCTCACTCTTTGCTGATGCTCGGTAATAGGAGCTTCTCGATTTTCTAATGAGTGAAAGAATATAGCCATTAGCCTTAAAAACAGTAATGGTTCTAAACTCTTTACTCTGCTTAACAGAGGCAAAAACTTGCTTGGTTCTTCAGAGAGGTACTGGGAAGGTAACTATTGTATATTTATGAGTAAGTTTAGCCAATATACAGTACTGGGTAAAATCCTTTGTTCAAAAGCAGCCTTCATTTTCTTCTTAAGAGTTTTGCATCTCTTAAGAAATACCAGGAGTCACTTTCAATTAGAATGTCTCTGAAAAGTTGGCAGAGACTGAAGTTTTATTTCTTAAGCAGCTTTTCTTCCTTTGTGATCTCTCAAGATTGGTTTTTTCATTCATTTCTACTGCCAGGAGAAAAAGGAGACAGATTTCTGGTCAGTACATAAGTATCAAAGCAGCAATCCATCCTACACATACTGTGACAGCACACATGCTGTAGGTTTGCCTAGCACTAACCCTTATTGGAGTTCTTTTAGTAAATGCAAAAAGGTTTTCTTGGCTTTCAAGCTCAGTGAATTACTGAATTAAAAGCATGAAATCTTGGACTTGTAACTCTTACATTTTCAGAAGCAGTTTCAACAGGTTTCATTGTTTTTACCAGACTCTGGCAAAACAGGTTCTCTTGAACAAAAAGCCTCAGAGAGAAGTGGGAAGATTTGCTTCCCAAAAAGGATATGGCAAGGCTGAAATGTAACCAAGCAGTCTGCAAATGCTCACTGCCAGAATTATTTCTGAAGTGTCTTTGCAATCCAAAATTCAAAGTTATATGCAGACAGTGTGACACAGCAGAAAGATACTCAAAGGCAGAAGCTTGAACACAATCTCCTCAACAAGTGCAACTAGAAACCAAATGGACACTAGTAATTTTTAAACACTGACCATTTCAGAAGTACTACACAGGATTTATCCATATTCTGAAGATATTTCCAGATGCTTTTCTCCCTTCCAAAGACAAGCTGCTCTAAAACCGATTCCCAGAGACAAGGTTAAGATTCAACACTTGTAGAATCTATGATAACCCATTTCAAACTGAATACATAAACAGTTTCCAAACTGACTCAACTACACAGCAGACAAACACACTGTACATTTGTAAATGCTTAAAAACAGTTACCTACTGATCCAAGCCTTTAAATTGGTCCATTTTTTCTGCTCTTAAACTATTTCATGATCAAGTTAATAGGATCAGGGCTGAAGTCAGGGCTTCCTGTACTAACCTCCTCTTGTTCCCTAGTATAATCCAGAGGGAAAAAAACCCCAAAACCTCAAGAATTCTTTGAGATAAAGCTTCTTGAAGTCAGAAAGCAGGTAATCTGCTGGAATGTTCGAGCTAGTTCTGGCAGTACATGGGCGAGAAAGTAAGCTCAGCTAACTGCCATTTATTCACTCTGGCTGAATATGTGAGACTATTTCATAGCTATCCAAGCTGCACATAGAGACTTTTCAGGCTCTGCACTCACTCAGCTCCAGAAGAAGAGCCAACCAACATTAACGGACAAAGACAGAAATAATTATCTGGATCTATTTTCAAACAGTCAATTCCAGTTCTTTTCATATAATTAAATTTCTGAAATTCAATGGTAAAAAAATGAACCAGTGTTTTGAAGTTCCATTACATTAAAATGTAACAAGATCTATAAATATATGAAGTTAGATAGTCTACAAAATAGAAACCAATTCTGCTTTAACTCACCACATGTATTTGCAGAACTGCTTGGTTCTAGTGGCCAAAACATTCCCTCCCTGTTAGTTGCAGAGTGAACATTAAAGAACTTTAAAAGAATGAATTTACTTTTTCAGCACCACACAAAGAGCTTTGAGTTGCTCTCTGCTTTAGTATTATGATGATGAGTCTGTTTCTAAAACCTCAGTAACCTGCAAAAAGTATCTTGATAACTCAAACTGAAGAGCTGGCCCAACCCAATTGACACAACATTAACATTTTACTATCTTCGCAGAAATTGTATATGTCTAAATATAAAACAAAATACAGAAATGGACTATATGGCAATTAACTCATATTTAAAATTTTTGGTACCTTTTCGTTGATCCATTCTGTTCACTAAAAGAATTCAAGATGTAAAGACTAAGCAGTAGACCAGTTCTAAGGTGCGTTAGAGCAAAGGCATCTATTTGAAACAGAGGGACAGTATGAAACTTGCAAATAAAACACTCCAAACAGCAACTGGCTCAGCAAACACTCACTTGAGCAGTGTTGATCAGTAACAGAAGTACGAAAGAATAAAGATATCAAACTAAATGCAATTGTGAGGACATTCTCTTTCTTCAGGGAAGGCCTACAGACATGCAGCTGCCAACGGGGACTTTGCTGGCCAGCCAAAATGTAACATGCCTATAAGATTCAAGCTGTCCATATGTGTAACAAGGCCAGTGAAGAACACCTCACAGATGACAAACAACAGTGAGTTACCACAGCAAAGGGCAGCAGTCTTTCACAGATCTACATGAAATAGATGGTTCTCCTAATAGTCATCCCCTGTATAGGCCTGCTTATTGAGCGGGCTTAATCTTAAGACTAAGCACGAGACTTGCTCTAGTTTGTTTAAACCCAAGAGCACTCTTCTAGGACTTAGTGACTTGTTCGTGACTTTATGATAATTCTAAAGCAAGAGAAACTAACCTGAAGATGAGAAAGCAACACACACACAACCCATTTTTTTTTCTTTTTTTTAAACAGAAGTATTAAATACAAAACAAACCCTTCTCCATCACTTACCCTCTATCAAAGGGACAGTTAGTGTCAAAACCAGGAGACAATCTGGCATCCATACTGGGAAGGAAAAGAGGTTACAGTTCCAGAAGCCCTTCTGCCTGTGGCTTACAAAACTAAATGTTTGGGAACAATAGTTCTGTCAGTGACATGTCAATAACACATTTATTTTAAAAAGGCTAAATTCAAGTTTTAAACATAAGTAACTGCAAATGAAAAAAGCAACTTTGGTTGATTATCCATCTTGTTACATATGTCAAAGTTAGCAATCAACAGTTTCTCTAGAAGTCTCCAGAAACAGACAGGTCAGCTCATTCCTTATTGGGAAGATCAGACACCTAGCAGTGACGCTGAAAATGCTGCCATGCCAGCGTCACACATGCTCTCAAACATCTCAGCCAGCATCTGGGAGGCTAATGGTGCATACAAAGTCTGAACTAATCAACCACAGCCAGCTTGGGTTGCTGTGAACTCATTGAGACAAATAAATTAAAAAAAAAGCAACAAGAAAAAAAAAAAATAAAGCCAAGCACCTCTAGGGCCAGACCCTGAAGACATAGGAATCAAATAATTTTTTTCTCCTCTCCCTATTTACAAAATGCCATTTAGAGCTGATGTGGCCACTTCAGTATTGTGAGGAAATGTCTCTTACACTAAGCAGTCATAAGTGTGTTGTTCACAGATGCTGTGGCCTGTGTGCCACGGAGTGTCCCTTGGGGTGTGTCCCTCCCACTGAGGCACATGGAGGGAGTTCAGTCTTCTGTCTCTTCATATGTTGTCTCGTCAAACGGCCGGTCCAAGAGAGGTACCAAACGGCGACGGGAATATTTCAGTTGCAAAAGGTCCCCAACTTCATTGATTTCTTTTAAAGCCTGACAAAGAGACCACAGTAGATCAGCAGAGGAGACAGATGAAAGTTATCTGCACATCTTCCTTTATGCATGCTTGCAGACTACTCTGACAGCCATTTTACTTGAGATTTTACTGTGCTAGAAGCCGATACCTTCAGAAGTGCATAGGATTTTTTTTGTTTTAGTGTTCAGAAATTTTGAGACCACATAAACAGCCCTGGTCACTTAACTGAGAGTGCCTATGCATCCACCTGACTGTTCCAGAACAGGATCATAATATCTAGCAAACCCCATGACTATTCATCGATAGAAAAACAGAATAACGTTCCTCCCTTCCCGGAGGTAATGAAGCTGAAATAGAAAAAAAATGTACAGTTTGTTTGAGGTTTGACTCCTCCTTACATATCATGCAGTTTGAAAACAACCTGGGTTAGCAAACCTGATCTACTGTATTTTTTAAATTGCAAAACAGCAAAGACAAACTACAATAGTGAGCTAACAAAGTTCTATAGATGCATTTGTTATATCTACATTTGGTTAATTTGCATTGTCCATACACAACTAGAGATGAAAGTTATGTGTCATAAACAACATGGCACAGGAGATTTTTGCCAGACAATCCAAGGAAAGAAAAATAAAAAGTTATTCTGCATAGGACCCCAAGCATTTTCTCCTTGGAAAGCAAATCCCACTGAGATTGCCACAAAGGCCACACTCAAGCAACTGATGACCCAGAACACTGCTACTGAATTAGCACAGCCTTTCACCATTTTGACCTGAACTCCAATATTATGAAGTTTACCAGAGACCAAACATCTGCTTGCGTAAGAAATGAGGGAAGTCCCAGCTCAGCTAATCATACTTCCATTATGTTGCAATCTCTGATAAGACACTGGTCCACACACAATAGGGTCTGTTAAAAGCCAAATCCTAAACTTCATTTCCCTACAGAACACACCTAGAGCAAAGTACAAAATAAATCAGTTGCTGCAGACAAATCTGTGACAGCACATGATGCTAGTTATTTTACATAGGCAAGTGACAAAAATTAATTCAGAAGACCAAATCCAATGTGATTTTTTGAATTCAAAGGTTGGCATTCTTCACTGCCTTGAACTGTAAATTTATGGAGATAGGTACATTCAGCATTGCTTCAGAATGTCACTAATTCAACACTAATGCTCCAATCTGGGTCAAATGCTTGTCTCTTGAGGACAGTTGGCAGATGGGGGTTAATAGCTCTACATGTTTTTTCTTCCTAGATGGATAGTTCAAGTTTTTGTTTCTTTAAACAATGGCCCTTCATGCTTGTTATATCTGGCAGCAAAACCCTCTGCACTCCAAGATCTAGGGGAACGACAAACCCAGGAGTTGGACCTCGGTAAAAACAAAACAAAACAAAAGTATGGGCACAGTCTGCCAGAGCCTTAAGTAAAGATCCCATATGGAAGCAATTTAAAGCTGAATTTCTGTTGAAGGAGTATGTTAACTGTTATTCTTGAATGCAGATTTAGGATTTTATTAATTTAAAACAAAAAGG
Source organism: Chamaea fasciata (assembly GCF_029207755.1). Taxonomy (NCBI): domain Eukaryota; kingdom Metazoa; phylum Chordata; class Aves; order Passeriformes; family Sylviidae; genus Chamaea; species Chamaea fasciata. Next base: position 41,118,337 of record NW_027094092.1, read on the forward strand.
GCCATGTGACCAGCAAAGACTACAAAGGAAATGGCATTGGTGTACTCTGACTTTAGGAGAGTGTAACATATTTTTCATCACTGAAAAGAAAGCACAGCCCACAGCGATGCAGGTTATGAGGAACTTCACTCTGATCCTAAGCCAAATATTTTTAGGCAAGGAAGTTTTATTTACATAAAACAGTTAAAATTTTAACTAAGAACTGTTCCTCATCATATGGGTGTATTTAATAAGAACGAGGAAGCATTACAAATATCACTATTTGCAAGACAAGCTTCTCTTCCCTATGCTTCAAACCTAGATAAGTTTTGTTTAAAAAAATACCACAAGAGCCCTAGTTAGTATCCATGAATACACAGATGGGACAACAAGTTGTCCTCTCTGTCAGTGAAGTGAAGAAGCTGTCTGCCAGTTCTCCCCAAGTCCATTCACTTTAGTTCTTCCTCCTCCTGGATATTGTTGCCATAGTTAGCAGAGGGATTAGACCTGAGGTCTGCCTTAATGATTAGCTGCCTGAAATCGAACCCTTTTCACTGTATCACAAGAAAACACAGCAAAGTCACTGACACAACGACTTGTTCCTTATTAACTCCTCTTGCCAATGTTCTGGGTTCTGAGCATGCAGCTATTTTGAACCATAAAGGGGGTTATGCTAACTTGGAAAAAAAGCCTCCACATACTGAGCGAAATCAGGATTTCTTCATTCACTTCAAAATTCACACCTCATTTTGCTCTGGATTAATTTTCTTAGCAGACAAGCTCTAATATATTGAACATGCATTTCCTCAACTTAGTACATTTAACACTTACAGAGGTACTCTAGCAATGAGTTTTATGTTAAATGCACAAAATTTGAAACCTTTTTTGGAAAATGCGGGAAGAATTGACAGGAAAAGAGCTTTTTAAAGCAGAATAATAAAAGTTACAGCTAGACTTTGGAAGAGAGCAAATGTAGTACTTATACAGACCCTACAAAAGCAGCTCATTATGGCAAAGGCCCTAGCTAGTCACTGAAAGAGAAGACCAAGAACCGAACCAATATAAAATTGCACGATTGCTCAGGTAGTGCCTGCACATCAAGTTTGTACAGTTTCAATTTCAGCTCAATTTGCAGCAATATGATTTCAGAGACTTCAGTTTTCTTTATTTTCCTTCCTCCCATCTCTTATCCATTCATCCCCACTCCATGCCCACCTGTTCAGAAGTTACAGCTCCCTCATTTGTGTCAATGAACTCAGGGCTCTTAACATGCTCTGGGCCAAGTCTGATACTATTTATTTTATACAGGGGGAAAAGAAGAAAAGGAGATGGTCTTCTCTGAACATACTAGTTCAAAACTTTTATTTGGAACAGAAAACTAAATTGAGATAATTAAGGGAAGAGTAGCAGGACAAGTAGCTGGGAAGGAATTCCTTAAGCAGTCTGTTGTTGGAGTGTTATGTTATGGAATCTCTCACAAGGTGGAAACAAGTCAGGAGCAGCAAGTACAGCACTGCAGATACACAGCAGCTTGATACTACACAATGACACTACACATACATTACGACACTGCTCACACCATGCACTGCCTTACTTATTTTTTTAACAGAAACTACATTTTAAAAGTGTGTAATTTTAAGCTGTTGATTTTTATGTAAGCAGTCAAGTGTGAAAAGGTTGAGTCTATTTTTTTCACAAGACATTAGTAAATATCTGTTAGATAGCCTATTTGCTATTCACATACTGAAGTGTTACTGATCATATTTGGACATTGGGCATGATTTCCCCTTCCTAACTGTGACTACTCCCAACCACCTTGTCCACAAAATGTTTGAAAATAGTTTAAAGATTTTTTTTCCTCCACAATCTTCTCAAGATAAAGGCAGGACTTTTCAACCTGCAGCTCCTCACACTTTTTTGCCCTTCTTCAAGAAGGTGACATTTGCTGTCTTCCGGTCCTCAGGAGCCTCCACCAACCACCACAAATTCTTCCTCCAAAGATGATAATCAAGAGTGGCCTCGAAGTGACTGCCCACTCCCTCAACGCTTGTGGATGCAGCTCATCAGGTCCCATGGACTTGTGCATGTTGATTTTGTTTAAATGTTCCCTTAATGGAGCCTTCTTCACACCAAAGGGAAGTCTTTGCTGCTCCATACTTTTCCACTAATCTCACGGTCTCAGGATTCCTAAGTCTCACCAGCAGACTGAGACAATGAGACAACAAAGGCATTGAGTACCCTTGCCTCTTGCACATAATTCTCACCTGATTCCCCGTGCCATTCAGCAGCAGTCCTCCACATTTTCTCTATTCTTTCTTTTGCTACTAATGCCCCATAAAAGCTCCGCTTGCTGCATTTGATGTCCCTTGACAGACTGAGTTCCATTTGGGCTTTGGTTTTCCTGACCCCATCCCTGCATGCTCAGGACTGTGTCTCTATTCTTCCTTGGTCACCTCTCCATGCTTGCACCTCTTATACATTTTCATGACATATTTCTGTTGGTTTGTTCATCCATGCAGGCCCCCCACCACATTCACTCTCCTTTGAGTCAAGATAGATCATTCTTCAGGGAAGGAGTGAGGAAGAAAAATCAATTAGCTGTCCTGGACACCTCTGCTCTTTGAGACTGTATCCTACGGGATTCTTTCAGGTAGGTCTCTGAATAGGACAGAGTCTACTCTCACGAAGTCCAAATTCATGACTCAACCTAGTTTATATTCTGAATCACAGACCCTCAAAGTGGGGAAAAAAGTGCAATGCAGAACTTTGGCAGCACCTAAAACAGCCCATGTACACAAGTCCATCAAAAAAGATTATTCAGAAGACTCAAAATCGAATGTAGCTACCACACCAAGACATACTAAGAAGATTTAAGAATATTCTTAAATAGACGTACATAAGAATAGTGAGGCTTATTCATATAATCCTCTTTTGACTCTGCTGGAGAGTAACCACCATCCTTACTGAAGGCAGTATCTCCTAACTGTGATGCTGGCCTCTTTCGAGGGGACCTCCATTCCCTCTGCAAGCGCTGATAAGAGTAAGTAAAGCATTGCATGTGGTACAGACTCACTAGAACAGGTTCATTTAAGATACAGTGCTCTGAAGCTTTAAACAAGAACAGGAATAGTAATCTCTGGGGAAAAAAAATCTCACTAATAATCATGCACTTCCTTTTGAGAGGAATATAAATGTTTTGGAGGTTCTCAGGCCTTTTTATTTTTTTTCTTACCATTAGCATCTAAGGTTAGAAGATGCAAAATGTTTCCTTCTAACCAGTTCAATGCAAGGTATAGCCTTTAATGAGGGTAAAAAGCATTGTCTCACAGGAATGAGACTGTCTCCTTTAAAAACAGGACCAGGAAAGTCCTGAGACTTACTCTAAGCAGCCATTCCACACTGTTGAAGCAAGGAAAGAGATGGAGTCATTGCCATCTCTATTGCAACAGGCTTTGAATATCAGGTTCAACTACGTGGTGTACCAAACGCTGAACCAGTGTACAAAACCCAGACCGTTGTTGTATCTGTTTATTAGCAGGCATGAGCAGAAGGAAGACAAGATGAGAGACTTACTGTATCAAGCATCTCTTTGGTATGAGCTGCAGACAAACAGAATCTGGCTCTGGACTCGATGATGGGGGTGGCAGGGAAGCCCACAACCACAACACCGATGTTCCGCTTCAACATCTCACGCCCAAACGCACTGCCAGAGAGAACAAGATCTCACAATTATCAGTGGCAAAGCAGGAGCATGAAGGACTCAGTATGGTAACCCATACAGGCCTTTGTTGTGGCAAGGCTGTCAGACCACAGTTTGGAGCTTCCAGTGGTTTTTTTTAGAGGCAGAAATGCCTGCTAACAAAAGCCTTTTTTAAATTCAATCCCAAGGTGGTCCTTCTCAAAAGGTTTCAGTGTATTAAGTCCTAACAAAGATGAAAGATTATATGTAGCAGACTGGTCTTTTAGCAGGCTGTTTCTAAATGGATTTGTAACCTAAGCTTGGAAGTCTTTCCAATAGGAAAGAGTGATTTTGGCTCAGTAGTTTGACTATACAAGGAACTCCTCATACTGCAATGACCCAAACTGGATGTTTCTGCAATTTCAAGATGTTTTGTTTTGATTTGAATTTGATTGAAGTACATTATTGCATCACAGAATGTACATCATATACATAATTTATAAGTATCATAGGAACCACTGAATTACCACAGTAAATTGGGATCATTTAATGATACCTAACATTTTTAAGAAAGGTGCAAAAATATCATACAACTGTCACACACTATTTTCAACAAAACAAATTCTTAAGGAGATTAAAGAAAGTAGTGGCTGTGACATACAATGAGAAGCACAAAGATCTCAATCAGATCTGTAATGACAGTGCAGTTGGGGGTGTTTCTACAGGCCATAGGAAATGATTTTGAACTTTTTGAACTGATCTTCTTGTGAGAAATAGCAATGAACTTAAGAGGTTTATAAGGACATATAAAAATAACATATTTTTACTAGGTCTTCAAATTTTCTGCCACAGCTATTTTACTTACAAACAGGCGCATGCTGATACACTTCGTATTGTATCCATTTAGTACTCTCCAACTATTTTAAAAACAGGCTACAAGGGACAAAGAAAGGATCAAGTAAACCAAATTCACATCATCACGGCCAACTCTCATCAGAGCTCTCTGTTCTTGCTCAATTTAAGGTACTCGACCAACTGCTCAGCTAATAAATATTTCTATGAACTACTTCCAAGGAAAAGATTGTATTGACCGGTAGAGAAGCCAGGCAGTGGAAACAGTTGCCTCTGTGTGCTGGACACCTAGTCTGAAGCACCCATAAAGGTAACAGGCCTTTTAAAACTCTGTTGCAGTGAAAAGGGTGGAGCCTGAGGACTGAAGCCTGAGCTAGTCAAGCACTAGAGATGTTCAGTACAGCTCAAAATGAAACTATGTTTTCCAAATTTGAAAGTGTTGATTGAGCACTGCATTATACAGACCCTGAAAAGGAGTGATCAAAGCCAAGCTGTCCTTGAAATCACGTTTTTGTTTATGTTGAAAATTTTTTCAATATATACTTTATTTATCATCTTTGCAAAATTTTAGCCTTAATTATCGACACACCACCCCACAAATTAGCAAGCATTTGTAAACCTATGTGCTACAGTTGTTTTAATATTTACAATACCAATACTTGAGTGATTATATCTAGACCTCTTAAAAACTTGGGATTCATTAAATACATCATGTCTTGCCTCACTGCTTTTCCTTTTCTAATTTTCAAAGTGTATCAATGAAAATGTTGGCTCTTTCTGATCCGGGAGCTAGTTGAAAGACTTCCTCAAGTGACTTTCAATGTTAATTTCCATTAAATTTCAGTTCCTCTTTGGGACATTCATACACTTTACATATAAATATGATGGAAACACACAACCCAACCTTGAAAACATGACACATAGGGGCAAAATTGCTCCCCGGAAATGCTTCCTTGATGCCCCAAGCTACAAGCCTCGACTTTCTCAAGATCACTTATAGAAGTTTCCATATTTTATAAGACTCAGTAATGATTATAAAAGCAAAAATCAAATTAATCTTTTCTTATATTTAGAAAACTCTTAATATTCTTACACCAACGTAGCTTTAAAGAAGGTGGGTAAGAAGTTATGCTGTCAAACGTACCCAATTTTTGCTGGCATATACAGCATCAGAGGCACAACAGGGGAATCTTCATTTCCATAGATGATAAAGCCCATCTCTTTTAGTCGTCTCCTGAAATATCTCGTGTTCTCTGCTAGCTGCTGCACACGTGCTCTCCCTAGAAAAGAATTGAAAGTGAGACTGAACTCAATTGTCTTAAGTCACATCTATAACTGCAATACAAGACCTCAAACTAAAGCACAAGACATTAATGTCCTGCTTGTGCTTATAGAAGTGTTAACAATAAATGCAAATTGGGATTTGCAGTTTCTTCTCCTTCATGTAACCAAGACAAATCATGCATTTTCTGACAATTCTGAATGGACCAGTACAGGCGCAACTATCAAGTCCAAGCACTGTCTAGTTTTTCTGTATCAGGTTTTCTTTCAATCAGGAGGTACCTGGCAAAAAAAAAGCAGCAGTTACCTGCTTTTAAACGAGATTCAAAGTTTTCCCAGAATTCACTAGTAACTGCATCTCGAAGAAGAGTTTGCTTACACTTCGAATAATTAATGGAAAACCTATTGAATCAGCTTGTGTTGTTTACCATGTTTTATCTTGCTTGCCTGCATTATTGTAAATTACTACTTTCCTCTTCAGATTTCTTTGCTGGACTATCACATGGCTGCTCCCTAACCTTTTTCAGTTAAAATGAGCTGGATTTAAATTAAACCGATTACTTCTGATAATCCAGCTCACTTCACTTAAGTGACAGCAGCCAATTTAACATGTATTCAGCCATTTCCGCAGGGATTCTTTGATATTTGTCAAAATTAGTACACAGGACATTAGACACCAAGTACAATTTAAGTATTTCAGATGTTCAGATATATGTATAGAACAACCTATTTAACAGTTAATTAACTTCTAGTGTACTACGTTCCTGTATCGCCAAGAAAAAGGTTCACATCATCTCACTTAAGCAGATCATAATAAATTTCTGATCAACTAATACTCTAATGTACTTAAGAGATTAAGCACTACGCCATTGATGAGACTACAATAAGTAACACTTAACTTACTTGTCTCTGGTCCACAAAGTATATTTCTGGATAACTGATTACCCAAACACTGCCTTGCCCAGGCGGGTGATTCATAAACGGAACCATTAAATGTACAGCATGCAGATCTAAGCCACACAGTGAAGGCGGCTGCTAGACACTAATTGTCTTCCTTTAAAGTTGTAGATAACATAAGGTGATTAACTAACAGGAAAGCCAGGTCTCAAAAAAACATCCAACACCCACACAACTCTGCTCCGGGCCAGAACAAATGTAATTTTAAGAACCTATATAGTATTTGTTGCCAAGAGTATCAGACATTCCACCCACAACCAGACAAACAAAAGCAAAATCCCATCAAAGGCATAGCATAAGAAAAAAAGGTGAAACCTGTTAAGTTTGCAAAACTTGACTTATCATTAGTGGGTAGAAGCTGGTATTTTTAATAGCACTGAATGCCACTTAAGACATCTCTTCTTCTCCATTAACATTATTTCTTAATCTTTTCGCCCCCAGAATTTCCCTAGAAGCTTAATTTTTCTTCCCTAAAAAGCAGTAAGATTTCAGTAAAACACAAAGGCTTCTTGAACTTAATGAAACTAAATTTTTAATTTATTCACATCAGATCAGATCCTCTGCTGCAGAACCAGTTTTCTCGTATGTTTTCAGACCAATTATTTATTTTAAATAACCCAGACTGCAAAATGAAGTTGAAAAGAAGAAATAAACTCAATAAAATTAAAAGAACCAGGTTTACTGCAAGATACTAAAAATAGTGAGCCAAAAGCCACTACAGGCATTTCTAATACTAAGGCAATCAATGAATAAACAAGTGTTCACAGCAAACTACATGCAGGAAAAAAGCTATTTTGGTATCTTCTGACAAAGCTGCATCTGCACATCTCCTACAGAGAAATGCACCAATTTCTGATATGTCAGGTCAGTGATATACAATTGCATCAAAATACAAATCAGATTTCACCAGTATGGAGTAGTAAGGTTACACACACAGCTGCTGTGATCAGCCCCTCTCTCAGGACAAGGAAAGCAGCCTTTGTCATCCATACATCTTCTCTATGTTCCCATAAAGCATGGAGTTTACATTGTTGAAGGAGAAGGAATTTCACCACCTTTATGGTTTTCCCTCTCTATACATTCACGCCCTTTTCCATGTTGTTGGGAGCCTTCCAGACTAAAGATTAAAGAGCAATCTTAATTTGTAGTTAGCAATCACTTCAGTTTTCCCCAAACTCCTACCAATAAAAACAGGTAATGATTCTAGATTCGTCCTTATAGATTGAAGAATGCTTTGCAATGTAAACAAGTCTCAAGAACGAGTCTTTCAGTTCTCTACAGAGATGTAATCACTCATTAAAAGCAACTGACAGATTTGGAAGATGTTGCCTTCTTCAGGTTTGTGGGTCTCAAAAGTCTATCAGCTTTTACTTCATTCTAGAGCCATCAAGTAATTTAATGAAATTATTACTTCTTTAGAAACTTGTGGCTACAATAATATTACCAAGAACTTGAAAACATATTCAGTGGCATCTCTACTCAATGGCTCACTACCCATCACGTCACTACCATCTGAAGAGAACAGTAGTTGTGGTGAAACAATGCACCAGGAATCAAACAAAAATTGAGCACAGGTTCCTTGTCTTCTGCTTGCCTTTCTCCCTGCATTCTGTGCAAGAACTCTTCTCTGTACTTCAACACGTTTAGTCTCCTATTCCACTATAAAATCCTACACTTGGAAGAGTGATTCCACATGCTAGTTGAATAGGGTTTGCAATATTATGCAACAAGCATATATCCAGTGTTCGGCTTTACTTGCATTTGCTGGTTCAGCCCCATTGGTACACACTGGTGTAGCAGGCTGTTAACTGCTAGCACAGTTCCACCATGTTTTCTGGGGCCACAAACTAAGCAGTGCTGGAAACAGCAGTGAGTAGGTATCATCGCTAGTCCCACTCACAACTCAAACAGTGCTTGAGCACTCAAACAGGACCTCTAAATTCCCTCCCACCCAAGCATCTCCTGAGGGTTGGAGCTTTGTCCACAACTGCTCAACTGTAGGCCTAGAAAAATTGTCAGGACTGCCTAAATTTTCCAGCAACGGGCTTTTTTGGCAGTATGCAGCTGCATTTTTAAGACCATGCAAAAAAGGCCAGATCAGACAGTACCCTGCCGGTTGTTCTTGCATAGAAGTTGTGCAATGATTCTGGTAACATCCTTTCATCTAGGAAACTGGAATGTGATGACCTTCAGCAAAGGAAGGAAAAGGGGAAGAAAGGGATGATTACTGGAACTGAATTCTTCAGAAGGTTAAAAAAACTAGAACTGTTTATCAGATCAACTCATCTCAAGCTCCTCATGGGTCCTGTTAATGGCTTAAACTAGCTACTGACTGAGCAACACTGAAATTAGAGGATAACTAATAACTTTTCCTGTACTTCTATACCCTTTTGCAAGTTAACTGCAGTCATATCGAGACTGCTCTTACAATTTCATAAAACACTTCCTTGTTTGTAGGAGCCTGGGCATCATTTAGTCTGAAGAACACATATATATCCTAAAGAACACGCTGCCATTGTATCAGAAGCAAAGGTTACACGCCATCTAAAGGAGAGAAACACTCCCCTATCACAAATACACAACATAAGCAATATTCGTTAAAAAATGCAGCTAATATGTACCTGAAAAAAAATATTCCAGCACCCTAGAGAAAGTACTCCATTATGAATCTGAAAGCACATGAGATGCATACTCCTTGAAACCACTGGAAGTAAATTAGTGTCTTTGCCAGAACAGGTTCCCACAGGATAAAACAGTGACCCTGAGATTAGCTCACATGATTAGAGCATGGTGCCAATTGTGCCATGGTTGTGGGTCCAATACCTGTATGGGCCAGTCATGTCAGAGTTGGACTTCACGATCCTTGTGGGTCCCTTCCAACTCAGGATACACAGTGATTCCGTGAAAAATACTTCATCACTTGTGAAGGTGTCTGCTTTACTCAACTGCAGAGAGACCTGGTGGACACCACAGCAAGGCAGCTCATGATCATCTTTGAAAGATCCTGGTGATCAGGAGAGGTGCCTGAGGACTAGAAGAAAGCAAATGTTCCCCCAGTCTTCAAAAAGGCAAGAAGGAGACTACCAGCCAGTCAGCCTCACCTCACCCCAAGGAAAGGTGAGGAAGCACCTCATTCTGGAGACCATCTCTATCCACATGGATAACAAGAAGGTGATCAGGAGTATTCAGCATGGATTCACTAAAGATAAATTATGTTTGATGAACCTGATTGACCTCTATGATGAATCAACTACCTGGATGGATGAGGGGAGAGAATGTATATTGTGTACCTAGACTTCAGCAAGTCTTGACACTATGTCTCACAATATCCTCACAGGGAAATTCAGGAAGAATGGAATGGATGAGTAGACTCATCCATTGAGTGAGGTGGATTGAGAAGTGGCTAAACGGCAGATCCCAGAGGGTTGAATTAAGTGGCACAGGTGTGTCCCCGAAGGTCCAGCACTGGGCACAGTATTGTTTAACTCATTCATCAATGACTTGGATGGAAGAGATAGATACATGCTCAGCAAGTTCGCTGATGACATGAAGCTGGGAGGAGTGGCCAGTACCACAGAAGGCTGTGGAGTCCTTCCGAAAGACCTCAACAGTTTGGAGAGACGGACAGAGAAGAACAATCTGAAATTCAATGAAGGCAAATGCAGGGTCCTGCATCTGAGGAAGGATAATCCCATGCATCGGTACAGGCTGGGGGCCAACTTGCTGGGAAGCAGCACTGTGGAGAACAACGAGGGCATGCTGGTGGACAACAATTTGTTGTCCGTGAGCCAGCAGTGTGCTCTTCCTTGCAGCCAAGGAGGCCAGATGTGTCCTGGGGTGCATTAGGAAGAGCACTGCCAGCAGGTCAAAGGAGGTGATCCTGCCCCTCTACTCACCCCTCGTGAGGCCACAGCTGGAGTGCTTTGTCCAGTTCTGGGCTCCTCAGTCCAAGAGAGACTTGGAGCTCCTGGAACAAGTCCAGTGGAGGGCAACAAAGATGATTAAGGGACTGGAGCATCTCTCTCACAAGGAAAGGCTGAAGGAACTGGGCCTGTTCAGCCCTGAGAAGAGATAACTGAGAGGGGACCTTGTCAATGTACACAAGTATCTGAAGGGAGGGTGCCAAGAGGAAGGATCCAGGTTTTTCTTGGTGGTGCCAAGAAACACGGAAAGGGGAAATTGGCAGAAACTGATGCACAGGAAATTCCACCTGAATATGAGGAAGAAATTCTTTATTTGTCTGGATGCAGATGACTGAGCACTGTAACAGACTGCCCAGAGAGGTTGTGGAGTCTCCCTCACTGGATATCACAGAATCACAGAATTAACTAGGTTGGAAAAGACCTTTGAGATTAAGTCCAACCTATGACCTAACCTAACACCTCCCGATCAACTAAACCATGGCACTGAGTGCCATGTCCAGCCATTTTTAAAACACTCAGGGATGGTGACTCCACCACCTCCCTGGGCAGACGATTCCAGTGCCCAATCACTCTTCCAGTGAAGAATTTTTTTCTGACATCTAACCCAAACTTCCCCTTGGCGCAGCTTAAAACTGTGTCCTCCCTGGTTGCCTGGGAGAAGAGACCGACCTGCACCTGACTACATCCACCTTTCAGGTAATTGAAGAGAGTGATAAGATCTCCCCTGAGCCTCCTTTTTTCCAGGCTAAACAACCCCAGCTTCCTCAGCCACTCTTCACAGGGCTTATGTTCCAGACCCTTCACCTTGGTGCTCCCCGCCTTGGTGCTCTCCTCTGAATGCATCTGAGCATCTCAACGTCCTTCCTAAACTGAGGGGCCCAGATATTAAAGAAATGTCTGGATACAATCCTGTGCAAAGTGTTCTAGGATAACCCTGCTTGAGCAGGATGGTTAGACCAAACGACCCACTGTGGACCCTTCCAACCTTCCCCAGTGTGTGATTCTGTTATTATATAAGAGATATTTAAGCACATTTCTTCTTGAACTAGAAATTGAGTTGATATTGACTATAATTATCAGCAGGATAAAAAGGGAGCTGCACATTCCACCTTTTGCAATGGGTTTACCAACAACACACATCAACAGAGAAAGTCACCCATATTTAACCTCACTCTCTCATAAAAGCTAATGCTTAAACTAACAGTTCAGATATTTATGGGTTCTCATACACGACAGATTTGCAAAAGTCAGTTTAATAAATAAACAACAATTGCTCAGCAATTAAAAATTTTTGCAAGGCCAGGATGAACTTAGCCTTTGGGGGAAAAAAAAAATAACACAATTCTTAGAGCTGATGTCAGTGTAACTTTGCAGCTCTATGTTAAAAAAAACATCATCTCTACAAAGAATCCCAAGAATTTGTGGAAGTTACTCTCACAAAAATCTAGTATTTATAACATTTCTGTCATCTATTAAGGCTGATAAATAAGCTATCATAGATGGTATTGGACACAAAAGAAAATTCAGTTCAAACAGGATGTACTTGCTTCCCTCCCCCCGCCTTGATCTCTATGCAGTAATTGGCGAGCAATCACAAATCTGTTCTAAACAGCGCAACACTTCATCAGCACGGCTTCTTGAGAAATAAAAAGCATGTTGCATTATGCACAGACAGACTACCCTCTGACACTCAACTCAGAGGGGCAAACCAACTTCAGATAAGCAAAACCACACACAGGCAGGATTTTATCTGCTTGTCACACTAGGGATCACTGCCTCCTGGATCTAAAACAAAGATACTTACTGCAATATAAAGGAAGCTTTACGTTTTTAATTAGTTCTTGCAAAGACTTCAAGGCAAAATAGTAAGACACATCTTGAAAAATGACTCCTAATTAGTGAAACTGTAAGTCGTATGCACAAGTTTTTGTTGGTCAACAAATACCAGTTCACATATGATGAAGTTAATCTATATTCTTTCATTAACCAATCTTGTAGATGCTCAACACTAATATTAAGACTTTTATTACTGCAGCCTTAATTTAACTTATTTACTTTGTCAACATAAAAAGAGAGGCTAAACGAAGCAATTTCATGCCTTTGCCTTACATATTGATTGAAAACTAACATACTTGTTTTTAATGATGAAATAAAAAATGTAGAATAAAAAAAAAATAAAAAACCCTCTTGACACAAATAGATTGGAATTCAGTACGTGTAGAATCATTCCACTTGTGATACATATTTACTGGCCCAATTACTCAGTCCCTCAATAACAGCTCATACTGTAACACAAACACCTTCAGGTTCAGTTTTCATTATGTGATCAAGGAAATTAAAACATTTATTAGCAGAGATTCATAAGAATTCTGTAAGAACTTGTGAACATGTAGTCTGACAGTAGCACACAGCCTCTGGTAAGACTCAGAATGTGTCTAACAAGAAATAGGTTTTGTTAACAAGATTGTCGGGTGCATATTAAACATGTTTTAAATCACTGTAAGATGATTATATCAAGCTAATATCAGATCCATAAGGCACCTTTAAGATGAAAATATTCTATTAATTCTTTGTGGAAAAGTTGTTTTCAGTCTCTGTTGTAATTCACTTCCCACAGTTTTTCAAGCTGGTCCCATCTTCCGAATTCTTGCCAGGTGTTGGAGGCAAGAAACATATTAACTACTGATAGATGTGCCATCCTTAATTTGTGGCAGAATCATTCATCTTAGTGAAGCTAATTTAAGTCAAGGAAGGGATTTATCTGGCAGAGAGTTTACCCTGCCAAATACCACAACATTACTGATATTAGCATGACCTCTGCAGATACACTTTGCTAGGAGGGCTATGAATTTTACAGGATTGCTTACCTGGGCAGATTTCTTGTCTTCTCTTCTCCTGACAGCCACAATCCATGGAATATAATAAAACTGATCCCTTCTTTGGATAAATGCTTTTCCAGAACTAAACAAGTTTCGGTCTTTCTTAGAACTAAAAATAAGTAAGATCAATAAAAATCAAGCTAACTAAAATAAAGCATTTGGCCAACTAAATGCTTATGGGGATTATGACAGCTCTGAGTGCATGTATACACAGAATGGGTAAGGAAGGGACCAAGGTGGGTTGTTTCATGAAACCTCCCTGCTCAAGCAGAGTCAGCCTAGAGCACTTTGCATAGGATTGTATCCAGACATTTCTGTAGTATCTCCAGCGAGGGAGACTTCACAACCTCTCTGGGCAATCTGTTACAGTGCTCAGTCATCTGCATCCTGAAAAATAAAGAATTTCTTCCTCATATTCAGGTGGAACTGGGAAAAGCACTCCAGCTGTGGCCTCATGAGGGGTGAGTAGAGAGGCAGGATCACCTCCTTTGACCTGCTGGCAGTGCTCTTCCTAAAGCACCCCAGGACATGGCTGGCCTCCTTGGCTGCAAGGAAAGGTACACTGCTGGCTCACGGACAACAAATTGTTGTCCACCAGCATGCCCTCGTTGTTCTCCACAGTGCTGCTTCCCAGCAAGTCAGCCCTGATGGAAAGCAGCATGAATATGGTGTGAAAGGAGACCAAAGCAGCAGACCTCAACCTACTTTTTCAGGAAATAATGCTGAAAGGCATTTTATACCTTAAGCATTAACGTTGACTGATAGTTGTTTGGAATAAAAAGAGCTTGTGGAAAGGGTAGGTTCTGTAGCATCCACCATTGCTCCCAACCTACATGACAACCTATAACCCAATTTTACAGAAATCCTGGACCACATAAGCTTACCACAATTTTCAGCTGACATGGATACAATTAAAAGCCCTCTATCAAAGAAAACAAACAAAACTAAGAGAAGGAAATCATAATCCACTTCAGTGGCACAGAGAACAATGCGATGCCATTGTGTCCTGTTTCCCCAAACAGATGATGGCTACATACAACCTACACAGCAAGGATATGGATATAGACCAGGCTGTAGTACTCTGTGGTAGCTTTTTGAGAGCACCAGCATCAATGACAGAGGCAATAGCTGTAGTACTCTGTGGTAGCTTTTTGAGAGCACCAGCATCAATGACAGAGACGATAAAGCACTCTGTCATTAACATGGATAGTGCTTTTTCTCCATATACCTTGCTATCAATGGGCCAAACAAAACAAAAAAAAGATAAAATTTCTACTTCAAAAAGCCTGCATTTTCCGACACTGGGAAGTGCTTAAATCAAAGTAAACTGGAAGAAAAACTTGGTTACATATATCATCCTCTAAAAGTTTGTTTCTTCCAGTCAGAGTGATGCTATTATACAATCAAGCTTGTAAATTTTTCCACATTAAAACCTCCTTGTTTTTGCAAAGGCTTATTCTTTCACTCTGTTTATTATTCCTACATTTCCATCTTTTGGTTGGCTGTTTCAGTGAAAGACATAATTCAGCATATTCTGTTTTGGAAACAAGCATTTTTCAAATCTCAACCAGGAATTCAATATTCTTCTGCTGATTTAACAGATTCTCCACTAAGCTTTCAGAAGCTAAGTTGCCTCCCAAGGGCTCATGAAGATCTTTTGCAATGTTAACATAATAAGTCAAAGTTGTTTTCTGGACATTATACTTGTAAATACCTCAAAATTAAAAAAAACCAACACAACAGTCAATGCATTTTTTTTTTTGAGAAGACATAAAAGCACTACTACCCTTTTACTTCCATGAATGTGTTTTTCATAGAAGATATAGAAAACTCTCCTCTTGAAGGCTTCTTCTGAAAAGCACAAGTCAAGCACGACTTCTAATAATATTTGCATGATGAAAAAAAATAGCAAAATATTTTTGGATTTGCCAGCTACCAGAAAGGACAAGCACAACTTATGAATATCTAAATGGAAGCAAAGGTCAGACTGGAAACAAAGTAGTACCTATTAGGGGCTACAGTGAGTAACTTAAAACCAGAGAAAGAGGAGTGATATTTTAAAACAAAACAGAACACTAACCAAAATTCCACTTCAACAGTGACTAAATGCCAAAACTTTTACCTTTTAAGGAAAAGTTGCACTAAGAGAAAGGGAGAGTACAGTGTTGTTAAAAATGCTGTAACGGATGTTTAAGGGCCAAGCATGTGGTGATTTTGAGCTGATTTTAAGACGCTTGTAACATCATCTATCAGAAAGCAGACTCATGACACAAACTCACACCCCAAGGCAGAAAGAGGGATCAAGAGTGACTACCCTGCACAACCCACCCAAAGGCATCACTCACCTACACAGTAAGGGAGAGCTGACCTCCTACAGCAGCTTACTCTGTCAGCCTAAAAACAGTGATTTACAACAGCTCATAAACAAGATGGAGGTATAAAGCAACGTGTTGCTGATTTCTTCTGAGAGATTACTCTATAAAAGATAATAAATTAAATTTTATTATACATTTCCTACAGATTTCTTATCTTTCAGAATACTTTTCCTATCTCATTGTTTAAGTTCCAGCTACAAGGTGACTCGACATGTTTCGGTCTGCTTTCTCCAAGTCCGCTTATGTGAACACTGCATCACCGCCAATATTTGCAGTAAGAATTTTACATCCTCCCCTTCATATGCTGTCTGCAAATTTTCATTATAGATCTTCAGAAGAGTATTATATAGAATTATACAATGTAACTGAGATTGCACAGAGATACATTAAAATGTATAGGCCAGAATACTGTATTCCCTCAGTTTTACATTAGAAAGAACCAGCTCACATCAGCAAATGCCAAGAGAACCTCTGAGCACAGTAAGAAACCTAAAGAAAGTAATTAGAATAATTCCTTAATTCAGTGCTATTACATTGCTGTTTAATAGCTCAAACTAGTATTCAGCAAACCAATCTGAAGACAGAATCAACTCACTGGGTTTTTTTCTCAGGGCTGATGGGGAATCCAGGTTTAAAGCAAATTTGGGAATGGGAAGAGTCTTTGACCGGGCACTGTCCACTAGAGGCCGGCGCTGCACCCCAGGAGTCCCCAGCCGCAGTTCCTGCTCACAGCCTGTGCCCCCCACAGAAGGGCTGCACTCTAGTGCGGGAAGGCCGCGCTTAATTCACCCAGGAGTCGCTAAGGGGACAGCTGAGTACAGTTATTTATTCTTCTGACATACTTGCATGCTTCCTGAGTTCACTACTCAGGACAGAAACTACAAATAACATGGGGGGAGAAGACCAGTTTAGGAATGAGCGCACTTGAAAGCGTGGACGACGAAATCAAAAGACGGCTGCGAGCTCATGTTCATTGGCCATATGGCAGCAGCACAAGCAACGAATTTATTTTAGGAGAAGGAGTGAAGGGCTTGGCTCGTGACCATTCTGAGTTAACCCCATAACTGTGGCTTTTAACAGCACTGTGTGCAGGGGATTTGCCTGGATTATGTGGGTACTCAGTATGGGGCCACTATAGAGGTGATGGTAAAAATGCTCAGTGCTTTAAAGGACAGAGGAAAAGAGCTAAATCTAATTTTAAATGCTGGCAATGGTAAAGCCAAAGAGAATCAGAAACGGAAAAAGGAGAAAAGAAAAATTATGGCTGATATTCTTGGCATTAAAATGTCTCAGACAAACAAAATTTATGCTAATATTAAGTATCCATCTTTGCATTTGCTATCAAACTAAATAGTTCCACTGGAGTCTAAAGGCATGCCAAAAAACAGCTGGGTGCATGTACTGTGTTTTCACTAAGTTTATATACATTGGTGAGATTGAAGCCTTTGGCATATTCTAGAGCCCAGAGGAGGATTTTTATATTTGTACTTTCTGATTTTGTTTGCAACTACCAGCTGCATTTAGAGAACTCCAAGGCAGTCTGCTCTCCCCATGAACTTCATCATAAAAAGATGTAGCTGTCACCATGAAGAGATCATGTTGCTTGATGTGACTGGAAAGATGCAATCTGTTAGAATCACAGATCGATTTGGGTTAGAAGAGACCTTAAAAATCATCTAGTTCTAACACTGCTGCCATAAGCAGGAACACCTAACATTAGACCAGGTTGCTCAGAGCCCCATCCAGCCTGGCCTGGAATGATTCCAGGGATTGGGCATCCACGATTTCTCTGAGGAGCCTCAGCCTGTGTTCTACCAGCCTTGCAAAAAATATTCCTCCTTATATCTAGTCTGAATTTACCTTCTTTTAGTTTAAAAGAAATAGCACGCCTCTTGTCCTATTGCAACAGGTCCTACCAAAATGTTTGTCCCTATCTTTCACATAAGCTCCTTTTAACTACAGAAAGACCACAATAGAGGCACCTTGCCAGAGGATCCCTACTAATTGTTCAAAATAGCACTTTTCACAATTAATTACTCTATTAATAGAATATCTGTGTTGGTGACCATGAAAGAGCTTGAAGGATCTGGCTGCGTATCTACTTCAAATATCACAGTAGTAGCATAGTCCAACCTTGCTGTAGCCAATAAAACAGTATCTGCAAGCCTGATTTCTCCATACTGCCCTACTCTCTGTATAATTTAAACTTCTCTAGAGCAGTAACAATATGTGTACAGCAGTGAGCACAACACTCTTAGCTCATATCAAAGGGTTTCTGTAGTATGGGGACACAAAGATGTTACAAAATGACACTGTAATAAAATCAGCTAAAACGGCTGCTCCTCTGTGCACAGCCATGACAGCATTATAATTATTTGATTAGTCATCTTTTGCCTCAAACAGCAGGCTTCATCAAGTGAGCAGAAAGACTTTGAAATAAGATACGTGTGCTAAGGAGACCAGCATGAATAAACTTTAAGGAGCTAGTAAAGGCAGTATTAAAACCAATTGATTTAAAATGAGCCAGTGTTTATCCAACTACAGGAGTCAGCTTTTCTATAGCAAAAATACTTTTTATAAGATTCTGAAAATTCAAGTTTTAAAGAGAAAGAGATTAAACCAGTAGAATCCTACTGATCCGACAGAAAAAAAAAGATGGGTTAACAGCTCATCCTGCCCCAAATCTGGCCAACTTTGGCTCTTAAAACAAGCATACACCAAACATTTAGTAGTAGCTGTGAATACAAAAAATGAGCAAGTTCCATTGTAAATGTTAATAGGTGAAATTTAGAAATTATTAATCCATACTCATTAAAGTGGAAGGAAATTTACTTCCTGATAACCCAATTCTTTAATTATCTTGTATGGATGTAGGTTTAATCTTCTGGGTGCACATACATCATTAGTAATCAACTTCTATACTTTCTGCCTTTGTAGTTGGCCCAATTGTATGGCAACCTGCATCTTCCCCCATGTGATTGAGACAAGGCTAATGTTCAGCCTTATATGTGTCCTTTACAGTCTCTTAACTACAGAATTCAATAACCTACTAAGGACTCAGAGGAAAGTCAAGTGTTAAAAAAGGTAAACCTAAAAATCAGGATAGAAGACTCCAATCAGTCCCTATCATTAGAATTAGTCAACAACGGGCCCAATATATGAATAGAGGGCTACTTTATCAAATGTAGCATCACTATCATATACTGTACCAGTGGCAGTGATTCTGATGAAGCCACAATTGAAATGTAAGATTGATGGACCTGCAGGTGTCTGAAAGACATTTTTAAGTTATTTTGGGCTATGTGAGAATACTTTAGCAGAGCATGCGCCCACTAGAGAAGACTTCTGTAACCAATCCTAATAGCTCATGGAGTGACTGCAGTCACTGATAAACTGAAGCCTTTAACAAGACTTGATTGCTCTCTATTATTGGAAATTTCAGTCCTGAATTACAAAGCTTAAATAAATCAAAAATTCAAGATTTGGATGAAAGTCAATCATTAGGAGGAAAACCTAAAAAACCCCTAAAAGCTGTCATTCCTTCGCAGCAAGATCACCAAAATAGTAATCTTCAGAGAAGGGAGGAGAAACTGACTGCGACCCTTATGAGGTGTGTAAGCATAGGAGGAATGAAAATTGGAATTTGCCTTAGAGAAGTTTTTTTTTTTAATTGAAGGAAACACCTTTATTGGACTGCTTTGGTACTTCAGAACTACGGGGTGACTGAATGGAGAAAACGGCTTCTCAAAGACCTAAGTGGCCAAGGCAGATGCAAGAAACCTACCGAAACAATAGGTAAATTTGAAAGAGAGTAATCAACAGCTACTCCAGAACTGCTGAGCAAGGGACACATAACAGCTTGTACATGGCACAAAACAGCCTACTTGGCATGAGAATGTCCCCTTGGGTCTTGCCTGCTTACCAATTAGCACATCCTCTATGTGTGACCGTGTTCTACATATGGGCATCATTCAACTCCAGAGGTTCCAAATGCTTTGATGATCTCCTGATGTGATTCTGCTCAACCAGATCTGAGAGTATGTAATATATATATAGGGTCCATCCAAGAAATGAGATGCTAGAATTATCCTCACCTGGCCAGGTCTAGTAGGATGGGGTAACTGACACCTTGTATTGGCTTGTCAAAGACCATCAGAAGGAATCCCATCAGAGGACAAGTCAGCTTCTCTGACCATAGGTTGGAATTGGCCATAAACAAACATAAATCACCTATGATGCATCAGGAACTGGTATCATTACAAGAGTCAATACAATGAGTTCACTGTAGGATGCATCTTGAACAGACAATGACTCTGGAAACATCTGCTCTGCACCTTTCCTATGGCACCGAAAAAGGAATACAAAAGAAGCTCTGCAGATTAATTATTCTCTGTGTAAAAATATAAAATGTCCCAAGTGGTTAAAAGAGCTATTACTGACATGGAAGGTATCACTTCCATGTTTCACGAATTCTTTAGGTTGGAATAGATGTCTTGAAATCAGTCAGTCCAACCTGCCTGCTCAAGCATGATCACCTAGAGTAGTTGCCCAGAATTGTGTCTATTTGGGGTTTTGACTGTCTTCACAGATGGAGACTCTACAACCTCCATGAGCAATGTGCTCCAATGCTTGAGAACCCTCACAGTTTGAGTTTTCAGAAACCCTTGCCATCTTTGGTAAATCCTAAAATTATCAAGATTTACAATTTACTAGGTGGAGAAAACATTACACACATTAATTAATACACACAATTATAAACACTTAGTTCTACCTTGTACTTTAAACTGTCTTCCACAACAGAGGATAAAATTTCAAGTCTGTGGGTTTGAGAGACTAATAATAATGAGCACTTTGTAACTTTTGCTCATACACAAACTGTGAATAGTAGACATGAGGCATTAGCCTAAATAGCTTGAAGCTGCTGAGGCATTTTGCCCACAAAGGTGAAGGTCTAAGCTGCCAAACCCCAGAATAATACACATCCACTTCTTATGTACCCTGGCAGCCAAACAGTGAGTCAAACTTGTCAGGGCACTTTGCTCATTATACATAGAATTTTTGACTGAATTTTAGTAACAACTCAACCTGGCTTCAGAGTTATTTTAACCTATGGCCAATCCCCACATCCATGTCCAAACTGCCTAGCCACAGAAATAACAAGCATAGCAATGCCAGGTTCAAAGTGTTTCCTCTTTACATCTAAATCTAAGATAAACGTTATTCATGCCACATTGTGCAAATGTAACTGCAAGAATCCAACTCCAAAAACAGCAGTAGTAGGAAAGCAAGAACTAGTAATGAGTGGTATTACTGTTACCTCAGTCCAAATAAAAAACGACTGAAATGCTTTGCAGAGTTAGTTGATGACACTTTGCTCTGCAGCAACTAGCCTCACAAAAGATACCAGAAGAACTTGCCAAGAATAAGCTTCATCATAGTGTGCTGTGATTATGTTTTTAAAACAAATAAAAACAACAAATGGAAGAAATTTCTAAACCCTACACAGTAATGTGTGGCAAGAGAATCTAAAATTGCATTCTGAAATAAAGTCTGGAAGTAGGTACCAGCCAACAGTCTCAACAAATCAGACACTACAGGAAGTCACATGCAATACGTTTTACTCGCAAACATTGAAACCTGTATTACAGTTCTAATTCAGACAATATGAGAACCAAAACTGCCTCTACCCACCAAGATCCCTGCAGACATTTCTCTTTAATAATCACCATTGGCTCAGATTATTAATTTTTGTCAGGGTACAAGAACTAAATCTGAATGTATTGTATCATTAAATGGTATCATAAAATTAAACTGGTTAGAAGAAGAAATAATACTTTGGCAAGGACAGCAAGAGAAAGAAGTAGCTGCCAGGAGAACAAATTTGCTAGCAAACTACCTAACAGCACTCTGAACTTTTACTTATACATGTAAACTGACTACTTGGCAAGCTTTCAGAAAAAGAACCTCCCTGAAGCTACAGCAACAAACAAGTTTAAGTACAACCAGTTCTTGAGAAAAACCCTTTAATAATCTGTACTGTTCTTACTCCTAGGTGAGAACTACACTAACTGTCTTTGGGTGGTAAAGTAAAATAAATGGTGCCAATCACACCTGAAATACTCAAGATTTCCATCATCATTTTTTCAAACTCTCCCTCAAGAGATTAGTGGAATTTACCTTGCAGCAAGAATTAGTTCCTAAAAAATCCTATATACCACCTTCCTTTCTGAAATATTCCTTTAGAAATACATCTAAAAGATATTTAAGAAACCCCAAAAGTTAGTGACTCATTGGGGGTTAAACCACGATACCAAACACAGGGAAGCGTGTCATTTCTATAAACAATTTTTATTTCTTATTTTCTACCATCTGGACATAAAGCTTTTACGTCACCCATTGCTACCAAAAAGCTGCAGCTTTGCCAGGGCCATGTAATTTATCACAACCAGATGGTGCGCTGTCAAAAAAGGAGGGGCCACTATCATTCCAGGGCAGAATAATTACCTTTCCTTTGAACCAAGGACAATGTTTTCAATAAAAACCCAAAGCTGTTTAATGCAACTTCCAGTCTGTCAAGACTCCCACTGTGCAGCTCCAGGATTCATTAGACTCACAGAAGTGAAGGGGACCATTTGTTAAAAACATACGCAAGTGTCTCAGAAGACATTGATGACACACAATTAAAAAAAACCCAAACAGCAAAGACATTTTGAATCTTCTTTAAAAGCTTTTTGCATAGACACTTTTCATCACAAATTTTACAGCAAAAGTAGCTGTACTGCACTAAAATGCCACCTCTTTCTTAGGCCTTTTAGGTAAACTATGGAAGATATTCCATTGCTCCATTGCTCTGCTATGCACCTCTTCTGCTTTACATTTTTGCATCTCAAAAGTTGGAGTAGTGACATTTATTCTGGGAGGAAAGGTTGTAAAGCACACAAAATTAAAATTAATTAGCAAGCAATGCTAAAAAACAGAAAGCTGTGTCTCACACACCAAAACACTATTAAGTTGACACTCCTCTGACATCTGGAAACACATGGCAATCATACTGGAGTAATTCAGAGGACTGGACCTTGCAGGATAATTAAACAAGTTACAATACAACCAAATGGTACCTTCACTTCGAGCAATGCAAGAAACTGGATGAATTTCTCTCCATACTAAATTTCCCCTTGAGTTTCAAACCCTGCCAAATAAAAAGCAGTAATTATTTGAACACTCAAAGCATTTTCTGAGCCTACTTCCACGCCAAAAACTGACTTTCAACTTGTCCTTCTTTCAACAGTACATATTTAATGAAGTGGTTAAGAAACACATCTTTTTTTCTAACACCAGAACATTTTGTTCACTTCAAAAAAGTAGAATAACTGTCTAGCTTGGGAAATTAAACATGAGCTGAAAGCCCAAGTGTGACCATTTCCAGGAATTACATCTAACAGAACAGAACAGAAATATTCCTGCAGTTTCAGTTCCACAGTGGTAACAAATGTATTAAAAGATGTCTTAGCTCAGTTTACTTTTGATTGACCCTCTCTCTAGCTAAGATCAAATCAGTATATTCTTCTCTTCATGTAACAGTTGCCTAAAGGATGCTATTATAGTTCATATTACATTTTACATCTAATTTACAGCCTTAGAAGAAAAATAAATTGAGGCAAAACATGATAGGAAACAAAAAAAACCAAACCACCACAACAACTGAACAGCATTTAAGACTTTGCAAAAATCTCAGCTGACAAATCTCTGCTCATCACCTCCAGAAGCCGCAGTAAGTAGCTGATGACTTGCCATCCAGAAGACCATAACTCATTTAAAAAGGGTAGCAGATAAAGCATGATCCTTTGGTTCTCCCAAGAAGCACAGTTGGGTGCATTAACAAAAAGCTTCACAGAGAAAGAGGAAGTTGTCTTCTCTGTCTGAATGAGCTATAGGGGCTCTTACCTTAGGACACCAGGGTTCAGTTCCACCAGAACTTAAAGTATCACTGGAAAATCTCTTTGTTATTCACTCTTAATAAGCACATGCAGTGGGGACATAACACAATGGAGGCAGCAACTGATAAACTTACACAGACACAGAGATACAGATCTGTTTTACTAACAGTTAAAACTGTTCTCAGATTTTAAGCATTTCTTGCACCTATGCAGTAGCCTTAGAGGAGATTTTGCAGGTTCTTCCAAAGCCCAGACACAGGTGTGCAGCAACTGACACTCAGTGTGCAAAGATGCACACAAGAAAAAGCTCAATGCCCCTTCCAAGTCAGAGGCTTTTGTTTGTTTTCCAACGCATGACAACTAGTCTCACCTTGATAACAAAACATTTTTATGTTCTTGTTTTGTACAATACTGTTATCTCCAATTCTGCCATATTACAGAGAGTATACTACAAAATCAACTTTTTTGAGATTCCCTGACAGCTAGAAAGCATTGATGCTGCCACTACTACTAAGGCAATGTTAATGAAAAAGTAGAGCAAACAGAAACCAGTCAATCCCCAAACAAGCTAAAGGCAACAGAAGGCATTCATGTTTACACGAAGAAAATACATTCAGAACCACCAATATCAACTGATGCACAGTACTTGGAAAAATAAACCCAAAGAGCATAGGCTACACCAACAGCACAGATGATCAGCTGCTAATTATGTCAGCACTTACACCAAGGCAGAACCAGACTGCAGCATGTTCAGAATCTTCCTTTTGATCAATCTCCTGCTCCAGTAAGTGACTGAAGAAGTGGTATCACCTTCTAATTAACACCATATTAAATCATGTAATACAACTCTAAGGACACACATGTCTGAACAGTTTCCATGTAGGTTTATTATGACTCTTCCTTCTAGTTTGCAGTTTAGGTTTCCTAATTAATCTGAATTTTCTAGAGCCAGGAACTGAATTAACTTATTTTATTAACCGAAACACCTTAGTCCCTCTTGACACACAGAATGAACTGATGAACTGGTATCTGCACTGAGATATAATTAAATGAAACAGGGTTACACCCCGCCAGAAAAGCCCACAACTAACAAAAAGCACAAGGCACCAATGATCAATTTTGCTGAATTCTGTGTGAGCTGTAATGAAGTGAATCTCAGTACAGTTCTGGGGAATACAGATTTTTAGAGGCTCCACTGGTATGCAATATCATGGCTTGCATACTGACTAGCATTTTTTAAAATACCAGGTATTTTCAGCATTCTGATAAAAACCAGCCAATAGATTACACCAACTATTTCAATGGACAAACTTTCAAATCTCCCTGTTTAAAACATTGCTCCGCAACACACGCTACTCTTTGGTACTCCAAAAGACAGGATTATTTGTAATTTAATATGGAAACATTTCAGCTGTCTTAACACCAGAATAATTCCTTCCACAAATGCAAGTCTGGCATTTGTGACATGGTACATATTTGTCATTGCAGCGTGTTGAAGTTTTGTGCTGTTATGTGAGGTTCATCAGTTGATGCCTTGGCCATAACAGTACCTCCTCCCACACATTCAGGTTGCTGAAGAGATCAGCTCTCTGAACCTAGAGCTTTTTCATCAGACAATTTATTTGTTCTATAAGGTACATCCAGCCCTCAGGAATTCACAGCAAAAGGGATAGCAACAGCCTAATCTGGCTGTAATTCAACATAATGCACGTGTTTACATTTGTCAACCTTTAAGAAAGATCTGAAGAACCACTGAGCTTGTAGCTGCAACCTTCACAAGGTTTAACACTTGAGCTGCAGTGCTTTTCACCCTGATTTTAAAAACTGCTCCTTCTCTCAGAATAGAACAGAAAATGACACACAATAGGGATACAGAGTCATTACCGTCTCAGAGTCCCTGTGTGATAATCAGAGGAAATGATCTGCTGACCTCAAGCAGTCCTTGAAGTCTGCACAAATATAACCTAAAGAAGAGGGAAGGACTATTCAGCAGGACATACATCCCCCTAGGCCTGCCTCTCCAAAAGCTCTGCTGGACTAGTGGTTCTCTCAGAATCTGAAAACACCTGGGCTGCCGGAAAACTTGTGGTTATAGAGATTGTTCAAAGACTGCCGTGAAACTGACTTTGTATATAAGTGTTTTATTTAAGCCTAACATGCACAAACTGCCAGGCAGCGAGCATTGATTTCTTTTCTTTAGGTCTGAATTACTAAGAAGTTAGCATCAGGGAAAAACAAAACAAACAAACCACAAAAATCCAATCCCCTCCACAAAGAGGCCCCAAATACAACCACAGTTCCGATTTACATTTATGCAGGCTTTTATATTATGCAAGACAGCATGCAAAGTAAAACAGAATTGCTCTCATTGTTTAGCTTCAGCAGTCCCTTGATTTTAAAGATACAAAAATTATAAAATAGTAGATCCGCATAGTATAAATTATCTACTGGAGTTATCCATGTCCTCAAACATAATGCCAACTTGAAATTAATTGCAATAACTCAGTTTCAAGAGATGGGAAGTCATAATACCATCTCTTGCCACTTCTCTTCAGTCACAATGCACTTTGAATTACAGAAACCTGCTTTTTTTAACACATAGGAAAGTCTAAAAAGACTGCTGGTTGCTGGTACCACTGGATTCCTTAATGACTACTAGAATCACATTAATCTGGTAATATGCTCTTAATTTTTTTCCCCCAGTACTAACTCAATGGTATACCAGGCATTGCAGAAATAGCAACTGTCTCTACTTTAAAGTTCACACAAGACAGAACAAAAGATCCCATGCTCTCCTTTCGTGTTTCGTGTAATGCTTCATAGGAAATTCACCTAGACAGAAGTCGGATTTGACGTCTTTGATGAAGAATGGATCTTGTCCAAGGCAACAACAACAAACAAAACCAAATCAAAATACTGCCTCCTGTCAGAAGGCTGTCAGAAACACACAAGCCCTGTTCACTTCAAGGAGAATTCAAGATAATTCCTGATTGACTAAGTTGATTAAATTATCCATTAACCTCATGTTAGCATTTTAAAAAAAAACAACAACAAGAAGGCAATAGCATGTGCCTGTGTATCTAAAAATTAATATGACTGGCCGAACACAAAATTATTTCATATGTAAAGAATTGCACAGCAACAACAGTTACATTTCAGGGTCACATTGCACTCATCTCCTCTGATATGTTTCAAGCCCTGTTGCAGTGAGAGACTAGGCTCATGAGACCCAGAAGGGTTCCCTAACTCCAACTCCACATCTACCACCGTATTTTTTTTCACAGAAAACTTTTCTAGAGGCTGAATTTCTACTGAAAGCAGTTTAAGTTCTCTCTAGAGTTATCACAGCTAAATACATTAGCCATACAGACAAAGAAAATCTACTGTGATAGAAAATGAGAACAAAAGCACATTACCAGCCAACCTCACTCTGACACTAGCTGAAGGATCTGCTGAAGAATAGCAGTATTGCCTGCAAGAATTCTCCCCCCCGACCCCCACAGGCAATTCTGAAAGCAATTTCTGCAGTAACTAGACAAGACAAACACTCGTAGTGGATTTTTTTCAATCTATATAACAATTTCCAAAGGTTTCCCTTGGTACCAAAATTTCCAAGTTAATAAAGTACCAAAATCCATGGTCTCAACCAGGTTATTAGGGCGCCATAACCAGAATCAACAGGCTACAAGCTACTAAGGCCTTCTTCCTAATGGAGAAAATCCATGCATATACTGCATTCACAATAGCTGTTCCTGTTTGTTTATACCTTGCTCACTGTATCTGGTTGCACTGTCACATGACTAAAATTCCCTGCATCCTAACAATTATGATTTACGGTCACTGAACTTGTAAAGCACTGGTTCAGATCAACAGGTAATTTTAACGAATGTGATTAGAGCTACCCCTCCAGAACAAAGAAATTAGGTTTGTGTTGCCTGGGTAAATGTATTATCTAACTCTACATATTAATCACGGGGAGGATTTGTGGGAATGCATCAACACTACTTACACATTAGCTCATACAAATTTTGTATTATCACAAACGCAGTCATCATAATAGCATTCATAGTCATTAAAAAGACAGGCATACATATCCTGTTTGACAGCTATTCTTGTGTCTTGCTGAGAAGAAAGAAAAGAAATGTGCACTCATCAGGCTTCTTTTGAACCAGTTATGGCACCTTCACTATTAAGTCAGAACCATGAAAAATTATATCGTTTCAATGAAACTTACCTGGCCAAGTTAATTGAATTGTTGAAAAAAACAAGCATTTAAAACCTTCTGTTTTCTTTTTATTATGATACCATGGGCACCAAAATTTAAAAAGCACATCTTTGCCCTTAAAAATCTCAAGAAAAAGCATCAGTGAAGAAGAGACAAGAAAAAAAAGACTCAAACCTTTGTAAAGTACAAATAGGTTGGCAGGCCTTTATGGCAGATTGAAGCCACAGAGAGCAAAAACATCAGGAACACATACAAACACCACATTTCTTTAGAAGCTAAGGAATGTGCAAGCTTTGACAAAGCATATTATATTAAGGATGTTTATAATCTACTTCCATGGAGACAGTTCGGTAGCTTTACAACACAGCAACAAAGAGCGTGAACTATATTTTCCATCTGCTTTGTGCAGGCTGTTTTTTTACAATGGAAGTCAGTATCAAAGCTAACTGTTCCTTGGGATTTTAAAGAGCAACACAAAGGGGTAAAGAAACCTTTTCCTACGTAGTACAAGAGAAGATGGATTTGAATGACTATTAAACATATATACAAAAACATGTGATGAAGACCTCTTGTTTCAAGCCGAAGTGTTACATATAATGTAGCAGTCACCTAGTTTCAGCTAATATTACTGTGTTCATTAATTGTAAAATATCGCACAGATATAAAAAACCTTACAGAACCAGACAGATTATCACTTCCAGCTTAATAATTGCGATAAGAACAGCAAAGCAGTCCCCTTCCACATTTTAAGAGAGCTACAGTCAAAAGCAGAAAGACACAATCAGTATAAAACGTGAAATCAGCTTTAGGTCAAGCATGAGGAGAACAAAAAGGACAGCACTCTAAGTGCTATTTCCAGAGGAAAAGAAAAATACCAGTATTGGAAGTACTCCTTCTACCTCCAAAGTTCATTTACAGTGGCAGCATAAAATTTCTTCTGAATCTATCCACATTAAAACAGACAAAAACAAGTAACAAAAAGCATCTATTATACTCATATATTATTAGCACAAGTTCTGCCATTCTGCTGCTGTTAGGCTGGAGTTCACCCTATGTTATATGGCATAGCTGGTCTCTACACGCACAGACCACAGGAAACAGTGCAGAAAATGTATTTCTTTTCCCAGAACACAAAAAAAGCTGCTGTGCACACTGGCTTTTCCAAGAAAAAGCACAATGCTTAACTTTAATAGGTGTGATCTGTACAGACAACACTTTAAAAGAAAGGCACTTGAAACACTCCACAATAATTACTACTATAGAAAAACAAATGTGTATAGAATATATAGCCCTTGTGGCCACATGTTAGACTACCCTCAAATCTAAAGGGAAGTCATTGAACATTTATAATTTATACACTGCGTTAGGAAAAATATTCCCAAAGTCCCTCATATGAGCCTTCAATCCCACTGAATACATCAAACCCAAAACTTAAAGTATTTTATGGAGACCACCACATGGATCCAAGACCACGCCTGAGCAGCAGCAGTGTCTCCCACCATTCCAATAAATGCCATTACAACAGAACTGTCAAAACCCCCAGATCCTACACATCTACTTCCCAGAACACAGTGTAATTTCCCTTGTTTACCAGGGTATCTACAGAGCTTCCATCAAGACACTGTTATGCAAACCCTTCATTTCATGATGAATTGTCAAAAGAACTAATCCCTAGACAAGACAAACACTTGTAGTGGATTTTTTTTTTATCTACATGACACTTTCCAAAGGTTTCCCTTGGTACTAAAATTTCTAAGTTAATAAAGTACCAAAATGAATGGACTCAACCAGGACATTAGGGCGCCATATCCAGAATCAACAGGCTACAGGCTACTAATGCCTTCTTTCTAACGGAAAAAATCCCACCAAAGAAAAAAACCCAAAAACCAAAAAAACCCCAACCAACCAAAAAAAACCCACACCAAAACAGAAAACACATCCCAAAACCCAATCAAAAAAAAAACCAAAATCCACAAAAAAACCCAAACTCAAACCAAAACAACAAACACCCCCCAAAAAACCAAACAAAAACCAAAAAAACCAAACAAACAAACCCCCCCCCCCAAAAAAACCAAAAAAACCACCCCAAAAAACCAAAACAACCGCCCCCAAACAAAACCCACAAAAAGAAGACACCAACCAAAAAAAAACCTCAACAAAACAAACTAAAAAAACCTGAAGTGGTCATGTAGCCTTCTTCTACCCCAAAGTGTTCTCACTTCTCTCAAAATATAATGAAGAAAGAAGGCACAAGTATGAAGTACTATAAAAATGAAACTGTTAAAATCCTATAAAAATGACCGCATAAAACACAGGTTATAGCCAAAGCTACTGGGTTAGAAAAGATGAAGAGCTCGACAACCATACCCAATGCCACTGAATGACCTGTATTAACAGGAAACACCTCCCAAAACCAAACTTGGAAAAGAAGAATTAGTTCTGTTGCATTCAGAAAAAAAAGCAAAACAATTTTCCCCTAAAATTCTCAAATACAAGAATAGTCTTCAGGGAAATGTAGTGAAGTAAAGTCTGCAGTCTTATAGAAAAATTATTATTTATTAACAGTACTAACATTTAGCTTGTCAGTATATTTATCCTGCCATTTGGGACATCTTTAAGAGTTCATAAATAGAATCCATAGACTTGACAAGATAGCCAAGTACTCAGCTTTAGAGGAGTAATTCAGTAGC
Organism: Chamaea fasciata; assembly: GCF_029207755.1. Classification (NCBI taxonomy): domain Eukaryota; kingdom Metazoa; phylum Chordata; class Aves; order Passeriformes; family Sylviidae; genus Chamaea; species Chamaea fasciata. The sequence continues at coordinate 41,149,114 of NW_027094092.1, forward strand.
TCTTCTGACTGTTAATTCACTAGCTTCCCTATGGAACCTTTGCTAGTGGGTCATAAAAGCTAGATTTTTTTCCCCCCTGCATTGTTTTTTGAATTTTACATCAAACAAATATAAAAGCACAAGGTTTTACAACATCTATAGGTCTTAATCTATTCTTCTAAAACTCAAAGCCAGTTCAGCCAAATAGAGGGATTTGTATGTCACATAAATCACAGGCAGTAAGGTAGACTAAGAAACAGTACAAATTAACTGCAGATGACTCGCAACAGTCTTCTCCCACATCCCCTGCAGCTGCATTAGCCACATACTGAAGTGCTGCTCTTAAATTCAAAATCAGATAGGAATGCTTTAAGTGCAAGAAACAGTATTCAGCAATAGTCAGGTGACTGGTCAAACTTCATGTCAACACCTTAAAAGCTTTTAACAGCATTGCTGATAAAGTAGCTGGACTGATGCTCAAGTTCTAGCACAGCAAGGCTTGTCATTCACTGGAAAAGACACCAGCCAGGTATAAAGCGTCCACCTTTGGTTAGAAATAGCCAGCTTTGGTTAGAAATAATCAGCTTCATCTAGAAAGGAACAAACAGAGCTAGGGCATCCATTCTCTTACCTGGATAGTGAGGTATCCCTGAGGGGGTACCACCTGAGGGATGGGATGGGTTTGACTACTGTACTCTTTGGCAAACTCCTTTGGGAGGTCGCAGCCATAAACACTGAAGTACCATCTTCTGGCCAAACTGAACAGAAGCCAGCTCTATAAAGAAATGATGCCAAGAGTGCCATGAAACAGGCTCCATGAGCTTGAGATAATAATGAGATCCTACACAGAGGTATGCTTTGACCAGTAATGGACACTGTAAGGTACTATGAGTAATATTTATCTCTGTGTTAGTCTGAAAATCCATAAAAGCAGCCTGGCAGACAGACTACCTTCTATTGTGTCTCTTTGTAGAAGAATCCTTTAGGGGCTAAAGAGAGTGAACAGAATAGTCCTCAATACCTACTTTTCATGAGTGGTACTAAATGGGACCTTATGGAATGGAGCACATTACGTTACAAAGTTTTTTCTGTCCCTCAACGGGACTTTGATATACCACCCAATACAACATTGCTACAGATTTCACCTAACACAAGCCACAACGGACAGACAGGATGCTGCAAGTGCCTGTGTGCTCTTTACAAATTTGTCCTGAAATTAAGAACTTTCACTCTGAACAAGTTGGTTTGGTTTATTTGGGTTTTTTTCTTCAATAGGAAGTTCTTGTATGAAGTCACTGAGAAGGCTGCACCTGAATCTTTCACAGAATACATTTTCATACATCTTCCTGTGAAGACTTTGATCCATTCAATAAGAGGTCCTTTACAACGTTTCAAGTTTCTCCTTTGACATCAAAGATGCTTCTAGCCAAGTTCAGCTTACGATAAAAACTACAGCTTGCAAATTTTCCACCAAGTCAGAGTTGCCCACATCTGCCTTAATATCTGTTGTAGTAGCCATACTTGCCCATCTACAGTGTGCTCTCAGATTTACCCTAAAACTCTGTAATAATTTCAACAGCAAGGGTGTTGAGCTTTCCCATGTCAGTAAGTTGTATCTGGCAAGAAGCTTCTGGTATCCTGCCACCTGGAACTGCAGTCAGGTGGAAGAGCAGGCTTTGTGCCTGAAAAGGCCCAAACCCTGGGGACCTTGTCTCTCCTTTGACATTTACAGACTTGTTTTTCCTGAACAGCTCTGTTTTCCAAGGATCCTGGAAAGATCAAAGCTGTGCATTTAAAACTCACAATTGCCTCTATGCTGCCATGCCCTGAACAAAAGGATACTTGTCAAGAATACAGCAAGAATCATAGAAAACACAAGCTATTTCAGATTGGGGGTACTGAACATTTTGCTTCCAGCTCCTGGTATAGTTATTCTGTAAGAGTGACACATCTGTTTGCACAGAGTACTTAGTTCTAGAGATGCTAGTTCCAGGACAAATGAGTTCTCCACTGCCCATTTAGAGCCTGAGTTTGCCAACACATTTATATGATACAGTATTAAGCTGACCAGCTGGAAGGCATGCTTGAAAATCTTAAAAAAGCTTCAGAAGTATTTTACTGGCGTCTTTTCTTCTTCTTTTTTTTGCAATCTCAGTGTCCATGGACAAACAGTTAAGAAATCTTAGGAGCTTCTAGCCAACATGAACTTGAGAAGCACGCATACTCTGTAACACATTTTCCCCCATGCAGGCAGTATTGTAACCACAACTTTTCCACTATGCAACAATTAGGCAATAACCTGGGCATTAACAGAAGCTTATTTGTGGCAGCAAGAAGCCCCTGTAGGTTGGTTTATCCTGTCCTTGACAGGTCAATTTGTCTTGAACTAAACCCCAATACCAAAACTGAGAATCGGGTCAATCTTATTAAAAGTAATCTCAAATCTCTCCTCTGCCCATATGCTCTTAAAACACATTAATTGGCATGCAGGTTTTTCAGATAGCTTCTTCCTTTAAAGATCAAATCTGTATTATCTAAGAAAGTTTATTAATTCTGAAACATTAGCAAACATCTGCACTCTAGCAGGAGCAAAAGAACACATTGTAGATTGTCAAGATTGTCTGTGTTTGGGAATTTTGTGATAGGTCAACTGCATTGATGTGAAATGGCATGAGTTGACCTTGTGCCAAACATATTTTCCATGAGAACCCACTAAAGTAGGCATGGACAGTAGCTCAGCTGGCCCGCAAGTCCCACATAGCCTAACACAGCCCACAGAAAGGGCTTCATTACTGACTATTGCCTGTTTCCAAAGAAGATGGAAACAATTATACTACATAGTTTTCACAGAAGTCTCTATCCTGCAGACACTATTGCAGTACTAGTATTATTTTTTCTATATAGAAAATTGGTGCAGTTGCCAGGAGTGATGATAGGGAGTAGTGCTATTGTGGGTCATTCAGGTATTTTCTAAAAACTCTGCTCTAGTAAATTATGTACCACATCAGGTGATAGCATGAACTCTATTTCACACTAACCCAGAGAAAGAAGTGCACTATCACCTCATGTTTGACTATTCCTGTTGAAATGCTTTACCTTAATGTTGCTGTTTTAGAAGCATTTCAGTTGCACTGTTGCTAAAATATATACTATATATACTAATAACTTGCTACCAGTATTTTCTCCTTTTCCGGTATGAGCAGCACACCAGCTTTCTGTAGAAACCTGGCATCTCATATGCTATTGAGGGTAAAAAGTGAGACACACATTTTAAATCAAATGTAGTACAAGAAATGAAGAGAAATTACTTCAAAGCAACATTTCTAGTTGTATTTCTGCTATGACAGATCAGTGTTCAGTCTATGAAGACATAGGAAGACAGCTCCTACCTTAAAAGAAATAGCAAGAACCAGAAAGTTAAGAGGACAAAGCAGGTGTATACTTATAAAGGTTTATAAGCTCTATACAAACACTTCAATGTTGAATAAAGCTCAGAAGAAGAGGTACTGAAGAATTCTCACATTTCAATGTGCAACACAAAGGGTACAACTCTGCTAATGTCTGCAAACACTCTTCAACGCATCAAAGGCTGAAAGATTTCTCCTGCCCAGCCCAGGTTAAAGCAGTTTTTCTGGAAGCTTGCCATGCTCTGTGGGAGGGAGGTAGGGGTGCAGCAACAAGCTGGATTTAAAAGATCCTCAGCTGGAAGTACAAATACAGAGAATGATGTTTAAAACTGTTAGACCCCTGGAGAGAAGCAGGAAACTCTCTTTATGACCCCCAGAGTATTTGTTTTTCCAACAGTTTCCCAGCTCAGCTTGAGATTCTCAAGGGCAGCAACAAAAAAAAAAAATTCACTTTGCTCAAATTAGTTTTGACTGGTCCCCAGGTTCCCAAGGTGATAATTTAACACCTCATTAACAAGTACATTATTGGAGGAAATTCAAATGAACCGATTTTAATGATAATTGAATGTTTTCAGTCTCAGCCTGCAGAAGGAGTATTTCCCCACTGGAGTACAACAGCAGTCACTGCTTCCATTTGTGGATTGACTGCTGGCAATGAATGACAAAGTACAGACTTCATTTATAAATATACCATAAGCTACTTCAAATTCAATTCCAGGCGCTGAAACATGGGCTATTTCTTCATTACTGCTTATGTTTGTACTTGCATATAATTCTGGTTTGTCTCTGGAAAGAAAAGGTAATGTCCAGCTTCAAGAAACCTACTTATTAGGCAGATGATTGAACTGCTGAGGTCCTATCTTCACTTGAGGGCCTGATTAACCACATGGAAGTGAAAATACTAATTGCAGTCTTTTCTCCTCCAGAGTTTAAGCAAACCATCTAAGCTTGGTTTGGTGTTTGGGTTTTTTCCCCAGCATGCTTCTCCCTGGGCATATTAAGGGTATAACAATGGTGCTGAATTCTGAACAGCTCAGTTATGCTCAATTCTCTGCCAAGACAGCTGTACATTCGTATTACTTCTGGTTATAATTGGTTTAACTGCCTTCACTGATTTAACTCACTCAATATTGTTGCACGTAGCAATGGCAAGAGTAGAAATTTTAAAATTTTTTTTTAATGTTTTCACTGATGAGATGGAATCAATTACTGCCTCTTCACAACTGAGGTGCTAAAACAAATACCAATCTGACTCTTAGCTGCTAACTGACCGACCAGCCTTCAAAGAGCAGTTACTTGTTTCCAATAGTTTAGCAGCTGGGATGGCCAATGCAGCTGCTACCTCCACTGAGCTATGACAGATAATAATCCTTCATTTCTATACAGTACTCAAGACAACACTCAGTCAACATTTAAGAGCCACCTTGGGACAGAAAGGTCTATCCACCACTTATTCTATCCATGCTATGTATGGCACTGTGATTAGCTGTGGGATACTTGCCTCCAAAAACTCACATGGAAGTCAGTCAAACTTGTTACAAATGTCAAGAGGTATAATTACTATTGCTGAGTTAAGGTCTGTGGAAAGAAATAGTTCACCTCTTTTACAAGCCATCAGTACTGCCAGCTTTAGCTTAAACTTAAAACATACCTGGATTTAAGGCTCACCTTCAGCTTTCAATACATAGGAGAGCAAACTAAGTTTCACCTCTGAAGGTGGTTAACCAGTCCATAGACTGGTTTCACTTTGCATCTTTTGATTTGCCTGCATCTCACTCAGGCTACTTAAGATTTTCTTCCACTTGCCCCCAAATGTTATCAGGGCAACAAACAGGCTGGGTCCTGAACAGCTACAATGCTAACAGAACTTCAGTTCCACAGGATGCATCACTGGCTCTTATGTAAATAACAGAAAGGAGACAGCTGGATTCCCAGTCCTAGTGAGACTGTAGCAACAAAAAAATCCAGCTTTCAACTCAAACCAAATCATTGATGCTGAAAAATTCACCAAGACAGGTCAAGTACTTAACATCATAAATCACAACAATGTCTCATTTACCATGACAAGAACCAAGCTGTCTCATTTTCCCTACAGTCAATTTAAGTAACAGCAAGAATCAAGCAGCTCTATACTACAGCTTTCCAAAACTCCATTCCAAGAATCAATTTGTCATCTTTGTGTATGTATACTATGACCCTGAAAAGTCTGCTTATTGTGTCTTTTTATTATCATTGTTTTATAAGCTCCTTTATCTACAAAACTATCTGACATTCATTCATTTTGCCACTGAACAGAGCAAGAGCAACATTCACCAAACTGCTGACAAGCATCGGCAACACCTTCTCATTAAAGTTTTCATCCACAGAGACTTTGAACTGGAAAACAGTTCCAAAAGTTTGTTTTTGAAGAAAGAAGACTACTCCATCCCTCCTGCTTACCTTGCCCTACTATATATTAAAGTTAAATGTGATGATATACAAGATATTCACGAACATTGTCACCTGAGTTCTCTGACGAGAGTCTATATGCTCAACATGTTCAACACTCTAGAGGATGACTGTTCCTTTGAAGAAATTCTCAAAGGGATCACAAATCAAATACGTTTTGTTTAAGACCTCATGATGGTTTTCTAGCCAATTACTGTACAAGACAAGTAATGCAAAGTAAAACAGGACAGAGTATTGATCTGATAATGTAGAGGAGCTGCAGTACTGGAAGCTCCACTACCAAGAACCCATAAGGTGGCTCTGCCATTGCTTTAGCTGTTGGCATAGTTTTTGCAGTCTGGATGAAGGAATGGCCCATATATTCGTACATAATTACACTGCTGTAACTGTTGTCAGGGTGATCGAACTCTTACATGCATATACCTTACAAAGAATTAACAGATTAACTGAACAGCAATCAAGACACAAGAAAACTACTGTAACAACTAAGGCAGCACATTTGCACATAAGTACGTCTTACATTCTCTGTAGAGAAGCTTTTCATAGCATCTGTATTTTGTCTGTGCTGTCTCCTACCAATATCCTATTTAGTCACTGGCAACTTGCAAGAAACATCTGAAAGGAGACATTCATTTTTTTTAGTTATGTAAAGTTTTAGTAATTACAACACCGTATAATGTAAGTTCAGAGTCTTCAGATGCTTCTTTAGATTTAGAAATAACCTAGACAAATAACATATTCTCGCAAAATGATATACAAAAACCCTTTCATCTTCAAAAACTACTTGGTTGCTATTACTTATTCCTCAACTACAGACTATCTGAATCTGACATGACAATTTCCACGAAAATTTGATGCCATGGAGGACAGCAAGTTTTACAAATAGCATGTGGTAAACAGAAGGAGGCAGACAGAAGCCGCAAAGGCTCTTTTCAAGAAAGCATTCTTGAAGCCATTAAAAGATTTAGCTGCGGTCCAAAACATGAGGTTGGGAGCAAGCCATCTACTGTTCTGATTCCAGCTCCAACTCCTGTGCTGCTGTAGAACCACTGCCCTATCTCAGTTTCCTTTACCCATTCATTCAGCTTGACTAACTTAAAAGCAATGAAATTTTTGTAGTACACAGTCAATTCAGAGGTGCTTACCAGTGACCCAGTTTAACACTATTTCTCCACTTGTCTTTCACAGTTAACAACTATTACCAGCAACCATGTACTCCTTATTTATTCACAGTCAAACCAACTGCAGGCAGTGGTCCTCCAGAGCCCCACTTGTAATTCCACAGAATTCAAACAGAAGCATTTCAGCCAAAACCTTTAAACAATGAAAAAATTTTGTCATGCTAATCAGCTGCTTAGTTCACCCAATTGAACTTTTGCCAACTTTGTCCACAGAAAATGTCTACGAAGTAATATTATCTCTAAAGCCTTAAGACAATTTTAAAAACAGCACTCTGCAGAAAATAAACAGAAAAGCACTTTCATGCAGAAATCATCCTATGATGTGTTTATCTTAACTCAAAGTTGACTTACATGCTTAAAAAGCTGGTAACGGTTTCACGAGACCTGTAGCTGAGAAATCCTTTGAGATTTGACAGGGTTCTGGCTATCCAGCTGTCATATCCATCACTTATGAAAAGTGCTAAAGCTTACACAGAAAGCGGACATACAGAGACTTCTTGGAAACGAGACACCTATCAAACACCAAAACAACTCATTTTCTCGTTAGAATGCCTAGGAATTCTGGTACTTCTTTGCACCAAATTAGCAGGATGTAGATCAACGTGCATTTTAAGCAACATGAGAACAAAACCAATCTTTTGAGTTTACTTTCTTGCCATATTGATTCCTGATCTGGTTTGCCTTTCAGCTCAGATGGATCTTGCTGGCATAATGGCAGAACAGCATGGAAGTTAATTCCATTCTCCTGGCTTGAACAAATACCACACTGTACCCTCAGAAAGCGACAAAAATGCCTGAGTTTAAATACTGCAAACAGAAATCAGTTACACATTCCTTGCCTCCCGCTTCATTAAGCAAAACAGATACTGGAAGAAACCCAAAACAAGCAATGCCTAAGCAGACCACAGATTGTTGGCAAATCATCAGCTATAAAAACTTCAAACAATTACTTTTAAGACTACAGCAAGACAACTTTTTTGTGTAGTGTGAAGTTTGCTCAATACCTGTACTCGAGAGCAGGAAGTCAACTCCTGGCTCTTGGTCCAGGTCTTTCACAAGCACCACTCAGAAGCACTCAAAGCCAGCATAGACACAGGCTGCTGCCCAGCTGTACTTGCCTCACTGATGATGTCTCTACTGAGCAACCACCACCACCAACTGCTGGCACTTAACTCTGTTCTCAGATAACATAAGCAAACCAAATGAAAACTGTTATAACAGAAAAATTCTCAAGTCATTTATCCAGCGAGCTTTTCTACTCTAAGTTATCCAACAGGCTGGTTGGTCAGATGATACATGTTCAAAAGCCAATTCATTTCTTCAGCATACACCACCACCACCTCGTGGCCAGTTGCCTCAAGCTCCAAGAATTCAATATACACTGCAGTTAGAATTCTAAGAGCCTCCAAACTAAATGCCACCAAGAGCTCCTCAACAAACTACATTGGCATTCTCTGTGAGCTGGTCACAACTTTTTAATTACCTGTGAAAAGAGAAAAGTAACCTACATGCAAACTGTACCATTTCAGTTTCAAGGCAGCTTAAAGAACTTCATGCTGCAATTGAAGGAAGAAGCTGCTACCCACAGACAAATAAGACACAAGAATCTGTTTTTATGACTTAGAATGCCCAGGGAGTAGTACAAATTTCCCCTTTTTTACTTCTATAATGAAACAGGAAAACTAAGACAATAAAGACAAATAAGCTGAATTTCTTCTCCTAGTCAATTAAGTTCACTGATTTTGAAAAATGCCTCCAGCTCTCCAAGTAAAAAGGGATTTCAGAAACATTTCCACATTTATTTTAACTGAGATGCAAATATCAAATTATACTAGAGCTGAAAATTGAAAGCACTGTCCCCGCAATAAACCAGAACACAACTGAAAAACATACAACAGCAAAATACTCTGAAAGCAATGTTTAAAGTGGGGCAAATAACAAAGGACAGACAATGGAAAGAAAAAGAAGGTAACTAGAATAGCTTGACAGAGAACAAAAATCAGTACAAGAAAGTAGTGTGCCTTAGGCAAGACTAAGATGACTTACCTCTAGCTGAAAACTCTTTATGCTGTTATTAGGCTGATCTGCCAAGCAGAATTGTAAACTGATTTATTGACCCAGAAATTCCAACTGTAGAATTACTAATAGATAATTATGAAAGCATCCACTGAATGCGTTATCTTTCAAAGTGATGGAGGCTCTTTTTGGCTTCCCCCTTCTACATGCTTAAGGCTAGAAAGACTCACCAATAGTTGTACCATCTTCACCCATAATGCACTTCACAGAGGTGATGATTTGCTCCACAACAGGAGGTGACATTGATGTTGCATATGCAGCACTGTGAGAGTATGTCCTGAGGTAATTGATCAGTTCCTAGCAAAATACAAGAGGCATCAGACATAGACTTCCCAGCACTCAGAAAAATGTTTCTGTCATATCTTTAATCACAATAAAACAGGGCACCACAAAAAAACCTCTCTCAGAATGCCCTGTAAGAGAACAAGTATCTCAAGGATTAATTTTACAGTACAAGAAACAGCAGGGACATTACAACTCATAATAATGTCACAGGGCAAGAACTTGTGTTGATCAGAGACAAATGTCTATGGCAGACGTGTTTAGCTAACACCATCAGCAGTGGATTGCAACAAGGGTTTGCATTATGTTTGCATTACTTGATCTGTGCCTAGGGTGAGTTTCACAAATGTTTATTAGAACAGCATGAATATAAAGAAAATGAAACACTTTCTAGCTGTACTTTCCAATAGAAAGAGACAGTAGCCAAAAAAACACCCCAAAACCTCAAACAAACAAAATGCCAAAACAAACAAAACCCAAAACATCAACCAGACAAAAAAGAAAAAGGGAAAAAGTATCTTTTCAGAAAGCAAACTGTTTGCACCCATGGGAAATCAATTCTACCAGACTAACCTAAGAGGATTTTTCCTCCAAACAGGCTGAAAAACTTAAGCTTTTGGCATTTTTCCTTCAAGTCTCATTAAAAGTAACATCAAGAAATCCCTGCTTCCCGGCTCCTAGCCCTTCCTAGAAAGATATTACATCACTACTGTACATTCTGCAAACTCAGATCACCACTGACCATGTGCGAACTACATGATATGAGGTATTTTACTAGATAAGACTCTTCTGCACTGCTGGCTTTCACAGTATTAGACAGCATGTAAAATTATGAAACAAATGGACATCAGGGTATTTGAGGAATAGATTAAATTTGAAATGTTTAATGAAGAATTCCACCACCTGCCTGAAATGGACTTCACTACCAGCCATGAGATTCCCAGCTTTTTACCTTCTTGCCCCCAATGTATCCTCCTGCAGCTCCAAAGCTTTTGGTGAATGTTCCCATCATAACATCCACATCTTCAGGATTGAGTCCAAAATATTCCACTACACCCCGGCCACCAGGACCCAGGGCACCTATACTATGAGCTTCATCAAGGTACAGATAGGATTTGTACTTCTTCTTAAGGGCAATCACTTCAGGCAAACGGACTATGGATCCCTCCATGCTGTTGAGAAACAGAAATTCAGTATAAGTTGATTTAATAGTTGGGACCACCTTATAGAGCCTAAAGTCACTAAGTTTTCATTTCTTCACTCTTTCAGTAATTACAAACAGTCAAAATTTGGTAGACCCATCACAGTCTTCAGAGATGCACCTCTCCTCCTTGCACCTGGGGCCCAGATCTCTGCTTTCTACCTGTTCAGCATCTCTGGGATGCTGACACACAGACTAAACAACAGCAGTAACAGAAAGTTAGGGCACAGAAATGTGTTCAGTGATAATTAATTTATAAAATTATCTCAGTTTTACTTCCACCCTAATGTCAGTATTCGGATTTGATATCTACTTACCTGATGTTTCTAAAAACTGACTAGGCTTTCATTAGTAACACTCCAAAACACCACAGTTTGCACTGAAAGTCATTAGGATTTAAATACCTAACACAGTTATGCCTATTGCTCCTACTCACTCTTAGCAAAAACATCAAATTTGTGCAATTCCATTCCAACTAGCATAATCTAGTGAGCACAGAAAGAATGGAATGGACAAGCAACTTAAGACCTCAGCTCTGATATAAATAATCACTTTTGATTAGTTTCTACTATCTAATCAGGATGTGGGAAGCATTGTGATACCACCAGGTGCAGCTACAGTTCTAGCAACAGAAAGCCCAGGACGTGAGACATATACAGTGTAATCAATCCACAGATGAGACTAATGAAATAACTATGAAGTGACAATATTCATAGTTTGATTTGGCAAAGAAACCCAAATACTAAGCATTTAGATCTTATGTGGAGGGTCTTAGGAATATAAAGAATAGTTTGTACCTGTATATTCCTTCCACCAAGATAAGAATTTTTTTCCAGGGCCTCCGTGTACGAGGTTGCCCATGCACAATAGCATCTTTGAGCAGCTTCTCCAGGCTTTGCATATCTGCACCAGAAATTACTGTTAAATGGTACCAAAACAGCTACTAGCTTGAACTTTGACATGACTAAAGACAGCAATACTCCAGAAAGGCACAAACTGCTCCAGCATGGAGTACAGACCATATACAAGTCAATAAGCACAGGCTTCATCTACCTATAGGCCCATGGATGAGATTGAAGGGAATAGATGACTGTATTAACTCCAAGGAAGAATTTCGTCATTCTAAACTAAAAGAACAAGTTAGAGCACTACGCACAAACAAAGAAAGTGGGAGGGGGGGGAATAAAAAAAGGAAGGTATCTCATTCTGATGAAAAGAGAAGGCAATTTAGGTAGTAAAAATGTCTTTGTGAACAGAAATAATTCAGAATAGAACAACAGAATAGAGCTAGAACACAAGTTCAAGGATAATCAATTAAAGATAAGTAGAAGATAGACCAAAGTGCAGGAAAAGAAGCAGGGCAAGTGTACTTTTTTATTTCTTTGTTTAAAATTAAAGATATTGGAAGTGGGAAAGTGGTTTAGAAGCCTCTAAACCAAAGGAGAAAAGGGAAAAAAAGAGAAGCACCAGTGTAGGAAAGAGGACAATGTTCAGCATATTAGCAACTAGACGGATGAAACTGTAATACAAACATATTCTGAAACCTTACAAGCTTTGGTTACAAACATTTGATGTGATCCTAAGAGACCTAATGAAAGTGAACAAATACATACATGTGGAATCAGTCCTGAAAAAACCTCCGAGGAAAGGAGTGAAGATGGGATTAATCAAAGCATAAAAGCCAAGTGCTGAGCAAGAGACAGATACAAACTCTAGGGCATGAAAAAGAGCACAAATTAATCATGGAAAGAGAATTGGTAGACTAGGGCAGTTGTAGCAGTAAGAGGAGTTTGTGAACTAGATCTAGACTAAAAACTAAACAGCAAATTAGGTTAGTTAATGGATTGTTAAAAGACAGCTAACATTCAGAAGGTTAACGATGAAGAAATCAACAGTGTCTCCAACAGGTGTCTCCATGAAGGAAAGACAAGTTTAGTGCAGTTAGGGAGAACAATGGAAAATAAACTTCTACTCTGATCTTTCAGGAAGGAGGGGAAGATGAGTCTGAGCTTAATAAAAAGGACAAACTACAGAATAAGGCAGAAAAAAAAATCACTGAATAAGGAATTTCAGGGGAATTTGTCATTTCCCCCTTCCAACTGAATATGAATGAAGCCATAAGCATCTCAAGAAAATGGCATTAAAAAGGCAGCATAGAGTATAACAAGAGTAGGACTGAGAACACATACAGAAATATGAACTGAATATCATCTTGACAGGCCAAGACCATTGTATGCATTTTGCCTTGATTCTAATCTGCCATTATATTCTCTTCCACAGAAACCCACCATCTAGAATGTTTCTAGAATATCCCCCGATTTCACCAGGACTAGTTTGTAGCCCATTCCCACAAATCATCTATTTTTCATCACAGAAGTTTCTAAGTCCTCCTCCCCATAGCCAGAACTATGTTTGTCACCAATGTTGTTTCAAAATTCTGCAACTGGATGCAACGTTCAGAAGTATGTCCATACAAATGCAGAAGCTGAATGCAAAGCTTTTGTGATCCTGCCCAGCAACCAAAATTTATGAAGAATTAAAAAGAAAAAATGAATGTTACAATAAGCTCTACTTTTTCGTAAAACAAATTATTCAAATGACAGAAAACAAGAAAGAGCAAACATAAAAGAAACAGTAAGCACAGCAGAGAGAATCCACACTATCAAGTAGGACAAAGAAAGAAAGAAAGAAAGACAATTGCAGTCACCCAAGTTTTGCTGTTACCACCACACTCTTCAAAGAGAGCAAGAGTCATCATGATCTCAGAGACTGACACTATGAAGAGTATTAGGAGTACCTGAAGAATGTAGGTTGTTCTTACTAATCAAGAACAACCACATGCCTCTTTCATCAAGGATAAGAGAAGGAAATCCTAGGTAGTTTTAGCCTGAAAGTTACTATAAATACCTCCACTGGAGGAAGATGAAACTAGGAAATTTCAAAATCTGTGTATTTTGGAAACAAATACTTAAATACTTAAAGCAAGTAATTCATTGAACTTAATCTATGCTTCATGTCCCAAAAATTCTTTTAGTACTACATTGTGCCAACTCATGACTGTCTAGTTTAGCTAGGACATCTGCAGTCAAAAGCTTTTGTTACTGTAAGAGCACGTACGCATTTAGCTCTAAAATTAAACTTTCTTGTCCCTCAAATTTTAACCTAGACCACTATAAGATTGCATTATTATGTGACACAGTGTTAGAATAGTCTAACCATGCTGAACTACCCAAGCATGGCAGAACAAGAAACCATGTTAAAACACCAGTGCCCCTAGACTTGCCATGTTCTTCTCCATATGCAGAAGATGTAGACCAGAACAGCTTCAGGATAAGTGTTATTAGTTGGGACTGAACATATCAAAAAAATCTGATTCAGGATGATTCAACTTTCAGTAGCAGCAGTCTTCTGACCTTTTACGTAACTAGTAATTGATTTCCTTGCATGAAATTGGATTTCCAGCTATTAGAAGACAGAAAATATTGTATCTGATCTATAGCATCTGCAGAAAGGCAGAGTCCAGATACTTACTGTTGTGCTTAAAGATTCGAATAGTTGCTCCTGACAGTCTTGCTCCAAGCACTAGTGATGCATGATTCAGTTCATCACTCAGAATCAGACAGCCCTGAATTAGAAGGGGAAAGGGGAAGACAATGAAAAGGTTATGTTTCGCAGCCAAGCATGTAACACTCCTCAGCTCTGAAGTGCTTCAAGATCATTTAATAAAAAAATTCTAACATAAATGCAGCTAGTCCAGGCAAGACTTGCTAAGATCCAGTTTGCAGCCTTAGCACAACAAACAAAAATACACAATTGCTCTTAACTGAAAGAACCATTCCTGTAAGTCCTGCAGCTGAATCTGCCTGAATGCTGTTGATGAGTACTCATCCTACCATGCAGTCAGGTAAAACAGGGAGCAGAGCAGCTTGCCACAGTTCACTCAACAAGTCGACAGTGCTACTAAGAGACAGGACACCAAAGACCGAGGTTAAAGGCCTTATCAAAGTTGCACTATTACTTTCACTAGGAGGCAATCACTGACTAAACACGTCTAGATGGAGCTAATATACAAGAGACAGAAAGTGGAAAACAATTGCATGGTGAAATGGAGAACTTCTCTGAAGACATTAAACATGATACTGAATTAATCTGCTTTTTCAAAAAACCCCAGAAGATAAATCCTTGGATAAACATTAAAACAGGATATGTATGTTTTGAGAGCAGTGATGTTTACAGGTCAATAACTGATATGCTGAACATTCAGTCAGAGCATTATCACTGTGGACTACAGGAATGCATGTATATTGGGGGATTAATATATAAGGGAGCAACAATATTTCTAAATAACCTTGGCCCACTCCAATTACTATGCAAATGTACTGCAACTTTAGAAGTGTCTTTGCTCAGTTAAAAATCTAAAAAGGAGATGCGGATGATCTAACACTGAAACATGCCCATTCCATGCTTTTCTAATATCAACTGATGGAGGGAACAATCAAGAGGATTTCTTCTCTGCAATGGGAATTCCTAGAAAGGACTGTGAAAAACATTGCCTATAGATATACAAGGAGTGTCACAGACAACAGGAGTACTTTCTCCAGAACCAGAAACGCAGTACTAGAACTATGATGCACCTAGAAACATTCTACATTCTGAGAAAGCTTGAGACTGGTTTTCCCCAGAAACTGCAGCAAATGCAGCAGTGTTCATACTGCTGCTACAAACATTCACATTACATGCTTCATAGACTTTGGCAAATGAAGTATGGAAATTTCCAAGTAGTGTTTGCTCTTTGGAACTACTATACCAGAGAGAGCATGTATATGTCAGAGGGCTTTGCTGTTAAACACTACTGTATCAAAAAATGTGAATATAATAATCCAGTACGTAAATGGTAGAAAGCAGGAAAAGTGATAGATTTAAAAAAAAAAAAAAAAGAGAGATTACGTGCCTAGAAGAAGCTTTTCCATAAAAAAAAGGATGAGCTTTTGGTGGAGAAAGTAGACTTAAGAAATTGATGAGCAGCAGCAATCTCTTTTCACCCTCTGCTATCAGGAAATTCAATTAGAAACAAGTTGATTTGAAACTGAAGAAGTAGTAACTAGTCCAGTACTGTCTGCCACCAGAGAGAGGGCAACGGATCACATAAGCCACTGGCACAGTACAGCCAGTGACTACATACAATCATTGACGATTATATGTAAAACTAGGTGATGCTACTACAATGATAAGACTTCAGTTGCATTTATCAGCAAATTTACATTTGAGAAAGCATCCAGGACAAGGCTAACGATAACTGGAGATAACACGACTTGGGCCCTAGAAAGATTCGTCAGTGAAGATCAGGCTTACCACCACATCCTGCAAGGCCAATGGGAGAGAATGCCACATTTCATTACAGAACACTACATACATGGATTGTGTAATTCGGTCCTGAGCACTTAATTTTACTACTCATCTATATATGGAAATTAATTTGCTTTCTTACAACTAAAAAAATTTCCTTCAAGCAGTGTTCTAACTCAATTGTCTAGTTTCTCTCAATCCAGAACTATACAAAAAGCTCTGTGCTAGAGGCAGTACAGAATGGTGTCATTACCTAGTTATACTAACTACATTTATGATACTTAATCCAAACCGGGCAAATTTGAGAGCCTAGCTTAGCCTCAAATGATCTAACAACTTCTGACTAAGTAACCCTCAAATTTCACATTATCTGTGGTCTAAAATCAGCATACTTGGCAGCGACAATTTACTGTGAACAGAAGGTCTCAACTGCTGAAAATCGCCAGGTGCAGAAAGACCTGCTTTTAGTGATGCTTTAACAATGCTGAACACAACTTTCAGTCTACACCAACTATGCCTATTTTCAGCATTGGCTTAGTAGAGGCTGCTGTTAACAAGGCATAGTGAATAAAGATCAACTAAATAATGATGAAGCTTTTGAATTCCTTTTGATGACTAACCCTGACCAAATTATTGCACAGAGATGGATCTAGGAGAGTCAGACTGTATACGTTGCTATTAAAAGAGAATTCAGTAGGAACATAAAGTGCTTCAGGATTCCACAGAGCAGAAAAAGAACAGGTGATCCAGTATATGTGAGCAATTATATTCCGTAGCTTGGTTTCAGCTAATTAAGTAGTAATACAGGAGCCCAGATACCATTAACTTCGAAGGTATCTTGTATTCCAAGCAGCTTTGCAGCTGAAAACATAAGTAGGACATGCAAAAAGACACAAACAGTCATTAAAAAAAAAGTCCAAGCGTTTAATCAAGCATGAGAATCTCTGAGCTTTACTGAGGACTGTCAAAGCACTGCCAAACAGGTTGCGCACACACAATTAATTGTGTACTGGGTGGTGCCAAAATTCAGGATTTATGTGTCTTTATTTGCAGACAAAGAAGAAATCAAATGTGCAGTGAGAAGCAACTTCAGGCAGCAAAAAACCCCCAACATTTAGTGAACATTCTGAACTGCAAAATGGTTTATTTGACAAGAACTCTTTTCTTCACTAGAGTGCAATTTTTGTTTGGAGTATTCACCTGAGTATGAGAGCACTTGTATTGTTATGAGGCAAAAGCTTCTTACGACTTTATTTCAAGTGTACAAGAAACCAAGTATCCTCATGACTAACCCAGTACAGACTGCTGTACCCATTTATGACAAGAGTTGGCTTAGTAAAGTGAGCTGCATAAAAACAGGCATGTTATACACCTTGAAATTTACTGTTCAGATTCTCTCAGTGGTTGTAAAACCTGTTGAAGTTCAAAGGTGAAAACTCAGGGTCTGAGTAAGCTGTCTCAAGAGTATTCTCATGAGGTACTGAAGATACACAGTGGGCTCCACATAGAAAAAAAGATTGAGTAAGTTTGCAGAAATGAGTAATTCGTAGTGACAACAACCAGCAATCTACTTAAATATATTTGATAGTGTGTACTGAATCTGAAAGGTCTCAGAGAAATCATGAATCATTTTTCTGTTGAACATAAAGCTGGAAAGATGTGGAAAGACAAAGAGCCAAAAAATGCAGGTAAAAGATACGTCAGAAGTAACATACGTTGCTCAGGTTCGTAGCACTGCAGAAGTATTTGACTCCAGAAAGACTAGATTTGAAGCACTGAATTTCTCTCTAGCATCAGACTCAAAAATTGGTTTTTTTTATTATGCAAAGCATTTGATATTTAAAACTTAACAGACCAAAAGAAAAGACACATTATGTAGACAGCACTACTTCTTACAAAAAATTAAAAAAAAAAAAAAAAAGCATGCAGGAAGACACTGCAGCTAATCCGAAGGAGAATTACCAGGAAGAAAAGTTGCCAGGAAGAACAAGGCAGCAAATTTGTGATCTGTAGATACTGCAAGTGGAAGATTTATGAAGTAATCTCAGGAAGGGAAAAAAAATAATTAAATAAAAGAAAAAATAATTCACTACACAAGGACAAAGAATTCCAATAGACTAGCAGTATTAGGGTGATAGTGAATCATTTTCAAAAAAAAAAAAAACCTGATGCAGTACTTGCAGTATTTTACTCTATGGAGGAGATAAGAGAACATGCATTTTGCATCAGAAGAGGCAAAGAAAAATTTCACTTTTATTTCATTTTCCAATAACTAAAATAGCATAGTTGGAGATACTGGACACTCAGACTAATTGTCTACTGTTTTATGGGGCACACAGTAAATATCATGAGTCATAACAGTTCACCTTATTTCCCTCAAATATCATTCTTCTTCTTCAAAGGAAGGATTTTTGAGCTGTCACTCAAGGATAATACTTTTTCTGTGTACCAACATGCAATTCAGCTTATCTGTGTAGCTGACACAGTCGGTTCTTAGGGTCTCAAAAGCACCAAAACACGTTCAGCCAATCAGTCTGTTAAACAGCCACTATTTCACACACCAAGGAATAGCCTGAGGAAGTAAGCCTTAACATGCTAGGCTTTCTCCCAGAGAAAAAGTTCTGGGCTGCTACTTGTCCCATAGATGCTGTTTCCCAAAGAGGTTTTTGCAATGGTTAGAGATGCATACTGTGACCTACAGTTTCCATAGAGAATATCTGCAGGGGCTGCCACTGAGGAAAAACAAAAGCAAGTAAGTAGCTTTAGAAAAATCAACCACTAGAATCTTTGTTAGGTGAGCTTTTGTCCATGACTTAAGCCATACCTTGCCAACTAAAGCAGGAATGTTCATAGAGTTGGTTGCAAATCCCATTCCATATGCCATTGCAGATTCCACACCTAGGAACCTGGCAACTAGCTTTTCCAGCTCCTCATGCTTGTCCAAGTTTCCTGCACATAAAACAAATGGGAAAATCAGAGCAAGAAGCTTTCACTATTGCTAAATTCTACAAGGAGAATTCCCACCAACCAAGCTGTGCTTTATTTAAAGGCCCAAAAGGGAGCACTGAAAAAACCCCATACATGAAAACATAAGTAAGACAAATGCTGCGCAATGTAAACTAAATCCAGGAAGTCAATTTGTCTTCACTGAAGTAAAAGCTGCTTTATCAGTTAGACTAAAGTTCAATGCTGAAACAATTAATGTTTCAAAGACCAGGAATCAGATACAGACTTTGAAATACACATTCAGGGAACATACTATCATCCTCCAACTTACCCATCTCCTGCCTAGTGCTACACACTCCAGCTCCATACTGGGACAGAACTTTAGCAGCTGCTTCTTGGCAAGCCCCAGTCTTCTGTGCAAACCCAAGGTAGTTGTAGGAACCCATATTTATGATGTCTTTTATCACTCTCCCTGTGTATCTGTGTTTTAAAAACAGCACAAGTTAGGAGACCCAAAATTTTAAAAATTATCTACACCAGAAGATTATTATCTCACTTTCCTAGACTATATAATGAAATGTTAAAACTCAATAGAATCATTTCTTTTTCACTGATGGTTGCAGTTTGATGATGAGAGGGAGTAATGAAATAAAGATTCTCTCCCTCTCTTACAATCTCAAATTAATTCCCAGAACAGTTTACACTTACAGGTGAATTTGCTATCACACATAAAATTGCTTGAGGCTTCTCAAACCATCTGCTGCTCTGACATATTTCTCCCTCCATCTCAGAAACATACAACTTTTCTTTCAATTACAAAATAACATCTCTCAATCAATTAACTTGGCAGCCCCTCAAGCGGGATATCCTCTAACCACAGAAAGGAAACACATCTGGCACTTCTGTAATAACAATACGTGACAAGGAGAACAAGGAAGAAGTTTAGCAGAAAAAAATAAATTTTAATTCTTTTGCCCTTGAAAGCCAAGAAGAGACATAACTAGTTTTACCAAGTACTGTGCTGCAAACCTCTTCACATCAAACCTGTGATACGTCATTTCCAATTTGTAAAAATCCTTTATTGTATTTCTTTTTGTTTCTACAGACTACTTCAGTTATAACTCAAAACAATCATGTTAAATTCAGTTCAGGCAGTAGCATTTACTTCAAGTGGCAGAACTTCCTCTAAATCAACATAAAGTCACAACCAGCAGAGCAATCCAAAGTATCCACCCCAGGTTCTTGTCATCATGCACAAAGGCATTAATTTTATTACAAGTGTATGTCCAGGAAATGTTAATACTGTAAAGTAGTCAAAAGATTATATACAAATCATCACCTTGGTGGCTAAATGCATTTCAAAAGAGCAAAATTCATGGATTCAAGCTGCTAGAAAGCTCAAACTTTCATAATAAAGCTCATAACTCACTGCTCTTTTAACCTCACAGCCTGTAACTTGCTCTTAAAGACCCTATACTTCAAGACAGGTCTTGCAAGCATTTTGACTCACGTGAATGTCCAGTTATAGTCATGGGAAACTCTCTCCATCATGTCCACCTTGGCCCCTGGCACGCTACAGATCGGACGGTTCCAGCTGTCCCGAATGCGCATGTAGAGGTTTCTGTTGTAGAAATTTTCAAAGTCCTGGTACAATGGGACAAAGTCCTGAAACATATCAAAAGCACTCAAAGTAAAAGGAAAATATTTATGATAGCAAAATAAGAGTAAGAGGAATAATTCTTTTCTGCCATTCTGCTGTAATGAAAAAACTCAAGAAAACACAAACATAAAACCACCCCCTTTATTAAATCACAGGCATATGACCTTTGCAGGAGAGGTATAGTCAGTCTTGGCGTTAAGCAGAGCAAGGGAACATGCAATGGCTTTTTGGCACCAAACAGTATGCATTGCTGTACTGAATACACAAAGACTTTGAAAACTAAGGCGCTCTACCATATTTTTTTCTGTGCACAAGGAGTGCATTTAATATAGCACCACTAGGATTATTTTACACATTACCATAAGAACCTTCCACAATTTTTTGTTTTCAATAGAACCTAATAAGCTACATTATGGCATGTCTCTTCTGCACAGCTTATCAAGACTGAACTCCCACATGATTTTTATGAATGAGTCTTTCCCGAATTTTAGCTTCCCTTCCAATGTTTTCCAGGAAAAGTACGTGACTGTCTTGAATGGATAACACAAGAATGTCAAACTAACTGTGGCAGCAAGGACATCTGAGCACTCAAGAACATTTTTTTCTTGCTCCAAAGTCACAAGATTTCCTTTTTACTATTTAATTAAAGAAAGTTCAACATTTAGTAGAGATAAGACTGCATAATTCATTTGCTTCTGTTGGGAAACAAAAAGTAAAGGACCTTTTTTATCATCTACAGAAGGAAAAAAGTAGAACTTATTACAAAAGTAAGAGCCAGCAGAGCATTTCTTCCTGTTTTTCACAAGAAAAACGCAAACATTATGACAGGAATTTTATTTTTGGTGACAGTATGAGAAAGGCGGAGTATCTCACCAAGTACTATAGTGTCAGACACTTGTACCACTGAAGCAAAACTGAGAGCATTTATGGCAAATTTTTAATAAAAAACACAAAACAGGCACTTACAAGCTCTTACTTGCAATATTTGCCTGCAGGAGGAATACTTTTTTCATTACCTCCCTATTTTAATGATTTAACAGCTTAGTCCTGGCAGTTTGGCATAAAGGTACATTTAGGTCCTCACCTTTGCGTCCTCCTACCAGCAGCTGCACAGAGAAGACCAAGTCCAAAAGTGCCAACTCCTAAGCAGATACAGTTTCATCTAAACCCACTTCTGACTTGCCTCTGCCAAAAAGGCACAAAGATATGAATTTCCATCATCTCAGCTATGGAAAAACAACCCAAATTTAGCTAGCGATCACTCTTTCAGAGAATCACAAGCATGTCCTTTCTCAAAGACAGACAGTAGGAATAAAATTTCTAAGTCCTAAGATGCACAGAAGGGCAATTATTTCTTCCATGTTCCCGTCCCAGTTCATGACACAAAATCAAAATAATTATCTACAATTGTTTCAAACCCTCTGCTTTGTTACTTGTAGAGGGATGGGGGAACTGAGATCAAAAAGAAACCCTGGCACATTAGAAGATCAATACTTCAGAAACTTGTTAAATCTAATTGTAATCTATTGAGATGTTTCCCAGTATTTTCAACTCCTCTTAACCATCTACACACAAGACTTCAGCTTTGCAATAGTTATCCAAGCACACCAACTATGTGAACTGAGAAACAACTGATATTTTAGCCAAGGTTCTTGGCTAGGAGGGGGAGGCTGGAAATGAGTCATTATACCAACTCAAGCAGGTATGCCTGGGTTGATCCAGGCCAATGCCCCTTCAGATTACTCATCAAATGAGTTTTCTTTTGAAACCCAAGCTGACAAAGCCAGAACAGTAACAAGCTCAACTGGTGAGATAAGGACAATCATCCACAACAGGTTAGCACCACCAGTATGTGTAGCACAAGCATGATCTTAAAAGCCAGCATTAGAACTAAGTTTAAAGTTACTGTGAAGTAGAGAAGTTCTCTAAACCTATTGGATTGTGATTTAAAAAAAAAAAAAAAAGTTTTAAAAGTCAACAAGAATTCAAGGAATAAATTATGGGTAAGCAAATTAAGGTTTAATATAGGACACCAGCTTTAGTTTTTGGGGGTATCTAGTCGTAGGATTATAGTAAAGGGCTTTAAGTGTAGCTATCAGCACACTGTCAACTCCTTTGTTGTCTATACATGTACTGCTCCCTCCAACAAACCATCCTCCAATACGGCTCATGAGAAAATCCCTTGGAATAGGACAAGCAGAAAGTGTAATTTTGGCATAATGAAAAAATGAACTATTTCCTCAGTGATCCCAACCTCACTGAGGGGTTCTCATGACCTATGCATCTGAGAACATAAAAAACCAAAGGGTAAGGATATTGTGCCTTTATAAACTGATACTGACTTTTGGAGTTTCAGAGCCCTCTTCTGGAGCTGGCATATAGGAACAGATTCTCTGTCTGCTAGCTTGTTTGTTTGTTTACCTCTTCCATCCTTCTACAGTGTGGAGATTACAGATGAAGAGTAGATAGTACAACAACAAGACTACTTGAATTCCTCACCCTAATTTAGTGTTTTCCGTCTTCTACTTTTCACCCAGTGGGTGTTCACCCAGAGGGCACTGGAAGAGGCTCCCAAGGGGAAGTGGTCACAGCACCAAGCCTGACAGAGATCAGGAAGTTTGGAAACCCTCTCAGGCACATGGTGTGGCTTTCTGGGATGTCTTGTGCAGGCCCAAAAGCTGGACTTCAGTGTCCTTGTGGGTGCCTTCCAACTTAGCATATTCCATTATTTTAAATTTTTGACACATGGAGCCACAGTGCTCTGCTGCAACAGCATCATAGAGCTGGAAGCAACCACTATCACCTTTAAACGGCCTTCAGATCTTGTTATTTTCCTATCAAGTTCTCATTTTATTTCAGATCCAACACTCTTCCTAGCTGTAAGGGTCCCTAAGAATATCAGTCTGAGATGAAACAGTTTCATCCAGAGGAAAAATATTCTAGGGGTTGCTTCTTTGAGCAATCTTCTGAGTAAACAGAGTCAAACAACTGCAACACTGGACCCAAAAGAGGGAGCAAAAGCAGTAAGTTCTTTCATTTATAGAGCTAAAAAATCCTATGAAGTTCTATTCCTGTCAATTTCAGCCTAGAACGTATCCCCTATTTATGAGGGGATGCCTGATGAAGAAACCAAAGTATTAGTGGCCTCCCAGAAGCCTGAAAAGCACACCCAATGAAGGGAAGAATAAAATTCTCCCTTGGGGTGCAACACCCTAGCATAGGTCATTTGGGAATCCATTATTTCATCACACTCTAAATTAATATCGCAACAAGTGAAGGTCATAATGAGAGCTTTGCAGCCTTTAGCTCAGGGCACATGCAAACACAGTGATTATGCTACTTTTAGAGCCAAGTTTTCACAGCATTGCACCTAAGCTAACAAATGGTGCCATGAGCACCAGCAGGGCTTATCTGCAATTCACATAATGTGCTCTCTGGTAACACATAACTGACTCTGAACAGACATCAAGCAGACAATTGCAACAAATTTCAGGCTTCTAAAAGGAAGCAGAAAGACTAGTTTCATCTCACTGTTATGTGAGTCAAGAAGAGTGGAGCAATAACTGTGGGTAGCCTTTGTATCATCAGGAGGCCTCCGATGAGCTACACAGATGCTAAGACAACATCGAACAAACGACTCCAGTTTACTGCCCCTGAAATATTCCTACAGCTGGACTCCTGTGAACATGTGTGTGAAAACCCCAGATGCTAGAAACACATTCTAACTGGGCAAGCTACAAAGCATGAAGCAGTATACTAGACACTTACCAGCCCTGTTTACAGTCACTCCCAAACACAAAACATATAAGGTAATCAACAGGCAAATCAGACTGGAGGAAAGGTAAAAGCGATTTTCATCCTGCCTGTAAAATCCTGGAAGCATTTTGCAGATTTAACTATATTTTATGATCAGACAGCACATTAAATTCGATATGCATAAATTTATTCCATGGTAATAGAGAATTGTTAATCTTGCCATTTACCCATGCCTAAAACAGACCAGTAATGCTTCAGAGAGGATGTGCTACACAACACTGGTTTCCAGGAAAAGCTCAGCTGGATATATTTTAAACAAAGCCAAAACCCATGAAGCTGTTTCCTGGAAATCAGTAGCAAAAGTCTGTCCCTCTTCACCCTTTTGTGTTTCAACAGTGAGGTTTTCCTGGAATCATTCATGGCTCTAATAAATTCCAAGGAATTTACCTGCCATCAGAGACAGGTTTGTAATTCAAACCTGTTCAAAATCCTGCTCTGCTCTTTAAATTCGTTTGATCACTTGCAGTTTTCTAGTTATGATGCAGAAGATTATACTATTAAGTGACAATTTAAGGAAGGACTTGCTGTACTGAAATAAACTGCCCTCCATAACAAAGAAAAACTGAGTGTTTTCCTTATGTTTGTTTTTGATACTATTATGGACCTAAGTTTATGTTATGCTTTTAAATGTAATCACCTTCAGAAACACACAACAGAAGATCCACATACTTCAATTCTGTGATTTTCGGAACTGCTTCATTCAGCCCTTTACAAAATACTTCCTCACACTACGTGATTTTGCAATTTTTCACCCATGCAATTATGAACTATTTCAAATAAGTAAGGCTAATCCTTTTGCTTGATAGGCAAGAAAATCATAATAACCTAGTTGTCTCTTCAGAATTTCAATATTAAAAATGTTACTTTCCACACAGTGGAAAGATTTCCACAGATCTGCCAGATCACAGAACCCCCAGTGTAATCACAGGGGTTCTCCGATTTGAATGTATCAATAATAACAAAAAGGTGAGTTTTGAGCCTTTTCTGGACACTAGTAACTGCATTTCCTTACCAAAAGGTGACTGGGCTGTCATCCAGCAGAGACTCCAATACTGAAGAAAATCATTTCAAAACAAGTAATCGTGCACACACCTTCCATCTCCTGCACCAAAATAACCCCTGGCTCCCACACTAGACATGCTGCAACATGCTCTCACATCAACTCATTTGCAAGCAAACAAAGATTAAAGCAGCAAAGGGTGAAGATAAGTACTGTATGTTCCAGACCTCACATGATCACTTTTCTACTTGTCTGATATCAGAAGCAGCTATTACAATCTAAGTGCTAGAGACATGATTTGGGGAACTACACTCGGCTGAGATTTTTCCACCACCAAAACTTCTTTAAACAGGATTTCCTATTTTTCGTTCTTATGCAATATTCACTGGCACTCCTTATTAGCTCTATCCCCAGACACCCTATGTACAAAACGAAACCAGAATGCGTGCATCTCTTCATGGAAGCTATAACCAACACAGAAACTGAGAGTTTCAATTCAGCTTTCCAGAAGGCATACTTGTTAAGCAAATGTCTTTCAGGGCAAGATGAAATGCTGAGTTAATTTATAAAAAAATTCAAGGGTACATTTCTTTTAGGACTAGGATAATCTGTTCCTAACAACCTCTGTGCTTCAAGGTTCTCTGTGGTAATCTTTCCTGAGAGCCTAATATCAATAATGTGTTACTGAACTCATGTAAGAGCCATGACTGCTCCCACAGAAAAGGGCTGCTGCAGGCAATTCTTACACACTGATAACAGGACAAACTTTTCACAACAACAGTGCAACAGAAATGCAACAATTACAGTACAGAGTAACTGCACCAACACTTCAGTTACTCCCTTATAATCCTCAACACCGTGAATACACACCAATATTTAAACTTTTATTCGAATGTCTTGGTAGTTTTCTGCAACCATTTTGACTGTTTCCTGCTGTACCAACTTCTGCTTTATACACAGAAAAATATAAGGGTGCCATGTTCTCAAGCATCATAAACCAAAGTAGCTCACAAGACAATGAACACAACAAGTTCCAAGTTGAGATTTAACTGGCATTCTTCAATCAAATATCTTAACTGTTAAAAGGGATCCAAGATTTTTACTTTCATATTCCAGAAGTTAGTTTTGACAATAGTGTAAATTTAAACTCCTGTACTTTTAGCCAATACGAAATGTCTTTTACTCATTAAACTCCTGTAAGAATGCTTCTGTTTTGGAATTTAGTGCCCTACTATGAATCTGCTTAATTATACCTCATAATGTTCAGAAAGAAGCTACTGTGAGGTAATTTTAGGCACTGATCCTTAGTTACTCTAGTGTAAAAATACATGCACTTTACTCCAGTGCTGTCTCCAAAAAAAGGCTCCAAAGGAGCCTTCCCTTTTTTAGTTCCTCCCTGCCACCCTTCATTATTTGTTTGCCTTACTGAGATGTCTTTTCTGCCCCCTCATTTTCTGCTAGCCAACTGCTTGTGTAGCTGCACAGAGAACAAGAGGCCAGCAGCTGGAAAAGGAACTCCCTTAACATTTTATAAGCCACACACAACTCTCCAAAGCAGTCGAGGAAAACAGAACCCAAATTAGCAAGAGTAAGACCTTTGGAAAGAGCTCACTGGTAGTCACACTCTTCTAAGAGGGCTCACATTAAGAGTTAGCAAGAAGATAGCTTGTGAACTTCATGTTTCAACAGTAGCTTCCCACAAACAATTAATCCTGTGGGGAATAAAGACCTCTAAAAATAATTTACAGGTATTGAAAATCAGAATTATCCTTTCCAGGCTAACTGCTGAAGCAGGCAAGACATTTCACCCAGTAACAGAAGCTTTTGTGAATAGGTCTTAACATGAATTAATTGTTTCTAATCACTATCAGTGAGCCATGAGTCAGTATCTCACATTACTCACCAGCTAACCTGCTAGTGTTCTGGACTCCCAAAGAATTTGAAGTTATATAGCTTGTACTCTGGATCTGACCCACAAACTTCTCTTTGCAACTGCTTCAGATAAAGAGAATTAATAATATTTCCAAATCAAAACTCAGCCACCAGATCAACATCAGCCTCCCACTGGTGTCAAACTAAAACCAGAGCCTTTCTTTAGGTCCTGATGCTGGAACATGCAGTCTCTCCTCCTCAAACTCTTATTTCTGCAGCTGGGGGATCTTTCAATACGTTGCTACAACCGTTGATGCAGCTTTCCACTGAGACAGATGAGGAAACTACTCTGAGGAAAAATAACTTGAAACATTATTTTTTTAATGACACAGGAGTACTTGCACAGTATTTGGAGCATCCAGAAGATAAGGAAAACAGCAGAAAACTTTGAACACCACTTCTCCCAAGAGAAACAGTCAAGCCTCAACCACATAATTTCCCACTGAACATTATTTCCCAGTGGTTACCTTCTGTTCTTCTCTTTCTGTTGCATTTTGACACTTCTCAATCTTCCACTGCCGCATGAAATCTCGCAGATATCCAAAGAGAGTGAGAACACCATAGCCTACATAGGTCAGCACAGCAACAAGCATTGGTGTTTCTTCAAAAGCTTCATTGAAAGGCCTTTTGTATAATCCTCCATTGTGCACAATATGATTAATCTATAGTAAAAATTTAAAGAGAGGTAGTTGAGGTATTAGTTGAAGAAAAGAAAGACAGATATTTCAGAGTAGCTCCCAGCCCTGTGGTCAGTTATGGTCTCTGCATCTCCCACCACTCAGCAAAAACTGCTTCCAGCTAAGTTCAGCCATTACTGATAAATACTGCCAGCCTCCATATATGAAGCTACCAAGTTGCTGATATAACCCAAGTCACAGTTACCAATCTAAGGCAGTTTAATCTAACATCTCATTAAAACTATTTAGTTTGCAAAACTACATACAGAGCATTGCTTACATCCAGGCAAACCAAAATATTAAAAGTGCCTTCACCAAGAGGCACAAATAACAGAACAGTGATGTATCCCAGGATTACTACAGAGAAAAACAAAATAGAAAGTAATAATCTTATTGATCTAAACAACATATCCTCAGACTTGGAAGCCTATATTAGTGTAATAAAACAATTATAATCCACGTGTCTCTGTAGTTCTTAGTCTAAAGATGCTGACATAAACAATGTAGTCATCCATGAGGCGGACATGAACCACAGACAAAAAAGTCATTGTATACAGAGTCTCAACACGGCATATATGTCAGCATACAGAACAATGCATGGCTTTCTGCATAAAATCCATGCTAAAAGCCATCTTGCTACTTACAGGTCATCTGAAGGTAAGAGATTTACTAGCTACCTAGTGCATATAGCAGGTCTTTCTCAAGTACAATTCTGGAATATGCAATATTTCCAACTATTACAGAAAAACTTCACAGCTACAAGGCAAGTGCTCAACCAATACTAACACTGGGGGAAAAGATCATGGTTTTAATAATACTTTTTCAAATTGTTAAGTTAAAGATCAGATCTTGTAAGTCAATGAACAAAAAACATAGAAATCTAGCCATTAGATGCAAATTGCTATCTGCATGGCTAAGTTATAGAATGGCTGCACAATAACAGAATAGCTACATATGAAAGAACACTCTACAAGACATAAATCTCCTTTGTGTAGCATTAGATATATATATAAATAAGAAATGTAATCCTTAAAATGTACTAATCAAAGAAACCTCAACACACTGAACCTAAGTTCATCAAAAAAAGAAAATGGCAAATAATTCCTGAGGGGTGTGGGCAGCAGACAGAATAAAACCAGTTATTCACCTATATAACTCATATTATCATATGGGAAAGTAAGGTAGAATCATTCTAACCTCTGCAACAGTTGATGAATCAATAAGGCACATATACTTGCTGGCATCACCAGACACCGCATTATTTGGAAAGTGATACCTGCTCATCTCTGGAGCAAGTCTGTATTTCAAGTCTGTCATTAATCATGAAAGCAAATTTACAGAAGCAAGGATCTGTTCTTAGGGATACATTTATGCTATAGCTATGCAGTCACTGAGTACAAACCACAACTGCAACTTCCCCCTGATAATGATTTCTACCTCTTCCCTTCTGCTGACAGTTTTAAGCAAAGCAAATCCTTGATTTGGTCACCATAGTTGTGGGGACTTTAGGTGTAAGTATGGAAACAAAATAGCATAGACAGCTCTTTCAGCAGCAGCACTTAAAGCGAGATGCAAGTAGCTAACTTGCAGTGCTTTGA
Organism: Chamaea fasciata; assembly: GCF_029207755.1. NCBI lineage: Eukaryota > Metazoa > Chordata > Aves > Passeriformes > Sylviidae > Chamaea > Chamaea fasciata. The sequence goes on from NW_027094092.1 coordinate 41,178,663, forward strand.
GGCCAGGTTTAATACTGAAGTACTATTTTGAAAACATACTGCATACAGGGATGGCCATGGCTTTGAAACAAGCATAGGAACACTTGCTTACCTCACTGCAGCTCAGGTGCTGGCAATTCAAGGCTTTAATGCAGGCCAAAGGTTCATATACTGCCCTCCTCATTAACTATGCCAGCTGAAGAAACTGCCCCTGCCCCACTCACTCCCACTTTGAGCCATCTGCACCAGCCTCCAGCTTGCACAACTAAAGCAACTAAATCTGATTATTGGCATAGCATCCCTTCAACACTGAACTGATCCATGTTGAAAATATAATCTTTTGCAGAATGTTATTCATTAGATCGTAATAATCTTTAGAGCACTGCTCCACAAAGTCATTTGATAAAGCTCAGCAAACAAGAGGCAGCAGCATTTGGAGAGAGAGAGGAGGAGCAGCAGCACCATGACAACTGCAGAATCAGAGAGCCAACAGTGCAAAGGAAAAGCCGTGAAAGCCACCTCTTCTCTATTACTCTCAGGATTGCTTAACTGCATCACTATGGCTCCTGTACACAAAACTATAGGATTTTGTTGCATCCAGATACAAGAATAATCATGCACCGAAGTGCCAACCACCTCAGTTTTCACAGCTTGGGGAATTACAAGTTGAAGTTTGTGTCCTCACATTGTCAGATCAGGCTGTGACTAGCAGCTGTTCAGGAGCAGGCACACTACATACCTGCCATCTGTGCCTGCCTACCAGCAGCTGATTTGTGGATAAGCAGGCAGAAAACTGCTAGTGACTACTTCGCAAATTACCTACTATTGAATAACTAGAGAACACAACAAAGTTTCTAATGTCTTTCCCAGGTAACTGGAAGTTCATCCGGAAGAGGTTAAAGGTTACATCCTAAGATAATGGATCTGAGGTTACCCAACTCCAAAAAGTAGTTACTTAAAGAAAAACAACTGAGAGACCCAAATCTATAAGCAAACAAAATCAGAATAAAAACATACCAATTTTTTTCAGGTCTTTGGAGATGCCTGTGCTTGTAACAAATGCTAAAACTAAAAAAGCTATTCAATATGGTCAATGCCAATATTTCACTAAGAAAAGCTGTTTTAGGAATACCTATAGTGATTCAATCCATATTCTAGTCAATTTCACCTCTCAGTGCTCTTCCACCACTGTGATAATACATCCTTAAATTTGCATGTCAGCTACCACATCAGCTGAGAAGCTTGTGTTATCCTAGCTGAATCAAAAAATTAATGAAAAGACTGAACGCAATTCCACAAACTCTTCATGAAGCATATGACCATAAAAAACCTCTAGAATCTGACTATAGAAGAGCCATTTGTAGCCACATTAAATATAAGCCTATTTGTCGTTCTAAGAATGCCTTATAAATCCACACATTAGCCTCCAAATCAAGGTTTATATGCTGCAAGCTCCAAAGCTGCTGTAAAGAACACCAATTTTAATTCCAGAAAGCAAGAAAGAAGGTGGCTACCGTTCAGTGCCTAATTTCCTTTTATTGAGAGGAGAAAAAGGGCTTGGAAGATTAAGACTTTTATGATTGCAACAAGCCTTATGATCATAAAGTGAGCCATGACCTTTGAAGTACAATATACAGCATATTCAAGTACAAAGAAAAGTCAGAGTTCACTTAAACACATGGTTGAAAAAAAGTAGGCGTATGGTCACCTGCATCTCTCTTTCCTGTACTGTACAGAGTACATGTATGCAGAAGAGCACCATCACATTAAGGAACTCAGCTGCAGGAGAAACAGAAAGCACAAGTCAGCTGGTTACAGAAGGCAGTAAAGAACCAGCCACTGGTAATGCCTGTGTTGGGCCAAACTCCTGGGGAAACAAATCACATGAAATAGTATTGTAGCAGTTACTGAGCAGCAGCACAGCTACTGCTAGACAGGACTCCACAGGTCTAAGCAAAACACATGAGAGTCTGATGATAATCACAGAACGGACTGAGTTGGACCCACAAGGACCATTGAGTACAACTCCTGGCCCTGCACAGCACAAACCCAAGAGTCACACCATCTCTTTGAGGGAGTTGTCCAAGAGGTTCCTGAACTCTGTCAGGCTTGGGGCTGTGACCACTCCCCTGGGACACTGTTCTGCTGCCTGACCACCCACTAGGTGAAGAACCTTTTCCTAATATCCAGCCTAAACCTGCCCCAGAACAGCTTCATGTCCTTCCCTTGGGCACTGTCACTGGTCACCAGATTGAAGAGATCAGTGCCTGCCCCTCCTCGTCTCCTTGTGAGGATGTTGTAACTGCAATGAGGTGTGCCCTCTGTCTCCTCCAGGCTGAACAGACCAAGTGACCTCAATGACTCTTCATAAAGCTTTCCTTCTAGTCCTTACAACATCTCTGTAGCCCTCCTTTGGATGCTCTCTATATTCTTTGTGAGTGAGCAGACAAAAGCCATGTGCAAACACGGGAATATCTGCAGATGCTACTGTAGACAAGACACAGGATTTACCACAAGACTCTGGGTACACACCTTGCATGGCAGGCATGTACTTTAGGGAGATAAAAAGCTACAAGCGCAATACATGCTGCACACAGTACAAGAGCAGTACACACTAACTGCTTATTGCTGCTACCCTGGGAAAGGTCCAGCAGTCTGTATTAAAGAGGTTGTTTCATTTCATGCTGACAGGAAGAAAAAATTCAGATGAACCTGGCAGACTTAACGTAAACACATTAAAAAGATTATTTATGCTGGAACACAACTTGTTAAATTCTTATTAAAATTTAGTAGCTTCTCATTGCCACATACCACACATGCTGCAGAAATTTAACTAACAGGTTTGCAGTTTCTATTTTTAGAAACACAGTGTGAAACACTGCATCCATGAGTGTGCCTCTGTATGCAAAAGTGGACACATTTATTACAAAAGATTGAGGAAATCAGCACTACAGAAAACCACAGCAGTGAGAATTCCATGAAGGCAGCTGCTCTAAACTGTTAGGTATTCTGTGGTAATTTTACTGTCACCTCTAGCCCTTTTCCTTGCAGTGCTTTGCTTACACTTCAAATCTCAGACTGTTGCATGGGTAAAAAGACCAAGTACTTACTAAAAAAATTAGAATTAACCGGTTTGAATCATATTTTAAGCTTTAAAAAAAAACAACCCATAGGAGATAAACTTGTTTTATGAAACAGACTTTAAGAGTATATTCCTAATTAAAGATTTGTTCTTCTTGACAAGTATTCTCAAATATTTTTATTTGCAACTAGTTACTCACAACAAATTTGACAGTCCTTGTTTAAGAGGCACTTACCACATCTACAAAAACATAAATCTTCATAATGTTTAAATGTTGTTTTGGTTTGGGTTCCCCCCTGCCCCTCATTGGCAAGTAAAGGATGCAATTAAACTTGGGTTTTTTCCTTGTGACATATAGGTAACAATTTGAATTCTACTGAGAATATACTATTTTTCCGACACTTTACCTTAAATTAGCTTAAACCTTACATGGAACTTTATCTATTACATTCAGTGGATTTCAGGCATACAAAATACAAAATATGATTTACAATAAAGATTTCCAAAGACATAACAGGTCTGCAGTGCTTCCCTAACATGTCAATCTCCAAGCTCTCAGACACCCCTGAAAGCATTTCCTGACATATTTTAGAATCTGCTCTCATTTTTATAGACATTAAACCCCATTACTTCTAAACTTTCCAAGCCCTGCTTTCTCAACTATAAGCATGCTTCTAAACTATACTTTTGAATTAAAAACACTTCTTTTTCTAGGACTCATTTCCTAATGATGGCAAAACAAAAAACTGGAAACCTCACTAAAGATGGGTCAATGTTTTACGTTCCACCAGAGAATTTGAAGTCAATAGATAACTCAGATAAAGCTTTTGTCCCACAAACAAATTAAAAAGGTGAAATTTAGAAAAAACATTGTTTTTGTTGTAAATTAAGACAGAAAAATACAACGTATCACTCAAGTAGCTACAGTAAAAAAAAAGAATTAACTTGTATACATTTATAATAATTTCTTAGAGTATATAAGGCTTATCACCAGTAAAATATGAATTGGCAGCCCAAATATAGCCAATAGATTTTAACGCTTCACCCAAACTAATTTTTCAGTAGTACATTTTCAAATCTAAGAGAAGCCCATCATAGCAGCAGCTACCATGGGCGTTTGTTTTTATACCAGCACAGATACACAAATTCTCAACAAGTACAGCACTGGCGCTACACCTACTAATTTAATATGATGGCCTCAAATATTCATTTAGCCAGGGAAAATGTTGAGTAGTTATTCCTTCCACAAAGGCTTACAGTCTTTTATAATTGAATTTGGTAGTAGAAAAAGACTGTTGTGCACAGGTACACTTTTTCAAAAATAAAAGAGTTTTGTCAATTAAAATATCTGAACAAGGCTACAGTCTTTCTTAGATCAGACACCTTTCTTCTCATTTCAGTTTTACATTACTGACACAATAAATACAGTCAATCATAACAGCAAGCAAGAGTCAGAAAGTAGTCATTTCTTTCCTCAGACTACCTGCTATGAGCCCTAAGGTGCACATTTTTACAGGGGTTCAGGGATTAAATGCTAGTGTCTAAACCAGGACGAACTCTGCTGCAGTCCCTGAGTTCATCTCCATAACCATGGAATAACCAAGGTTGGAAGGGACTGCCAGTGTCCATCAGGTCCAAGCCCCAACTCAAAGCAGGGCCAATTACAGCTGGTTGCCAAGGGCCACATCCAACAGTCTTGAACTTCTTGATTTCCTCCATGGATGGAAATTCCACAACTCTTTGGGCAACTTCTTCCAATATTTTACCACTCTTGCGGGAAAAATTATTTTCCTTACATGCAACCAAAATTTCCCATTCCTCTAAATCACACTGCTTCTCACAGTCTGCCCTATTTTCTCTATGTCCTCCAGTGAGCTAGTTAAACCTTCTCTCTTCCTAAGGTTGAGCAAACACAGCTCTTGCAGCCTCTTCATTTCTTGGGGACCCTCCACTGGGTTCACAGACTGACATGGTTATGTCAGCATCTTTCTGGGAAGCTCAAAACTGGACACCATTTGCAAGATGCAGTCTCCCAAATGCTGAGTAAGGGGGAACAATCACTTCTTCATGAAGAAGTTAATGAGATTTAGATTCTCAGGACCATTTTTCTGTCAGAAATACTTGAATTTTAAATTTGCACACTGATGTGAAAAAACCTCACAATTCTGTACTCCAATTCCTTTTTACACCAGTGGATAGGATAGTTATTTAATACATTTATCTTATCCTAATTTTCATCTGAAACAAGATTCATATCACTGCTAATGACTTGTAGCAAGAACTTGGCAGTATCTGCTGCAGTCATCTTAAGCATGCTCTCCGAAAGAAACTACACTAACCTGACTTCCAGCAAAAACATCTTAAAAATCAGGATGAAGCCACTGTTCCCCAGCATCCCAAAGCATCCCACCAGAAGAACCTATAAGCAGTTTGTTCTATTTAAGAAAAGCAAGCACAAATCACAAGACTACACAAACTGTTCCCTGTATGTCCACACCAAAGCTTCCAGGAAAGGAATACCTATGCTGGCCATTTTAATAGCTGTTAGAATTCAGGACTTGTGACACTCTTAAAGGAATGCAAATCCCACAGTTCTCCCACTTTCCTCAACCAAACTACTCCTTGTCTTCCTGAGGAAGCAGTACAAAACCTTGTTTACAAAGGCATGTATGTTATCTGGAAGTTGCTATAGGAGAGCATTTGAAAATCTTCTAGAAACATCAGAGAAATTAGAATTTATTTATATGATTCCAGCTCCTATCTAACTGACTTGGAGATACTGCACACAACAGAAATTAGGAACTTGATATCTAAAACCTATATTCCAATTTTATTTTTTTAGGTTGAGAACACTTCTTTAACTTCTAGAAGCACAACAGAAACATTCTAATGTGAGAAGCTCAATTAAGGACTAAAAAAAAAAATCACATTACTAAGAATTTGTTCACGAAAATAGGTGGATTCAAATAAATTATCTTGGAAAATAAGGGCATCTTCTCCCATTAAAGATAAAGATATCCAATCTCCCTATTCTAAGCAGGAAAAATCTTTTCAGATGCAGCACTGGAAAACAGTTAGTCATTTGCAAAACATTCCAATAGAGAAATACATTCCAGTTTAAAATTGCATTGCAGAAAAAAGCAATTTCCCCCCACTTATTATTCCCACACGTCTCGATAGCTCCTACACACCATTTTTATATTGAACTCAACACTCTCCCCAAAAGAGCAGAAGGGCATAAAAAGCAGAATCATGCACAACCTGAAGAGGTAACTTCACATCTCTTTTATTAAGATTTGCTCTCTTTCTCCTATCTATGTTCAATTCCTCACATCATGACAATACCCTTTGAGATGTCAGGCTTTTATCTTACATAGTGAAGTACTACACCAGAGTTCTAAATCAATTTTAAGTCCATCCATAAACTACTGTTCTTTCTAACCATGAACTCCCTTAACTGTACAGAGACCAAAAAAAGTCATTTTTCTCCATCATTCCACAATTTTTAATTTCTACACGGTTCTTCAACCTCTTTAAATTAAGGTGTTCATAATGAGATTGAAATTCAGCCAATGCAACAATCTCTAAACAGATTAACTTCAAGCAGGAGCCAAGTAATTTGAACACATCTCAGGAAAGCCAAGAGCTGTTATTTATCTTAGTGTTCCAGCAGAACGTTTATACTGTGATGGAACCCTGACTTCAAATGGGTCACTTTCCTAGTCACTGATGATATTTCATTAATCTCCAAGGTAGCCAAAGTCTGTTACTGCACAGTTTTAGCAGGCAGCAAGTTTCCCTCTCCTCTTACCAAAGAGGTTTAGTAGTTCAGAAGGAGACAAATACAACCTCTTTGAAAATTAAGTGAACAATTTCACCCTCTTCTGTTCATGTTCGAGTGACAATAAAGAACACACTCTATGACAAATACCACCCTTAGTGGAGGGAGAATCATAAGGAAACATTTGAATTTCAGATTTTTCTTTTTCTTTTCAGGATAAAAAACCCCAAAACAACATAAATAAACAAATTAAGAATGAAAAAACCCCAAAAGATAGCCTGAACAGAATCATCCTAGACAGAACAGGAGGATTTTTTTTTTTTTCACATAGTTAAAAGTAGAGCTTTCCTGCACTATCAAGCCCTACTGGAGAGCACAGTAATGCACTACCCGGTCTCTAAGCTCTCCCCTCAGAAACTCCATGGTTTTCCAGATAAATTGTCAATAACTGCAACATTTCTTTAAACTGACGGTTTTCCTTGCCCCTCCTCTTCCCATCATTTTAGCTAGATCTCATTTTGCCTCTCATTGCTCACACAAACCCCATGAAAGTCTTTCTTGAAAAAGTTCTTTTACTCATCCTTACTTTTCTGTTTGGTTCTTTCTTGCTAAGTAACAATCGCATTCTTTTGTGTAAGCTGCCAATTTTTTGGTGCTTGCTTACAGTTGCAGATTCTCAAGTGCTGTATGTGGTATGTACATAGTATATACATACACAGACAAATATATTCAACACAAAGTGAGCATGCACATGTTTCCCTTCTTCTGCAGAAAGGCCAAAAAAAACCAAAACTGAAAAAGGCAAAAGATCAATCAAGTAGTCAAATCTGTGATATATCAGCAAACACATCTTTTGACAGCTTACCACCAGTGATGCTGAGAAAGCTGAACTTAATTAGTTTCCCTAAACAGCTGCTTCTTACAGTCCAATTCTAACATTCAGACCCTCACTCTGAAAGTTAGCAAAAAGTTAGCCCACATAAAATACGGAGAAAAGAATGTAACACTCCAAATTATAAATCTCTGTTTGACCAGCAAGCAGCTGCCAGAAAGCTATCAAACTTCCCTACACTCTTCTTATATCCTCTGACAGCACCGCTACACATTGTTTTTTTGGTAAGATTTCTCATGACCACCTCTCCAGTGAACCATGAACCTGCTAGGTGTTTGAAAGGCCAGACTGCCAAAGCCATGGCTCCCCGAACCAGGACAAGCTGACACTGTTGCCAAATGAAGGTACTGTATCTCTCTCCATTTGCTCACTTCCAGTATTGTGCTATATTTCCCAAGGGCCAGGGCAAGGCTATGAGCATCCATCCAGTCAAAGAAATACAGTAAGTATCCCCAGTTAAAGAGGGAAAAAAAAGGGAAACTCAGGGGAAAAAAAGTTTTATTTTACCCAGCATCAGTTCTCAATCCAGTTCACAGTGAGTGCACAAGCCTACACTGAAAAAACCAGAAGGGACAGCAGAGGACTGAAAAACAGAAGCAGCAGGAGAGACAATGACAGAGAAAGGCTTTTCTCAAGCAGCCTGAGGTGTTCAAGGAAACACAACCTAATGCCTTCTTCTGCTGAGGTTGACTTCACGGCAACTTTTAAGTTGTCACTATAACACAAAACTGGAGTGTTTTGCAAAGAAACAACCGAAGTCTGCAAGCACAGCTACACACTCGTATCACAGGGTGTTAATACAGCCAGATGGGAAGTGCTGCATCAACCTCCAACTCTGCTCTAGAGGGAAGTCCCTGCTCAAGGCTACTCGTACCCACAGCCCCGGCGTCGCACCTGTAACAACGAGACAGCGGTGAAGAACCGCTAAAACCTTTTCTCCTGTCCCACAGACCTACTGTGCCATGTAAAAGCCAGTAAAAGCCTTGCAGCAAACTTACAGCCGTGACTCGAGGGACAGTCATTACCCACGCCGCCACCAGTGCGCTGAGTGAGCACCCCCCGGCGCTGCCCTCCCTCCCCAGGCGAGGGCTGAGGATGCAAACCACCCGGGTTCTGCCGACATCCCTCACAGCCACACCGCGGTGCCTTCCGGGGCCCCGCCGCCGCGCCCCCCGCCCGCCCCGGCGCCCCCCCCTCCCCCGCGCACACCTGGGTGCCGGCCGGGCCGCGCACGAAGCCGTTGCGGAGCGCGCCGTGGGCGCCGCCGCCGCAGCCGTTGGCGCGGGGCCGCTCGGGCCGCTCCATCGCGCCGGCCCCGCCGCGCCCGCTCCGCCGCCCCCGCCCGGCCGGGCCGCGCCGCACCGGAAGCGCGACCCGCGCTCCCCCAATCGCCGGCGCGGGCGTCACGCGGGGGGACGGGCCCCGCCTGGACGCGCCGGCGCGCGTGCGAGGCGGGCGGCCGGGGCCCAGTGAGAGCCCGCGCGGCGCCCGGGTGGGAGGGGAGCAAGGGGAAGGGAGGGGCTCGCCCAATCGCAAAGCGGAACGCCCCCGGGGAGGCGGAGCCAGGGGTGAGCATTGACCAATCACTTAGCAGAGATGGGACGGGGGACGAAGGGGAGAGGAATAGCTAGCCAATCACAGTGCGAGGTCGAGGGAGGGGCGCGAGTGAGATGCAGCGCCCGTCCAATGGCGGAGGGAGGCGGGGCTGAGGCCACAGCCTATAGGCGGGCGTGGGCAGGGAAGGGGAGCGGGGGCACATGGCGCTGGTGGTAGCGGGGCTGCTTGGGCGGCGACGGGGACAGGGCTGCGGGAGCTGCCCCGCCCTTCCCGTGCCGCTCCGGGAGGGACCGGAGCGCCTGTGAGCAGGTTCCCGCTCGCGGTGGGGACGGGCCCAGCGGGGCGCGGGTTGGTGCTGCCGCCGTCACCATCCCCGCCGCGGCACCGGCAGCCCTGCTGGCTCGGGCACGCTGGTGGCTGGAGCGGGGAGAGGGCCGGGCTGGGGTAAGGCAGCGGGCAGCCCCTCGCTGTTTCGTGTTGGGGGAGCTGATGAATGAAGCGGTTCCTCCGAGACATGGAGGGCTGTCCCAGGACGCCTTGCGCTGTGTCCTAATGAAGTCATCCGTCGGAGCCGACGGAGAGCCGTAGGTGAGAGCTCCGGAAAGTGTTTAGGAGATCAGATGGAGTTACCGTAATACCCTTGCCAGCAGCTCGGAAGAGATGTGTCTTGTCTGGAGTCCCCCAGGACGTCGAAGGCCCTTGCGGGGAATCCTGCAGACCAGCCTCGGGCAGAGCTTAATTCCAGTAGGATTTACATTTGGGTTGGAGACCGGCGTGAGCCCGGCCGCCCTCCTGAGCTGTATCGCCCCCGACAGCTGGAGCTGCCCGGCTGTTCTCTCTGCCCACAGTTCTGTTTAACACCATAATAGGTTTATGTACAAACGTGTTTTCTCCCAGGGCTTGGAAAGGTGTACTTCGTTCAAAGAGCAGGTGAACTAAATGCTGTATTTAGTTCAGGGGTGGGTGTTACCAGCCTCAGTACAGTTTGAGTGACCAAGCATCACGTGGATAAGGCCAGAAGGAAACCACAGTGTGTGTGTATTTGTGCCCTTTTAAACACCTGTATGCATCCTGGTGATGGAGTAGGGAGCGGTTTCCAAGCTGCAGGAGTGTTAACTGGCAGAAGGGAAATACCCTGACATGTTTAATCATACACTGAAAAGATGAAAGAGTGTGACCTTTGATTTCTCCAGTGTAATTTAGAGGGAAGGGCTGTGGTTTTTCTTTGCACTTAGCAACAGGGAAAAAAAGCAAAATGAAGAGTTATTAGATTCAGGCATATGAATTTGAGAGAATGGTCTCATCCTTTTCTCTCTGATTTGCTGCTATTGATAGTTATTTTTATGTATTGTAGTCACATCTTGGAGCCCTTGTCATGGATCTTATTGCAAATTTGGTTTGAACATGCAGTACCTTACGAGTGAATTAGCTTCTGTGAAAGACAGTCATTTTTCTTCCCTCAGGAAGACAGGAATGCTTCACAGCCTTGTTTCAGCCTATTTGTAGGCAGCAGCGCGTGTCCAGTCTGCTTCATGTCTCCATGTCCCCTTTGGACAAGAGGGCTTTTTCTAATGAGGGGTACAAACACAGCCTCTGTGATAACAAGTGCAGGCTGGGTGTTTGACCTTGTTCCTTTTCTTGCTGTCTGTGGCCATTCCCGTATCTGGACTGCCACAGAAGCAGGTATGCACTTGCCTCAGCAGTAAGCTTTCTTCACCCGGTTTTGAGATGCAGTGAGAGAGTCACCAGCAAAGATGGGCTGGGCCATGTCCCATCTGGTGTCTTGCAGGTTAGGACCATGAGGGAGACTGGTGTTACTAGAAAGGATCTTGGGATCTAAGTACCAAACACCCCTGCTTAGCACTTGAGTGCTTGTGCAAGTGGACTGGCTTCAGTGTAGGTACAGTGAGGAGCACTGCTGGGAAAGAGGCACTGGTCACTTATTTCTGGATGAGCAGGGGAGGGCTTTTGCAGAGTTGAAGTAATCTATGAGGAAACTAATAAATATAATGGAAAAAAAAAGAGCAAGAAAGAGAAGTGTATAAGGGGACCACATACTGTAAACTTTCTGAAGTATTTTTTTCTCCTGTTGCCTTAGTTGGCTGTAAGCATTTTCCTCCAGCCTCCTCTCCCTTTGAACAGAACAGATTGAATTATACTGACTAGCTTTTGCTGTGGGGTGCAGATGGATCATCAGTCTACACTTACAAGGCATGTGTAGGGCAGCACCCTCCACTCCCTGCCTGCCCACCTGCATGGGGAGGAGTTTCACCTGCTAATGCCTTACTTCTAGAGAGGATAAGCTCCTTCACCTGCCAGGCACAGGATCTCACTGCTGTGTTATCTATGAAAGCACAAACCCTTTTCGCGTGTAGGTAGCTACAGACTGGTCATTTCAGCTGTCCTTGAACCCAACTAACATGAACTCTTAGAGGGTGATGGTTTCAGTTTTGGTTTAGGAAATCTAAATAACATTAAGGGGCCTACTGAATAGCTCATGCAGGACTGTACGGTCCCACACAGCAGCTGCAGTGCTCCCCCGCACAGAGGGACCTCACCCTGCCCTGTGCATGGGGCCAGTGTAGCCTGGTGTTTTAGGGGCATTTGGTCCCTTCCAGCACAGTGCAGGGGACACAGAAGGCCAGGCTCACACTGGGGCTGCAGTGACAGAAGAGTCCAGGATAACCATGGAGACAAGTCACTGCATGGGGATGCCATCCCAGGGCACAGCTACTGCCACAGGCAGCATTGAACACATCCCATAGAGCTTCTGGAATCACACCTGCAGGCAATTCTGATACAGCTCTCTGCACTGCACAAGACACCTGTGTACACAGGTGGCTGCAGCTTGTGCCTCTGGACTAGGCAGTTGCAAAATAGAGAAGCTAAACAAAATCTGAAGAGCAAATTCCAGTTTTAAATTACATTTTAAGTCTCAAGGATACTATTCCAGTGAACTGGCAGAGCAAACTGCCTTACTTTGCCAACAGAACAATATCAATATCACTTAATATGGGTGTCAAAACAGGCAGAGATCCTCATTATAGTTTACAACCATGGGACTGTTTTTTGCTGTAGAGAGGGGAAGACAAGTGAGTCATCACTTGGCTCATAGGATCCTCATTGTTATGTGAGGTCAGATTCCTGGTGTGTTTGTGTTTGAGTTTAAGGCGTTAGGAATGAATGCACAAGGTAGCCCTGAACACTGGGCATGATCAGAGAGGTGAGTTGTGAACTTTGGAGATGGCAGAAGGACAAGTTCCAGAAGGAGCAATTGGGTAGACTTGAAAGTTTATGAGCTCTGAGAGACATCCCACTCAGAGGGAGCTTTCTGGTCACAGCCCACTGCCATCCTGGAGAGCTCAAAGGGTCTCACTTAGGACTGCACTTTGTAGGGTCACAAGAGAGTTGGCTCTAGCCATACTAATTTTCTATCCTGGTTGCAATTCCAGTTGTTTTGCTATCAAGCTTTCAAATAAAAGATACGTTTGGGTTGTTATTTGTGACAAACAGCCATCTCCATTCCAAAACACTGCACAAGTCACTGCCCAAAGGAGTGCCAAATATCCAGAGACTTGAACTGAGGAGGGCGGGATGGGAACAGGTATGACCTTCTAAGTACTGTTTTGTACTGAAGTCTTGGGGACAGGGAACATAAGTAAAAGCAGATAAAGCATAGGAGGCCCCAAACAAAGGTGGGACAATCTTGGTAGGCAGCCCTGACTAAAGCCTAGAGAAAAACAGCTCTTTGGCATGGTCTGAAAATAGGTGTAATGGTGCATGCCCCCTTCCTCCCCACCTCTGGATACACTGCAATATAAGAAATGCTTGTCAGACCTCAGCCATAATGAACAGCACCTGGGCTCAGCTCCTCTTGAGCTTATCAGAAACATCGTCTGCTCTTAGGAACTCATGCTGTCTAATCAGCTCCTGCTTTTCAACAAACAGCCTTGGAAACTTACTTTTCTCCCCTCAGGAGAACCCTATTGGGTAAGACTCAAACTCTATGCATGCTGAATATTTTATTGGGGATTAGGGCTTGTCTTTGCATTGCTTTGAATACGTTTTTGCAGTCATATACTATTACCAGCACTCATCAAACCTTAGCCTGTCACAGTTTTATATTAATAAAGTGTTATTCCATAAACTGTGTGAGTCCTTCATGGGCACTGGAAGTCACCAGCAGTGGGTAATGTACTCAAATAAAGAGGAAGACCCACTGAGGGGGTCTCCCTTATGCTGTGGTTGGTATGTGTCCATGACTAAGTCAGTGGAACCACCCTATGATCCAGCAAGACTGCTCAGTGAAGGGTGCCCATAACAGGACTCTGATAGACTGGTCAGGCACAAGGATATTGGCTTCCCTGGGGTGTTGACAGACAAATCAATCACTAAGAGTCAAGTAAATCTCCCCACACTAAGGGTTGAGGAAATCCCCCCTTTTCACATGACACTAACTCATGACACCACCTGCTTTTTCTGGAGCCTGAATTTTGGATCTTTGTTTATGCCATCACCCCAGAACTGTGTGGGTTTGTGTCTTTTTAGGTTGCTTACTGGTGCTGTTGGGCCAACAAAGGCTGTAGCTCCAGGAACCTTGTACATGCCACAGAAAGAAGCTGATACAAGTTAACCTTGCCAGAAAAAAATTATTACTTTGGTCCTCCCAAGCAATTTACCTTGTATCCATGTCAGATACATAATTTATACAGCAGTGTTTGGGAATGCAGAGGCACGTTTGGCAATGAATGGTTGAAATGTGATCAGTTATTTCATCATTCTCGGCTTTTGTTGCCTTTTGTAAATAGAAATATGGCCTCACAGGGTCTGATGTCAAGATACAGGAGTACTGGCAGAATGGAGGTGCAGTCAGTGTGTATTTACAGTTGGAAGCAAAGTAATCTCTGTAGCTTCTGTCTCATGTTTGGTTCCTATGGTGTATAGTTAATCACCTATGCTGCTTCAGCTTTCATGTCCATCCTCCATGGACATTCTTTGTCACTCATGCCTGTTGTCACTCAGGTTGGTGAGTGTAGGAGCAGCTTACTAGAAACTTTAGGTCTTCATCTCAGTTTCTGACAGTACATCTAAACAGGCCTCCATGCCCAGTGTTCAGGGCTCCCTGGTGCATTCATTCCTAATTCCTCCATCTCAAACTCAAACACATCAGGAATTTGACCTCACATAAGGATGAGGCTCCTATGAGCTAAGTGATGACTCACTGGTCTCCCCCTCCCTACAGTAAAACAGTCCCATGGTTGTAAACTATGATCAGGATCTCTGCCTTTTTTGACACCCATGTTGGGTGATACTGAACTAGTGAATTCATTTTGTTTGTGCCTTGCTTTCTTAGTCCATGAGATGAGAGTAGTGAGACCATTACACTCCCCTCCCGCTCTGCCTCCCCATCCAGGATGAAGTGAAAGGCTGCATCTGTGCGGTATAAACAAAGCTCTAATTTACATGTAAATACGTGTGATATCGCTGTGGCAGCAGAGTTGCAGCAGTGAAGCCCTCCTTGTGTGCAGGCAGCTTATGTCAGCAGAATGAGGCTCTTTTTTGAGCAGAACTTTACCGAGCACCATCAGCTGTAACAGCAAAAACACTGAATACCAATATAACTACATCCTCATTAGGACCTCAAGTCCCATAGTATTTTAATTTCTAGATACTTTCTAGGTGCTTAAATACTTTTGAGGATCTGCACCTACCTATTGGGACTATGGAAGTTACCCTCTTTCCATCAGAACCCTGGCAAACAACTTCAGAGCAGATGTGGTCTCACTTTATCAGTGACTGTGGAGTGCTCTGAAAAACTCTGGTAAAGGGCCCAGAGCCCAGCAGAGCATGATCAAGCTGCTATAGCTGACCTCAAGGGCAACATACCTGCTGCTGCTCCTTCTGACAGTGCTGTTAGTACTGCAGGAGACTGGACAGGTTCTTCCTTATTCACCTTTTCCTGAGAGAAAAACAGAACTAGAAGTGGTGTTGCCTTGAAAATGTCTTTGTTGATGGTTTCGTTTCATCCTGTACTGATGCTATCACAAAGGTGGCATATGAGAAGACAGCATACTGTGGAGAAGAGAGACAGTGAGGACAGTGCTCTAGTACCTGAGAGCAAACTTTGGTAGGAAGGAAGGAGCAATTTGCCATCTTTCCAGTACCAAGCACAGTTTTGCAGGTTGTTATTTTCCTACCTCTCTTTAGAAAAAAAAAATGAGAGAAAAATGGGTGAAGGAAGATGAACAAGTTGGCAGAAGACATGGCTAAAGGAGCTTTTTTTTTTTTTTTTTTTTTTTTTTTTTTTTTTTTTTTTTAGTGCTCAACTTTCTACTTGCAGAGAGAGTCAGAACCCTCATCCAACAGAAAATTATCCCATGGAAAATTTTCTTCAGGCTTGTGAACTGAACTGACATGGTAGCTGGAGGAAGGTGGCCTCAGGAGACATAAGGGGATATAAGGGGAAACTACCCCATCTGTGCAGCAAACTGCTTTTGAATTACAAAATCTGGTATTAGGGGTGATGGGAGCACAGAAAGCACCTTAAGTTCCGTTCAGAGAAAAAGGTCAATACAGAAAAACAGAAGGCTGCTGTCTCTCCTTTTGGCAAGCATATTATTATAGATAGGAGAGAGAGAGAGACTTTGCCATACAGTGAAATGGGGCAAGGGAGGAATATAACGGTCCTTAACTATCCATAACTAGGTAGTTTAAAACTTTCCCTTCAAAGTCAAAGGTAGTAAAAGCCATATTTAACCTGAGGACATGAAAAATGTTAGAGGCTGTGCACTACCAAGAGGGGAAATCTACCCCAAGACCAGGGATTGATACTTGGCCTTCCATAAGAGAGAGAGAGTGATGCTGCAAGCAGGACTGAGCACTCATATCATTCCGACTCACACTGCTCACAGTGCGTGTTGCTCAGCAGCAGACAGACAGGGCTGCTAAGCTCACTCTCTGCTTGAGCCTCGACTACAGGAGAGATGTGTCTGTGTCCAGCAAGTGTAAGAGGAAAGTATGGAAAATGTTTCATAGGTATAAATTCATAGGAAATTCATAAATATTCATGGAAAAAATCACATCTCCAGTGAAGATGCTGCAGGCCTGCGTGGTTGCTGTATCGGGCATGGCCATAAGAGGGAAGTGTGTGCCCAGGCATTAGGTGCTTTCTCTGGTGCTTTCTCTGTGTTGGCTGTGGGCTCTGCAAGCACCATGGATCTGCTTGGGTCCCACCTCCTCTGCACGGCTGAAAACAGGGCCAGTGCCTTCGGAGGCACAGGCACGTGAGCTCAGCCTCAGCCAAGTGTACAGGTAGTGATGATGGGGATGGGGTGAGAGGGGAGCAGGGGTGGGAAAGTGGGAAAGTGAATTGTCACTTCCTGGAGATAAGGCAGGATAAGATGTGCCGCCCTGAGAAGGCCTGAGAGAACTGGAGATGTCTTGTCCAGAGATGATGGGCAGTCAGGTGGGAAATCTCATTTCAGTTTTCTCCTTACACATATACAGATGTCTGGTTGTGTTAGCTGGATCACACTCGGGGCATTCAGGCTCGAGGATCGTGACACTGAGGTGCTTTTAGGAAGAGTAGGGGAGAAAGAGACTGAAATCAGCAAGCTTGAAAGATTTACAAAGAGGAATAAAGGTCCAAAAGGATATGAGCAGGCAACCAACCCTGCTAGCTCTCTAAGGGAGGCGTTTTGGCTGAAGCACTTCTAATAGCATTTTGTAGGCCACATGAATGGAGCACACAAGCTGTGTAGGAGTAACAAGTGGGTCTTGGTTGTCAGCAGCCCTGTCAGACTCAGGCGACTTACCCTCAGTCACAGCCATCCCTGACTGCATGCCTTTGCTACATGCTTGCTAAAACTCACCACTGCACAAAATAGAAAAGGACGCTTACACCATGTAATATGGGAACTTGAGGCTTCACCAAGCCTGCTGATTCCCACGGACCCTGTTAGCTGGAGCTGTCGTATGTATGGCTGAGTTTCTGCTTGCCTCCTGGAGGTCCTGCAAAGACCTACAGGATGCTTTGAGAAATAGTACTAGGATTGATTTCCTGTAGTTACTTGCCAAGAAGTGTGAGCAGCAGGGTCCAGTAAGGAGCACCAAATGATAGGATCACCAGCTTCTGATAAGTTGGATCTGCAGTGAGGCATTCAGGCTCAGGCTTCTCCTCATAAATCTGCTTCTCTGGGGCTTTTTTTTCAGAGGAAAATGAATGGGACAGAGCTGAATTTATTCCTTGCTCATGCCACAGCATGAAAACAAAATGCATCTAAGATTTAACTGTACAAGAGCTGTGTGGTGGCAAGGCTGGGGGAGACAGGGTGGGTGCATCTTTTGGTGCCTGGCTGAGTGTGTGCTGATCTTGTGCTCCCAGACCATCTTATGCCTGTGCAGTAGAGGGACCTATAGTTGTTGGAGCAGGGACTGGATGGTTATCTAGAGGCTCAGGTGGTATGAGAGGGAGAAAGCTGAAGGAGTGTGAATTGCTCAGCACATTCACGTTGTGATTATCTACGGGCAGCGGTGTTGCCCAGCAGGGGATGTGTTGTGAAGCTGTGGGCTGCAGGCAGGGGATTGCTATGCTGGGAATGGCTACAAATAACCACACGAGGTCACTTGGCAGTTAAAGGAGGTGAAGAATTACCATGGCGACTGCACTCCTCTCCCTGACAGATGCCAGGCTTCCAGGCAATATTTGTGCATTGCTTTAAAACCCCCAAACTCTCTCTCCCTCTTTTCAGAAAGGGTGAGGACCATGCTGCCCCATCTCCAGACTGGGAGAATGGTAAACACCAGGATGTAGAGTGGTTTCTGCACACTCCATCTTTCAGTAGAAGGGACCACTGTCTGGGTACCTCCTACACTGGTCACTACTGCAGTGCATAGGAAAAAGGGCTGTGGTTCGCATTACTCTGACATGCACAGTGTTCTGGTTCCTGCACTGTGTGCCCACTTAGTGTCCTCAGGAGCAGCGAGGTCTGAGCCAGCTGCCAGCCCTTAGGCACAAACCCCATGTGTGCAGAGAGCTGTGTTGGAGGACATCGCACCCGTGCTGCAAGAGGTACTCCAGGGAGCATCACAGTGAACAACTCCAATGCTGATGCCACCAGGAGCTTGGAGCTCACCAGTAATAGGTACTGCAAGATTCCAAAGACAGATAAAAGAAAAATGTGCACCAGAACATAAAGCCTTTTTGCACCTAGTGTATTCACACTTGCTTTTAGTGCCCACATGGAACATGTTCTCTCTTCTTACTTATTTGGATCAAATCATGTCCTATGCTGTTTTCCAGGAAAAGACAGTACAGCTGCACCTTTCAGGTACCACAGGTGCTAAGGTGTGTTCCTCAAAGACTTCTATATCTCATCTTCAGAGACCATACTCCTTTCAGCTTCAGAAGCCTTATTTCTTTCATCATTTCTCTAGTTCTAAGTGGCCTGTGAGGTTATTAGAAATCATTTCTCTTGTGTTTTCAGAGGTTTGGGGAGATGGTTATTTTATTGTCTGTGAGGAAAATTTGAAGGAGGAAAGGCTCTGTGGACTAAAAATGTTTGGAGATGCTTGGTTTGAGGAGCAACATTGATGCATCCTGCACAGACCCATGTGAAAAAGCTGGAAAGAAGAAACCAAGTAGATGGTCACACTGGTCCTGTAGGCTGAAGTACCACAGGAAACCAGGGAGGTGCTGTAAGCCAGCAAGTAGGTCACCATGCCATTTCTGCTGCACTGGTATTTTGCAGACATGCAGAACACAGCTCAAGGCAAAGGTCCAGAGCTTCTCCTCACTGATGTGCCCACTGCAGCATCCTCCCTTGAGTACTCATCTTTTCCCTGTAAGGGTTTTTGTTTAAATCACAGAAAAGCATTCCAGACACTGACAAACAGGTATTGTCATCTTGCAGAGGGCTGGCAAAAGAACAAATAACTGCACTTCAGTGGATGTTCAGCGATCTTTCTGCACAGCACAGACTTGCTAATTTGCATGGTCATGAGGTCTCATTGGAAAGATATTTTTAAATGAAAAAGCAAGGAAATGATGCAAAATAGATTTGAGCATATTCCAGGAGATAGCTAAATTTTTCATAGTGAAACCCAATAATAGATCAGTCTGTGTGCTATGAACCTCTCACCACAAAAATATATCACAGGAGGCTTCTGCAATCTATTCTGGGCTGAGCACTGACCTTGGCTATTAGATCTCAATTAAGCGTGTATGTGACTAATGTTTCTTTCTCTTACACTTTTCTGCTGCAGAAAATAATATTAATGGAAAGTATTTCCACAGTCACTCTCCAGATGGGACCCACGGTTTCTCAGTAGGTTTCATGCCATGTGAAAAAAAGCATTCCTAATGTGAAATTCAGGGAAAGGAAGTATTAAACATCTGTGGAGCCAAAGATTGCAGCCTTCAGCACTGAGCTGCTCTGCTGTTACAGAATGGTGTGCAGTGATGCTTGCAGCTGCTGGCAGGGTTGAGTAGGCCACAGGGACAGAAAGAGCATATCATGTCTTCGCTTCTTTATGCTTGCTCACCTGGCATCCTTCTTTCCTTTAATTTCTTCCTTATCATTTTGGTCTAGGAGAAGGGAAGAAGTGCTAGTGAATTTGACAGTGGTAGTAATAAGACTATGCAAGACTTGCTTTGGTGCTTAAGACTCCTAGGCAAGCCAGGACCTGTCTGCAGACTTGTTCCACCCTCAGCTCAGGTAACTGCTGAACCATCAAAACAGCATGCCAAACTCAGATCTCTCTTGGAGTATAATTACAGTGTTGGGCCAGGAAGGGCTTGGAGGCAATCATATCCCTACACTCATATTTGACAGGTCAGGTCTGAAGACTAGAGAACTGGTGAGCCTCACCTTTATGCCTGGGAAGATCATGGAGCAGATCCTCCTAGAAGATATGCTAAGGTACAGGCTATGCCAAAAGCGAAAGGGATGCCAATTTTTCACCAGACTTGTGATGAGGATTTGATAAAGCAATATCATTGTGAAGAATAGCAGATGGTTCTCCTACAAGGTGGAACAAAAGCCTTGCTTTAAAAGGGCCTGAGGTGTGTTTTCAGCTATGTGGACTGAAAAGAGGCTTATTTGTGTGCAGCATTCAGCAGGGTTTAAAATGGCTGCAGATTATTTGCAGTAGTGTGGCTAAAATCTTACTGATCCGTCATAGATTCCTGACAATCAGCAATTCTCCCAAGTCAGGTTTCATCATAGCAATGAGAACAAGCTGACAAACTCAAACCAGTCATCACAAGATGGGCGCAGTTCTCTGACAGCCTTTCCAGGTGCTGGTTATATTTGACAAAGGGTCAGGCTAACATCTGACTCTAATCTTAGAGGAATGTTGTCTGAAAATCCAAGGGGGAAAAAGCCAGTGAAAATGAAAATGTGCTGACTGGAGTGGCAGAAAGCTGTACCTAAGCTTCGTCTCAGCCACTGGGACCAGATAAGATGATGCCAAATCAGTTCACTCTGTTCTAGAAAAGATGGGACATGCTACTCAGCACCTGGTAGTGAGGGTGTGTTAGATTTTGGTGCTTGTCTCATATTCAGAGTATGGTTTTTTTTCCATTTCTCTGCATGCCCAGGCCATGGTGAGCAGTGACACTTTGTCTTTGGAAAAAACTATTTTCAAGCTTTTTTTGTTACCATTGCTGCTAAAAATATCTTGATCTTCCACTCATGTTTCCTTTTTTTCAGCTCCATTCCATGACTCCTAGTTCTCATAATCTCAAAATCTATCTAAGAATCTATCCCATCATGAACCAGTGAGTCTTTCCAAAATTTAAATTCTGTCTGGAAACAAAGCTAACTCCAAAGCTTTAGCATCAACCAACATCTCTGCCTGGACTGATTGCTTTCAGCAAGAACAGTGCTTTGAAAGATGAGTCTCCTTTCCAGGCTTCGTGCTCTCTTTTGGCTACTCCATCATTTCGAAATCAATAGCTGTCTCTGATTGCCCCCCTCCCCTCCAGATCCTGCTCTTTGCTACCTCATTTTGGTTTTAATTTGCCACAGGAAAATTGCAGTCATTTTTCCCCCACCCTAATTAAGACACCTATCCACTAAGGAGAAAGAAAACAAAAACAAAACCTCCTTATCTAAGCCTTTAGCAAAGAACAGAGGAGGAATGATTGGTGAGATGATCACCTCTAGAAAGCCAAGGCCTTTATTGATTCTTCTGGCCTTCCTCAGTAAATACAGAATGAGTATTTTAAATTCACCTACAAGGAAGATAAAAGTTAATATAAAATACTGACTTCTCAACATCAGAGGAGAAAGAGACTGTATGTCTTCTAGACTGAATCACTTTTAATTCTCTATACATAGTTCAACAAGAATATTTGGAGAGTTTTTCACTGTGCCTCATAGATTCATAAAACCATTTAGGTTGGAAAATACCTCTAAGATGATCAAGTCCAAACATAAAACTATAACTTAAATCTAAACCTTGGCTGTAGTGGATAGCCAAGTCACCACTAAACCATGTCCCTAAGCAACACTTCTACCCATAAGCAGTGGTAATGCTACCTCACATTACCTCTATTTCAGTTTCCCCACATTTTGTAATAAACTTCTGAACTTCCAGGGGCTAATGGTCCTGACCTATGCTTAGGAAAAGCTTTGAGATCATGAAACAGATTAGAAAACTGTTTCATGAGGCAGCAGCACTGAGCGCTTGAATTCAGGAAATAAGCATTGAGTGATGGTGGAGGGCACAACCCCAGTGCTGAGATGTATGATTACATGGAAAAAAAAGGGTCAGGCTACACAGAGAAGCTCAGGGGAGAGTCCACTACACATGGGGATTTTGTGGAAGAGGATATTCAACAGCCCCACAGGAAAAGGTCAGAGAGAATAATCTCTACCAGTCTGGGAAAAAAACAAGACAGGATGTGTCTCCACAAGGTTAAAGCTTTCACTTCCTCATCCAGAGGAATAAACACCTCTATTCTGAAAAGAGGGAATGCTACTATTGGCTTTTCCAGACTTTATCCTCTGTCTCCTTCACCCCTGATCCAGTGGAAGTCGTACTTTCCATGATGCCTATCTGAATACAAGCCCTAGCTTTGAATAAAAATCAGATCCAACTCCCTGCTGTACTCCAGAGACTTATTTACCACCTTGGAGAGATAAGCATTTATCTGATTAAGTTCAGTCTCTGTGCATAGTCAGCTTCTTCTAAGGGGGGCTGATATAATTGCAGGAACCAGATGGGGATTGTGCCTGCTGGACTAAAATTGCTCTGATATTCCAGATTGCTTCTCTCCTCTCTGGGATGTCAAGAGCAGAATCCTTCAGGGCAGGACCTGCTACAGAAGTCCAGATTGGCTTGTATTAAGAGCATGAAAATATCCTTTTGAGACTGGTTTCCTAAAGGGAGAAAGCATATGTTCTTATGGGTTGTGCATGTGTTAAACTTTGTGGGTCCTCACATTCCTGAGCAGTAACATTGAAATCTGTTGGTCTATTTTAATTAGATTGGATAAATTTCACAGCAAATTAAGTTCCTGCAGGTAGTAGGTAGTCAGTTAGAGAAGAGGGACCCTATAAATATCCTGGTTCAGGAAAATGGTGCACTGTGCATGTATTAAACTCTGGAGACATCATATATGAAAAAATTACATGTAATTACTCATCTGGAGGAAAAGCTTCAGTGAGAACTCAATTTTTCAGGAATAGAAATTCATAGGGGACCATGGCTCATACATTCTGCACCTCACAAAACTACTACTTCTATTTCGTTATGATGTAGATGGGAGAAAAAATTATTTAATTTAGGAAACACTGTAAAAAAGTGGATCTAGTGCACCTAGCAGGTTTAGGAGCTAGGATTCAGAAGTCAATTTGCTGTTGGCTTCCTGATTGTAACAGAAACCAGCCCTAGCAGAGAGTGCGGTGCGGCCCCTGAAATTGGGCAAGGTTCTGAACTGGGCTAAAGTGAAGAAAGGTGGGGGTCCAGGGCAAATTATCTATGGGGAAATGTGGTTCCTGGGGTCCTTCCATGTGGCTCAGAATAGACTAAGGGGAGATGGTCTAACTGTAGACTTCAATTATTTGTAGGAGAGTTACAAAGAGAGTGGAAGCAAACCCCTGGTAGTAATAGATGGTAAGAGAAAGGCAGAGAGAATGGACAGAGGTTGTACCCTGGGAAACCCAGACAAGTGAAATTTCTTCATAAGGTGAGTATGATAGCACTGGGCACAAGTTACTGAAAGAAATGGTAGTCTCCATCATGGAAGGTTTCTAAGTCTCATGTAGACAAAAGCACTAATTCCTAGTGGGAGATTGGACCAGACACCTCCAGAGGTCCCTTCAACCACCATTTCTGTAATCCTTCTGTCCAGATGAGGATGTAAGAAAACAACTTCTATGAGCGAAGCTGTCACCTACCGGTGGCAACTTTTATCTCACCTCACCTTTACCAGAGGACATATGAACACATTCTAAGTCATTGTTCAACTCCTTGTGTGGAGCAATGGTTTTATTAAGGTATTTGTGATTATTATTTGGTGAGCAAAAATAATGAAACTTATTTTGCACTGTGCTAAACTTGTGTCAGACACATCTTGTGCCTCCTTGTACCGTATCTATAGCACTGTGCTACAGACTGTTTTCAACCAGCTTTTGTTGTTACGATTTATGGAGGCATCAGCAGACTGTGGATGATTGTCACTGGTTTTCTCTAAGTCTCTTCTCGCATAAAGATTAACAACAACAACAAAAAAAGCCTTTCATATATGGGTCTTTTGAGGCCTCTATCAACGTATTTTTCTGGATCATTAACTTCTGCAGGCCATGTACTTCTGTTAACTTTTTGAGGTAATGTGTTCAGACTCAGGCAAGTTCTACGATTTCATCAGAACTAAAGTATGCTTGGAGCACACTGAATTATTGCTCAATTAATTTTGCATCCTAATTAAGTAGAAGACAATCTTATCACTGACAAGGCTCTTTTCTGTGTTAAATCTATCCTGTTTCAGGTGTGATGCAGAGAATAACTTACATGAATAGAACAAGACAGATCTGAGCTGCTGTCTGCACTACGTAAGATACTGGTCAGCTTCACCCCAGCCATGGCAGTGTGATGTTGCTGCTGTCTCAGCAGTCCCTACCCAGCTTCCTTCCCCAGCCACTTGCTTCTCTCTACCTACTAGCACTGCAGAGCACATAGGAAAATGGAGGAACTTAGGTGCACCTTACTACAATCTGTAGAAACATCTGCTGTGAAACAATGAGGCAAAAAATGTCAATACGCTCTTAAAGAAATGAAAAATACCTAGGATCAGAATCATTTCAGCAGCAGGCACAGCTTTAGGGACTACTTGCCCCATAAGTTACTGCCTGGCAGCATGGAGAGGCCATGCAGTAAATCTGTCCCGGGCACTAGCTAGCACTCTTCTGCTTCCAGTATTCATCCCACTGCACTTTCTCATTTAACTGGAGATTTATTTTCCCTTTACTCTGGATTTTAAAAAAGTAGTAATTGTTGGACACCTAGCTTTACCTATAGATCACATAATGAACAGCGCACATGTGGTAAACAATGTGCTTCAGTTCCAGGTGGCTTTGAAAGAAACACATGCTAATCTTCCTGTAATCAACTCATTACATAAATTTTATTACAGAATTGGTCCAGATGTCCTCTTCTTTCCCTCCTTTCCCTCAGAGGAATTACAAACTACTGAGATTATCTCAGCAGGCACCTATATGAACACAAGGAATTATTTGTGGTACCCAGAGAAACAAAAATTTGATCAGTGCTATGAAAAAATCCTTTTATGTCATCACAAACCCAAACAAATGCGGTGCAAATGTCAGACTCTGAAAGCTGTGTGGAGTAGGTCAATGTTTCCTGAGTGTATGCAGCCCTTTTCCCTGCCTTCTTCTCAGGATTTACTGCCTCTTTGAAATTATATTCTGGAAGCACAGTTTGCAGAGCCTGCAGAAGTCCTGTGGTCACTACTTTGCGCACTTGTACTCCACTCTGCCCTGGTCACAGGACCAATGATCTTGCCAGGCTGGCAGTTCATGAAATTCTCTTCTTATTGTTGCTTCTCTTGGTACACAGATGCTTTGTTTTTCTGGGTCATTTCCCATATGTCCATTTCTGGGTCATGGACTTTTCTTGGTGTCTGGTACGGAATTAGATCAAGGCTGTCTTGTTACAATGGCATTATGTAAAAAGCTTGACTGCAAGTAATGCAGCAAATTCTCAACTCAGTCACATCTAAACATACGGCTTCAATGGACTGGATACTTCTCACGACCAACTGCTATCAGTAGTTTGCAGCATTTATTAGATTTTTTAACTGCAGAGGGTAAACAATATGGTTTCTTGTCTTTGAATCACAGGAACAACTGAATCCTGGAATAAATGATTGCTTGTCATATATTTATACTTATAGGGAACAAAAGACATGAAAACCATGGACTTACAATTCAGCCTGTGACATGAAGAAACCAGCTCATGTTCACCCCCTTCTAGTTCCATGACTCTGTCTTGTCTCATCATCAGAGATGAGTGAGTTGGACAATCTTTGCTTCCCTCTTCAGAGTCTGCCTTCTCAGTTAGGAAAACATATTCCTCTCCATCCTCCTCCATCTTCAGGTGCCACTAAGGGAGCTTTGTTTCTTTCTGAGCTTGATTCAGTCAACTTTTCTTTCTAGTCATGTTGTAACTGTGGGACTGAGAGATTTAGCCTGCATAGCAGCAGCTAACATTTTCCCGAGGAAAAGTTTCTCAAGAAAGCTTTTTCTCAAAACAATCTTGGTAAACAGTTATTCTTTCTCAAAACAATCTTTGTCCAGCTGGTGTTTTCTGTTTCTCTAGTTTAACCAATGGCATTAGAGAGGTGTCATTCCTATTCATCAATCATGTTAAGTCTGTATTGGAACACCTTAAAAAAGGTAGTAAGAATTTAAACAATAGAGCCTTCTTTTTCTATACTTTTTGCCTTCTGAAATATTTGGAGTCTTTTGAGTCCTACAGCTACATTGTAACCTCTCTGCATAACACATTCACTCTCCTAGGGTTCAGCTGTAAATACATCAGGCCCAGGCTACAGAAAGGACACACATCTAGTATAGAATAAGATATTAAAACTCATATCTAATTATCATAGACCTTAAGTTACTGGAACTCTTTCCACTATCGTATAAGGAATTAATTGCATGCAAACACACATGCATCTCCATGAAATAAGCAGACCAGACACTTTACCCATGAGGAAAAGCTGCCACATATGCATGAAATTGGACTTGGATACTGTAGGCAACACCCCTCTGAAACTGCCTAAAAGCAAAGCAGCCCTGCAGACATATGCAGGGCTCCTCCACAGGAGCTGGCAGATTGCAGAGGCAGTAGATCCAAAAGAAGCCTGGAGGGAACTGCTCAAGAGAGACAGCAGCATTAACAATACACTGAAACAACTGACAGGAAGAAAAAGAAAGGAAGAAAATAGCCAGCCCAAAACTGATAGAGATCTTCAATTTAAAAACCAAGTAAGTTTATTCATTGGGAAAGTGCAACAAAATACCCCAGGGATAGCGCATTCCACTCCAACAATTAAAATTGCATTAAAAAGTAGAT
This sequence comes from Chamaea fasciata, assembly GCF_029207755.1. Taxonomy (NCBI): domain Eukaryota; kingdom Metazoa; phylum Chordata; class Aves; order Passeriformes; family Sylviidae; genus Chamaea; species Chamaea fasciata. The sequence continues at coordinate 41,205,558 of NW_027094092.1, forward strand.
AGGAAGGTCTGAATCTTTAAAAAACTAGCACAAAAGCTAGTGCTTTTCTTTGTTTCAATTCATTTATCTTTGGGTGACAAAGATAGTCACTGATTAATTTTTTAGATACTTAATTTACAGCTTCATTGCTTTTATTTGCAAGTCATCCTGTTCCTTACAGACGGTACCTTGGGACTGGAGAACCATAACACACAGGCACTTAGGAGAGGACAGTTTTGAAAGAATGGCGATGTTTGGCTCAGTCACATACTTACTGCTGGGAGAAGATCCAGTTGGGAGCTACCAGATATTCTAAGTAGATACTGCTCCCAACTGTTTCTCTCTAAAATCTGAGACAAGATGTTCAGTACCATTCATAAAAGCAGATTCTGCTGCAGCTGAGGGGATGCAAGCAGGCAAAAGGAGAGCACAGGACTACAGCAAGCTTACAGCAGGGTGCATGAGGGAGCCGCCAGTTTCTGACCACTGAACCCATTTTTGCTGTAGAAGTAATTATCTTGAAAATGTTGCAGGTAGGTCTTACACCCATAGCAGCCTGTTCTCATTCATACTTGTTACTTCGCCTCAGCTGAGCTTCACAAGCCCAACCGGATTCTCTATCGCATAGCAATTATGTATCTTTTGCTAACACTCTCTGCCCAATGATTTCAAAATACTTCATAAGCATCACTCCTAAAGCTTAAACCAAGCTTCACCAAAAGCTTAAACCACTTAAGCTTAACCAAGCTTAAAATTCTGTGACATACAGGTATTTTAAAGAAAACAGTACAGTAAACATTTGCAAAAAAATGCCAGTAGAGTTAATCTCCTGAGTTCCAGTCCTGAACTTACCCTTCTTTTCCTTTTAAATTCTTTTTCTCCTCCCACCTATTTATTACAGCAAGAAGGACTAGATTTATTCTGCACAAGTTTATTAACAGCAATACAGACAAGTAACTTCCAGTATTACACCAGTTCCTAATTCCATATCAAGATTGCCTGTCTGGTCCATGTCAGTATTATCTCCTGGTCTCAGCTGACTGTGTTCGGTTTATGTCTTTTGGCTTTGCTGTTCTCATGATAACTGTCTTCAGAGGGTGCTTGGCCCTTTCCATTTGTCCCAGATTCCTCTGGAAATTTCTGGCCCTCAGCCAACACCTGTCGAATAGTCATGTTGATGCGGGAGGACTGCAAGTACTTGGCACACACCTGCCAATCCTCCTCAGAGCTGTGCTCAATGACTGAGCCAACAGGAAGGTCTGAAGAAAGAGGCTGGTCGAGGCACGAGGGCAGAGCTGTCCCCTCAGGGTTGGGGAGGACCCGCGGGACAGCGTGGTACAGCAGGCGGCTAAAGCCCGACATCACCATGATATCTCCGCTGTGCATGAACATCGCTGTTGGGGCCTCCTCCCGCTTCAGGCCCCCAAGCAAAAATATTGAGGATTGCCCAAAACTAGAGAAGGTATAAGGATGGAGAGAGAAAACAAATTCAGGTAGAGAATAATTTTCTGTACAGTAGGAAAATATCAGTAGTTACATTCCTTTATAAAAAACACCCCAAGCAATCACAAAAATCAGAGGCACTCCTAAGAACAGCTTTTAGGTGGGAACATGGCAAACAGACTAAGAGGTCTGGTTCAAGATAGAGACAGTCAGAGCAATTGCCCTGTCAGGTTTGAAGCTCTGCTGAGATACTTCTTTAGTACCCAACTGACATTCTGCTGCTTTAGAACAGAACAGTGCCCTTTGCAAAAGAACTCTTCACTCCAGGCACTACATCCGTGGTATTCAAGCAGTCCTTAAAGAAAAATCTATGTCCCTGACCTACAGCCTTTTGCTATTCGAATCTTCTGAGAGTGAAGATTATATACCCAATTAGTAAACTACATCATAGTGCCTTCCTACAATCATATGCAACCCTAGAAAAAAGCCACTTATCTTTCCATAACACTCAAGTGTGCTCTCCTTGACTTACCTGAATGATAACAGGGGGCGAGAATGGTCTAGTTCAGACTCATCCACATGAATTCCCAGTGAAGAGTCAAAATGATAGTAGTTCAGGATTCCTGCTTGGGCTTGGAAACCCCGAAACCCACAGGCTGCAGCCACTTGCTCTGATAGGAATGCAAGGTCTGAGGGGAAAGGAGTGTGGTGATTTGCTGAGTACTTCTGGAAGGAGGAGAGTGGGGGGGAAGAAAAAAAAAAAAAAAAAGCTACACCCAACACATCAGAGCAACAAATACACTGAACTCAAAAGCCTGGCTGATAGCCATGGAGAAGGACATCACCTTTACCAAGAAAATGACTACAACACAGGCAGAACCACAGCAAATTTACCTCCTATCATTAAATTTGTGGCCTAGGCTGAGACTGCCAGAGATTCAATTATTTGTGAAGTTCATCATTATATCTAGATGCTTAACTTGAAATCAGTAAGATTAGTACCAACATTCTGAGGATCTTCTCAGTCACAACCTGAAGCTGCCAATGAAAAGACAGTTCCATAGCACATCAACAAACTCCAAAACAAGCATCTTTATTCCTTCCATCAATAACAAGCAGGGATCAATTGCAAACCTACTTTTTCTTTCTCCCATAAGTCATTCTGAGGTTACTGGAAAATAAAAACCAAACTTTTATTAAGGCCATCCAATAACAGGTTGATCCGGTGAATAAAAGGCTGCAAAGCAGATTTGGTTATCTGCAAAATACAGGTAAGATGCATATTCACTCTGCCAGTGTTTATCAGCCTCCATCTATCTCAGTCTCAGGAAAAAAAAAAAAGTTTATTTTGATCAGGATCCTCAAAACAGCTGTTAGTTGGTAAGAATGCACTATAGTGGTCCAGACTAATTTAAGTTCAAAATCACATGAGCAGCAGTCTCTTCTTGCTCCTGCTCACCCCACCAAAGAAGAGCAGTTTCCCAGAAGTCACACTCAGCTTAAGTAGTTAGCAATGCTTTTGTAATCTTCCCTTTTGGTAGGTAAAAATGCCACTTACCCTGAAACAGTCGCAGGTTTAGAGCTAAGTGAATGCTTATCACATTAACTTTCAAAGGAAAGAATGCAGCAATGAACTTCTGCTGTTAAATCCTTCACAGCAAACCAATACAAATCAGAATGTTCTTAAAAGCACAGTTTGTTAGTGCCTTTCCTCAAAACTGTCTTGTAGGATCATAAACATTTTATTTAATGATGTCCCTCTCTGTCCGCCATTCTGAGTGCTCATGGCTAAGAAAAATGGAGAAGAATTTAATCTCAGTACCTTAGTATCCCAGTTATAATGGTAACCAAGGGTCACCCAGCGCAGCTTCTCCAATAGGCTTCTGGGCTCCCCTTTACTGGAACCTTTCCTTCTACAAAGACAAAATATAAAGAAATAGCATATGTGTTAATTTCTGAGGGGTCTTCTGGTAGTGCAGCATACAGTAATGAGATTCACCCATCCATTTCACAGCCTATTAAAACCAGTCAATGCTATTAAAACTGATCAATGCTAAACTTTTATTTTCAGTGCCAATACTTTCTTCCTCCAAAGACCTTGAAAATTTAGTTCCTGGAATGTGTGCAAGCCATGAGGCCTACTGCCAACTTTTGCCAGTTTGAAAGCTTATATTTTCAACATGGTACCTAAGAGATTATCAGATGGAAACACAATGAGCAGTGCAGATTAAGAAATCAGAACTAAACATGTCCTATTTGAGCACCTGAAAGTGAAAGACCAGAATCTGAAGATCTGAAAGCTGCAAATGCAAGGGAAAAATATTCTAGGCACTTAATGGAAAATTACAAGAAAGGAAAATTAGTTGCCTGACAGTGAAGCATAGCATGCTGCCTAATATTTCAAAGGATGGCTAGTTCTACTACTTGGTGCTTTGATAAAATGTCCTTAGGACAGACTGACTCAGAGTAAAAAGCAAGACTTGTCTAGCTATGACCACACATCAAGAAATCTAGACTGCAGGTGTCCCCTTATCCAGACTGCCATGCAGGACAAAGAACTGTTCTTCTCATGTACAACCATGAAGTAAAGGGACTGAGTGGTCTGAAGCCACACACCAATTTACCATTCTTACTTGAAGGTGATGAAAGCAAGAAGAGGCTTCAAGTACAGACTATGGAAAAGCCCTTGAAAAGTTACAGCATATAAGTAACTAAATCAGATAGAAATATGTTAATGACAAATACAAAAAGGAAGATACACATCTATCTTCTAGTCTACTCATTCCAACAATTTCAGCATACTTTACTCAAGCCAAGTCATGTGCTATGGTAAAAAAAAGACAGAAAAGGGAAATATACTCAGAAAATAAACAGTAGTGTCAGACAGCTGGCTCTCATTTATAGTCTCATTAGTTCAGCATGACATGCTCTCTTTCACAAAAAAAGATTGATATTTGTGCTGCCATGGTCAAGTCTTACCCAAACATCTGCATTTAATGTGCATTTCTACCTGGACACACAGCTTGTTCCTGCCCTTCAACTATGCCATACTGATAGCTCCTAAGATAAACCAGGAACAGGAATAAAAGGCCAGTTTCTATCCCTTAAGTAATTTTTCTTACCTCACTGATTACTGAAAATAGTCTTTCCAATTTCCATCTGTCATAGGGTAACAGCAACTGCAATTACCATAAACACCAACACAATAACTGTCAAATACATGCTGCTTGGAACAATTTGTGTAGCCCACAAGCTGGTAACACAGCATTTAGAAAAGGGAGAGCCCACAGTTTGTTCTTGTACATCTTTCAACTGACAAACAATGTTCATAATTAAACAATTTTAGCATGCACCTTTTGAAAGTGCCCTTCTTTTGCTACAGTGCTAGACAAGAGCAAGAACCCAAATGAGTGTGGGAAGTTCTTATTCCCCGAACTTGGTATTTGATTTCATATGTAATTGCTAAGAAGGGAAAAGTATGAGTGAGTGTTGTGTATCTGGAAACAATGAGGTCCCACAAGAAAGCACAGAAAAGGTTTGGTATAACTATGTTAGAAAAAGACTGAACAGCATGGGAGCTTTGGTCTGAAGATCCCTTTTATTTGCTGGTAATGACTGCATCTATAAAACCCCTCCAGCCTTTTCCTTATACACAAGGATGGACATTTCTATATATCTGTATATCTATACCTCCCTTGTGGGAATGCTCTATTCCCTTTTATGCTTTTAACTGTCCCCAGCCCCAGAGAAAAGGCTACACTTTGTGAGGAAAGCATAGCATATATGTCTAGGAACTGTTTAGATTCACCCTACCTTGTGACTCCTGCATCCTGAAAAGAGCAGATCAGCCAGGAGTCAAGCACATGCATGCATTATCCTGATGGCTTTAAACAGCAATAACGTTGTGACCCATCTCGGAAGTAGACCTCATTTTAGTTACGCACTGTTTCTCACCTCCCTGAAAGACTCACTCCAGATACTGGAGAGACTGGCTAGTTTCATCTGCTACTCCCAGGTGTAAGCACAAATACAGCAGTATTTGAAGACCCAAGTAAGTACTTCATAGAACTGCCAAGGTTGCTGCTAGCCATCACTCTTCCAAACAGTTTTCAACCAAACGGGATTCAGCTGCAAATTAACCTCTGTTCTGACCATTCTCTGCACGCAGGAGGTCCTGCTGAGACAGGCCTGTCAAACTGGAGCAGTACTCCACTTTTTTTTTTTCAGCCATTGGGCACAATGCACAATCCTTTCACAGAACAATTTTTCACTCTTGATGGAACACAAAAATGGTGTCTACATTTCTGTAACTAATTCTGACTGAGCCTAGAAGACAAAAATGAGAGTATAACTTCTCTCCTAGGTGCAAACAGGTAGAAGTCCCAATCTTGCTTTTGCCATTCTATATTTTGTAGATGTCAAGAGTCTTTTTGAAGAAAAATCTCAGCATGTCAACCTCACTAAGAGACTGAGGTGGAAGGTTGTAGGGAACTATGGTTGCACCATCACACAAAACAGTCATTATGAAAAATGAGCAGTGAAATCAGTAAGGTAACGATAAATATCCTAATAGCTAAAAGATTATGGACTGTAAACACTCAGTCTTATATGTATTTTACAGGTGCCTTTATTAAAGTTCAAGGTTTAGAAGAATTTTCCTCTTTTTAAGATTTCTACTTGACTTCAAAATGTGGACAAATTCTCCATGAAATTCCCAATCAGGTAGAGGAAAGGCCTCTACATCAGCCATAGAATTCTGAACCTGGAAGAATCTTTCAGATGAAACAGGATTGCCATTAACATGGTACATTTAATACATTTAATTCAGTGTCATGCTGAATTAAGAAGAACCACAAACAAAACCCAACCAAAAGAAATACTTTACAAAATAAGAACACAGAAACTGGTAGATTTGAGAAGTTCAAGAAAGTACAGCTAACAGCATTTCAGTTACAGTGTACTGGGTATATGAGCTGACTGGAAAGAAGCGCTACCATTACTGGGGAATTTGGGAAAGGATCCATTTTGCTTCAGGAAAACTGAGGCCTAGAGGGACTTTACGGTTCCACTCATAGCTGAGCTGAGCAAGCTCCAAGCACCACATCAGCCAGGGTCACTATTTAACATTTCACCTACGGCTTTAGAACAATATGCTACTAGAAAATCCCACTGAAAATGAAAGCAGAGCATTAAAAAGGATGCACATGAAGCCATGAACTATCTATCTGTGACTTGGCATGTCTGACACCATCTGTATTCTGCCAGCACGTACACATTCTTCAGCTTCCCTTCCCTGCTCAATTTTCTTAGACCTTCTCAAAGGTGAGATCTGGCTCCATTAGTTTTGACCACGAAAGGTGACAGTGCACTTACCTCAGCTGCTCCTTGCTCTGTCCCCACAGGTCAGTGGTCTTCTCAGGAGCCATGTGCAGGTCCAGGTTGCAGACATTGGGTTTCTCAGGGTATAGCTTGAGACACTGCTTCACCCAGTGACGCTGGCAGCCCGGGAGGAAAGGGTTTGGTATGAAAATAAACCCTGACCATAAAGGAAAAGGAGAGGATAGAGACAAAGTAGGATTAGGCTTTTCCCTGGTTTTTTTTTTTTTTTTTTTTTTTTTTTTGTTTGTTTTTGTTTGTTTTTGTTTGTTTGTTTTTTTGTTTGTTTTTTTTGTTTGTTTTGTTTTGTTTTGGGTTTTTTTGGTTTTTTTTTTGGTTTTTTTTTTTGTTGTTGTTGTTTTTTTTTCCTGAATCTAAAGCAAAGGATAGGAGTCAGAGGTAATGAACCCATAGATATACAACCGTTGACTGTGCATATAAGCTGATGAAATCTACTATAGTTAAGTTAAAACTTAGTGTTTGTTTTTTTTTTTTTTCAGAAGAAACAAATGGTGGCACAAGGTTGAAGGCAGAGAGGGCAGCCAATACTGGTCCAAACAAAAATTACAATAAAGGACATATCTATATAAGGCATACTGATTACAGGAGATAAAGGAGTAAGAACATGGAAATCCAATTGCTTTGGAGTACATTTTATTTTTTAAATTATTCAGCATGACTTTTCTCTTAAGCCCAGTAAAGTTAAAGTAATTCTGGCCTAGTTTTTCTGTGCTTCAAACTAACTTTATCCCTGTTTCTGAACTTATACTGTCTTCCTATTGCTACCTCAAAAAGAAGTCCCTGGGCTGAGCAAGTGTCTAGTAATATAAAGTGTCCTCCAGGCAAGTCTGGTTGTATCCATATTTGCCTTTTGATATGGTAGCACTCAGAAAGGGGCATGAAAGTCAAATGATATCCCAAATCGCTTGTTGTTGACTGCGAATACTTTGCAGGCATTGGTAATTAACAAAACAAAATAAACATGCAGCTGTTCTGCACATTCATTCAGCCAGGCATCTCAGGCAGAGTTGAAGCAGCAGTCCATATGAGAGATGCTATTAATCTGTACTGTACGTACTCTGAGAATCAAGGCACTCTTTCAAAGACTGTCAATTCAGTAACCAACACAAAATCCGCATGTAAAAAGAGATAAGGGTGTAAGAGGAACAAAGGAAACAGAGGTTTTAAGGTTTTGGCCTACTGTGTCTTCTTGAACTTCTCAATCATATCAAGTTAACAGAGACAAAAATAGATGAAAAAAGAAGCAGCAAAGCTAGGAGTCTCAGTAGGATACAAACTTGCCTTGTGGCCTTATGAAAGTGGTAATAAAAACACAAAAAGAGGTACCTGCCAGCTACCTCACAGACTCAAGATTAAAGTAACTGGTTAGAAAAAAAGCCTTCAGTGTGTTAATAACATTTGGTCTTCACTCTGTTCCCTGCACTTTCAGACTATGGCAACCTTCTGATAGGTTTGGCTACAAGAAGTTTCTTTGCCAGACCCATTACATTTACTTTCTGTTGGCATCTGCATAGAACAGAATAATAATACTGCCCTTCCTGTCTACAGCTTTTGATGTGGAATTCTTGAAGCACTTTACTACATTCACGAAATTACACTTTATTATCTAGGTATTATCCCGAGGTATAAATGAAGGCATTGAAGCCTGGAGAGTTAGTTACAAGCAGAGACAAGAACAAGAATCCAGATTTTATGGCTTTTATATCACAAACTTAGAACATGCTCATGTCTCTCCAAACCTTGACCTAGGTTTCTCTTAAGGAACTAGATTGGTCTAGATTTACAAAAGCAGTAACAACTAAAAAGTGGGTTACTGCTATGCTTATTGTGTCAAGAAAGGCAGAAACTGAATTTCTAACAGTTGCAGAGTTTTACTATAAAATCCTATGCAAACATAGAACAAAGACTAATAGTGTTAGAAATCAGTGACTTGCACACATAGGAGGGAGAAGAGTAAAAAATAAGAACTATAGTTCTGTAGCAATCTTTCTGAACTGACTGAAGAACACAGACAAACTTTGAAGACAACATAATTGAACCTCATGGCCTTGAAAGACGTGAGGGGTAAGAATTATTCTTTATGAATCTGTATACTAAAGGAAACTGCCCTGAGGAAGCAGATGCAAATCTCTTACTGTAGCACTATATTGCTATGTACTACAAATAATGTGCACCTAACGAAAGGGGTCTCCAACCTCAGTCAAAGGAAGGATAAGACATGCAGATACATACAAGAAAAATCTCTCATTAAAAAAAAAGTGTCAATTAGAAAGACACAAAGACAGCATCACATGCTTCTCAGAGAACTCAGACCACAACAGAAATTCACCCAGACTCCTTAGTCTTCTATTTTGCTGCTTACTGTGGGGACAAAACCAAATTACTTCCTTTCCATTTGCTCAAAGAAAAACTAAAGAAATTTTTACTTCACTTAGAAGGCTATTGGGTCAGTTGGTTACACATCTCCTACTGTTTCAGGATGTCCAGACAGAGGTAGTTGAAAAAATGATAAATTATTATTCTCTTCAAGTCCATACATGACTTGATTCTAAACAGGACAGACAATTTGTCAATGTATTTGCATTTCATTTTAGTGAAAGGTTTCCTTTGCCAAAGCAGAAGAGAAATGCATTCAAGTGGAACACCTGTGATTCCCCACCCCCCCCCATGCAGTTACTAGGAAAGATGTTTAGACAGACAGTAAATGACATGCAGACCAAGCAAGGGCAGCTATAATATGACAGGTAAGTGGAACAAAACATTTTTAGAGGCAAGAAGAGGCAGAAGCTTTTCTCCTGAAGTTATTCAATTCCCTGTGTATTAAACATTCCAGATGGGTAGTATGGCTGCCTCAGTTTCAGAAACACTAGGCTGGCTTCAAAGCGACCAAAACTCAGCCTCAGAAACTGACTGAGGTCCCAATGAACCAAAAGAAACATGAGAAAAAACATAATTAATCAAACTAAAAATCCTGAAATAAGGAGGATCTGGGGAACTATAAACTCACTAGCCTTACCAAAACCCCTGATAAAATTATGAAGCAAATTTTCATGACAGCCACTTCCAGACACATGGTGGTTGGGAACAGACAGCATGGAAGGCAAATTTTGTCTAACCAGCCTTGCTGCCTGCTACAGTGAGACATCCAGACAAGGGGAAAACAGGATGATGTTTATCTTGGCTTAAGAAAAGTTTTCCACTTGGTCTTCCACAGCACCATTGGAGCCAAACTGGGAGCCATAAATTTTTTTGGCAAATTGGAAGGGTAAGCAAAAGGTGGCTGGGTCACCCGGCTTAAAGAATCATGATTTGATGACTCAAAGTCTAACCAGCAGCTGTTACGAGTGCATTCTTTGATCCTGGGCAAATATTGATAACTACATCTACATCAACGACATGGATGATGGGATGTTCATCCTCATTTCACTTACAGATTACACTAAACTGGGGCAGCAGTGAATATGCTGGCGGCTACTGCTGCCCCTGAAAAGGACTTTGACAAATGAAGAATAGGCTAAAGAGAATCTCAGAAGTCCAACAGTGGTAATTCTGCATCTGGAGCAAAATAACCCCATGCAACAGTATGGCCCAAGTGTCAAGCGCAGCTCCGCACCAAGGCCAGGCTGCCTTGAAGACAAACTGTGAGCAGCAGCGAGGGCCAGTGACACATCCTGGTGAGCACCACCTACAGGCATGAGAGAGGAGGGGAGCCAGATTCTTCTCAGATGTGCACAGCAAGATTATGAGAGACAACAGTCGCAAATAAAAGCAAGAAAAATTTTTATTAGATACAAGGTTTAGGAAAAAAACATGGCCAAACATTGGTACAGGTGTCCAGAGAAGGTGTGTAATCCCTATCCTTGGAGATTTCCAGAATTTACCCATACAAAGCTCTCAGCATCCTGATCTAACCTGCAACTTCATCCTGCTTTAATCAGGGTGTTGGCCTAGACCACTGGAGGTGCCCTCCAAGCCAATGTGACTATACTAGGTAAACTGCAAACGTAAACCATGTTTCCATTTCTGAAATAACCTGCCTAATGAAATTACTCTGCATATTGAATAGGCCAAAAGGTTCTCATTCACTTACTGTATGTACTCTGTGTCCTACACTGACAAGTAGATGCCACACTTCAACTGTGAAACTACTGTATTTCAGCCATGTACCCAATGTGCATGATACATACTGAGGAAAAACAGATTCTACAGAAATGAAGTCTCTGCCAAAGGCAACAGGAATGCATTCTCATGAGCTATGGTCTGGTTGATCTCACTGTGAAACAACTGGCTCTTTTAACCTTCATAAAGATTGCTGTATCCCACCCTTTAGCTGATTTGTTCGTCCTCCTGCACTTATGACAACATTAAATTACACTTAAGCAAACCAAAATAACTTTTTCAGGCAGGACAAGAAAGATAATATTGAAACTTCATGAATTCCAAGCAACAAGGTTGTGTTTAATTTTTCTTGAATTCAAAGATACCTACCTGGATAGCCACTGAGGCCATAGGCTTTCCACTGGCTGACTGGCTGTAATCCTGCTCTGTAGGCATCTTGATCACTGACTGAAGAAATACTGAGCTGTGATTTGAACACCTGGCAAAAGAAAACAGATCTGGTTTTAAAAAGAGTGAGATACACAAAACTCATCCAAAAATGGCATCTAAAACGAAGAGTGCTACCACGCTTGAAGGTAACTCTCGTGGAAATGCCAAATGTACCACAGAACTACTGTTCAAATAGCTGTGACCAGGACAGGGAGAACAGAGCCAGTACACATTCAACATAGGAATCAAAAGGTACTTACAGGTTTTACCTAGGGACGAGATGTCCCCCACTCATAAAAAAACCCCAAACAATATATGCCAATGAGAAAAAATTCATCATAATTTGTCCATTTCCACAGCCTCCACGGTACAGCCGCATCACTATAAAAACATTCTGGTCATTATCAACTTCCATTACAGAGTAATATACTCATAACACGTTAAACTTTCCAAGAACATTCCAAATACAAGTCACTCATGATCCTATAGGGTAAATGACAATTCTCATCTCTAATTTACAGAAGGATCAGCAGTGCAGCAACAAAGTAGCCAAAGTTGTTAGACACGAAGGACTAAGAAACTCTGTCAATTCTGAATGCCACCCTACCAATTCTGTGCCCAAGAGCAGGATCAACAGCCCAAGGCTTGGCAAGATGTATTTACTTGACATATTCTCTTAAGTTGCAATAACACCTGTATTTAAGCTAATATTTGCTGAAAAAATCCCCACCAAACTCATTCTACTGTGTTCCCACTCCCTTCTTCCCTAAGGACAGGGAACGGTCTTCAGGAGGGCAAGGTAGAGGCAGGTTGGTTTTGATCTGGCCTAGCTCCCCAGTCCAGCTCTCCACGCAGCAGCAGCAAAGTACAGGCTCACATAAGAAAAGAGATAGTCAGGCACAGCAGGAATAAACAGGCAAGAATAAAACTGCAGGCAAGAATAAAACTGCAGTAGGAATAAAACTGCAAGACTTTGTCTATGACAACTTAAAACGTATATCAAATTAAGGCCTTTGCACACAGCCTCTGTAGTGGTGCATGAGCCAATCAGTCTCTTTGAAGCTGACAGCTCTGGTTAACATTTTCTGAGCAACAGGACTACATTACATACATAGAATTTCTAAGAAATTCTGAACTACTGCTGGACAGCACCTTCTGGCAATATAGTCAGTTTTACCCATTTTTCAGCTCTTTGTCAAAAGCAGCTTGGTGAGTGCCAGCCTTGAGTTTACTTTACAGTCCTGTCCTCAGAGTGTCCCCTGGAAAGCTCATCCTGTGACCAAAACTCTGCCACCTCACTGCCTGCTCAAAGTGCTTCCACACCAGCTATTGCCTGGGCTTCTGGAGAACAGAAGTTGTTTCTGTGCTGAAGAATTACATGTGCTGAATCAGTTAAATAAGCCTGGTAACAGGGCAGATGGGGTATGTCACACTTCACTGAAGAGCTCAAATGCTTGAAGCAGTTTCCTGAGAAAAAAAGAAGCAATATTATCTGGGCCAATCTGCCTGGCCTGTAGCTCTTAAAGAGAAAAGCCAGATGTTTTACCCTGGGGGAAAGAGGAATAAAAGATGTTTTCACTAGTAAGCTGTCACCTGTTCTTAGAAGGTAACAGACACAAAAAGAACCATATTGAGAGAAGACAGATCCTTGTGATGTTTCCAAATACTCTGAATTTCCCAGAAGAGCCATAATGCTGTAATCCTTTACCAAATACAGGATTCCTGCAAGCTCAAGAAAGGCTGAAATGTTAACAACTTCCTTGATTAATTCTAATGCCTGTAACAATTTCATATGAGTCAGGTTTTGTGTTCCATTAGCAACAACAAAATTATAGTCCGAAAAGATAGAAAAATAAATTGCTTAATAGGACACCAAAAAAAAAAAAAATCAACTAAGCATTGAAACTATGAAAACTTCGGCAAAGTTGCATTTTAATTATATTCCTAACTCCTTTTTTTGACATTAGCTCACAAGTAGAAAATCCCTGTTTAACACTTTAGCAGATACATGTCATCCTTTTGTGAGGTGACAAAACAGAAGACAAGTTTTAAGGATCACTGAAGATGAAGATGATCACGACACTGATCTTCATCACTGAAGACACGGTAAACTACTATGATGGCTACCACTTTCAGCTGTGCTGATGAGTGGTCCTGCTGACTAAGCCAAGCATTTATTATACATGAGAGAGAAAGGAGAAGAAACTTTGCTGGGGGGAGGCAGCACAGCAAAGGGAAGCTGATTTCAGCTCACCCAGGTATTTCAGGGCTATGACAAGGGCCAGCAGGCCCAGGAAACAGTGTCAGTTCCGAGAGTGAAACTTGGGGTTGTATGTCCATACATTCCGCTGCTTAAATATCACGTGGTTCTATTAAAGGCTTTGAAGATCCCCTATTGCAGTGTAGGGAGCTAGTTAAACATTATGAAAACAAATATAAGCAGAAGTAGTAAATCTGTGTCTAGGCACCCCGTGCCCCGGGGCAGCCCCACTGCTCAGGGGATGCGGGACTGCTCCTGCGAGCCCGGCCTCGGGCCCCGGCCCCTCCCAGCAGCCCCTCTCCTCGGGTCACGCCCTCACTTTTAAACCACCACAGGGACCCCTAAGAGGCTCAGCGCTCGAGTGCAGCGTCCTCTAGCCAGAAACGGGGCGGCAGTCGGGATTCGGCGTCGGGCACGAAAGGAAACAGCAGGTGGAGAGCACGGGCTGTAGCGACATCGCCAGAGCCCCGCGCTGAGGCACCGCGCAGAGGGCGGGACGCGCTCCGAGCCGCTCGCCGCGGGGCACGGGCAGACGCACCCCAGCATTACCTGGCCCCCCGGCGCGGAGAAGTCCACCACGCCCCGCAGGTCGGACGCGTCGCGCTGTCGATAGAAGCGAAAGAGCCGGCGGAAGGCATCCTCCCCACCCTCACGGGTCAAGGCCCCCGCCGCCATTTCGGGCCGGCCGGGGCGGGGCCGCCCCTCCCGCTCTCCGCTCCTCCCTCTCACCGAGTCCCGACATGGCGGCGGCCAGTGCGGTGCGGGAGGCCGGGCGCCGCTCCCGGCGGCTCTTCGACATCTTCGTGGCTGAGATTCCCTGGACGGTGTCGAGCAGTGAGTCTGCGCCCCGGCTCCCATCCCTCACCGCTGCTGGCGCTGGCGGGGTTGGGCGGCCCCGCCGCGTGTGCCGGCACAGGCCGGGCGGGGGTCGGGTCAGGGCGGCGCGGCTGCGCCGAGGCGCCGGGCCTGGGTAACCAAGTGCCTTTTCCCACAGAGGAGCTGAAGGAATACTTCTCCCAGTTCGGGTCGGTGCAGAGGTGCCAGCTGCCCTTCGTGAGTACCCGCGCGTCCTCCGGGCCGCAGTTCGTGTCTTCTCGGCCGCTCCTGCGGCTGAGGCCTTGCCCCGAAGCAGCTTCCTCGGAGCTGCGGTCTGGACGCCTCGTCTTGAACTCTAGAGAGGTTTTCAGTGCTCTCTACCCTTAGCTCCTTCCAGGAGCGCCGCTGCTTGTCTGCGAGAGCTCGGCCTTATTGAAGCGTAGTGGTTTCCATTGGCTTTCTAAGAGTTTTACAACGTACATCCTTCACATCCTGTTGATGTTGCAATTTCTGAATAATTAATCTAAAAGTGCTTTGAGCTTCTCTGTCATCGTGTTACCATTCTTCTGACAGAGAATAAAGTTGTTGTGTGCTTGGTCTGACTGGCCAAAAACTGAAGGTGTGGGTATGAACCTACCGTCTTTTCCTGATGTGGATTCAGACCCCATCCAGACTGCAGGGCTAACACAAAACCCAAAACCTCTGCAGGGTGCTGCCAGTACCTCTGTCATTTAGGCTGTTTATCTTCTGAGTGTATAGGTCGAGGATCATAGTATCTAGTGCACTTTTCTAGAGATGAACAGTCAAAAAAATGTTCCTTTGCAGGTAAATTGCAGGCCATTGTTGAAAGTATAAAGGTTCTGTCTGCTTGTGTTTCTCCACGTGAAGTAATCCTGTTAAATCAAGCTCAGTGTGTAGTGAACTTCAGTTAGTAATCTGATGGGTTTACTCTCTGTTGAGGATTAGTTTGGAAATGGATAAAGTTTGAAATAGGCTGGTTGTTTTGAACTCTTTCAACTTAGGTGCCTGCCTGTCAATGTCAATTTTTTTCCTCAAGCCCAGGTCACACTGCACTGTTTTGTTGCAAAGTGTCTGGTAGCTTACCACAAACCCGTCTCCATCACCAATTCAAGTGATGCATGTGTGTACGTTTAGATTCAGTGATTACTTGAAGAGTTTCATTAATGCTTAAAACCCAGAAGTACAAAAACTATCAGTGTAGGACAGCCTAATTTAGACACCACTGTGGTACTAAAACCAGGCAGTACCTTGTAGGTGGTTTGGAAGTGTTGCCAGTTATGCCTGATGATGAGAGTGGCTGAGCTGTTGTGGGCTTTGAGTGGGATCAGAGTGGGGTAGAAGGCACTTGGATACACCTGGGTTTTCCTCATTATCACCTGTTTATTGACACCTGTCTTTTCTGACTGGCAAATTATTTCTAAACATAACTTTTTTCTTTTCAGTACAGTTAGTGCTTTTCATTCTGAATTGCCTTGTGGTTGTGTAGTGTCTTAAGAAGCTGTGTTATCTTCCTGAATGTTTTTCAAGTACTGTGGCCATTTAAATGTCAGTTCTGTTAGTACTGGCTTATTAGTAGATAAGTACTGCAGTTTGAAACTACTGTCCTATTCCAGGCTTTAACTGTATCTTAAGATTTTGTTTGTTACTATTGCTAGATTCAAATTGAAAGGGATGTAGAACAGCCTTGCTAGATCTAGATCCCCCATGCTGTCACTGACAGCAAATGTCTTAGGGTGAAAAAGGTTCCTGAAACAGCAAGTGTGCCAGTTCCTCTGGTAATTTCTGAATCCTTAAATTCAAAATCAGTAGAACGTTTTTAACAGCCTATGTAATTATTTCCTGTAGTAATTGCATTTTGTTTTTTTAACTGGTATCTAGGACAGAGATACAGGCTTTCACAGACGTTATTGCTGGATTAAATTCTCAACTCCAGAAGAAGTTCAGAATGTGTTACAGAAGGACTCTCACATTCTTGAAGGTTCCAAGGTAAAGTGCTAATTCCTTTGATGAAGTAGTGGGACGAGCTGACTCCAATTCTGCCTTCAACTGGACATAGTAACATGAAAATATTACCATATTCTTTCGAAGAGTGGTTAAGGATTTTGTCACTCAATTTGATGTGTTCTAAATCATTACCACTTCTGGTTATTCACTCCTCTCAACTTGAGTTGTTAGGGGTCAAGATCATAAGAGATACCAGAGATCACACTCAAGAGACCAAAAACTTGTGCTATGCCCAAGTAATGTGAATGCAGTAAAACTGTTTGGGATTTGCTATGCAGTGAGTTTGCAACGCAGGTTTCTGCAGGTGGGTTCCAACATCTGATCTGGGTTTTGAGTGACAGGCAGAACATGATAAAGAAAGTGATGTGAAGCTTCCAACTTCAGTGAAATTTATTTTTCTTCAGCTGTGATTTCATACAAGAGAAATCAGCTGCTTGCTTTCATGTGTTCAAGGCAACTATGAATTTGCTTCAGTGTAGGGTCTTGTTATCTCCATTTTTAATTTTATGTTAGTAAAGGAAAAAATACAAGACTTTGGCAATCTCAGTGCATTAGTGTACAATATGGAGACAGCGTAATGGTCTCGTACACATACAAAAGTGTCTGTCCTTGATGGGTCAGCTAGAGCCAGACTGTATCCTCCAGCTCCACTCCAGCACAGAAATAGAGCAAAGCCGTCTCACTGCTTTCCCAATATTTAGGGTGCAATGGTGGTGACAGAGAAGGAATAAAGAACAGTGAGTCAATGGCTGCCCAAAGCTATTGATTTATTAACAGCTCTCATGTCAAAATAATTCAAAACTTGCATCTGGTCTGTTCCCTAAATAGGGGATTTTCTTACAGACTTCCATGTGCTTCAGCTGATAAAACTACTTAGACAGCATAGCACAGAGTGAAGTCATGAACAACAGGCAGGCTGGTGTATCAGTCAGTTAGTTCAAGCTTTTGATTAATTAATAAGAATTTTTAATATCCTTTTGTCAACTAGTTTCTTATTTTGAGACTTCAAATGCTAGGAGATAGTAAAAGGAATTGATGAGAGACTTCAGTGATGCAGTATTTTGAGTGTGGTAACGTATTTCACTTGCCATCGTTCATATTACTGCACAAGTCACTGTTAGTTTTGGTTACTTCAGTACCTATTCCCAAGAAGAACCAAGTTCCAACTGTGGTACCAAAATGGGAGCAGAAATGACTCGTTAAACTGGGATTAGATTGGCAGTAGGCTGGTCCTTCATAAATTGTGCTGAACTAGGATGTTATCTGTATGCAATTATCAAATTAGTTACTAGAAATAGCATAGTATTTAGTGTCAATTTCCTGGAAATGTTTGCTGCTTTTTATTCTTGACGCTGTAAGGATAGCCACATGCACTTAACTGCCTAGGCTTCAAAGACCATACTCTCACAAGAGGTGCAAGCTAAGAGCCTTCTTTATAAAGAAATAAAAAGCAGAAGGCAAGCAGTAGTTATTTTCATTTCTTAAAAAATGCAGGCTTCTCTAAAATTCGTGATCAGTTTTCCCACTTTTTTCTAGGCATTTTATTAATTCCAGTTGAAAGCAGAAGCTTTTAAGATGCATTTTGCTGGTACAACTGGCAATTGCTGTGCATATATATTCAACTTTCCTGTCAGGAAAGCCCTGGCTTGGGGCTTATGAAACTGAATTGGTTATAAACATTTCAGCTTTCCATATCAATGTTCTGGGTGATCAGAAATGAAAAATAACAAACCCTCTTGCTTAGCTAATTTCAGTAATTTCCATTGTTTTCAGCTTGCTCTCCAACAGCAGAGCCGTAAAAGACGCAGTCAAAGAAAGAATCCACGTCAGTGAGTGGTGGAAGGAGGCTTTATTTCACTAAGTGTAAAGAAACTAAAATAAAGATTACTGAGAAACTATGAGTGAGTACTTGTTTTACAACAGAATCCAGCTGTTTCCCCTCCCTTGTTCAAATGAACTGTAATAGCCACACTAAAACACAGAATCATTAACACCCCAGCATCTGTTACAGCATAAGATGATCATTATATACAGCAGGAAAGCCTTTAACAGATCAAGTCAAAGTTTTAGCTACCTACAAAACATAAAGCTGTAGGAAGGGGGATACATTCTTACCCTGAGATGCTGGGCAATGGGGAATCAGGAAAGTGAGAGAACTTGCTAAAGAATAATTAATTCCCTTATGAAATGTTTCAAAGTGGTGTCCATGTCTTCTCTCTCCTCGGGTAGCTGTCCTATGTAGAAGAATCAGTGTGTGTGTGTGTATAATCCACTCGGCCAGAGTTGTGAACTACTGTGTTACAATGTCATCCTGTACACCCAGTATGAAAAATCCTTGTGCATGAAGTCCAGGCTTGCAGTCCATTTCCCTACCTCTCGAGGAGCAGAGGCATTCAGTCCTTCCTCCTCTTTTTGCTCTCATGCTCGTGTTCCTTAGGGCGGCTGCTGTCCGATGGCCGTTTGGAACCACCGTGTTGCTTGGCTTCTTCCAGAAACTTGTCCAAACCAAATGGATCCTCCTCAAACTGAACTGGTCCATCTCTGCCCCTGCCTCTGGTGTTACGATCCGAGTTAGAAAACTCTTTGTCAGGAACAAACCTGCAGGAGAAGATGATTATCAGTTGACTGTTTTCACAGTTCTAATTAAGAATATTTCTTAAATTTATTTCCTTACCTGTTGGTCTTTATTCGAGCCTCTAGATCATCACCATACATGTCCTTATCCACATTTTTACTTGGCCTGTAGATGTTTTGGGCCATATCCTTGCCACTTCTCCAAGGCTGGTCATAAACATTATAAATTTCATCCTCTCCTCCAGCAAAGCCACTGTCCATACCCTGTGAAGAACAGCCGAATAGCACAAGTTAATTGACAAAATGTCACCTAACTTATTTTAATGACAAAATACACTGATGATGTTACACAGTTACACAAAGATGATACAGTATGATTTACAATTGATTTCAAGTGACTCCAAGCACTTAATGAGGACATGAGTGGGCTTGGGTCTGGGATTAAGTCCAGAGAATGTGACATTACAAGCTTCAGTCCTGCTCTTCCAGAGAGCAGCAGGAAGGATTATGGGCCATCCATGTTTCAGAATAATGTGTCATTTCAGTCTGCCCTGCAAGTACAGCTGCCTGTAATAGCTAAGTACAACCATATAGAAATGTGTATTATTCAGAATTTCTGGAAAACATCATTTAAGCTGACTGATCCAAATCACACACAGGCTTATATAAACTCTGAAAGTAGAAGTGTCTGTTCATTTTTGGTTCATCAGCTTTCCCTTCTTGCCTGCAAGTCTTTCACTGGAGACATGAAAAAGAGTGATTGACAAACTGCAGGTCTATTGAGGGATTTGCTGAAGCCCAATCTATTTTGTCATCTCTGAATAGTATAAAATTCAGGGAAAATAAATGTTGCTGTTAACTGTTTATATCTTCAGAAATATTAACACAAGCAGTATTGGGAATAGAAAGTATTTACTTCGCTTTGAAAGCAGATTTCCTATTCAGTCAGTACATGTGTACGAGAGAAGAAAATGAGGTCACTGCAGCTTGAAGGCAAAATAGCTTTTCTCCCCACACCCAAGTGAGAAAAAAAACAACAAAACCCCTTTAATCCAGCTATACACTTAGAATATTCAGGTGGTTGTTTTTTTGTTTTTTGTTTTTTTAAATAGGCTCTGGATAAAGGAAATCAATAGTTTGCTAATCACTTATGTAAAGAATTTTTTTCTGAATGTATCCACACCAACCACGAGAACAGGCTCCCTTTAGTATTCTAGCTGTACCCACAAAGGAAGGATGAGCATGCTCTCATAGAAAGCTACACAGCTGTGAAAAGGTATTTTACCTTGCTCTGGTTGAAGAGCCTCTGGTCATATTGGATTTCATTGGATGGCCTGGGGTTGGGTACCCCCAGGGCAATAACTTCACTGATGTCTCTGTTCTCATTTCTTTGCAGCTTTGACCTGAATTAAAAATTTGAAAGTTTTATGAGGTCAGTAAACTATACTTGTTGACATGCTCAATTGCAACCCAATCCTGTATTTCTTGCTAACTATTTGCTTCAGGAGCCAGATTTTGACTGCTGTTCTTCCTCATTAGATACCATTTAAAATTTGTCTCCTGGCAAAGGAAGCATTTGGAAAAGTTATGTACAGCTGGACATGACATTTAAATTTGCTTTCCACTATCTGCAATTCACATCAAGCTGACTCGGTTTAAAATATCATATTTATTTTTTGCAAGACTCAGTGCAGTTAGATTCTGGAAAGGCCAAGCAATCCAATTTCAACATATTAGAGACTTTAAGCATCCAGAAACCATTGGCACTCAGAAATCTCAGTGGCTTCAGCTAATAAGAGACTTCAGCATACCTTCATAAATCTAAGCTTACTTAAAATGAATAGCTTCAAGAAACATAGCCACTATTGGTAACTCTGGTCTCACCAAAATTAGAAGATTCAGGTTTCAATCTCTGCTGTCAACATGTTAATTAAACCTGAACATACTGAAGTCCTGCTGAAGAAAAACCCACCCAAAACCAACACAGCACACCCCTCTCTCCCATTCACATGGAAAATTCTACGTTTTGAAGAGAGTACTCCAGTATTTTAACACCTTTTCATACAGTGAACAAACAGGGCTTCTTACCAATGACTGTCTCCACAAGACACAATTCAGGCACTTACATGGAGAAAAGCAAAGCCGAGTAATAGGTTGCCTAGTGGGGATGGCAGTGCCAGTACAGGAATAGACCAGCTTTTTTTGTGACTCACCTTTTATCAGGGGCTGCTCGGGAAAGATTTCTGTCATGCTGTCTCTCTTTGCGCCGGTCATGTCTGATTTCATCTCTTTCTCTAGCTTCTCCATCCTCTGAACAAGTACAAGATTGCTCATTATAGACAAATATTTGAGGTTTGAATTAATTATGCCACAGACATTGGCACAGTAATTCAATTCAGTACTCTTTTACGGAAGAGTAGTGACCCTTAGCACTATTTAAAATGTTACACTTTAAATAAACTGAACACATGAACACCACAGCTTTCTTATGCACCAAGCAAGTGACTGTCCTTGGTAAGTCAAAGCAGACATAACCTAACAGCTGTGTTCTTCCAACTTTCAAGAGCTTAGAATAATTGTCTAGGGATTAATATCCTAAAACATTTACAGATCATTATGTCATAATTCTAAGCATAAAAATACCATTGAAACATGCAGAGATTTAAGTGTTTTGAAGAACATTCTGTGATGCAGTATCAGTGATGAAGAAACTACTCAGGTTGGAAGGGAGTCTAATTCACAACCTCCTGCTATCAATGCTGAATTCAAACCACTTGGTCAGGGCTTTTCCCCGCTCAGGTGAGGAAAACCTGCAAGGACAGAGACTGACAGATTTCCTAGGCAACCTGTTCCACTGCTGTTTGTCCTCATGGTGAAATTTTTTCTCCTGACACACAGTTGAAACCTCCTGCTTCAACTCTTGATCACTGTCTCATTCTTCCACTATGCAACTTGGTGAAGAGCTCTGATAATCATTTAGGGATCATTGTGGGATGACCTGGTGGGTAACCTTCCCATTATCTGGCCCCAATGGCACATCATCTCCTAGCAGAACAAGCCTCATTCTCTCAGCACCTCCTGAACAGGCAGTTACTTGAGCCCCATGACCATCCTGATGGCCTTCCACTGAACTGACTCCCATTTATCAGTGTCTTTCTTGTACCTGGAGGCCCATAACTGCACAAAGTATTTTAGATGCAGTCTAACAGGGCACCAATACAAGGAAATTATTACTTTCTTTGACTTACTGGTTACATTCCTGCAGAGGCAGCTTTGCATGCCCTTAGCATTACTGTTGCCAGAGCACGCTGCTGGCTTATATTCAGCATATTGTCCACTACAACTCCTGGGTCCTTTCCAACAGAGTGGCTCTCCAGCTGGCCAGCCCGCAGCCTGTTGGTAAGAGGTTAGTACATCCCAGCTGCAGGATTTGGCATTATATGACCATATCCCTCCAGCTTCTGGAGAGATCTTAACTGCTTTCTAAGTTCATAATCTTGATTTTTGAAGTGTAATTTCAATCAGAACATAAGACTTATCACAATGGAGACAATATAGTTAGGTTGGTAGCAGGGTTTTTAAAGGCCTACTGGCCAACAAAATTGCAGCTCTGCAAGATCAGTTACAACAGTGCAAGAGCCAGAATACTCCATTTACCACCTTTGAAAACTTAAAGATGGTTTAGTTCTTCTAGACAAAGCTGCCCTTCATCTGCCATAAGCTTAAAAAAGTTTATTTGGAACTGTCCATGAAAGCCATCACTTGCACTGATGCCTTATTAATTCCAAAATTCTCAGTGTCCTAAACCTGTATACCAACATACTGATGTGAGGTTCAAACCTGCATCCCATCAAACCAGCTAGTGAATTAACCAATAAAGACACGAACTGATGTTATACTTACAAATTTCACCTAGTATTTAGATATTTTAAATTCTCAGATTATTGCTCCAAACCCACACTTCATAGTGTTAAAAAAAGCCATTGCATCTTAATAACAAAGAAATGTACCTTTTTCAACATGGGTTTTGATCCCTGCTCTTCTCTCCCTGGCTTTCTGAGCCATTTCTCTGAGCTTTTCTTCATGTTTCTCCTTTTCTTTCTGAGCCATCTTCCTCTCCACCTGGGCACGCATCTCTACTGCCTCACGAGCCTGCACAAGTAAGATATGGTTAAAAATAGAGAAAGTGTAGCACCTGGGATACAAGCAGATCTTTCATGGAGGTAGACAGTAAACAGGACAGAAATCAAGCCAAAATTAGGAAGCTCAAAGCCTATCAACCACAGCAGTTAGAGCTGAGACACAAGACCCATGACTTCCAAAAACTTAACCCCCACTGAGCCCATGATTCAGAGATAGTGTGGATAAGGCCTAATGTTAGCAAAGAAGCAGGACAAATCAAAAAGCTATAGCCTATTCACAGCTGATTTTCTGAAGGAAATTAACATACAAAGATGGTGAAACTATATGCAACAGAACAGTTTAAAGAACTACCTGACCTTTCTGTCAGCAATATAGAGCGCCTCAGCAAGTTTGGCAAAGTTTTCATTAATATGAACAGTCTGCAATCCTCTGCCATCTGCAGCCAGACGTTTATCTAATGGAATGGTGTAACCCTACAGTAGAAAGAGAGGGGCAGTTAATCACAAACAGTACTTGTAATAACAGGCATTATTATATTTGTTGGGTAAGAAAACAAAAACACACAGAAAACTCACAGCCCACCATTATGCCTCAATGGATCTCCTTTTCATATGTACTTCAAATTCTTGCCAGGTAATACAAAGCTTCACTCCAATTCCACCCTCCCACCAAATCCCAATCACAGCTTCCCTTCAAGGTTCATCTTAGGACAAAGGACAGTTTCCAAGTGATAAGGTCCACTTTTTGCTTTGTGTTAAGAAGTACAGATAATTGCTTCTCAAGTCTCTAAGCTGTTTTACCATTTTTTGCTTAATAATTCTTTTACCTAAACTGTATCCATACTTGTTAAGAGATTAGCTGATTCAAAACGAGAAAGTAAGGGACAAGGCAGCCAGCAAAAGTAAGACATACTAAATGCCAAATTTGTTTTCCAAAGCCGAAACTCAAAAATTATTTATAGATCATATTTTAAGATTTTTTTTTGTGAGCTTTACAAAATTTTTGCTTTGGTTTTAGCATCTGTAACCTAAAATTTGATCTCCTAATTAGCGTCAGTCCCAGTTAAACAGCTGTGTTGGGGTAGGGAAAAAAAGTAACATCCAAACATGCAGCTTTTCCTTCCTCCATTTGAAGAGGCTGTCTCAGGACAACAGTTTAGTACGTTTCAGAATGATTAGACCAGTTACTGCAGCAAAAAAATTCTCCCCCCTCTAGGTGCATAAACTAAATGACTGATAAAAATCAAAGGGACAGGACATACCTACTCAAACAAGGAACAAAAATAGCTAGCTGATCAGTGATAAAAATTAATTAATGAAAGAATGCAACAAGGAAAACTTTCCAGAAATATGAACTGCAATATTAAAAAGAAACATGCTTGGGTCTCTGATACTCTGCTCTTTTTCAGTTTACATGGCTTTACTTTGCAACCTTGAGAGATTTGGACTTTGGACTGCACTATTATGGGGATTTTAACTAATATAAATTTTTCCTCTCCAAATTTATAATCTCTGCCATGAAGTAACATATTCACCCTCAGTTCTATACTCTCAATTGGACAACCCTTATTTGCCAAACTGAAGAAAAATGAACTGTATCATCATGTGTTCTCTATGCTGGAAGCAGCCAGTTTACCTAACTCTGTATGTTTAAAATCAGTATAATTCAAGCTTAAATCATTCACGGAAGTTTCCCATCAGAGTGCAACATTAGAAAAATAAATTGACGACAACTTAATTACCTTTGCATTTTTCCAGTTTGAAATGCATGGAGGAATTTTCCACTCTTGCTGCTCTTTCACAGTCATCTGATTTAAGAGAAGAAGCAAAGTCATCTTCAGATTTACAGTAAAAGGAAATACTGTTTTCTTTCTCAAAAGCAGCTATGAAACTATTGAAGTAAGTTAGAGTAGAAAGTTCAGGACTCCAGAACAAAATCCCAACTCCTCTTAGCAAGCAGTAAGATTACAGAATCAAGGAATGGTTTGACTGGAAGGGACCTTAGAGCTATCAGCTGGTTCCAAACCCTCTGCCATGGGATTTATTTTTGCACTGTATCTTTGCCAATACTGAATAAAGTCCCGATGGCTCTTCAGCATCCTCTTAAGCTTTCATCACACAGGCCTTACTCACAGCCAGCTTGTTACCATCTGCACATTTAGCAGCTATTCAAGTTGTACCAAACACCACTACACTCATCTCTCAGAAGGAGCTAACCCTTAATGACACAAGTTAGTGTTATTAAGGATTAGCTTAACAATGCTAAAAGCACTGTTAACAGTTGCTAAAAGCCTTGGTCAACTCATTCATGCCATGAACAAATTCAGCAATGCAGCCCTGCATAAAATGTATGACACATCTACTCAACCTTTGACAAGATAAATAAAAAGACAGGTACTTTCAGAACTGCCCCAATGAAAAACAAAGAAAAAAAGCAAACCAAAAGATTGCACTGGGCACCCAGTTTATCACTTAACATCACATCAAACGATCAGTAAGGAGAAGGTACATAGAAATGAACTAGATCAAAGAAGAATATCTGGGCCCACCTAAGCATTCAAAACTGAGAACATTACGGCATTTCATACCTTTCTACTTGGAGAGTGCATTACAGGTGCTGGAGGAGATGGTGGTCCTCGTGGAATCTTCTTGTTAATTCTGAGCAATTAAGAAAACAATTACAATCAGCATGTTGCACAGAAATACACTTCAGAATCTTCTATTTGCCATGAACAAGCTGTGAATACTTACTTGAATCTTGGAGGCTCCATAGGGTCCTTCTGCATTTCCACCATTCTAATAACTCTCTGTTTTGCTCCAGAGTTGAATGCAACTCCTTGCTGCGATGGTGTGTACCTGAATAAAACAGAGTGCTCAGTTCTCTGCACACAGCTAGAAATTCCCTTCCCACCTCCATTTTCACTCAGTTCACTGCTCTAGCTGTGGTTTCATTTTATGCAGAACAGTTTAAGACTATTCCACTATGAATGTCAGAAGCAGGTAACTGCACAGATGAGTGCAGACTCAGTTACACCAGAGAGAATGTAATTTCTCTTCAGGACTATATTCTCCTATTTCAACCTAGATTTTGAAATAGAAGAAAAACGAGTACAGTACACACAGGTTGTCACACTACTCCCTACCTATGTTTATGAAGGGCTGCTGTCTTCTTACTGTTCATTAAGAACCTCTTCACATGCTTTTTTCAGAATTAACCTCAAGCCAAGTGTAACCCTGCTATGAAATTTTATGAGTTTGAAACAGAAAATTATCATAAATAAGTAGTAGCCTCCTCATAATTCCAATTGTTTCCAACTGCTCATTTTCTGTGAAGGAAGAACTTTGTTACTTGTCTTGTTGTGGCTTGAAACTTGCAGTAAATACTTCACTTCCAGGGCAGCATCATTAATGGTGATCCCTGGCAAATCGGTGTTTTGTTGCTAAAACAATAACCCCTCCAAAGTGCTGTAACTCACGAAATGTTAAAGACATATTTCTACACACTTCAATATAGGTGATCATTAGTGGGTTAATTCAAAATACAGAAGCCAGTTTCATATCCCTTACAGAAGAATAGAATTCAAGAGGAATTTCTGCTCTCAGAAATTCAACAGGTATGCCGATTTGAATCTACTTTGTATATCACGACATCTTACATAAATACCAGCACTACATACCGAATGTACTGTGCAGGAGCTAGTTTGTCGGCAGCTCGAACTGGCATGGCTGCTGCAACTTTTTGGGAGACTGATTTTTCCAAGGCTGCTCTTGTCTTCTCTGTTATCTGAAGAAAAAATACCACAGTGTACATCTCATCCCATTGCAAGACATAAAGCATACCACTGCTAACTAGGCACAGCAGTGCATACAATACCTCTCTAATTGCTTCCTCATCTGGTCTTTGTAGCTCAGGATCATCCACATTCATGACCTCTTTTGGCACGAGATCTGTGTACTTGCTGTAAATAACCTGGAAGACATTAGATTTTAGTAGTGCTGGTGAACAGGAATAAACATACATACATCAAAGGAAACGTTTCAGGCTTAGACTATACTTTGAGTACTAATTAAAATTAATATACAACTATAAATGTATTACAATTACATGCAGTTCAATTACTCTCATAGAAGCCCTGGTTACACATTTAGTCCAGACCCCATTTTACAGATGGAGTAATCGAAGAAACAAAGCAATCTGATTAAATATAATTGTGTAAGTTGCTCTCAGAACTGGCATTAGACAGCAGTTTTCTGCTTCCCATTCCTAGTATTTTCTTTTTTTAGGGACCCCAAACTGATAAAACCCCATACATTTTTGCTTGTATTTCAAGGATTACTCAAGAATTTGATACATGTATTTTCCTGCATCTGGATTTTTTTCATTTAATTATGTTTACTGTTTTCATGAAAAAATAAATACTTGAGAAATCTGGTCTGACACTTTCCTTTATATAGGTACTTGAGTTTTCACACAACATGCAGCTAGCTGCTGGCAGCTTTAAGTTCCAATTTTAAATACAGGGAAAGAACACTATTAAGTGGCTTCAGGGAAAAATGTATTGTATTACATTAATACTTCACATGTATTCAACAAAATAGGAAGTTTTACTTCAAAGGATTTTAAGTCAAGAACAATTATTTCAAGTTCATTGTACAGTACATGTCCAACTACAAAATTAACCTGTAGCCTCAGCATTAATTAACCACACAAGAGCCATTTTCTGCTTCTCAGCCTTCACTCAGATGCTGAATGAAGGACATCTGAAGAGAAGTGTTCCTCTAAGGTACTTAACTCATAAGTCCAAGTGTCTTGCTGAAGAGTATGAAGAACAAAGTATGTTGAAAGAGCTTTAGAGCATCCCAAAAGACAAAAAAAACCCCCAGAAAATAAAAGAAGATACTCCTTGTGGTGGTCCAAGAGCGATCTAAAAACTACTTTACACTGAGGTACAAATGATCCATGTGAACTATTTAAACTCCAAAGTATTGCACACAAATGACAACATGCTTTATTATAGAAGAAATATATAATATAGATTAAACTATCCTGAAAATACAAATATTTCTATTGCCATCAAGAACTTTATACACTTGTTTTAATTGCAATCATTTTTCTGAAGTGATACAAAGAGGCAGATAAAGAATTTACATTTCTTTTTGTTGTTTTTCTAGACATCTTGTTTTACGAGTAATGTTGAGACATTTCATTCATGTAAGATAAAGAAGAGACTGAGATTGTTTGATATCGTACTGTGCCCATCCACTACCATTTTTCAATCTACAAAATTAAAAAGGAAGCATCAGCCTGTGCTTTAGGTATTTCATTCTGATTGCTACTGAAAAGCAGAATCTCCTTCTAGGCAGAAAGAAAAACCTCAAGTTCTGCTACAGTTATGTGATTTCCTGGCTGGGGCAGCCTTAACAGGCAGCAATTAGAAATCTACATGCCACTGCAATCAGAAAGAGAATAATATTACCTAACTGGCTAAGATGCTGTACCACATGGCAGGATTTAGACATCAATCACATTCTGAGTCTCACAAGGCACTTGATAGATGCAAGTCTCTTGATAGAAATTTCTTAATTTGCTAGACAGAAAACCTTGACATATTTTGTTCTATACATCACAACCAGCCCTGTACAGTGCTCATCAATCCTATATGCAAATCAAGAATTTACTATCAAGCAATGCAGCATGAATTCCTTCCTTGTCAAAGAATGGTTTCTCCATATGAAACATAACATTTTAGAAATCATTTAGATTACATGGTTGTAAGCCTGGTACACACACCAGATAAAAAACTGGTAACAAAC
This sequence comes from Chamaea fasciata, assembly GCF_029207755.1. Taxonomy (NCBI): domain Eukaryota; kingdom Metazoa; phylum Chordata; class Aves; order Passeriformes; family Sylviidae; genus Chamaea; species Chamaea fasciata. The sequence goes on from NW_027094092.1 coordinate 41,234,556, forward strand.
TCTAAAACCAAGCTCTGCCACAAAGGCAAATAAATTGCAACTAACACTTCGGATTATTTGAGTTATATTCATGTTCTCTTGACCTTTTCCGTAGCTGTGACAGGACTTCCTTCAACAATGGAACTGCTCTCTTGTAAATGTTTTGATTGAATTGACAATCTTGGGGAAAAAAGCTGGTAAATAAGCCTCGTGATGGTTTTTTCTCCTTTAACAACTAAGTCACAGCCTTGGGCCATGAAGAAGAAATCGAGCACCAGGATATAAAGTAATTCTTGCTGGAAAACAGGAAGGGACTTAACAATTCCATTCCTTCATTTCACTCTTTCTTCTCTCTTTATAGAAACACAAGATGCAATTACATGTTCTTATTTTCCTAATAAGGGGACAGCCTAAGTCTCACCAAAATATATCACTATTGATGCATTATTTTAGCCTGGCTTTTAGTAATATAAGTAGGGAAAGTACTGAAAGAATTTACAGCAGCACAAGAACTAACCACACAGCTAAGCTAGAAATCCTTCATCTCGACAACCAGACGGAACTCCATTCACAGATCCAGAAGGTCATGCATCCAGGCCTGTCAATGTTATCCAGCATTTCATGTCTAGCAGACTTTCTGCCAAACCGAAACAGGAGGCTTGTCACACTATCACATCTATGTCAGTATTTTTCAATGAAAATTCTCTGAAGCAACATTTTTTTAAAAATATGTAAGGGAACAAATGCAAGGGAGATGAACCACTGCAATGGTAGAAACTGCTGACAAGTCATCTAGAGATAGGAGCTGGGTGATGGAACTGCTGCCTGTACAAAAATGCAGAACACTAAATTCAACTTTAAAATATCAATAAGCTGTAGCAAAAGCAAAATTTGCTTCCTAACTCAGACCAAACAAGTAGCTCCTAGAATAGGTTTATTAATTCCATCTCATTTCTGGCAGGCTGCTAAGTATCTGTTTCTTTTAGCTCTAAGTATTAAGATTGAAGAAATATTGAATTAAGGCTGCAGCTCTCTGAAAAATGAAACTTACTCTGTCTAATCCTACTGACACTGTACTATCAGAAGCTCTTAAGAGAAAATATTCCACATTATTCAACTCAACACAGATCACTGAAGAACTGCTCCCTATGACATCTCTGCCAATACATCCTCCTAGAAAGCAAACTAAATCAAGCAATAGTGGTTCTGCTGTTTCCAGTGAAATTGTTTTGAATACCTGTTGCAGCACAGAAAGTCAATTTTATCCTGAGCTACATCAAATACAGTGTGGCCAGCAGATTGAGGGAGATCATTCTGCCCCTCTACTTTTGCTCTGGTGAGACCCAAGCTGGTGTGCTGCATCCAGCTCTGAGGCCTCAAACACAAAGACAACATTGACCTGTTTGAATGAGTCCAGAGGAGGCCACTAAATTGACAGCAGGGTTGTAGCACCTCTTCTATGAAGACAGGCTGAGAGTGTTGGTGATGTTCAGCCTGGAGAAGGCTCCAGAGAGACCTTACAGCAGCCTTTCTAAAGGAATCTACAAGCTGGAGGAGCACTTCTTACAAGGCCATGTAGTGACAGGACAAGGGGGAAGGGCTTTAAGCTGAAGGAAGGTAGGCTTAGACCAGGATTAGGAAGAAATTCTTTACTGTGAGGGTGGTGAAGCACAGGAACAGGCTGCCCAGAGCAGCTGTGGACAGCCCATCCCTGGAAGTGTTCAAGGCCAGAATGAATGAGGCTTTGACCAACCTGGTCTGGCAGAGGGTGTCCCAACCCAAACCATTCTATGAATCTCTGATCGAATTTTCCATCAGTTTCACTCCCCTTTGAATCACAATACCTAATCTTTACTTTCAGCATTTACATCCCGCTGGATGCAATCAAGATCAACCTGACACAGAAGGCTGAGCTCAGGGTTAGGGAACCCTAACTCTGCAGTTCTACAGAGCCTGGTTTTGGAAAAGCCCCACATCTCTTGGTGTATGAGAAAGAGAATATTACTGCCTTCAATGTAGATGCCATGTGGAAAGTTCATGAAAGTACAGATCCTCATGAATCAAGTATGACAAACAGCTTAAATTTAACAGCTTAAATTTAACTCTACCTGTTAAGAAGTATTTTCCTAACTCTAAACCAAGTAAGACCCAGCAAAGGATTACGGTAACTTTTGCCTCAAGCCTACAATCATATCTAGCCATTTTTCAAACATCCTAAGATTCCAATCTTAACAGTTCTATTACATACAAATTAAAGATAATCCTACAAATAAGTAAAGATGTATTTGACAAGTTGTAAAAATGAGCGTTTAACTACTAATAATTTTTTTCTTATTATTTGGCCTGCAGTTTCCCGAAAATTGGTATGATTACTTCTTGTCTAATTATCTGCTTGAAATTACTTTGTATGCTTTCAACAAAGAAAAATTTCTATTTAGCATAAAGTACCAAATATTGAGTAAAAAAATTCTTCAAATAGAATTAGTATTTTAACACCTTCATCTGAAAAACAATTCCAGTCATTAGACAAAGCCTGATGGAACTCCAAATAAAGTCCCCTCAATAAAAATATTGCCACTGCTGTTTTTTCATTGCTTAGTCTAACTACTTTCTTCCGCATGACAGCATGCAGTCCAGTCTGCATTCATCTTTTTCAAAAGTACTGCAGTAACACGAGGCATAGGATGAGGATATGCAAGATGCGATGCTTTGACACTCAGAGTATTAATTAAATATAGAATCCTACTGGCTGTAGAATTTGTTTAAAACAATAAATTCATCTGTTAAAAGTATTTTCCCTAATATTCTTAGAATGCCGGTTCTATTTTTTTGTTTGAGAGGGAGAGTTTATATTTTGGGTTCCTCCCTTCCTCAAATGTAGCAAGACATGGGGCACATTACATACCCATAAGCTTTTCAACGCACCCTAATTTAAAGTCCAAGAAGTTAAATTATTTTGACAACAACTATCCATATCTATTAGGTAAAACACTCTTTGCAGTTAATGTTCTGTTTACTTTCTTTGCATTATCCTATTCTCTACAGAAGATGCTTGCTGGAAGAAGCGGCTGGTCATCCACTTCGTCAGGCCTCAGCAGTTTTCCAGCCCCCTACACACGCTTAAGAGAATTAAAGTCCATGCAGCCCACTTGCTTACACTTGAAATGGCAGGTGTAAATACTCCTTAAAGTAGATTTAAGAGACCCAAGTACCTGATCTCCTCAAAACTAGTTAGGACCTCAAGTGTCATCTCTTGGTTTCAGAAAGGGTACTGGATATAGGAAGTTGATGTCCCCCTTAAAAAACTCCATGAGAATCTTGCTATCTCTTGAACTCAGCACAAAACTTTTGTAATATAACTGCTGGTAATACTTTCTGCTGCAATTAAACAACAGCAGCAAAAACAGAGCACCCAAAACCACTGAAAACAACCAGAAGTGTCAAATACTGGATCAGTAAGACACAAGGTGCAGTATTCTGAAGGCTGACCTGTGTTTTCTGTCCAGTTTTTTGCCCCCTCCCTCTACACACTGAAATGAGGCTGCAAAACTGTTTTCAGTTTCTTGCCTTCATTGGAAAAACAGAACTGCTAAGCCGTCAGGTAAGTTCTGTATAGAGATTTTCACCATTTTTGCGTTATCTTTTAATTATATTACAGAGAAGATCACAATATCTGACATTATTTTAGTTCTTAAACAAGAAGAGAGGACACAATCTGTGGCTAATGCCAGACCAATGAGTTCAAGTATATGCAATGTGAACATACAACTTTCCCAAGTATACATGCCACCTGATACACTGGAAGAAATATTACCTTGTCCTTTGACTGTCCTTGTCGAGCAATTGCGTCGTATTTTATTTTTCCTTCTGCATCCACCTGAACAGCCAAAGCATTGGACATTTTCTTCTTTCGGCCCATATCCAACGGATATTGGGCCACATGAATTTCTGGGAAAGCACCCCCATCTCCAAAATCCTATAGAAAAGAAAAAGTAGTGAATGTCCAGAAGACAAAAAAAATGCAAGCTGGAAGAGCAGATTGATTTTAACAAAAATGAACTTGGCAAAAATGCTTCAGTAACTTTATTATTTCACTGGTAAGTGATCAATTAATGAGAGAACTTACAATTCTTAAAAGACACTGAAATGGAAAGACATCTTGCAGTAATTATTCCTGGCACAAAGTAGGAACAGATATTACTGATTTGAATGTGTAGACAATACTATGCTACAGACAATACAAAATTAAGTATTTAATTATCACGCGAGTTATTAGTTAGAACTTTAAAAATTAACCTTCTGAAATAAAGCAACGGTGGGTACTAAAATCACAGGAGCAGCATTTTTATGAAGACTTCTACTGGTTATTTGTTGCTTTTCACACCATAATGAAGTGAATAAGATAAAAAAGCATTCCATTCTTTTCAAAGCCTGTAGCGCATAGCTTTACAATGCTACATGTGTCAAACATTTCCTTACTTTGATGGGCAAGTACACTGAAATTTGGGCCAGCACCCAAAGCCCAATATTTCCAGTTTACTCCTCTCCCCTACAACAGGTTGGTATAAAAGCATTTAATAAGCAGATAACCAAAAGACTTCTTAAAGCAGATCATCCTCGCTCAGTACCATAGAGGATGCAGCAGTACCATTCATAAAACAACTTCAGGCTACAGTTTCAAGTGCAACACTTTGGAGGAAGCATTTGCTTAAAGCAGCATGAGCATCTTGCCCTTTCTTTGTTGCAATGGGATGGTTTATGTGGAGTCTGGTAACAAAAAGAGATCAAAAAACAAGAATGGGTGTCTTAAGCAGATCAATCTCCCTCCACGCTCACCATGTGACCATGTAGTTACCACCACGGGAAGGAGTGGACTGAGAATGGAAATGACCAAACAGAACACTTCCAAACACGGACAGCCTGCTGATGCCATCTGCAAATGCTCCTTGAAACACAGTTTCCATTATCTGAAGTTTTCCACTGGATGCCCCACATTCAACAATCAGTAGTTAAAGTATTAGCCAGAACCAAATTCAGTCTTTTTTTTTTTTTTTTGTATCTCTTTAGGTATAAAGAACAGGTTTTGCATTTTCCAGCAATGGCAGTCCAGGGTCACTGGAAAAAGGTTATGCTTTAAAAGCATTTACTGTAATTTGCACTTTTTTATGAAGCAGAAAGGAGCCCTTAACAGGCTTTCTGGGATGTGCATTAATTTGTGGTCAAGTGGTGCTGGAAACTCTTCGCAAACCTTCAGCACCTGGCTTCTTAAAAAAATTCTTTATTAACATTAAGAAAGAATAAGCACTAAAATACTAACTTTAGTACTCAACAGTGTAAGAAGGGAAACCTACACTGGGTATAATAAAAGCATAATTTCTGACATCATACATATGCAGCATATGACTTAATGCTGAACCCACACAAGAATGTTTTCTTTCAGTGAACTACTGGAACTACTATTTGAAGCACATGGATCACTACAGAAGAGTGCTGGATTTACAAAAATGGCACTCAAACATAAATGAGGGCAATGCTGTAAGAAGCTGATGAAATCACTGTATTTGGAAATAACGTAGGATCATGCATGAAGTGCTGTAATAAAACTTCAACAGCATGCTTGGTCCCAAGATAACTGGCTTCTGACTCATCAGAACAGGTCTCAGAAGCTGTCAGGAATCACCTCAAACTGCAAGGTTTTTCCTCACAGGAAGAGACGGTAAGTTCATAGTGAGACTACTAAAACAGTTTTGTTATCAGAGCTACACATCTGTATTTTGTTTCTACCTTTAGCAGTTCCAGTTCAGATTACATTAAAATGTCAAGGATTACAATTAATGACACACAACATTGTCCAAAACCCTTTAGCCAGCAACATACTTAAACAACAAATACTTGACTAATTTTTAAGTTCTCCTTCCAACTGAAATAATTTTGTCCCCCAATAGCAACTACATTTTTGAACAGAACACATGAATGTTCTTTTCTCTGATCCACACATGTTCACTTATTTCAGCTATAATCCAGAATGTGTATTTAACACTTACAGAGGAACAATATGGATGTCTTTCTCAGGACAATCTTGTGTTCACAGGTTGTAAATCCCAAGGACCACAGACATTTTTCCACATTAAAACACAACAATCTCTGAAGAGAAGTAGACACAGACCATCCCATTTACCATCAAATGTTTTTTAAGAAATCTGGTGGATTAGAACCTCTCCCAACACAAGAATATATCAAGTGGTTTGGACGATGCACATTGTAAGGCTCTGCACAATTCTCAGCTACATTCAAGGTGCTCAGAATTTTTTTCTACTTCAGAAATCTTTTTCCCCCTTTAGCAGACACACTACTACTGCATCAATTTAAATATTTACCTCTAGTGCCCGTGGTATCCATCCTTTCCGGTAACCATAAGGAGGTGGTTCCCTTCGTGAGGAGACCAGAGCAGTCTGCCTGGATCTCTGAGCTCTTGCTCTTTCTTCTAGTTCTAGCTGATCCTGGGACAGCTGGGTTGGAGCTGGCAAAAAGCTGGACATCCACGGACAACAAACAAAAGAGAATGACATAAAAAAAGTTAATTCTGGTAACTTCACTCACAGATACTCAATTATGCTCGAGTCAACTTCTTTCTACGTTAATACTTTCTCTACTAAGAAAAAAATTATGAAACTTGAGCATTGCACTTATAAGTGTGAGAGCAACTTCTGAGATTCAGTAACTTCTGAGATTAGAGCGGCAAAGGTAATGTGTGCTTTCTCAGCATTCTGGAGAACTCCTAAAAAAATTACTGCCAAATTCACCCACATTCACATGGTGTTTGAACAGAAGAGTGACAATGCCCATTTTCCAACAGGAATGTCACATATCGCTGGTATTCTTTACACTACTACGAATGAGTAAGAAATACTATGTTCCTATATCTCTAATCCCAATGACTGGCTCTTCCTTTCTCTCAAGGCAAACATCCACAGACAGATCTGACAACAACCTCCCCTCTCAAAGCCTGACATCTCCCTGCCAAGGGCAAGTCGAACCCAAATTTCTTCATTTCCCCCTTTTCAGCTCTTCTTGTCTACAAAGCCCTTTTGTGCATTTACTAAGAGAGTAACCAGAAAAACTCGGGACCCCGGAACAGCCACGCGAACTGCAGTTCCATGCCCTGGGACAGACATTACAACTCGTAAACAAAGACCGCTCGCCCTCTCTGACGGTGAAGAAACCTCGACAAAACCCCACAGACCCAACGGAGGCGGAGGAGCTCCTTCCACCCACAGTGAACACGCGAGAGAAGCAGAGCCCTGACTAGGGCACAAACAGCCGCTCCCCCAGGCCCGACCGGCCCTCGCCGCACCCCCTGCGGCCGCGGCCCGACCGGCGGGCCAGTGCCCAGGAGCGGCCGCGGCCCCTCAACGCGCTCCCTAAAGGCGGCCGCTCCCGTCGGCGAACCCCCGCAGCGCGGCGGGGAATCCCCGGGCCAACCGGGGGGGTCCGCAGCGCCCTCACGGCCCGGCTGGGCCCCCCGACCCACCTGGTGAGCGCCATCTTGCCCGCGTACGCCGTCCGCTCCGCAGTCGGGCCGCCCAGGATGGAGAAGTTGGCGACACATGCACATGCGCTATACCCGCAGTGTGGCATGGGAGTAGTAGTCCCCGTAACGTCACTCGCGGCGGCGCATGCGGATAGGCTGCAAGGCATTCTGGGAGGTGTAGTTTTACAGAATCCCCGCTTATTTCTTCCGCCGTCCAATTCCGCTCCCCTGCGCTATTGTCACAGTCTCCGACAAGCTCAGTAACTTCACAGTTCATCCAGCTGAAAATGTCCAAGTAAAAAGCAGAAAATATGCAGCAAATGGATTGGAATAAAATTTGTTCTGATACCTGCTGCTTAGAAATCGTCGAACTGGGACAAGGAAGTGAAGGGAAGAAGAGAGACTTAAAGTGGCATAAAAATACTGATTTAAAATAGAAAAACTTCTGCTTTAAAAAGGAATTGTGCTATGTTAAATGTGCATGCATATGTTACATAGGAGTTCTTTAAATCAAATCAAGAGACGCACTCTTTAGAGTATTATTAAAATTTGGAATATGGAAAAATACTTCTCAGGGAGTTCTAATACATGGGAACTAGTTGGAGCTTTACATAGGAAAGACAATAATTGAGTTAAAGTGGCAATATATAGCACCATATAAAAACGAAGACAGTTATTAATCAGTAGTTGATATTACTACATTGCATCTAGTGAAGCAAAGGCAGAAGAGTCCCCCTGAGCCAGGCTCAGTTCATCTAGAAGAGAAACAGAAGCTGGACAGGGAAGAAAAGGGTAGAATGACTAAAGAAACAAACATGGTCTATCAGAGATTTTAAAAAAATCATACCATAAGAGGCAGAAATACAATACAGCAGAGTAACTGTCTCGCAGTCCTTCTAGTCATTTTGTCTGCCTTATCATCTCCCAGTCTGAAGGGTGAACTGCTCCTGCAGGCTAAATTAAGCTGCTTGAACTTCTAGGACAGGGGAGATTTGGAGGAAGGTAAGAACAATCCTGTGTAGTCTCTCTATGATCAAACTCATCATCTCCAGTGGGAAACAGCTTTTGGCTAAACATTGTAGTGACAGCAGCTCTGTCACCACCTCTATGAATGACAGATACTTCCCCTTCCTTCTGAGATAGCTGGTGTCTTACGAGCACTTCAGACAAAGCTAAAGATACAAGACTTTGTCACACACCATTTATCAATAATTTTCCTAGGCAAAACTCATCTGTCATCTCTTCTACCCATTTCTGTCACTCATTTAGTAACAGTACTGCTGTTGTCATATCTGACAATATTGCCACCTGATTCAGGAGCCTTCCTTCCCTCTTACAAGTTGCCAATGCTTCTATGCCCAGCTGTTACTCTAGTCTCAGTGAAAAAAACCTATGTTTTATCCCTCCTACTTTGACATTCCTCGTTCTTCCTTGGCTCTGGAGTATTATTTAATGCTCTATGGGGAGAATGCACCACCACACCATTGCTTCTATCTTCTGCTTCTGATAATGTGTTGATTAAAGAATTAACACTGCAACACTCGAAGAGGTGTGCCACTGGGGTCGGGAAGTGGCTGGCATTTCAAAACACAAAGGAATCATCAGCAGTGGATCAATGCACAAGGTTCAAAATGAGTGGCAAATTGTTCAGGGATATTGGGAGGAAAGTCATACAGTGTGAGGTAGATGATTTGATAAGTAGAATCCATTTAAATGAGCTGTGTTTCAACATCACATTGTGCAAGCTTATATATCTGTAAGTAAGAAATGTGGGGTTAAGTACAGGCTATGCTAGGAACCGGTAACTCTTTAAGGGACCCATCAGGGTTGTGAGGGACAAGCAGCTTAGAACAAATTTCTTGTGCTATGAAGTAACAAAGAGTCTCATGCAGGTCATGGATGTGGAAGTGGGGATACAGTGAACTCTAGAGGGACTCTTGTCCTGGTCTTCAAGTTTCTAAAACAATCCTGGAAGGTACAAGAGGGTTAAAAGACTACAAAGGTATTACAAGGCTATCGTTAATTGGAAGTGTAGGGGAAATACGATAAGTAAATTTGTTTTGTGATTAAGTTTAAGAGGTAAATGTTACAATTGCCAGATCAGAATGAGGTTAACTCCATTTATCTGTCTTTTGACAATTACATTACAAGGAAAAATTACCTGAGTGAGCAAATGAAAACTGTGATAAATATCCTGAAATTAATTCGTGTTTATCATCATATGCTGTATAAAACCATATTTTTAAGTTTAAGGAATGTTTCATTCCTGGAAGGACTGCCTTTGCCTGGAATCCGGGAATCGCCCACTCTCGAAAGAAAGGAGGGAGGCACCCATGGGAGATGGGGCTAAGCATCGCCATCAGCGATCTTTGACCCGGTGATCAACACCTGACATCAATCTCATCCACCTTGTCAAGGATGTACATCTGAATACTAGATTCCCTTAAGTCCAGACAAAAGCCTATTCCTCCCCGGAAAAAAAAAACTATTCACCAGACCAGCGACCACAAAAGGAACCAAATGAATATGCATCAAGAACCAGAGGAACAAAGACAGATGAAGTAATCAATTGTGTAAACCAGAAAAACTGTATAAAAGTAGACCCTGCACAGACCGAAATTGTGAATCAGGGGGGATTCACTGCCATAGGTGCCGCATCTGTGGTTCACCCAGCGCCGATTCCCGGGATCGGAACTGTATTTTGCTTGTGGATTTATTTGGGTTTTTTATTATTAATGTTAATAAATTCTTTTATTTTATGAAATTGGCTGATCATTTAAAATAAAAACATTTAGTATATTTTGTTCATTACAAATAATTGAGAGGAGATTTGAACATCTTGTATATGTGCCTGTAAAAATCAGAAATGCAAGATATTAAACCACTCCTTAATCTCATAGAGGAAGGCAAAACAATAACCAGTGACTGGAAGTGGAAATTAGGGAAATTCAAATGAGAAATTAGGTTGAAATATTTATCAATGAGAGTGATTAACCTTTGAAAAACTCTGGAAGGTGCTCACTTTTCTATCCCTTATTATGTTCTAATCAAAGCTAAAATCTTCTGAGAAGAGACAGTTTCATTATTACCAGATCTGCTTTGGGCAAACCTGAGCAACCAGGGCCCATACAGGAACAGTTAGATGAAACTTAATGTCCCACAGTCATAGAGGAACCAGAAAAGTTAAAATTCCCTTCTGAATTGATGATCTCTGTGTATCTTCTTGTATCTCCTAGGTCTGGACGTTTTCTGAACCAGACCTGGTAATGGTTCAAAAGGCAGAGCTGTACTCTGCTCTACTCTCCATTGGTGTGGCCTCACCTCGAGTGCTGTGTGCGGTTTTGGGCACCACAATGTAAGAAGGACATTAAACTATTAAAGAATGTCCAAAAGAGAGCTAAGAAGATGGTGAAGGACTTTGAGGGGAAGCCTTCTGAGGAGCGACTGAGGTTCCTTGCTCTGTTCAACCTGGAGAAGAGAAGACTGAGGGGAGACGTCACTGCAGTCACAACTTCCTTTAGACGTGAAGCCGAGGGGCAGGCACCGAACTCTTCTCTCTGGTGACCAGTGACAGAACCGGAGGGAATGGCCTGAAGTTGGGAGAGCAGAGGTTTACGTTCGATATTAGAAAAAGGTTCTCCACCCAGAGGGTGGTTGGGCACTGGAAGAGGCTCCCCAGGAAGTGGTCACAGCATCAAACCAGACAGTTCAAGAAGCATCAGGACAATGCTCTCAGGCACATGGTGTGATTCTTGGGGTGTCCTGTGCAGGGTGTTGGGGGTTAGGTCTGTTCCTTTTTTACTCTAAAGAATTTTTCCCCATAAGTTGCTAGGAGACTTAAGTACTGGGTGCTTAAGGGTGCTTGACCAAAACAAAGAGGTGGCCAAAAGCTGGGAGGGAGAGACAAGGACAGGGCTGGGGGCAGCATCACTCTCTTGCTCTTGGCATGGCATCGGAGAGGACACGGGCAGGCTGCTGCTTGCTGCGGGAGGAGTTCGCTGTCCCAGCCGGGTCCAGTGTTGAGAAAATCCACCACCATCTGCTCGTGGGCCTCGGAACGCTGAGCTCGCCTCCCCACACCCTGCTGGGCTGGCCCTGTCCCGCCACCGCCGTTTCTTCGGCACTGCCTTGAGGCTTTTTGATACTCTGTGGCCCTGCACCTGCTGCCCTGCCGGGACATCCCTGCAGTTCCAGCTACCACCTAGGAGCTTCTGATCATCCACCAGCCCGGGATTTTCCACCGTTCCAGCTTGGTTGCTCTGAGTCCCAAGAGATTGGACTGCCCCGGGCTTTGTGAAACAGTCCCTCAAGGTTCCTGGTTATGTTATTATTAATGCTATAGTTGCTTTTTTATTTGCCTTTGTTATACATACTAGTAGAGAACTGTTATTCCTATCTCCATACCTCTGCCTGAAAGCCCCTTTAGTTTTCTAAATTATAATAATTCGAAGAGAGGCCCTGCCCCTCCTTAGCAGATACCTGTCTTTCAAACCAAGACACAGGGACAAAAGTTTGACTCAATGATCCTTGTGTGTCCCTTCCAACCTAGTTTATTCTGTGCTTCTCTCGAAAGAAACATTAGGCAAGGAATGGTTCTGAGATTCTGAAATGTATTTTCCCCAAATATAAATCTTTCTAAGGCAAAAAGGATTAATTCCTTTCTGTTTTTATCAGGATTTTTTTTTACAATATCTTTCTGGACGATAATGACATCGGCTTTCCATATGCATCTCTATTCACAAAATGGTTGTGCCAAAATGATCCTCAGTATGGTGAGTAAGGAGTTCAGGCTCTGTGGACGTCTTGGCATAGCTGGGAGCAGGGGCATTTTTACTTTGACGAGAATATCACAGCTGGTTCTAAGAACGTATTTCTGATGCATTCTGAGGAGTCTTTGGGGGTAGATTTAGGCTGTTAAATCCTCTGCACCTTTTTAATCTACTTTAACACTTTTCACATTTGCAAACCCAGGATTAAATGGTTCATGAAATATCTTGTAACAAATGAAGATGATGATACAAAATAATGGAATAAGCTATTGTTAATATCAGATATCTGTATGCCTACCAGTTACAGCGCACGGTAGGATAAAAATTATCAAAATAAACGACCCTTCTTAACTCAAGGGATAAATTATGGACAGGTAAGATGCTAAACAGTGAAAGAGAAGAGATTTAACTAGATGGAAAGATTCAACCACATCAGCAGCTCCTGTACTTCACATTCCCTTAGGTGTTACAGGCAGCACTCGGAATAATTACAGATGGGGGGAAAAGACCACAAGGTTTATTAGTGTTTTTGTTAAAAAAAAAAAATAATTTATTCGAGCTATGCCTGTGTTCTCTGGAATGACTGAAATGAAGGCTGGTTTAATTTCTGTTTTTTGTTGCATATTGCAGAATAGTTAACTTCCTCAGGCAAAAATGTTCTCATGTACTTAAGTAATAAACACAAGACTCTGGGGGTGTTTTGCAAAGGTCTTGGAAGCATTCCACTTCCAGGTCATAATTTCATACAGGACATGTTGGCCCATTGACACTTTCCAACAACCTGCAAGAAGTGGAGTGCCCTTTAGGCACCAACAGCTTTAACAAATTAAGTAAGGGGAATTTTTTTGCCAACAGAAATTATGAGAGAAAGGTATGGAGGTGGCATGCAATTGTCTAAACTGATATCACACAAGAAGGTTGAGCAAAGGCCTTGAAGGAACAAAATACTGGTAGAAGGGGATTTTGCAGCTCATGTAAAGCCCTCCTCTCCAAGGAACACATCACCTTCTATTGTCACATTCAGACTTCGGTGACTACAGAGTCCCAGGGACTGAATGACCTTGGGCAATGGGCATGTTTTTGTCGAGAGATGTTTTATCCAAATATTGGCTCTGTACAGTATGATTGGTAAGAAGATGCTATTTTAAAATTTTATGGCTTCCAGAGTCAGCGCTGAATTTTCTATTGCTGATATAAAGGCAAACCTGACAATATCCATTTAAGTTGGACCAAGAATGGAGTGAGTTTGACCTATCAGAAGACCTGTGTGAATATGTTATCTTCTGGAATTACCTCCAGGTAGGAAGTTGCTGTATTTCTTCCGTGTTGCTTTGCACACCTGTCAACTGTTATATAGAGATATTTGTAATATTTCATCTGGTGACCTGACCAAATCAGAAAAGAACCAGAAAACATTTGAGAAGTACGGATCTCTAGCAGTAGAGATCCCACTAGCCATATCTTTAACTTGTACAAATTGGCATTGCTACAGTGATTTTTAGAGTTGAACTTGTTTATAGCTGCAGAAGATAGATCTGCCTCAATATTTGTGTTGCTGACCATTCACAGGACAGAGATCAGAAAAGTCAATGGTCAAGGTCTTTTGGTAGCAATTTCTCACCATGCCTTTCCACATCTCCTCTAAAATGATATCTGGGTCCACAAAATCATAGGATCAACTGCTTTCTGGGTCTGTTTTATTCTCTTTTCCCATGCCTCCTCTCCATACATGAGGAATATCTGATATAAGTGAGCCTTTGCGGATATCTTGCCATGTTCTTCATCAAAGTGAATCTAAAAAAGACATCGATTCTCAATAGGGAGGGCCGATACTGACCTTCTGTCCTCTCTTCAGGCAGTCTGGCTGCCCTTGCTGCTCGGGTGCTTGGGACGGAGAGGCTGAGTCTTTGGGTTTGCATCTGCATTTCATGAGATTCACACCTGGGATGCAAATGTCTTCAACAGAAATGAAAAGGAAACGCTTTTCACAGTTTGTCTTTCACAGCAATTTGGGGTAATCTGAGATTTAATTTATTCACCAGTTGAAAAGGGAAGGGAAATCAAGCCAGCATCTTTCTTTCAAGCCAGGGTTTTTCTTGCATAGCCCCATGCAGGCGCACACAAAAGAGCTCTGATCACTCTAACTAGGTGCTTGTTCTAATTATAGAAAGATTTAGCGTTGGTTACATAATTGCCCACTGCACATCAGCACACGGCATTGTTATGCTACAAAAGCCTCTTTTTTGTTCCCCTCTCTGCAGCAGACCCAGTGTCAGCCTGTTTAACAGAAAGCTGCAAGGAACAAAATATTTCTGAAGAAACCTCCCATAGCTTTTCCGGGAGAGGCCAGCAAAAATCAGATGCTGACCTGCTCCCTGTGCTGGGAGCATTGCCAGCATGTGGGATCTAGCATTTAAAGCAGGGATTGATAGCCCGGGCAGCAGTCTTTTAAGCATCCCGGGTAGAAGCAGTGGGCTGTGGTCAGGAATCAGTGGTTGTGCTGAGGTTAGAGTCGCTGTTTTTGATTTTTATATGCAATAGCACAGTAACTTTAAATGGACACACCACTATTATGCCTGAGCCATGGAGGTTGTGAATTTACAAACAAAAAAATCTATCGCAAAACTTACATATATCTTAGTAGACACAAGAACAGTAGACCTTTTCCCTGTATTTTTAAAATTACATGGTTCAGAGTTGTTACTTCACGTTCAATCTGTATTTATTTCTCTCATTTCCTCAGCAGTACAGCAAGTGCACATCTCCCTGACTTTTTATTTTCTTCCTCTTTTCCCTCCAAACCGTGAAGCTTCCTTCCAACAGTCTTTCCTACATAATTTGTAATGGTCCAAGACTAAGCTGTGATGCTTCACTGCCCCCCATCAGTTCAAAAGCTCCCATCTGTCCTAGAAGGGAAAGAAACTTACGGGCTTGCAGCCAGTTTAGCCATCATATGACTGATACAGCAACTGGCCATGTGGACCCTGTATCCTCAGTGTGCCAGCAGGGTAATCACCCTTATCTCTGCCCTTCATAATTTGTAGCTGCTTTGTTTCTTAGAGATAATATTTAGCAGGAAGCCCTCACTGTGCAGGCATTGACATTAAGGTCTGCCGCAGAATACGAGTGAGGAAAACAAAAATGAAGTGAAGCTGGACGGAAACAAAAGGGGTGCTGTGGCAGCTTGACTCTTATCTGGATAGCACTTGCCAACCAATGTGCTCTGTCACACCCCTCCTCAGCTGGAGAGGGAGAAACAATAACAAAAGCTTCATGGGCTGAGATAAAGACAGGGAGAGATCAGTCACTAACTACTGTCAGGGCAAAACATGAGGACTGGGGGAAAATGAAATTAATTTATTTTTAATTTATTACCAATCAGACTGAGTAGGGTAGTGAGAAATAACCTCAAATTTTAAGAAACACCTTCCTCAACTCTCCCTTCTTCCTGGGCTCAACTTCACTCCCAGTTTTCTCTATTTCCTCTCCACTAGAAGAGCGGAGTGACAGGGAATGGGGGTTGTAGTCAGTTCAAAACACATGAATTGTATGTTGCTGCTCCTTCTGTCACAGGGATAGAACTCCTCACACTCTTCCCCTGCTCTGTTGTGGGGTCCCTCCCCTGGAGATTTCTCCAAAAACTTCTTCAATATGAGTCCTTCCCATGACTTCCAGTTCCTTGTGAACTTCTCCAGCATGGCCCCTCCACAGGGTCACAAGTCCTGCCAGCAAATCTGCTCCAGTGTGGGCTCCTCTTTTCATAGGTCCAGAGGTCCTGCCAGGTACAGCTCTAGGGGGTCACAGGGTCACAGCCTCCTTTGGGCATCCACAGGCTGCAGGTGGACATCTGATACACCATGGCCCTCCATGGGCTGCAGAGGCACAGCTGCCTCATCATGGTCTTCATCACAGGCTCCAGGAGAATCTCAGCTCTGGCACCTGGAGTATTATGACCCTAAGATTAGCTCAACTAGTTAGAGAATGTGCTAATAACACCGAGGTTGTGGCATTGATCCCAGTGTGGGCCATTCACTGAAGAGTTGGACTTGATGTTCTTTCTGGGTGCCTTAGGATATTGTGTGATCTGAAAATAGCCACCTCCTGCCTCTCCTTCTCCTTGGACCTTGGTGTCTGCAAGAGCTGTTTCCTTCACATATTTCCATTATTTTCTTCTCTGACTGCAATTACTTCTGCACAATAATTTTTTTTTTCTCTTCTTAACTATGCAATCAGACAGGTGCTACCACTGTCACTGACAGGCTCGGCCTTGGCCAGCAGCAGGCCTGTCTTGGAGCCAGCTGGGCTTGGGCCTGTCAGACATGGGGGAGACTTCTATCAGCTTTTCACAAAAGCCACCCTATAGCCTCCCCCACTAACAAAACCTTGCCACACAAATCCAATGTAGGTACCCATCAAATGTTCCCAATATTATGTTGCTCTTTTATGAAAATATTTAACACACCATTGTCCCAAAGCCAGGGACAAGGTAGTTAAATTACATTTACAGCATTTTTCCACAGGGGCTTGGATGTAAAACCTATTCATCCAGGAAGAGAGACTTGCCATCAGGATGTTTTCTTGAGTGCACTGTCCTGGTGTCCTGAGTTAGAAGATGGGGACAGGGAGCAGAATAGTCCCCCTGAAATCGAGGAGAACGCAGTTAGTGACCTGCTGAGCCACTTACGTGGTCACAGGTCTGTGGGACCGGATGGGATCCATCCTAGGATGACGAGGAAGCTGGCAGATGAGCTTGTGAAGCTGCTCTCCCTAATTTACCATCAGTCCTGGCTCCCTGGGGAGGTCCCAGATGACTCAAGGTTACCCAATATGAGCCCATCTATAAGAAGGACCAAAAAGAGGATCTGGGAAACTACAGGCCTGTTAGCCTGACCTCAGTGCCTGGCAAGTTTATGGAACAGATAATCTGGAGTAAAATCATGCCTCATCTACAGGACACCCAAGTGATCAGACCCAGCCAGCATGGATTTTGGAGGGGCAGGCCTTGCCTAACCAACCTTATTTGCTGCTAGGACCAGGGGACCTGCCTAGAATATGAGGCGAAGGCTGTGGATGTTGTCTACCTGGACTAGTGAAGGGTCTGGAGCACAAGTTCAATGAGGAGTGGCTGAGGGAGCAAGAATTGTTTAGCCTGGAGAGGAGGAGGCTCAGGGGAGACCTTACCACTCTCTAAAGACTACCTGAAAGGAAGTTGTAGCGAGGTGAGGGTGGGCACCTTCTCCCAGGCAAGCAGCAATAGCGTAAGAGAACTGTGCTGTGGAAGGGGAGGTTAGGCTGGATATTAGGAAGAAGTTCTTCACTGAAAGGATAATTAAACATTGGAATGAGCTGCCTGGAGAGGTGGTGGAGTCACTGTCCCTGGAGGTGTTTAAGACAAGACTGTATGTGGCACTTAGTGACACAAGTATATGACAAGGAAGAATGGGTTAGGTCACAGATTGGACTCAATGATCTTAAAGGTCTTTTCCAACCTAGTTGATTCTGTGAAATAGATTTTGAAATTTAATTTTAGTGTGAAATTTAATTTAAGCGTGGAAATTTTTTAAGTGCACAGAAGACAGGTTTTCTGGGAGCCCCATTGACAAAGTGGGACTGCGTTACCCTGCAGTTACCGAACGGGAGGACGTAGCACTCCTGCAATCCGAGGTGCGAGCAGCGCACTACCTCGCAGCAAGGGCAGAGACGCCAGCACAGTAGGGGAGCCGTCGAAGTACAGCGCCCCTCCGACGCTCCCCCCGCCAGTCCCCCGTGGGCTCGCCCAAGGGCCTCCCCTTGCAGTCCCACCGCGGCCCCGCCCCCCGAATGGCCGCGACGGGAGACTACGTTTCCCGGCGTGCCTCGCGGGGCAGGGCCGTACCGTGTGCGAGGTGGAGGGGGGAGCGGCGTGGGGCGCGCGCGAGTTAAGTGCCGGCGAGGCGGTCGGTAAGTGCCGCCCCGAGCGCCGGCGGAGCGCCCGGACCCTCCCGCCCTCACAGCCCCGGCGGCCACCTCGGCCCGTGCCGGGGACTGCGGGCCCAGGCGGCGAATGCCGCCCGCAGCTGCGGCCCCGGCGGCGGGGACCCGGTTTTCGCAGGCTCGGCGAGGCCGGGGCTGTTCGTGGAGGCGGGAGCGGCGCGGGGCGCGGACGCTGCTCCGGGAGACCCGGCCCGGGCTGAAGGAGAACGGAGAGCAGGCGGCGCCGGCCCCTTGTGTCCTTCACGGGCAGATCTCGGGCGCGGCGGCGGAGGAGGCGGGCTCGGGGGCCGGAGCGGCCTGGCTGGGGCTTTGAGCGGCTCTGGTCCCCACTGTCCTCGGGGCGGTCAGCGGTGGCCGCCGCTCCCCGGGCCTGGGCAGGTGGCGGTGGGGTCACCTTCGGGGCTCCGACGGGGAACCGGCACCGTCCCGGCTGCCCCTGGTGGCAATAGGAAAAGCCTAGCTGTAACGCGATGGACACTCAGGTGCACCAAGTTGTGTGAAAGTCAAAGAAGCCACCTCACCCAGGTGGAAAAAGAGCTGGAGGTGATCTATCAAGGCAGGGCTTAATAACAGAGACAGTGACATCCCAAGGCTTCTTTCACAGCTGACGGGGCCCTTAAGATATCCCTAAGGGTGTCGTAATGGCTCATTTACGTGGAAAAGGCTCCTCTATACCTTATGCAAAACTTTGAAATACAATTTACTATGGATAATTCTGTTTCTGTACCTTATATTGGAGGGGTTTTAATTATTCCCTTTTTTATTGCTACAACACACTAAGCATGAAAGCAGGAACTTTCTTGCTGAAGAATTCAGCTTTGCTGCCTGTTTATTTGCTACCTGAAGTTCCCATCTTCTGTTCTTGACGTACAGCTGGCGGGTATGGCAGTAGATGTGATGTACCAAACTGCAGATTATAGCTTCAGGTAGGAATAAGATGCAAGAACAGATGGACCTGCATCCTGCTTTCAATAAAATGTTCTTTTAGTAATTGAGAAAGTGAAGGAAAAAATAATGAAAAAGAGAGGCATATTTTCTGTTAAGAAAATGTCACTGCACCTTTCACTTTTCAATGAAAGAAATTTTACAGAAATGTGCAAGGATCACAAGTGGTTTAATTAAAACACTTTGCAAAAAATTACTTTTGAAGGTGACAGAGGATACAAGAGATCTTTGTACAAACAAAGATTGGTCCTGCTGGAAGAAACCCCAAAATTTCTAGAATTCCAGTGAGGCAGGGGAAGGAGGGCGACTTTTTTTTTTTTTTTTTTTTTTTTTTTTTTTTTTTTTGTGAAGTGCATGTACCTTTGGTTGCAGTCGAGCCCAGGTTTATTTTCTGTTGAGTTTGATCATAGATTCAAAGGAGTCCTGGTCAGCCAGCTACCCATTCTGGCAGGAGAAAGATCTGGGTTGATGCAGGCAGCTCTGACAGGCACTGACAGGATATGTCTCAGCTTTTCTGCCTCACAGTTACCTAGGGTTTGTAAGGAAATAAAAGGAAATAATAAAGTTTGGCTAAGGTTGATGTACAAAGGTCTCTTTTGCTGTATGAGCTTATTTTGCTGATTGTGTTCTTGTGGACTGTTTTTGAACGACTTGACCTATGTCACTGTTTTTTGGTTACAAGGCTTCCCAGAGAAAAGGCACAAGGCAGACTGACCCTGCTGAAGCTTCACAGTGAGAAGTAGGCAAGTTTCTCAGTCAAGCCTAGGAGTAGGAGGATTAGTAGATTCCATCTTGATGGGGTAAGAGCCTGCACTGTGTCAAGCGTGCTCTTCAGAGCTTGCAGAGAAGTGACAATACCTTTTGATTTGTGGTACAAGCAGAAGAAATGGTCAGTCATACTTTCTGCCCAATACCAGCCATAGGGAGAGGAAAGAAAAATGTACCTTTTTTTTTTTTTCATATCTGAGTCCTCTATGGTGATATAAAGAAATGGAAAAATATATATTAACAGGTAGTGAGTTACAGTTTATGCTACTTTATATTCTGCAGACAATGAATGTAGTGTTACAAAGTGCTTAGTGTGGGAAATGTGTTCATTCCCCACTCTTGTCTCACAGAAAAAAAAATGGTTGAGAAGTGTCTCACCCCAGGCCTGTGTTGGGCCTGTGACAGAGCTAGGAGTAGGCTGTAGCTTGCTGCAGATGACTGTTCTGCCAGTACATTCCCTGTCTGGCACTTGAATGGGATGGTGATAATGAGAAAACAAATCTCACTTGGTCACTCTGATCAGGTCCCCCATCCCCTGCATTCTCTGTGGTTGTCTGGCACTGACTTCTGGAGTGGCACACAACCTCCTGGGATGCATTGCCTCTTCCTAGACCACTCATCATCAGTGTGGAACTTTTAGAACTAGCCTGGCAGAGTTTCTAACAAGCTTTGGGTGTTTTTGATGTTGTAAGAGCTCTTTTAAAACCCTGTTTTTTTATATCTTCTGTTGTCCCCTTAAAATCTGCCTGTGCTGTGATATCTTCAAAACTTTGTGTTAAGAAGTGCCTGTTGATAGGATTAGAACTGACTTTTGGTGGTCTCATGCTTCCTTCTGTCTGTCTACCTGTTGTGTCTCCTTGAAAAGCCTTTGGGATCCTGAACAAATGTTTTGTTGCACATATGCAAGGTCTAGCAGTGAGTTACTTCTGGATTTGTGACCAGTAGACGCTATTGAGTTAGGAATAGCAGTGAGCATCTTACTCTCAGTTGCTGGGTGATTGCTTGAGCTCTTGGCTGGGGGCAGTGCTAACAATGTGTCATTAGGAAAGGAAGAATTAAAAGTTGGATTGTCAGGTCCTCTGGGGCTGTAGGCATCAGATCACTAAGTCCTTATCAGCTGTTACAGTTGCTATTTTGTGTCTCAGCAGGGTTCATCAGTCATGGCACTAAGGGCCTTGAAGTTTGCCTCATTGACGGCAGCTGCTTCTGGCATCTATCTGTATGGAAACAAGTTCCTGGATCCTAATGATTTTGGAGTTGTTCGTGTGGGTCGAGCCATTGCCACAGTAAGTTCTACCATAGGAATGTGCAGGAAGATTCCCAGATGAATAAGGGAATGAATTGGAGTTCATGAGAACTTGGGATTTTCTGCATTCCCTGTCTGCATTTTCAGTTGGCAGCTGTCTTAGGAAATCAGAATGTCTGTGAGGAGCTCTTCAAGTCCTTGACACAGTGGGGATACAGGAGATGAAAGCATGTAAGGAGTGTACCTGTTGTGTGTGCATTTTGGAAAGAGAAAAATGGAGATACTGAGCTGCAGAGAGCTCTCTCTGCTTCCATGGATAGGGTGGGACCTTCAGAGCAAGGGCTCACTTTGGGCCCACATTTTCATCAGCCACCCTTCAAGGTCAGTTGTCCAGGTGCAGTGTCCTGCTGCCTTTTAAGAGTGCCTTAGTTCAAACCCTCTTCTCTGCATATGCCATTTTTACATTTTGTTATAAGTATCCTGGTTGTATTGATAAACTAGAGTAAGCATTACCCCTTGACCCTTGGTATGAGATTTGAGAAGGACCGGTGTTTTGAGGATCATTCTCAAAGCTAGAGTAAAGTGAGAATGGGTGATTACATATTTCTGAGACTGGAATGGTTTCCAAATGAACACTATATCTTGCCTAGCATCACTGATATTTCTCAGAAAACTGAGGATGGAGACTGCTGCCTTCTCTTGACAATGTTTACTGATGAATCCATGAGCAGTCAGGAACATGGAGAGCAAAGACTCTGGAGGGGGTATCAGTCTCCCTGTACCTCACTTGCATTATACATCTGTCACTTCAGGCCACAATCTCCATCATTTACAGACCCCCAGTGGTAAGCAGCTGTCTGTCTGCATTTTCTGTGACTTCTAAGCACTTTGTTAATGAGTTTTACAAGGAGTTAGCTCCTAAGGGCAGATGCAATAAGAAACAATCTCTATGGGTTGGCTCAGGTGCCGTGTGCGTGCAGCATCATAAACTGTTGTGAAAAATGAATGTTTATTTTGAAAGGGTGGAGGCAGAAATACAAACTGTAATCTTTCCTTCTTACTTAACAAGTGCTAAGCTTCATGCTCTGTCCCTGACCATAAGGTAGTGCTGCCTGGTGGCAGGGAACAGCTCTTTCCCTTTTAAAGCACAGGAAATTGAGGCATGGAGAGAGAATGCAGCTTCTTGTTGCTGGAGGAGAATCTGTTATTCAGAGTGGGTTCTCCAATGTGTCCTTGAGTTCTGCTTGTTTGATTAGTTTTTCTCAGTCTTTCTTAAGGCACTGTTTTTGTGGTAATCTACTGTTTAAGACAAAAGTAAGTGAGAAGTTACAGTGATGAGGCTGTGCAGTTGGTCTGTGTTTTGAGTGATGGTGAGAGATTACTTGCCTGAAGAACAGGAAGTAGGGGAAAGGAAATATTCTTTGCTTTAGATGATGGCAAATCACAGAAATGCCTTCAGGGAGGTCACAAGTCATTGCCTGTAAAGTGCTTCACTGGTCCTGCTCTTAAATGCATTAGAGGATTCTGCACCCATAGCTGCAAGCAGTGACCCCAAAACCAAGTCACCAGTGCTCCGTCTTCTGTAGATGATGGCAGCATGTGTTTAAATCTGTGTGTTTACTTTTAAAAAATAATGTTCTATGCCTTTCTGAAATCTCTGTTTCCTCTGATATGTGTGACTGCATGTGTTTGAGTTGTTTCTGAGAGATTAATTAGTCTTGCTGCACCAGTGACCTCTGTATTCCCTGCTCATTGTTGGACAGTCAGAATTCAGCTCTCATCTGAGCACAGGCAGCCTGAACTGCTGTCCTTCCTTAGCCATGGACCAGGTGAAGCCAGTAGAGCACACATGTTTACTTCTAAGAAGCTCACCTTTGGGATTATTCTTTTTGCAAATGAAAGATAAATCTCTGTAGCAAACAAGTGATTTTGGATATTGGATATTGGTGAGGTCTGCATGGACCTAAAGTATCTCTCCTTCAATCTAGCCCTACCCTGGCTTCTTACCTGGTTGCTTGCCTCCATTATTGAACCACAGCCAGACAAAAGCAGACTGTAATGAAGAGACTGCAATTCTTAGGAGCTAATAAGTTTAGCAGCCACAGACACAAAACTTTAAGACAAGTTACAGTGGAGCAAACAAAACAAAACAAAAGAGAAGCCTGGAGAAAAAAAAAACACATGAGGATCAAGGAACCTGACATACAACTGTGAGACTCTGGACAGATTTCATCCGAGTTTGGTTAGAGAGATTTGAGTCTGGTTGCATTTTAAGCATGTCGGTTCAGTAGTTCTTTGCAGACTCCATAAGAAACTTGATGAAGCTCACTAGCAGAAAATTTCTTTTTAATTCTCTGTTTAGGGAACTGGCTTTTATGTATGGATAGACAGTTATTCAGGGGAAACATTGTGCCATGAATTGGTGAGATCTGAGGATAGGTTTGGGAGCAGTGGGAGAGTGTACAGTGTTGAGAATTCATTGATACCAAGTGGGACATTAACACTGGGCAGGATGCAAGCTCAGTGAAAGTAATCTGGCATTTGTAAAGGGAGGGATTGGTTGATTCTGTGTGTCTTTTTATAACTTGGAGCTCCAGTCTCACACTGTAACGTGAATGACAGCACTAGTCTTGGATGAGAACGAAGTCAGTGGCGTGGGCAGCATCACGCTGCAGAGCGTTTCTGTATTCTGGTAAAATTAGAAACCTGGCAGAGCCGTTGTGCATTTGCTGTATTCTTTTGAGAGTATACGAGTTGTTTTGGTTATGTGGAAGGAACATTCTGTGCAGCAGCTAGACACTGGGAGGGATTTGGCAATGTCAGAGTTGCCTATCAGGATCATCATAATATTAATTTAGTGTTTAAGATTACAGTGTAATTAGCAACCGCTTAATTAATTCCCTCTTCCTCTGTAATACAGGCCAATCTGTTAGCTGCTTCTTTTTGAGTTGGAGGTGATAATTACCCTTGTGGACCAGAGATAAAATAAGAACCAACTCAAGCCTTCATGCAAGACTGATTCAAACCTCTCTCCACTTCAAAGTTGTTCTTTGAGGTTGTGAAGACACTTTGAAAAATTTTTCTTCTGAATGGTCTCTGTAGCTGTGCAGCTCCTGAGTTCACCAGGGGCAAGAGAGCATGAAAAACCAGAAAAAAAATTACTGTGTTCAGTTTACAATTTGGAAAACAGGAAACATGAGAAACTTAACCTCCACAAGGAGGGAGTATGTCTGTCTGTTACTAATTCCCAGCTTGATCCACTCTTGGATGCATATCTGAGCTTTTGACTCTTTCCCTATTGTCAGTTTTGCTGGCTTTGTCTCAAACCAGGTTTGCTTCCCTTGCTTTCCTGGCTTTCATGATATGTTGACTGTACTTTGTGCCCTTCCTGGACATGTTTACGGTGAAAGATGAAACAAGTATCCTGTGCCAGGATAGAATGCTACCCATTCAGTAGTGAGATTTGAGGAAACTTGACTTTCAATGGGAATTATTCAAATGATTCTTTGTGGTAAGGATCTTGAAGTTCAAATGGCACATAGTGGACAGGCTCCTCTAGGTGTATGTTCCCTTCTCTCCCTCCAGACATGACCTCTATGATTCTCTCCCATTCACTGATGTTTTGACTGTGGAAAAAGAGGAACTTTAGTGAGAGGAATCGTGAAATACCCTAGATCTATTTTTGGAAATCATTAAGGCACTTAAGAATATAATTCCGTTGTCCGTTGCAATGTCTAACTAACAGGCTTGAGCTGGATCCCATATCCTGGCTTTGTAATTGGGTATTTGACCCTTTGGCCCCATAGTCCTTTGTGCTAATTGAACATCCCCAAAAGTACTGCTGCTTCTGCTAATCTGAGTTTGTCTTCAGTCACTGTGTTCCCTGCTGTGCCTCTTCGAAGAGCAAGCTGGTTAGGCAGTTTGAAGCTGTGAAGTGTGGAATAACTAGTGGGGCACAAGCAGAGTCTGGATGGCCTCTGTTACTGGCAGCAGACCTTACTGTGGAAGCCCCAGATGGTTGACTGAAGATGGGAGTCTACTTTGCAAGGTGCTGTACAAAGATTAGGAAGATGCTTTGAGCATCTCAAATAGAAGATAATTTAGAAGTGTCAAGTGTTGCTTACATATAGCTACATATCAATCAGGCCCCTGCACTTTTTATAAGTGTTCATTGGAATTAAAATATTTTCATTTAATGTATTAATGAGTCTGTTGTCATAGGCTTCACTGTGAAGCCTGAACTTTGAAGCCTGAGGTACATGCATTCTCTTTAACAGAAGTCTTATTGTTTTGATAACTGTAGAGCTTGCTCAGCATTTCTGGTTTCATTTGCAGACGGCAGTTATCACCTATGACTACCTCACCTCTCTTCGGAGTGTCCCATACGGATCAGAGGAGTATGAGTTCCTCAAATCACAGGTAGGTAGTAGCACTGAACTGCATTCCTTGGAAACAGAAAGGCACAGGTGTGTTGCTGTAATGCTGTCAGCTTAATAATTCAATATGCTTTCAGCCAGATTGTTAACAGCAAGATTAGATAGCAGCCCCATATTTGATCAGCATCTTGCGTGACTTGCATTGCCCAATGGAGAAGGTCCTTTGTCAGAAGTAGCCGTATGCATCCAGTGCCCACTTAAGTCCAATAGAGACTCAAGTCCTTGGTGTATCCATTTGGGCCCTGCTGCCAGATCTCTGCTGCCCAGACTGCTTGTGTGGCAGTCAGCTGCTGACAGTGGCCTGGCAGTGCTTTTTTATTCTGCATATTGTTTGGTAATGGCCCTAACATGAAGGCTGACTGATTTTAGTAAAAGCAGTGTGTTGAAAAGGAAATAATAGAGATGAATTAGACTTGCAGATCTCTGAGGAAATGTGAATTGTGCAAAGAAGTGTACATCTCATTGCAAAACACACTGCTGTGTTTTGATATCAGTAATTAGCAATAATAGCAAAAGCATTTCTAGTGAGAAGGAAGACAGGTATCCCCACTGCTCCTCTCAAGTCTTGAGCTGCACCTTTCATTCCAGCCTATAGCCCTATAGTTCATTGAGCTGTGAATGACACCAGGTTTTAATTGAGTGCTTGTGATGTATGTTAGCCAGGGTTTCTCTGCTATTCTGGTTCAAGGCCTCTTTGGAGTGGGAAGTACAGCTTGTGCTACATTAGGCCAGTCTGCATAGAAGTTTGCATAGTGTTTGAAATAAGGTCTTAAACCTCATTTTTCTTCTTGGTGCATGTAGGTTTTAGGCCACTGATGTGGTTGGTTATAATGCATGGAGTGGTGCTCTCCAGGCACTCTCAGACTGGAGGGACTATAAAGCTGTAAAAACAGCCTTGGGTAAGGTAGAAATCAGTGACATTGGACTCCACATCATCAATATGGTCTTAGTGTATCTGGAATGGTTTGCACAATGCCTTCCTTGGGCTTGTTCTCATCCTCTGCTGTCTAGAGATGTTAAGCTGTTCTAATGTAGTTCCCCATCCCAAGTGAGTGGCACTGATGCCCTGGTATAAATTGGAGATAGGTGTGTTGGAGTCTGGAGCTTCACTGTCCATCTGCCCATGTCTCTGCCCTGAACCTTTGCAACCTGGTTTGCAGAAGGACTGCATGTAGTTTCGTTGAGCAGCACCGAAGTTGTGGAGTTACCAGTACTGTTGACACCTTACCATTTGGCAGAATTTGCTGCAGCTGTTGCAAATTCCTCACCTTTTGCCTGTATCTCCATGGTTTCATTAACCTTTGTTATGGAGGTTTTGATGATTTGTCAATCCATGTCTCAAGCAGCCAGAAAGAGCCCTGTTTGCTGGCATTGTGCAGAGCTATGGCCTCCCTGCTTGGCAGCCAGGACTAGCTGCCAGGACTAGTCAGCCCCTGCACATGGCTGAGCCAGTGGCAAGCACAGCATGCCAGCATGGCCAGCACTGGCCTTCAGCTGCATTGAGGGGCACGAGCTGGGAGAGAGGAGGAAGTTGGCACAGGCACGGCATGAATTGGTGAAACACGTTGACCAGTGGAGGCCGATCCTGCTGCTGACAGGTGTTATGGAGTGCCACCACTGAGCCTGGCAGGGACAGCCCTTGTGGGTTCTTCAGCAACAACCCCATAGAGCTTGGGCTAGTGAAGCATCAGTTTAGCATGGAAGATACTTTGGACCTGGGCAATTGCACACCAAACTGTTTATCTTGGTTCAGTTTTGAGTGGATGGCAACCAAGTCTTTACCACCTTGCAGCTTTTTAAACTCTCTGTGGCAGGTGATTTTGTTGGTCTTGTGCTAGCTCAGAATGACTTGTAAGAAGTTACCCCATTGGAGTTGGTACTTAAGATTAGTCACTGGATAGGGCCAAGAGAATGTGAATGGCCTGCCCAACTAAGTGTTGTGTTTTAACAATACTTACCCAGATATTGCTTCTACTTGATTCTGTACTGGATAGATTTCTAGTACTCTCAGCCCTTCATTGTAATCTCTTTGTTTCTGTCCTTCTAGTGAGGCCAGCTTGACCTGTTCTTCATATACTGAGAGTTTCTAATTTTCTTTGAAGCATGTGTATGAATTAGTTGTTGATTTCCAGATGCAGTTTTGGTGCTGTGCCTAGAAGACTGTGAGTCAGGTGTGTGTGTATATGGGTGTGTGAGATGTGGTGACCATGGGACTGCTGATAGTGCCAGAAGGTCTGAATCTCGTTTTTGTGCCTCTGTCTCGAGTGTTGCAGTGCAGGTGCACATATGCCTGTGATGTGCTTGCAGCTGGAAGTGGAAAAACACTTTTTCCTGTGGATTTCCTCCTGGTACTCAGCTTACTGGTGATGCTGCTCCAGTGCAAATAATGCTTAACTTGTTTTCCATGGATTCCCAGTGAGACACTAAACTGGGTTCTCTAAATTACCCATAACCTTGCATGAAAGATGGGAAGGTTCAGTGGCAGCACCAGTCCCTGAGCCTACTGGGGCCAAACAGGGGCAAAGTCATTAGGAAACAATTAAATGCAAAGCAGATTAAGAAGGAAATGGCTTCCCCAGGGACTTTTAGCCAGGTTCCTGCTTAGCTCCATGGAATTATCTGAAATTTTACTGTACATTTCTGTCCCTTGTGAACCACTTTTGATGCTAATACTCTAAGCCCCTCAGTTCCCAGCACTTTTTAATGGCCAGAAGATGGGGAGTGTTTTACTTTCTGTGAGGTGGCAAGCAGTAGATGGGAATTCACTGTGTATTCTGAGGTTAGTTTGCATCTCCCTGGATCTCCTGTCAACTAGGAGATACGAGAACCCACTTGCCAGATGGCACACATCACCGTCCCTCAGCAACAGCCATTTTTCATTCCTGGCTCTGCCTGAGGTAGAGGTGAACCTGCTTATGTGCTTGGGTTTTATATCCTTCCCAGTGGTTGCTTCATTTCACCACTGATGGCTCAACCACATTGGAAACTCAATCTTTCTCCTAAGTTAGGGGTCCTTTCCTGGTGTGTGGGCCCTTTTCCTGCATATGATGGTACTGCCAGTGTACTAATGTCAAGGGCAGTGGTAGCCACTGGTTAGCTCCAAGACGTCATATGTCTGTAGGTCTAGTGTCAGGAGGGGAGGTATTAGGGGAGGTATAACCTTTCTTCATTTCATGTCTGTTTCATTAAGTGATTCTGGACATCTTTGCACATGTAAGCTTGGGCATTTCTTTTCATTTCTATTCCTCCTTGCACTGGGCCAGAGGAAGGAGGGCAGCCTGCTCTGTGCCATTTCCTTACCTATTGTTTTCTCAACGAAACATTTTATTCTATAGAAGGCTACATTTCTCTGGCATTCTTCTGCCTCAATGAATGTTGGCCCTTCTCAGTGTTTGTCTCCTCAGTACCAAGTCAGCCCATCAGGTGACATTTCCAGTGGTGTTCCTCACAGTGTAGCATCTGGATGTCTTGGCTGACACTTCTTCATCGCTGCCATCAATTTCTGTTGATCCTGCTGTCAGTCAGGAGGTATGTCACAACATGCAGTTTATTTAAGGGCTGGTATCAATTCTGAGTTGTCAGTGTGGGAAGAGGGTTGCAATGGGTCAGTTGTCTTGTAGATTTTGGCACAAGTGGCCACAGTTGAAAATCTTGAGCAGGATATCTTTTTGTTGTTTTCCTCTGTAAGACAAAAGCTTACTGCTGTGAAGTTTTTTTTTTTTTTTTTTTTTTTTTTTTTTTTTTTTTTTTTTTTTAAATGAAGAGGAGACAGCAAGGAGAAAAAGTATCTGTGGTCAGGGTATCTCAGAAGACAGTGGGAATCCATTCTTGAATTAACTTTGTTGGCTACAAAATTGCTTTGTCAGGGACAAGCCATTTGGGGAGGTTAATTAAATGTCCTCCTTTTGAGAGCAGAATGAGGATGTTCTCCTCATTCAAACTTATGGTTATTGGGCTGTCAGTACCTGGGCAAATACTTGGAAAGTGCAACCTTGTGCCACCCTCATACAGAATACGGTTACTTGCTCCTTAAGGCTCTTCTTGGCTTTGCTATATTTACTTCTCACAGTGGAGTGGGTATTTTCAAAATGAGTTTTTTCTCACGGTGAAGTTGCACAGTTGAAGGACCTTGGAAAAAAGAGGAATGAATGTACATGTGTGTGTGTTTTCAAAAATAATCCATAGTCTCTGGATAGTTTAGACCAATGAAATAGCCTGTGTCTTTGGACTTCCCTTGTGATTCAGTAACCCTATGTGCCTTAAATATTAAGTGATGTCTTAAAATAGTTTCTTCCTGATGGAAGTGGTCTGCATCTGCAGAGAGAAGTCCCCAGGAACTCTCCATGGCATTCCTTCAAAAAAGCAGCTGTGAATGAGGTCTGTTCTCCACCACAGCCAGTGTGTGCAGTGGTGGGTCTACTTGTGCTTCAGCCTCTGGTGAACTGAGGTGAGAAACAAATGAACTTTCCTATGAGACACGAAATAGCCATTAGGTGGCAGTGACTTTCTGTCACCAAACTAAATGGGAACTAGTAATAGAGAGGTGAAGAGCTTCAGAGCCCATCCACAGTCCCTGAGCTGATGATGTTTGGTTGCCCTGTTCTGTGCTCCCCAGGAAATCTCTTCATCTAAAAGGCATGGTCAACACTAATGCAGTCTAAAAAAGCTACTATCAGGGCCAGCTGGTGGCTTGATGACTCTACATTTGAGCACTGCTGTCTAGCAAACTTCCTGCCAACACATAGAGCATGAAAGCTTTGCACTGAAAACATAACAAGCTGTAAAATAAATCTTATAATTATAAGACACTTCCTTTTCCTCCTTGTGCTTTCTGGAGTGGTGTCAGCTGAATGCTCTGGCCATAGCATCTCTAGGTTTTAACTGTGTAGCATTAAAAAGATCCATTTTTTGTGGGATCTGTGCCTATGAAACTAGATGTTCTTCAGTCATCTGCAGTGATTTATTCAGAGAAATGGCCCATCTACTGTGACATTTTTGAAGGAGGGAGGAGAGACATGAGGGTAAGGAGGCAGTGCCTCATATATTGCACGTTTTTTCCTGGCTGTGCATGCTCATCCCTAAAGTGCTTTGCTCCAGGAACATAAGTGTGAATTTTCATGCACTCCCTGAGCCGTCTCTCTCAGCTTCCCAGCAGGAGTGACACAGTGTGCCTGGGGAGCATTTAGCTGTCTCTCCTCCAGGTGGGGCTATCCCTTTTCATTTAACCCCCGAGGACCTCATCGCATTGCTTCCTTAGAGCTGTTGAAGAGGTACATAGTATTCAGAGTAGTATTTGAAGAACATCTCATCTGGTAGGGTGGGGAAACCATTAGGAAGCCCTGGGAGGATGCAGGCTGCAAGGAGCTTGCATCATAAGAAACATTATAAAAGGAACAAATGAGAAGTGAAGAAATAATCAGGTTTTATTCAGTGTTTGGACTATGCCTTGGGTACCAGTGTGAAATGGACACTCCAGAGCAAAGTCAAGAGGTATGGCAAGAGATGGTATCATGGTCGGATAGGAGCTCATGGGCGTGGTTGATTTGCCTAGATTTTCACCCTAGATGTGAGTGGTGCAAATACAAGTGAACATGGGATTTCTCAGAGGCTGAAGGTCTGTGGAAAGAGGGAAGGAGACAAAAAGCAGAAATTGCTTAGGGTGCCACTGTAAGTGACTTAATGCTGATCCCGTTGGCATTGGATCAGACCCTGATTGGGGATGTTTTCTTAATGAAAGACTGTGTAGCCTTGAACTACTGATCAATTTGTATGGTTCATAGGACACAGAAACAGAATATTTTGAGATGGAAGGGACCCGCAATTGATCATTGAGTCCAACTTTTAAGGGAATGGCCCATATGGTTGTTGAAGGCCACCTATAAAATCAGCAGAGCTGACAGGTAGCCAGTATTTAATCTATTCTAAGAGCAGGAAGACAGTTGGCTTGAGAGTAAAAATAATCTTATCTGAGGCTGGGAAAAATAGATCCCTAAAAGTTTCATTTGGGGATAGAGACTTGCAATGCCAAAGTGGACTTCTGAAATGTTTGTTTGTTTGTTTGTTGTTTTGAGTCTTTAGCAAGACCTGTATTGTGGATTCTGTTCCCTTTTCTAAGGTTCTTGTAGTTAGCTTGCAGTGAAAGACTATCTTGAAACGCTCCAAATTAGGAGTAGAAATTAGATGTAAAACCAGGGATGGAGAGAATAGGTGGCATGCAGAGGATATTTCATGTATTAGGCCAGGCTGTAATTTCAGATCGGGACTAAATATTGTAGATGTGCTCTGCTAAAGCAGTGACCTTATCACATTCTCCCCAAAGTGGATCTGATAAAAGAACGTGCTGGAGGGCAGCTCACAATTACCTCACCTGCCAAGCAAGTGTCTTCATTTAGCCAGTTAAGTCAGTGGTGAGGGAATTGCTGTGGTGGGTGGTGTCTTGCAAGCACTCCTCTGAACATTACTTGTTCGCAATGTGGGAGGCATCTTAGTGGGTTCCAGGCAAATCCTTTTACATGTGTAGGGGCTACGCTGTTTGCATACTTGAGGGAAAGGTGTCTCTGAAAGGAACTGCTCTATTCTTCCATCTGGTGTCCCAGGGTCAGGCAGGACTCTGTCAGGCCTGAAGAAGCCCTGTGGACTAGAAAAAAAGGAAGCTATGTTTCTCTTGAACTAGAGTATTTGATGATGTAGTTCTAGGAATGAACTAAAAAGTATTGTTCACTGTCAGGTTTTAAAGCTACCCCTTGCTTTATTTACTCATGTTCATGTGCCCTGCCTAGAAATATGGATTTTTGTACACCTGGACAGACACTGCACTAATGTGTTTGCCTGTAGACATGTGCCAGTTTGTTCGGGTTGGAGTCCTTATAGTAAGGCAGCCATGTTTTGAACAGTCAAAGGTTCAAAGATGGCTTTGGAAGAGTTAATCCAATAAGGTAATCACATTCACTGCTACACTAGTTAAGCCTATTTTTGGTTCCGTAGAAATGGCTTGGGGTGTCTTTATTTTTGTTGAGTTTTTTATTTACTTGAATCTTTTTTGGCTTGAGAGTTCTGTCTCAGTGGCTGCAAGTTCTGCTGATGGTGCACCATTCAGAGCAGCTTGCTACTCCTTCCTCTGCAGTAGCATCATTTTGGCAGGTCTGACACCAGTAACAATTTGTTTTTGTCAGTGTACTGAGCCGATGTGACATGGAAGAGGGCCACAGCCAGCAGATAAACAGGGTTGTCTTTATAAAGCCTCCACTCTGTTCCGAGCTCCACTTTAACAAATAATTTGCATGTGAGCTTGCACATATATGAACCTGCCCAGTATTTTATGAAATGCCTTCTGCCAAGCCTGAATCCATTTACTATGTTGCTAGTTTTGCTGAATTTAGAGGTAAATTCACTGAAAAGGTCACTAGCAGAATTGCTTTTCAAAAGAAACCCCATCTCTTAAATGTCTTTACTGCCTGTGCAGTCTTTGTTTGAAAATGTACTCATTTTGAGTTGCCTGTGAACTCTGTAACTGTGCAGCCTGTTTGTTATTGTAGGGCTTTTCTGAACACAAGTTGTTTTTTACAGAACTGCTGAAGGGCAGCAGGCTTTGTTTATCGTAGGACTGTTGTGTGAAGAGAAGTAGGGAAGATAAGCTTTTCTCCCTCGGGCCCTTTCCTTTGCATTCACAGTGAGGCAGCACAGCCAGGCATTTCCAGAGCTCAGCAGGAGCTGTTTCATCTCCTCAATGCCCTGATATCACCTGTTCTGTCTCTCTTCTTCCTCTCCAGGACAACATCCCTGCTTCTATTTCTTGCAGTAAGCTGAGGTTTTGCTGTGTCAGTCTCAATTGGGAGTTATTCCGTGCCAATATACAGAATGGTGATCCTTGACTGGGAAATGTTAAATTGGAATGATGGCTCCTGAATGATGGGGATTGAGAAACAGCAAGGCTGTTAGCTGGAAAGGCACTTTCTTCACTCTGAACTGATGCTGAGTTCAGGACTGTGTGCTTGAAGACAAGAGGTGACTGCAGTCTGGTGCATGTGTGGGCCTCCCAAGAGCAATACCAGCTCCTGCCACCCTGACTGGCAGCGTTGTATTCTCTGCAACTTCCCTTGGCTTCTACTCTTCCCAAAGCAGACTGAATCTGTACCAGAAGTGAGGGTGATGTTCAATTCTTTTAAACCTATGTTTTATTTTTGTGGTAGCAAGTGTTTGGTGATGTGGTGAAGTACTGAGAAAAATGCACACAGAAGCAGCTTCCTGTATGCATCTCTCCTGGTGTATCCCCATCTGAAGGCATGCAGCTTCCCCCACTGGCCCTACACAGCTGAGCTGTCTGTTCGCTTCTACTGCCATCCTGTACACTTGTGTCAATAGCAGCCAAACCAGCAGGTTTCCCCTTCCCAGTCCCTCTCTGGAGTAGGATTCCTGGCTTTGGCACACCTTGGTCCTCATCTGAAAAGATGAGCTCCACAATGTGTATGCCTTAGTTTTGTTCCTGTAAATCTCACTCCAGGGACAGTCAAATGTCAGGTTCCACAATGTGCTGAAATCCAATGAGCTCACTGCCCAAGGAAGTCTTCCATTTACAAATAGCCTAGAAACCCACTATTTCCTATTAGTATGTATGGAATGAAGCGACTAATGCAGACATGTGAATTTGATTTGAAGGATACTAAATTTAAATAAAGTAACAATAAAGAGGTCCAGCTCTGTCCTTTTGCGAAATCTTTGAAATGATGGGGGATGTATGTGTAGCTAATAAGGGAAAGTTCCTTTAACTAGTGTTCACTGCTTATAATTGTTGGACACAGGTGTAGGAGATTAAAGAAGCAGTGTATTTGTAAGACGATTTAGCCACAGAACCCCCATCCCAATGACAGATGCCCCTCCTTCTACCTGCATTGCTCAACAAATTTCTTCTCAAGAGGGGAAATGAATTCTCAGTAGAAACATGCCTAGTAATTACCCGCACTGTAATTCTGATGTGCAGTGCTGTCACCCACCATCAGGTGGGAGTGGAAAAGGCACTGCATTTTGTTGATGGTTGAACATTTGTTTTCCTCATCATTTTGACACCAGAGGTAATTGCCATTCCTGAAATGTTCTCTTGCTACCATTACAAAGCAACTGTTAGGGACAAACTAATTATGAAGAATCTCGTTATGACAGATTAATAGGCCAACAGAGGGGATTTCTTTTTTTTCTTTCAGGCAACTGAATAGTAAAATCTAACATCTAAACGCATGCTTCTCTGTAAGCCAACAGATTTTTTCTTAGATGTGGGAGATTTGAAAAACTAGAACTAGAGGGTAGAATGGGTTGCCAACCTTGCTTTTATTGAGCTTTAGGTTTCCCAACATTATGTGCCAAAATGAGCTAGGGTAGGGGCATTGCCATATGGAGGGAAGGTCTTCATGGTTGGTATTGGATCAGCGTCTTCTCTCTGGGTCATGGTTGAGCAGCATCATGAAGGCTTGAAGTGAAGAATGCTGGATTTGTGAATTTTATGGATTTTAGAACCAGACACAAAGTGATTACCTGGACTGCTTTATTGCTAGTAAGGGTTTTCTGTGTCAGGGAGGCCCAATTAATGTGCTGGTTGAGTTCCAAGTGGCCAGTATGCTTCTGTCCCCCGGAAGTTGCAGACTACCTGCTCCAAATTATTCTTATGGTATGCTCTCTAGGAGTTGTTGTCTTGTGGCCCAAACATGTCTGCTTTCCTGTAGTAGAGGGGATTGAGGCACCTTACCTCCCTGTGACAGAACCATTCTGTCAGTGCTTAGAGGAGGACTTTGAAATACGTGTATTTCTCACTGCTGTGTTTAAAAGCTCACACAGCGTATGAGTAGTTTGGACAGCAATCCATGTAGACTTGTTAATTGTGCTTTCAAAGAAGCAGTTAGCTATGTATCTCGTGGCTGACTGGCTACTATGGGGTGCTAGTGAATGCCAGGTGCTGATGAGCAAACCATTAAGAGGGACCCAATTATAGACTTCAAAACAGAAATAATGTAGATTTAAAGAAGCTCCTGGATGATGTCTGTTCATGTTCTCAGCTTTGCTATGATGTCTCCCTCAAGTTGTCAGGCAACTACAGATCAAAGGATCTCTGTAGAGACTGAGTCCCCTCTTACCATCTCCAGCCAAGTGTTTGTCACTGCAGCACTCTGTCCAGAAAAGGAGCAGATCTTCAGAGGTAATCAATGTGCAGCCCCCATTCATGCCATGATCTCCTTAATGAGAGAACAGGGAAGTTCTGTTCTTGTCCAGAGACTGAATCAAGACCGTGTTTATATAATTTTCTATTTTCTCCTGCCTGCTGACATCAACTTTCAGTTTCACTGTAACTTCATTCTTCATTGGATCTCTGTGTGGAGTATGTAAATGCTTTAATATTAAATATTTAAGGCTAGAAGTCATAGATAGTATTTGTTTTGGATTACTAGCATGTGCTTTAATTTCTTTGCTTCATGTCCATCTTGTGTTGTGCAAATTCTTTAATGTCCTTTTTTTTGCCATGCAAATATTGTCTTTGGGAACATACACAGTGATTGCACTTGGCCAACACTATCTGATTCTTTGGAGGATCTTTGTCAGTATTATTGTTCTGTCAGGTTTTGCACCAATATCTTTTATCTTGAGTTTACTATTTGCATTCTGGCCAAGGTCAGGCATTGGCTATCTTTGACTAGCCTGCTGATGGAGAAATGTTGAATATGTAGTTTTATATAAAGATGATCTCAGTTTTATTCCCCTCACAACCTTGGTGAGCCACAGCCAAGTGCAGGGAAGGCATGTACAATATTGTTCATTGTGATACCAGCTCCAGTAAAGGCAATTGGCTCCGGTACTGTTGGAGATGATAATTCCTTCTGCTTTTTGTGGGAGCAAAAGTAATCTACTCTGGATTACATATGGCCTCACCTGGGCTCTCCTTTTGTTCATCTCAGTTTAGTGCCATGTCAGATATTCATGTTTTACTTTATTAAATTGCTATCTCATGCTATTTTAAAGTGGCACTCTCGTAGTCAGTATAGGTTCTCTTTCTTCCTTGTGTTTCTAGCAGCCATAAGGATTCAGTAGACCAAATGATACCTTCACTGGCACCCACATAAGACCGTTTTATCCAAATTCTGTTTTCACTGACACCTCCAGAAACCTATTGTTTTCACTGAGAAAGCACAGGAGTGGCTGCAAGAAAGGACTGGGCCTTCTAATTGCAGTTTAACAAGTCTATTGTGTATGAATCAGAAGAGACACTAGCTCAGTCTCCCATACTGGTGACATTGTTGGGATGCTAATAGACACCAGCTGCCTTTCTTGGTGCGGAGCTGTGTGGTGTCAACTAGATGAAAATGCTGGAGTTATTTATATATATTTTTTCACTGAAATCAGCAACTCTGACAGGTACCCAGAAGGGAGCAGACCTGCTGAGTAACAAAGGAACATTCCTTGTGATTTTTTTTTCTTTTTTAACATAGGCACTTTTTTGAATGTAGAGCTGCACTTTGCCGTTGGTGATGACTTATTGGCATTGCAGCCACTTTCTCTGTTGGATGTGGTGCTATGACAGTCACTGCAGTTTTTTGGAATTGACAGCGTAATCCCATGGTTATTATCTTTCCTGACTTCCTCGTCAATCCAATTTAATCACTTGTAGGTATTTCATGTGTTACTGTCTCTTTCCTCCTCAGACATCCTGTTCCTGTGGGAAGAGGTCTGTACTTTAAAGGTCAGAGCTTCTCAGATTAAAGAAGGGGGAAGCAATCTGCCTCTGTCAGTTTGGTAAGGGGCTGTGTTCTCTTTAGAGACACTGAAATAAAACCCCTTCTTTTGGGAGTCTGTCACCAAGGTGAATGCTGGTGTGTCTGCATGGCTGTAAGAGAGGGAGCCGGCTTGCTCTGCTCCCCTGGCTGTTGGAGTGACTTGCCAGGAGAGAAGTTACATATGTACAAGGGGGAAAAGCTGCTGTTGCACAATTTAATCGCCTGACGTTGACTCAGATAGGTCCTGACTAGAGGTCAGCTGTGACGTGCAGCTGGTAGGGTGGGATTCGACTGTTGGGAAGAGAAAA
This sequence comes from Chamaea fasciata, assembly GCF_029207755.1. Taxonomy (NCBI): domain Eukaryota; kingdom Metazoa; phylum Chordata; class Aves; order Passeriformes; family Sylviidae; genus Chamaea; species Chamaea fasciata. The sequence continues at coordinate 41,272,264 of NW_027094092.1, forward strand.
ATGCCAGCCCAGATTCTTCAGCGTTGACAAAGTGGATGTGACGATTTCTCCCCTCCAGCTGCAGCAGCTGCCTCTGTGCTTCCTACTTTTCTGCACACCCACAGTAGCAGAGCAGACTGTGAAGCTACCCTGTCTGGACCCTCAGCTGAACTAGATGAGACTTAGCTGAGCTTTCTTAATGGTGCTTGGGCCATCCATCCTCATAAAACTTACCTTTCAGTGTGCCTTTCAGTCTGTCTTCTGCATGTTGAGGCTTCCTGTGGAGTTCATGGCTTTTCCAGCTGTATTTTATTGCGGGATGGAGTGTGGGAACTCAGGGAGCAGGCTGTCAGATCTCCATCTTCATTCCTGCTGCTAGAATTCTTCACTTAGCTTTGAAAGTGTAGCCAAATCTGTATGAGCTTCAGTGACAGCTAATTGCTACTGTGACCTTGTTTGAGCTCTTCCTTCCACCTTCCCTATGGCCCAAGACCAGCCCTCACTTCCCATGCTACTGCCTTTCCATGGTCTTCTTACATGGAAGTAGGTGTCTGGGGAGTGTTCTCCCTTCAGGTCATTTTTACTGCACAACATTATTTCTTGCTATTCTGTCAGTAGTATGTGGTTTCTGCAGGGTGTGTCAGCAGCTCCTGTGTAGGGAGCACTTCTGAGTGTAATACACAGCTTGGTTGATACTGTTGCATACAGCAACTGAAAACAACAAATGAAACAGGGCTTCCTAGGACTGATGGGAAGGTGTGAGAGTCCCCCCCTCCACAGCTAAACACAATACTAAATAAGATGGTGTCTTTACAGTACTCAGCTTGTTTTCACTGGCATCCCATGTTTTTTGATCCAAGCTGAAGTGAATTAATTTTGTTAGCTGGATTTTGAGAAGTGCTGTGTCAAATTTATTATCATTTCACCTGCCTCCATGGAGCTGCAGGCTCTGTGATCAATGGATCAAGACATGTGCCTCATTTCATTGTGGCTTCTGTGAATGTCTCCGTGCCTTCTGCAGACGTGCTGTTGAACTACTTTCTGTCCTCCTTGGGTTCCCTGCAATGAAGCACAGGACAGATCTATTTGTATATCAGCTATCAGGACAACAAGGCACTGAATGCACTTTTATGAACCTGCTGTCTTTGCTAGTACTATATGTTTGTGTCAATGTGGATCTAATCCTTCTGTCTTGGGCAAATCTGATCTGATCTTATCCTCATGTGTAAGTAACTATTCACTATAATATATGTGCCCCCCGGGAAGGACCTCTTGAATAGTCACAGGGTAAAACAGCCTCAAGAGCAGAACCTTGTTCACCAGAGGCAAAATCTGTGGGTGTAGGAAACTCAACTTGGCTCTCAGATTCCTGCTGTAGGCACGGAAGTTCTACAGCCCAGTTATTTTAGCATGTTGTTTTCCCTTTGTCTCTGACCAGCCCTTCCCTGTACTCCTTGTTTTCCTGGCTCAGGAGACTTACACAGAACAGTGCATTATAACACGGAGGTGTCTAGAGGGGAAACAGCTGCTCTCTTCTGATTTTTATCCTGAACTGCCCCACAGATAACTAATTGCAGCTCAGTTGCTTCTATTAGCTATTTACCTAAAATTGAGCTGGCTAATGAAAATGTTTCTAATTAATACGAGGCAGATTAAAACTCATTACAGCAAGGTCGTCAGTAATGAGAGATAATCAGAGCACAAATGACCGAGCTTGGAGTAAAATGAAGATGGAACACAAGCAGGCGTTTGGTGCTGGTTGTGCACACACTAGCCAGCAAAGGGCAGGGTTCAGCAAGGTGACTGCTGGTGCTCCGCCCTGCAGTTGAGAAACGCTGCTTCCTACTCTCCAGAGCAGCTTGGGGAGTGACTGGACAAGGAGGTGGACCTCAGCCTAGTGTAAAAATGTTTTCTGAACCAAGTGGCATCTCACACTAGTGGTTTGTTGCTAGGCCACCCTTCAGTCACCTATATGAACCAAGTCGTGAATAGGGGTTTTAGCAGGAAGACATGGGAGTATGTGTGGCACAGGTGGGATGTCAGCTCTTGTGTGTGCTTGTATGTGGAAATTCAGAGTCCTTATGGCTTGGAGGATGTGGGCTTGCATATCTGTTCAGTGTCAAATGTGTTGGCCTAGGTTTGGAAGAGTCCATGGTAATCTCCAGGAAGTTTTGCACAAATTATGAAATGTGTTTGCTTTAATTTCAGCTACATGTAGCACTACTGATACAAGATCACAGCACCAACCCCAGATTTCAGTGTCTGTGGGCCTACTGTCTGTATTCCATTAGTACCGAGTTTACTGGCCATCCTGCTCATTGTGTGACTCCTTGTTTCTGTGCTTATGAAACTGAGAAGCTAAGAAGTTGTCACTCCCCTTTTTTCAGAGGGATCATCTCCATCCTTAATCCTTTCCAAACTATAAAGTTCTTTTTCTTATTTCCTTTCTGTCCCACTGGCAGTCAGCTGCTCTGCCAGAATTTCTGAAGGATCTTATTAAGTTATACAAACTCACAAAAGTAACAAATTATTAGGTAGTGAGGTACATCGCACCAGGACTTATTTAAATTCCAAAGGCATGGATCTATCCACCATTGGCAGTATGAGCAGTTACTATTGGTATAAGGAAGCATTTGAATATCAGATATCTAGTGTGCCTAGGAATGAGCTTTTGTAAAAGGGAAGTAGGAAAGATAATGCAAAAAGCAGGCAATAACAATTGTTATTATTGTTATATAGAGTTGTGTGTCTTCCTGCAGCATCCTTGCTGCCAGTCAGTTTGATTACCAAGATGCTTGTTAGTGAAGGCTGTAGTAGTTTATATTTACTGTATGCTTATTCAGATTAGTTGAAAGTGAGATAACAGCCCCTTAGACAGAACTACACTGTCACTGAAATGGGTTCTACGTTTTGTATTGCTGTTTTTAAAGCACCCAAGTACCCTATTCATATCACCAGTAGCTGTATCCTCCCTTTGCATCTTTACAAATCTTTTGGCATGGCCACTGATTCCAGTTTCTCACTGTGTTAAACTGAGGTGGACATCTTTTCATTTTTCTCTGGTTTGTGCTGTCCTGGGTCATCTAAAGCTGTATCTACAGTTTTACTAGTCCTGTGCATATGGCCCTGTCATTACTGGGGGTGGAAGAGAAAAGGACTATGAACAGATTTCTTTCCTGTATTCTCTGACATGTCTTTTCTCTGTACTCAACCATGTCTTGGTGATACCTGTCGCAATAGGACACAAAACAAAGATATTTGACCAGTCAGAAGGCAGTAGAAATCAGAAGGCTTTATTTACAATTCATTCAGCCCTTTTATAACATGCTGTGCTAAGAAGGCATCTTATTGATCTATAGGACTGACACTTCTCCCATTGGCTAAGTAACAGAAATAGCAAACAACACCTGTTGTTATGGGAAAGGAATATTGCTTACACAAGGTTGTTTTGGGAAAAAGAAAACTGTTGAAAAGTTTCCCTTGGGAAGAGCTAGCAATTCTCAGGCTCAGAAAATATCAAGCCCACAATACCCACCACAAAGGTGATGACATCCTCTTTTCCCTCTGTAGGGAGTCCAAAGGACAGCCTGGCTCTTCCAGTCCAGTCTCCTACTGCAGGCATTTCTGGAAGAGTCTTCTTGTCTAGGATGGCTGACAGCATATATGCTTGGGATGCTTTCACCCACTGTGTGCCGAAAGTTTCTTTCCAGCATCCCAAAGGCTTAGTATGAAAGACCATAAGCAGCAGTTCTGTTCTGTGGAAGGAAAGCAAGAGTTCATCATCAATGACACAAGTCCTTCAAATGGCAGGTAATTTAGTGAATATGGAAGACCCTTGGAAACAGGTTGACCTCAGCAGAAAATTTAACCAGAATTTGGGAGCTGGATACACCAAATAGGTTCTCTAAAGGTTTTAATAATGCACCCTGTTTGCATTCTATTATTGTGGCCAGACAGTGGGGTAATTTTTGTCTTGATGCCTTGAGCAGTAGTGTTTAAAGCCCTTTAGACATTTTATTACCTGTAATGTTCTTACGAGCCTGTAAAACGGAGAATAGCGATTCTGAGTTTCGTAAAGAGCTTTGTAAAAGCACTCTTAGAGATGAAAAGCTCCATATAAAATCAGGTATGGTTGTTTTATCATAAATATCTAAAGCCTTTCTGAATTCCATTAAGCTCTTGGCTTCTCTATCCTCTGACAGTGAGTGCCACTGGTTAATGCTGTATTGTGCAAAATGGGATGTAAAAAAAGAAACAACTTAAAAACTGTTGTTGTTTTGTGGAATGCCCTATTATCTGTGAGTTTATGAGAGTTGGAAATAGGAATGGAAGCTTTTTTTTTTCATTATTGCATGCAACTTTTCTTTCTTATGCATCAACTCTCTGTAATCTAAACAGTCTCCCAACATTTCAAGTCTGTTTATTAAAAGACTCTTTTATATGACATGGTCATATTTCCCCTGTCTTGCTCTGTCCTTTTTTATTTATCTACCTCTTTTTTGTGATAGGATGTCTAGAAGCCAGAGTGGGGTTGTACATTCAATTTATACAATAGTGTTTTGATATTTTTAACATTTTAATCTTTTTTATCACAGTCAAACAGTTTTTTTTTTTCCTGACTCACTCTGTGCATTGAGCAGGCTGAGCTGTCCACAAGAACGCTATCCAAGTGTAGGATGGTTCCAGTTAATTGAGAGTCCAGCAGTGTGTGTGGCAAGGACAGACTGCACCTCCCAGTATGTGTAACCTTGCAGCCATCTATGCTGAGGGTGAGATCTCCTGGTGTATTGATTTTTCACCTGTCTTTGGTAGGGACTTCGCAGGGCTTATTTTTCCACAGTGGTGGATAATATCTCTCATGGAATTTTTGTCACTACACTATTTTCTCCTTTGCCGGATCATTAGCAGGAAAATTAAACTTTGGTGTAAGAACAGGTATAATGGGACGCTTTGCTGTTTGTTTTTGACAGTACTGCAGGTCAATCCTTTTGTAGTAGAGAGCTCCTTCTGCCTTCTGTGCACTACCTCTTCCCCTTTTCATCATGTCTCTCTGTTTGCCATGCTAGTTCATCTGCCCTGGAAGTAACAATGAATGCAGGTCCTAAGATAGACAAGGCTTCTGCAGGATCATCTGGTCTAAAAATGCTCAGAGCAGGTTGAAATAAAACTGTGGTGAAAACAGCACTAAATGTTGCAGCTTTCTCCTAATTGGAGTATCTTCTATTGCTGCTGTCAGTAGTGCTGGGTTTCTGGGCTGGGAATGGGATAAAATGAGCAAGTGATGTTCTTGTATCTCCAATAATTACTGAGTTTTCCTTTCATTCTTTGTGAGGATATTTATTGAAAGCCACTTGAAAGTCCCTGTAAATACCTCTTTTCTAATACCTCTTTTCTGTTGGCTATTGTATTAACAAGCTCACCGTATTTTGGTGGACTGGTGAAGAATGATTTTTTCCCCTCAAAATCCCTGTTGGCTTTTTATCAGTCTCATCACATTTAGCTAGATGATTTTTAGTACTCCCTGTAATTATAGTCTCAACTAATTTAGTTGATGCAGAATTAAATCTTGCAGGACTATAGTTTCCCAGATTAGTATAGATTTTTCTTAAAAACAGGGCAACATTTATTCTCTTTCAGTCCTTTGCAAGCTAACAGTTTTAATATGAGATTTCCTTTTATTATGGTTATTAACATCTCAAATACTTTTTGAATTAATCTCTAATTTTTATGTGATTGAGGTTTTCCAGATGTTTTCTGGAGACGCTTTTCTTGAAATACTGTCTTGGAGAGTGTGTCTCCATTGTAAGCAGTGATGGGCAGGCTGTTTTCTCTGCATTCCTAATCCGCATTTCGCGTTTTGCCAGCTAAGAGTATGCCCTCCAGAGCTGGGATATCTTTTCTGAGAGATTTCATAGGAGGACTTGCTTCCACCACTTACTTTATGTATGGTAAACATATTTAATATATAAACATCTCTTCAGTGGCCTTTCTGAGCACTTTTGCCACCAGGTCTTGTCACCAGATATCAAATACTGAAGTTCTCATTGGCAGATTTTAGTTCGAGTTTGGTTTTTTTTTCAAATTAATTTCTTTATTTTTAAGACCAGATTAGCATCTGCCAGTTTATGACATCTGCACATCTGATGTTCTGATGAACAGTTCTTTGCCAGTAATCTGTGTAAAGGCTCCTTCCAAAGCAATCAAATTACTTGAGAAACCAGATCTACTTGTACATCAAGCATAAATTAAAATATATCCCTTTGCAGCTCTGCTTGCTGAGCATGTGCTTCATCCCAGAGATGCCTCCTCTCCACACCCAGGAGTTGTTTCAGAGTTTTAAAAATCAGTGTTAATATCGGTCTAACTGAAGTTAGGTAAAGCAGAGGAGTCTGATAGCCATGTGGGCCAATGTAGAATTTGTCCTGCTGAAATTTGGAGAAGGGATTTGAGATAGAAAGAGGTGCCCATGTGGACTGAGGAAAGAGCCACACACACAGACAGCATTTGTGATCTGAAGGGCTTTCTGCCAGAAGCTTGTTCTTGATATCCTCGGTACGTGAAGTGCTTCCATTCTTTGTAGAGTGCTCCTGGGGGTGGTGCATGCAAGTACATCTGTGTAAAAACTAGAACTGTAAAACACAAAAAGTGGTCTTGTTTCCAGCTCTTTCCTCCGATAGAAAGAATCTTTGAAGTATTTCTTGGGCAACAAAGAGCAGTATCTTGAAGAAAAGTTCTGAGCCATTCTGGGGATTTCCATTTACCTTGCATTTTCTTCAAGGTGGAACAGAAATGTGGGCCACCACTATTTGGACACTGTAGTAGGAATTTGATGCTCTTACTTTGTTATTAGAGGAATGTAGTCTGTCAGAGAAACAAGTGCTGCATCTGGATTGTGACCTATTTTGGGGAGATCCAAGAAAATAATAGATATCATTAGGAAAGTTTTCTGCTAAAAACCCTGATCTGGTAGGTAAGCAGAGAGTCCTTGGAAGCTGCATTCACAGTCCTGCTTCATGCTCACTGTATTTCTGCTTCTAATGCAGACTGGAGTTTTGTAAGATGTAGGGATACAGATTTGCTTCTTCTGAGACAAAAGGTGCTTGTTCATCTTGTCTCTCTAGAAGTTCAGGAGCTGGAATTCCCTGGTCCAGCCAGCCAGCCAGGCTATCCATCTCTTTTTAAGCCAAGCTGGTTGTGAGAGCGTTGTGAAAGCTGCTTTGCATGGGGTTTTGTTCTTTGTTCCTGGAGCCCTCTGTAGAGGTCCCCTTGTCCAGGACTGCTGCATCCTTGAGGCTAACCAGCTTCTCAACAACGTGGATAAATAAATTTGTGAGGGCAAAATTTTTCTCTCACCTCACCACCTCCTTCTCAGCAGTAACCCAGATGCGAAGATATGCCCTGTAGGCAAGCGTGTCTACAACCAGTTGCATTTTTAGCTACATGAGTTTTCCAGCCTGTTCTTTCCATCTCCCTTGGGAATCCATGTGGTGTGGATAATACACTGGAGCCAGCACCTCCACTCTGAGCTGGCTGCTTGGCCTGTCACCCAGCACTGCACTACAGCCCCAGGTTGCAGCTGCTCTGCCCTGAGTCATGCTGCAACCTGGAGTCATTTGATGGGCTCCTGCTGTGCATGGGAGATGCAGGGCCCTGTGCTGGCCTGAGCTCAGTGCAGGGAGATCAGTGCTGGTTTTCTTGGAACATATCTGTAAGAGCCTTGCCCCTGTTTCCTGCCAGTGCCTTTGACTATGGCTGCCCAACACCTTCAGGTGTGTGGCTGGCCACCCCTCTCCTTCACTGCTGGCAGGGGTTTTCCTACACAGCTGGAGGCAGGGGGTAGAGGGTGACTATTGGAGCTGCAAAAAAGCTCTTTCGATGTGATGGGCTGCAATCCTGGTGCTGTGACAAATAACCCAGCTGCACTGGCTCTCTCTCTCCCTTTCTCTTTTATCCCATTACTCCCACCCTGGCTTTCTTACTCTCTCATCTTCTGTTAGGAAGCAAGCTTCCTTTCCTTGTTTCCTTTTGCCCTGCTTTTGTCCTTGTTGCACACAGGGAAGGAGAGCAGGCAAAGAGCCAGGACAGAGGCTTGTTACAGCTCGGGCTTCAAAACTCTTGTGTAAAATGCAGGAGAATGATGTGGGAGACTTGAGGCATACTCATGGGTGTTATTTGCAGCCTATATATGTGTGAGTGTGAGTGTTTTTGAGCTGGCAGTGTGCTGGGGGGAGCTCACTCACCTAGCACAAATTACATTTGCTTGTATGTGCCCACCCAGGAAAATGCGTTGGTACATGTGTATGAACACACATGCATCAAACTGTCAAGTCTCACACTGAGGGCAAGACTTGCACATTAGGCTTTCTCCTTACACTCCCCTAGGCCTGTGTTTCATGCACTTGCAGCACAGCACTCAGTCTGCCCCGACACATTCCCAAATGTGAGACACTCAGCCCATCCGATGATGTGACATGGCACTGCTTTGCACAGAGAGCGAAGATAGCTAATGAATGGCCTGGGTGTATGTGGTGTTCATGAATGTTTGTGGTATTGTTCCTTTTTGTCACGTACTTCAAGGTGTTTTGTGGAGTCCATCACCACAGGATCTTGTGCAGCTGAGTGCTGCAGACATAGGATTTGACCTTCAATGACTTCTGACACAGAAGCCAGAGGAATAAGGACACTTCATGCAGATTGGTGTCAGGCGTTAACAGGAGATGGGTGCACAGCTATTTTTTGTTATTGATCTGCTTAGGTTTTATTAATGTATCAGGGTAAATTTATATGAAGTTCATTAAATATTATTCAATATAGCTGTGTCCTTGGCAGGAGGCTTTTCTAGTGACAGTAATAAAGGGAGAATAAATCATTGTCAGTGAAGGATGTGGTGGCTGGTATATTCTTGAGGAGCAAAATGAACCGTTAAGAGCTGAAATACAGACCAGGTAAGTGGTTGGCAATGGGTTTTGTCATTTGGTAGTTGTATTTTGGCCACTGTGAGCACAGCTGGCAAGGCTTCTTTCACTTAGTTGCTCAAATGACTGTCACTGCAGACTTTGTTGGCAATGTAAGCAGTAAGACCCAAGACCTGACTGGACTGGAGGGATGTAATTTTCCCTTGTGCATGTCAAAGTGAGGTGAGGAAGATGAAGGATTGCCCACATACTGTCCTCCTCACTGCCGAGGAGAGATCTGTAATTTTGATTTTTAACAGACTCTTTTTTGGAGTTCCTGGAAGTTTCTGGGATGGTATCTGTGGTTTTCTTCTCATTTTAATTCACTGCACTTACGCTAAGAGTCTAACATAATGGTTGTAGTTGTGATTTTTGTCTTTTGACAAGGAGTTTCTGTGCATCATAGTGCAGAATCACAGTGACAAACCAGTGTTGCCCTATGGCCAGACATTTTATTCTGTGCAAGGATGGGCCAAAACCTAATGTGCTCTTACTGATTATGGTGCCTATACAAACAAGTGTTGAAGCCCTTTATATTCTGGAGCATCTTGTCCTGGTCTGGTTCAGATGCTTTAAATCCAGCCAGAGTCCTAATAGTGAGCTGACACGTTAGATGATGATGCCCAGAATCAAGAAAGGAGATCCTTGGTCTGCTTAAATATTGGACAAAAAAGATACATATATGGACATGTGCATGTAACAGACAGCAAAAGGGCTTGACTGACGTTCTGGTCTCTCTACAGGTGCACCTGCGCTCTGCTGAGCGCCTCCGGGAGTTGTGCTGCTCCAACCGAGGCACCTTCATCAAGGTGGGACAGCACCTGGGAGCGCTGGACTACCTCCTGCCTGAGGAGTACACCCGCACCCTCAAGGTGCTGCACAGCCAGGCCCCGCAGAGCACCAGGCAGGAGATTGAGCAAGTTATCCGTGAGGATCTGGGCAAAGAGGTAGGGGCAGCCATAACCTGTGTTGGCTTCTCAGGCCTCAGCAAGCCCTGGACAGCTAAAGGAAGGAAAACAGCAGGTAGAGGAAGGAAAAATGCTGTTTCTCAGTTATAAGAGATACCGAGGGGACATACTTCTTCCTTGCTTATGGGTGAAGGCCATGTGAATTTTCCCCTGTCCATCATTGGGCATTATTGGCAAGCTTTGGTGAGAAGATGATAGAGAACTAAGGGTGTGAAAGGTGCCAGATGAAAATGGCAGGACTCAGCAGAGCACTCTGTATGCCAAGATGAACAGGGTTGCTGGAGGTCAGGATGGAGGGCTGTCTGCCACACTGAGGAGTGGGAGCTGGAGGTATTGATGTTCAGGACAAAGATATATTGGCAGAGCTCTGTGAGGGATGACTACTCTCCCCTGGCTGCAGTAGACCAATTCCAGCTAGCACTGACAGCCCTTTACTTTCTCGAGCCCCTAATTAACCCCCAAAGAAAATAATAGCATAAATCACTTTTGGTGCTGCAGTCAGGTAACGCAGTAGCTCAGGAATCAGTGCCATCATTAACCCTCAGCAGCCCACAGCACTGATATCAGTAGGTAGGCAACTGTGTTCATTAGATATAAGGGAAGTAACCACAGTAAATTACACAGGGTGTTCTGCTACTTTGCATCTTGCTCTTTACAAGATGTCCCCTCACACTCTAGCCTAGGTTGAGGAGAGGCATTTCAAGGATCACAACTGACATGGTAAGGAGGGAAGCAGGAGGCAACAGTGTGCAAAGGTGATGCTAGCTAAAGTGTGCATGAGGGGGAGGAAGATAGAAGGTTGAAGAAGGGAGGCAATGTGTACATCTGTTGTTTCTCATATATAGAGGTTTTGGGGCTGTTTTGGTTCTGCCCTGTCTGACTTGTGTGGTAAGGAGGTGTGTGGGAAACATAAGGGAGGTGAAGTATTTGCACCTATAGGGTATAATATGGGCAGATTTGAATGGGGAGAGTCCGTCTATGTGTTGTTTAAGGGTCTACATATTGTCTAGCCAGGAATGATCATTAATATTTTCCTACAGTTTAATGGCAGGTTAAATGTCAGCCTCAGTCTGCACCATGCCCCCTCTATCAGCATTCCATTGTTGTAGCATGGCTGGTACCAGCTGTGTTTCATAGCTCAGTGTATAGATGGAGTAGAGCAGCCTGGCTGCTGCCTGCAGGCCTCTGCCTCCATGGGCTTCCATGTGGCAATCTCCCTTCCGCAGGAGCTGTGGAAAGCCACCCCAGAGTTAACCCATGTTAAATTGCCACACTAGCCACCTCTGGCACAGTTTGTGCTGTCTCTTAAAGGCTGAAGTAGGTGCTTGGAGGTGGGACCTTTTCTCTCAAGTGTATGTTCAGCTGCCACTGATAATCCCTGGTTTCTTTTTGCCTCTTGGGACTAGAGGAATGCTCCGTGCCTCATTGATTCCCAGTGAAGCAGCTCGAATGCAGTCTCCACAGCAATCTTACCTTGTAGCATTCACTTCCTTCACATGGGCAGTGCTGGGCAATATTTAATTTTAAAGTTACAGGGGGTGGGAGGGTAAAAAAAGGTAGAAATGGGAAGAAAATGATGGAGAGCAAATGGTGCCAAGAGAGCAATGATAAAAGAGATAAATGAAGAGAATAACATGTATAAAAATAAAGGACCTTGTAAAACTGGGCAGTTTTAAAAGCTGATGTAAATGCCCATATTAATAGTTACAAGGTACCAAGTCAAGATATTTAAAACCAGAAAGGATTTGGGAACCAAATGCACCAAAGCTATCATTGCTGGAGCCTAGAGGGTTTAATAGGGTTGCTTCAGGACCAAATTTAATTCCAGTGTAGCTAGATCCTCAGTATATTTTAAATATGATATACTTAGCTGAAATATAGGTGGCAGAGTGGCAAGGTGGAGTATCAGGGCAGAGAAGAGTGTAGAGAGGGATCCTGAAATTTTCCCTCCTAGGGCCAGCATCACATGTGGGAACTTGCAGATGAATTCAAATAGAAGAAGAAATGGCAATGAGGGAACCTTCTCAGGATGCCTAGGCCTAGTCCTGCTGCTCTCAAATTCAGTGGCAAGACTTCCAGTTCTCCCATCAGGCCCAAGTGCAGGGCACTTCAGATGAATCTTAAGTGTAGGCAAGAAGTAACTACATACAGCTTGGATCAGTGCAGAACAAATGGGAGAAAGAGCAACTGGAAATACAGAGATACCTAGGAAGGAATGTGACAAGCTGAAAATTAGGCAAGAGCTTGCAAAAGGGCAGGAAGATCAAAAAAAGCCAATTTCATGTACAGAAGCATTATATTTTCAGTCAATTAGAAATAGTCTGCTTTCTGATGTGACCTACTCCTGTGAATCTTATCACGGGCTTGGATGTTTGACAAATGTTTTGTGGGAAAACTGGCTTAAATGGAGACCATGCCAAAGGGATGGATGTTTGAGCAAAGACAGTGCATTTGTGAGGTGGATTTGTGGCAGTTCAACGTGACTGTCCTCCCCACACAAACTTACTTGATACCCTGCTGTTGGGGGGAATCTCCCATTTTAGGCCAGCATCATGGCTAGGTACTGGGAGTTGCAGCATGTAGCTCTGATGTAAAGGTGAATGGCATGTGTGCTGATTTGACACAGAAGGAGAAGCATCATATATGCTGACTAATGGGTTGTCCTATCCAACCCTATTTTAAGTCCAGGGCTAGTTTGTGTACCTATCAGGGGTCATTGTGATAAAAATAATCAGTAGTGAGCAAATGCTGGGTTTCTAATTTCAGCCACAGTGATTTGGATGAGTAATGGTGGGAGGTGATCATTCTCTTGAGTGTTGTATGCAAGAGGTTGAGGTGGGCGGGGTGGGATTGGCAGGGTAACACAAGTAGTAGCAGTGGGAGAGGTTGCACAAAGAAATCTTTGCTGTAACTCCTGGAAACAATCGCCAGTGAGATCACAGAGCAAGAATTTTTTGGGGACACAGTGGAGATACTGCAGGTTAGGCTTGTTCTGGGTGTATTCCTTGGAGCAGGTGGGAAAAGCTGTGTTCATAAGAATGGGTGTTAAGATCTGAATGAGTCTCTCCTACCTCAGTTTTTATCTTCCTTGCTTGAACAAGGTTCTGAAACTGAAAAGGTCTCAAGCGTGGAAAATGAAAGCAAGCTAAATGTGTATTTTCTCTGCAGAACTATTAATTAACACAGGGAGAGACAGCCAGTTCAGCTAACTGCTAACTCAACAAAGTGCATGCAGAGCCGAGCCAGACAACTTCTGGTGGATGCCACACGTTTAGGGAGAAAGACTGACAAGGAGCTCTGGAAAATAAAACTTTCAGTGTGGGTGCACCTTAAAAACACAAAATCTTTGTGCTTAGAAACTAGAAAAGGTGGAAGAAAATTTGACAGCATTGGAATTAGGGACATTTCCTCCCTCTGGTAGGTTTGTTGGAAAGGACTGTCATGTAGCCACAGGGATACTGGGGAGGTGATGCCACTCTGTTCTGGTTAAGGGCATTTCACAGCATCCCTTGTCGTAGGATGGAGTGGTTGCAGAAGGACTTGTCAGCTTTTACAACCCTGGTCTTTCAAATATCCTTCGTGCCGTTGCAATAGGGCACGAAACAAAGATGTTTGACTCCAGTCAGAAGGCAGTAGAAATCAGAAGGCTTTATTTACAATTCATTCAGCCCTTTTATAACATGCTGAGTTAAGAAGGCATGTTATTGGTCTATAGGACTGACACTTCTCTCATTGGCTAAGTAACAGAAATAGCAAACAACACCTGTTGTTATGGGAAAGGAATATTGCTTACACAAGGTTGTTTTGGGAAAAAGAAAACTGTTGAAAAGTTTCCCTTGGGAAGAGCTAGCAATTCTCAGGCTCAGAAAATATCAGGTCCACATTCGCGCCTTTCTGTTGCCTGGCTCTACTACTGTCCAGTGCATTCCCTAATATGAGTCTCACTTCTCTGCTGCTGCACAGTGCTGTTACAGTTTAAATACTTGTGTACTCTTCTCTATGCCAACACACACTTCTACCTCTTTCTAGTCCCAAAAAACCTTCTTGTATTGCACATCTCAGTAGGCCAGCTCTACTCACTGTATTACTTCTCCTGTGTACATCAGGATGTCACTTTTCAGAGTCTATTGCTCATCAGCTTCCAGCCCGTTCTTACTCATTGGCATTTTTTAGTCAACTTGCTGACCTTTTCCCTAAGACTTCTTATTCTCCCCCTTGATATGTTTGTATACTCCATGATCTACCCAGGTCTTAACTCATGTTGGAAGTAATTTTTCTTAGTGGGAGACACTCCCTTCCTCCCTGTCTGTCACTCTTTCCCTTCAGAAATATCCCAGTGCCTGCTCCTTTCTGGTAGGTTCCTGTTGGGCGGGTTCTCTAGTCATTGTTCCTGTCTCTGGTATGAGGTTGTTTGGGGATTAGGGCAAGGATAAAGTTAGCACCCCCCCAGCTAAGGGCAGTGTCTTTCCCATGTTGATGGGGTGCTTGTGTAGTGCAGCTGCCAGGTGCTCTGTGTCCAGGCTGTTGTTGCTTTGGGAGTGATGGGCTGGTGTAAGGCATGTGACTAGCCATGGGAGTGAGTGTCTCTCCTTGCCTCTTGACTTAGCTTCACATCTAACAATTGCTGAAACTATTGCAGAGAAGTAGAAATGGTTGAAGCTAAACAGTCTCAGGTATTATCAAATGAGGGATCCCAAGAAATCCTGACTGCAAGTATCCATATCTGTGTACATACTTATGCCATTGCTGGTTAGTTTGCTCTGCTCCAGGGAAGGCTGAGGCAAAACAGGCTCCATAGGGAGAGCACACCAGTGCTTGAAAGTTCTGCTTACAATGCTTGCTTTGTTCAAGGATGGGAGAAAGGGCTGGAGAGAGCTCAGATGTCAAGGCTTCTCTGCTGAAGCCAAATCATGTAAAGGGCTTAAACAGATGGAAAGATAGTAATTTGGAAGGATGTCATTCTAGCTCTGCTTTGTGGAAATGCAGGTAATGGGAAGTAGTTTCTAATTGCTTGATTACCCAGCAACTCCAAGGAGACCATCTTTTTCATCCACAGTTAATTGCAGCTTTTACAGGTTATTCAAGCACTATTTTGCCATTCGCAAGAAACCTCCTGCAGCCATACAGTAAAGAAGCTTGTTGATTGAGCAGGGCAGGATACATCAGTGGTTTGACCGTGATTTATAAACAAAGCACGTGTTGTAGAGGAACCTCCTGTGCTGTGATTTGTGAAGGAGGATGCATATCCACAGTGATGTTTGGAGGATTCAGCCTTGGATTCCTGCTGTTGTACCTGGCACAGCCCAGTGCTGTGCAAGTAAGAAACAGATACTCCTTGTCTGAGAACTCGTTGTCCTTGCAGCAAAACCATGGCTAAGAAGAATACTGCCCTTTGTCAAATGTAGAAACTAGACAATATAGAATTTTTGTCAAGTGTCTAAAGGGGAAAATGATGCCTAAAGATCTTTAGCTTTTTATATTTTTTTCACAGATTTGTAGCCTTGTAGATTGCTAATACATGACTGTAGCTCCTAGTACTTTTCCTACCCTTTCCGTCTACATTTTAGAATAAGCTAATCTTCTAACACATTCCCAAAATACTTTTAGTCTTACTTAAGAAAAGGACCACCAACAAGGACATTTTGTTTTCCAACCAGAATCTTAGGAGACACAACAAGAAGTGGGATAGAGAAGCCCCTTTCTATCCAATGTGACCAATTCCAATGGGGCAGTACCCAGGGAAAAATTACCTAACCAACTGCTCTTCTAATTGGACAATACTTAATAGGTATACTAATCAACTAACCCCATAAAAATTGTAGTATTACTGTACCATGTGTGGTTTTTTCCATATTGTGTACCTGAAGGTTTTCAAGTAAAGGTTTGCTATTAAATTATCATTCTAACATTGTTTGGGAAGGTTTGTTCTATTTCCAAGCAACACTTCAAATTGCTCCCTATCTTTGGCTTATGAGTGGTATTCTCCAATTTAGTACTCCAGCTAAAACCAACTGGAGGCACAAAAGGCAAAGATCATGGGTTGAGATAAGAACAATTTACTGGAAACAGCAATGGAATAAGAAAACAAACAATAACAGCAAGAATATTAACAATGAAAGGTATAAGACAGGTAAACAATTTACGTGAAAAGCCCCTGACAATAAACAGTACCTCACTGTTCTGTCCACCACTTTAACTGGATTGGAAGGAACCCCTTCTTCTAAGAGAAGGAGAGTGAAGTGGTATCAAGTAACTTTAGTGTCCTGGCCACACCCCTCCCAGTTACTGCAAAATATTAACCCTGTCCTGATTGGAAGTAGGGCACTCCCAAAGTTCCCCAAGTGTTTTTTTGGGTTAGATACATGAAATATTATTCATCTGTTGTTGAAATGTACCCATATACACCTGGGAATATGGTCACTGCAGTGATCTGCAGTCATGCTGCACCGCCATTTGACAAGGAGGGACAAAAATTGTATGCCCATGTGTACTGCTGTGGGAAAGATGGAGAATGAGACCACATCAAGGTGCTAATCCCCAGTGTAAGAGACTTCCCTGTCGTCATACTGTTAAGATAGTATGAGAAATAGGGGGAAGAGAAAAAATTCTTTTTACTCCTATTTCTGTATGAATTCTTGGTATAGTATGGCAGCCTCAGCTGTGCCAGTGACAGGGAGAGGGATGGACTTGATTCCCTGTCTTCTGGAATTGTTGATGAGCATTTTAAGCTCTGGCGAGACATATGCTTATTACTGATTTGCAGAATGATTCAAGTAATGCTCAGCCTTGTGGGAGAGGAGCTAGGCCTTCAGTAGGCTGTTGGGTATTACACTGCATGTCCTACAGCATCCAAGTTATTCCCAAGGAATTATGAGCCACTTTCTGTAGCTGGCTCCATATGGTGCTCTAGAGAAGATTAATTTACTGTGCTAGATTGCAAGGTCTTCATGTCATAATGAAGGTTGCTGCAGGTTCTGTTATGGCTCCAGAAAGCCTTTTCTCAGGTGGGCAGTGTTGTCTAACCCACCCAGGATGCAGGACACATGCCTGCTTCCTCCAGTGTTGTACAGCCTTGTGATTGAGTACTCTGCCCAAAAGCACTGATGTATGGCACAGTGCACTGTCCCTCTCGTGGTTGCTTGGGGCTGTGGACTGATGCAGAATGGTTTTGCTGAGCACCCAGGTCTCCTGTGGCTTGTGAACCTGGTTCTGTCCTAAAACACCATCTCCAGCAATGCTGTGCTGGGGTGGTCTGTGAAGTCCGTCATTGTTCATTACATCACTAACAGACTCAGGGCAACCAGATCTAGGTCAGCAAGAGCCTTTTTTGCCTGCTATGGGTGTTGTCAGTCACAGGAAATCTCCTTATTCTGCATTAACCTGTGTTACCCACCAGTGTGGAAGCTGAGCTGTGGTGGCCATTGCTCTGACAGTGTTAGGGGCTGGAAAGTGGGATGGGAAGATATGGCCCTTCTCCCACCACTCGGAGTCTCTTGCAGTACACCCGGCACGGCTTCCAAGCAGACGTCAATAGAAACCACATTTTTATTAAAACTGTAATGACGAATAAAAAAACTTCACATTTCTTTCAATAACTTGGGAAATAAAAAAGAGATTTTTATCATTTATGAAAAGGATTTTGGCCATAAAAAGGTAATTTAAAGAGTCTGAGATGGATGGCGAATAGCATTAATGTCACCCAGAACAAATGGTCCTGCATTACTCAACTGAAAGGCACAAGTGCCTGCCTGTGCAGGTCCCGCTGCTGCTGCAGCCTCTGCTGTGCTTGCCCTGCCTTGTCTCTGATAAGAGACCCCAGTCACTGGCAGATCCCAGTGTGGCTGCCTCTGCACCGAGCCCTTGTGTGGGCAGCAGCTGTCCAGAACTGCTGCTCCAAGGGCAGATGGGAAAAGCAGAGAGCTTTAGGTGGCTCAGGAAGTGAACCTTGCTTTGTTTCTTGTTGTTCCTGCTCACTCTGTACGCAAGCTCCAGTGTTACTGACCCTTACTGTCGTGCTGAGGACAGCCTGGTGTGTCCTTACTGCCAGGGGAGCTTTGGAAGAGAGTACTGCCTCTTTCCACGGGTTTTCTCTCCACTCAGAGCTCCTGGGAGAGTTTGGTTGGGTTCTGCTCATGGCAGCCTCTTACTGGGTACTCTAGGCCCCATAGTCTAAGAGAGGGAGGGTTTTGAGTATAGATTAGAGCATAATCTCCTTTGACTTCTTTCAAATTAGTAAGATTTACAGTATAGGAATTTGGATAGTAGATTTTCTGAAGGATTGTTTGGAGGGCCTTTTGTAAGGAAGAGAAAAACTTCGGATCAGAAAGTGCAATGGGGAATGGCCTGGTAGTAGTTCTGAATAGTTCTGAACTGGATGCTTAGTGACGTTTTTTGCCTTCAATTTACAAATTCTTTAGGTGCCTGGGGTGTATGACATACCTGCATGGAATTTGTTGGCTCAGTGTCTGTGCAGACAGTAAGCTGTGTTCAGTAGAATTTTCTCAGAGTTTTGATTACACCTGAAGTGTTACTCTGAAGAAGATACATCTTGGCTGACAGTACGCACGGCAGCTGTGTCAGGCTGTATTCAGTGTCCATGTCCTGCAGAGGTGGTGGATGTGCTGCACAGCAATGCTCGGGCCATTGACAGAAAACACTTCTCAGCATGTGGGTAACCCTTCCAATTCCAAACAATTACTGGAAATTGCAGTCTGCAGCTGGGATTAATAGTCTTCGTTCTTGCATATGGAGACTTTATTTTTTCAAATGTGTATTTCCTTTGCTCAGCAGTCTCCAGGCATTTCTGACACAGCAGGATCTGTGTAGGGGCAGAAACACTGAGCTGTTATGTTGAGGGATTGGCTTCTGTTTCAAAACCCACTGCTGATGCCCTCTGAAATATTCTTGATGCTCTGATCTGTCACAGGCTGGGTTTGCTATGCTTGATTTTTCTCTGAGGGAGTGAAGAATCCTGTCATCTGCCTGCCCAGTGATCTTTTAATGTCCTACTTGATGCTGCCTAGTTATTATCTCCTAATTTCTTTCAGGATTTTACATCTGCACAGTTACTTGGCTCTTGACCCATCAGAAACATGAAAACAGGATGCAGTGAGTCAGGCAACTTATGCCAATAAGTTATTTGTAGATGAAACAAATCACGTAAGATGAAATAAGGAATTACAGGGCCTGACCTTGACATATCTGTATTTTTCTAAAACACAGAATAGTCACACAGAATTTTTATGAATTTATAAGATATACGGTGATCTAATAGGTTTTGTTTTATGGCACTTCTGGGATCTGTCTGACAGGCAGCTCTTGATTCTATGGAAGGATGCTGAGCCATAAAAAACACTTCAACTCTGCCTGCAAGTTTTCTTCCCTGTGAAAAAATTGCTAGGAGCACTGGAAATTTTCCTTGTGAGAAGCGACACACTCAGCATACTTTTATGTTTTGAGGATTGAGGCAAAAATTGGGATCTAAGGTGTCTCAATGTTCTTTGCATCATTAGTGAGCAGTGTGTTTGTTCCTTATAGGCAGACCAGCGTGAGGAAGTTTTCTCACGTTACATTTGTGAACATTAGGCACATTTTACACTTATTTTCTTTAAGCTTTGTAGTATTTAGTTTTACAGGATATATGTAGTTCAGAGCCAAACCTCTGAAGCTGTCTGTGACAACTGAAGAAGTAAACTCACGTGACCTATTGCTTGTGCCAGGAGAGCTCAGCTGAAGCAAATCTACAAGTTTCTCCCTTACAAAGCTCACATAACTACTGCATCTCAAATTGGCAAGTTCTTGGAAAATGCTCTTCAGCACCAATCCTTCCAAATTTCAAATTATTAATAGAAAATTTACATTAGTTAGCTCATTTTGGATAATGAATGGAACTGAGGTGTTATCAGTTGTGCATGGAGAACAAAGCTAATTTTCTCAAGCACCTTATTGGATGTAGCTGATTGGTTTAGGTCTATTAACTGCTATTCCCATTTATCAAGAAAGGCTAGAAGGAGGCTAGAGCAATTAAAATTACCAGGGCTTGTTAAGAGGGGCTATAGTAAAGAAGTCTCTCCATGTAACTTTTCCTGCCTTGCCCTTTGTAAGCTGCTAATGTTTTAGCCCTGGTGGCCAAGAAAACCCATAAGTCAATGCCTCTTCTCCTGGTCCATCTTTTGTCCTTTGGACCCAATCTATTCCTCTTCTATATTTTTTTTTCCTTTTTGTTTGAAAGAGGTATGAGGCTGATTCTTAATGGGATATCCTGGCCAAGGCCTTTGCCAGTCCCTTGCAGCCATTAGAACCAGGTCAGGAATTACAGATTGGCTGCTCCAAGATAAACATTTGAGACAGTGGGTGGTTCTCAGTGAGTGAGCAGGAAGGAATGGAAAAGGTATGGAGCAGAGTGGTTCTGTAGGCATTGTCTCTCTAATTACTGCATATAGCACACTGATTACAATGTGTTGGACTGAGTGTCTCCAGTGACTTAGTATCTTGTACCTGATGAGGGAGAAAGTGCAGCCTGACCCCTCTGGGATACTCCCTCCTGACTTTGCTCTCCTCAGGACATGTCTGAAGTAGATCTTGGTACTTGGCCCCTCTTTGGTGAGGTTAATCTTGGGTTGTAATGAGGTGCTTTTTGAGATGGTTACAATAGATGGAATCCACCAAACTGTTTATCTGCATCCACAGAAGCCCAAATATTTTGAACTATAGGAAACAGAGCTACATACCAGTTAGTATTTAGAGGTCCTGTCCTGCTCCTGTTTCAGAGGCTGACTTTGTTGCTCCATTTTTGAGCTGCATCAGCCTGAGGGAAGGAAGAAAGGCCGTTGGATTCTGGCTTTAAATAGTGGGTTGGTAGATTGCTTGGAAATGCATGTGAATTAATCAAAATTATCTTCCAAGCTTTGTTTCTGTAGCCCACTTTTGTCCTGGTAACAACCGGTAGCAGTACACACTGGGGATGTCAGAGGAGAACTTCCATTCAAGCTGTTTCTTACTGTACCCTGGACTGTCAGCCCTTCCTTTTGCTGTACTTGTCACCCTGCAGTGGCAGCAGCAATGCTAGGCCTGTAAGTGTAGTTGATTTATGTTAACTGTTGAAACAATAATGTTTAATCTGTAAAGTGCTAATCTATTTTTTATGTTGATTATGAATAGGCCAGCTGTGCCTACTTTCCTATTCATAGAGTTTAGTGAACAAACCTATTTCACTGGCTGGGTTTGGAGGGTAATTTACATGAGAGCAGACACTGCTTTAAGGAAAGTAAATCAGCCGGGTTACACCAGTGAAGCAGGGATTTGGCAGCCCTGCACTGAGATCTGGGGGCAAGGAAAAAAACATGGGAGGAAGAGGAGAAAGACAGATAATAAATGAACTGTTGTAGGAGCAAACAGGTCAGAGCAGACATGTGAAAAGCAGGGGAAATATGGTCAGGAAAAGAAAGGAAAAATTGATATTCAGAGGAGAGATTGATGAGAAGGAAACAGGGCAGGATGTGGCTGGTTTAGCATAGGACTCCTCTTTGCAGAGAGCTTGGGACCCCATGGTTTGTATGACTGGTCATTAGGGAGGACCTAATGCATGGTGTCAGTGACACTATTGGCAAAGTCAGTTGTGGATTTAATTTGTTGTGCAGTTGTCTCTTTTGAGGGACTTTAATTGATCTCTGTACATTTTTTCCCCAAGAGTTGGCTGCAAAGGATACAAACTCCAGGGCCCCATCAATTCTACCTCATCTTCTGCTTAGTCCCTGCACCTTGGTCTCTGTGGTGTGGACTGCTGAAGAGCTGTGTCTTTCACATTGGCTTATCTGCCGTGTGTGCTGGTGTTTCAATATCCCATCAAGGCACAGTTAACACCAGTAACTGGCTTATGAGCTTTACATCTTTGGCAGAGCTTTACTACCTTTTAAGTATAATTCTTCTAAAGTAGTGACCTTATTATATCCCTTTCTTGATACGAGTTCAGTTCTGGCAGGGCTGCCCACATCTGCCAGACTGCATGTACTTCCAGGTCCACCTCAGACCCCTACTCCTACTTTCCCGTTCTATTAATCTGGGGCAGTGTTATGTGTCAGTAAGACTTCAGGCCTGCTCGTACCTGTGTGATTATAACCAAAGCCAGAGGAAAGGATATAACTGGGCAGAATCTGTCTGGGACTGGGCTTTGCACTCTGCATGTCATCATTGTACTGTGCCTCTGTTCACCCTGGTGACAGCTGTTGTGTTGTCCAATGCTGTTTCTGTCATTCCTGCTCTTTGTCCCAGGTGATGAAGATCATCAGAGGGCTGGAACACCACTCCTGTGAACACAGGATGAAAGAGTTGAGGTTGTTCAGCCTGGAGGAAGACTGGGGGAGACATCATAGCCCGTTTTAGTACCTAAAGAGAGTCTTTATAAGAGAGCCGGAGAGTAGTGTGGTAGTGATAGGACATGGGGGAATAACTTCAAACTGAAAGATAGGTTTAGGTTAGATATTAGGAAAAAATTCTAATTTTTCTGATTTCTGTGAAGGTTGTGAGGTATTGGAACAGGCTGCCAAGATAAATTGTGTCTTCCCCATTCCTAGATGTGTTTAAAGCCAGCCTGGATGGGGCTTTGAGCAACCTGGTTTAGTGGAAGGTATCACTGCCCATGGCAGGGAGGTTGGAACTAACTGATCTTTAAGGTCCCTTCCAACCCAAACCATTCTATGATACTATAAAACAAAATGCAGTACTGTCCTGCAGTACACACACTGAGGAACCCTCCACTCCTCCTGCACGCCCTGCCTCTGTGCACACACAAGCACTGTCCTGATCCTATTCTTCATTTGCCTCTCTGTGGATAGATTTTACCTACCATTCCCCATATAAGCTGTATACAAATGCCCTGCTCTATGCTTCCTTTTTAACTCTGTGCTCAAGCCTTGGCACAGTTTCACTTCCTAACCAAATCCTTGTACCCGACCTCTTCCAAACATCCCCTCATCACACTCTGTATAGTCACATAAAACTGCCCATACACATTCCCCCCCAACCCCCCTGCCTTGTCTTATACACTTCTTGAAGCCCCCAGGCTTTCAAAGCTGAATCAGAGGCATTTCGGATGAGGCACAGGTGATGTGTGTTCCTGGAGGTTCCCATATATCCTCAGGCTCTGGCAGCTGGTTATTTCTCACAGGACTGCTGCTGTTGTGCAGGCTTACTGCTGACAGGGCCCTTGGAGCATCTCTGCAGTCCTCTGTGAGCCTCCCCCTGCCTGGCTGTGACTAACATGGAGCTTGTTTATTGTGGCTTCTTGACCCTTTCCTACCCAGGTTTTAGCCAGTGCGTGGTGGGGGATGTGTTTATATCTGGAGTCAAAACAGTCTTGGAAGTTCATTTGCTTCTGGGTGTTTTCTTAAATCTAACCACCTTGCCTATGTGCCAACTGGCCCTATCTCTGTGGCATTTCGAGTGAAACTTCATTTTGGTACAGGTAGGAAGTTTTTTACATTGAGAACTACCAATGGCAACAGCTTCCCCAGGGATGTGGCAGAGATCTCGTCACTGGAGGTTTTCAAGATGTTACAATCTCTTCTAGGCTCCCTTTGCCATGAAAAGTTAAACCAGACCATCTTTTGACGTCCCTTCCAGCCAGAGCTGTTCTATGATTTGATGACTCTTTGCGAATGTTCTGTCTTTGCACCAGGCTGCTGGCATCTGTAGGGGTGATAAATCATTTGGGGATATGTCTTCAGCAATTCAGTCAAGGGGTTCATCGTGTTGGGGACCTTCACGTATCTTACTACATGTGTGGCTCAAGAGAAATGGAACTTCGAGGGGATGGGGGACAATTGTCTTTTTTTGACCTGTTATTTGTCATTTCACCAGGCACTTGATGTCTAGTACTAGATTTAGGCCTCTAAATGAGGTCAGTGTTGATGACAAGGTCAAGGCTGCAGGCATACTTGACAAAAAAGTTGGTGACATTCTCTGTTGTGATGAGAAAGGAGATGGAAGGGATGGTTTGACTGAGAAGATTAGGAACTGTGCTTTAACTTTGTTGAATGTGAAGAGAGATATGACTGTCTGAAAAAAGATGACTGAGAAACAGGCTGAAATTGTAGTTTGGCTAGAAGCAGGCTGATGTAGAATACAGAGCCAGAACTACAAGTCAGCAGAAAGGAAGTGGGAATTTTATGTGAGCTATTATCCAGATGCAGTGGTGGGGGTAGAGGTTGTGAGCAGAGCTTTGTGTAACAGCTCCAGAAAGCTGGGAAAGAGATAAGCCAGCTGCTCAGATATACTAAGAGAGTCATTAAAAGAGCAGAAGGCTGAGGAGACTCTTCCCCTTCCTTAGCAGCTCCTGGGATGTTCCTGCTCTGTTAGCACTTTCAGCTCTATTGCTTGGGAGCTGAAGAGCTGCAAAGAACACAGAAAGCCTTGAAGACTTTAATAGAGAGGGGCCAGTACTGCTCTACCTCAGCCATGGAATAAGAATCCCTTTGGGCAGATGCAGTAAAGAGTTGTCTTCTGCTGTGCTTCCACTGTGCACTGGGGTAACAAATGAGACCCTCTGTTAGCAGGGGGAGGAAAGAAAAAAAATGCTTTCAGTTAAAATACAAAAAGATGGCTGGGAGTAGAGTCATTGTGTGCTCTTGAAGGGCTGTGATTCCAGTCTGTCTGAACAACTGACAAGTGTGGTTCCATTCTCACAGACAGGAGAGATGCAGAGGAAGTAATATTTCCCCAAAAAGTCAGAGAGGAAAGAGTGGATTTAATAAGCGTTACTCAACTGGTAGAAAGATAAAAGAGCAAATTAAACAAAGCATTTGTATGTGCAAGGGAAGACCAGGGAAGCATCTGCCCCATAGTCTGCACTGTTGGAGTGAGTAAGTAGATCACAACTCACTATTTTCTTTTTCAGCATGATGGAATGGAAAGCAAACAGGATTATATATGTATACATACATCTTGGCTTTGCTTTGCTTTGGTCTGTGCATTTTGCATAGGCTATAAGGTACTTATGTCATGCAACATAGAGTGCACAGTGACATTGTTTACTGTACACATAAGAGAGACTGTAGCTTTACATCTTCCCTTTCCACACAAGCATAGTTGTTGGTGGAGTCTTGCTTGACCATTAGAATAAGGAAGCACTGGCTGCTGTTGGAGGACAGTCACCGACAGGCTGGGGTGTGGAAATGGTTTAGGGTATCAGGAAAATGACTAGATGCACAAGATGGTATATTCTGAGATGGAAGGAAGTGGGATGCTGAACAGGTCGCAGGTCATTGTGCTAATTAACTGCATCTGGAGACAGAAAATCAGCATTTTCTCAATCTCCACATCAGTGTTAGAGGGACTAGTAATCCCTTTGTTATCACTTGGGAATTCTGAGGAAATAGTTGATTCAGTCATGCAAGGTTCTTCCACCTTCCATCTTCTCCATAGGGAAGTGAACAGGACTTGCAGTTAAAAATTTCGATGTAGCTTCCAACAGCAAAATCTTTCCTTTGGTAATGGACATTTTTGAGAAGTAGAATTTCTTGGAATATAATTCTGCATATGAGGATATAGACATGGGGGAAAGCTCCCTGTGTGGAGTACTTTGACCAGGAATAATGTTTGCACACACATGGATGGATTGGATTGGATTGGATTGGATTGGATTAGATTAGATTAGATTAGATTAGATTAGAAACTTGTTTGGAGACATCCCAGCTTTGCTGATTTTTTTCTCTGATTTCATCTATATGCTTGTGCTACCAAAGTTGTTATGCTAGCCCTGCAGATGATGTCTGGACTCTGCTTTCTTACAATTTAGCTCGATATCTGCCTTACATCAGAAGTATATTGTGCAGTTTCTCTGCTTTCAGAGTGCTTTGTGAAACCAGCATCTGGACAAAGAGCAGCCAAATGAAACTAAATACGAAAGAGGCTGTGGGGAAATGCTGTTGGAAAACCTGTAGAACTCCCAGCTGTTGAAAGCACCTGTGGGTGCTGAGCTAATCTGCTAATTTTAGCGTCCTGTGTCTTTGGAAGGTAGTAGGACATCCAGTAGTTTAATTGGCGAAAGACATTTATCTCCTTGTACCAGCCAGGAGGATGTTCCTGAGCCAGTTATATTCCAGTCTGGCCATGATAATCCTTGCTTTTGTTAGGCTGAATATTGTTTGTTTGTGGGAGCCATGGGTAAGTGGCTCACCTTTTAGAGAGATGGGAGATGAGGTCCAACTCACACACAGAGTCTCAGAGACATACATCTGCTCTGTCTGCTCATTGCTCTTACTGCCTGTTGTAGCTGTCACCACTGAGATCCAGGTTTCGATCTGGCATGAGTGATAGTTTCAGACAGTTCTGCCATGTCTTAAGGATCTGAGTTACTCAGGAAAATAAATGAAGCTTCCATGGTGTGTCTGAGCACAGACTGTTATGCAGGAGTCATCAGGGATGGAATAAAAGGTGCTTTTCCTCAGGGTATAGCTCTGTAACAATTAAAGGTACTATAGCAAGTGAAGTGGACCGATACTGCTGCTGTACAGCTCAATGGATGGATGTGGTGAATACAAGAGTGGCTTCGTGTAGGCTTTTCCGCTGCTTGTCTAGCCAAAAGAGACTATAGAAAAAAGGATTGTAGATGAGCAGAACAGGAAGGAGCCAGGATCCTGGGTATCAGACAATGAGTGAGTGAGTGAGTGAGTGAGCAAATGTTGGTCTCTGGCTGAGGGGGATCAAGGACTCTTCCTTCAGCAGAGTTCATTTTCTGTAACACTAATGGCTTTGTAACTGAAAAATGCTGTTGGTTGGATCCCAGAGAAGATTCTCAGGGTTTTAGCAGGTAGTGGGCTGCAGAGGTCCAAAGTGGTATGAGATAGAAAAAACAGGAAAAAGTGAACTTCACACCCCATCTGAGTCACAACCCCTCTTCTAGAAGAAATTCTGATGGTTGATGGACAGCCCTGATTTTGTACTCTTGTTGTGAAACATTAGCAGTGATTCACCATTGGCAGGTGAAGTGACGTGTTTGTGGCTGTGTGTAGTAACTATTGTATATGTATTATACAGATAGGTTTTTAAAAGCAAAGTTAAAAGTTTGGTCCTTATAAATTAGACAAGGGCAGATTTCTAGCTGTGTTGACAGCCCTAATTCTGCTCATGGAAGCATGAGTGCTGTGACATGGTGTGGCCCAGCATCACATGGGATATCAAGGAGAAACAATGTTACACCGAAGCTCTTCCAAATTCTAGGCAGGCGCCTTATTGCATATCTCCCCCTGAAAAGAACCACCTTACTTTTCCATCCTGTACACTGAAAGATCCAGGGATTTTCTGTATTAAGCCATCAGTAATTGTTTCAGCACATGAGAATATACACATACCTTTACCAACTTTCATTTGGATGCAGCACATACCTCTCTATATAATATGAGCATGTATGTGTAAATGTAATATTAAGACCAGCAAATCCATTGAAAACAAAACCACTATTCTGTATACATCTAAAATATTATTAAAAATACTGAATTAATAAATTCATGTTCTTGACAGATGAATTTAGGAACCATCAATTAAGCTTGGCATTCATTAGGTGGAGAGAAGTCCAATCAGATTTCACTGACTCAACAAAGCCGCCTATAAATTGTGGGCTTTTTTGTTCTGACGTTTGATGAATTATTCTTCATAATCCACTGTCTACTGCGATAAATCTAATCTTTCAGTTTTTGCTGTCTTAATAATTCTCAGAGCAACACTGTGACATTTTGTTTTCGTAGAGGGGATAGAAAGGCTGGGACAATGGAAAAACCCCTCACTTGCTGTCTGGGAAGTATATTGCTCTACACCAAGGTAACATTTTTCTCACAGCTAGAACTCCAGTCTTGCAGACTTGCAGGGATCAGTGAGTCCTTGGCAGCCTGAGCCGTTTTGTGTATCTTGCTGAAAAGATGACCAGCCTAGGATGAGGTTCACATTCCTTAAACCAGGAAGGGCATTCACATTTCTGAGAGCAATAGCGTGCTAGTGTTGATAAAGTGAATTCTAAAAGTTCTGATGCCTTCTGTTGTTAGTGATCGTGCATCTCACTGCTCCCTAAGTTTGTCTTGAACAAACTGCTGACACATGGCCAACATTCATCACAGTGGCAGAGCAGAGCCACCACATCTCATGTAGAACGATGTTATATGGTGTTTGGGCTGGGGAGGGGCTCCATGACTTAGGCTTCTGCTCCAGACTAGCCTTTCTGGAGAGGGAAGAGAACTCAGTGAAGCAGGCAAGTTGAAACCAGGCAGTAATACTCCATCATTTGCTGCAGCACATGGATATAAAAAGGTTGAGATTAAGAGGCAATATATTTCAAAAGAAATTAGCTAGCAAGACATGCACATTTAACTTTTATGGTTTAGAGATTAAGATATCAGGCTGGAACTTGGGATATCTGGGTTAAATCCCAGCTCTGTCAAAGACTTCTCAGAACATGCTAGGCAGGTCATGTAAGGTAATACTTTCAAAAAGGACTCAGGATTTGGGAGCTTAAATCCAATTGATTTCCAGTATCTTCCTAAGTGTTTAAGGACAGGATTCACAAAAACTACTGAGGCATCCTGATGCCCAACATTGTGGCATCAGGTAGTAAGTGCTGCAGTCCTTGGGAAGAGCAGCTGTGCTTTGAGAAAGCAGTTCAGCATGTGAGGAAGGCTGACATCGGGGAACTCCTGGAAAGCATGAGTTTGTGCAGGCCCCATGGTGGCTGTGCACGTCATACCATGGCACTCTAGGCTTAATGTGGTCTCTTGGTGCAACCTCAGCACTAATACATACTAGTAAGAGTCTAAGTTGATAGATCCTGTTAGAGCTTTTATGTCAGTTTCTTGAGGTGTGAATACTAATACCAACAATCATGTATATTTTGCATATTTAAAATCAAATGAGCTTCATTCTTTAGAATTAAACAGTCAGGGCTATGTTTCCAGCAAGTGAATTACAGTGCACATTCATTTGCTGGTGGAGCATGTGCCCAATGGGGACCTGGCTGTGCAGAAGGAGCGAGGGAAACCACTGTGTGCAGGGACACCACTCACCTGTACGGCTGTAAACCTGCAGCTGGCTGTCCTGTTCCTTTGAAAGAGCAGCTCTAATGTTCCTTTTAAACCTTTATTAAACCTCTTGGGAAACTATGCTTGTTTCATCTCCTGCCAGGTTTACAGATGGTAACAGCGAGTTTGATGAGGCCATTTGAGACCAGCTGTAGCCTGGAAAAAACTTGAGAGTTCCTTAAGTCAGGTGGGCTCTAAGACTGTCCCATACTTTTGCTTGCTAATTATTCATCCTGGAAATTACAGGGTTTTTTAAGGGTGCTTGTGAGCACTAAGACCCTGAAGCCTGTTCCAAGAACTCCCTGCTTGCATTGTATGGGTGCAGCCACCTTCCCCTGGAAAGACCCCAGTCCCTGGCAGGCAGTTTGGGAACCAGGCTCACCTCTTCTCTGCTTCCATACTGCCTCTTGCTCACTTTTGCCTGTCTGGGACACACAGCCTGCAGCAGAGGCATTAGCTACCTCCAGCTAGCTAAGAAAAGACAATTCCATAATGAACGAGGGTCATTTGCTAAGTGGGGGGTCCTGGAGCCCAGCCATAATTGTGCTTCTGCTTTATCTCAGCCTCACACCTGCTCATGTAATGGCTCAGTTGTGATCTGCCCCCTCCCCCTGTGCATGCTCTGCCCTTCTCCTCCTGGGGTATCCATCAATTCTCTGGCTCTGTTGCAGTCCCTCACCTTGCTGTCCTTGTCTGCTGCCTGTGAACATGCACAAATTTGCCCTGGAATTGCAGAAGGGCCACTGGGCTGGCTCTACCAGACATGATTGCTGACCTGACTTCCATGTGCTAAGTAGCAAGTTTTTAAATGAAACTCTTCTATCCAAAATAACTCCTAGACGCAGCTTTCTTCAATTACGTTTCTTTAGAAAACTTAGTCACACGATAATGAGGTATATATTATTCCTGCCAGAAGGAACATGTGCAGCTCTTTTTTTCCCCTGCATGCATTCAGTACTGGTGAAAAAGGCTGGATTGACAGTGTAGGCAATTAAGAGGTTTTGAAATCCAGAGCAGATGGAATTTTATCCAATTTATATATGATCTTACTATAAATGTACCTTGCTGGATTCAAGCCAATGAAACTCCCAATTCTGTGTTTTTAACCTTTGGGGGATGTTACCCAGCCTTAGGACAGTTAGACTAGTAACCACTTTGTAAAGGGTACATCTCTCTGATACAAGGATGTAGGGTACTGAGAGAGTTGAAAAAAGTCTCAGCTCGACCTCATGTGTCAAGTTCTCTGTTTGCATTTTTTTCTTCCTTACAGCCCAGCAGGCTCTTGGCCACCTTAAATCTTTACCCTTAACAGATCCTCTCTTCAGGCAGTACATACACTTCACATAAAGGTAAAAATCCCTGTGTCTTGAACACATTTTCTCTTGAGACACAAATGCCAATAGGTTTGAATTATGGACCTGCTGTAATTAAAAACCACATAACTAGTTGTTTTTAAATGCAGTTGTTTTACTTAATTGATTTTGCCGCCAGGACCCAAGAGAATTAATTAAATAAATAAAATGCACCTTCCTAGTGAATTACTAGAGGCAGCTGAGTCTGTGTTGGTATCTAATTACTGCAAATGCTCCAGTTTGTTGTTAGCAGTAGTTTTCTGTAGAAGGGGCTGGGAGAAAAGGAGTAGGGTGGTGTGGGAGGGGGCTCATTCCTTGGCAGCTGCAGGAGGGAACAGGCTGCTCCTTGTAGGATTTTTCTTCCTTTTCAGCAAAAAGAGTATTGGTTTAAAGCTTTGCATGAAGACTTTGCTTAGAAGGTCTTTATTCATATTTAATTGCTAGGTTGTTGCAGCTTCCATCTTTAATTACCTTTTAAAAAGCAGGTTATAAAAATGCACTGACATTCTTTCTTTTTTGTTACTGCATAAATTACAGGCTTCTCAACTGCTCACTTGAAATCAGTAGAACCCGTGAGAACGGTAGGACAGGTTCCCTTTGCTGACTTCTGGAAACCTCAGAGCTTATGTTCACCTTGCCCTACAGAGCAGGACAAAAATCCTCATCTAGCATTACATGAACTATGCCTGAAGCCACATATCTGTGTTGGCCCTTCCTATGAGCTGACTGACTGTGTGGAGGGGCTTTGTCAGCTAGGCTGAAATCGCACTACCGTGGTTGTAGTGTTTGCAGAGCATGTACTGCCTGGTGCTGCCAAGAGGGTCTCTAGCAGGGTGCTGTGTTATGCAGGGCGGATGGGCCTTTACCCTCTCCCTTTGTCTCACCCATGTCTACTTTGGATTTTGCTTCCTGGCCCTCTCCCGGTAAATCTGTTTAATCTGCAACTTCCCTTGTAGTCTAGTCCTGAATTTCTCAGCCAGAGCTTCTAATAATTTCCTCTCCTGCTCGCCAAGTGCTTTGCTGTCCCTGAGTGGTGCTTTT
The DNA here is from genome assembly GCF_029207755.1 of Chamaea fasciata. NCBI lineage: Eukaryota > Metazoa > Chordata > Aves > Passeriformes > Sylviidae > Chamaea > Chamaea fasciata. The sequence goes on from NW_027094092.1 coordinate 41,303,619, forward strand.
TCTGAGTTGACAGCACTGGTTACTTTTACAGAAGGTGTGATGTACAAAGTCCATCACATTAAACGTATTTTTAGGCCAAGTTGTCAAGGTTAAAACAGCGATTTTTATCCCCCTGCCCTGAATGCAGCCCTTAACCACTGCTCCCAGTCATGTGCTGGCTTTCACCAAGTAAGCTAGCTGCTGCTGCTGTAATGCACAGGAATACACATTGTCAGGTTTCAGGGTGATGGTGGGTGGTATTAAATATCTGCAAAAGAAATACGTGCAAAGGAACAGCTGTTGGCTTCTGCAGCCAGGATGCTGACCATAATCACTCCAAACCATTTTCAGGACAGCCTGAAGAAGTCTCTCACATACTACCTGGGCACTTCATGTCCAAGATGAAACGTGCTACTGGGACTCTGTCACAGGTTTTCATAAACAGAGTATCTCCAGGGCACTTGCACGTTTGGTAGGCTTCACTCAGAGGCCAAACAATGACAAGGCTAAAAAAGGGGAGAGAAGAAGGATGAAAGGGCTGAGTCTGCCCAGCTTTGGCACATGAACTCTCTGGCCTGTGGGCAGGGCTTTCCTGAGAATAACCTCTGTTACCCCAAGCTGATGCCTCTTTCTCTTCTCTTGGCAGATAAAAGAGCTCTTTATAAGTTTTGAGGACACTCCCTTGGGAGCAGCATCACTAGCCCAGGTACACAAAGCAGTGCTGCAGGATGGGAGAACGGTGGCAGTGAAAATCCAGCACCCCAAGGTCCAAGCTCAGAGCTCCAAGGATATTTTGCTCATGGAGGTAAAACTACCTGTTGACTTCAACTTGCAGAAAAATTTCCATTGAAGCATATGGGGACCATATTCACCCATGGTGTGAGCATGTATAACAACACCAACCTGAGGCTGTGAAACCTCCACAGAGATCAATGCTGTCTTGCAGGATTAATACAGAAAATTGGTGAGGATTGCAGTGCTGGTGATTGTGTGGACGGAGAGACTGAACAAAAGGGTAAGAGGGAAGGAGGGCAGAAGGAGAAGACAGGTAAAGATAAATGACATCAGAGTAAGTCCATATAATATTTAAGAAATAGAGAGTGAGTCCTGAAGTCTCTTTTCACCCTGTGTGCCCATTAACTGGTCTCAGTTCTCTTGTCGTCAGGGCTGTGTGGCCAAGGAAAATCATTGTCCATTATTTGCATGGTTTTTTCAATTAAATTCTAGTGTGGATTCAACAGTGGATGAGGTTACTGTGATTCAGTTTTGTTTCTTCATCAGCTCCTTAATGCTGAACTGATTCATGGTAGAAACAAAAACACTGAAATATGCAGCAGGTTACCTAACAGGAGCACAAATGAGGGATTCAGCTAGGAAAAAAGTTTCAACGCCTAGCTCCTGTTCCTCTTCTGAATGGTGGTTACCACTCCTATTTTCCAGTGCAGTGCTGTGGCTTTTCCCAAACTTCTAAGTCTAGCCATGGAAAGGAGGAAATGGAGAAAAACTGCAGCACTGTACTGCATTGCAACAGACAAAAATGCCAATGATATGGTATAGAACAGGAAATGGACACAGGGCTGAGGTGGAGGAGATGGGAAGGATTAGGTCTGTAAGTGGCAGCACTAAAGCTTTGTGCTCTCCTTCTAAAGCATACCTAGATATAGGTCTAGATATGTCTATGTATACAGTAAATACACATTATTGGCAGACAGGTAGGTCCATGGAAATAAAGAGGGGAAGCGTAAGCTGAGGAGTTCTGATGGGTGTTTGGAGGATATTGCTGATGCAGCAACACAGTTCTCCATCACAGAGGATCAGAAATCAAAGGTTCTGCCAGGAACCACTCAGAATACGACATAACTAAAGCTTCTCTAGGCAGTTAAAATACCCTGCCTTGAGCAATCCTGGCTAGTCTGCATAGTAGCACAGCTGGTTCCAGCTGGGGCACATTAGTTTGCAGCTGAGTATTTAATTTGAACTCATACTGAAAGAAATTTTTGGGTTCCAAAGAGATGTCCCAATAAGATAGGATCTGTCTGTTTCAGTGCTGGTTTGAGAACACAGAACTGTTTGAACTGGCTTTGGGTCCAGCTGTAGATTTGAATTTGATTCAGATTTTCTCCAGGGCTCACTGCAGTGGTCTGCCCAGTAAATTTGTTTCAGTGAGTCATCACGTGTGCAGCAGTTCTCAGGGGGCCTATGACATCCTTCACTCCCTCCCAAAACAAGGTGGCAGAAAAAGAGCAGTAAAGGATTAAGGATGAGCAGGTAATGAAAGAGTATGGGATCAAGGTAATAAGAGGATTCTGTGTGAATGAGCCAAAACCGGTATTTACCTTGGCACATTTGCCCTTCTAATAGTGGATATCACAGAAACATACTTCCTCATGCCACATTGCTGTGATTGCTGATGATACTGGTAAGAGACGTTTAAACAAATTATTTTGGAATGATTCCTGTCTTTTCTGGTTTTAAACTATTCCTCCTGGAAAACTTGAAACTAAACCAGTTTATTTTCTTTTGGTAGTTTAGTACTGTCCTTGTACAGACAATGTAGTTTACCATCCACGTGTTGTATATACACAGGTATTGGGAAAGTAGCTCAGAAGGTGACATGTGCAGTTTTGTTTTTGAAAGGTCTCTCTTCTGGAGTCTTGGCTTACATGCATCATTGTATCCTTGTGTGGGACTGTTTTTGTGTAGACTGCGTAGAAAGCCGTATCACATGTGCTAGTGTTCTGGTCCTTTAAGAATCAAACAGACATTGCAGCTAGGTAAAGAGGTTAATTTAAATATTGATAGAGATGGTCTTATTTAGGGACTGATGGGAAGGAATCTGAACAAGAAAAGGTAGCTGGAAAATTCCTAAATTCACTTGAGGTTTCATAGCATCGATGCTAACTCTTTAAAAATCAGTACAGCATCTGATAAACCCAGAGAGAGATACCTCACTGCTCTCTATGTATCAATAGTTATTTCAAGACAATATGTAAGATGTCAGAAAAGGGATAGGTGAAATACTTGTTAGGGTGTCCCTGCTGATGGTCAAGTTGGCAAATGGATTGAAAAGAGCGTTTGAAGAAAGTGAAAAAATGCATGAATTTTCTCATGTCAGGCACCAATGAAATAATCTTCAAGACCCTATGAAGTTTATGTTCATGTTCATGAAGATCGCTGGTTACATTTCATTTGGGTGACATAAATTTGAAAGGATTTATGCCTGTAGATATAACAGTAAAAAATACAATTCAATCGTGTCTGGAACCTGGTGATTACATTTTTAAAGGAACATTGAGTTTGCAACTGACATTTAGATAAGAGAAGTTGAGATGGGGTGGAGAACAAATGTTGTCACACAACTGAACAGGAGCAGTGATGGTTCATAAATTTATTTTTGTCATACATTTCAATGATAGCGGCTTCCTGTGTGTACTTTAAATGTTCCTCCTGCAGTGCAGGAGTCCCCACCTCGGTGGTGGAGATCGGGAAAGGAAACTGTGCAGTAACACACATTTAAAAGCCCATTTCTGTTTCCAGATAATTGTGCAGAACAGGTGAAATAAAGACAGCAAGTACATTCTGTTTTTATGGGTTTTTTACTTATTTTATGACTCAGTTAGTTAAAAACAGCCAAACAAATTAATTTCCTTAAGGTGTGGTCCAAATTGTGAGCTTATGGAAATTTGCGGCTCTGGTGGAGAAACTGTCCCTTTGTTTGAATAGAAAGTGTACTTGGCTACTGTGCAGCTTTGATTATGCTATCCAATTGTTGAATGTTGATTCACTCACCCCTTAAATGTTGCTTCAATCAAATATTTCAATGAACCTTTTGGCTGGGCTTTTCAAGGTGCTGTGTCACTGTATATCTATTCCCTTTAAGAAGAGTAGCATTCCATGTGGTGGATATATGATACTTGGCAAATACCTCCTCAGCCATATAAGGAAGGCTTTGCCTGATGCTGAAGAGGAACTTGCCCTCTGATCCCCACCAGAAGTGGTATTTGAAGATCTGTAGCCTACTAACCGTATCCAAACTCCACTGTTTTCTTTGAACTGCCCAGAGGATTTTCTGTCCTCAGCAGTGGAAGAAGTAACATAGAGGTGACAAGTCTTACTTTGGATCTTCCTCATCTACATTGTCTGAAAGCTCTTCAAATGAAGCCAAAGAATGACTTGCAGAATTATAGGACTCAGAAGATAATTGCTCCAGGGCAACACCCTTGGTGAGATCTGGCCACGTGGTCTCTTCTCCAGCGCTTTGTTCTCTTACTTCTAGGCAGCAACCAGCTGGCCTCCCTTTGATGTGTGTGCCATCATTTAACTCCTAGATGTGCCTTCCTCTGTGGAAGTAGAGGCCAGAAATTGTGGTACATGACCCATGCATGACACTGTGTTGTGTTGTGATACTACAGGAACCCTAAAAGTACTTGTTTTTTTTATCTGTGAGTTATATGGAATAATCCTATCAAAACAGCACTGTGTGTAGCTGTGCGGCTTTGGAGCCAGGATGCAACTGATTGTCTGTTTCCTTGTTCTCAGGTTCTCCTCTTGGTTGTGAAGCAGATTTTTCCAGATTTTGAGTTCATGTGGCTGGTGGAAGAAGCTAAGAAGAATCTGCCCTTAGAGCTGGATTTCCTCAATGAAGGCAGAAATGCTGAGAAGGTTGCTCATATGCTCAAAAACTTTGACTTCCTGAAGGTGAGGACACACATATTTCTGTGTACGTGCATTAGTAGTATCCCTTACTGCGTCTTATGCCCCTCTTCACCAAGGGGAGGAACCATAAGGAGGGAGAATGGAGTTCAGCCCCTCTATGTTGTTCATCCTAGACAACTCTGCTGATATAGACCAGAAAATGCTCTGAGACGTGCTTTCTTCTTGTTTGTTTCCTACTGAATGCACTCTATTAGGTCAGGAGTGGTGGCTTGCGACCAGCAGTCTTTGGAGCCTCCTGCCTTTGGAGCCTGCAGCCTTTGGAGCCTACTCATTTTCCCAAGTTTTTTTTCTGAACTTCATTTTTCTTTTCTTTCTGAACTTGTTCAGAGACTGTGGATTTGCCATTCTTTGCTGAGCGATCTGATGTGCCTTTTCTTGGGCTCTCTCAACTGAGGGGAAGAAATGGACATAGAACAGAAAAGCTAGACTGACACTGATGATGTCAAGTAGTATTGAGGACACCTTGTATCTCAGGAAAAAGCATATTCACATGAGTCCTTCCTACTGCAAAAGACCACATTCTCATTCTAGAATTGGATATTTATCCTTCATACACATCTAAGGCTAATGCATTCATGTTACCTTCATAGAGAAACCTAATTGCACCCATGTGTGGTCTTCCCCACTGATACTTTACCCCCAGGTCCCCTGCCACACACTTAGGTCACTGACAAATGTCTCAAGTACAACCAGACATGTACACATCTTTTTCTTGGAAACACATAAGGTCACAGCTTCAAAGTCACCCATTCAGAAATCTTTTGCTGCCATGCAAGAGACATGAGCCTCCAGTGTGTGCTTTCTGGAAGCACAGTATGTGTGTTTCCAGACTGGGCACACACTGATGTGACTGTGCCCATGGCACATACAAAAAGGCAGCGAAAAATGCATCCTGCTGTGGACCCTCCTGCATACACAGTTCCAAATGAGCTGGTCAGCTCCTGTTTATGCAGAAGTCCCAAGACAGAAGTGACAGAGGTCTGAAATAAGGAGGAGTTTTTGTTAGGCTTCACAGGCTGGTATATCCATTTTTCCTTGCTTCTTCCATGTAAGGGCTATAATTCCATGTTGCCTAATGCTAGCTTTGGAATCTTTTTGGAGCCCAGTGGTAGCAGTGGCCTTCCCACAGGCACAGATAGCTAAGAGCCACCACATGGAAGGCCAGAGGCCAGTGGTTTTGCTGAGTGGATGCTTATCAGAAGTGATGCACCTTAGACCGTGTATCCATTGCAGCGGCAAGTAGCATACTGTGAAGTAAATCCCCATGGAGATGGCAAATCAGCTCCTTGCTAGGGTAAGGAGCTATCATGATACCAGTATGGGTAACAATAACAAATGACTTGAGATGGCTAAATAATGGATCCTCCTATCTGACCTGCCAATTCAGAGACGTGTTCATCACCTAAAAGCAACAGAAGAATTGGCCTCCTGTATCATAAATTTTCCCAAACATGCTAGAAAGCTGTGAAGCAGATTTTGTGCTGTGAACCTGTTTGAGCTTTTAAAGCCAGAGATAAATTATTTCCACACACAAGCATTAGAGCCAAACATCTGTGAGTAATTAAGAAAATCACTGAAGAATTTGGCTGTGATTGAGAGAGGCATCTTCGACAGCATGAATAGTGCTTTACAAGCCCACTGACTTGCCCGTGTAAATCCTGAGACAAGAATGAGTGTCATCAGAAGTGATCTAAAGGATCAGTGAGCTAGATGGGATGGGGAACTGTTAGTTTTGGAGTTTGGAGGCTTTCTCAGCAATCTAACTGCAAAGAATTCAGGTAAGCTGGGAAGGCTGTGAGTGTCTGAATCCCCCTTGCTGTTAGTGGATCTATGACATCAAAGTCTAAGCAGTGTTCGCGTGCAAAGTGTACTAGGAGTGTTGAATGATGGGACTGAGAGATGTTGAAATTGCTCAGCAAAGGAGCCTTTGATCTAAAGTGGCACACACGTGGGGGCATAGAAGTGCTCTCTCTGGGACAGGAAAAGGAGGGAAGCAGATAGTTTGTAAGGGACTGGGATATTGTCAATAGTTAAAAGCAACAAATGCTGCTTGTTCAGGAGCTATGATGAGCTCCAGTGGCCTGGCTGGTCATCCCCAGGTTTTGGTCAGTTGATGGACAACACCTCTTACTGCTTTGTGTCCTGCCCCAAGGTGCTGGTCCTGAGTCCATGGCCGAATCAGAAGGGTGAGGAGAGGTGACTGCACAGCTGGCTTACTATTTGCATGATCCAAAATTATTATCTCTTTATTGGGGCACAGTAATGAGAGCGGGCAGAGTTCCCTTACGTCTTTGCTAAAATGTACATGTGTGGTTTCACCTACGTGCAAAAGCAGATTTGGGCAGATTGAGGGTTTGGTCAGCACAGTAGCATAAGGAATTTTGAAGGGGAATTCAGCAAAATGGCTCTTGACAATAGGGACTTCAGCATGAGAGGAATTTTTCTGGGGATGGAGGCTGGAAAATGGGGAGCCAGCCTGAGCCTTTTGTCACTGCCTCCCTGGATGATACCAGACCTCTTCTCTGGTACCTCACTCAGCTTGATTACCATAGCTTGAATGAAAAGTGCTTTGACATTTTATGCTCGTTACTGTGTTGTTGGCAATAAGATAGTTAAGGTTCTCAGGGTTTCTGTGACAAGTCCCTTATTTGTGACACTTGATTTTTCTCCCAGTTCAATTGTAGATGGCCTAAGTATGCAGGGTTTGTCAGCTCAAAGGCGTTCGTGTTCCAAGGGGCACTGCAGAGATACAATTTATGACGATGGCTTGTAATTTTTAAAGCTGCATAAGTGGACTCTGTGCATAGCAAACAATGCAGTTCCTGTCTAAAGGAGCTGAGTGGATGATTCAGAAACTTGTGACAGGTACTAGTTAAACAGCCCAACTAGAGGAGCTGCAGAGCAGGTAGGAAAGGTATCTCAGACATCACTAGGAATGGGAGGTGGTCAGAATCCTGTAGAGCATGGTCAGAAATGTTGCATGAGATCAGATCCTACTGTAGTTGAATTAGTGTATTATCCTTGTTCACATTGTTGCTGTCCTGTGGAAGAGGCTGATAGATGGATTTACCTCCCTTGTGCTCATCAAAAAAGCCAAGTCCTCACTTCAGTTGCTTCCGTTTTTACTCCTTTTCTGGGATTTGTGAGATATATTCTCCTTCCTTTCCCAAGCTGTTGCCTGACCTTCCCCATCTGTTTCTGTTTCAGGTCCCCAGGATCTACTGGGATCTCTCAACAAGGCGTGTCCTTCTCATGGAGTTTATGGAAGGGGGACAAGTGAATGACAGGGCCTATATGGAGAGGAATGGCATCAACGTCAATGAGGTATTTTCTCAGCCGTCTCTGTATCGGGCATGCTGAGCAATGCAAAGCTGATTTTGACCTTGATGCAAAATGGAGGCGGACAGGATGGGACGGGACAGAAGAGTAAGCACACACGGACGTGAACAGAGCAGTCAATCTGAGAGATTTCTGTTCTTGTGTACTTTGGAAAAGTACATAATCCCTTTTGAGAACACTCTGCTGTAGGCTGCAGAGCTAGGGAGATCTTCAGGGAGACATAGGGAAAGATGACCATGCTCTTACATTAAAGACACCCATAGTTTGTTCCAACATGGAAGTTCCTGTTACCCTAAGGGAATAACTTCCATTTCTGATTATTTTTATCTCATGGACTTTGCTATTAAGAGAGATTTGAAAAGTTTTTGTCTGTAGCAAAATGTGGTCAGCTCCGTTCATCTGGACAGGTCAACTGGACCAAAGTGAGAGAGTTGTTTCTTTGAGTGACTTTATCCTCTACTTCTGCTATAGGCAGAGGTAAAATCTAGCCCACATGCTCAGATAGAAGAGTGAATATTCCTCAAGTCTTGAGATAGTCAGAAGGGCTTGTTTTGATGCATTAACAGAAGGGCTCTTGAGCAATATGCACATTTAGATTTTGAGGTAGGCTTCCTCATAGATCTCAGACAGCAGATGCATTTTGAGATTGAGGTAGTTAGCACAGTGTAGCTCCTTGGGATTTTCTCTGAATTTTCTCAGACTGCTGGAGGTAGCAAAGTTGTAGAGAAAGAGCTAATTTCAGTTTTTCTAACTTACAGAGGCTTTTGCTTGTGGTAGGAGCAATGTAGGGTGAAAGTTTCTGCTAATTTTTTTGTTAATTCATGCCTTTGGGAAGGTTGTTTTGTGATGACTTGGTGCAATATGTTCCATGCAGCAGTGAAATCATGTACTTTCCTGAGTCTGAGCTGGTCTCTAAATAATAGCTAAGAAGTAATTTTTAAAAAGTTATCAACAGACTTGTACTACTGCAAAGGAAAAGCCTCAGAGAGTTCCAGCCATCTATCAGGTAGAGGATGTTCCTCAGCTCAGTGGTAGGACTGAATTTTCTTTCTTTCTTTTCTCTCCCCACCACCTGAAATTAGTAATTAACTTTTACTGATTGCTAACAAAGCAAGGTAGAAAGGAGGGAATACTGAGCCTGACAGAATCATGTGATGGGTAAAGAGGTCTGATATTATGGCCACAGTAAGATGAGGTAGGGGCAGTGCACACCCTAGACTTCTCCTGCAGCAAGGTGCAGCAAGTGGGGACAAATATTGCCTAGGTTAATTATTGGCTGCTGCTGTTTTTGCCCTGGGTAAGGGACTGCATGGCATGGTGGAGAGATGAGCAAAAGGCAGCAGACACTGAAAAGAGTGTGAGGAGGGGGTGGCAGCCCAGGTTTCAAAACTGTGACCTGGCTTATAATATGACAGCAATCTTGGCTTTCAAGAGATGCATTAGCTCCATATAAATCACCCAAATATATTTATTTTATCAATCCCTCTATTATTTTACTCCTTTTTGTTTTATGGTGTGGAGGAAGAGGAGTCTTCACGAAGCAGGATTTCTCTTTTGTGACAATGCAGCCTTGAAAAGCAAGCTGAGCCTCTCTCCTCTAAATGGAAAGGATCCCTGAGGTGAAAGCTCCCTTCAAACCAGGTTACTGACATTTACTTAATACCGTCTGTAGCAGGATTATCATTAAAGCTGCCCAAAAGCACATTAATCTCTCTGGATCCGTCCAAGTGCTGGATTGTAATGGCATTTAATCAGAGAAGGCTTTGATTTCTAAAGACAAGTGCAAACATTGAAATATCTGCCTGTGGAACAGTTACTTATTCATGTACAAGTGTACTTGTACACTGTAGTGTAGCTGAGGAGGAACATGCAACTAGGATATTGACAGTGAAAGGGAAATCTGGAGAGTAGTGTTACCAAGAATGAGCTGGCAGGAATTTTAAGGGAAGACTAGAACACGGCAGGGCTAAGAAGGGGTCATATGTAAAGTGGGCTCTTCCTATTTTTAAACACAATAACATTTGCAGTCTTGGTTGGGAAGGTATATTTGAAAGAAGTAGAGCAGGAAAGAGAGAAAAATTAGACTGAGGGGCTCTCAAGGGGTTTGTAGCATACTGTATACAGGAGGAAAGGAAGGGCAACAAGGCTACTTAGAGTATGGATTTTCAAAGAAGATCCCAAATGATACAAATGTTCATTTTGCATCCATTCTGATTATACCTGATTCATTTAGAGAGATCTTATTTGTATACAAACCTTAACGTTACCTTTGGTCTACTACATGAGTTCTCTGTGTCCTTCCTTGTGAGTTCTCTGCCTGTCTCTGCAGAGGCTGCTGTATCAGCAGGTTCTAGCACATGTGGAGCTTCCAGATGTGCTCATGGCATGTGCTGTACTGCCTCAAACTAAACAGCCAGCTCAGGTAGCCAAGTGAAGAGTGCCCATGATCAGTCTGATTAGGATTTGAGTCAAGGAAAGGAAACAATGCCATGTACTTCAGCTTACTAAGAGCCTGGTCACGAGCCGTGGTTGATTCAGAAGTCAAAAACGTGTTTTGTCCAGCTGAAAATTGAAAGCAGACAGCTAAGGTACTTAAGATGAGCTACTGTGCACAATTATTGCCATCTGTTACTCCGTCCTACTATGGCTTTTTGCTTCTTTCTATTACTAAATGGGTTCTACACTGAAACGGTAACTCTTAGCTTGATAAAGAGCCCAGCACCTTCCTGTTTTTGACAGCTTTGCAACTTGAAATATGCTTTCAGTGTGGGATTTACCCTTCTGCCAAGAGCCAGGAGCTGTAGCTGTGTAGCTGCTAAAATTTAAGTGGGATTTCCCAGTGTGGGATCCTTTTGTCAGCAGTGGAAACCTCTCATGTCTCAAGTATTTGTGCTTATAACTCTCAAGTGTTAGATGAATCGGAGCATGGAAAAGAACACTGTTTCGGGGGGAAATGGCTATTCTTGCTCTTTGCACTTACTGAGTTAGTCTGGGGAGAGGTTTCTTTGCACATTCTCCTACTTTTCATCTTGTCTGAAGCTTAGAGAAATTCACAAGGCACTTACAAGCAGGAGTAGTCACTTCCAGTATTTTCAGCTTTTGAACTGTGCACGGACACCAGGTAAAAGAGTTAAATTACACACAGATCTGTTTCTTACTGAAAGTAGGTATTGAGCATGAATGTCAATCAATTGCTTAAGTCCCAACAAGATGCGTTACATTAAATCCAAGGAAATAAAACTGCATTTAGAGCCAAGGGAAATGATCCCCATGGTCATTTCGGTTCTGACAGGGATGCAAGAAACAATAAAAAATACGACTAGTCTTCTCTAGCTGTGTGCTTTTGAGAATCTGGGCAAACTTTACGAGTTAGTGCCTCAGTTCCCTGGGTGGATGAGTCAGAGTATTTCTCCCCACTTACATGCCATGGAAGATGGAGCATTGAGCATGAAAATAATTTCCTGAGTCCCCAACAGAGAGTACAGGGCATGCTTGGAGTGCACTCCAGGAGTCCTAAAAACTATTCCTGTATCTTAATGATATCAAGTGTGTTCAGACATCATCTTGCTGTGATGCTAGATCACTGCATAGTAATAGTACTGCCTAACAAAGCACTTTTGAGCCTCGCAACTGGATCACAGAGGACAGAGTGTGAATCAGATCTCTTGTGTGACCACCCTAATCTACTATGGATAAGAGCCATTTCAGAGCAGAGGCAGAGAAGGCTTCAAATTGTGGCTATTCTCCATCCACACCCTTTGCTAATTTGACACCAGTTTAATTGGGCAGAATTGCCCTAGCAGGATTAAACAAAACCTTAGACAATGGCTGTAATAACAGCACAGAAAGCAAGCAAAAACCCAATACAGTCTTCAATCCAATTAACCTTCGATTAAGGTTCCAAAATCAATGCTATTATTTTGGCCGGAGGAGGTAATATTGAGCCCTGAGAAATGAGCTGCACAACGACCTTTACTTTTAATGAGATCAATAGAAGTTAGTGTCGCCGTCTCTTAAAATAATTGGCAAATATTACAGCCAAATTAAGGCCAGAGACTAGTATCTGCTTCTGATCTAAAGAGACAGTCACAGATGGAGGTGGGATGAGAAGGGATGATGCACTATCAGGCAGTTTCATCTAGGACTTATCAGGGGCAGGCAGTGAGATCATCTCTATAGGACCGTGACACAGTATTTTTTCTGTGCTTTTCTTCTTCATGTCAGTTAGAGGCATGGAGCCAGAATCACTCCAGCTTGCTCACAAGTCCAGGAAAGTATCAGTGACTTTCCCCAGCAAACCCAGGCTGGTTGGTTACATTGCATTATATCATGCTACCCATGAGCATGATATATGTACTTTTTACTATAGGTGGTTTCTTCCTAACTCTTGTGTATTGGTGTAAAGATACTCACTTGTGATGAACTTTCTAGAGTTTTGTTACTGTCACATTGCACTGTCAGTGGGTGTGCTGATTTGTTGAGGGGAGAGTTGCATACAGGGTGACAGGTGGTCTAGGCTTTCAAAACGGATGGCAGCAACATATTGTGACTGTGTACATATACAAGAAGAAATATATCACTGCTGGTACCTGCACCACAGCTTAGGATCCTCTGAGATAGGTGACAGAAATGCAGTAGGTGTGCTTGTTAAAATATTTGGTACACTGGATATAACTCCATTAATGAGAAAAAGTGGGGATTAGTAGGGAAGTTGCAAAGTGGGTAAGAAACTCATAGAGGCAGTGGTGGATAGAAGTTACCATAGTAGAGTTCTGTGAGATTTGCTCTTCAAACAGATCTCATTTAACAAACTGGTGATGCCCTCAACACAAACAAAACTGTATCAGGGAGACTGTTGATGACACCAAGCTGGGAGGTCTGACATTGCAGAGGAGGACCAGAGTAACAATAGCACTTTTTGGCCTTGAGGACTGAAGTGGTAGAAAGGGATGAAAAGGAGCAATGTCAAGTGGTAAGTCATGTGCTTGAAAACTAATGAGAAGAGTTTCTTAAATATACTGGGAGTTTGTCAGAGGGAAGTGCCATACTAGAATTAACTTTAGGATATTAGTCCCAGGATGTTTTTCCTGTGCAGTGCAACTGCAAAAGGCAGGTGGACTCCTAGGACACACCAAGGAGCATCCTGTAGAAAATGGGGCTTATTTCTGCTGTTTATTTTGCTGATTATTATCTGACTGGTGGACACACTGGAGTAGTAAATACTGGAGAGGAACAGAACTAGTTAAACTCCAGGATTATGCTAGCTAAGGAAATGATTTAAACTGAACATCATTAAAGTTAGGCTGGGATTTAGGGGAAACATTCTTACTATCTAAAGAATAAATTTTTGGAACAGCTACTGAAGTCATACTTTCTGTCTTACGTATTTCCAGTGAGCTTGATCAGTTTGTAGAAGGACTGTGTGATGCTGTACAGTAAAAACCCTTGATGTCTGCACTGCATTCGTACTTTCTTCTGTATTTGTTTGTAACTCACATAGGATAGTTTGTGACATGTAACATCCTTGCCAGGTAGAGTATGTAAAAAGCACTTCATGGGCTTAGGCTGGTGAACAGTTACTCCCAAGTCTGGCTGTTATACGTGTACCTGTCACTCCATTGTTTGATTATTGTCAGCAATCTGTTTATTCCTCAGAACTGTTTTTTTTTTTCCAAATGAAAACATTGGGCTGAAAATGTGTGGTTTGCCTGACACAGTGTCATGGTCATGTCTCATAATTTGGCAATGGCAGGTTGGTATTTATATTGACTGGTAAGGCCACAGGCTTACTTGGTGACTGTAGTCATCATATTCTACTGCAGCACAAACAGGCAAATTTAACTTCTTTTAGGCAATAAAACACGTTCTGGCAATAGGCAGGGACATGCCTCTGGCCAGACGCAGAGCCTGATGTCATCCTGATACATCAAGCTAAGCTCTGCTTGCTGATCAGCATAGTTTTTGTTCTTGTGTTATGCCTAAATTATGCCATTCATGATTACACCCGCTTTTGCCTGGTTGTATTTCTTGTAGCACATACAGAACTACAGGTGCTTCTGCTTCCTTGCTATTCAAACCTCCTAACCGTTAGACTGTTCCTCCTCTGCCATTCCTTAGCCAACTTTGGAATCTTCAGCTCTTTTAATCTTTTTCCCAAGTAAATGCCTCCTGCATCCTGCTCATTTATTTGCCTTCTCTGAACTCCCTCTGTGTAGTCTGCATCTCTTGAGTTAATGAGGTGTCTGGAAGTGAATGTAGAATTCCAAGGCTATTATTACAAGATTATTATTTTTTTACAGTGTGCAGCAGAACAATGCTGAGGGACACTGGTAATGATAAAGACTTTGTTTGTTGGATGATAAACAGGGAAAGGACTGATGACCTCTGTGTCATAACAAAAAGCCTGTGTGTTAACTGTGGTCTTTGCTTCTGTAAATCATTGCAAACTTTTTTTCTAATTTGTGATGCACCTTCACCCTGAGGTCTTACATAGCCTAAATGCATGCTGAATTCCTCCCTTCTTCTGAGCAGAGGTTTTCATAAGTCTGTTTTCTCATTTCACTTAGCCATGTTCTTCCAAAGTGAATTCTGTAGATATTATTTATCCAGTGGCCTTCTCAATAAGTGTGGAGTAAGGGCCTGAAGTGACAAGGCACAGTACTGAAGAATTAATGTATATAAAGGTTTCATGTTTTTTTCCTAACTTTTTCTCAAGAAATGTGAACTCCCTTTGTCAGAATTATAAAGATAGGTCACTACTCACATACTACACTTTAAGACCTAGAGTGTAAAGCTTCCTATTTTGTTTAGAGTTTGACAGTATTGTTGCTTTCTATCTTAGTTTATTTTGTATCCTATTTTAGAGGTATGACAACAGACAAAATTATGTGAAAATCCTTTAGTGTGCACCACAGCTCCATGGTAAATTTCTTCCAAAAGCGAAGATTGTTTAAATGCTTGCATCATAAATCTCTGTAACATATCTTCTGTATGCTAATGAAATAGTATAGAATACCTTCATATGTCTTAAAGAAGTCATAAATTTTGGTTGAAGATACTGGAGATACTCAAGGTTGCGTGTTGGGAAATAAGTAAGTATAAGCACAGGAGGGAAGAGAGAGAGGATGGGGTTCTTGCGGTGACCATTGTCTTCTACCCATGACCTGGGTAGTCTGTGAGTCTGAGCAGGGCTATAACCACTTTGTTTTCATGGGAGGATGGGAAGATGGATCTCAAGCTGCTTTTGTGTTGCATTAGGGCTGCAAGAGGCTATGACCATAGATCTATTTGGTCACCTTTCTGCTGATGGTGACTCAAGAGGGAGGACCTTCTCTGCATCTGGAGCTTGCAGCCATATCATAAGATGCTGTTAATGAGGGTGGCATGGATAACCTGGTGAGAGGCATTTTTGTAGGATGCTAGGATATTTGGGTTTGGAAGGGAACCTCAGGAAGGCTTCTATCAAATCTCCTTTGGAGAGGGTCAAAAGGCAGGGTCAGTTATGAGATCAGACCAGCTTACTCAGGGTGTTAGCCAGTCTGGTTTGTAAAACCTCTATGGATGGAGATTGCACAACCCCTTCAGCCATGATAAATCAATAGGTTTGCAGAACTGCCAACCCTTGTCTGGACTTGTGTTCAATGTGTATGAGGCATCATGTTGGGCCCCAGATTGTCCCCAAGTCCTCATCTTCAATAATTCTGTGCTTCTCCATGCCCTTGGAGGACAAGCAGCTGAGACAGTGAGGGCCGAGTGTGGTTAGCCCGGTGTGTGCACCAGTGTCAGGGTTGATGCTGTGATCAGTCGTAATGTCTGAGTCCATTCCTTCTGGTGTATGGGTCCCTGGGAGGCTTTGTGAATGAGTGACATGATGGGCTTAAAACAGACTGTTCGGCGCGTCCTTGGACTGTCAGCAAGGGCTACTCAGCTCTTATATGAGATCACAGCACCTGGTACTTTGGTCCTGTCTAATTTTAGAGCTTGCCGATCAAGGAGACATGTAAGGGTCACTTCATGGCTCTGGTGATCTCTGCTGGTGATTCAGAAGGGAAACATCACTCCCCTTAGTCAGTACTTAAAATAACACCTGCATGGTGTTAGGGAAGCTGCACTAGAGGAGATCACAGGGCTGTGCTGTTTGTGTGGGTGATTCATCATGGGCTGGCCTAGCATTCACGTGATTCAGCAGTGGTTCCAGGTCCCACTTGAGGGACAAAGGATTGTTTCACCTGATCCAACTGCTGTCCCTGTCGGTGAGCTGCAGGAAGGGCTCTTGTTCTTTCTCATTTGTAGTTAGTTGGCCACTATTCATAGTGAATGCTCTTCTCAGAGGTGGCCACATTTCAGAGGTGGGTAAAGCAAGCCCTTTCTTGTCTGTCTGGTTTTCTGCGGGATGAGCTTTCATTACTATCCCTGTTACCTCTTCTACCACCTCTGCTTATGGGGACAGCTGCCAGTTTGCTACTTACAGAGTGTGTCTGGAGATATGCTTGGAATAATTTATAATGACTGTCTTTTAATTGCTTGTTCAGCACTCTGCTGTGTAGCACTGTGCCTCTCTGGAATGGCAGGGCAAGGCTGCTGTGTTACTGCATGGCATGGGATTGATCCCATGCCCTGGGGATGTTTACTTTCTCCTAGGAGGTTTTTAACTTTAATAACATCTCTTGGTGATAAAGAGCGGTAGTATGGAGGGACGCAGCAGTGACAGGATGCTTTAAACAGCTTTTCTGTGCTTCTTCATCTTCACAGACATTGCAAATCAGATTAGCATGGGTCTGAGGAAAGGAAGAGGGAAAGTGGGGGACAGTCTGTCTGATGGAGGGAGAGGAGAGAGAACCCATGTTCATTCTGGCGGGCAGATGGATTGGCTGAGTCTCTGCCCACCCCTTCGTTTCTGTGTCCTGTTGCCATCCATGGATGGAAACACCTGAGTCTTCCTCCAGGCAGTCTCACCCCAGCAGCAATTTCCATGCCTCCCCTGTGAATGCATGTCTGCCACTATCTGCTGTCCCACTTTCCTCCTCATTAACCAGAAACCCCAGTCCTACCCACAGGTACTATCTCTTTTTTATGCTAGACCAGTGTCTTTAAATAACCTATGATCCCATAAACACCTTCATGGTGTTCCCATCATGGATCCTTCCCTGAATGCCCTGGACCACCCTGCTACCTGTAGATGCCAGCAGCCACCCCGTGCCTCCATCAGTGTGAGGAGCTGCAGGAGTTCTGCATGGGGATATCAGCATATACAGACCCTTGCTTCCTGGGTTGTCACACAGAGGCTGCCTCCCCTCCCCAGCAGGCACCCTACTGTGGGTGGCAGTGTGTGACCATCTCTTGTCTCCTCATAGATCTCCCGCAACCTGGGGAAGCTCTACAGTGAAATGATCTTTGTGAATGGCTTTGTACACTGTGACCCACACCCAGGAAACGTGCTGGTGAAGAAGTGCCCAGCCTCTGGCAAGGCTCACATTATCCTCCTGGATCATGGGCTCTACCAGGTATGTAGGTATGAGGGGCTTCCAGGGCTTTGTGGGGCTGCCTTTGGGCATCAGACTGCAGCCTTGCCTCCTCTAAACATATATGAATACATTTTTCCTATTACTTCCATAACCCTCCAAAGATATTTTTTGACTCTGAAATGGAGGATAGGGCACAGGCAAGGGGTGCAGGACTTCTCCCCCTGTGTCCTGTCTTTTGTGGGCTTCTGGGGACCATGTCTCCCTTCCCAGGTGCTGAGCGAGTCATTCCGCATGGACTACTGCCGCCTTTGGCAGGCCCTCATCAAGGCCGATATGAAGAGGGTGCAGAAGTACAGCCGGCGGCTTGGGGCAGGGGATTTGTATCCTCTCTTTGCCTGCATGCTGACTGCCAGATCTTGGGAATCTGTCAACAAGGGCATTGACCAGTCACCAGTCTCTGCCAGCGAGGTAGGTCTTGTGTGTCCTTCCCTAATGTGTGCCCTTCCTTCTCTTCAGTACCTTTTTTCATTGAAATCACTTGCACCACTGATAGTACAGCAGTGCTGGGCAGCCTCTGTCAGTTTTGTAGCAATTTCTGCATTGATAGCTGAGCTAGAAAAAGCCAGGACTCCTTCTGCAATGTGTTTTATAGTAGCTGAATTTAATTTCTCAGATTCACTTGTCATGGGCTGCTTAAATTTTGTATAATATTTTAATACCTAAGTGTTCACTGTTTCTTGCTGCGGAAACATTTGTAGATTGTACTTTTCTTAAAAAAATGTTGAATGCAGCTGTGCAGGAAACCATCAAGGAGGTTGGGATAAGGTACAGGAGACATAAAGGTTTAGTGGGAAGACATGAGAAGGATAATGCATTATCCACTATTCATGTAAATGACTAACAGCACTGATATAAACTCCTAAAAACCCCTGGAAATTACCTCCCAATCAAAAACCTTATTAACTTGGAGTCAAGGTTGCTTAACTGCAGATCCTGTCAACTCAATCACTTCAAATCTGGGAAATTGCCACTTACATTCTCCATCCTTTCATATCCACACGTGCTGGGATCGTTCTCACGCCTCCTTGCACACCTGATACACACAATACCCTGCCTTAAGAACAGTAGCAGCCCTGCCAACTGGGCTGTTTCTAGAGAAGAACATAAAGTGATGTGGTTCAGCTGGTGGACGAGTGTCTGTAAGTAGAAGTGTGTTGTATCCTATGATTTGCTTTTATCTGCACACATCTGTAGTAGAGAGGATGAAATGCATTTAAGTAGCACTATAATATTGTCCTATGAAATTCTTTTCTAAAAGTTCCTTCATTTTGATGGATGTGGCAGGATTTGCTGTACTGGCTTGCCATTATCCATAGCAATGAGTAGATCAGATACCTTGGGTAATGGACCCCCTCCCAATTATCTGAGTTAATTTTCTGCACATCAAAAATAATATAATGACTATCTAATAGATCTGTGCTTCATTGGTGAGTTCTGGAGCTGGTAGCTTCAGAAAAAATTCAGAGGTGCCAAAGCAAATTGGCACAGCACTGACTCCCAATACTGCAAGACCTGTGTTGAATCTGAGTTAGTGAGCAATGTTTATTCCCAACTTGCTTGTGAAGGTTATGCCAGAGGTGTATCTGCAGCTACATGGTACCCTGTGTGTGCTAATGAGCTTTATCATTGAGTTGAATTGTGTGTATGGGACCAGCTCTGTTGTCTTTGCCTACATAACACAATTAATGCTGAAACTAGATAATCCTGCAGCAGATAATGGGGAGCTGAGCAGATTTGCTGTCGCATTAGGAAATGAGCTGCTGCTTGCCCTTACTTTAGAGGTGAACTTGAAAGATTTTATCAGCAGCAAGAGCTGAGAGCTGTGTAGGCAGGTACCATCAGTGCAGAGCTCCAGAGAGTGTGCCTGAGGATGTATCAACATGACAGTAGCCTGTGAGACAAGGAAGCAACCCTCCTGAAACAAAATCTTATCTGTAGTGCTGTACTCAGTCTGGGACACTGCATCTTGAGAAATGTTTGATGAAACTGGGGCAAGTCCAGTAGGAATCTACAAGGACTAGTGGCCAAGCAGATGCAACCCATGAGGTAAGTCTGAGCAAGTTAGGTGAGAAAAAAATCTAGAAAAGGCGGGTCAGGAAGAGCCGTAGAAGTGATTTTCAAGTTTCTTAAAGAGCGATGAAAGCAGGACAAGCAGTCATGAGTTTAAATTGAGCTAAACATGAGGAAAGCCATATCTAGTGGCAAAGCAGTGAAATGCCAGTGCAGATGGTCTGGGGAGGTTTTGGTTTGTCTTACTGGAGTTTTAGGTGCAGGCTGGGCAAATGTTAGAGGATTGCCATAGGTATAGTTATTCCTGCCTTAAGCCAGGGCCAGGCAGCTGATCGCTCAGGGTGGCTGCTAGCCTCATCTCATCTGATTTTACGATGTCTTTTGCTGCATCCTGCAGCAGCCTCAGCAGCTGCAGCCAAGGGGTTTTTCTCAGGTTCTGTGGCATAGCTTATTGCTCTGCACACAGGCTTTGCCCTTGACAGAAAATGACAGTTCTGATGACAGATCATGTGGTTGTTTTGTGATGTGGACAAGCAGCTGGAGCTAAAAATAAAAAGAAAAGAAATAGAAAAGAAAACCTATGTCTGGAAAATACTGTAGGCTCTGCAATGATGCTGCCTGGGAAAAGGGATAAGAAATAATCAGGGAGGAATTTTCTGCCAACAAATAATGGAACAAAACAACATTTAGGAGAGCTGAGCGTCTTCTTGCTGAAGCCTTGTGTATCTGGTCAGTGATGGAGGCTGGACGGCACAAAGATTCCGATTGTCAGCAGCAAAGCAACCATGGTGGTGTGTGAGCTGTGTACATCTCTGACCATCATGACCTGCACACTCAATTTGTGCAGGTCTGTTCCTCTATAATAAGTTTGAAGTTCACAAAGACTGAGCGTGAGATCCCACATCATGTATTACAGGCCATCCCTCATTCCAGAGAGAAGGCTTTAGAGCTGTCATTTCCCACAAAGGAGCCTCCTTCCTGTAAGAAGTTACTTACTGCCCCCCTGCATGTATCTTCCTCAATTTTTTAGATTTCAGATGTTCCAGGGATGTGTCTTTGGATTTCATGTCATGATTCATGTCATGATTCATGTCATGGCCTCTGTAGGAAGAGGTAGGGACATGGTATGCATATAGAATCATCTCCCAACTACACTGTGCTACATTTACTGGGATGGTGAGGGAACTCTCAGATCTGAAAATAGGAAGAAGAGGCAGGACTGACTGTCTTGCATGCTCTTGTGGCTGTATTTGGAGAGGAGCTCATCTTAAGTGGCTCAGGCTGTAGCTCCTAAGTTATGACTGTGCTCTTACAGTAGGCAATGTGTTTCTTGGAATCTGGAGAACCAGAGAAAATTAAAGACTGCCTTGAACTCACACTCTTTCCTTAATTATCTGCTGCTGGCTTCTGTCATACAGGATATAGATCTAGATCTGACAGATGACAATTTGATGATTTTTGATCTTTTGGGTAAACATGATGCTTAAGTGCATAATTCTCACCTCTGCTGAATTGTGTTGAGGACAGAGGACTAAACTTGGAAACAGCTCCATCAGTATAGCATAGAGTCATCAGTTGCATGGGGCAGCAAAGAGCAAGCAGCCTGGTTGTGTTTGCAGCATGCCTCCACCTTCCTGAGCAATTCTATTACCTGCAACTCTGCCACTTTTGGGGCTGGTGAGGTGAGAAGTCTCCAAGGACAGTAATGGGATCTGGTAGCTGCAGGCTGCCTAGGACCAGGAACCGAGACAGCAGTGAGTGGATGTTCTCCTGTGAGGCTATTAATCCTGCCTGTGAGGGGATAGGTCCTTATCTCACCCTTATCTCACCGAGGGCTGGATGGGATAGGGCAGGATTGATCTGTGCTGTGAATGCTGTGCCCAGTGTCTGCAGGAAAGCAGAACAGAGCTCTGTAGCTTCTAGCCCAGTGTCATGGTCTGTTAAAACACTGTCTCTTCCTGTCAAATCTCAGCTGCATCTGGACATGGATTTCCTGTGTACGCTCACCTTCTCTCTCCATTTTCCCTGACATGACCTGGCTCGCCACAGGACATGGAGATCCGGTCCAACGCTGCTGCTTACTTGCCCCAGATCACCCAGCTCCTCAACAACGTTCCCCGCCAGATGCTGCTTCTGCTGAAGACCAATGACTTGTTAAGGGGGATTGAGTCAGCCCTGCACACACGGGCCAGTGCCAGCTCCTTCCTCAACATGTCCCGCTGCTGCATCAGAGCTGTTTCCACGTGAGTCTCTTACCCAGGCATCAGAGGCCAGACAGGGAGCAGCTGGAGCTGACTGTCCCTGTGGTCTGGGAGATGAGGGAGATCCCAGGTACAGCAGGCCTATGAGGGTCCAGTCGCACTGCAGCTGAGCAAGGCAAGCAGGACAGACCCTGAGATGGTGGTCAGATCCAGTCAAAAGTCCACATGATAAGGCGGCATCCTGGTGATGGGGCAGGTCTGAGAACAAACCAGAAATTCAGTCTGTAGATTATGTCCAGTGGTTGTCAAGCAGGTCCGTGGTGACAAGAGAGGGCTGAGGTCAAGCAAAGAGGTTAATATGTGAGTTGAGGTCTGGGCCATGGGGCTTCACAGCAGGGCATGAGCTGGAGACAGTTACTCTTCCAGTGTAGCTCAGGAGGAACTGAAGGTGCAGATCTGAGATTAACTGAGGTTGGTGGGCCTATGAGAAGAGGGTTGGGAGTGGTTCCAGGCTAGTCAGGGCCATTAAGGCTTATTAGGGCCCTACTCAGGGGGCCTGACTTAACTTCTGGACCTATTACTGTTAGCTGTGGATCTCTTCCCCTCATTGTGGTCCTACCCCTGCTCAGTTATATGTCTCAGCCTCTGTCTGTGCTGTTCTTACATCCATCAGCCTCTCCAGAGGACAAACCAGTCACCCTGGGGCTGGGGACAGGGATAGAGTTGGAGGCCTTAGGCTGAGGGTTTAGGATTTGTCCCCCCAGAGTAGGGGAAGAAGATTCTTGCCCATTACATGCATTACCACTGGGCAGTATTTGTAAGTAGCATAGATCTGAAAGTTCACTGCAGCCTGATTGAGGGGATTGGGCTGACTGACTGAAAATCAGGCTGATGTTTAAAAGCCAGAAACAGGAGTTGTGCAAGTGATTTCCTTCTGTGAGTCTTATGAATCAGTGCACTTCTGCCTCAGATTTGTCCTCCTTGTACATGAAATAACAGTTATTTCTTGGGCTGATGAAGGACCTATGAATCCAAATTAGCCCCTGCTAAAGAAAGGTGGAGAAATACTTTTCCTGGAATCTGTGTGTCAGGATTGCTAGACTCATACAAGTGTGCTACCAGGAAAAGCAATAAGTGTGCACCTGTTCCTGTGAGCTGAGGTGAAGCTGGGCATAGAAGCAGGGGAATGCCATAACCCAGGATCACTGCACACAGTGGGAAGAGAACTGAGTTCTCAAGGGAGCAGGCTGTCTCTTCTGCCAGATTCATTCTAAGAAAGGCAGTCCCCAGCTCCTCAGAAGCACTGCTTAGAGAAAATCCCTGCTTCCTGGGGATTCTGCAGATGGGGGATAGTGCCCACCCCTGGAGAGGGTCAGTTGTGCGGAAGATGTAGGACAGGCCTCCTTCCACCTGGGCTATTTCCTGTGGGATCTAATGCAGCTGTTTCTCTCATTCTAGGTACCAGAGGAGCAAGAGTCACTCGTTTTACAGGAGGGCCCAGATCTCACTCACAGAAACCCTAAGCCTGTGGCAAATCAACTTATATGAACTCTTTCTGTGGCTGAAGGGGTCCCAGCTGGGGAACTGGGTCATTGCTCTCCTGAGACGGCTGCACCATTTCACATACTGACATGAACTGGTGGGAGAGGCTGTCTGCTCCCTCCCTCCCTTCTGCTCTCTGTGGCACGTTTGCCTTTCTGACTCTTTCTGTCTATTTTTGGGTCTTACTCCACATTACACACTGCACTGTCCTTCTGTTTTACAGCATTAGCTTCCTCTGTGACACAGAGAGGTGTAGTTGGTACCAGAGCCCTACTGTTTTGTGGTTTAGGAAACGTAGGTGCACGATACCTTGTGCAGGAAAGACAGGAAAGGATACCTTCTTTCCTCATTTGTGCAGGTTAAGTTCCACTCAGATTCTAGTGGGATTGTGCTGGAAGCAAATGCCTCTTTGACTCTTTCTAAAACAATCTTACTGAATTTAAGAGAGTCCCAGTCCTATCTAGAATGTCTCAAAACATTTCTCAGACCCTCAGAGAGAGGTGGTAAGTCTCTTTAAAATGCAATAGAGTTTATATTAGTTTGTGCAATCTCCTTGGTCTGATTTCTGTTTAGGTGTGCAGAATATTTTTCAGAGGAGTGAAACCTTGTGGAGAGCTGTCACTAGGGTTTTCTCTTCCAGCACCATAGAAAGAGGACTCAAATGGTGAGAGTGGTGGACTGGGAGTCCAGCTTTTTAAGGTTCTTCTCCAGTCCTGTCAGCAAGTGCCTCTGTTTTTGGACTTCTCCTGGCCTGTTTCCTTGCAGGTGAAATGGGGGAAGGGGACAGTGATCTTGCCCCTCTTCTGAAATTCAAGGAAGAATTGAGAACAGGGAAAGCAGTAGGAATGATGACTCAGGTCTCTGAAACTGCTGGTAATGTATGTGTACTGTAAAATACTTCCACACAACAAAATAAATGTGTTATATCTAATATCTTTGGAGGAGGGATGCTTGACTGTGCACTAGTTATGTTTGGGCTTCTAACCTAAGTCCTGTTTCCATTTCTCCACAAGGGAGTGATGCCAAGCAGTGCTGGCAATTCCTTGTAAGCAAAATGTCCACTTGGTCTTATCTCTATCCAAGAGGTTTGTACCACATCTGAGTCCTCTGGTACTGCATCAGATGTGTGTTGGGATGGAATGGAGGAGGAGGCAACTTTCTGCTGGGAGGACACCTCACACCCTTCTGCCCAGATCCACACTGACCCTGCCTCCTCCCTGCCCGTGGGAGTGTGGTGCAGCACATCTGTGAGATGTCACCACCTCCATGCCACAGTGAGCATTTGACCTCGTCACTGCCTGTGACATTTTACTGCTCCAGCCTCAGACAAAAACCCGGCATTTGCTTGGTGGTGCAAGTGACAGGTCTGATGGCTTTGACTCTGCAGCTGTGAGGTAGCTACCAGAAAGTCCCACCTAGAGGCCTGCTTTTTGTGAGACATATTTGAGATACTGGGAGACATCTCTGCTGTTTGTAAGAATTCCTTTAGCCAGGAAGGGTGGATGGAGGTGACTGCTCCCATCATCTCAGCTTTTCTCATAAACTATCTTGGTGAAAGGGGACGTGAAAAACAGGATGGGAATGTCTGTCTACTGTCAGAAAGCTTGCTAAGCTGAGGGTTACTCAGGCACCTAACTGTGCCTCAGAGCAAGCCATAAGAAGGCCATTCACTCTCTCAGTTTCTATACAATTTTCCAACTTGCACAGGTGTGAGATCCTACCTTGAAGTGAATTCATTTGCTTGGGAAGGAAAGCAGGAGACAGAGTGTGGGTAAGTGTGTGTGAATCCCTGGCAAAACAATCATGTTGCTGGCTGTGTGGGAAAGGGAAGGAATGTCATCCAGAAAAGGTACCTGGGTGCTGGTGGGCTTGGGCACGATGGGTTAGGGACTGCAGATGTGCAGACAGTGTCTGTGTACAAGCATGTTGGCAGAACTGGCTGGCTCAGGACTGCCAAGAAGTGGTGTGTGATTGGCAGAATTTGGGACAGGGTATTACTGAATGTGGGTTTTAGGTCTCTGTGTAGTCAATCACCTGATCCTGGCAATAGCTCTCTGAGCCCTTCCTACTTTGGGGGCAGCAGCAGGAGCGATGTGCTCTCTGATCTTTGCTAAGAGCAAAAAAGAAACCCTGGTAAGACTGAATGTCCTTTGCAGAACTTGTTCCCAACCCATGCAATGACAGGTCAGAGATTCCCTTGACTTCTGGATCGTATGATGGCATCTGGGAATGGAGTGGTGGTAATTGCAGGATGAAAGTCCTGAGTCGACAAAGAGTCACTGTGGCCTTGGAATACTGGTGCTGCAGCCTGTCTGTACATGACTAATCTTGGCTCATGTGAGCACTCTGGCTGTATTAGTGCCTTGCTCAGGCACTTAGAGCTGGTAGGCTGGCCAGTATGGGTGGAACTGACTAGTTCTCATCACAAGTAGAGCTCCTTTCAGAAAGCTGGCCTGGTGTACCTTGTTAAAGTCCCAGAGACCCTTTAGTAATGGTCACCAGCTGCACATCCTCATCTTGTAGCTGCCTCTGCAAATGCCTTTGTCTGTTCACAGCTGGATATACTAACCAGTGCTCTGTTTGCGTTTCTCATCTGTGAGTGAAAGCTCATCCCTCATTTAGGCCTTCATTTCTAGAGGATCCCATGTTGTGGAGGGGCTCCTTGTAGCTATCATTTGCATTGACTGTCAAGCTCACAACGTGCTCTCAGCCATGCATGTTCTTTCACTTCTTCAAAATCCCACCATATGACTGCTACTTCTGCTAGCTGAGGAAGGTCCTGACTCTAAAAGTGGTAGGGAACCAGCAGGCCCGAGACTGGTTTCTGGGGGTGTGCAGCAGGCCGAGCTTTGTATATTGTCATTAGTCTCTGCTGGGAGGCTGTGTGTTGCAATGTTAGCAGAGGGACTCTTCCATCAGTTGTACTCAGCTCTCACCCTTCCCACAGTCAATCAATGAAGGATTGTCTTAAGAAAGAACAAGCAATCACATGGAGTTTGACCCTGTAACATTCCTGCCTTGTCTTTTTGCTGAAAGCTCTTAAAGGTGAATATGTTAACAGGGTTTTGAAAAGACACTTTCTCATCCCAATTTGCAGCGGTCAAACACGGGTAACCTGGATCAGGTCTGTGCACTTGGCCTCTCATTCCAACCTGCATTTAATGGTGTTTTCACCATCAGCAAATACAGCTTCTGCTGCTTTGCTTGCAGGCAACACATGGGCTGCTGTCTGCCCAGCTTCAGCTGTGAGTGAACTGAAGTTTAGTGCAGACACTAAATGTTGGCCTTGCAGCCCACCAGCTCTTTCTCAGGACTAACATGGGGGTTAGAGCTGTGGCCAGAGGTGCAAAACTGATGGACGTCTTTCAGTAATATGAAGTACTTTGTTGTAGCCTTATGGCATCACAAATCTAGTGCTCTTAGACGTGTTGGGAAACCAGTGGACATTTCATCTACCATGTATGTGTACCATCATTACATCCTCTGGAGGTGGAAAATGGAGCAGTCAGGGAAAATGAAGTTGCTCTGCAAAACTTCAAGAATCTTGGGTACGAAGTGAACGTGCTTTTACACGTCCAGCTGAAGAAAAGCCAGAGAGAGCATTAGGCCTGACAGAACGGCATAGCCTTTGCCTAGCCCATCTAGTGAATGCTAATGATGCCAGGTGGCTGACATTTAGATTTGCAGATCAAGGCTGCATGGTGCTGTCTGCCATCTTGCAGGGGCGTACAAACCTCATGCAGTTGCAGTGTAGAAGCTTCAGAATGAACCACACGCTGCTTCCCACGGCATATGTCTTATGGACTGTGACTTGTGCGCAGCTTGGCCAGTGTCAAAGTCATTCCCCTCTCAATGACTCCCCCTTCCAGTGCATCACTTGGTAGGACTCTTCCCCCACCTCCACTGTGCATCCCTGCATCTCCCTGTACTACTTCCTCCACCCCCATACCCTGCGTCCAAAGAGATATGGGCAGCCGGCTGGGTACTGGAGCATGCAAGAAGCTGTCACACAGTGGGCTGTCCCAAGATGCCCAGCATTCAGATGGGAGCAGAGAGAGGGAAGAGGGATGCCTGGAGTGATACAGCCTCAGGGCAGTGAGTGCCTTATTCCTTTCATCCCCTGACAACTGAATGGCTAGAAAGAGGGGATGGATGTTTCTTCCTCAGAAAGAGGGGATGGATGTTTCTTCCTCCTTGGCTCCTCTCTAGAAGTGAGAGGCTGGGGCCAGCTTCTGCCTCTGCAACTTGAACTCTGTCCATGCCCATGTCACCCAGGGTTTGTGCTTGTGTGGGGGATGGCAAGAAGTCTGTATTGCAGCTTTCAAATGGCCCAGAGCAAACAAGCAGCACTGAGATAAGAGGAGTGTGGGCTGGGGCTGTGCACCGTACTGGGAGGGGGAATTTGCTGGTGCTGCTGTGATGAAAGGTGGGAGGAATGCTTCAGAGGCTCCCAGTCCTCAGGATAAATCCAGGTCTGGCTGGGGCTGCTGATTCTCCGGTAACTTGGATAGATGTGCTGTAAGGTGAAGCAGGGTGTGTAGAGAAAGGAGGTGGAGTCTTCGGGTTTGCTCATGACTTCCTTCTTGGTGTCCTTTGAAAAACAGCAGAAGGGCTGTTCTCTGCACCAAAGAGCCATCTCCTGCCTGCAGGCTGAGATGAAGGTCTTGTTTGCTGTCTGAACACAGTAGCACCCAAGGAATCCTGCCGTCCTCTGCTGCTCTTGCTTTGGGGTCCTAACCCACATAACTGCAGCTTCACCCTTTGGGCAAGGCTGCAAGCAGTGCTGGGGGCCAGGACCTCCAAAGTTTTTAGGGGCCACCCTGGGCAGCGAGGTGCCAGCTGCTGTTATCTCCGGGGGCAAGCTGCTGCTGCCACCACTCCATTTTCACTTCCTCCTGCCATGTTGTGGAGAGAGCCTGCAAGACCCAAAGGCTTTCTGCTCCTTCCCCTTGGCAGTCCTCAGTTTTGCCGTTTAGGGGGTGATTGCTCTTCAGCCCCTGCTTGTGTGAGAGGACTTGGCCTCAGCTGCTTTGCTGCAGTGTGGCAGTGGCCAGTGGCTAGCACACTGTTGGTGCTCCAGCCAGGCAGCAAACTGCTCTTCACAGAGCAGTGGGAGGATGCATGTGATTCTGAGTGTTTGCAGCAATTAATTTTGCTAGTGAGTCCTGGGAGTTTGGAGATGGGAGGTGAGGAAGGGGATGGGAAAGGGAAAGAAGGGAATCGCAAAGGGAAGGGGTGACCCTCTATCAGCACCACTGAAGTGCCTGCAGGATGTGGGTCATCCTCCTTCCTTCAGCATCTGCTCAGGTGTTGGCCAGGACTGTAAAAGAGCTGGACAGTAAGAGACTGACCTTTAATTAATTTAATTATCTGCCTAAGAAAAATTGCCCTTTCCAAGAATCATACAGGTGATGGTGACATCACCTCACATGTCGCTCTATGAGGTATCACTAGAACTAGGAAAACCTACTAGTGGACTAGCAGCCCTGCAGGAAGGTGTTATGGGGCACCCCAGGTAAACATGAACTTAACAGTGGAAATCATGTTCAGGGCTACCTGTTCTCCTCAGCTTAGTGCTACTGAGTCCACATCTGAAACTATGTCCTCTTTCAGTTCTCTTGGTTGAAGACATGCTGGAAAATTGTATTGGGTCTGGTGGAGGGCACGCGACGTGGTCAGGACCTATTCCTATAGCATGTAAGGGAGGTGGACTTGTTTAGTCCTGCAAGGAAGAAGTAAAGGGATGAGTTGATAATGGCTGGAGGTTCTGAAAGGCAACTAGAGCCAATGTCCTTCTAGCAGTACCAGGTGAGTAAACAAGGGCTGATGGCCACAAGTCAGAGTTCACAAAGTTAGGAATGAACTTCACCAGGAAGGGGTTGCAGAACTAGGACATGTCACCTAGAAAGGGTCTCCATCCTGGCTGCCCAGCAGAGTGGCTCAGCTGGTCTGCTGGCAAGAGTCTCTCTCACAGCAGGAGAGGAGTCAGACACCCAGTGGCCCCTCCCAGCCAGCCTGTTGGTGAAGCCATTCAGCCATGGCATGGAGCAGGCAGGGAGCTGGCTCACATTGCCATTGAGTCAGTGCTGTGGGATGAGGTTGGATCTGAGTTTCAGCTTTTCCAGCTCTCCTTCTGTGTCACTGTCTGTGCTCAGATGCAAGATATCCCTGACCAGGTCTTGTCTTTGTTTTGAAGACTAGGCCAGGGCTTACCAACTGTTTTTGTTTGGTTCAGTTGTGGAGCTGTGTGTGAGCCTGCCTGTACTGTCAAGTGCCAGTCTGGGTGGCTTGGCTTGCAGTTTTTATCAGCCAGCTGCCTCTTGTGTCCTCCTTTCTTGGGCAAAACCTGCATGTTGCAGTGCCTTCCAGAGAAGAGGCAGTGGATGCCTTCCCAGGACCCTGTTGTGGTTAATACAGGCTTTAAGTAGGTTTTAAACCAGGAGTAAATTGTATGCACAACCAGTTGAAGGCTTCCTGAGTGGGCTGGAAAGACTCTGAGTGATCCCTGTGTGATGGTAATCAGGTCCCATGAGGACAGTTCCAAGTTTCCCTGGCAGGGCATTTGGAGTGCCCTGAATGGCATTACACCTGTGCAGGGTAGTGATCAGTACCTCTGTCCCTTGCAGAGAACATGGCTGTGTGTCCATCCACAGCAGTGCCCTGAGGGACCCCTGAGCAGGACATTGACCGTACTCTTACCCAGACACCTTCTGCTGACCCTGTGCAACTCATGGTGACCTTGTCAAATGCTAACAACCTTTTTGGGTTGACTTGTGTGATCCAGAGAGCATCATTCTGTGCCATCCTCATTGTCACTCCAGATCAGCCACGATGTCAGAACTCTGGATGCTCTGTGCACAGCTTTGCCTTGAGCTGCTTGCTGTAACCAGGTACTCATGAATTCTGGTAATCTGGTAAAGACTGTTCACCTAGACTTCATGAACAGTGGAGTAGAGAGGAGCCTTGGCATTTTACTATTATTTTGTTTTACTTTCTTTTTATTTGAGTTTGATTCAGAGTCTTTTTTGCTGGGGCTACTTTTCCATACTCTGATACATACGAGCATAAAAAACACTCATAAAGTCTCTTCCTGTAACTGAAGCTCTGCTAAGAAGGTTACAGGACTTGGGTCTGACCTAGCAGGACAAGTCTGCATGTAAAATGCACATTAGCTGCTGGTGGTTTGCAGGCTTGCAGCTTCAGGCTCAGCATTGATGTACACAAGCAAGCATCTCCCCAGGGTGGCGCCCCATGAGCCCTTGCTCTCCTCTCAACCCTCAGCCTAACATGACATCTAGCTTTAATAAAGCAAAGATGGAAGAGGTTACTAAATGGTAGCTAATAAACAAAGTGACGTGCATGAAGCCTGGTAATAACATATTGCTCTTAAAGAAAATATGAAAAAAAAAAGTCACGGGCATTGTTATTGTTGTCTTGTACTTCAGCAAGGCTGAACTATCCATCATGCTGATAAGGCTGAAAGGAAAATTTGGCAATATAAGATGCATACATCACAGGGCAATGAGTCCCATGGCTGCCTGCACTGCACCCAGTCTGCGCTGGGATTGCAGTAGCTTCTCTGCATCATCAGATAAACTGGAGCAGGGCAAGCCTGTCACTGTAGTCTCTGTGAGCAAAAGGTCAGTAGGCAAATAGCTGTTTTGCAACAGCTGATTTGGAGACCTAAGCAATGAGGTGATGCAGACTGATGATTTACTTTAGGGTATCAGTGGGCCTAAAACACATTG
Source organism: Chamaea fasciata (assembly GCF_029207755.1). Lineage (NCBI taxonomy): Eukaryota > Metazoa > Chordata > Aves > Passeriformes > Sylviidae > Chamaea > Chamaea fasciata. Next base: position 41,334,678 of record NW_027094092.1, read on the forward strand.
GTGTGAACTGGAGAGAGCACCAGAGGAAGACAAAGGGAAGAAAGCAGACTGGTACGGTGCAGGAATCAGCGAAGTGTGGTACCACTGATAACTTTGCACAACAGGATGAACAAGCAATTTTATAGGAGAAGAGTCTTACTCTGGAGAAACCATACCTGGCTGTTCAATTGTGTTTCCAGGGAAGGAGAGTTCCTGAAGCCAGTGAATGTGATGAAGAGCTGCGTAGGCTGTGTAAGGTTGCCCTTGTAGCTCTTGCTGGCTGAGGGCTGTTCCCTGCAGTTTGCTCTTCAGTCTTCATCCTGCCCAGGTTATGTGATGGATGGAACTCCTTCATTTTTGAGACTGCTCCATGGTCTTAGTCAAAGGAGGTGTGTCCAAGGTGTTCTTCCCATGGTTTCCTTTGGTTGCTGCATTTGCTCTCTCTGCCAAGCAGTGGCTGCACAAGAAACGGACCCTGTAGGGGTCTCCATGGGAGGGTATGGGGTTGCAAAGCTGCTGTGCTATGTGCACTGTCCTTGGCAGCATCCAAATTTTGCTATGGGAGCAGGTGTGCCCATGGTCCTACACTGGAGCCTTCTGCAAAGTATGGACTGGGGAGTCCTACCCTGATGATGTGGATGGCTCTGGGTGCACTGCATAAGCTCTCTCCACAGCCTGTCTTCTGCTGGGAGTGGGGAAGGATTATTTGCTATACTGAGCTGTGGGGGAAAAAATCACAACTACATGTGTAGCAGGCAGGCGGCAGAGCACAGAGCTGGCTGTTAGCATTGGCAGTTTCCTTCTTCACTTGCTCAGGGGCCTGCAGATGTCAGAGCATGGCTGCTGAAATGAAATGCTCTTAAACCTGGGACATAAATCATGGGCAGGACACAGTGCAGCGTGAAGGCTGCCCCTGGCATTTAGCTTGGCCTTGTCACATCAGCACCATAGCAGGGATGGTCTTCTGCAGATCCTGCTGGGCTGGGTCGTGATCTGTGTCTGTGCAAATGCATCCTATGGCAGTGGCAGCTCAGCAGAGCCGGACACGGCTCTCTGCCTCTTTCCCTTCCTTGTTGCTTTCCCTCTGGGCTGGGCTTCTATGCTGCCTTGCCTTAGCTGCAGCCAGCCCCATCTCTGGCCACTGGGCAGGTTTCAGGAGAAGATGGAGCACCCTCTGGGAGAGAGGTGCTTTGTACTGCAGTGGCACACCTTCGGAGAGCACAAGGAAGATGTAAAGAAAAGCCTTGGGAATAGCCCAAAGGAAACTACTCTCTGATAGTGGCACTGTGGTGTTATGTGACAGCAGGGTCATCCCCAACTTACACCAGGATGATTACCAGGCCCCTCCAGGACATTGCCAGGGCATGAATGTGAGCAGGGAACACAATATGGCCAAGTTGCCTTCTGAACTCTCAATTGAGGCATGGGAATGGGGTGGCAGAGGTAGGGGAATAGGGAGAGAGGCTGGCAAAACTGCTCAGCTCTGGAAATCAGCAACACTTTTGTCTCCTTGAGCGCTGCTGGTCATGAAAACTAACAATGTGACAAATGCCAAGGGTTGGGGCTGTACCTGGACAGCTCAGACTATGCTGTTTACTCACACTCCCCACGCCTCACACATCCCTATATCCCCCTTTATTGTCATGTTGCTGTTCTTACAAGCTCCCATCAGGCCAATGGAACCACAGCTGCAGCAGACATAGGGACCCTACTGCCATCCACACAATCTCGGGCCCCTCAAAGGTACCTGCCAGGATGGGACACATCGTGATCCACTGGAGCCGGCCTGCCTCATAGAGGTACATTCCCACCAGCTGTCATTAGCCAGTCCAGGGCATGCCCCTCTTCCCCATACATCAAGGTTTTGGCACTGGCTGCCACTGGGGACACCCAGCTGCTCCCTCTCAGGTAGTGACAAAGGCAATTACCTCACTGCTGCGCTCTTCGGCTGGCTGCTGAGACACTTACCTGAAATTAGCTGTGGCCAGTGCGTCGCAGAGGTGAATGCGGTTGTGATTATGAATGCACTTCTTGTTTGTCTTTTCAGTGCTGAAATCCTGTCAGCGAGGAGAAGCGATAATAACATGCTATTAAGTTCTTTCTGGATAATGTAATTCAGGAGTCAGGAGGCAGTTTGGTCATTTATGCTTTGAAAAGCTCAGAATAATTTTCGGTGTCATTATCTTCCATTTTAAAGAGACCGTTTCAAACATCAATACCAAGAGCCCCTCTCCTCACTGCCTCCCCTCCTGCTTATGTGGTTTTCTTCCACTTTTTGTTCCTGTTTTCTCTGAGCTTTCAGGGATCTGGGGTTTGTTTCCAGTCATTAATTCCCCCTGAAACAGACCACACCCAAGCCTCTCTTTCACCCTTTCTCTTTTTATAGTGGATTTTGGAATTCACTGCTATTTTATTCAGCATCTTTTAGTTGTGGTTGGTGAAACATCCCTTTGTGAGGCAGGGGAGCACTGCTTGGGCCTCGGTGACAGTGAGAGGAGGGTGGATGTGATGTGGATTCAGGTCTGTAGGAACTGCAAGGATTTGAAGCAGTGTGTGTCCTTCCCGAGACCAGTGAGCAAGTGGGCAGAGCTACCATGAGAGTCTGGCTGCCCTTGGGAACAATGGCTGTCTGGGGGCACTGTGCATTCCGAAGGTTTTGGTTGCATTGGGATGCCCAGGAGCAAGTCCTGCTGCCAAGGCCATGGCACAGGCATGGTGCTGGGGGGCCTATGCATCCTCCCCACCCTGCTCATGACCACTCCCTCGCCATCTCTTCAGGCATGGCTGTAGCCAGTGACTTATCTGCAGACCTTGAGCCTTATGTTTTTTTTGTTCATGCTTTTGTTAAATGTGTGCTTCAGAGTAAGCAGTAAATGGATACTTTTGCCCTGAAATAGCCCCCAGGATGGGGAGCTGAGAGACTCCTTAGCAGATGCAACTTCAACAACAGCTTACACTGCAGGCATGAAAACAGACAGATGTCTCTCAGTGAATGCAGCAAAAATTATTAATCAGAACTGGGGCAGGAAAACAATCTAGCTCCTCTCCAGCATGCGCAGAGCATGGCTGAAGAAGAGAATTTTGTTCATTAAGTTAACTGGCAGTGATCCCTGAAATGTCAGCCTTGGCCTTAAGTTTGTCTCTAAGCTTGGAAAGCATCCTAGTCTTTCTGTTTTTAAAAGAGGAAGGTATATGGCTCCTTCCATTTTTTATGTGCTGGCTCTGCCAAAGTTTCGGTGCAAATAGGAGGGATAATGCCCTTCCATTTGCTGCCTACTTCCTTCAGAGAGGAAATGGAATCTCCCAAGCAGAGTACAGAAAATCTGCAGGGAGCATGCAAGAGTCGCATCCATCATTAAGCCTGGTTCGTATTGTTCAGCAACTTCTGAAGGAACTGTCAGGCACTCATGTGCCAGCAAAGTCAGCGGTGGAGTCAGGCTGTGACCTGGCACGAGCTTATTTGCAGAGAGGGTGTGGGAAGAGCTGCACAGAGAGCAGGCTCATTGGCCTTGCTCTGCCTAGAGGATGTGGGAGCATTAGTGGCACAGTGTGGCTTCATTACAAAGCTGGCCCAGCATCGTTAACATAGAGGATACAGTCTCCTTGGGACAGATGTAAAAAGGGATGAGAATCCTCCTTACTTTTTGAGACATGGAGAAGCCTTTTAAACACTTGCGGCAGTACCAGACATGGATGCACAGTTCAGGGCTGGCCAATGATGCCAGGAAGGAAACCCACATGATAAACTGGGTGCAATGGATGCATCTGCCCCCAGATGCTGTGCCTACAGTCTGCAGAGAGGCCACAGAAACAGAGACCTGCTGCTGATCCAACATTATGGGCTGTGCCTGCCTCCATTGCCTGCTGACTCCCTGCTCCATGTCCAGCTGCAAGTGCCCCTCTGAGTGCAGTGGCAAATTAAATGTGTTTCCTATGGCCTGAGGTGGTTAAGGGATTTCTCCCACGAAGGTTTGCTGGTACTTGGTATTTTAACTCACACTGCAGTCTCTCGCAGTGGGGGTGCTCAGAGAGTCCTCTCTCCTCTCTCCACCTACCTATTTTCATTACATCTAAAAGACTTTAATTATCTCTGGGATCTGTATGCCTCTCTTGGTTGAAACTGGAGAAGGATTTGAATAGATGCTTGTCAGTAGGAAACTGGTAGAGGTTCAGGCAGCCCAGTCCCTCCTCTCAGGGCTGCTTGATGGGATAAGCTGTCTGCCCTTGAAAAAATGACTAATAAGGGAAACACAAAGGAAAAAAGAGAAAGAAAAAATGGTGAAAAGTAGAGGAAAATGGATTTCTTAAATGGCTTGTTATATCAGTCAGATGCCCATTCACTCTGCCAGCAGCCTGGCCAGCTTAGTTCCTCTCCCATCAAGAAGCTTGTGTCTTGCACTTTGCCTTTCTTCTTTTGTATTTTTTCCACTTGCAATGAGTTTTCTGAGCCTGATTTCTCTCCGGTTTCTGCTACATTGAAACCCTGTGTGCCTGATTTCATGGCACTGCTGGCTGGTGCTATGGGCACAGCAAACAAGGCACAGGGGGGGACTTAGACCATAGGGCACAGCTTCCCTTTGGTCCCTGCTTTAGCCACAAGACAGATGTTGCCCCATCTTGGCTGCATGAAGCTGGTAGGGCTGTGCCCACCTGCCCAAAGCAGTCTGCATGGTAGACCCATGTGCCAAGTCATTTCCCTGTTACTTTTCTTGCTGCACCCTTCCTTCTTAGCCCACTCTGCAGAGATGTTTCTCTCATGCTTGGTTTGTCTCTCCAGGCTAAAAGAGACCTGGCTGTGGTTTGGGCTGTATTGTAAAGATGCTGGTGTTGCTTATCAATTGTCCTTGTTGTGGAGGAATGTTGGGTGTGGTTTAGATCACTTCAAAGACCAATAGTTTAGTCTTTAATAGTGGTGTAACTCAGATCTCTGCCCAGACTGGGCAGCTGGGACAGGCACAGCAATCAGGCTGGAGGCATTTTGGCAAGGCTATGAGGAAAGCCAAGTCTGCAATGGCATCGCCAGGCCAGGAGTTTGTCAACCATCCAGTAGAAGCACCAGCTCTGGCAGGAAAGTCTTAAAACATTACAAGAACAGGGTTCAGGGAACCCTGTGTGTTCACAGGATGTGGGCTCAGCATGGGCATGATGTTCAGCTCCAGCTCACTTCCATATTTGTTTTAGATAATAGCACTATTCAGGTTCCACAAGGCATCTGAAACCTATCTCGCTCTTAGCAAGGAGAGTTTCCTCATCTGATTTAATGGAGGTCACTGCAGTGTGAGAGCAGGCAAGTTGTCTCCTTACAGCTAATTCATTCCTGTATTCCTCTTCCAGCCATATTCTGGGATTTGAGGCTGTGGAGCTGCTAGTATAAGTGTGCATATGTGTGCTGATTTTTATGTGTGCACATGCTGGCTGAAACACTGAACTCCAGCCTGTGCTGGTTATGCTCCCCGTGCACTGCCTTCTCCACGCTCCACTGGTTGTGCAGTCAGAGACCTTCTAGCACTAGTGCCAAAGGACTGCGACAGACCCCTGGGTGGCAGCAGGCCATTTGGTTGATGGATTATCCACTCCAAGTATGAGACAGTAATCTTCAGAGGAACAGGCCCAGAAAAGGGGGCAGAGTTAATCACTTTGAGCATGGACAACAGTTGGAGAAGGAGGGGGTGAGCAATTCTAAGAGAAGACAGTGTGGTTTGGATGGGAAGAGAAAGCAAAAGGGAAATAAAAAGCAAACAGCAAAAAGTCAAGGGCTCTTGCTTGGTCAGCAGAGACAGAAGATGGCGGGGTTTATTACAGCAGGATGGGACTCAGCCTCCAGCAGCACCCTCATTTTGTCATTGATTTCTCACACGTTCAATGGAAAAAAGCTGCCCACTGATCTCTCCACAGTGGGACACTGCAGCCTCTGCCCATAAATACACACACGCTGCATGTGGGAGAGGTTGGGGAGCAGAGTTTAATCTCTGACCTCATTGCCTGTATTGGGATGGCAGTGAGAAGTGCTCAGGTAGGTATATTATGCCTCATGGATTCAAACAACAGATTCTGCTTGAGACTATATTAAGAAAAGGGGAATTTAGATTACAAAGGCAGCTCTATGTTACTACAATGTTCACATAAAGATGTTTCTGAACTCCATACTACATTACTCCAGGGAAGCCATTTTGGGCTTCACACCAAACCAGCTGTATGTTGGGCAGAGGGTTTTTTCACTTTTTTGATCTGCATCTGGGTTAGTGAATATATTAGCCACTATTTCCAAATCCTAACAGGTTATCTCTAGGCTTCTAGCAGCCTACACAGCATCTCTCATTTCACAGAAGGGTTTTGATATATAGGGGTTGAAAGCATTGCAAGTCCTGAGTATCAATGCCTGAGTATAAAATTGAATAACCAGTGTCAGGAGACAGGATATGTTTATATTGTCATGGTATGTACCAGTGGGTGATCCCACTACACGCAGTCTTTCAATTTATTTTTCTTTTGTTTGGCCATGTAAGGTTATGATATGGCACAGGGATTTTGCAAGATTTGGGACAGAGTAAAGAGACGTAAAGTGAGAGCCTCGTAAGCACCACTTTTCTGTTGTAGGTTTTCATCAATGTCAGTTCAAAGGGAAATCCACACCAGTCCTGGACTGAGGTTCCTGAAGAGCACTTGCAGGCTTTTCACCACCTCTGCTCCAGGGCTGTGTGTATAAAGCAAATGTGTACCCCTATTCTCAGGCACAAATCTTCTAATTCTCTTTTGCTGGAAGGACAAACCACATGCTCTAAACATCTGGAATTACAGAGACTAAAGGATAATGGATGGAAAAAAAGTAATTAAAAATATTAGCACTAGTTACAATTAAAAACCACAATTTGTAACATAAGACTAGAATCTTAATTGCCAGATTAGATCAATGCTCCATCTAGTCCAGCCTACGGCCTCTAAAAGTAGTTCTTTCTGGCTAGTGCAGAGGGCGGTAGAAAAGCCATACGAATGGACAACACTTAAAACTTGCCAAGTGGAGCAGCTTCTTCCTACTTTATACTTCTGATTATAACAGGTCTAAACTTTTAACAAGAAAGTTTGTCCCTCTTAAAATTTATGAATATATGTATGTATTTACAAATATTGCAGTTGTGCCTGAGTACTTTGAAACTGTCATAATCAATGCAGGGCACAGTGAAAAACCAACTGTGTCTTTCTGGGCCCAGCTCAATGCAGGGCACAGTGAAAAACCAACTGTGTCTTTCTGGGCCCAGCCATTCCTTGTGATACAATAGTGGCAAAGACTGAGTCACAGTGGTCACTAAGGTGTCCTGTCTGAGCCTTCCTAATCATATGAATCACCTGGCTCCATCACGTCACCAGATCATCTTAGGCACTTAAGTTGTGTGGGCTGGAGTTGAATCACCAAGACCATATGAGGCATCTCAGTTCCCAAGATCACTTCAGTTGCTCCAGTCAACTGCATGTAAATTCCAGAGTGTCTTGAAAAATACAGTAAAGGTATTGTAGAAGCCTAGAAGATAAGGGGCTAATATGCATGTCTCAAACACCAACAGCCAAATAGTCATGGAGCCAACCAAGGACTGCTGGTAAGAACATGCTGTGCAAATAAGCAAGAACAGTATGTGGCTGGAGAAAGGCGCCCTATGGAGGTAGGGCAGTGCTTTTCTGGGACAAATATCCTTGTTCTGGCTCCTGAAGATAAGCACAACAGAGTATAGTGCAAGTACAGGTATGAGGTCAAGAAGCGGTGATGAACTGTTGAGCCAAGGTCAGTCCTGTAGGGAAAGATCAAGACCACCAAAGACCCCCAAAAACTTCTGAGCCATTTTCAGAAAGAAATGAACTGTGCATTGTAACTAATTTGCATAGAAAGAGAAACATAGCTCCAGGGTGAGGAAAACCTATCTATACAGAGGTACCCCTACAAAGGCCAGGTATGTTCCCTGAGAACTCTGGACACTTCATCAGCTGGATCAGTGCATCAGTGCTGCAGCCAAGAATTCCTTCCTTCCTTCCTTCCTTCCTTCCTTCCTTCCTTCCTTCCTTCCTTCCTTCCTTCCTTCCTTCCTTCCTTCCTTCCTTCCTTCCTTCCTTCCTTCCTTCCTTCCTTCCTTCCTTCCTTCCTTCCTTCCTTCCTTCCTTCCTTCCTTCCTTCCTTCCTTCCTTCCTTCCTTCCTTCCTTCCTTCCTTCCTTCCTTCCTTCCTTCCTTCCTTCCTTCCTTCCTTCCTTCCTTCCTTCCTTCCTTCCTTCCTTCCTTCCTTCCTCCCTCCCTCCCTCCCTCCCTCCCTCCCTCCCTCCCTCCCTCCCTCCCTCCCTCCCTCCCTCCCTCCCTCCCTCCCTCCCTCAATTTACCTCTGTGTATTTATGTATCCCCACACTTTAAATATAGGGTGGAGAGGGTCTGGCCTCTGTTGATTGCCACTGCCTGGTGGGCCTACAGTGCTGGGGAAATGTGGAGGCTATGGAGGGACAGGGTCTTGTGGGGACATCTGTAGTTCCAAGCTAGAAGACAAGAAAACTCTCGATATGATTAAGAGAACAGCCTTGCAGATGCACCACAGCCCAGCTTCTAGGGATCCCCCTTGGGATGATGGAACATTTGCTGTCATGGCCTCTCTGGGAAGGAAGGAAGGAAGGGAGGGAGGGAGGGAAGAAGTCTTGGCTCCAGCATTGATGCATTGATCCAGCTGATCAAGTGTCCAGTATGATAGCTCCTGAGCTGCATTTCAGCCTTGGGAGTCTCCATCCCTGTGGTTATGATTCAGTATTGAGTGCTTGTTTTTTTGTAAATACCTATTTTGCAGTATTGCAGTACTCAACAGTACTCATTGCAAATAATTTTTTAATAGGTGTAATACAAGGGAAAAAGAGCATCTTGGTTCCAAGCACTTGTTACAGGGTCTTAAAACCCCCATCCACAGCACATTCTCTGGTGCAACATGACTCAGTGTCTTTGGCTGACATCTTTGGTGACATTGCTGATGACTAAAGGTTTTTCCCAAGCAGCAGAAAGTGTAACCCTGATTTACAGCAAGGGCTGATATATTAATACCAGTAGTATTTTTCTTTTGCTGTTGTCAGGGTGTGGCACAGAAGGGGAAAAGTGAGTATACCTCTTCCTTCTAGGCTGAGGGTAAGGGATAAATGCAGTGTACTAGAAGCTGTCCTGCAATAGGCTTCCTGCAGGCCAGCCATATTCCACTCAAAATAATCAGGAGATTGCTAAAGATTCTAATCAGGCAGAAATATTTTCCCATCAACTCATTACAAATTATAAAGAGGTTGCAGCTCTGGATTCTGGTTGCCTTTTCTCTTGCTGGAGGTAACGAGTGCATCTGCTGAAGGCTTTGGTTGTTCATTTGGTGTGACACATGCGTGATATGAAGAAGGAAGGGAAGAAGGGGCAGGGGGAATAGTCCAGAGCAGGGAGGATGTCCCAAGGAGCAGGGTTGTTTTGTCTGGAGACCTGGAGAAAGGTGAGTGTTTGCCTGCTTCTTTGGGCAAAAACAAGGCAAGGGTGGCTAGTGGAAGTGCTGCTCCTGGAGATGGTGGTGGCTTTTGAATATGATAGTGTATCTCTTCTTGAACTTCTTTGTGAGCCTGACAATGAGTCCATGAGGGGACCTTCATCCTGTCTTGTGTGTCGTTTATGGGCATGGGATGGCCTGTGATGGCAGCTGAGGACAAATGTGAGAAAGTGTGAGACAAGCACAGCAGGACAGAGACCTTTGGAGGGAGCTGTGTTTTGTGGAGGTGTCTGCCAGCGTGTATTCCTCCTCACCCCATGTCACTGAGGAAAATTTTGATTGAGTGCATCAACGCATTGCTTACACAGACAGAAAACATTGCTGCCTGTTGGCTCACCAGCACCTCTGTTTTCCTCCCTGGTCTTCTAAAGAATTTGGCCATGTGAGGAGAAGGTTGCAGTAGAAAGATCTCTGGGAGACTCAAAACATAAACCATGTTTTATTAAGCAGTATTTGACACTTTTGCTGAGACTAGTACTAGGTCTTATTGACTGACCAAAGCTACCAAGCCTACTGACCCTGAGAGGCTGCTCTTAAATATGAAGGTCTGCAGCAAGCTGTATTTGTTATGAAGATAACCCATACTCTTGTTAATCCCCCTTGTGTCAGCTACTCAATAACCTACCTCACAGATTCCTCTGTATCTGTGAAGCCATTTATCTGCTGAGACAAACGTCCTCCTCTCCTACCATCAGAGGCAAAGGTCATCAAGGTGGAAGCAAAGAGCTTCTGTGAAGTGATAGGAATCTGTGGCAAAATAGGTTTTGGATATATAGTTCTGTAAATTCACCACCTACTTTGATGTCAAGATGCTAAATAACAACTTTTGCTTTTGCAGACCCTACAAAGCAGTCTTGACTTTTAAATCTTATCTTAGCCACAAGGACTCTCTGGGAACTTGAGGAATGAACAATGTCAGAGGAGCAATATCCAAGATGGAAGGAATATAAGCAAGGCTCTGAGGCTGCCTATCCAAGAAGAGTTTGTAAATGGATAGGAATTTATGAGGGTAAGCTGGAAATGCATCCTTGAGCTCTATGGCTGGCTCTCCCTTCTTGCAGAGTCAAGAAATGAACCTGAGAAGCATCTACTGGATGCTGTTAACATGTTGTGATGCATTTCTTTGGGCTCTGTTACCCTCCCAATAGCTTTTGTTGAAGGGTAGATAGCTATATCTAGTTGACAGACATTACTAAATGTCCATTCTTTACCTGTTACACAATTCAATGTCTTCACAACATGGAGACAAAAAACAGAAGTTAAAATTACACTATTCCTCCTGTGGTGTCTAGGTGCTGTCTAGCAGCAAAAGCTCTTAAGGAAAAAGATGTTTGGAATCTGTGTGGGGGCATTACATTAGATTTACTTTAACTCGGACAGAAGAATGTTAAGTACAAAAATTAAAACACAAAAATAATTAGCATCTGAGGTTGGAGGAAGCAATTCATTTAGTAATTCCACTGTGAACTTGCTGGGCTTAAGGTTCTGGGGTGTGTTCTTAGTTTTTTGCTTCTGGCACTCTTTCAGCTGCTATCTCTATGCTACATTGCTTCACACCTGGATTGACCTGCCTTTATAATGTGTCCTTGACATCCAGTCAAGGTGGTTTTGAAACAGAAACAATCCTATTAAAATGCTGGTGAGAAAGCTGAGGCTCTTTTTCTAGTGCTATTAATAGTGGGTTTGTATCCTCCTCTAATGTGGCTGTGCTTTCATGCCCCATCTGAGCCCCTCCCTGGATGTGTCTGCCAGAGATCCTTGTTCATAGTACTGGGTGTATTTGTTGGAGCAAATGCAGGGAAGGGCCACTAACAGGGCTGCTGTCCAGTCTATGGTGACGTACCTGAAGACTAAGGACCAAACCAGACTTTGTGGTAGCGCTCCTGCTGCTTGCCCTCTTTCTCTGGCTAGAGATCCCTGTGAATGGTGCTGTATTTCCACAAGTGTACAAGCAAGCAGCAGGCTTGGTGTGGTGACTGTGAAGGCCTCATGCACATGACTGGATTTAGTCAGGAAACTTCTAGGTACTTGTGTGAATTCCTCTCTGCCTGATCGGGATGGTATCCAAGGAGTGTCGTGGCCAAGCCGTGTTGAAGTGGCTACAGAGTACAGCAGTTGATAAGTGGTGTCCCTTGGGAGTCTGTACTGGGACCAGTGTTATTTAATATCTTTATTAATTACATAGATGAAGGAATCAAGTGCACCCTCAGCAAGTTTGAAGGTGACAGCAAGCTGAGTGGTGTGGTTGGCACGCCTGAAGGATGGGATGGCATTCAGAGGGATGTGGATAAGCTTGAGAAGTGGGGCCATGGGAACCTCATGAGGTTTAACAAGGTCAAGTACAAGGGGCTGTACCCAGGCTGGGGCAACCTCCTATATCAACACAGGCTAGGGATGAACAGAATGGGAGCAAGCCCTGCTGGGAAGGACTTGTGGGTGGTGGTGGGTGGGAGGCTGGACATGACCAAAGTCTTGGAGCCCAGAGACACAGTTTGTATCCCTGGCTGCATCCAAAGCAGCGTGGCCAACAAGGTGAGGAAGGGAATTCTGCCCCTCTGCTCTGGTGAGGCCCCACCTGCAGTGCTGTGTACAGCTCTGGGGTCCCCAACACGGGGATGGACCTGTTGGAGTACATCCAGTGAAGGGCCAAGTTCTTTATAGGGATGGAGCACCCTCCGTATGAGGAAAGGCTGAGAGAACTGGATTTGTTCAGCCTGGAAAAGGCATCAGGGTGACCTAATTGCAGCCTTCCAGTACCTAAAGGGGGCCTACAAAACAGATGGGGAGGGACTTTTGACAAGATCAGGTAGTGATAGGACAAGGGGGAGCGGCTTCAAACTGAAAGAGAGTAGGTTTAAATATTAGGAAAAATTGCATTACTGTGAGGGTGGTGAGACACTGGAATAGGTTGCTCAGAGAAGTAGTGGATGCCCCATCTCTGGAAGTGTTCAAGGCCAGGTTTGATGAGGCTCTGAGTGACCTGGTCTACTAGAAGGTGTCCCTGTCAATGGCAGGAGAGTTGACACTAGGTGATCTTTAGGGTACTTTCCAGCCCAAACCATTCTGTGGTTCTGTGAATTCCAGCAGGCAGCCTCTGCAGGCTGTGGAAAGGAGCACAATGAGTAATTATGTACTGTGTTGCAACACAGTTACACAGGGAGGTTTAAATGTCTCTTTCCAGCTATTTCCTGATTGCTGTTGTGTTAACAGGAGCAAGGATCCTCTCTCTTTTGGCATTCAAACCCTGCATGTACAGTACTTTTGTAGCAAGGACTTCAGCTTTCAGCTAATTTCGCTGCTACTTTTGCAATCTCCTACCTTCACTGCCATCTCTGTCCTTCTTTTCTAAAACTCTGTCATGCCTGCTATCCATCCATCACAGCCCCTTGCCACCTGCTTCAGGATTTTAACACCCATTGGGGTGTTAAAAAGTAAACACATTGCTTGACATGTACAGTTTTTGTAGTAACAAGTACAACAAGTGAAAGCCTTAGAAAAGGCATATTGGCTAAGTTTTATTAATGCCCTTGGCTTTAGCAAAGACAAGACCTTCCTTGAAGCAAAGGACCTAAATCAAATGCTTCAAATACATAAAGATCTTCAAAATCAGAACTTTGGAACAGCTACTACTGCAGTTTGGTTTTTTTTTTTTAAGTTTGTTGTTTTTTTTTTTTTTTTTTCCTGTATACTTTAAGATGCTAACCAAAAGGGACTTGAAGAAAAAAGTAGGGCTTCTCTTTGGACTATAACCTTCTCCCACCAATATACTTAGTGTTCCCTTTTACTTCTGTATCAGCGGGGAAAAGTGAGGGGGAAATGAAGCAAGTTGGTAAGATAGCCTGGCTTGGTTTCTCCATCAAGATCTTCTGTTTCCTGATATATTACAGTCACCTCTTCCAGCATAAGTCACTGACTGAGGGTAGTGCATGTCCACCAAATAACCTGTGAATGGCTGCCCATCTCAGTGTCCTTGCCCATCAGCTGAGCCACCTGCCCAACCTTTGCTTCAGATGTACGTTCTGTGGAGGGGACAAGTAACTTAGAATTGACCTGCTTACTGGGTTCTAGGGCCCAGATCTGGAAAGAAAGACCAGATTAATGTTACAAAAAGTGAAAGAACAGCCACTGAACAGTTAACATAGACTGGCACTGGGCTGGGATGATGGGGGCAGGGAAGAATTGGTGCAGTTTTGAACATGGTAAATCCATCTTAACACAAGTCTAAGAAAGTGAAGTTGGGTTGGTATTTTTTTTTTTTGTGAACTAATGGAGAATGCTAGGTCTTAGAGAGGGCCAAGATCATATGGTGTGGACGTAAACACCTATTTTTGTTACAAAAAGTTTGAACTGTTCATCCTAGCCTTCTAGTCTCCTGGCAACAGTGAAGAACAGACCATGCTGGGACCACTATTTTAATCAACCTAATTGTAGGTCCTCTCTCTCCTCCCCCAGCAATCAGCCCCCTGGGAGATAGAAAACCCTTTTGAGCATGTCACCTAAAGGAGATCCTTTAGTCTGCCATGCTGCAGTTACATGTTTTGCAGCGTAGTATTCATTTCATATTTCCTGTCTGGAAACAAGACATTACTTTAGGAGGTTTGCATTTTCCCGTCTGTTACATTAAAATGAATTTGTTGCTTTCACTTCACCAAAAATATTCCAGTTGGATAATAACTTCAAATACAAATGCTTTACAGTTCCAATATTTCCCTGATCACCTCTCTTCCTGTCCATGATGTTCAGAAGGCCTTTCTACCTCCTGCTCCTGTCCAGAGAAGTGCTCTCTTGCCTATGCAGATACGCACACAATAAATACTTTGTGTACAAAGCATACAGTGATAAGAAACATTTACTCTGGTAATTAGAATCATCAACTATTGTCTTAAATACTTCTAGTACTTTATCAGGAAATTGGTTTATCCTAACCTTCTCTGCCTCCTGGACATCTGCAGCCCCTGGGCTGCTTTTCCAGCATAGTCAGTGAGAGAAAGAAGCCCTGGTACTGAAGTGTCATCACACAGTGGGAAATTCTGGCATCTGGGATGATACTGTGAACAAGCTCAGAAGAGTGTGGCTACACAGAACAACTGGTGTAATGGCTGGTGTGAAAATGCTTCAGTGCATTTAATGCACTGAAGTGAAAACGCAGTGAAAATGCTCCAGTGTAATTAAATTGCTGCACTTAGTGCAAAGGAACAAGGCTGTCCCTTTGCGTCTCACTCTCACTGTATCTGTTGGCAGTAAAAGGCAAAAATAACTGTTTTGTATTTTTCTCCTCAAAACCTTATACACAGTACTTGGTGACAAAACCCATCTGCTCTCCTTTGCTGCCTGGCAGCAATATAACACTGGTCCCAGTGTCAGCTGGCAGGGCACATCACAGCTTCCTCTTCTTGCTTTCTCTTCTTCTTCAGAGCACCTGCAAACAATTAGGAAGCCATTTCTGCCCATTTTTTTTTCTCGACACTTTTTCACCTCTGTGTTCAAAGGACTGACCTCAAATCTATCCTTATCAGACAGGTGACCTGAAGTACATGCATCTAGCTACGGCTCTTCCAGGGTCAGTGCTGGAAAGCCTTCCCAGGCATGAAAAGAGATTTCTATTTCCACAGCTGATCCTGCAGCGCCCCTTGTACACATAAAACCTGCCCAAGAAATGGGTAAGGACCCACACCAAGCAGAGTGGTTGCTGGGGGTTCATGGTGCCTATGCCCATGTGGGCATCCTGCTGTGCTGGGGACACTGGATGCCCAGAAAGTTCTCCTGCCTTTTTGCAAGTGAGCTCTCAAGCACCAGGCAGTATCTTGAGGCAATTGGCAGGCACTGGGGGAAGCTGATGCAATTCTTTCTTTATTCCCCACTCTGTTCTAGTGCTGTAACCCAGCAAAGGCCTATATCTGTCAGAACTGGGAGCAGCGTGCAGCCTTCACAGGGTCACTAAATGAAACCCCATGTGCTGCTCAATGGCGCCTCAGTTTCTGTTGTATTGTTGTTGTAGGAATCATACTTCCTTTTTTCATTTGTATCCTTGCTCTCCCTACCCCTTTTTCTTTTGAAAAAATCCACGGAGTGATTAGATTTGCAAATGAATGGGCAGGGTAGTGACAACAGAAGTGAGCTGGAGCTGAAGAGCACAGGTATAATTACTGTAATTAACTCAAGCAGCAGGGGCACAGCCAGTGTTGGGAGCATCACTGGGAGTTGCCGTGGGCGAGAGATGGGAGAGGAAGAATGGCCAGCTGCAGAGAAAGTCTGCCCCAGGGGTGCCCGTTCCCCCTTTGAGTGCATTGATAAGAAAAGCGTAATTGTGTCCTGTCCCTATGGCATGTCCTCTTAGGCTGCAGGGACCCGTATCTCCCCAGATGAGGTGCAGAGGAGCTCATTCCGTCTTGTACCAAAATTATTCAATGTCCTGCTTGGGCAGCCACTTAAGGAGACACCCTCATTCCTTGTAAGTCCCCAGGAGGTGGGGACACCCAGTGTGCAACAGCAGTAGCCCCCTGCCAGACAGACAGAGCAGCAGGGAAGCAAAACCCCTCAGCCGCAGCTGAGCCCTTGCAGGAGAAGCTGGGACAGCTGGGGTCAGCTGGCAGCTTGTCTCAGAAGCTCTTCAGCATCAAAATATGTTATTCATTGCCTTTGCTGAGTGCTGGTCTGTGACTTTATGGTTCATCTAAGAAATGGCCTTAATGATCTTTATTGCTGGCAGACTGAATAGGAAGCATGACCTCAGTTTGGAGAGAAGCACCATGGGACCAATATGGAGACACTGCAGGCCATGATGCTCCCAGCACATGCTCCCTGCCCATTTCCATGAGCACACTCTGCCCTTCAGCAGAACACTGTGACATGTCTGCCTACACACAGGTCCTGCAACAGCTCTAGCTCTTGGCAGGACTTCTCTTCTTTTTGTAAAGGTATGGGGGGCTGACTTCAACTACAGGTATTAAAAACATTAGTTGCCATTAGTCCTATTCTTGGAGCCTTTGACTCCAGACTGACACTGGTTTTAGGGTTTTATAATCTTTCTAGATGAGACTAATTTGTTGGGTGGGTGCATTAGATATAGGGTGTGAGAAGTTCACATGGGAAGATGTAAACAAAACAACCCCCCTAAACTCTATATTTTTGGAATACACACACACCAGTGAGCCTGGGATATAAACAGTTTTCCTAGCTGGGGCTATGGTGTGAGGGAGGTGTGTGCAGGCAACCATGGAGGTGTGAGGCTCTCCAGTCACCCCTAGGAACAGTTACACAGGCTTGTTGGAAGAGGACTGTGGTTTTGTTGCTGAAAGATTAATGTTCCAGGCTCTGCTTCACATAGCATTGAGAGCACATATGTGTCTGGCATATTTAGAAAAGAGATTTGCTGAAGCTGGGTAGGAAATGGGGTGTGTGTTTTGCTGTACTGTAAAAACTTCAAAACTCTCCCTTTTCATTGTGGAAAGTATCTGATGTGAGGGTTGGGGAATGCAGAGTTCTGTGAATATCTTTGGTTTAAACTTGCTACTACTGATCAAAAAAGCTACAGGAAATAGGATTGGAAGGGGCTTTGAGAGATCATCTAGTCTGTCTCCTTGCCCATGGCATATCCAGCTGCACCTCCTTTGCCTTTGTCAATATTTTGACTGAGCTCTGGGCAATTTATTCCAGTGCTTCCCTATTCTTAACAGATTAGCCCAAATCTTCCATGCTGAAGTTGAATTTATTGCTCCTTATTCACCATGGGCATGGAAAACTGATTACTTTTTTCCTTCTAGCAGCTGTTCAGATATTTGAAAACTGTTATGGTATGCTTCCCCAGTCATCATTTCTTTATCTGGACATCCTCTGTCTGTTCTGTCTACTCTTGTTGACCATGGATCCTAAACATTTGATCATTCCCCTTCTCTCCTGGGCTCTCTCCAATTGGCCTCTGTCTCAGAGTGGGACATCTAACACTGGAAATAATCCTTCAGGGAAAAATCTACATCGCAGGTCCGTCAGACTGATATTAGAGTCCCAGTATGATACTTGTTTGTCCTGTGTTGGTGAGACATGTTTTTTACTGCTTTTCAGATTGTGGTGTGTAGTAACTTCCAGACTCCTTTTTGTAGAATTGTCGCCTAGACAGCTGTTCCTTTTCCTGTATTAATGAAGTTGACTATTCCTGCTTAAGTCTAATTCCATGAATATGTCCTGGTTGAATTTTATCTTGTGTTCTCAGATCATTTGTCCAATTTGGTGTGATTGTCTTGTATTCTATTTCTGTCCTCTAGTGTATTCAGTCCCACTCAGCTTGATGTCGTTTGCAGATTTAATAAGTATTCTCTTTCTTCCATTATCCAAGTCATTAATGGAAACACTGACTAGTGCTGGACCCTCCAATGAATACCTGTAGGATCCACTCAATACACCTTTCATTTGGCAATGTAATAATGATAACTATTTTAAAGAAATGTTTTTCTAACCAAATGTTATTATCCCACAGCACATTCATTTAGACAATCTTCTCTTGACTATCTTGAGTCACATGTCAAAATGTTGAGACATTGCACTTGCTGCCTCCCAAGCCCTGTTACTCTTTTGGAAGAGGAGACTAGATCACTGTGACTAGAGATGCTCTTGTAAATTCTTGTTGCTTGAGATGCTGGTCTTTAGGAATAATAGGTTCACAGTGCTACTTTTTAAAGGATACAGCTCAGCACTTTAAACCAATGGCTCTCAGCAGCTTCATGCATACTTATAAAATCCACTTCATTCTTTGGAGGTAGTCACATACTACTTAGTGGTATTTATACTGAAGGGAAGGCTGAGTCCCAAGAAATTGATGATTGGTCACATAAAGAAGGTTGAAACTAAGAACCAACCCAATGAAACTTGCTCCTAGATCCTGGTCCAAAAACATAACTCACGTAAGCCAGGTTACAATGGGCAGCACAATTCTGCAGCAGCATCAGTAACTTTCCTCACAGATGCAGGCACCAAGCAGGGCTGGCTATGACAACCAAGTCCCCTTAGGCTGTGGATGCTCCCAGCTTAGGTCATCAGCGGTGCTGGGCACTGGGCTGCCTAACAGGCACCATGCTGGGGCAGTGCTTAAAAGAAACAGCGTAAGCACAGTCCCACATTCCCTAAAGAAATAGCTTACATCCTCATCCAGGAATGAGGATAGATTGTGTATCCCAGTTGCTCAGAGGAGTCCTGGAATGAGAGTTTGGGCAGGTACCTTGCTCCAGGCATGTTCCCTCTCCTTGTGCACATCCTGCTGCTGTCTTTGGTGGCCTGTGGTTCCATTCACTGTGCCTTGCCCAAGGGGAATGAGGGCACTATCTCCCAGCCTCAGGTGAGGAGTGGCACTGATATCCTGCTTGCTGGCTCTCTGGGCTGAGCCTTGACACAGCTGTGTGTGCTGCCAAGCACCTCAGTCACGCACCAACTGGACTACGTTCTGCAAATAGGCATTTAAATGCTCTGTGTTCAGCAGACAACTGTCAGGGAATATCAAATTGCAATTGTCTGCCTCTCTTGTTGCTTGGATAATTGGATGGTAAAAAGCAGAATACCGATTCCCCCACCACAACAATAGGTAATACCATTTAGGTATTTTTAGCAAGAAAATGGGCCAAAATTTAGAAGCTACTAAATACAGAAAGTCTCTGTGATTTTTTTCCTTTTTTTTTTTTTTTTTTTTTGTCTTTTCTTGAAATCTTACTGACAAGAAATCTCTCTCATGTACTTTGGAAAGCAATTAAGCAATCAACAGCAATATATATTTTTTTCCAGAGTGAGGAAAATTTTTTGTTCTGACCCGTTAATTCCCAGCTGTATTTCAACATCACACTGTGTGGTGTTATCATGACTGAAGGGACTCTTCCTAAAGTTCTAAAATCAAGATTTTTAGTTTCTCAGCTCTACCAAAGGAAAGATTCACCTGCCACTGCACCGTGCTGTGAACGGGTGAGAACTGGATGAAAAACTCAGGAGAAAGGGAAGAAAAGCAGTAAAAATCACAGCAACCAAAATGTTGAATGCTCTCTTAGTCACTCTGGGGTTTGCCCCCTTTCTGCCTGTTCCTTGTCCAAATTCATATCTAAAGCCCTGATGCTGAAGTCAAGTCTACCTGTATATGTGTAGGATCAAGGGGCACAGATTGGAGCTTTTCAGGGCATTAACCCCTAATTATCTGCTTGAAAAACTCATATTACACTTTTAGAAATAATTTTAAAAATAAGAGCTGATCCAAATTTGTAATAAAGTGGTGTGACTCATCAAAATGTCATCAAATTACATTAAAAATTGCTTCTTAAAGTGACTTCAAGCTCAGTAAATATACTGTATGTTGTAGATGCTACTGGAGCATGTAAGAGTGTCAGGAGAATTGGGATGCGTGTTTGCTGGTACAATAGGTCAGGTGACCAGAGTGGACCTAGTTTTCTTGTGGCTTATTCTATTAGAAATTGTGAGTACTTGTGAAGTAGAAAACGGATGTTCTGCTGCAAAAAGGAGAGCATCTGGCCCTGGATACCAAAGACCTGCTTCCACATGACTTACACTTTTTTTTCTCAGATATTTCTGATGTTGGTATGTTGTTTACTTTAACAAGAGCCCTTAAGGCAAGGCTGGGTATGATATTTGAAAAGCATAGAAGTTGCTCTTTTTGGAGCTACCTGCTTGTAGAAAAGGAGTGTATAGAGGAGCTTAAACAGAACATGCTTTCCCAGCTTGCTGGAGAAGTGGGAGCTGGATCAAGCCTTGTTTCCCTTTTGTCCTCAGAACCTCTTCCCAGATGGGCATAGGCCTAGCAGCAGAAGTCACAAGATTACACAGGGAAAAGTGGAAAGCAGTAGAGCCTTCTCTTCCCTCTCTGGTGTACAGCACCCCGGCCCACATACAACCTCTTGGGCCATACTTCTGCCACAGTTTCTTGGTGCAATCCAAGTTAGTGCAGTAAAGGCCCTGCTTCCTGGGAAGATCTGCACAGCTCTCTGTAGAGATCCTCCATAGGGTGTAGCCATCCTCTGGCAGGGTGTGTGTGGGCTCAGACTTGCAGGGCAGGGAGAGTTTCTTTAAAGATGATTGCTGAGCACTTGAGTTTACACTTGTTCTTAGCAGGTTCAGCTTGCTGCTATCTCTGATGTATACCTCAGAGAAGGGGACATCTCTCGGGCATGAGCTCAAACAAAATTAGAAGGTGAACAAGTGTCAGCATAGAGCAGAGCATGGGGATCTGGTTTACTCAAATCATTGGGGTTTTGCTCAATTGCTGGCTGAAAAGATATTTTTTCAGACAGTTATAGTTTGAACTTCGTGACACATTCATTGAAGCACTCTTCTGTTTGGGTTCTCTGCTGGTGTTGAATTCATATTTCACATCTCTTCATAGAAATTTGGTTTCTGTTCTGTTGTTAGTTTGCTTGTTTCCATGAATCTTCTCAGAGATGTATCTGTGTCATAGATTTAGCTGAAATTTATCTGCAAATTAAAAAGCTCTGGGAAGGTGGGGGAGGCAGGAGAAATGGTATGCTGCTGCAGGTGCACACAGTATGTACGTGTGAGCCAGCCTCCCTACAAGAAGGCTGGTGCATTTACCAGCAAGTCCCAAGCAGGTTCTTCCTTGCTCTTGCTCTTAGTACCCAGAGGGTTCTTACAGCTTGCCTGCTTGGAAGGCCTTGAGGATGGAATCTTCCTTTCATGCAACTCTTGCAGGAACTCTTGTCTTGACTTACTTCCACGACCTCCACATACCTGTTTCCCTAGCCAGTGCTCTGCCCTTCCCTGCATTGCTTTCATCTTTCTTTTCAAAACCATCTTGTTCTTCTTTTCCTCTCTGCCCTCTCTTGCCGCTCTTCCACCCCTCTTACAAAAAGCTGCCTTGGGGAGCAGCAGAGAGGGTTAAACCCGCAAGGTTTCGTGGCTGGAGAAGCATTGGTTGCCTCATGCATGGTAAAGTGCCTTTTTGGCATGCAGAGCTGTGAGCAACCACCCTCTCCCTATTCCCCTCCTCGGGCTCTGTGCCAGCAGGCAAGCATTTGCAAAGCAAAATTACAGAGCTCTCTGGGTAATGATCTGCCCATTCGTTCTGTACAGCAGGTGGCTGGAGGCTGAATCCACACCACTCCCTCTAAGCTCAATTTCCATGCACATGGGGAAGAGATGGCTATTCCTCCCTTACAGCTGCTTCCAGGGAAGAGAGGCCAGGGGAGTCACCCTTCCAGCAGAAGGATGCCATGGGGGTGGATCTCTTTTTGCAAGGAACCATAGTGGGCTCCGACTAGAAAGGCCAGATTCAAATGGCAGGCATGTGCACGGGCAGAGAGGAGATGGCATCTTCGCTCTAGACATATAATGTGGCTGTGCAAGAGAGCAGCACCATTTCCCAACCTGCCAATTCTCCTCAGGGCATCAGGGTCAGAGAGTTGGGATGCATCAGGCATGCTGCTTCTAAAACCCCTGTTCCTCTGTCTAAAACCTCTGATCCTGTGAGTCATAGACTTGCTGCAGGGACCTACCAAACTGCTATCCTTACTGGGGAGGAGTTGGGAGGTTGTTTTGACTTACTTGCAAAGCTCCAGGATAGCCACAGTGCTCACTTCTAATCCTAACTGCTTACCCTCTTGCATTAAGCCAGGTTGGATAAGGCCTTCCCTCCCCTTCATACTGCTGCTGAAGGCTTCCTATACCAGTGCCATTCTGCTTTCCCCTCCTGCCCTGAGAAATCTTTGGAGCAATCAACCTGTAGGATTCCCTTTCACTGTGTTGGGAAGCACAGTCTTTTTACATCAAAAGGAGGGAAGGAGTGTCAGGCCACAGATGAAGATGAGCAAAAGACCCCTAAGCATGTAATATCCACATTCTTTTGGTTGACTGGGGAATAAACTCTGAGAATTAGGAAGTTGAAACTTTTAATCTTTTACACTGTTAAAAAGGATGGGTGATGTATCCTGTTCTGGATAAGAACCCAACCTGTATCTCTGTACCCATTTTATCCTCTGTGACTTTTAGCGCTCTTTCCTTCCTGAAGGAATCCTGTTAGGAGTCTCTTATCCACATTTATCTTGCAAAATAAATATTCAATAAACAAAGACAAATACTGTTAAAGGGCATTCTGAGACATTAACTTATTCCCCTAAGCAATAGAACAAACAAAGCAACTTCATTAGTAGTAATACAGCATAATGCCCAAGTGTCTTGCTTTGAGTGGAAGAGCTGGGCTTGCTCAGGTAAACCAGGATCTCTGAGTACTAGGATGAACCAACACACATGCACAAGGATGGAGGCTCTTCCATGACACAAAAGTGAAGCTCTCCTTCTTGGGGAGTTCAGCTTGGTCCGGCAGTAAAGCCTGTGTGGTCACAGAAGTGACATACAGAGCTGAGAGAGTCACAGATTCCTATTCCTGTTGCAGCTCCTGAAAGCAGTCAGAACATCCAGAGGAAAAGATGTGAATGCTGCCGTCCCAGTGTGGTTGCCTCTGGGGCCCCATGTTATTTCTTACGCTTTTTGGCTTCTGTGTGAAAACAAAACCCAGTGAGCAATAACTTCACAACAGCAGACTGAGGAAGACAGGGTGAAATGGGGGATAGCAGAAATGTGGATTGTAGTGAAAGAGGAAGTGAGGGGAAAAAAAACCCATATGGAGGGGATGAGTCCAGGGGACAGAAATCTGAATAATGACCTCTTCCCAGCCCTCCAGAATTTTAGATCTTTTCAATGCAGTGTGAGTCCTGTAAGAAATGATCTACGATAGAGCACATCTTTATATATAAAGATTGGTACATGAAATACTTTAAAATTTGTTATAATCTGATAAAATGTTACATGTATTGCAATACTTTTCCTGTCTCTTGTATCTTCTCCCTCGTGATCTTAAAGCACATTGCAAGCTTTTCATTCGTAAGTTTCCCAGCAGCTTTGTCGGGCAGGCTTATCTCTGGACTACAGATATCAAAATTTAAACTAATAGTTCAAAATACTAAGTTGAGAAAATGACCCAGCATCCCAGGCCCCAGCAATGCTGGTAAATTTGAAGCCTGTCCATCAACACAGTCACCCATACAGCTGCACAGGAGGGGGAGCAACTTGTGCAGAGCCCATGGAAGCTCTGAGGAAGAGGAGGTTCTCTACCTTGTATTTTTACTGGCACCTCATGGGAAAGCTTCATTCACTGGCATGGGGCAGACTACAGCACAGATACAGCCATGTGAGCAGTCCCCGGAGGGAGTTGTTAAGAGCTTAGGACACAGCCACTTTGGGCCTTGAAGTCTGTGGCTGTGCTCAGGGCACATCCTTCCTCACCAGGGCTGTCCAAACTAGCTCTGGCTCCTCCAGCCCTTCTCCAGTGCATTTCTTTCTGTCATCTCTGCATCACTCAGCCCAGAAATAAATGCTGCTGCCAGGGATTGGGCGCCTACATGTGCTGCCTTGTTGGTGGCAGCCTTGGCCAGTGCTCATTTTGCTCTTAGCACTATCACCCTGTGGAGAAAATATTGCAGCACAGGCGTAGAGAAGTCTATCTCTCTCAACACGTGGTGTACCTCCAGCAGATGAAAATTTGGTACTTTCAACACAAGAAAAGGCAAAGCTGGGGATGGGCAATTCACTTTCTTTAGACCTCTCCCATATCTGGTTTTTTTTTTTTTTTTTTTTCAAGGGTGGTGGTTTCTCTGCCTCTCTTTGCTGCTGGACAGCCCTGTCACAGCCTGTTAAGTCAGCAGCATCTCTCAGCACTACCCTGGTGCTCCCTCCTGCCAGCAGCCTGTGTGTGTGTATGCTGGAAAAGGACTGAGGATACTCATACCTGTCCCAGGCATGAGTACCCTCCTGACTAGCTTGGCCAAGCTGGGCCAGCAGTGGTGGTTTGGTGGTGACCCCTGTGGGCATTGAGTGGGTTGTTTGCAGTCCTGTTCCTGGGACACTTCACCTCAGAGATTGCCACCGATTCCCTTCATTGCTAAGCTATTAGTAGAGAGCAACAAAGTGGGGCTTGCTGCAGTGTTGCTCCAAGACACAAGAGCTTCCTCCTCCTAGGCAGGTCCTACCGCTGACTCAGGGCTTAGATCATTTCTGTGCCCAAAGAGAAAACACAGGATTGGATTTAGATCCTGGATGTAGCTGCAGTAAGCCAGGAACATTAGTCTGGTAAACCAGAGCTGGCACAGGCCCTTAGGGCTATCAAAACTATGCAATTTTACCAATATCAAATTCTCCTGAAAATTAAACATGTTCCCACCCCTTGGGAGGATCCATTGTGGAGCCAAGTAAGTCTGGCTTGGAAATGTGTACTCAGTTTGGATCTTGGTCCTCTTCTCTGACTGCTCTGCAGCATACACTCCTGAAAGTGATTCTTCTCAATCCCTTGCACTTGTGCCACTGAATAAGGAACAGGAGATGCTGCCAGAGTTCACACTGAGTGCCACAGGGATCTAAAATAAATACTGCCATGTAATAGATTTTTATCCACTGCCTTGCTGTAATCCCCATCTGAATCCCTTCCAAATTGCAGTCAGGCAGCTGTTTGTACAAGTCAAACATTGATTCAGCTGCTCTCAAAAGGGATTCAGGAGGTACAGGCTGGAGGGAGTGCTATCCAGGATGTTGGAACAATGGGATTTGTTTGTTATGAGCTGAAGAGTTAAACTCTTCCCACAGCACCCAACACCAGAGTATTTCCCCTTTCCACACATGAGGAGGAGGTTCCTACACAAGGAGGAGATACCCACAGAAAGGATAATTGCTGAAGCAGTGAGCCCAGCACCTTTAGCAGCTCTCCTGCCCTTTTTGGCAGGGCTCGCAGTTGCCCATGGCTGGCTTTTAGGGCCTACAGGCTGGGAGACCTCCTTGCAGTGTTAGGTAATCATCTGCTCCTCTGGGGTTGGAGCAAACCACAGTTTCCTCAGCATCCCAGATAGTGTATGTGTCGGGCTTTGCTTTCTGGCTGTATCTGAAGTTTCAAATATTCCCTGTTGAAACCCTTGGCAATCATTACCCTTCTTCCTAGGGGTGCTTGGTATCAGGGGCATGGCCTGGTGTCCAGCACATGGGGCCCCTCCCAGGTTTCTTTAGCCCATCTCAGCACCTGTGTGAGGGGAAGGACCCCAGAAAACATCCTGGTATCCTGGGCAGTGGCTACCAGCACCGCTGTGCTCACACTTTCTGGCTTCCCTAATGTATGCAATGTTTATTTTTAGGGACAGACCTTCCAGGTCCTCCCTGTTCTATTTCTACTTCATTTTATGCCTCCTCAATGGGCTTCAGCATTGTGTTTTTTCTCTTTGCCCATCACTTCCCTTGCATCAGTGGGGTTAAAGCAGAGGGCTGTCACATGGACATGGAAAACCTTAGTCCTTGCTGTTCCGGAAGTTTCAGGCTCATACACGGGAACATGTGCTCTAGTTCATGCCAGCTCCTCACACCAGCCTTCCAGCTTCCAGAACATGACATTAATGCCTACCAGTCAGGATCAGGACTGTTTTGCTCTACCAGTGGTGACTTGTGCAGTGCTCAGCCTCTTGCAGACTTCTATCCCTATGCCGTGCTAGAGAGCGTGGGAGGAAATCCAGCAGAGCCAGTTGCAGATTGAGTAAGCGTAGCTCACTTCCAGAGATGGGGAGAGGCTGGAAAGAAGTGTTGTGGTTGATTAAGGGTCATTGCAGTAGAGACAAGTTATTTGCCTGTGCTTTGTACAGCACTGAGCCCAGAACTGAGTCTTCAGTGAGTACTTTTACAAATCCTCTGTCCTTTCTGCTTGAACTTACAAGGGTTCTGCTGGTGCTGGATTAGCTATGCGTCATCTCCAGCAGGTTAAGAGTTTGCTGGAGGTGTTCTCCATAGTTCTCATGGTTCTTGAATGATTTGTGAGCACAAAGATCTTGGGAACTATGCTGAACCATGCTCTCTTAGGCACTAGTTCTGGGTACTTCAGCTCTGCTCAGCAGCCATTGCTTCTGTCTGCAGCAGGGCAAAATGAACAAGACAGAAGTAAGCAGGAGGAAAGGATGCCAAGTCCATGAGTGTCTGGTGAGTGGTGTTTTAGAGATGGGGGCTAGATAACTGGCAGTGATGGTCTGCTGGAGCAGGGAAAAGATATTCCCCTGCCAGTTGATCACCAATAGATGAATCAGAGAAGTTCAGTCTAACGGAAACAGAACTGAGCAAAATCTCAAGTTTAGCCTAAGAGGGGTGTTGAACTATCAGTGAAATGGCTTAAGAGTTTCTGTGTGGGGTATTTAGGCTCATTTCCACAATTGCAGCAAACAAACAGGATTATGGTGTGAGCCAAAGCGGCTGCAGCTTAGGGGCTGGGGCAACCATGTGTAAGAGAACAAGGGGATTGCTGGAAGCATTTGTCTCCCACTTGACTTGGAACTTTTCAGATCAAGTCAAAATTTGTTGAGAGAGAGGAAACAATTTAATCACCTGATTCACAGAGAATCCTGCTGCACCCACACGGGCCACAGACTCAGGTCATCTCAGGTTGGGGAGGGAGAAGAATGGAGCTGCCCACTCTCCTGGAGAGTGAGAGCAAGAGGCTTAAGGCTCCTCAGTGCTAGAGAAAGTAACGGAGTGCCCTGCAGCTCACGGCCCTGTTTGAAAATGATGGAGGCTGACAGATCTGGGATTAATCTAAAGGTTTCAGCTCTCTGAGCACTGAGTGGAAATTCGCCTGGAAACCACAGTACAGGAGCTCAACATGATGAAAGCACTAACTGGAAGCGGGGAGGCAGAGGCAAGTGTGGGTCAGATAGCTCGCCCCACCTGATTATGCACAAAGCTAGAGCCCTCGTCTCTTGCTCTCTCTGCCATGTATCTGGGTAGAAAGGGAAGGTATTTAGTGCTAAAAAGAGCATTACAAAATAGGCCACTTTTATTTTGTGCATTAGGCAGGCTCTGCTGCGGGTGCAACTTTGCATTGCTAATTAGATTCAAAGGCAAAGCTATACTCTCAGTGCTCAGCACTCCTGATTGTACCTGCTCATGCTCTCGGAGGAGCCAGGTTGGGTAGCCTGCACAAATACTGCAAGCTGTGGTTTTCCCTATGCAGGTATTTGTAGGTGCTATGCTGCTTGTGTGGGATGAAAAGACAGAGTGGGAGGCTGACTAAAAGCTGGAGTCAAGGTGTGCTCTGCTGATGCATAGTTGGACTTCTCTTGCTCATCTAGCAGCATATGGGAAAGGCTACATCCTGCTCTGTCTATAGCTTTCCTGTGAGACTAGGATGCTGACCTAGTCCTGAATGTGGAAGGCCAGGATTTATCTGATTTGGCATCCATTAAAACTGCTGGTTTAGTCCATAAAGTTATGGGGACATACCAACTTTTTTCCTAATACACCCAGGGGCAGTTTGCAAGGAAGGATGCATATGTCCCCTTGCCCTCAGAGACCAATAACCTTGAGCTGAGGCTGATGAAAGTCTTTTCTCAGTGCAAGAAAATCACAAATTCTGTACATTCTGTACTACGTGAGTCTCCAAGTATTAACACAGCTGTCACACTTAGCCATGTCTGCACGTTCATGCCTTCATATCCAATTCCAATACAACACTGCCATCACCCCTGTTGCTCACATCAAAAGACTGAATGCATCACAGTGCACAGTTTTAACTCCTTTCAGTTTAGCTTGCTCTATAAATACATAACCCACAGTGAGTAGGTATGTGTAATATATCCCTGTGTATGGTTCTGCTTAGTGCTGTGGATGGGGCTGCTGATCTGATTATTTTAAAGTCACTGGGCTACATATGCTGTAGGTATAAATTGGTGCAGCACAGTGGTGTTGCCAGTTTATGCTAGGTGAAGATCTGGCCTATAATATGAATCTATAATAGAAACTTGCTTGTGTTCCTGAAAAGAGGAGATATTTTGAGTGTATAACCAAATTGGCATTCTTATCCAGGCTTCTTCATGGTATAATTGTAATTCCAAAATTATAAGTGTTATTAAATTCTTAAATAATGTAGCAGTGGAAGGTTAGTTTAAGGTTGTGCTTTTTATCTATTTGAAGTGATACTGTTGAACTGAAAACAGCATGGTGATATGTCCCAGCACACAAACTGGATATGTACCAAAGATGAATGAACACAGGCAGAGTTTCAGACCAACCAGCCAAATCTGAACACATGTCCTCTTCTAAGAAAGAAGTTTAGGAGAAATAATTTTCAGCTCCATGATCCACACACCCAGTCATTATCACAGACATTATGATGGTCTCTCCCTGCTTATATTTTAGAAAAGTTCAAAGCCTGAATTGCAATACAGTCGTTGCTAATTCAGAGGAAGTGGGTTACTCTGCAGCTGGTATCTGTTTGCCCATCTGATGTATGAATAGCAATCGATTTGGATTTTTTCTCTAAACATGGTGTGATAGTGAGTATGAGATCATTGCCAAATCTCCATGAGGAATTGTGCTTGGTTTGGCTAAAAGACTGATGCAGATTTGCCACCCTATTAATGGGTGAAGCACACAGTCCTCTCCAGCCTGGGGAGTTGTTTTTCCACAGCATCTTCCTCTGTATTTAGTCCTAGAAACTATAACAACTTATAGCAAATAGAGGAAATAAGTGCTCCGGTTCTGAGTCCTGTACTAGATGAATTTCCAATAAACGTATGCTAGTACTCATGCTGGGTATCCTTTATTACCTTCTTTTTGTTATTTTATATTAGATTTACCCTCCTATAACACCTTACCTCTTCTTCTGAGAGACTGCCAATATTTGGAGATGATTGCCTTTTTATTCTGCTATTATATGATTATTATGTATAATAATAGAATCACAGCATATTCTGAGTTGGAAGAAGCTCACAGGGATCATCGAAGTCCAACTCCTGGCCCTGTACAGGACAGCCCCAAGAATAACACACGTACCAAGAGTGTTGCCCAAATGCTCCTTGCACTCTGGCAGCCTTGGTGCCATCACCACTTTCCTGGGGACCCTGTTACAATGCTCAACTACCCTCTGGGTGAAGAACCTTCTCCTAATATCCAACCTAAACCACCCCTGGCACAGATTCATGTCATTCCGTTGGGTCCTGTCACTGGTCACCAGAGTGAAGAGATCAGTGCCTGCATCTCAGCTTTCCCTCATGAGGAAGCTATAACTGCAGTGAGGTCTCCCCTCAGTCTCCTCCTCCCCAGGCTAAATAGACCAAGTGACCTTAATCCTCAGACAGCTTCCCCTCCAGACCCTTCACCATCTTCTTAACTCTCCTTTGGATACTCTCTAATAGCTTTACATCCTTCTTATATTTGATGTCCAAAACTGCGCAAAGCACTTGAGGTGAGGCCACACCAGTGCAGAGTAGAGCGGTTACTCGGTGGTAATATTGTTAATTGCTACCATAAACATAGATACACATGACAGAGCTTTACAGCTATTTCAAGCTCTTTTTAACTTTTCTGAAGTAGATTCTAGGCTGTTAATCTCATTCTAGGTCTGAGGTGTGGGGAGAGGCCCTTTTCCTGATCAAGTTGACAGGAAGTCTGTTGCTTTGAGATCTTAGGAGACAAAGCACCAGGCAAGCTCTACATACTGTTGGGAACATCAGAGAAGTAACTCTGTGAAACAGAACTGCGGTTTGTGTTTATTCTCTCTGGGTGATAACTGCATTAAGGCACTTCATTTACAAGTGAGGACAAAGTTGTTCTCTGCTGCAAGCTGAGCCTGAAGGCAGGAGGCCAGTGTGTGATGGAAAAGATGGAGTTTCTCAGAATGATACATTGCCTTTGCTTTCTCATAGCACAGTTCGAAGGAGGAAATTCTTTGGCTTGGTGTGTAAGTACCAGAGGCAGAATCAGTGATGCTGGGAAGAATTCAGAGGTGGCAGGGAGGTAAATAGGCTTGGATGAATTGATAACAAACTTGAACCTTTGATCAAAACATGAAGTGACATGCCTGCCTCCTTCCCCTTCCTGCTGCTGTCTGTTCCTGACTTGGATAAAGCTTGGGGAAGTTGGGGAGTTAACAAATCTTTTTTTAGTAAGAGACTTTGCATCTCTACACAATCTGCACATACGGGGATATATTGTGCCAGTCCCTAGGATGATGTAACATGACAAGTGAAGTGACAAAAGCTATATGAACCTCATGCAAAAGACCATGTGCAATTTCTGTCTTTGTGGAGCAAGCTATGCTGCAGATAGGCTTTCCAGCAGGGGAATGTTAGAGCTCAGGTTTGTCTGGGTTCTGTTTTCTTCTGTGCTTGTTGAACATTAGGTTGGAAAAAAGTTAAGCTGCTGAGACTTGAGTTTTGGTGCTTTCCCTCACCCCACTGCTGCTGTTTCAATACTGGCCTTCTTTGCTTAGCTTTTGTGTGTCTCACCATGGGTGGTTGGAGCACACTGCTGCTTCCCTGCCCTCTGCCAAGCCTGATGCTTCCTGGCATGACTTCTGGTGCTGCCATTTCCAGGTGGATATGGAGATAACCAGCAATGTGTTGGCTCTTTCCCAGCCAGTCCCTGCCAGGAAGACAAAAGCAGCACTTAGAACAAACATTATCTTTTGTAGTACATAAAGCTGTGATAAGTTGGGATGGTACTCGTGAGAAAAAAAACAATGTGTGTTGAAAGCAAAATGAACTGTCACCTCAGACCCCGTCCAGCTGAGTGTCTGTTTGCTGGCATGAGATCACTGCTGAATTTTGAAGACATGCTTTTCCACACAAATTTGAGAGCTGCTAAAGCCATGACTTTGCATCATCAGTATGGCAGAAATTAATCTGTGACATTGCAATGGAATTAAAACAGGGAAGAAAGCAGTGGAACCTAGCCCAGTATCCCCAACTTTTGAAAGCAAGCTTCAGTTCCTGCAAGGACCTGCTTCCAGTGGAAACTCCCCTAAGCTTACACCTTCCTCTGAGGGAAAGTTTGGAAAATATTCCACTGAGGCACTTTAATACAGAGGTGCTGCTTACAAAGTGGATTGGTCCAACATATAATATTGTTGGCATGATTTTGGCCACTCTGTATGCTACAGTCTCTGCACAGTCTACAGTTCAGAAGCTTATGGTCTTCTGCTAAAGGTGACAGTGTTGGTTTATGGTCCATTTTATACCACTGTATGCTGCCCCAAGCCAGGGTTGCAGCCTTGCAATGGTCTAAGTAAAGTTGGTCATGCCTTGGGGCAGGGGGATGGATTATATAACCATTGAAGTTTCCCTTCCAGACCAATTTTCTGTGATTGCAATGCACATGAACCTTGGAGGAAAAACTAACCTGCAGTGCCATTGGCACTTTTTCCACCAACTTTTCATTTGATGAGTCCTTTCTAGATACAAATCCTTCACCCATTCTTGCCCCTTGTCTGCAGCTCTCTAATACTCTATAAGTGCAAAACCACCTCCATGGGAATAACTGATGCCTTATCCCCTCGCATCAGTTTATCTGTGTCCCCTGCCCCGAGATGGGGCACCCTGCAGCCAGAAGAAGATGCTCCAGAAGCAGTGTCAGCTTTTTTCTGCCACTGAGTTTTTTGTTCCAGCCCCTCTTCCCCAGTTGCTGCAGACAAGGTAGCAATTATGCTCCCATCGATCCCATTCCTCTCCAGGAATCACCCTGTGCACACTGGCACGCTGTCACAATCAATAGCCCAGCCCTTGTGCAGAGACAGCAAGGGGGCCAAAGAGGCAATTTGCTCACTGGACAGGTTATGATGAAATAATATTGTGTCAGGAGGTGAAGTGGCAGAGTAGCTGGCACTAAATATTTCCCTCTGTATTGCCACAGGGAAAGCTAGGGCTTGAGGAGATTTAAAGTCAGGCTCAATACCTGCTGTTTAGATCCTGTTGGAGATAAAGTGTAACTGAAAGAATGTGGGGAAACAATTGTTTAGGAGACAAAATTGATGTGGGCCCTTAAACCTATCACTTCAAAATCGTTCTTACTAGGACTGAGAGGAGGAGATTAAATACCTTTCATTTTTGACCTCTAGCTGATAGGTATTAAACACATACAGGGTTCATTGTGGATAAAACTCATGGCTTCCAACAGCCAAGCTCAATCAATTAGCTTATTGGTAAAAGACAAATATTGCAGGCAAAAAAAGGAATTTCATGCCTTGACCGTCACTGTTGTCATCGCATCTTAGAGGCATATTACAAATTAGGCAATCAAAGGTATCACTTTCAGCCAATTTTTAACAGGCAGAGTAGGGGGAGTTTCAAGACTTCTCTGAAATATTTTTATTTTGTTTTCAGTAGCCCCTTGATGTTGTATCTCCAATGAAATGAGTAAAGAGTTTTATGCCTGTTACTCTCTGGTTCAAAGCTTATGCCTGATACATGGTAGTCATCTCTCCTGAGTGAAGTATATTACAGTCTTCAGCTTTGCTGGGCATAAGCAGAGGACACTGTGGATGCTGCTTAGCTCAAGGGCCCTGGTGACCATACTACCCATTTGCACCCACTGTTGTCCTCCCAACATAAATCAAATACTTAGAGATACATACAATTACTTAGAAACACAATACCGATTTCTGTCATGGAATCTGTGTTAATTTGCACAGGATTAATTGTGCAGCACTATTAATCTGGAAGCTGGAGAGCCAGCTCAAGTCATCCAGGGGCCCTGTGAACAGCCTGCATTTAGACTGGCCATAGGCTGCTTTTCAACACACAGGGACCTACCTTGTCAATGGCAGCACTGGGGTCCATCTCTGTGTTGTGCTGTGCCTGAGAGCACTGCCCCAGAAAAACCATGGGATGGCTGGAGGCTGCAAGAAACTCCAAAGGCTTAGCTGGGGTGAGCAGCCGCTGATGGCACTTAAGACCCTGGTTTTCTTAGGAGTGCTAAGTTACCCAAAGCTTACCTGCTGCCATGTAATGTGTAAAGCCTATTTTGGACTGTGGGCTTCCCACTGAGCTGTTTATCTTCTGCAGCATTGCGTCCATCACACAAAGGTAGAAACTGAGAGATGCTAAAAGCAGAAAGCCTCTGTTGTAACTGCAAGATGCCTAAATGCTGGCTGACTTGATGAACAGATGTACAGAGGCATGCTAGGTCCTGCTGATGGAGGGGCATCTGCAGGTGCTCCACACTTGGGTTAGCACTAATGAAGCACTCCAAATAACTGGGCACTTCTGAAAAATCTGGCCTAAATGATGCATCTGGGGTGGTGAAGTGTGTGTGAGGCATAGCTGGGAGCAGGAGCACTCTTCAGGCAGTTTCCCAGGTCTAAACGCTAAGCTTTCTTTTTCTAGGAACTCACATTTGACTGATTACCCTTATCACTGGCTTCCATGCATACACTAACCTCTGTTTTAACAGAGTTTTAAGCCTTTGGGGTTTCCTGCAGCCTCCAGCCATCCCATGGTTTCTCTGGGGCAGTGCTCTCAGGCACAGCACAGCACAACACAGATAGACCCCAGTGCTGCCATTGACAAGGTAGGTCCCTGTGTGTTGAAAAGCAGCCTATGGCCAGTGTAAAAGTAGGCTGTTCACAGGGCCCCTGGATGACTTGTGCTGGCTCTGCAGCTTCCAGATTAATAGTGCTGCACAATTATCCTGTGCAAATGCAATACAGGCCCCTTTGTGAATAAAAGTAGGCAGCAATGTTTGAGCCAGGCCTGGCAAGGTAAGGAGCAATTCCCTGGCAAGCAGAGAGCGTCTGGCTTCCCCCAGCCCCGCAGAGGCAAAGGGCAAGGCATGACCTGCCCTCTCCATGCTGTACAGCTCCCATCTCTGCCAGATGAATGGTGCTTATTCGTCACCACAGAGAGGAAAAGCCAGCCATGTGCAAGCACAACATCTGCTCGGCGGGGGCTGCTGCTGCTTGGCACTTGCTGGCATGAGGCTCAGCGCTGTTTGCTGGACCCCACACCACGCTCCCTGGGGGCTCTGCAGCAGCGCTGGCTGCACTGCAAGAAGGGTCAGGGGTGCATGTGCCTCCCGCCAGCAGGCACAGAACTGCTGCATCAGAGTCCAAAGTGAAGATTTTGTGGCTGTTGTAGGGATGTGAGCAGGGACTGGCAAACTGAGGCCAGTGGGCTCTGCCAGGGCACATCATCTGCCTGTCCCTAGGGGTTAGAAGGAGCTGGGCACAGTAGGCTGGTAGCTGATAGGTGCTTGGCTGCATTTCCAAGTGTTTGCCATGAGAATTTGGATGATGCCTCCCTCTTTCTGTGGCGTTTCCTGCCTGGAAATGCATTTAACAAGACATTTGAAGATTTTTTTTTTTTTTTTTTTTGTCTGTTGCAGTGCAAATGGATCTGACTCAAATTCTTAAATGCCAACACTTTTTTGGTACTGATTTATCTCTGGGTATGACAGTAATGTCTCCCTATCTCCAAGATACTGTGGTTAAGTTAAGCCATGGCTTAGCCCTGCCTGAGGGCAAAGGGCAAAAGGAATGGGTTCCTGTGCAAGGCAGGAAAGCTGTGCCCCAACGATGGGGCAGCATCAGCCCCCAAGATGCAGGGGTGTTGTGGGGTGCAGGTCTCCCCTTGTTGAACTGATGAGTCCATGCCTCTTATCTGTATTTGTGTAGTGATAAGGGCTTTCCACTAGAGAGAGACATGAGTACACACAGAAAACCTGTTTGCTATTTGTATCACACAGTTCACCTGGCCAACATGGTGCAAAAGGGAATGGCTGGAACTGATCATGAAATGAGCTTTTTTGCCCTGCTGGAATTTTTACTTATGTTTTCTGACTGACACTTGTCTTCAAGACGGGGTTTGGCAAAGGAAATCCCCCCCCTTTTTTTTTTTTTTTAAACAACCAATTTTTATCCTTTGTAGTTCTTACAGAAGAGGCCAGAATATATTGCAGTATTGGACAGTCTAACAATACAAAAATAAAGAAACTTGCCAAAAATACTTTTATTAGAAATTTTTTTTTTTGAGAAAATGTTCAGCTGGTTGCTATTTATTTGACAAGAAACTGATTATTACCCAGGCAAAATCTGGTAACTCTCATGTACCTTTTTTCTCTATAGACAAAAACCCAATTCAGTGACCTCTGAAATATGCACATCTTGTGGAAGGACCATGATGATATTGAACACAATACATGGAAGAGCAGAACTAAAGCATAACTTTCTTAGCTGAAAATCCCAGGAAAATAGAAATGTGGCCAAGGACAGTGGTGTTAATACTTCTTTATTTATGTGTCATGATGTAATCTGTGTAGGCAACCAGGCCTGTGCTTTGCACACCGGAGGAAGCTGGACCTCTCAGCTGTTTCTCACCAAAGACCTACATAGTCAGCAGAAGCAAACCCTCTTGAGTGTGGTTTTGGACCAGCGCCCATTTGAAGGGAAGAGCACTGTTGAGTGAGGTGCCTTTAGCACATCATGTATTGTTACATGGATACAGTGTCAGTTTGGAGTCACCTGCAGCTCTGAGTGCAGAGGGTGTGTAGCACCTAAAGCTGCTTTGCCTGGGATTTGTGCTGAGCATACAACTCAGGGTGGCAGTGCTGTGAGTCACACAATTTCTTCTATTTTTAGATTCTGTTTTTGAATGCTTTCCCCTGTGGTATACGGGTGGTTGGAGGAAACACACACATGCAGGCTTCACATACTGCAAATAGAAAGTCTGCATTTAAAGGCCTCCTATTGCTTACTTGCAGATCCTGCCAAGCTTCAACCTGCTAGTCTTGATAAAAGACTCTCCTGGGGTGTTGCTCACTGGGAACAGATGGTCCCATGGGAAACAGATGGCCTCAAAACTGGGAGCTTCCAGGAGCTTTTGTGGGACATGGGATCCCATCCTTACCTCAAAAGCCCATCCTAAAGGCACAGTGAGAGTATTCTCCTCTAGCATGTTTCTCATCCCATGAGAAATCTCCTTTCATTGTCATCAGGTGTGAGTGGGTACTTGAAGCAGGGGGTTCCAATGCACAGGCAGTGTCCACCTTTCTGAAGAACATTGAAGAAATCTGAGGAGTGAAGAGGGAAATAGGTAAAACATACAGACTCGAAGACTATGAATTAATGGCCTTATTCATTGGTGCCTCCCAAATGGCTCCTTGCCCACAGATAAGTGTCTCGCACTACCTAGGGTAAGATCATCACACACCTCCATCATGGACTGGAGTCTGGTGTGGTCAGAGCTTTAGGTCTCTTATGAGCTCACATGGACCTGAACAAGTCACTTTTCAATATTCACTCCTGAATTATAGTCCCAGTTTTGCTCTATCCTATAATCTTGGGAAGCGGAGGTGCTGGATTTAACTGATCCCTTCACCATCAACAGCCATTCCTGGAAATGAATCACTGCCTCTTAGATTGTTTCCCTGATGTTTTCAAAAGAACATCTGATAGCTCAGAGAAATGTCTTTTCCTTTTGTGTTTATCTAACCTGGAGCTATTATGACTGTAGTAGCTGCTGGATTCATAACACCAGGAGCAGAAAACCTCTTTGCATCCTGCCCAAGGCACCCCTCTCTTAGTTTTCTGTAGCATTTATTGAGACATATGGCCTAAACCCAAGAAAATTTTTAAGATTCCAGTTCATATTTGTTCTTAATTTTCCCTTTGAAAACTGGCCCTCAGCTGGTGCAGTTTTCTCAAAACCTGCAACCCTTTGTTTTACCAAGTTTTTGTTTGCTCCGGTTTGAAGCCCCATCTTTCTGTGGGGAGATAATCCCACACATAGGGGAATAACTGTAAAGAGATACTATAGGTGGGAAATTCTACCTCAGGATTGTGTTTTGTTGTATATCACTTCCTCCCTCTGTAACATCACTCTGGCCTCCTAACAAATGCCTCTCTCCACTTGTTTATGGACTTTCATTCTATTTCAGAAATTTGGTAAAAGCAGAAGCCTTTAGACAGAAAATGTAGACTAAAAGCTGTTTTAACCCAATGTTTCTTGCCTCTTCTTTGAAAGCCCAGTGCACATTAAATGAAACTTACATGCTTCTTGAAGCTGCCTGTGTTATTATTGGAACTGTTGCACATTCACTCCAACCAATCTATTTTTGTTTGAACCACTTACTCTGTATGAAACCAAGCATAATAACTACAGTCAATATAGATACATTTGTTTTTATTTAAACTCCTAAGTGTGCTAAAAGCAAAAAAATGCTTTTCTCCCTGAAATCCAATATTTGTGTATAACAGGCAGAAAATGTATGTATCAGTCAAAGCAGGAGTGGCCGGTAGCACAGGGGCCGCTCCTGACGTGGCGCTGGCGCTGCCACCGACGGCGGCGAGCGCGGGGACCGGGGCTTCTGCAGGCTAAGAGGGGACCGGCTCTGTGGGGGACAGCAGCTTTCCCTTCCCGGAGCGGCGGGAGGGGAAGGGCAGCGTGTCCCGGCGCTCCGGGCTCAGGGCACGGGCCGGCTCGGCCGGGGGCCGCCGTGTGAGCCCCGGCGCAGGACGAGGGCTTGGCCTCGGGGGCGGCGGCCCCTGAGCCGCCCGGGGAGTCTGCGGCACCTCCGTCACAGCATTTTTTGGAAAGGGCGGCAAGCGCCGTACTGTGGGACCAAGGAGGCCGGGGCAGCAGCGGAGACCGAGGAACCGAGGAAGAGTCCAAGGCCGCGCTGGAGCAGAGCAGCAGCTGAGCCGGGTCGGGCGCGCTGGGCTGGGGCGGCAGCTGCAGTCGGAGGCGGCGGAGGCACTGACCCCGTTTTCCTGCATTGTTCTTGCTCTCAGGGGCAGTCAGAGGGACGGAGTATAATGTGTGGGGAGGGGACTGGGGAGAAGAAACTAGGGATGAGAGCCTTGGCAGAGGCAAGGACTGCTTTCCCTGTGTGCCCATTTATTTGTCTCAGTACTAGAATCGATAGTTAGAACTTTGTTCATTGACAGTAAATTAAATTGGTCGAAACCCCCCCAAATCAGTAACCTATTTTTGCCCATAGCATCAAAATACCTGTATGAGTGGATAGAAATGAACACTTTTTTTTTTTTTTTTTTAATTGTATGGGATTTTACCCCCAAAAGTTAATGTCTTCCTTCTGATCCCTTGGGATCTGCTCATCTGCTCATCTGCTTGTCACTTTTCATCATCAAGATGTTAATACGCAGGAGAAGGAGAACTTCAAGATTGATCAAAATGGCTTATCAAGGTTGGAGGTGCAGTCCAAGGTGGTTTATGTCTATCCTGGTTGCTTTTGAAATGCAAGGTCATACTGCCTATTCTGACCACACACATCATCAACTACTACTTGTGCAAAGCACAAGCGACTGCTTCCTTCCTATCCTTCCTCCACAGCCTTACAATATGTCAAACCTAGGAAATGCTAGGATCTGATGAATAATAATGGCTGGGTCTTCTGTGTTTTACAGCTCCTCCTAGATCTCACAGACCTGTGTTTTCCTATGCTCACACATGTCGTTTCTGTTAGAGGAGTCCCCTCTTCTTGTGACAGCTTTAAGATGACTCTCCCACAAAGATTCAAAAGCTTCAGTTATTCTGTTCCCATGCTTCTAGGCAGTGAGTGCTCATTACCAGAACCTCATTAAACACACTGAACTGTGAATGGCTTGTTTCCAATCACATGGAGTTATATCCAGCATGCCACTGGACCTGTTCTCAACTCCACAAAAAAGATCTCAGACCATTAAGGGAATGTAGACCATTAGTTGGTGGGCAGAGTTGATTGATCCAGGAGCGTCTATGCGGGCAAGCTTCAGACCCCCCAGTACCTCCCAGTTAATCCATTTAGCACTGTGTTTGCATGTTTGCTGAGGCATTCAAAGGGGCTTTATGGAAAGAAGGAATTCTCTATAATGAATGGAAACAAACAAGATCAAAAGGCAGAGATAAGAAAACAGACAGGATTTCAAACCTAACCTGTGTTTAAACTGAGTGGCTGTCAATATTAATAACATAAAGCAGCAGTGAAGTGTGGCTGACACATGCCGGGTAGAGAATGCTTTGAGACATCTGAAAATCCCATCAGAAATTGCAAAGGCAAATGTAATTAGCATGTCTGGAATTGTCTTAATTCATTTGGTTTATATTGTCTTGAGAAGCTGGCAAGGATCCTCTGCACATAGCTTGTGCAGGCACGACTTTTTCCTTTTCCAGTCCTTTTACCCCTTTTTGGCAGTCTATATATGGAGGTAGGGGGTGATGCTAACACAGGATGTTCCTGCCTGTGGCATAAGACACTTTCTCAATGTATTCAGGATTCAAGACTTGTTGGAATTTCAGACCCTACTTGTCAGTTCTACATGCTGGAAGAATTCAGTTTTGCTCTGTCTAAACATGCAGGTCAGAAGACGGAGGCATTATCAGAATGGTGTGGAGGCCTGTGGCTGGGCTTGCTGATGCTGATGTAGGCTGGGAGAGCAAAGTTGTGTGAAGGAAAAAGTGGAGACCAGTGTGAGATACTGAAAAGGGTAATGGCTCAGACATTTTTAAAATCACTGAGGAACTTTGCCCATTGTACCAAACTGTGCAAAGAAGCAACCGCTAATCTGTGACCTCTGAAGCCCCCCCCCTCAAAAAAAAAAAAAAGAAAAGCCTCCTGATGGGAATTTGGACCATGAGTTAAGCCACCTGATGGGACAAGTAAACAAGGCTGGGGGAGGAGAATGTATCCGCAGGGAAAGCCAAACTCAGCAGCTGTGCTGAAAATCAGCTCTGGCTAAATTTGGCAGGGGGAGGCCATAGGCCACCAATGTATTTGCTGAGGCTGGGTTTGCATACTCTTCTTCCCTCAGTGGAGGGAGGAGAAATTTTGGGTGTGTGATGGTGTAACGTCTGGTCAGGATAATGCAGAGGAGCCGAACACCCTGAACGCCAGAGGCTATATGCCAGATAAGGAGACCCTGTGGAGAATCCCCCCTTACACAAATAGGCTTAGTTGTAAAACTTCCCGCCCTGCCTCTGGAAAGGTCACATTCACGTGGGACATTCACATGAGAGGCAGCTGTCATTTAAAAGGTGTCATAAACCATCAAAGACCCCCAATGTGCCCCCAGGCTCATATCTGAGGCAGTCCACCAGAGGACTGCACATGATCCAAAGTGTTGCAACAGATCCAGAATTGGTTGCAGGAGACAGCGTAAAACTCTCCCCCACAGGGTAAGTGCTGGGACATTCCCACATATATATGAACTATATTAATCCATAGAACTCTGTGTTTTGTGGGACCCCCACCACTGAGAAGACTGAACAAGAGGACCAATGGGATGCTACTGCCCCACAGAGTTGTGGTATCTTTTTACTTAATTTGTCTCTCACTCTCTCCCCTTCCCCCGCTTTTCTATTTCTTTCTATCTGTCTTTCTCCCTCACATTTACTGTTAAATAAAATCCATACTATTGACTTTGGCATGTGGTCTTGTTTGCTCTTTAATTTGGGCAGAGGCATCTCTGTAATAATTTCAAAAATTGGATCTCAACAGCAAGTGATGCTGTTAGTCAAAACCAAGGGTGGTTGAACTGACTCTGGACGTGCACTGCCTTTGTAGGACCAGACCCAAATGTAGATACAGTACAATGAGCAGTGCAAAACCAACAGGTGAAGGGACAGATTGGAGAAATCAGGTTTAAAGGAAATGCAGGAGCTGAAACTGCAGTTTAATGTATGTACAAGTGCACATTTAGCAGGCAGTGGCTGATGACAACACAGGGATTTTGGGGCTCCACAGTAAATTTCCAAAGCCATTTTCTCAGCAGATTAGTGTGTAACCCAGGAAATCAATAACCAAAAAAATGTGGTTTATGTTGAAGCTGGCAAACAGGTATAAAATCACAGTAAAAAATGCAGAATGACTACACTCTCATGTCTGAATAAACACATCTGGTGGAATTGTGGGAGGGCTACACGGCACTCAGCTACATTTTTTTGATGGGACTTTGGCAATGGAGGGAGAGCCTCTGCTGGAATATTTGGCAGGATTTGAAGCACTGGTGGTGGGAGTACCTTGTGAGCTCAGGGTGCAGAGCAGGCTGCTTTTAGTGTCAATCAGGGCACTGGCCCTATACAGGGTGGGTCAGCACCACAAGTGTCAGCTGTAAAGAGACATGATTTGATTTAATGAACTCATCCAGGCAACTAAAGGGCTAATATGATTCCTAAAATACAAACACTACAGGGAAATCTATTAACTGTGACTAAAATAAAAGCTTAGCTGGAAGTGAATCACAGACCCAGCTGTCACAGAGCAGTGGTTCCTGGCTGCTAAGTCATGAGCACAGTACACAGAACACAAGTGCATGGGCATTGCTAACCCCAAGACTCCTGACTAGTTCTGAAGAATATCTGCTATTTCTAGTCAGGTTTATGTGTCAGTGCTGGCACTGCTGACACCATTTCAGAGCTGGTAAAGAAACAGAGTGACAGCACTGCAACACCAAGCCAGGTGGAGAAAGCAAGGTGAGTGAATAGCACAGTTTGGAGGAGAAAGGAGAAGACAGCTGTGACAATAGTTGAAGTAGAATAAAAGGGCTGAGGAGGTCATACAAACAGATGCAGAGCATTGCTTGATTTCTAAATGAATCTCAGCTGTAGAAATGCTGTTCTTGAGCCAACAGGTTGCTGCTGTAGCCTGGATCCACAGTCAAGGAGAGAGAGCTGGTGAGAGCAGTGGGCAAAAGTAGATTTTCTGTGAAGTAGCTGTGTGGATGTCAAGACAAGCTCTGGGTGAGTAAGGCCAGACAGAATGAGATGGAATCAAAAAAGAAAATGGGATGATAGCAAGAGACTACAGACCATCTTTCCAGGTGATGTCTTGGTTTGAATTGTCTATGGCCACACTGGCATTGAAATATCAAGTGAACTGCTGCTCTTGCTTCCCTGGGGGAATGGTCAGAGCTGAAATAACTCAGCAGCCCTGGGATGGTGCATTTGTTTTTATTTCAAAACATAATGATATTATTTCTCCCCTCCTACTGCCCTTTTTTTCCCAAGTGTTTAGAACTGGTATTTCTGCTATAACTAGGTCAGGGGACCTAAGTAGGTCAGGGTGAACTCTCTAAATGTGGCGGATCTAGAAGCAAAGCTGGAGAGGGAGGACCTGACTGTGTGTGTAAACAAAAGGTGGCAAGCTGGGCCTAGTGGGAGGGATGATCCCTCAGGAAAGTGGTGAGAGCTGAGGAACACCTGTGTGTGAACTGAGACTGGAAAGTGAGGTGTGCGGCAGGGAACAGGGTCTGAGTGAGCAAGAAGGTTTGGGAATGGAGTATGAGCTGAGGGGATGAGTAGGGAAGAGAATGGGATTACAACTGTAGATGTGAGGAGTGTAAAAGAAAGGGTGAAAGGGTTAGAGAGGAGCTAAGGCTGAAGAGGGAAAGAGCATGGGATGTGTAGATGGGAGCAGCTTAGAAGGACTGGGAATGGGGTTGCATGGAGGACAGAAGGTGGCAAAACATGGGGAAAAGGCTTAGATGGTGACAAAGGTATCTGAGAGGGAAAGAGTGTGAAGGGCACAACCCGGGATGATGTTTTTAACTAATGAGTGGAAAATGAGAGATCAGGGAGAGAAGAATGTGATATTCACATACTGTGAAGCTGCCAATCCCAGCAGAGGTATGGTGAAGCCATCATTATGTTCTTTCCCTCCTCTGTGGGAAGGGTGAGCATGCTGATGGCAAAATTACAGAAGAGAAGGGGCCTGTGACTGTGCTTGTACTTCTCAGTTGCCCCTCATTTTGCAGGGGCACTGCTGACTTTGATGTCAAAGCTCTGACTCCCATCCACGGTTTGGTGTTCTCCTGCTGGAGTCATCAAAATTTGCTTCCCTCAAAAGCAAAGATGTTGAAGTTGCAGCAATGGGAAGAGATGTTTACATCAAAGGGAGGAACCCCCAGGGTTTGAAAGTTAATAATTTTTATGTGTCTAATTTTGTGCCTTAGTCACCCAGTGCCTTGCATGTTTGCAGTTGCCAGGTTGAAAATGATGCATATGACCTTGTCGGACCCCTCAAACTGTCGTTCTATGAAAATGTGGAGACTTCATTTCCCCATTTGCAGCATCTCCCTCCTTCTTTTATCGCATTTTAAGTATATTCATGGGTGCAGAATCCATGCCTCTGTGCAGGCTACGTCTGCTAAGGGAGAGCATTCTGGGTCTGCTTCACACACTTGGGAATACTTCTTTCTGAACTGAGTAGGACACTGCATTGCACAGTACCTTGCGGTCTCTCAGGCAGCTTATGTCTGCATTCAGCCCAGCTCCCAGAGCTCCTCTCCTGCTAATGGCTATGCTGCCCCATTACGGTGTGTGTAGTGCTGCTCAGAGGACAGAGTGGCAGCCTGCAGGGAGAGTTGTCCTGTTTTATTATTATTGTCAGCCCTGGCTGTAAGATCCACTGGGGCAGTGTTGGCAGTGGTGCAACCAGAGCTGACATCTGAGGCTTGTGTACAGAGGTCTGCTGTACCTGAGTCCTTGTCAATGGTCCTTACTCCCATAGTTGCCCTATTAATACTGAAAGTAATTTTAGTTTTCTTCTTCCATGGAAGTTATTAGTCCTGACCTAGCTGCTGCTTAAGTTTTACTGGGTTTATCTTTTTCTGTTTGTTTTGGATAGCTATTACATGGCGCCCTCCTGAAATTTGCCTCTTAGGACTAAAAGCAGTGGATTTGGAAGAGAAAGAAGAAGAACAAAAAAGAAATGTTTGTTAAGGAGGAGGTGTGTCTCCTAGTTACGCTAGCTTGGTGAGCCTTCCCTTTTTCACTAGCAGAGATGTTGGCTATGAAGGGGG
Organism: Chamaea fasciata; assembly: GCF_029207755.1. NCBI lineage: Eukaryota > Metazoa > Chordata > Aves > Passeriformes > Sylviidae > Chamaea > Chamaea fasciata. The sequence continues at coordinate 41,378,770 of NW_027094092.1, forward strand.
TATGCAGCTTTGGTTCTAGCAGCCAAATCCACTGATCAGCTTTGGGCCATTGGTAGTTCTGGAGTCTTAAATTTATAAAGTCATCTCTGCATAGGCTCTGCAAACAGATGTAATCAGCTGGAAATCAGTGGGCAGTGATTAGATAGACCTGAGAGGGATATAGTGTTGTATTGCTGAGATTTTAATAAATAATGTCTGACATTATTCTTATGTACCAGCATATATATCCTCCAAGAACAGGGCAAGAAAGACTTTAGGATATTGACTTTAAGTTTTTTTGTTGATTGTTTGGGATTTTTAAAATCAAAATCACTATGTGAATGCAAGAGCAAGACAGGGCAGCAGCATTCACTCTTCTACTGGCAGTAGAGCAGATTTGTCTATGGACACTCTGCAATATTCTAATAGGAGTAGAGGGTAAAGTTGGATTCTTGTACAGAACAGTTGGATATCTCACCTGGGGATGTTCTTTAGGATGAATTAAGCCTTTGGATAATCCTAACTTGTTGTAATTCCAAAGGTGTAATTTGATGGCACTCTATAGTGACCAGTTTAAGAGTTTTAAGCAAAAACCTTTAAAAAATTTGAGAAACATAAAAACATGTTTGGTTGTTTTTTTCCCCCCCAGTTATTTCAGAGGTTTTTTTCACAGTGAAAATTTTCCTCAGTACTTTAATTTAGTAGAAAAAATGGAGTACAGTTATTAACTTCCTTTGGGCTATAATTTATAGCCATTTGATCTTTTTTCTTTACTCTCAATACTACTACTGACCATGACTACTTATATTACTTTAAAAAAATGCAAAACAAATATGAACTTATTTTGATGGTGAAATGTGCCTTGAAAGAAAATATTATAGTTAAATATTTCCAAATATTTCATTTGATTAAATGCCATCAAATTATGTGGAAACCAGACTGCAATTTGAAAAGCTGACCTGTCCAAGTGAAGCAGGGAATTAATGTCACAACTTTGTAATTAAGTTATTTGAATACAAACACAGATTTTGCCAAATCAGTAACAACTTTCCAGAACTGTGAATGACAGCATCTGATATGTTATTATTACCCCAACTATTATTATTATTAGAGTTAAGCTTTACCCCTCTGCTTTCTTCTGTGCACATTAAGAACACAGGCCACTCTGGGACTTCACAGAGAGTTCAGACAGCACCAAAGCAGCGTAGTAACATGCATTAGACATGAGGAGGAGTCACCACAGAGATGAGGCAAACACCTGGGATTAGTGATGAGCAGAGTCACTAGAATCAGTTGTGGTATTGATATCTCTTAAAAAGGAGCACTGAGAGTTGAAGAATTACAGAATACTCTTATGCCTTGCCTGGTTGTTATGAAATCAAAGATGAGGCTGGCATCCAGCTGGTTCAGGTCTCCACTTGAATGTGTTTCTTCCTCTCTCAGCTCTCCACTTTTTTTTTTTTTTTTTAATGTGCTCCTTTCTTAGTACCTTCAAAAGCACCTCTGTGCGTCGCCACCCAGTGTCACTTCCATAACAGCTCAGCTCTGTGCTGCTTCCCAGGCATCTTCCTCGTACCTTGCTGGTTTCTTAAGGAGGCTCTGTGGTTTACAGAACCCTTACACTTCCCTGGCAGAGACAATGTTGTGTCACTCCTAGCTTCAAAATGCAGCAGATGGGGGACCCACATACTAGTTAAGATCATAGAATGGTTTGGATCAGAGGGGGCGTTGAAGATCATCTCATTCCAGCCCCCTGTCATAGGCAGATTTTGAGCAAAATCAGGTTGCTCAAAGTCCTGTCCAACTTGGCCTTGATCACTTCCAGACATGGGACATCCACAACTTCTGTGGGCAACCTGTTCCAGTTCCTCATTTCCTTTTGTAAGCCTGAGAGTTAAAAGCTTTTTAGGGAGAGATAGGAAGGAAACCTGTTACACATATGGGGAGAAATCTAATCACGTATATCTGCTGGGAGCATCTGCAAATGAAGGAAGAGAAGGAAGGTTAGGAGTGTGTTTAGCAGAAGGTTGCCTAGCAAGTAAGATATGAAGATGCAGAAAAATAGTTATTAAACTATTGACACTACGTGTAGCACTACCAAAACCTTTAATCTGCTAACAAGTCTTATATTAAATTACAAAGATAACTCCACGGTTGCATTTTATGATTTCTGCACATCAAATACGGTGTTGATGTCAGCTTTTGCCCTGGACTAGTAGTATGCCCAAGAGAAGGCTATAGGGGCATATTTTCATTATACAAGATGTTGAAAAGGCCTTTCATAACTTTTCAGGTAGATTCTGTGTTGCTTTCCTCTTTGCTTAATCTTTGACGCTTAACTGTTTCTTTGAAATGTATCCAATTCTTCCTACACGTAAACTACATGCAAGATGTGTCAGTAGCACTGACACACACATTCCTACAGAGGGTCTTATGGTATGCTGGGAACCTGATCTTCACTGTGCCACTAGGGCAGAAAGATTTTGTGTTCTGGGCCCTGACCTGCAGCTCTGGAGATCTGCATTTAATTTTCAGTTCTGCCACTTACTTCCCAAGTGACCTTGTGCGAGTCATTTATTCTCTCAGCATTTAATTATCACCCTTTTGCAGATGAGAAGTTGACACTTCTCTGCCTTCCAGAGAGTAATGTGAGGATAAATTCATCAACCTTCATGTTCTGCTGTGAACAATGGGAGTTCACTGAGGCAAAGCAAAGTCCAATGAGGAGATGAGACAGCATAGGGAACCAAAGCAAGGATGAAGCCCATTTTAACTAGCTAGAGAGCTGTCCTGGATGAAGAGAGTGTATGATGTCTTGCAAGGATTTACATCAATCCTCTGAGTGTGCAGTGCTATGACCTCAGTATCCTAGACTTCATTATAGTGACAAACTGGAGGATGGGGGAACACGAGGTTCCTAGGTTTCTTTTAGTAAGTAGTCATCAGATGGCTCATTCGCTTATGTCACTTTTTTGTGATGCTCCTGCCTTTTCATTTCTGTAGCTAGTCTGAGTCAAGCAAAGAAAATGGTCATTTACTGAGATTACAGAATGTGGGTTGTATTGCAAATAGGAGGAAAAGGTGCAAAGCATAAAAATGCTCCCTTGGAGAGAAAATGTTCCACATCAGTCTGTGTTGTCATTATGATTTATTGTTCTAGAACAGTTGAACATTTCTATTCTCACTGCCAAAGGATTTCAACTGTATGGGACATTTCCAGCATTCCATAAGGAGATGGCTTCCATTTTTACAGGTGACAGCTGTGGGTCTTGATCACATGAACATATATCTTGACTTCGGAGTGAAGTTTTTTAAAAAGTAGGTGCAATTCAGAGGAGTAGAATTGCTGCTGAGGTGTTGGAGTCAGCTGCCTACGTATCTCTTGACTGTGGTTAGTCACTAAGTGCATGCCATAGACACTTAACAGTCCAGACAGTGCCTCCCTTGTCTGGATTCAGATGGAAACTTCCAAGCAGAGGACTAGCTGCCCCTTCCTTTGTAGCTGTTCATGCAAGTAATTCAAAGTTCTTGACTGGTATTTTGCAACTGTTGCTCTGCCGATGTTCACAAGGGTGGATTTCAAGTGCCTTTCACATCTTGCTCCTTCAAGAGCAGGTGAGCACTGAGCATCCTTCTGTATAGTCAGAGCATGAACTCAACCTTGAAGTCATTTGGGATGCCAAGTTACATATGGCACTTGGCCTCTTTTCAGATATGGATGAAGGCAATTGCTTGCCCCCAGTATAGCAACATACTATCAGACAGCTCTGATCTAATATTTGGTTTATTCTCCACTTCTTTTATTAAAGCTAAATGGAGCCTCAGATTTTTAGAACTTTGGAATGTCATGTTACAAGACAGACCTCTTCTCTGTTAATGGATGTTACTGACTGTGTAGATGGAAAACATTTATAAGAACTAGGCTTCATTATTCTTTTTTTTTTCAGGTACTGAAAATCTACCTTTCCCACTTGCTGCTTGATATTGGATTAAAGGAAGGGAAAAAAAAAGGCACTTTGCTAGTTGATTTAACTTCAGAATGAAGTTCTCTTATTTTGCAGCTTCCAGGAAATACAGTCTGTTTGGATGTGTACATTTTGGGATCTTTTGGAAGCCTTCTGCCTGTGAATCTCTTGGCTTTATAAGATGCTACTGTATCTTGGCTAGCAGGGTCCAAGATGTCAAGTAAAAAAGGAGAATAGAGACTTGGGGGACCAGTTTTTTAAATATTCAAGTGGCTAATGGTAATCTCTTTCAGTTTGAAAAAGGTGTTTGTATATCTTCAGGATGTAAGATCTAGTTGGGGAAGCAGGTTTGTGTGGGTTTGTTGTTTTTTTTTTTTTTTTTGGTTGCTTGTTTGGATTTTTTTGCTTGTTTGGGTTTTTGTTTGTTTGGGGGGTTTTGTGTGTGTGTGTGGGGGAGTGTCTTTCATTTCCTTTCTACCTCAATGGCATTTTAAGAACTTCCTTCCCATGATTTCTAATGTTAAGAAGAATTTTAGGAAAATCAAGCAGCCTGTGAGAAATAGATGCTGCCTTTGCATCCTGGCTTCTCTGGAGTAATGTTGTAGAGGTATAAAACACGTTTCCTGTTAGGAAAAAATGTGCTGTAAAGAAGGAAGCCTAAGTAAATATACAATAAAGAGATGTATAAAAGTGTCTTCAAGAGACAATTCACGGCTCTGTTAGTATCACAACGAGATTTTTGTGGGGGTTTTTAAAGGCCCTTGCTGTAGTACAGGGAATGACTCTCATGCCAAACTTTAAACCCCATGCTGAAAACAAACAGCCAGCATGTTCTCAGCCTTTTCAGCATCTGTTAAATAAGGCAGTATAAAGAGCTGTGCTGTGGATATTAGAGGCTTGGCACACTCCTAGTATAGCTGTCACTGGGAAAAGGTATTTATAAAATGTGCTATGGAGCAAATATGGTATTGCTGCTAATAGTGAAGCAGCCCCAGCAGAATGCCTTTGGAACTCACATGAGGTATGATAATGCAACAAGACCTTTCATCAAAAAATTGCAGAGTGGGGAATGAACAAAATCTTCCTCTTCCTGCAGTGTGTCAGGTCATATGGGTGGGTACAGCTGATACTTCGGCACACGTAACAGAACTTGGCAACAGGAAGTGAAGGGAAGTCACATGCTTAGCAGAAACTTCAAGGGCACACTCAGGAGACGGAATGTAATTACTCAATTTGGATTTTAGCCATGACAGTGAGTTAACCCTCAGAGCAAGTATGGTTTTATTTATCTCTCTTCCCCATCCTGAGAGTTCTGAAGATTAGAGGTAGGCACTTAGGACCCTTTATCTAATTTTTTTGATAAGCTTTTTCTACAACTTGCATTCTTATATTATCTGAGCTTTAAAAACATTAATTAATTTAGTCTAATATATATCTGTGACTCTGAGAAGTATTTTCCCTGCTGCCTTTTCCCACTTAGGAATGGTCCCTGAGAGAAGTATAAGACTGGGGGAGTTTGCTTTGCCTCTTGCATTGGGGATTACAGTTTTAGTTGCTGTCCTTTTTCACAAGGGAAGGGAATAAATATGCAGGTTAGAAAACAATGGGTAATTTAATGAGTCTCAAAAGACCTGGTGGAAAACAGGGCATTTCCCCTCACTGCTGCCCCTACTCATGATGAGTGCAGAATGAGGGGCCAATCACTGTATATTTCATGAACAAAATATCAAGTTTGTTCCTGTATAGTGTATTGCATGTTAGGCAGCTGGCCTGTCCCCGCTTCCTTCTGGCTGACAGTAGGATTCTCTGATCAGGTAAGGTTTCCTGTTATGTGAGCCCTACCAGTGGAAGGCACATGGAAAGTGTGTGCTTCCTCTCATTAAACTGTTGCTTTTGATGAAAGAGGTGAGATGTGGTGCTGGTTTTTGTCTCAGTGGCTGGTATGGGGCTGTGTTTTGGATTTGTGCTGAACACAGGGTTGATAATAGAGGGATATTTTTGATTATAGAGAGATATTGTTGTTGTTGCTGGGCAGGGCTTACATAGAGCCAAGGCCTTTTCCGCTTTCCATATGGCTAAGCTGGTGAGGAAGTTGAGGGTGGATGGGAACTTGGGAGGGGACACAGCCAGGACAGGTGACCCCAAGTGCCCAAAGGGATACTTCAGGCCTTGTGACATCATGCTTAGAATAGAAAGTGGAGGGGAGCAGAAGGAGGGGAGGGATGTTTGGAGTGATGGTGTTTGTCTTCCCAAGTCATTGTTACACGTGATGGGGCCCTGCTCTCCTGGACATGGCTGCACAACTGCCTGCCATGGGAAGTGGTGAATCTATTCCTTGTTTTGCTTTGCTTGTGGGTGTGGCTTTTATTTTGCCTACTTAAACTGGTTTTATTTCACATGAGTTTTCTAGCTTTTACCATTCTGATTCTCTGCCCGATCCTGCTGGTAGGGGGAGTAAGTGGCTGTGTGGTGCCTGGTTGCTGACTGGGGTTAAACCATGACAAATGTGTTTCCCCCCAGTTTTTTAGACTATTTCCTGCAGAACAGCTGCACAGTGCTCTGAGGCTTGCTGCTGGCCAAGGCCTCTGTCAGCATAGAAATAACTAGATAGATAGTGACCCAGAATAAAAAGATAAAGGTAGGTAAAATGCAGAGAGATTACCCTCCAAGTAATATTTATTTATTTTGTAATCCATAGTCTGTAGCTATTTTTTTTGCCTTTCCCTGTCATAGGAATAGACGAGTGACAGACTGTTTAAAGTCAAGTTGTTCTTCAGGGTGCACAAATCTGAGTTCAGAGTTCTTCACAAAAGACTTCTGTACACAGAAAGGTTTAGACCCATTGCATGCACAGACCTCTCTGCGACTTAAGCATAAGGAAAGATGCTCATACTGTGAAGTCTGGTGAGATCACAGATCTGTTGTGACCTGAGCTGCCTCTCATCAGGAAGCCATCAGGCCAGTAAGCAAGGGCAACAGGATCTAGACTCGAAGCTCGGGTTTGTGTGCTGAAACAGTCCAAGGACACGCTGCAATGATTGGCAGCTCAGCCCGCCTCTCACGTCGAGCAAGTGCTGTTCGCGGGGAGGGCACAGGTAAGAGCCCGCCCGGCCAGGTGAGGCCGCGGAGGGGCTGCGGCGGGGGAGCGCCCGCGGGTTTCAGCACCGTGGACAGCGGCACCGGCCGCGGGCAGCGCGGCGCGATCGCCCTCACTCCGCCGCGGGATAACGAGCGGGTTATTTCAAGATACTTGCTGCTTCTATAAAGTCTTTGTATGCCAAGCACTTCCCAAACACTCACTTGTCTGAAGAGAATTGTTAAAAAAAAAAAATCGAAGTTTTTTTTACAAGAGCACTCAGCAAAATGGCAGGTTTAACAGTCAGTACTTGGGCAGCACTTTTCATGCAAGGGTTTCCACGCACTTTGTGAATATTAATGAAGCCAGCTGCAAAATCAATCATCCCGTTATAACGTAGGTAGGCTTAATTATCCTTGTCTAGCTGGAGAAACTGAGGCAGGGAAGGATAATGTGGTTTGTCTCAGCCAATATTGAACCCGGGAAATAAATATTATCACCTTTGTGCTCGCACTAATTCAAAACCATACAGCTTCTACAGCCCTTCCTGTTTTGGTTTTAAGAGATGTACTTTCTTCTTCAAACTACAATTCTTCACTTAACTGATCTGGATTGCCAAGCTCATGGCAAATGATTTTCCAGCCAGCCCAATTGTAGAAATTCTCACCTACTGCCTTTCTGTTTCTTAAGGATTGCTGCTGTTTTCAAAAAGAAAGAGAATCACTGGCCTTGTTTCAAATCCACACTGGTACATGTGCTGGGTTTACTATTCCTGAAAATGTTATTTTGGAGCAAAAACTTGTCCCTTTGATGCTTGGAAATAGATAAATATGTGTGTTATTTTGCACTCAATTGTCAGGCATGTACCATGGTGTTTTGTTGTTTCCCTGGACAGGTGGAGACAGAGCAGTTAGACACTGACGGCTTCTGTCTGGTGAGCTGGCTCTTGATTGACTGATTAGCTTCTTTGTATGGCAGGCACTTCTCTCAGTTCCGTCATTAAAGATGCATCATAACCCCTTGCAAGAGCCTTTTTTTTTTTTTTTCCCCTGACACAGAGGTAGAAGGAAAGAGTAATTCTGAATGTTTTACAGTAGGGAAACTTTTGTTAATATGGAAGGTCTTTAAAGATGGGATTTAGCCAGATTTCTGTCTTCAAAAATTTGAATAAACCCCCCAAACCTAAAAAAGTTGCTGTGAGGGCAGTAACTCATTTCTCTTCTCAAGATTATTCATTTACAGCTTTCCATTATTTTTGTTTACAGTAAGTATCTTTAGTGTTAAATAGTTAACCTAACCTTTGTAAAAGATATGGGAGGCGGTTGGAGAGGGGCTTTTCATTTTAAAATTGGATAAGATGAGGTATGGAGAAGGAGACTGGTTTATAGACATGGCTGCAGGTGTCTGGACTGTCAAGTTCCATCTCTCAGTCATTTCAGCTTGACACCAAACCATGGTTTCTTCCAGAGGTAGGAGACAAGACCTGGGAGATGACCCCAATTCTCTGCCAGTGTTGGTATCTGATGTAGCTTCTTTCCTTTTTGCTGTTGATAATGCTATGAAAGTCCCTTATCTAATATATTTTCTGCCTGGAGAAGTGATACTGGTATGTGTAAGTGTGAACTTAAATTGATATGCTGGTATAAATTCATTGTTTCTTTATAAGATAACTTTTCACAAGTCAGCTTGCATCACTTAGGAGGGAACTTAAACCAAGGAAAACAAGAAAAGGAGCCTCCTATTCTGTGGCAAGCATTTACATGGGATTGTAACACTTCCTTGTTTAACAAGATTCCTGAAGTTACCCTTGTATGCCCAGTAAAACTCTATATTGCACAAAACATAGAATAATTGACTTCTGATGCAGCAGCACTTTTTGCATGATTCTTGCAGATATTGTGATGAAGTAAGAGATGACATGACCCCTTCTGCAGTGATGATCAGTAATACCACAAGCAGGTTGAGCTCTAGTTCTCAGATTGTGCCTGGCAAAAAGAGACAAGATAATCAACGTCTTCTGTCTGCAGGCCAGTATCTCAACAGTCAGCTGTGGATGGGGTAGGATGGAGTCATCTGTTATGAATTTGCCTGTGCATGGGGTGATCATAAGCATGCTGCATATAATCACTATGACTCCCTGCATCCAGCGGAGCACACTATTTCCCAGACACTGCAGTTCGTCTCTGTCTGACACTTGCCTGTGTCTGGGTTATGAAAGTCCCATTGACTTTAACCTCTGGAGCCTCTTACTGAGACAGCATTGGGCTGAGCAAAACTTTGTTAATTAGAGCCTGTTGGAAACCTTCTGGTTTATTAGGATGGTAATATGAAATGTAGCAACTGCAGATTCGGTGGGTCTTCTGACAATTTCTTCCTTCAACTGAAGGATTAGTTCAGGAGGATTAGTAGGAGGAGTCTGTCTTCTGTGTACTCAAGGCCAATGCTGAGAGGCACTGCCTCATCATTTAACCAGGTACACCAATTACTTTATTGCAGTTCAAATCTTGATCCTAGATCTGATGGGTAGAAAGCTTCAGTGTCTCCAGCTCTGAGTAGAGGTATCCAAATAACATTTTCCCCAGCAGGAATCTGCTTGTTAGAGAAATGTAATGGTCATTTCATAGGAAGCCTGCATAAGGATTAATGTATCTTTTCATGTGATGTGAATCAGGTCTATCAATCAGGCATTGATACATCAGCATATGGATCTTTGTTACCTTCTACATATGGTCTAAATCTAGGAGATTTGCAGGCCTTTGAAGTTGTGTTTTAAGATCATAGAAGAAGTCCTGTCCCTTTAGAGGTCTACAGAATTCTCCATTGAGAGCTAGACATAGCATAGGTCCATCCTGGGATGTTGTGTTATGTCTGGTTTAGTAGAAACTCAGTTTTACTGAAAAATAATTCACTGGAGCTTAACAATGACTCCCTTTTAATTGTAAGTCTTGTTGACTGGCTTCTAAGAATGTTTTATTAAGTCATCTTCAGTCAGAGAATATTGATGACAATGGACTGTTATCAAGCTGTATTTGTGGTGGTGTGAGAGGTACACTGTGGGAGGACTGTGAAGGCCACTCTATTTTTGGGATATAAAATTGCAGTGCAAGGAGGAATGGATGGCACCTTGCTGTGAAATAATATAATTCAAATCTGTTGCTTTACAGTACAGCCCTTTAAATGGGCAGTGGCACGGCAGCCTTGTCTAAGGGCAGCTGCCCAACCTTTCCTCGTCCATGTTCAGTGGAGAGTTTTAGCTCTGTTAGGAATCGTTTGCATTCAGCAGATTTCATTCTTTCTCAGTTGCTTTGGTGCAGCACCTGTCAACTTGGGGAGGAAAGACAAACCTGTTAACAGGAGCTTTTGCATGTTTCCTGTGTATTTGCATATCCCCTTCAGTCTTTTTTTTGCCCTAAAATTTAAATATTTTATGTCAGTTTATTTATTTTTATGACTTTTTTTTTTCATTCCAGAAACAGAAAGCAATGTAGATGCCAGAATCATGAGGGCATCTGTTCTCTTATTAGTGCTTTCCCCCACATTCACTTCTAGCTCATATACAGAGATGCATGACTCGGTTTTTTGTGTGTTTTCTTTTCTTTTTATTTCCAGCTACCTGTGTCATCCATTACAATGTGCCTACCTGGGTGTTATGCCAAAGACAGATCATCTGTGAAGTCTTAACCACTGCTAAATGATAAATAAAGGCCTTTGCATGAAGTTGATTCCCAAGGGTCAAAACCTCTGTTCCACAAGATGTGCCCTCAGAGAGATTGTTGCTTTTTCCTTAAAGTGCAAAATACCATCATGCAGATTAATCATGAATCTGTTACTTTGGAGGTGTAATATAGCAACCAATGCTTTGTTTTCTCTTGTGAAAAACCATCTGCCCCTTGCCATGTGGGGTTTTTTCCCCTTAGTAAGAAGACAATGTTTTGCTGCCTTTCAATGCTTTCATATTGGGTCGTGTCTCAGAGACTTCAAAAGGATCTAGGAGTACTCACTTCCAGAACTGACTTAGTCACTTCTTCTGGGTGTCATGCATTCTGTCTATTCTAGATCCTTTTATAGTTACTACTACAGGTTCAGGTCTAATTTGGTTGCTAGAATGAAGGAATGAATCCACTGGGACCTGTAGTCAGTAGTCACAGCTAGTTTTGCTAGGAGCCTTACAGTGATTTCATGGAATGGAAGAGTGAAAAACCTACATCAGGAAAAGGAAACATAAAAGTTGGGCCATTAAACAATAACAGACTATCATGAATTTAATTTGAGCAGGAAATATATAGATGTAAGGGCCCTCAGTTTATGGTGAAATTTATGAGGCTTTCAAAGGGCGTCAGAAGGGGGAGGTAGTGAGTGTTGCATGGCATAGGAGAGTTTAAGTGAGGTGACAATGGCACCAACGAAGAGATCAGGGGGAATAATCTTGTGCTGATTGTGAGTGGAATGGAAGAACTATCACCTTAGCTGATCTTTCTCACCTCTAACTCTCATGTGGGTACAACCCCTTGAAGGGCTCAGAATATCCATCAACATCCATTGAAGTCCCTGATAACTAAAGGCACAGATCATTCCGCAGCGAATGGTATTTCTTCTCTAGGTTTCAAGCATCCCTCTCTGTTTTCTGCTTCAAACGCAGCTCACTTTTCTGCATGTTTCAGCACTCTACATATTTTGCTTGCCTCACTCTCTGCTTCACAGCTGCTGCATTAAATCCATCCGTGGACACTTTAAAGATGCTATGGAAATGTATTGCTTGCCTTCAGCAATAGCGGTGGTTGGCCAGCACATTGCTCCCCTAGCCCATCAGCCCCAGCACCGTGGTGCTTGTGTTTGCTGGACTGTTCCTTCTGAGTGTATGGAGGTGAACACATGTTCAGTATTAATCTTCATTTCAATGAAGTTGTTTTAGTTCATGCTTTATTGCAGCGCTTTGTAATAATGCATCTGTAATGGCAGCCCTTGGGGCAGCAGTCGCATGTGGCAGGCTGAGTGCCTGAACTGCTCCTGAGAATGACTCCAATCATACAGAATGAGGCACTCCCTGGTGCACCATCTGAATTTATAATACCAATTTATATAGTGCCCTAAAGCAAGGTTTGTATTTGCTCTGGGACACAGGGGCCAGGCTATAGAAGGGGAACTGCTCTCCATTTTTTTTTTTTTTTGCTGTCCCTTTTTTTGCATACATACATTTGTCTAACTTTTCAACTTGCCAGTCTTAAAGCCTGGACTGAGCCCAGGAAATGCAAGAATATGCCTTAATACAGTGATGGGTGCAGAGCCTGTAACCGGGCAACACAGGCCTGCTGCCAGCCTCACAGCATCCATCAGACCTTTCACCAGGTGTGGAGGGGAGACAGGCAGGAGGGCACAGCCCTGCCAGCAATGTAGGGCAGAGTCCTGGCTGCTAGTTCATTATGGACCTCCTTGTGTGCCTGGGAGTCAGAGTTGGCTTAAGCTCCTTTGAGAAAAGATGTGATGGGACCCAAGGTGGTGAGGGTTGGATTTTCCTAGATAGGTACTCAGTAGGATTTTCAGAAAGTGCTTAAGTAGCATGGATACCTAATGCCTATTAATTTTGAAAAAGAGGCATATAGGGCTTTAAAGGTCAAAGGCAATGCTTTGGGCTTGCCCTGGAGATATGCCACGCCTCTCACCAAACAGAAGCTAAAAGGCTTTTGTCAAAAACAGTATTTGCTGACTGAGAAGAAGGTATGTTTTGCTCTTTTCGGCTCCTTGAGGGATTTTGTTGAAGCTACAAAATTCCCAGTCCCCACTGTTTTATAGCAGTAGGAAGAGAATTTTCCTGCTATGCCCTGATTTTATTGGAGTCCTTTCTGGGGTGTCTCATCTCACCTTAAGTCTTCACATTATAAATTCATGCCAAAAAAAGACATTTATTGGCATCTGATTGTGAATGAGAAGTACTTCCCACTATGGATAGAATGATGTTTGAAGGCATTGTGTTTGTCAGGCATGTGAGCAGAGAGAATAACAGTTGTTCCATTTTTATCATGTTTATCCAAAATACTGCATAAGATTTTAAAATGACATAACTGAACCATTAGAAAGGCACTGGTGCAGCAGTTGTTCCTTATCCTGAGAGCTTCCCAACTGATCACTTACTTATAACATGATGCTTACAAAAACCTTTCAAGAGCTCATGGGATGAAAAACATTCTGCAGGGGAATCTACATTTAACTCAGTCATGAGATGGCTGCTGTAGTCAGTCTGAGGGGTCTTCTTTTTGAGAGAAAGAGAGGGCAGTCTGTCTTGTCATTCCCCAATGCTGTTATTCTGCACTGATGTCTTTATTCCACCTGTTCCTGTTGGCAAGGAAGGGTTTCTGTCTTGTGGGGATAACTGGCCAGCTACAGGTAAGTGTTTGACATGAGACTGCTTAGGGGTTGATTCTAAAGACTGAATGCAATACCAGATGCAAACTCCCAAACCGTCTGTGTTTCCAACATTGTTTGGAGTGGAAATAGCACAAAATGTCCCCGTCTAGTACCAATGATCTTAAGCAATCAAGGGTGTCTGTACTTCAGGGTCACTGAAGGGGTCAAAGGCAAAAAGGAAATAATATTTAATCTTGCTTGAGGAGCTGCTGAAATTCTTCAGGACGTAGCTCCTGTGGATGCATTAGATTAGCATTTTATAAAAGAGAGATTTATCTTTCACTCATGTTAAATCCAGCTTTTCTGATTGCATGTCTCTCTAGCTCTTCCGCTTACTCATCAATTCCTATTCTTACCCAACCCTGTTGATGGACAAGCAGGTATGACATGGTATTTGTTGCCAGGGAGGCACACTGTGATGTCATTGGTTGATTTTCATGGCTCCATCTGAGGATTCAGAAACTAGGAGAGGAGGCAGAGTTCAAGTGGAAGAATTAGTAAGCAATAAAGATCTACTGAGTCTTACTGCAGGTGAGGGGCTGGATGACATCATGGAAATTGGAGTGATCCCGTGGAGTTATAAAATAAAAGAAGAAAGAAATCATGGAGTTCAAAACTGGTGGAAATACTTGTTGGAAGGCTGTGCTCTGTGTTGGAAGGCTGAACTCTGAACTGTGGCTTTGGTTTTGGCCATTTCACTGGATGCTTCCTTTTGCCCCTAGGAAGTGGTTCTCATCCTTTTGGCCTGCCCTGAGTCAGGGTTACAGTGGGCTTGTTGACAATGGGAGATGGCAATGGATGTCGTTCTGTCTTAGAATGAGATGTAGACGTATATCTAATATCTGATAGTGGAGGTCACAAAGCCAGTGTGACAGCCATTAAATTTTGTATTGCGGGCTTAAAGAATGAACAGCTTTTATTCTCCCTTGCAAAAGTCAGTGTGCACCCACATCTGTCTCATCTGTTGTTAATGCTTATGTGTAAATACACACATACAATGTATTTACATTATGAACATCATAATACATTTGAGCATCATCTTACAATGATGCTCAAAAGGTGGTGGAAAACAGTGTATGAAACTTGGAGAAGTTGGAAACTTGGAAGCTTACATAATTTCTTTCCCCAGATCAGTTGATGTAATGAAATATACTTTTTTCCCCTACATGATTTGCCTTGAATTTGCTCTTGCAGCATTTGCACACGCACCACTTATTTAATCTCTCTCAGGTACTCTTCCCACAAGGAATCCTTTCACCTGAATGGGTTCACCCTTGCACTCTTGGATACACACATCAAGGTTTTTTTGTTCATTCATACATTTCCACACACTCAAAGTTGTGTCTGTATAGTTTCTGTCCCCTGTACACTCACCTAAACAAAATGGTGCTCAGAAAGTTACTTCCTGTATACAATGGGTACATTTTCTATTAAATAAATGCAACAGAACATGCTTGAAGGAGGAAGAAGCCTGTGAATCAAAAGTAAATGGTGATGTCCTGCAAGTGGTCAGAGTAACTTTGGAAGTTGAACCTCCAGCTGGAGTTAAAAATGGTGTTTGCAGTAGAGCTTAGAACTAATCCTCTGAAATTATGGTAAAGGGAGTTCTAACCAAGCACTGTCATGATTTCTTTCCCCCATCTCTGTTATTTCTTATTATTGTTACAAGTTTTGCTTTCTCAAGTTGAATAAGGTCACTTAAGTGAGATAAGATCAGCTTCGTTTGGCACAACCAAACAGATCTGATCACAGTTTGGACTGCAGCTTGTAAATTCACCTTGGGTATTAACTTCTGGGCAAAAAGACACTAAAAATGCTAACATGGCCAAAAAGAGGAGAGGAAAAAAAAAAGCCAGAGAGTTAAATTGCAATTTTGCCATATTGCACAGATTTTCCTGCCACTGTTTCAATGGCAAATTCCCCTCGAGCCTCATTCTCATTAAATTGTACCATAAAAATACTTAATTTCAAGGATTTGGTGAATGCTATTTAGAGAATCTAAGGAGGAGTACCAGGAGGTTATACTCTATGGGCCAATATTGCAGTGCAGCCCCTTTTCCATTCCCCTGCTGTTGTACTCAGGGCATTAGTTTAGAACGAATCTTCTAGATCTTGTCGTGCAGCATTTGGACATCCTGGCATGATGGATGATACCTCTAACTTCTGTCTCCAGAAGTTTTTTCCAGGCTCTGCTCCCTCTTTCTCATCACGCCTGCTCAACAGGAAAGGGGGGAACTGGGAACCGGTGATAACAGCACGTGCATTTTCTATTCCATCAGGGAGATGGGCAGCTCCTGTGTGCCAGCTTGCTCCTCTAGCAAGACCTAAGCAAAAGCTGTGTGTGGTGTCTACTACAGCTGCTGCCCTGAATTAGCAAGCCCAGATCTCAGAGCACAATAAGTATCTTGAAGATGAGCAGTCCCACACAGCAATTTATTGAAATTGCACTGACTGAATTGCCCCAGTTTATGACAGCATTTTGTCTTTTAGTTATAAAAAGCCCATTGGCTGGGTAAAAAGTTTTGGAAATTTATTCTAAAGGGAACAAGCAAAAGAAGATGAATGGCATTTCTATGAATGTGTGTTCTTGCATTTGCCTCTTCTCTCTGGTGGTGTTGGAAGGGAATTGTCAGGTGTCTAGGTCTATAAATCTATGTCACTGTTAATTTTTAAGGCCCTTTGGAAAGGAAATTGGCTATTTTCTTAATGAAGACACTGAAAAAGTCTGATGTATCTAATTATCTTCTAGATGGGGACAAAACACTTTATCTAGAGCATGTCATACGTTCTAAAAAGTCTCATCACAATGCTAGTGACATATACTGGGGAGATGAGTAGTATTAGGGGTTTCTAGTACAAACCTCACTGTAGGAATAGGTTTCTTTTCATTTCCATACAATTTTTTTGCAAACTGCAGGAGTAGACTGAGAGATGAGAAAGAAATAAAGAATTAGAGGAATAATCAAAAAAATCCACTCTCCTGTTCAGCATTTAGAGCACTGCTTGCTGGACAAAGAACTTCTTGTATTGCACTGCTTTCCTCTTGTCTCTGTTTTGCTCCACACTCCAGCAAAGATGTACTCTGCAACCTTAATGAAACTTCCC
This sequence comes from Chamaea fasciata, assembly GCF_029207755.1. NCBI lineage: Eukaryota > Metazoa > Chordata > Aves > Passeriformes > Sylviidae > Chamaea > Chamaea fasciata. The sequence goes on from NW_027094092.1 coordinate 41,395,297, forward strand.
CGCTCTTCTAATATTTTCTCACTATTCTGTGTCTATTTATAAAATGATGTCTGCTATTTTGGTGCTTAACTGTAACAATTTTTCAGAAGTACAGGTCTATGTGTCCGAGTTAGGCACAGTAAGATTTTTTTCAAAGTAGTTGTTATCTTCCTTGGTTCTGTGTTGCACTATGAATAGAAGTTTCCCAGTTAGATGAAGCTGATCCCTCTTTCTAATTTGTAGACATTTCATATATGGATGTCCTAGGCTTTTCTTTTTCCAGTTGAAAGGATAGGATGAAAACGAGCTTATTTTCCCCAAATCTTTTTGGGCTCACTTTACCCTTGGTGATTAAGTTGGTTAAAAGTTGCTAGTTTGTGTTTTCTGACAAAGCATGTGCTGTTTTCTGTCTGCTAAACCAAAGAGGTTAAATTTGGAATGGGAAGTGGAGATGGTGCCGTTGTCATTGATTTTACATAGAAGACACTCTGTTGATAGGCAGCCAGATCAAAATGTTATGCAAGTATGTGTGTGCATGGTCTTGGAAGACCTTGGACAGGGAAGGGGTAGAGGTGATGCAGTTTCAGAAGACTATCTCAACAAATCTTTACTTTGATAAACTGCAAGCTACAACATGCTAGATTGCCAGAACTACCCGCAAGTGAAGAACTGTAGCCAGATTTTATTGCCAGATGCACTTTTTAAATCTGGAGTTAACTACTGAAGTAAATGAAGTAATACCTGATTTTCTTCACAGTAATTGAGACCAGGATCTAATCCCATGCCCTAAGGAGGGCTTGATAGTTCTTACTGCTGTTACGTTGTCCATATAAAACAGGTTAAAAACGATCAACAATAACCTGCCTTTGCACAAACATATAAAGGGATAAAATCTTGCTCTTGGGATGCTGATTTTGGGTTAGGAAGATGCTTCTTTGATGGACCATTGTCACATTGTTGAAATAGGTCTCTATCATCTTCTCTGTGCATGGATATGAATTTGTTAGGTGTGTGAAGGACTGTGGTTTCCAGAGAAACTTCCCAAGGGGCTCCTAATACTACTTGTAACTGTTATTTAGTGTTTCTGTGTGGCTATTATCCACCTCAGACACAGCTGCATTTCGATAGTAGGAAGGTGATCAGTACATAGTGTATAAAATAATAAGTATTTATTACTTATTGAGTACTGCATGTAGGCTGCCTGCTATACAAAACGTAGAAAAAGACAAAAACCTTTGGATACATGATCAGAGGCGGAAGGAAAGATAAATAGCTTTGCAGTCTGTCCCTAAGGCTAATGCATTCCTAAGTGTCTGGCGTTGCAGTATGAGCATCATACACAAATTTTACAAGACCAGACAGTCTGGAGACAGGGGCCAGAAAGTTTGATTCCTCACTTTTGGGTTTCTGTGCACCTCATGTGCATAATGTTCCTGTCTGCTAGTCTTTCTTGAGGTGGGCTTTTAGCATGATAACACATTAAAAAACTTTACACACATGTTCCCCACAGTACATTTGCTGCGCTAAGTGATAAAATGATAAATAACGATATCTAGGACATACGCTCTAAATGATTGATGGAAATACTGAGCCAAGCATAGTTGATACTGTCTATCAGTTGCTGTTGTCTCTACTTTTAGAAGTGAGGAAACGAGTGGATAAAAAGTTCGAGATGTTTGTACAAGGAAACTTAGTGGCTGGTTTAAATGAAATGGGCAGCGTATAAATTGACTTGAAATAGCTAGTAGGTTTGGGTCAAACTCTGAGCTAGAAGGGAAAATTCTTTGTGAACTTTAAGGGTTTTGAGGTACTCATGAAAGGGATCGTCTGAGGAAGACGCTTCCTCTGCTCCTACGGCTGGTCCCTGGTGGCAAACTGAAGGAAAAAATAAGCCGCATCTGCCCGGTTTCGCCTTGCTGGGACCAGAGGGGCAAAAATCCCCCCCTGCTGTGCCGGCCCGGTGAAGGAGCGCTGCAGGAACGAGACACTGACGGGCCGAAGGCAGCCGAAAAGCCGCCGAAGGTCTTTCCTGGGAGGAGGCGGCGGAAGCGTGGGAGGCGAAGCCCGGCGGAGCGGCGCTGCCCGTGCCCGGGGCCGTGCCCGCTGTCGGGGCCGGGCGGACCGTGTCGGGGGCCGGGGCACGGACCCGCGGTCTCTTTAAAAGCCGGGGCCGGTCGGGCGGGCGCGGCGGCAGCAGGGGGCGGCGGCGGCGGCGTGCGCGGGGCTCGGGCTGCTCCGGCACCGCGGCGCGCTCAGCCCTGCGCAGCTCCGCCCGCGGCCGCCCGCGGCTCTCCCGGCACGGCACGGCACGGCACGGCACGGCCAGCCCAGCCCAGCTTCCCCGGGACCCCCGCAGCCTCGGCGGCTGGGGCCACGCTGGAGCCCCCTGCCCCGCAGCGCAGGCGAGCCGCGAGTTGGCGCGGCGGCCGGCGCCCGCCCGGCTGCGGAGGTGAGAGGGGCGGCGGGCGGGGGGCGGCTCGGCACGGCACGGATCGGAGGGAGCTGCCCGCCCGGCGAGCGCTGAGCGCCGCCGCTCCGGAGCTCCGCGGGTGGGTTTCTCCTCGCCCTTCTCACGACAACTATTTCGGATCGTTTTATCCCTCTCCCCGTTCCTCGCTGCCCCGGCGCGGCTGGGCGCTGCCCGCCCGGGCGGAGTGGGCGCGCACCGACCCTCGGGACGCTCCGGCTCCTTTGGTCAGACTTTTTGGGAGATCGCAGTTCCCGCGGCGGGGCATTTTGCAGTGGAAAATTGGTTGTGGGGGGGCTTTCGGAAGAGAAGACACTACGCTGAGTTATAGCAGGGAGACCCTTAGAGTGAGCCTGCTGTTTGACTAAAGCTTAAAGATTTCTTAAAAAAAAAATACTAACGAGAGAAGAAGAGAGGCTGAAGATGAAAGTTTTTTTCTTTAATATTTTTTGCCTCTTCCAAGTCTTCGGATCTATAACGGTAGCGCCTTTCTTCCCCGCCTTCCATTTGTTTGTATTAATGATTTAGTAGCCGTCTTGCCTGAAAACTTCCACCGTGAGTGACTGCTGTGGGTTTTCAGGCAGTCAGTGACCTTAAAGGTTGGTTCAGTGCTTTCTTCGTGCAAAATCTATGTGAAATAACCGCTGTATTTTTTTTCTTATAGTTTTTTTTTTTCTGTAAGAAAAAATACACCTGCTTTATAATTTAAAAGAAAACACCATTGAGTCAGGGAGTGATGTAATTCTCCTACCTAAGGGCACCGACTCTGGTGCTTTGCAGGTGACTTGTCTTTTGCTTACTCTTAAATTTATTTTAATGGTAATCTTATGTGGCCAGGAAATAACATATTTAACAGTGCTGGTTTAAGAATGTATTTTGTTAAAATTGAACACTTTCTATTTCAAATTTTTTTTTCTTCCTGATTTCTGCCCCTCCTCCCTCAAGAGAAAACAATAAAAAAGATTAGGCATGAGATCAGCGGCAGAAAAACGAAAGGATTGGGGAGGCAGAACCGGGGCTAAAAACATTGTATCGTTTATAAAAGATACACTTACAGCTTTTTGCCATTCCAAGCTCTCGTTCCACCTTTCTGTGGTCAAACTGTTCAACACTTCGTTGCAAATAGTTTTAAGAAATTATTTCGGTTTTTTCTAAATATTATTTGTCCGTTCTGTATTTTTTACTACCCGTAATTGTTCTGAGATAAGCACACAGCCCTCCTAAAAAGGTGAATATTGAAATGACTGCTCACCAATACCTCCCTACTGCATATTTTGAAGGGCTATTTTTTGAGGGGGCAAACTCTTAACTAGACTGGTGAAAAGTCTAAGAGAGACGTTGCATAGGTGGGGGAAAATCTGATCACAAAAGGTTTTGTTTGCCGTGATGATACGGTCAGTTATTAATTGTAACGTTGACCAGAAAGGTGTTAATGTCTGTCGCTGGTTTCATTTAAAATGGTCATCAGTGTTACATTTAGCAAGTTTATAAAAGGGTTAGTAGTATTTTGGGGGGAGGAGGTTGCAGAGATTATTGGTCTTGGGTTTGCGACTGAACGCACTTTATCAGCTGAATGAACTGGATTATTGTACAGACATAATTTTCCATTTCTCTATTAGTTTCTTTTCAGTATTCGGCACTTTCTTCAACATTTATCTCTTGCGAACAAAGTGTCTGGTTTTCGGGCGTAGGGAGGTGCAGCTGGGGACACTGGAAGTTTGGGGATAATGTGAGCAACAGGACTGTATTTATTTATTTAAAAAAAAGCAACCCCCAAAGTTAGGAGGTGAGGATTCTCTTTCTGGAGCATTCGGGCACCTTCTGGTGGGGTATGTCTCTAGGCTTTTAATTATTTATTTCACTTTTGTCCTTTCAAAAATAAAGTAGAGTGAAACCAAAATGAAACAAAGTAAAATTAGAGCAGGCATTGAAAAATAAATAAATAAGGCAGGGGAACGGCTGGAAGCCCAATACTTGATTTCATCAACCTGGTGGCGATGGCTTCTCGATAGAAGCGATATCTGCCGAAATCACCCCTGTTCCATGGCTGTAGCCTGGCCTCATTTTACGCTGCGTTTCCACTGAACATGTTGACGTGCTGCTGCTTATATAAGGGGAAGAACAAATTCAAGCAGATTAGTGCTTGGGATTTTGAGATCGGCTACCCAGATCGCGTTGTGGGTTTTTTCCTTTCCTTGGGGGAGCCGATGGGGGAAGGCTGGAGAATGACGGGAGGGGATGAAATCAGAACGTGTGGTTGGGAGAAGATGGGGGTGATGCGGGGAGCAGCTTATTCGCATAATGTCTGCGCTGCGTCCCTTTTTCTTTTCTTTTTATAAAACCCATTATCTCTAAAAACACATTATTCTTCAGCCGGGTCTAAAAAAAATATAGTGGGAGGGGTTATCATAGCGAGGGGGTTTGGTATGGGAGTCATTAGACCCACTGCTGCAAAACCAAGATACAGAAATCCATCTGCACCAACATTTCGGAGGGAGGGAGGGCGTAGAGAGGGGGGAAGGGATGGATTGTCTATCTTGGATTAGCGAAGTGGAGCTTTGTATTCTTCATTTTCCTCCCCATTTTCTGCCATTTTCCCCCATCCCCCCCATCCGCACACCCGCTTTCCTCCTCCCAGCCCCCACTCCCCCGAAGGTTTCTCATCCCTTGACGAGAAAATTCTGTGTTACATCCTGATGGCTCTGCGGCTTTTTTTTAGTGCATCACAACAGTGGCACGATGACCTTTACTTCATGCCACACAGATTTGGGTTCCCGATAGGACTGTGACCGCAGCTTGGGCACACTCATACACCCATAGTCATGTACCTTGGATAGTCGGTGATTTCATTTTGATTTTTGCGTGTGCATCTTTGTGTGTCTGTGGTTGGTAAACACTGGCAAAGGGTAAGGAACGCAGTAATTGCCAAAGGCACGTCCATCCATTTCGCCAGCCCCTCTTGCCGTTCTCTTTTCCTGGACATTGTGTCACACATCATGAGATTTTGTGCTGGGGAAGGGTGTGCCCCGTGTGGATAGCAGGGGCCTGGGGGTTGGAGGGAGTGTATGTGTACTGGGGAGGGAGAAATTGTGTGGGGGGAAATGGACCTGACAATGCTAATAACATTATTTTGGTCAAATGAACGTCTGGTGATAATGATGCAGTGTAACCATCCGTGAAATACATGCTTGCGACACACTGGAATAAAGGTTACTCCAGGGAGCTCCGTCAGAGCCAGGCATGCTCGGGGGAGTGAGCTGTCCCCTTGATAGGGGAAACAAAATTCATAAGCATCCCAGGTCCCCTCCCTTTCCAATGCCTCCTTGCATGTCCGAGCTGGAGGGCATTGCGATCGAGAGAGGGGGTGGGCTGCATTGGAGCCAGGATGAAACAAAGCATTCCCGCCTCATCCTCCCATGCCATCCTCTCTTGCCCTCTTTGAGCTTATCCGTACTGTTGATCCAGACAATACAGGAATATCGCCATTTCCATGCAGTCCCTGCTCGAGCCTGGAGGGTGGTGAATTGAGAGGCGGAGAAAAGCTCCTTGTGTTTCTGTTGTAGGATGTGCAGGAGAGCCATGGCTTTTCAGGTATGAGTGAAGCAGGGAAAAGGCTGGGGTGGGGAAGCAAAGGGAGGTAAGAGTCTCTCCTCCGTCCATTGTTCCCTTCCTTTCCCCAGGTAGAACACCGTATAGGACCTGACAGCCTCAGTGGGTGGCTGTGGTGACCGGCATGCGGGGATGAGGGAGCTGAGACAGCGAGAGGGAAGCTTTTCCTGCATTTCAGGATGTTCAGGACCCTCTCCAAGGCTCACAGACCTGCTCAGCACCCTCCTTTTCTGGGTGTGAAGGACTCGTGTCTTTGGTCATGGGCTGCTCACACCCAGGCCGAGGGGAGCTGTGGCAAGAAGGTGCTCCTGTGGTTCTGCCAGCAGCTACTTCTCATTTCCTCTGTGTGGTTGTGCTTGCTCTGAGGTCTCCGTGTTTCTGGATCTTTCTACTTCATGAAACAATAGCCGAAGTTGAATAAATAGATCTGTCCTGAGCTACTGGTGTTCACCTTTTGCTTTTCTCCTTTCTCTGACCTTGAGGTGCAGTGGTAAACTACGGCCAGGAAGAGGGGGGCAGGGGTGTGTCCAGTGCCCCACATGGTGGCTCTGGGTGATGCCTGGAGAGATTCCTCTGCTCCCATGGTTTTTGCTCACCAGAGCCAATCTTGCTTCAGCTGCCCAGCTTCACTGGTAGTTACTTTTTCATCTCTCCCTGTTTTCCCTCGTACCTCTTTGGAAGTGGGTGTTGTTTTGCTGCCGCTCCTGTGCTTGTAGGAATCTTACCATCATACAATATCTTCAGCTGGAAGTCCAACTGCTGGCCTTGCACAAAACACCCCAAGAATCACACCATGTGCCTGAGGGTATTGTCCAAATGCTTCTTGAACTCTGTCAGGTTGGTGCTGTGACCATTTTCCCTGGGGAGCCTGTTCCAGTGCCCAGTCACCCTCTGTGTGAAGAACCTTTTTCTAATGTTCAATGTAAACCTCCCCTGATTCAGCTTCAGGCCATTTCCTTGGGTCCTGTCACTGGTCACCAGAGAGAAGAGATCAGTGCTTGCCCCTCTACTTTCCCTCATGAGGAAGTTGTAGACTCTGATGAGGTATTCCTTGTCTCTTAGAGACTGAATAGTCTAAGTGACCTCGGCTGTTTCTCATAAGGCTTGTCCTCTAGGCCCTTCACCTTCTTTGTAGCCCTCCTTTCAATGCTCTCTCATACCTTTTTATCCTCCTTACACTGGGCTCTTACATGGCTGCTCTCTAAGATGATGTGGTGGCCATCTGAGCAACAGGCCTGTATGCCTGCTCCCATCCTGTGGAGACCGTCTCCCTGGTGCCCTGAAGGGCAAAGGTGGGCCCAAGCTTTTATGGTTCCTCCTTTTCCTCAGTGATTCTAATACTAGTGTGTTCTTGTTGCATGGTTAACTTGCTTTTATGAATTATTTGTTAACAGGAAAAGTTGGAAAAAGCGTTGCTGTGGGTACCTTTCAGTGACTGCAATGTGAGTTTTGTAGCTCACCCTGACTGTGGCGCTTTGTCCTTCCTTGAGCTTTCACAGCCAAGGAAGAAGAACACTGACGTAGTGCTGGAATTTACCTCTGACCCTGAATGTTTTGCATCCTTGAAGTGAGAGGAGAACTCAGTTCCTGCAAAGCATTCAGAGAGTGAGATGTGGTGCTAGGGGTAATTTGTGGTAGCAGTGATGGTGGATTTTAAGCCCCCCTGTTCCTTACTTTTTTCCCTTTCTAAGAAATTGGCCAAGCCATCAGGTACAGGCAGCTCTTTTTTTTTGTCTTAGGATTGGATTTAAACCCTCAACCTAGAGGACACCTTCAGACTGTACAACATATATCAGCAGTGGTATTTTGGTGGATCTACTGAACTTCTTTTTTTGCAGCCTCCTCCAGGGCTTTTTAGAGTATTTTTCCTGAGAAGCAGGGTATATTTTCCCCCCGATCTGTTTTCATTTGCCCTCTCCTTCAGCTCTGTGCTCTGGGCATGTGCAGGTGGATGTCAGAATACTGGCTGGGCTGTGATAGGCTGTATCAATGATAAGGACACATAGCGATCTGTCCAAGAACAAACTGAAGGAGTCAGAAGCTTTATGATGACCAAAAGCCAGGATAAGAGATGACCTCTTATGATGATGCAGGAGACATGGTGTTTAATTTAAAAACAAAATGCATGCAGCTTTAACTGCCCCTGCCTCCCACCAGCATGAAGAGAAGACAGGCTTTATTTTTGGACAATTGCCCAAGCAGCTGGAGTCAGAAATTACTCAAATTTTGGTTAAGCTTTGGAAATTTTTATCAGCTCTTGTCTCTCCCTCATCCACCTCTTCTAGGTAACAGCAGTCTGTCAGTGTAGCAGAGCTGGTTTTTAATTCATACAGCAAGTGGTGAGGAAGATACTTTTAATTTTGGAAACCAAGATACAAGAGGGATTGGTAACTTCTTGAAACCAGTGCACTACATAATCTTGGTTCAGGTTGTTTACTTTTTCTTTTCTTTTTTTTCCCCTCACTTAGGCATAGACAATGGCAATTCATGTGTAAAGGACTCTGAGGATCAGAAGTGGTGTTTTGACTTCTCACTGCCATCCAAACAGCCAGACCAAGACAAGTTCCTAGAAAGGTGGCATGGGAGAAATTTGTTCTGCCTTTCTTCTTGTTGTGGGCAATGGATGGCACTTTTAGTGCTGTTTTGTACCCTTTTCTTGTATTTTTTTAATGGAAAACCCATGACTTTTGGTTGGGCTAGCCTTAGTAGAGTTTTACTGAAGTCTAGTAGGGATAAAATGCAGTGTTTCTGTAGTGATGTTCTTGAAAAGTTGAGCAATAAGACTCCTAGACACTAATGATAATACATTTGTATAGATAATCCTAGTGGATAATAGATAATACTAGTGGAAACACACTAGTGATGTTGGAAAATCGTGCGTTCTTCCTTAAGGGAAGGTGGGAACATAATTTCTCGTGTTACCATTCACAGAAAACAGTGCTGTCTGAGCACTGTGGGCAGCTCTTGTGAACTGTACACCACACAGCCAGCTTGGCAAAGTGTTCTGTCTAGGTGAAAGTCTTCAGCCTCTTTAGACTCTGGGGTGCTGTGGGCATCACTATGTGGCTTTTCAGAGGGTGGTGGAGGTTCACTTACAGCTGTCAGAAGTTCAGCTCTGTCTGAAATATGGCCCCTTGCTACAGGGTGGATTAGCTCTTTAGCTGCCTTGCTTCCCCTTGTATCAGAGCTTTCTTCTCGTTTCTCACAGCCATGTGCCTGAGTTCTCTTCCCAGGCATACTCCCCTGCCAATTTTTTGTCTCCTGACAGAAGGAGCAAGCTGGGGTAGTGGGAAGGGTGTATCAGGGATTTTGGGGCTGTCAGCGTGTCTGTTGTCTCTCAGTGGTGTGCTGAGCTCCTGTCCTTTCCAAATTCCTTTCCTCTGCCCTTGATGGTGAGGGACGGCTAATTTCAAACACAATCTGCTTGTGTCATTCCTAGTCCTGCCGCTTGTCATCCATCACATCATGGGAACTAATTAACACTAGTAGCTTTGGATCCTGGGAATGACAGTGCTGGGATGGTAGACTTTTTCCAAGATCCTGATGTCTCCCTTCATAGCTAGGGCAGCTCAGCCCAGGAGTTCCTGGCCTCTGCTGTCCTTTGCCATCTGCACCAGCCCTGTAGTGTGGGTGCCTGTGTGTGTAGCAGGGAGGGCGCTCAAGCCCTAGGCCTGCCTTATAATGCCCTTGACAGTGCTGCAGCATTCCCTGCGTCCAAGTACCTCCCAGCAGCCGGATGAGAGCCAAGGAATGGGATAGAATAATAATTGATGAGGATAGGGGAAGGTATGATGTAAACTTTTTGAAGCTGCTGGTAGCATCTCCCCTGCCTTTGGGTACGTACAGCTTTGCATAGTTCCAGGATCCGCTTGTGAGTTTGACCGTCTGAGAATCCCCTGCTCGTGGCACAGCATGCTGTCCTGTTTCTGCTGGGTTGATGGGGCAGTCATCAGGGGAATCAGTGTGCTGCTCCTGTGGGGATGGCAGGATTAAGGATGAGGGCTCAGTCATACTGTGAGGCTACACGGAGAACACTTGCTCCCCTTCTCCCTCTATGTTGTCTTTTCTGCTTCTGAGAAAGGAGAGTCCTGTGGGGGTGGGAAGAAAGGTAACTAAGCAAGAGGATGATGTTTGCTGGCTGCTGAAGGAGGATGAGAAGAGGAATAACTTTCCAGTGGGGTAATTGTCTAGTGGGACTGGCTGAATCTGCAGAGCAGGGTAGTGCTGGCTTTGTTTCAGTCTGCTCTTGCATCCCATTTTTTTCCAATAATGTGTTAATTAAACATTGATTTCAGGGGGAAAGGGAATCTGCTTGAACTGCAGAAACTAAATGGAGTGTGGAGGAATGGGATCTGCTGAGGGATGTGTTGAAGGACCTTCTGTCCTGTCTTCGTGACTAGTCATGGAGGGAAGCAGGGAAAGGGCTGTAGAAAAATCTGTTCACCTTAAGCTTAGAGTCCTTCACTCATCTTAAGTGTGAATCTTCCTCCTTCTGTAACTGCACGGTTTTCAACTGATATGAGTAAGAATTGCCAGGTAGACAACAGTATTTCTTACTAAATACTTCATTTTTATTAAAAAGCAAAATGGAAGAGAGATTCTTTTTAAGGTCTTTGAGAGGCTTACTATCCAGTTTGATATTCTTCTAATTTTCTACTCTTATAGTTGCTGTTGTACATATAAGTGAATCAAGTTGTGGTGCAAGTTACACCACCAGTTGTGATGCTGTTGTTATTTGCAGATATCTAACTGACCTTCATTTTACTACATGTGGGTCTCAGACACTGAACACACATATAAGGTTGTGATGTGCACTTTTTGATACTTTCTCTTCTGGTCCCTTGAGCACTGGAAGGTGAGACAAGATTATGATATGTCCTTCCCTTGCTTGGTTGAATTCTCTCCTGTTCATTAGACTGGAAGAGCCAATGGAAGGCTGTGCTGCCCTCCTTTTGTGCTCCCAGGTGTTAGGGATGCATAGAGAAGATAAGAGTCCTTGCTTTAGTCTGAGATCTTATCTGGAATAAACTTCTCTGCTGATGTGAGCAGTATATTCTTAACAGTATTAAACAGTTTGATTTGAGTTTTTTTGATTACTGTGTTTTCTGTCTTCACTAGTACTGGGAAGTAATGGAAAGAAGGGAATAACCTGTCTGACCTTTCTGAGCATTGCATAAGTCTGAATTCAGGTGATCTCACAAAGATCTCAATCAGTTCATGCAGTAAGTGACATAGCAGCATTGTCCTGAGAAGAAACCCATCCTAGCTGTTAAATTCCTTTCTGCAACATCTGCAGTATCAGTCTAAAGAAGGATCTGCTATAGCATCAGGTCACATTTGAAAAATAACAGATTAAGCCAGAGAATAACTATTTTTTAGGAAGATTTTTTACCTGTTGATGGCTGATGAAATCCACAAAATTACAGAACGGTTAAATTTGGAAGGGACTCTCAAGATCATCTGATCCAGCCCCTTGCTCAAGCAGGGCCACTCAGTAATTATGACCATGTCCAGATGGCTTTTTAATATCTTCAAGGAGGGAGACTCTACAACTTCCCTGGAGAGCCTGTGCCAAGGATCAGTTACTCTCCCAGTAAAAAGGTGTTTCCTGATGTTCAGGCAGGACCTTCTGTGTTTGTTCTCATTGCTTCTGGTCCTGTCACTGAGCAGTACTGAAAAGAGCCTGGCTGTGTTACCTTTACGCACCCTGCCTTCAGGTAATTATGTACATGGATCAGACACTGCCCTCCCCAGACACCCTTTAGAGTATTTTCTCCTCCATACTAAAGAGTCTTAGTTTTCCCAGCCTTTCCTAGTATGAGACACACTCATAATCTTATTCATGACCCTTTGTTGGATTCCCCCTGTTATGTCTGCCTCTCTCTTATACTGGGGAGTCCAGAACTGCACAAAGTACTCCATGTTTGGCCTCACCAGTGCTGAGTAGAGGGAAGGATCCCTTTCCTCAGCCTGCTGACAACATTTCTAATGCAGCCAGAGATACCATTAACTGCCTTTTGTGCAGGGGCATGTTGTTGGCTGATATTCAGTGTGGTGTCCACCAGGAACTCAGGTCCTTTTCTATAAAGTCGCTTTTCAGCCAGGCGTTCCTGAGCGTGTACTGATCCATGACCCATGAACTTCATTACAGTGGTATTGAGTGTCAGCAGAACAAGCAGGATGGTCCTTAAGTATTAACTTAAGAAGCAGAAGTCTGGAGTTCTTTCCCAGAATGTGTTTAACTAGCTTTTCATAATGGTCATCACTTTTGCCACTGACTGAAAATTCGATATTATAATTGGTAAAACACTGAGTTCCTTGAAAGGAAAGCTTCATATATATCTGATAATAGAATAGAATAGTTCCAGTTGGAAGTGACCTACAAGGATCAACTAGTCCAATTGCCTGACCACTTCAGGGCAGACCACGCATTAAGTGATATTAAGGGTGTTGTGCAACTACGAGAGTCCCTGAGAGTCATAGGGCATTGACCACCCCTCTAGGAACCCTGGTCCAGTGTTTGGTCACCCTCTCTGTAAAGAAGTGTAGCCTAATATCTGGTCTGAACATCACCTGCTGCATCTTTGAATCATTCCTGCACATCCTGTCACTGAATACCAGGGAAAAGAGCCTAGCACTTACCTCCAGTTCCCCCCCTTAGGAAGCTGTAGATAACAGTGGGCTTGCCTCTCAACCCCCTTTTTTTCCTAACTAAATAAAACCAGAGTGCTCAGCTACTCTTCTGAGCATGTTTCCTGGCATTTCAGCAGCTTTTTTATCCTCTTCTGGACACATTCAGTTAACATCCTTTTTATTTTTGGGGTGAGAGAAATTCTGGTAATTTATTGTTCTCTTATGATGGCTGGTTGCATGCTGCAATTTTTTTGTAGACCACAAAGAAAAGAAATTTTAAATTATTGATTACTTTGAATTTTGAAGGGGGACAAAGAGAATGCAGAAGTCCTGTGGGAAGACTAAGGCCAACCTTTTTGAGGGACTGTGCATGCCTGTTAGTGCATTGATATCCTGGTATTAAAATCTGCCAGTTTGTCTTGTCAGCTCAAGCAGCATTTTCCAATATAATTAGATGCAACATAATTTCAAGTATATGCATTAAAAATACCTGCATGTCTGAGAATCAAATGCTAAGGAGTTCATGGAGAAAATACCAAGAAACATTGATCCTTGATGTAATTTCATATAGGTCACCAATCAAATACATATTAAGGGTGTATCTAATACCAGTGGACCAAAAGTCATAATTTTGTTGAGCCAGGTCTTAAGGATTTAGTTCACTATGATTAGTTTTTAAAATGTGCCACTTCTCTTCCTTGGTGGTTGATAAGAGCTAATGAGTTGCTAGCAGCTCTCTTTGGTACTGGCTTGGCTCATAGAGCGATGTGGTGCCTAGGATATTGCTGTACTTTTTTGGCAGCAGATTCTAATTTCATTGAGTAAATGTTTTTTATAAGGTTAGAGGGAGCTACTGGTAATTTACGAAGACCACTGTGTATCAGTGCATTGAGTTTGCATGGCCCGGTTTTGGTAGCTTGGGGGCTACAGGGTGGCTTCTGTGAGAAGCTTCCAGAAGCTTCCTCCATGTTCAGCAGATGCAATGCCAGCTGGCTCCCAGAGGCCAAGCCAGTCAGGAATGATAGTGACACCTCTGTGATAATGTACTAGAGAAGCAAAGAAAAGTTTTACATAATGCAATTGTGGCCAGAGAAGAAAGGAAAGAGAATATGTGACAGTAGCAACTCTGCAGACACCAAGGTCAGCAAAGAAGGCAGGGCAGGAAGAGCTCTGGGTGCCAGAGCTGAGATCCCCCTGCAGCCCACAGTGGAGACCATGGTGAGGCAGGATATGCTCCTGCAGCCCATGGAAATCCATTGGGATGCAGAGATCCACCTGGAGCCCATGGAGGGGACCCCACACTGGAGCAGGGGGATACCTGAAAGAAGGCTGTGACGCTTTGGAAAACCTGTGCTGGGACAGGCTCCTGGCAGGAACCTGTGGATCCATGGAGAGAGGAGCCCACACTGGAGCAGGTTTGCTGACAGGACTTGTGATCCCATGGCAGCCCATGCTGGAGCCGCCTATTCTTGAAGGACTGAACCTCATGGAAAGGGGTCTGTTTTGGAGCAGTTTGTGAAGAACTGTAACCCCTGAGAAGAACTCCTGCTGGGGGAGTTCATGGAGGACTGTCTCGTATGGAAAGGACCCCACACTGGAGCAGGGAAAGGACTCCTCTCCTTGAGGAGGGAGTAGCAGCAGAAGCAACATGTGATGAACTGCTCATAACCTCCATTCCCCATTTCCCTGTACTGCTGGGGAGAAGGTAAAGAATTGGGAATAAAATTAAGCCCAGGAAGGAGGGAGGGGTGTGGGAAAGGTGTTTTTAGGTTTTACTTCTCGTTATCCTGCTTTGATTTTGATTGGTAATAAATTCAATCAATTTCCTCAAGTCGGGTCTGTTTTGCCTGTGACAGTAATTGATGAGTGATCTCTTAACTCATGAGCCTTTCTTTATATTTTCTCTCCCTGTCCAGTTGCAGAGGGGAGTGGTAGAACGGCTTTGGTGAGTACCTGTCATCCAGCCAGGGTCAACCTGACACAGTTAAGTAGAATGCAGAGTGAAAAGGGAGTAGTGAATTGATAGGCTTTTGATAAGACAGTAACTCTTTTTAAGAAGTTTGAACACAGCAGTTCTTCCTTTCATGCTCTCTTTGTTGCCCATGTGTTACATGAGGTTGGAAGTTGATCTCCTTTCTTGGCACAACATAGATAATTTACCAATTAAACTAGAAAATGGTCTAGATTTGATGAGAAGCAATTTATTAAAGACAAATGAGAAGTACTGTACTTGGAAAGATCTACTCAAATGCCTGTATGTAAAATGGGGGATAACAAGCCAGGCAACAGAACTGCAGAAAAGGATCTGGGAGGCACTACTGTGAGTCAGAGACTGAATATGAGTCAACAGTGTGGTGATGTTGCAAAAAAGCAAATCCCATTTCAGGGTATATTTAACAGGAATGTCACGTGTAGCACACAGGCAGTAGTTTTTCTACGCTAGCAGCCACCGCCGAAGCCGTAGAAGAGCATTGCATCCAATGAGAGCAGGAAAACCAGAGACAGTGGAAGGAGATGAGGAGAGAGCTGCCAGAGCGGTAAATGCTGTCTGCAAGGAGAGGATTGGTTGGGTTGGTTTAGACCAGAGAGAAGATTGACGAGGGAAAAGCCGTCCAATATTTAAAAGCTTGTCTTAAGAAGACAGTGATTAATTGTTCTCTGTGTCCACTGGGGATAGGACAAGAAGTAATCAGCTTAATTTGTAGCAAGGAAGATGTGGAGGTAAGTGCTAGGAAAAGCTTTATGAGTATTTGGAAAGTTAAGCAGGAAAACAGTGTCTTGAGGGAGGCTGTAGTGCCCTCATCACAGGAAGTTTTAAGAACAGATGAGACAGGAGACACAAAATTTTATTTAGGTTTTGTTATTATAGCTTTGACAGGTTCAGAAGGGAATGGGCTGCCTGAACTGATGTCTCGTCCCAATAACTCTTGCAGTGCCTGAGAGGCAGGCTTGTCTCCTCACTGGCAGTTGTGGTGGGAGCGTGGGGAAGCAGGGCCAGGGTGAATCACTCCCTCTGCAAGTTGCCCTACAGCACCTTCCATGCCCCTGGCAAAAATCCAGTTTTACAGTGCACATCCCAAAAAGACCTGAGGGAGCTTGTGTGTTCAGCAGTGTTACATTAGCATCCAGCACTGTAAGCCTTTCTATTTCTGGAGGTAAACAAGCAGAGGGCTGGCCCCGCTTCCTGCATCTTTGTAACTAGGAATTGGAAGTTATTGGAGACTTTTATCCTGGTTACTGGTTAGTTTACCCTAGGAAGATTTAGTGACATTATTTGGAGATGGAAAAAAAGGCTTACATTTCTGCTTTCACCTATTAAAAACCACCACAGATTTGCATGGTTACAAGGTTAAAGTTACCAGGTAATTTTTCTGTGCTCTTCCATCAAAAGAAGTAGACAAGGCCAAAGAATTTTTCTCACTGCAACATCTTTCTTCCAGCGTCCTCAAGCAGAGTAGTGTGGATGAGGCCTTGCAGGAGGTGCCTTTGCACTCAGTGGATTTGAGAAGAGAGAGCCCAATGTTTGATTCAGTAGACATGTACTTTGGTACTTGAGAGTGGCTCATGGCACTTTGAGAGGAGGATGTTTCTTGGTGAATGGGGCTTTTCTTCCCTGAGATTTCAGCAAAACCTTTCAGCTACTAGCAAGGAATCCAAGACATACTGTGTGGCACATTACTGCTGTGTTTTCCTGAATCTTAGATTTACACTAGTAGCCTCTCTGGATCCAGTTTGGCCTAGGATTGAATTTCTGAGTGTCTCTGATGCAGAGAGCCAGTTTCCTTAGCGAACCTCAAGGAAGGAAGATTTTCCTTTTTGTTTAAAAGAACATCTGGGAATATATGCTTGTTGAAGTTGCACAGTGTTGTGCTTGGCCGCAATTTGTGCACACAGTTCCTAATGGAAGTGGTTTCCACCATCTTACATAAACTTGTAACTGCAGGCTCTTGCCATTCTTCAGAGGGAGTAGAGGATGAAGATACTATACTCTTCTTCTTGGCACTAGGAGTGAGTCAGGGTTGACACACAAAAGTAGGAGGCAACAGTTTGTGTGTAGGAAGCTTGTTCTGTCCAAAGAAATCTATGGGTTATATGCAGGGTGTTAGTCCTGCTACACTGCAAGGCTGGTATCTTCTGCTGGAACTGAGTTCACACACACTCATCATTTGGAGCATATGGAGAGCTCAGCAGATCCAGCCCTCGAGGGATGACTGGTGGAATGGTTGAAGGTAGGTTGGGATGTAATTATTTGTTTATGAGGCCCCATATTGCACCAAGTTATAATTGTTTATGAACACTGCTGTGAAGTCAGGAGGGAAACATTCCAACCCAAGGAGATACTAAGATATAACCTAATTATTGTTGTTATTTTTATTCCTGCCTATTGTGGTAGCACCTACACAATGCTTGTTCAAACACAGGGCAAAAAATGTTCCTGCCCCAAAGAGCTAGCAAGATAAGGATGAGACAGAAGACAACAGATGGACACGCATAACTGGGGGAGTACAGAAAACCCAAAGATTGGTCAGCAGGATGGGTGGTATGATAGCATGTTGACAGCTTAGCTGTTGTCAAGCTTTCTGTAGGCATGTGGCAAAGAATTATAACAATAATCAAACTGCGTCCTTTGCTTTGGTGGTGTTGTGTGTGCATCTTCCATCTGTTTAAATAAAACAGCTTAATTCTCATTCAATGAGGCTTTTCCTGTCCCAAAACTTCCCGTCATTCATGTGGCGTAGATAGGGAGGCACACTGGTCCAACAGTGAAGTGTCCATTGCAGTTTTCAAGGGGAAACTGCAGTTTATTACTGTGGAAAGATAATGAGACTAAACGTGGGGGTTTGCTGCCCTGTGTTTTAAAGGACCCTGGGAAAAGACTGATGGATCTCAGCAGGGTTAATATTCAAAGTGGCATAATGCAGGAGGTTTGGTGGCTGAAGTGTGGTGTCTTACCAAAGTGTTGCAAAAACTATCTAATGCTATTCATAGGCAACAATTCTATCTATATAGGTTATGTTCATGGTGCTGTACTGGTGAGTACAGGAGTGGCTGAAAGAGTGGAGGGCTCTGATTCAGGTGAACAGTGAACAGTTGTTCCACTTATGTGGCTGTACCTAACTGCTGGGGAACTTGAGTGTGCTTGGCCTTAGGACTCTGCCTGTGCCAGTGTCTGCATTCACATGTAAGTCTTCTTTTGAGTGTTACCTTGAGAGGGCCACAAAACAAAGCATAGACATGAGGTAATTTTACGGAGTCCTCGTTTCTGAATGAGAAGTATTCAAGTAACTTTGTGTGGTGCTGTGATATCATTTCTCTGTGTATTGTGTGATCATCACACAGTATGCCAACATCAGACATGTTGTAATGGGTGGTGAGGTTTCATTGCTGCTTATACAGTTTTTAGGTTTGGTGCTGAAGAACAGAGAATGAAGAGTAAATATTCAGCTGTTCTTGACCTGAACATGCCCAACTCTGGCAGCTTCTTTGCGTATCATGCTCTAGCTGCTCAGCATTAGGATGGTTCTTGCAGTTGTAAAAGCTAATCAGTGTATTGGCCAAAGCATAGAAAACATGTCAAGGGATGAGTTTATTTCCCCATACTCAGCACTTGCGGGATTATGTCAGTTTATTGTGCCTCGTACTGGGCTCCCCAGTACAAGAAAGACATTGGCAAAATGCAGCAAGTCCAGTGAAGAACCCCTGAGGAGTGCCGTGAGGAGCTGGCTGCCATTGGGTTGTTACATTGCTGACCACCAGCCCTGGAGTGCAGTGGTCCTGTCAGTTTTCCCTGGGCTTTGCAGTGCACTGATCTGCTACCAGCTGTCTGTAAACCATGGAATCACATAAAATCTTGAGTTGGAAGGGACCTATAGGGATCAAGTCCAACTCCCTGCTCTGCAGAGCACTACCTAAAACTAAACCATACGACTGAGTGTCATCCAGATGCTCCTTGAACTCTGACAGATTTGGTGCCCAGACTTCTTCCCTGGGAAGCCTGTTCCAGTGACTCCCTCTTGGTGAAGAACATTTTCCTAATGTCCAGTCTGAACATCCTCTGATGCAGCGACATACCCTTGTTAACAATTGTACTGCTGGGGACTCTTTCAAAGGTTGAGCCGATCTTTTACTTATTGGGCTGTCTCATCACAGAAGGCAACCTGGCTGATTTTTTTTGGTATTTTTTCTTCCATGCTGACTGTTTTCAATCACATTCTGGTCATTTGAATGCCTAGAAATGGATTCCAGCAAGATTTGCTGAATAACCTTCCTTGGGACTCATGTTAGGCTAACCAGCCCATAATTCCTTGAATCTTCCTTCTTGTTGCTTTAGAAGACGGGTGTGACATTTACCCATTCGCCGTCATTGGAAACCTGCTCCAGTTATCACAACCTTTCCCGTGTGACTGAGAGTAACCTCACAGTGACATCAGCCACCACTGCGCTCCTGGGGCATCTTGTCTCATCATAGGGACTTGAGTATGCCTAGTTTGTTTAAGTGGTTCTTAACTCAATCTTCCTCTGCTATGGGTAGTGTTTCAGTCCCCTGGATTCTTCCAGTGGGCCCATGGAATAAGAAGGCTGAGGACAGTCCTTGCCAGTGATAGCTAAAAATGCATTGAGGACCTAAATGTTTTCTTTTAACCACTGGTTTCTTGTTCCATTCAGCTTTGGGCCCACAGATTCCTTAGTCATGCTTTTGCTAGCAGAGTGCATTAAAAAGCCCTTCTTGATGCCTTTCACATTTTATGAATTTTCATGCAATTTCAAGCCTTTCTAATTTTCATCCTGACATGCTGAGGCAGAGTTTCAGTATTCTTCCTGAGAAGCACACCCCCACTTTCACCTTTCATTCTCATCTTTTTGTGTTTGAGTGCTGTCAGGAGTTTCCCATTCAGCTGCCTGCTTCCTTCCACACCCACTTGGCTTCCCACAAATTGAATTGAACTGTTCTTGTGCTTTGAGGAGTTTGTTATTTCAGATCTTTAAGGTCTCCTGGGTCCCTTTGCTAGATTATCCCATGTAAGTGCTCAGTGAATGATTTCTTAAAGCTCTCCAGTGATTATTCTGTCACAGTAATTGTGCTCGAAAAAGGGTTCTGTTTGTAAACTGATTCGTATGTCATTTAAGATTTGGTTGTTGTTCTCTGTAATTTTTGTTTCTCTTTATGTTTAACACATTATACCTCTTCTCTCTATTTCCACTTAAGTCTTTTCTGTCTTCCGGTGGTTTGACCTAGCTGGATGCCGGATATCCACAAAAGCTGCTGTGCCCCTCCCCTCAGCAGGACAGGGAGAGAAAATAAAACAAATGTTCCATGAGTTGAGATAAGGGAAGGGGGACATCACTCACCAAACACTGTTACGGGCAAGAGACTTTACTTGGGGAAAGCAGTTGAATTTATTACCAATCAAAATCAGAGCAGGATAATGAGAAGTAAGAAAAAAATCTTAAAAGCACCTTCCCACAGCCCTCCTTCTTTCTCAGCCTTAGCTTTATTCCTGATTCTCTACCTCCTTCTGCTTCCAGCAGAACAGGAAGGTGGGGAATGGGGATAACACTCGGTTCATCCTATGTTGTTTCTGTTCCTGCTCTGTCTTCAGGGAGAGGAGTCCTTCCCTTGCTCTAGTATGGGCTCCCTTCCACAGGAGACAGTTCTTCATGAACTTTTCCAATGTAAGTGCTTCCCACAGGCTACAGTTCTTCACAAACTGCTCCAACATAGATGCAGCCCTTCAGGAACAGACTGCTTCAGTGTGGGTTCCCCACCAGGTCACAAGTCATGCCAGAAGCCTGTTCCAGCACAGGTTTCCCAAGGGGTCATAACCTTCTTTGAGTATTTGCCTGCTCCTGCGTGGGTCCCCTCCATGGCTGCAGGTGGATCTCTGCATCTCCATGGATTTCCATGGACTGCAGGGGCAAGTGCTGCCTCACTATAGTCTTCACTGTGGGCTGCAGGGGGATCTCAGCTCTGGTGCTTAGGGCACTCCTTCCTCTCCTTCTTCACTGACCTTGGTGTTCTGCAGAATTCTTCCTATCATATATTCTCCCTCCTCTCTTTTCTGTGATTAATTCTGTGCATAAACATTTTTTTCTTCTTAAATTTGTGATCACAGAGGTGTAACTACCGTGACTTACGGGATCAGCCTTGGCCAGCGGCAGGTCTGTCTTGGAGCCGGCTGGCATGGACTCTCTTGAACATGGGAGAAGCTTCTGGAAGTTCTCAGAGAATACACCCCTGGCAGCCTCCCAGTTACCAGAACCTTGCCATGCAAACACGGCTTTATAGCCTTTTTTTGCTGGGCTCTGTCTAGATACTTTCATCTGTTTAATTTATGGTGAAGTTTTTTTGTTATTGTTCTGTGATTTTTTTCCCCCCTGACACCTCCCTTCTTTATACTGTCAGAAGTAAATAACCAAATGTAAAGGGCAGGAGGCAGAAACTTTCTTTTTCATCCTGCCATTGAGTTACTGCATGACAAAAGCAAATTGCTATCTCTATTTCTTATCTCTAAAAAAGTTCTCAAATTCAATAGATGGAGTTTAAATTCTTTTTGTTGAAGATCATAGACAACCGACCGACTTACTTAATCACATTTGGCACACTCTTCATCTTAGGATTGGTTTGAGATAATATCCCAAACTGTTTTCTCAGTTAATGGCTGTCAGGCATACCAGCAGATGCTGCCAATGCACAACATTCTGTGTTGTGCACCATGTACCTTCATCCTCCGACTTGTAATAGGATTGCAGTTAAAAACCCACCTGAAATGACACTCTGGACTAACAATAGATAAATAGCCAAGACCCCAAGGATCATGTCTAGCAACAGAATTAATTAAGTTACGTATTCCATGTAACAGTGTTGCCATTTCTTTATGGACATTCTTTGCCATTGCTCAAAAGAGTAAAGACATAGGTTCCTTGTTTCAATTCCTGCTTGCTCTACCCTCTCATGACTAAAAGAATGGGCATCTATCAGTACTGCAGTCCTCCAGATTCTATGGAGAAAAATCCACCTTAATATTCTAATTATACAGAGAGGAGTCTGGTTGTAGTGACAATTGCTCTGTTGAATTATATTACTGTATTCCTCAGTCATACACAAGCATTTTGTTGTGTGATGTTGTCTAAATGTAGAATGAAAGGTTTTCATCCTAAGTGATTTGTATCTCTAAAGCATGCCCCTCTGTGGCCGCTAATAGAGATAACTTTCTATAATTGATTGAGTCTCAAGTACTGCACCCAGACAGAATGCCCCTGAAGGCTACCCTGCAGGAATGAGTGAGTCAGATGAGTATTTGTTAGTATACTTTGCAGCACCCTGTATTATAGCAAATTCCTGTGGGCCTTCCCAGTTGGGGTAGGTGTTGCAAGGGCCAGAGAGCTTCGTTTGGAAAAGGTTCTAGAACAATTACTTGTACTTCCAGACAACTCTCTTTTGGAACGAGTAGGGTTGGAGAGGATTTTGCTGAGTGGTGTGGTAGCAATGACAAGGAGTTTAAAGGTGTTATCTGGGCACATGTGCAATGCTAAAATATTGGTTTAAATTCCTTAGTTCATCTTGTCTGTATACTGTGCTCTCTTTGTACTCTGTTTCCAGCACTAGATGGTAACAGTGAATAGTGGTAGTACATGCTGTGCACCTGCATATCTGTTTGTAAGATCTGGTTTTAGAGTAGCCTTGCAGAGAGAGGAGTGAAGATGGGCGAGGCAGCCTTTGCTTTACATCTCTGCTCAAGTCAACTGCACAGTACTTATTCTAATGCCACTGGTGTTGTGTCTAATCTGAAACGTGAGCAGACATAAGACTTAGTAAATTGATGACCTCACTGTCTTGCCATCTTTGTCTCTGGATAACTAGGTGTCTGAGAGGCTCAGGCAATGATAAAGCTGGAAAACTCAAGCTCACCTAAATAAAGCTTGCATTTTGGATGGCTTAGTATATGTGTAATTTCTTCCCAAAAGTCCTGGTTTCAAATCCTAGTGAGACCATAACTGAAAAAGGCATGTGAAGTTCTTCAGTTACTCCCTGCTTGGTGTTTATCTCTGTGACAGAAGTAGCCCGGGAAATCTGATGTATGGCGAGCGCAGAAGAATCAAGAAGGTTGTGAGGAAGTGTGGTAGAAGATGGAGTGGGTCGCAGGCTGTTTGGCACACAGCCTTCCTCTGCTTTCACAAAAGTCAAGCAGGCACATGCTCAACACTTGCAAAGTTTGCATGCTCTGATTGTGCACCCTCCCATAACTCTCTGCCCCTGTGCCAAGATAGCCCTTGATGGCTCCTACTTTCATAATATCTGCTGGCTTCTGCCTGTGCACACCACAACTGAAGCACTTTGTGGTGCTGATGCTCATGCTGGCTGTGATGGTGTGTTCATAAGGCTCAAACTTTTATTCTTCACCTCGTTCCTTTGAACTCTGCCCACCCCTCTGTGAATACTAACACCAGCCTATAAATTATCCAGCAGAGCTCTGGCACTTTAGCAGTCTGTGTTTTCAGTGGCGTGCATGCATAATCGATCTGGGAGACTGCTCTGCCTTTACTCAGGCATTTGTAGAGACCTTAGACTTTCAGAGTTTTCAATCACTGCTGCCTGTATGTTTGTTCACTTCTCTGACTGCCTTTTCTTCTGCCACCTGCACACATACTCTTCTGCATCTGCCTGGGTGTAGTGTGTTCATGTCACAGGGTAACCTGCCATAAGTTTGGGGGTGATGTTATAGGCAACTTTCCTATGAGGTGTGGGAGCAACAGGTCACTGCAAACAACTTTCATGTAGAGTATTGTGCATCAGAATTTGAGAGGCTCTGTCCTAACTCTCTACTTGGGGGTGTGTGTGTTTTGGTCCCACGATGTGCCATATGGAGCAGCCTATGGGCAGATGCTACTGTCCTTCTTTTCTCTCATGTTTCCAGGTGAAACTCTTAGCATCATAGATGCTGACCATCACTCTGCTCTTACATACCTTAGGTAGCTGGAAAGTTGCCTTTTTTTCAGTCAGTTACCTGCTGACTGTCTGTAGAGTTTGAACTCTAAAGAGTTAAATGGTTACTCTAGTATTTGGCTGATGGGGCTGACTTCTCTTGCCTTGGAATTTCTCTGTGTCTTTGCTTAGCTCTGTCCACAACCAAAATATCTCAGTTGAATCTTTTCTCTGCTACGTTTCTTTTTTCTCTTATGATAAGTTGCCCGGAATTGTCAGCGCAAAACTTTGTCTAAACTACAAATAGAGTCAGCCTTGATTATCAAGGTTTCACTTATTTCTTCCAATGAGTTCATAGTAAACCACCTTCTTAACACTTACACATCATCATGTGCCCCTGTGAAAAAGTTCGGCTATTGCATCCTATATGAGCCAGTTCCCAGTAAAAGATTGTGCCATTTGAGAGGAGGAGGGGACAGGGTATAGGTTTGACATTTGTGTGATTGGGAACTGACAGTGCTAGGACTCCAAGGAACAAATGAGGAAAATAAGTAAAAAAGGAATCTAATGAATGATGTAACTGTACTGCAGATGTGGTAGGCACTAACAGCATAGATGACATCCTGGTAGCAAAAGAATCCAAATGAAGTAGTTGGAGAACAGGTACAAAAAAGGAAGTTTTGAAAGCAAGAAATAAAAACATGAAAAAAACCACAAAGCTTTTGGTGAGGCAAAAGTATATAGGGAAGTAGAAGAGGCTGGGAGGGAGAAGGGCTAGAGAAAAAGTGCTTGAATGAAGAGTGTGAATAAAGAGAGCAGAAGGCAGCTTTCTGATTTATGAAGTGTAGATCTAACAGAGCTTCATGTGTGTGCTGACCCTGCTGCCATTTGCACAAGAACCTGTCTGACTTTGCACAGAAAGAAAGAGGGGAGAGCCAAGAGGAAACACTGGGAGGGATGTCTGGAAGGAGCAAGGTTGAAAAGGAGACAATCTCCGGGAAGGGAGAGAATATCAGGCAGTGGGTTGGACGTAGGGGAAGTGTGGGGAAATGCAGAAGGGAAAAATTAAGTGATGAGACTCCTTTTGAGGAGGAACAAAATCCCAAAATAAATGCAATGTTTTTAATATTTTTATTCTTTCATGTAAAAACAACCCCCAAAAACATTCAACATGCCTTCCTTCTAGGTGTGTGATTGGAGAGGTGGGTTGGAGGATGAATCATAGATGTCTCATCGTTCTAGGGTAGAGTGTGTGAAAAAGACCGTAACCAGTATTGACACTGTCTGTTGAACACTGAATATGTTTTTGTGCCTGATGGGAAATGTGTGTTTATTTGAGGCAGAGGATTTTCAGTGTGTGTGTGTTGTTTAAGGACTGTGCAGCAACTTCATTTTACTTAGTTGAAAAGAAAAAGTGTTCTCTTTGGGTTCACTGGCTAATATTTGAGTTTCTGCAGTTACATTTCCACATGTATTTTTCTTTCCTTATTTCTATGGATCTAATTCAGCTGGTCTAAAAGGTGATCTGACTGCTTACAAAAGAAACAGTCAAACTGGTTTGACACAAAGTATTGTCACATGCATGAAGTAAGCACTTAGGTGAAAGGCATTTTGCCTTCTAGTCCTTCATTTGTATTAATCTTAGGTGTTGTTTGCAACAATAGCAAAAAAAAATTACTTAAATAGAATAATGATTTCTTATAATTAGTAGTGTCCTTTATTGGAATATAATTTGCCAATGCCTGTTTGTTTTTGGATCCAAGGAAAATAACAAGAAAGCTTTGTAATTTTTGTTAATTTTAAGTGTGCTTTAAAATCAGTGTAAGATCTGTTAAAAAAACAAGTGCAAGTTTCTGAATTTTAAAACTTTCTAGGAAAGAAGATTCCAGTCTTTAACTACCTTGATCCCACTCACTTAAAAATTATATATAATTATATATATAATTATGTATATATATATATATGCATATGCATACATCTCTGTTCATGGTGAATAGGTTTGAAGAATTATATTATTTTGGACCACTTTAATTATTGAACAGGCCAAAAGTTCATATTCATAATGAGAAGAAACACATGGTTCAGTTATATAGACCATTGCAGGAAATGAAAAGCATGGAGAAAGCATTGAGGAGAAATGAGGAGGGTGCAGATTTGTATAGGATAAGGAGATAATGTTCCCTTCATCTTTTCTTCAAATGCTACAGTCTAACCAAGTTCCCGGGGGGGGGGGAGTCAATCTGCACCTTGTGAGTGGAAGGACAAAACACGGATATATGAATTGGGAAGAGATGATATTGTGGGGACAGCATTGCTGTGTCAGCTCTTGGTTCATTTCCTTCTCCAGGGGACACGGGACTTGGCAAAAAGATGCCACTGCTTTTCAAAGTCCGTAACCACGTTTTCTTTGATTAGAACTAGGAATTAAAATCCCACCTTCTATCAAATCACCAGCCTGAGGCTGGGATTTGACACTGGGTCTCCTCATCCCTTCTTGGCTTCTTTGGATGGAGAAGTAGAGTTTTGTGTTTCCCTTGGAAGAGCTCATATTTCTCTGCACAGTGTGACAGTGGAAGATCTCTCGGGGAGCTGATGTTGACTGGTCCTGCCTGCTGTCTGTGATGAGGTGTTGGAGGCTTTCTTTTTGGGATGTCTCTCTCTTTAGCCAAATACTTCCTTTTGCTGGGGGCTGTGCTGCCTGTAGCATGTTCTCCTCATCTGAGGCTCAAATGACGCTCTGTTTCTTGGCACTGCACCAAGACAAAGACATACTGCTTTACTGGGGACTACGGTACAACATTTACTGGGAATAATGGAGTTAGACTGTGTGAGAGGAGAATATATGATCCTCCCTCCAGTTCCTGTGAGATATATCATCTAAAGAAGTATATTGAGAAACCAACAGAACCTTTACAGTAAAAGTCACACTAGAGCTAACCACTGTCAAAGCAGAAAGAAGCTTCTTCCCTGCCATCTGCTAGGGTTTTTCATGTCCCTGTGTCATACTTTCAGTCTTTCATCTCTTCCAGGTTTAAAAAATATTCCCACCTGGTCTTTCTGCTGTGGGCACAGTGCCAAAGGGCACACCTGATTAGTGTACAGGGTCACCCCAGGAGACCTGCATTAAGACTGAACCCAAGTCCAAGGCATAGCACATTTGATGAACTGTGCTTTTCCCTAAGGGTCTTTTTTGCCCATATAACAAAATAGCTCTCACAGATTGGTGTGACTGATGATATCCACTCAGGAGAAGCAAATGCTGTGAAGACAAACAGTTTGGCATGGGTAGAAGTGTTTTGGGATGAAGCCAAAGAGTGAAATAGAAATGCTTCAGGTTGTGTCTGCCATCAGTTAAGGTCCTGGGAGCTGTGGGTCAGCACAGCTTCCTTATGAATTGTAGGCCTTGATTTTCATTATGATGTTGTAGCTGATTTATTTATTTTGTTATGACCATTTTATATGTGCCACCTTACCCCATCTGCCTTCACTGGGTATCCCTGATTTCTCAGCCTTTATAGTTGAATTGAGCACTGGCTTCTTTCTCAGACTGACCTGGTAGCGCTTATGTACAATGAGTTGAGATGAATGGAGTAGTGATGGGGAAACTGGGCAGCCTGAGCCAGCCCTGAGTGCAGGGAAAGAGTGTGTTTCCTTGGGCTGAGCTTCTGTTTTGCCTTTTTCCTCACTGATCACTGCTTTCTCAACTGTTCTCTATGGTGTCATCTCCTTTAATCCTTGTGCAGCGAAGGTTAATGTTAATGCTGTGTATGAGGGAAGGAGTCCCTGCTGGTACAGGAAAAGAATTATTTAATAAAAAAGTAATCATTGATCAGTGGCTCCAATCTGTCAAAGGTCACTTATTGATCCACCTCTCACTTTGAGTGAGGCCCTCTGTTTTAATGACCTAATTCCCAGGTAAGTCTCTCTGTTTCTTGGCAGAAGCGGTGCTAGGAAACCTTGCTTCTTACAGAAATGTCACTTTTGGCATGTCATGCCGGGGGGAAGAAAAGACTTGAAGTGATCTCAGCTGTCCATGCTTTAACATATGCCCAGTCTTGCTTGTTTTATACATTTGCTATCTCAAGGAAACCAAAAGTTGCAAGGATCATGGAGGTTAGATGTTCTTTTGCTGCTGGTGAAATCTTTTCAGGCCAGAACTGAAGTACAGTAACAGGGGCAATGCAGAGGCAGGTAAGATATTTGTGAATCTGCAATTATTTCTTCTTCCCTAGTTTAGTTTGGAAAAAGTAAGGGCAAATAGAAGAGAAGGCTCAATACCAAATTTTATTAGAAGTTTCTGGCAGGCATTCCTCTTCCTTCTGGCCCTCTAATATGAGCTGTAGGAGGGCACACAATGATTTGTAAAAATGTCACATTTCTGAGTGGTTACAGAGAAATTGAAGAGCATCATGTTATCCATTCACTGGGAAGGACAGAATTCACCAGCACTTCTAGTGTGATATCCCAGTAAAAACATCTTGAGATGTAAAAATCCTATGGGCTCAACTTGCTCTGATGCTTTTAGGAAGGTAAGTTTTACATAGTTCTCTGCAAATCCCATGCAGATGCAGGTGTCCAAAGGCTGCTGCACCTGGATGGGAGTGTTCCCACTTGCCATGTCTATCACTTGGTAGCCTATTCCCATACAGCACAGAAATACATAATTTAGTTTTTTGCATAGTCTTTTTATAGGCGTACTAAAAGTGGCATTAAAAATATAGGACTTAATATATCCTTTGCTGGAAAGGCTGCTACATGTAATATTCATATTGTTCTAGAGTGCTTGTGCACAGGTGAGCTGGTTAGCTCAGAAAGATTGCTGTCTTCTGTGCATGTCTGAATGGAAAGAGCAAGAGGAACCCAGGCCAGAAGGGCTGTGGCATAAACTGACAGCCTTGGAAACTGAGATGACATTTCATGACATGATGTTGTAAAGTTAATAGAGTTAACCAGGTTTTATGTCCTTATCTACAATCTCAGTTTCTGAAACAGGATGCAGAGGCTTGACCTGAACCAGAACAGGAGCATGCTGGACTGGAGAAGGAAAGTGTGAGTTTCTGTGGCAGTTTGCATCTGCATTGATGTAGACATCATCAAGGCTTTGTCCTGTGCTCCAATCTCAACAAACATAGAGGAAGTCTGTGTCTTTCAGAAATGCCCAGGTTAAACTTCAGGAAAAAAGAGCAGCTCAAAATTCTATCTTCAGGACTTGTTTGTGTCTTTGATTACAAAATATCCCGCTTTAAGTATCAAATAAAAGATCTGGGATAAAAAGTACATTTCAGCCTTACTGAAGCAAATAAAAATCGCTTCTGACTTCAGTAGTGCTGAATATTACACTACTGAATTATTTCCCCTAATTCTTTGGATAACCTTAGTCACCATCTTCTTGCAACAGAATATAGACTCTCCACACTAGAACTGTGTGTATCTGAGACCAACAGTAACTGAGGAGGTTCTGTCTTTGGCTGCAGCTGTGACTTCTGGCCTTTCCTGCAGTCTTGATGGAGTAATGAACATCTCTGCTTTGTTTCTTTGCACCATTTTGACTGCATTGCTCTCAGAGGCTGATATTTAGCTCCCAAAGCATTTCTTCTTGAATGTCATTTTCTTATGGGAGTTTCCCAAGACATGTTGTGTATCAATACCCTCTGCAGGCACAGGCAAGGCCAGTTTGTACAGTAGTATTTCACTGTGTGCTGGAAATGGAGGTCACTGGTTTTCTTATCTCTTGTGGGGGCAGGTATGTTTGGCACCTCTCTGCTATTCCACAGGAACCAAGTTCTCAAAGATTTGGTGGTCTGTGTGTCTCTGTCTGGAGTGTCTTCAAACAGATGTGTAGAGTTAAAGAAAGGCTATAAAATTTCCCTGTGGATTTCATCGCAAGCTGCTGGAGCAATTAATGAATAGCAGCAGGGTGCTATGTGGGTGTTTGCTCCAAGGCTGTCTCTGATTATACAGGACAGGGACTTGCACTTTTTCAGAATAAAACTGAAACAGTAGTATTTTTCTTGGGGATTTTTTTTTTCCTAATAGAATGAACATGCTGACTTATGGAAGAGGAGTGCTGTTCCTCACTGGTGCGTGGGTATCAGATGAAGTCTGTACTACTGAGCTACTCAGTGCTGTGGTTCACTGCATACTACAAGGGTAAAGAAAGATTTTGGAGAATTTCTGCTCTGGCCTCTCTTAGGGTGCATTATTTTCTATGGTTATTGATGGTCTTGTAACTCTCAAGTGACAGTGCAGAGTGGAGTCCTTAAGTGAGTTACGAAAGGCTATCAATAACTTGGAAATAACGTACCAAAAGCTGGTCCGTATTAAACCCAGTTAAAAGCAAACCCTGGTTTTAGTCTTTCTGTGGATAGAGTTTGTGGTTTGGTTAAGTTTTCACTTAAGGTCCTGGCATGACAAGAGTGGCTGGCTATGCTATGGAAAACAACTGCTTTGGAAGAGAGCAGAGGGCAGGCCTGGGAATGGAAAGGGAACTTGTTTCTTTTTATTATGATAGTTGAGGAGAGGAAGAAGGCGGAAATTAATTCCCAGGCTCGCAGCACAGAGAGCACTGGAATATGGACATGAAGTAGATTGTGGCGCATGGTGACATGAGTGAACATTTAGTCTGCTGCATTTTTAGTGCTGGTACCCAGCTCTGGGTGTCAGGATCTCCTCCAGTGGTGGAGGACAGTGTTTATCCTCACAGCATCTGATTCAGGCCAAGAGGTAATTCCTGTGTGGTTGCTTTAGCAGTATCATCAGGTATCAGCAGAGTAGAAGATAGTGCTGCAATGGTAGTTAGGCAGGCCAGGGAAAGAGGAAACAACTGCAACCTTTTTTATTTTTTTTAAATTTACAGAAGCAGTAGATAGTGTGTAGCTATGAAATATAACCATTGGCAAAGCAGGTGAAGAATAGGATTCACTGTTTTTTCTTTGGAGAGGTTTTGATCATGGAATCACTTTGTTACCTCTAGAGAACTTAATGACACACAGTTCAGCATGACTGAACTGGATAGAGTTAAGTAGTGGCACCATGCACCGTGTCCAGTTTATTTTGAAAGATGATTGTTGCCATTAAGTAAAGTAGAACAGCCCATCAATGACATACATTTTTAAATTTTGTGTTTTATTTTTAGAGCTTTTTATATGCATTAAAAAAGGCTCTCAAACTAATCACAGTACATCTTCAAAATGTCCTGGCCTGTATCATGACCCTTGATCATGGAAGTATCAACCGTAATAGATTTATCCATCTGTAAAATAGAAGTTGTGTTGGTTTAGCCCCTTTCCTGGGGAATTAAATTTTGCGACACACAGTCAATTGCTTAAGATTAATATGTGGGGCATCAGTTGGTAGATAGTCACCACCTTTGTGAACACTATTAGCTCATGATGAATATAAGGTAACCTCATTTGGCTTAAGCCTTTCTTGTTACGAGCTGAATTTAATTGCATTGTTTTCTATTGACTAAGGACACAGACCCATGAGCCTCTCAGCTGATGGGTGCTGCCTCCATATGCCACAGTGCCTTAGCTGTGTGTCTGTGTCCCTGATATGTTACCTACACCTCATAGTCCTCCATCCAGCACTCTCTTCTCCTGTATTTTTCCTAGCTTATACAAAGAGATTTTTGCATCAGAGACTTAGTACAAACAGGCTATGATTGACCTTTTAAACCAAACAAGCTTGCATGTTTCCAATATGAAGAGACAGCAGACAAGCCTCTGGCTTGAGGCATAAGATGGAGAAGAAAGGGAGGGATAAATATCAGAAGAGTAGGAATAAAGAACATAGCCTTGCTATGTGGAGCAGAGAAAAAAAACACAACTTCTGCTTGCTTTGTCAGTATGTCTGACATGTTGCAAGACACTTTGTTGTGGGAGTTTCTGCTCTGTGGAGGAAGGAGAAGGAATGCGCCTTATGAATGTATGTATTTATAGACCATAAATATTTGTTTTGTGCAGGGTTTAGATACTCTCATCTGAAGAACCTCAGAGTTCTTAGACTGACTTGGCATCTATTCAGCCACACAGAGGACTTGCCTGCATGTAAATTCTGCTGTAAGAGTCAGCGCTCTCTTGCGTTCTCTTTGGTTACCTCTAGGCAAGACAGGTTTGAATTTCATCTGGGAGTTCAAAAAGGAAGGTGCACAGAATTAATATATGCATATATCACATATGCATTCTGGCTGTTGCCCATGATGATTATTTTGCTCACTTTGCCCACATTAGAGACCGCACTTCTCTGGGGGCATTTTCCAGAGGAAGAAACTACTACTCTCTTCTTGTGTTTTGAGGGATTCCATGTCTTTTGTCCCTGGAGTGGGTGGGGCTGACTCTTTAAAAAGAGTTCTGGGCAGAGGACTTGCTTACCAACAAGTCTTATGAACATGCAGAGAGCAGTTGGTAGGGTGGACCATAACTGAACAGTGGGTGAGGCAGGAGTTGTGCCTTGCCTGTTCCTATGAAGGGCTTCTAAAAGTCACACCTATGATTATGCATAATTATCCTTTGAAAGTTGTCCATAAGACTGCAAATACATAGTCTGTTAATGCTTTATTAGGATAAATGCCTTTCCTCCTTAATGCTAATATGAAACTATGTTTACTATATTTACTTGGCACTTTTGACTTCTAGTTTTGTATTCTTTATCTAGGGACTGAAATTTCTCCAGATCATGTTAAATAATGACAAATGCTAAAACCACTGCTGTGTAGGTGTCTCTGGGCTCTTACCTAATACAGATCGGATGTTTTGGAGTCTACAGTTTACCACTGCACGAGTCCCAAGTCAGGATTGTGTTTCTTGGTGTCTTTTTTTTCCACTGGCATAGTGTTGTGTTTTTAATTTAGGATGAGAATAATGTTGATAAACACACTGATGTTTAGCTGTTGCAGAGCAGTGCTCACACTATGTTAGGAACTTTGCAGCTTCTTATACTGCCCCACCAGTGAGTAGGCCAGGGGTACACAAGATGCTGTGAGGGAAAGCAGCCAGGACAGCTGACCCCAACTGATCAAAGAGATACTCCATATGGTGTCATGTCCAGATGGTGTCATGCTGGACAATAAAACTGTGTGAAGTTGGCTGGCAGGGTGTTGGTCTGCTGCCTGGGGACTGTCTGGGCATCAGCCAGTGGGTGATGAACAATTGCATATGCATCACTTGTTCTGTATATTCTTTTGTCATCGTTATTATTTCTTTCCTTCTTTCCTATTCTGTTCTAATCAGCTGTCTTTTTCTCAGCCCAGGAGTTTTATGTTTTTTGTGTTTCTCTACCCCATCTCACTGTGGGGTAGTGAGTAAAAGGCTGTGTGGTGTTTAGCTGCCTGCTGTTTTTAAACCACAACAGTCTTTTTTGGTGCCCCATGTGCGTACTAAGGGTTGAAATAAAGACAGAACTGACTAGAGCATGTTAAAACAAACTCATTATAAGCATTCAGTATATTAGTTTAGTAGCCATTGATTAATGGATACCTTGTGGTGGGAGGCTGTGGCAATGGAAGTAGAGCAACTGACAGGACAGAGCAAACCCCTTTGGGTTGCTGGGTTGTGGCAGGATGTTGCTGCCTGGGGAGAGAACCTGGTTGTGAAAGTATGTCATGTAGGTGCTCATGACCCAAGAGTCAGAACAGTGAAGAATATCAGAACAATGGGCATATGGATCAGGCTGCTAAGACTGAAGAAGCTCAGATAGATCTGGACTGCCAACACAAGGGTGAATTATTTCCAGCTTGGTGGGTTCATGACACCCCAGGTCACCGAGGAAGAGATGCAGCATATAGGTGGGCTTGTGATTCAGAGGCGGGCTTGACCATGGACACTATTGCCCAGGTTCTTCTTGAAGGTGAAACGTGTGCTGTGATCAAGCAGGCCAAGTTGTTAAAGCCTCTGTGGTGAGGTGAACGATGGTCAAAATATAAATGTGGGGAGGTCTGGCAGACTGATTATATCACACTCTCACAAACCCATCAAGGCAAGCACTATGTCCTTACAATTGTGCAAACAGCCACCAGTTGGCTGGAAACACATCCTGTGCCACATGCCACCACCCAAAACAGTTTTGTGCCTTGAAGAGCAAGTCTTGTGGTGACATGACACCTCAGAAAAAATTGAGTCAGATAGTGGGACTCATTTTCAAAACAACCTCATGGAGACAGGGGCCAAAGTGTATGCCATTGATTTGGTAGTCACATTTCCTATCATGCAGCAGCCTCCGGGGAAATCAAATTATACAATGGACTGTTGAAGACTGCACTGAGAGTAATGGGTGGTGGGATCTTCAAAGATTGGAATACACATTTAGCAGAAGCCATGTGGCTAGTTAACACTAGAGCATCCGCCCCCCCATGATGGAGGAGAGTGAGCGAACAGCTGTGGGGTATTTAGCTGCCTAAAGCTGGGTGAAACTGCAACACCTGGCTGGGAAAATACTTGAGATCTGAATCAGCTGTCAGGTTCTAAGTGCTGAGTAAATGCGAGTAGAATTTCAGGTTTTCTCTTGATGTTCTGTCATTTTTACCTTGCCTTGTGATCCATGAATTTTAAGGCCAGAAGTGGCCATTATAATAATCTACTCCAATTGCCTGTTTAATGGAAGCTGTATGAGCTACAGCATATACTTACATAGTGAAAGTATTTTGGAGACTTGAAACATTTTTGGGAACAGTCCCCTGGGGACAGTTTCTCTCCTTCAACATCATTCAGCCTTGCCTTAAATACTTTCTGATATTTATTGTGTCTTTGGAACTCAGACTGTACTCTTTTTTTTTTTTTTTTTTTAATTTACAATATTTACCTTGATCAGGGTAGGAACTCAGACTGCAGAGGACCTCCTGAGCCCTATGGCATGCAGATGTGTATCTTCTACAGAAAATAATCCCCAGTACTTTTTTAAAGTTTGACAGTTTTGTGGGTGGATGGCCATTGCAGAACTTCACTCTGCTGATTGTTAGAAATGCTGTTTTAATTCCCGGCATACTCGTACTTATAGCCAGTTTATGCACCTTTCTTCTGGTGTTCATATGTTTCTTCAGATTAAATAAATCTCTCTTTTTTTCCTGTCTTTAAAGTATTTATAGTCAGTAGTCATTTCTCTTTGCCTTCATCTTGTTAGGTTAAAAGTACCATGTTGTCTCAGTCTTTTCTTGGGAAATAGGCTCAGGGTTGCCTGGTTCATCCTCAGAGTCCTTCTGAAGACCTGGTTTCCTCCTTCATGAGAAGAGGTGGTGAGAATATTACGTGCAGTTTTAGAGCAGGTCTAGCCAGTGTGCTGTGTTAAGACCTCTGCTCTAAGACAACTCATCACCAGCTTTGTGTGCAGATCCACCTGTTAGGACTTGGCACATTTTAAAAGCCTGCACAAACTGTGTTAGCTCATGTGATGTTTGTAAAGAGGAAGGCTCTCTCTTCTTATGGCATGGATGATGGATAGTGGTCCTTGTGGCAACATGGAGTCAACTTCTGCGACAGAAGCATTGGTGGAATTTCCTCATGGCTGTAGCTGGTGATAAAGATGTAAAATGGCCAAGTCAGATTTAATTCAGAAGCCAGCTTTCTGAATCTAATTCTGAAGCCAGCATACCTGCTGCTTCCTATTAGTGCATCTATGTTAAGCATCTACTTAGTGTAATTGCATGGCCAAATTGATTTATGAGGTCAAATAACCAGATAGACAACACAAATAGTGCAAAATAGGTCCTCTGTAGTTGATGGTAACACTTTTCTTGATAGTATATGGATCTGAACATGGAATAGTTATATGTAATATTTCACATATGAACCTAAGCATGCCTTAAATAAGTACAGAAATGAAATGGTTGCATATAAATGTACTTGTACTAAGAGATTACATATACATATCAAACGATTTAAATATTTTGTTGATTATTAAGAATGAATATTGTGAGAATGAATATTATGGAAATTCTCATAATCTAAGGGGAAAATACTGAAGTACTGAAGGAGCTGGATGAAATGCTTATCAGGTTGCTTTCTACCATTTACAAGCAGTCTTGGTTAACTGGGGAAGTTCCAGTTGACTGGTGGTTGGCAAACATGATGCCCACTTACAAGGAGGACCAGAAGGAGGATCCAGGAAAATTATAGTCCTGTCAGCCTGACCCTGGTGCCAGGGAAGATTATGGAACAGATTATCTTGAGTGTCATCATGTAGCATGTGCGGGACAACCAGGGGATCAGGCCCAGCCAGCAGGGATTTAGGAAAGGCAGTGTCCTGCTTGACCAACCTGATCTCCTTCTGTGACAAAGTGACCCGCTTCATGGGTGAGGGGAACGCTGTGGATGTCTGCCCAGACTTCAGTAAAATCTTTGACAGTGTTTCCTACAGCAGTCTCCTGGAGAAATTGGCTGCTCCTGGCTTGGATGGGTGTATTCTTCATTGAGTAAAAACACTGGATGCCCAGGCCCACAGCATGTTAGTGAATGGCTGTGGATGCAGCTTGTGGTCAGTCACTAGTGAGGTTCCCCAGGGCTCAGTACTGGGCCCAGTTCTGTTTACCGTCTTCATTGATGATCTGGATGAGGGCATCGAGTGCGCCCTCAGTAAGTTTGCAGATGACAACAAGTTGGGCAGGAGTGTTAATTTCATTGAGGGCAGGAATGGTCTGCAGTGGGATCTGGAGAGGCTAGATTGATGGGGTGAGGCCAATGGCATGAGGTTCAACAAGGCCAAGTGTCAGGTCATTTGGGTTCACAATAACCCCACACAGCGCTACAGGCTGGGGGAAGAGTGATTGGAAAGCTACTTTGCAGAAGAGGACCTGGAGGTGCTGGTAGAACATGAGCCAGGGTGTGCCCAGGTGGCCAAGAAGACAAATAGCATCCTGGCCTGTATCAGCAATAGAGTGGATAGCAAGACTAGGGCGGTGATCATTCCCCTGTACTTGGCTCTAATGAGACCTCAAGTGCTGTGTCCAGTTTTGGGTACCTTGGAACACGAAAGACATTGAGGTGCTGGAGCATGTCCAGAGAAGGGCAGCAGGGCTAGTGAAGGGTCTGGAACACAGGTTTTAGGAGGAGCAGCTGAGGCTGGGGATGTTTAGCCTGGAGAAGAAGAGGCTCAAGGGAGACCACCCTGTCGCTCTCTACAACTACGTGGAAGGAGGCTGTAGCAAGTGGGAGTCAGGTTCTTCTTTCCAGTAATAAGTGACAAGATGAGGGGAAATGGCCTCAAGTTTCACCAGGGAAGTTTTGATTGGATATTCGAAAGGAATTCTTTACAGAAAGGTTTGTCAAGTGTTGGAACAGGCTGTTCAGGGAAGTGGTTGAGTCACCAACCCTGGAGGCATTTATAAGAAATGTAGATGCGGCATTTAGGGACATGGTTTAATGGTGGACTTAGCAGTGCTGAGTTAATTCTTCGACTCAGTGTTCTTGGAGGTCTTTTCTAACCCAAACGATTCTGTGATTTTTAATTCTATAGCCCGATTGTGTTTGCATGCCACCCTATAGTGTGATAATATAAGAGTTTATGTACCCAAATTTGGAAATTGAGAATTTCTGTTTCCATAATACTGAATAAACTCTATTTTCCATGTGATATGTTCAAGCCACAATTAAGAAAATTCACAGGAAAACACAAAATCTTACATCTGTTCTTGGGGCTACATCATGTTTATGATGGGAACTGGATGTTCATAATCTTTGAATTTTGCATGGTTAAGTACTCAATAAATAAGTTTTCACTGTATATGGCACAATTGTCAAAGAAAGGGTCTGCAAGGAAAAAGTCTTTTTTTATGGCATGCTGTGGTTGCATTTCGTGATATTATGATGCTTTTCTTGTTTGAGTTTGAAACTTTGATGAATGAAGAGGTGCCAGGACACCATGATATGAGTCTCACACCTCAGAAAATGTTGCATATTGTCTTTTATCCTGAGAAGAGGGCCTTTTACACTTGAGGGTTTTCCATTTGAGCAGATAAAGGTAATATAACATGAACAGGTGTTTAGGAGCTGAAATAGATTAATTTGGACTAGAAATAAGGTGCCCATTTTTAACAACTATATTATTTAGGCCCTGAAAAAATGTTCTAGGAGTTGTTATGAGGTCCCCATTAATAGAAATCTTTAGGACAGGAGTGGATTTTTTTTGCCTAGCTTCAGACAGCAATTAATTCTGAGTTCTCAAACTAGATGACCTCCAGGTGTGGTCTTTGGCTTTGTACTTTTTGGATCCTCCTTAAGTCATTTTCCAGCCTTGGTTATACAAAAAAGGTGATCTTTCTGGTTGACAGACATAGGAAAGTGTTTCCTCCACATGGTCCTTGTATGACACTGGAATCACAAAAATTGCCTGTCTTGCGTTCTAGCTGTAAAATAGATGTAGTATATATTTTCCTTGCATGGGTGTAGAGAATTGAGACACGTCTGTGCAGAGAAGCTTGGGATCTATAGGGCTGTTTCCATCTGAGTCACACTGGCTGTTTTTCCTTAAATATTTGCAAGTAGGATTTGGAGACACTTGTCTTCAGTGTTGAATAGAAATGTATCATCTGCCAGAATGCGGTAGGGGGGAGGTAG
This sequence comes from Chamaea fasciata, assembly GCF_029207755.1. Taxonomy (NCBI): domain Eukaryota; kingdom Metazoa; phylum Chordata; class Aves; order Passeriformes; family Sylviidae; genus Chamaea; species Chamaea fasciata. The sequence goes on from NW_027094092.1 coordinate 41,433,452, forward strand.
ATTGTGTCACTGTATCTTTCGACTGTCCGCATTTCTGGCATGTGTCTGTGGGCCCAGTGAGAGGATGAACCTGGATGACACAACTGCTCTTCACTCCTTACTTTAGCTGCAAAAGCCTCTGTTCAGCAATGTTGGGCTTACTGCAAACAGAAACGCGAGGGAAAAAAAAGAATCCCTCTGTTTCTGAATGTATTTTTCTCAGTGATTCAAGATCTTTAACTGCTATTTCTTCATCAGTCCATTGTATCTGGGTGTATAATGGAAGCCAAAGACTGGAGTGCTGCTAATGCTGAAGATGAGAGGGCAATTAATAGGCCTGAAAACTATGGAAATTTTTTTCTGACATGCGCTTGAGCTGTTCTTCACCCCTTCCCTGTCTCTGGGAAGGTGGCACAGACACTGAAAGTCACCATGACCCCTTAAAATGTGTGCCATGTGGTCATTAAGTCCTTTGACATGGGCACTGGAAAGCTCCCACCAGAGCATGGTAGGGCTGGGCCAGTTTACATTTCTGCCCCGTCACAAACATTTGTCTCTCTCTCACTCCCTTTCCCACCTGCTGCATGTGTAAAGGAAGTTCTTAGTCCCTTCTGGCTCTGGAGTTGCCCTTCCCAGCTGCATTCTGCACATCATGCTCAGCCTGCCACCATGCACCATCAGCTTTTCAGGAGCTAATTGGATAAACTCGACTCTAGAGCCCATTGAACTTGCCTGTAACAGCGCTTAATTAAAGTGCACAAAGTTTGAAGAGATAGCAAGTTAAGGCTTAATGCAATAACGAAATGGCACTATTCCGCCATCTGCTTCCTTCAAGACGTTAATTGCTTCCACATATTTGTTTGTTTTAATTAGGAAAGAACCTTGATTAAAATGGAATGAGAAGAGGTAAGAGTGGAAGAAAGAAAGGCTGGAAGGAGGGGAAGATGGGAGTGCAGGAGAGTGAGAAAGGAATGAAAGATGAAGGTTTGACCATGCTGCTGAGTGCTGATCTGCAGCTGTGAAATAGCCGCCTAGGAGTCAATATTTTGGCACTCGTGGACACAGCTTGGACAACAACGTGGTGTTGTGTCACTGAGAAACTCAGTCATAAAACATGAAAGAAATATGAGAAAAAAGCAAAATTATTTTCCATGGAGCACTCTGTTTTGTCACTACTACTTACCCACTTCTGCAGAATCTTCCCTGATTGTTCACTGTGACTGCAGTGCTTTGTTTTTTCAGTCTTAAGTACTAACCCACATGGAAAGGAAGGTAAACAGACTTTTCCCATGTTTGCTGCTTTCCTCTTCCTTGAAGTACCATCCTTCTGCATTAAGCTCATCTTGGAAAGTCTTCAATTTATGAGAAACTCCAGATAAAAGCACTGTCTAACGATTGATAACCGTGTCTGCTTGAAGATGTCAGAATTTTCTGAACAGATGACTGATAAAAGAAAACTTAACAAATAATTAAAAAACGAATTCCCCCATATTCCTAAGTAGGGGCATTGGCTGAAATTTCAGAGATAGGCAGTTAGAAACTTTTAATTTGATTAATCTGACTCACTATCATCTATTCGTATCCTATTTCTTTCTCTCCATGTCTGTTTTTTCTCCTTCCTTTTCCCCCTTTTTATCCTCTTGAGAGTGAAGTCTGATTTCCTAAGTAAGTATCAATGTAATTAAAGTCAAACACAGCTCTTAAAAAAGGGAATCAACTAATTTATTTTCTGAGCCATTGATATTTAGGCCAGATTTTGAAAATGGAAAAGCACGAAGCCAGGAGCATAAAATGGGGATATTGTAGTCACTGAAATAATAAAATGTTTAATAACATGATCAGTAAAAATATTTGTTTTAAAGGAGACTATAGGCCATGTGTTATTCTCTTCTTGACATTCCTTCCCCATCCTGTTCTCTGACAGAGGCTGCAGCTTCAATATACCCAAATCTACTGTCATTTTTTTTTATCCCACTTTGGATTTTTTCTAAGAATCTCTTTCATTAGTGGAATGTAGTTCCATTCCCCTTCAGCAAGTTTAAGAAAGCTTGTGGTCAAAGAAAAATCTTTTATTCACCTAATCTTTTACCCAAAAATAGAAAAAAAAAATCCTTCACCCCAAGCCCTCACATGATTACCTTGAATAGCTTGGTGAATGTTTTGATAACTGTGGAAAATGTGTACTCAAACAGTTATTATCCAGTAAGTACGGTTAAATATTTTGTGGCTGGGAGGTTTAGTACAAGAATGGGAGCATGGCTTTTCATCTGTGGATCTCTGTTCCAAAATCAAGTACTTTGATTTCGTCCTTACAATATAGTGTAATTTTTCCCTTGGGGCAGGATAGAAGACTCACTGGATCAATTCTAATCACAAGTGTTATGCACTTGAACACCTCCAAGATGTAACCCAGAAAAGAACCAGAGAAGAATCCAGGTTAGTAGGGACTTCAGAGTAAACTGAGTGGTGTGCTGGGGTACTTTGGTGTTTGTGGGGTTTTTTTTTAAACATCTCCTATTTTTAAATTAATTTGCTTTCTTTTTGCTCTAAAACCCCATCAATATTGCAGCTCAGTATGATACAGCTTCTTGGCTTCATGCAGTACGGGTGATTCCACCTAGAAATATGGAAAATATTCACCAGGCTCCATGTGGTATCTGTGTGAAGAGACATGGAAGGGCTGCGACTCTTTAGTTTATGAGAAGGCAGCTGGGGCAGGGAGTGCTGTAAGAGCCACAGTGGTCTGGAGAAGGGGGATGTGGCCTCCAGTTTTGGTTGTAGCCAAGACTGAAGTGGAGAGGAGATGGATGGCTTGGCTAAAACTGTGTTAATGTGTCTTTAGGTGTTAAGAAGCAGAATGTAAAATGACTGAGCAGGAGGCAGACTTTCAGTCTGACAGTGGGCAGTAGGAGATAACACTGAAACAAGATTCAGGTGAGGAGGAAAGGAAGAGGCACACACTAGTACCTCTTAATGCAAAGTCAGTGCAATACAGAGAGGCTAATTTCAATGTCCAGGGTCTTGTGTGAAAGTACTGAATGAGGGTGTGCACTGGATGGGGTGGCTAGACCAGCATTTAGCTGGTTTTTTTCCTAAGACCAGCTGTCTTCAACAGCAGAATTTTCTCAGCCTAGTGTTGATGAGCCTGTTGGGGATGAATGTCTAAACAGGGAGATGTCTTAGGTGTTATGGGTGTGAAGATTAAGGGAAGTTTGTTCTTGAAGTCTGTGAAATCAATTGAATCAGTGGGGTGTCCTTTTATTTTTTTTTCCCCAGTAGTGATGCTGAAATAATTTTTTTCTGACTTTATTGTCATTACCTACCTAAATGGCAAATATTCTACTGAACACTACCATTCCCTTCCTCCTTTGCTCAGTCATGCATTCCTGCCTCTACGGTATTGTTACCTCAGACTTTATTTTCATCATCATGAAGCAGCCTGCAGTCCTGTGGCTTAAAATCAACTAGTTGTGTAGTGAATGGCAGGTGTAGATGGTACAGTTGCAATCTTAATCTCTCCCACTAGTCAGAAAAAAACCATTGGGAATAGATATTTTAGGAGATATACTTTGAATGGCTCTAATTCTGCTGCCCTGGACCAGCAGTGTTTGCTATAGTAAAGCTGTAAAGGATTCTCTTGGGAGACATCTGACAGAAAGCCAAGAGTGAGCTGTAGTGCAAGACAACAGTCTGGCTCAGTGCTGCAGAGTAACTGTACACCTTTATCGACATGTATTTTTTAACAGGTGACTACTTCTAGCCTGTATTTGTGAAGTAATCGGAAGACCCATGGACTCATGGGTTTTCCATATCCTCTTCCCTTTTCATTTAATTCTGAAGGAAATCCTACATTAGGGATTCTGTGAAAGCAGCTTACAGTGATGTATGTCTTCCCTTTCCTGTAAACTGTGGAGACACTTTCACTTTCTGCTGTACTGTACATTGCACATGTTTGAAAACCAGCTGCTTTGTAAGCAGCTTTTCATTTTTTTTAAATGACGTTAATAATTAAGTGAATCTAAGCCCTCATATTTTTCATTACAGACTTTGTAGATTTCTCCCTTTATTTAGATCTTAATTAAATATATAGAGGGACTTTCTTCTGTTAGATGAATGTCTTTTTAACTTGCTTAGTTTTTGACTTTTAAAAGCCCCAGAAAAATGGAGGAAGCAAGTTGAAATAGTTGTACTTAGCTGATTTTTAGCACTGAGCAATGCTACATACAAGCAGCCTGCCTGAATTTATGCCTTTCTCTTCCTCTGAACCTTTCAGAGAGTTTAGATGACCACTGGTCAAAAATGGAGTTAAATATACCCATTTTTTCCCCAGATGCTTGCCTGGTTTTGGAACCCCAGAGATGAGTTCTCCCTTAGGGAGTTCCTCCCTTTGGGGAGAATTGAGGGGTTGCAGTTCTCCTGACTGAGCAGTACATAAATGGGGCCATGATTCCCATTTAAAACACAGAGCAGCCATTGTACAGATTCATTTGGTTTGTATTTAAATGGGGAAGGTGAGTGCCCCAGTTTCCTGTGTTGTATCACAGGAGGGAGGTATCATATAGCTGAGCATGGCAGTCCCCAGGGGGGTGCAGCCCATGTCAGCTCTCTGTGACTGATCTGTTCTGCTCTGCCAAAGCTTTCAGGTGGAGAGGGCAGCTGCAGGCAGGTCAGGAGTTGAGGCAGATGAAGGCTTCCCCACTCTGCCACCATTGCCTTGTCTTTCTGCCTGCCTGCTGAGTAAACCTGTGCCTTTTTGGGACTGAGATGTCAGGAATATAATGGAAGAAAATATGCTGTGTTTTATAGATACATCTTCCCTTGCTTAATTTGAGAGCAGACTGTTAATGTCATAAAAGAAGATAGATTGCTCTTCTGTTAGCTTGCCTTTTGAGTGGTTTGAGCACTTCACAATGACTAATTAAACTTTACAATGTGGCTGCTATAGTCCTAGCTATATCCCCTGAAAGGGCGCTTTGCCTAAGGCCGAACAGGTCATGAGGCTCCTGATTTTGACTCTTGCATGTACTCTGACTGCTAGAACATGAAGTTCATTGCATGAATCTTAGTACTGCGCAGCAAAATATTGGCAGCCAAACACTAGGTGCTATAGATAAAATGAGTCAAATTAATGTGTGATGAAGTTACATGGGGGAGAGGTTGGCCTAGAATCTGGCAACTGGCAGGTTGCAGGAACCATCTGTTGCCCGTGGTATCAAGTAATGATTTTCATTAGTTACTTCTAAATCTCAGTTACTCTACGTAATTTGGAAGCAGAAGTTCTGCCAGGTTATTACAAGTACTTCAGGTATCTTCCCTATAAGTGTTGATTAGAAAAGCTTTCCCCCGTTTCTCCCAGACTTATTTTTGTACTCTTGACAGGTGTGGGGTGGGAGACTGGAGTGCTCAGCCTAGGCAGGAATGAATGCTCTCACTAGTCATTTTTTTTTTCTACCCACATGTTTTAGCTACAGCCTAGGCAGAGTGTCTCCTTAGGTGTAGAGAGGATTTGTACTGTTTTTCCTTTCCTTGCTTGCCTTACCAGTGGACAGTAGAAAAATCACTGTCAGGGTTTGTGGTGTTTAATTTAGAAACTGAGGCTAATCCTGCAGCATTTCTCTCACTGGCTTTCAGTTTGCCACCAGCTAGCAAAAGCTATATGTGAAAAAAGGAGGTGAAAATTGGGGCCAAAAAGGAGCAAGACCCATCACTGCCTCATCACTGATCTCTAGAGCTGTGCAGAAGTTCCCAGCCACTTGCTGAGCTGAGTGCAGGGCTTCGTATGAAAGGGAAAAAGTGGGTGCTGTTAGCAAGAACTGCTCATAATGTTTTTGTCAAAATAATGGCTTTTCAGACTGTGAAAACAATGTTAGCAGAAAGGATGTATTATTCAGAATGTTCAGGGGTTTTTTTTCTTTTTTTTTTTTTTTTTTGAGAGGGAGGGTAATACATTTAAAATTGATTTGAAATGAAAAGTTATGCAGTTGCTAGGAATGAAGCTATTTATATAGCAGTCTCAGTTTTCCCACTTCTATACTCCTTCTCTATTCTATACTTCTTTCCCAGAAGAAATAAAAATAAACTGCAAATAATGACTGGAAGTTACTATATCCAAAGCCAGGTAAATTGGAATGTTTCATTTTTAAATTAAAAATAGAAAATTCAATTAAAGCACCTCAATATAATAAATGTTATTTTCATTTTCACTAGTGGCTTTCATAACAAACAATTATCCTTTGTCAGCTGTATTGCTAACCATACAGAGATTCATATTTAGTGTGGCAAAGCAGAAAATATGTCCCGTGGAATACAGTGTAGCGGTATTCCCAGAGCCACTATTGCATCTGTAACCTCAGAGATTCTGGCCTGGGGAGTTGCAGGAATTCAAGTATTTTTCTTGCTCTCTCTTTTTTCCTTTGTCTTTTTTTTTTTTTCTTTCCCTATTTTTAAAGTATGTGAGTTTGAATCCTGGCTTGAGCAGGTTGAGTTGGGATTTTGAATTCGCAGCCCAGTCACTCAGAATGTCAATTGTCTTCCAGGGCACTGCACTGTGAGTCCCAAGGCTGGAAGCTCTTTAAAATACCATCTGACTTTTAAAGGAACGTTTGCAGGAGGATATATATGTACATATATATATCAAGTCTTTCTAAATCTACCAAGTGTGATTGATTTATCAATATGTAGCAACTAATGATTAAATAAAAAGACTTGGTCTTCTCCAGAGGCGTTAAAATGGTCCATTAGAAAATTTGAAATAATTTCTAAAGGCATTAATTTCCATTGTGCTGCTAGTTAGCTTTTTCTTTCCCTGAGCTCACTTGAGGTATTAAGCTGGCTGACAGACTTTGCTTTCTCAGTCTATGGCCCTGGCACAATCCTTCGTTTGGGTCCTTAATATAGAGAGAGCAATGCTCCTAGTCTGTTTCTCAGGTGTTGAAGGGTTATTCTGTGTTACGCTATTTCCTAGTGTTTTTATCCAAGCTAATTTTAAAATAAAATGCAGTTGTGCTCTTCCACATTTTTGCAGTCATGCCCAAATAGTTCTGAAAGCCCAGGGCTGTCCAGCCTCTGGATTTCTTGTTTTAGCTAATGTCTGCCTCTCTGTTGCTCTGTGTGTAAGATGATTCCTCTTGCGTTTTGCTACCTGCAGGCATCCTCTACCTTTTTGGCATCTTGTGTGTTACTTACTCCAGGAATGTAATTTCCTTGTCATTAGGCGGTTCCACTGAAATAGATAGGCAGATAAATCCTTTATACTTGAATTGTGCAAAACCCCTTTTGTTTTGCACATCTTAATGTTTGGTTCTACATTTCAGAGCAGGAAGTTTCTAAGGAAAAGACAACTAGGGAGAAAACTTGTAAGGCAAAAACGTGTGAAGCACAGAAATACAGTCCAGGAAGGTGTAAATGAGTTAAAAAACAAAAATGAGAACCCTGTTTTCTATGTAACATGTCCCACTGTCTGGGCTCATAGGACTCTTAAGCCTAAAATTACCTATTCAACAACCTTCCTTTCAAAACACATTGTGCCAAAAGCATTGTATTTCTGCTTTGAGGGTCCCTAGGGCTCGGGAGCCTAGGTAGCCTTTGCAACGCTGTTTTAGTCCTTGGCTGTGAGGCCGCTGCTGTGGCAGAGTGACAGGTTTGTTATTCCACCCTTGCCTGCAGGCAGTCTGGGTTAGGTGGAGGATTGCTTGGTGCACAGTCACAGAGCACCATGTAGTGCTGCAGGCACAGGCCAGGCTGAAACGACTCCTTGTAAGTAGAGTGTGTTTAGTGTATTTTTTACCTGTCCTGTAATTGCTGATCAGTTTAGAAACTGACCCCTATAATGCAAAGTTACAAGTAATTTCCTTGATGATCTGGAAAGTTTCCAATATCCTCAGCCATTTAAAGTGTTATCCTTTTCCAGCCAAGACAGTGACACTTAAAGATTTTTGCAACCAGTCTGTCTTGGCAAAGATTTCCACTTCCATTTCCCCAGCATGCTAGAACTGAGAAACCTATCTGTGCAAAGCTTCTCATCATGTTCACCCAATTACCCTGAGGTAGAAGTGGGGAAGAGGGATGGGGTGGAATTTTGGCAGGAGTTTGTGTATCAGAGGATGAAAACAACAGATAGCTGGAAGAATGCATTGATTTCCCATGGCAGGGGATTCCCAACCTGCTGTTATGGATACACCCACGAAAAGCAACATGTTTCTGGAGTTAGTGGTAGGAGAGTGGTGTGGTTCAGAAAGTGGAGACCTAATCTTACAGTAGCTGAGACTTGTAGAGCTCTTACCAGGGCACCAGTGTCAGCTTCCTGTGTTGGTCAGCATCAGTCACTGTGAGAGCTGGGTGAATATCACCCAACTTCAATTCCAGTGTTTACTGGGTTCCCTGAAAGGCATTTAGTCCATAAATGGAACCTCAGCTGTTTAAAGAGCTTAGGAACTGAGAGCATTGCCTGCACTCTGGACAGCTTCTCACACCTGTTTGCTATGTTTAGGTGTTTGTGTTTGCTTTGTGGGAAGCCGAGTATAAATTTTTGCATGAGATTCCTAAGTTGCAATAAAACTTCAGAGAACTGAGTTCACTGACAGAGAGAGCCAAACTGTTACATAGTGGGAAAATCCACTGTAGATTTCAAGATGTCCATAGGCCCTCTATTTCCTTTATAAGTGGATGGTGCTTATTTTCCTGAGAACCAGCAGACTAAGGGAATGCTCTAAATTAATTACTGGTGATACTAATGACATGGAAATCTGTCCAGGTGCAGTGTCCCCCTCTATACATGCTCTATTTTTAGTACAATAACAGATTTGATTGCTTCTGCCTCCTGTCTTTATCATACGTTATCACAACATTTAAAAACATGTAGACTGCTCTGAGTTACTGGAAATAGGACCAGGAGTACAAAATATGTTAAAAGAAATTGTGAATTGACTATGATTTATAAGTGAAAGAAAAAGTGAGTAAAAATTTTGTTCTTATAGTAATTCTGATAGTTCTTTTAAGCTGTTCCTCTTACTTTTTTTTTTTCTTTTTTTTGTTTTTTTAGAAAGTGTTGTACATCAACTGGAATATAAAGGCATTTTAGTGCTCAAGTACATAAAAATCACAGTTATTACTGTGTAGGGCCTCATAACTTTGCTCTTTACTATATTGTGCTAGATTCTGTCAGACAGAAAATGTTCTTGCTCCTGAAGAACTTAAGATGCATATGCAAAAAAGATGGGTAGACAGACAGCTAGGAAAAGCAAGGTGGTATTACTTAGCAATGGTCATTTGTTTCATTTTGTTGTTGATTTTATGCTTTGTACCTTTTTCTAAGATTAGGTAACTGAGAAAGCAGTGCACCAGTGACTTTTTTCCTCTTGTTTCAAAGTCAGGAGTCACCCCCACACTCCAGTTGTGTATCCCCTTTGAGGAATGTCTAATACTAGCCTGTGTCTGTAGTATCAAATATATTTTTGGGGAAAAGTAAGCCCATTCTGCACTGTTAGTCTTAGAAAAATCTTCTTGGAAGCAGCCTTCTTTTCAGGCATTAGTGATGTGCTCAAACTTTGTTTTTTGATAACAATAAGCACATTTTCAAAAGACTTGATTTTTATTAAAAGAAAATGGAAATACCGTATACTTCTGGAAGAAGTATTGCCTTTATCAGTAATGCCAGCACTGTGATACCTTCAACATTCCTGCTAACATTCCCTGCTGAGATGTGTGTAGCTACTGACTGCATTTGGTGTATTAGGATCTGGTAGAATAAACAATGTTACAGATCTGTCCAAGCTTTCTGATGGCAGAAAGGAGAGGACGTGGGGGATGGAGACAGACCATCTACAGAAGGAGGAAAATAAATGATAATGATTCAGAGCTCTCCAACTGTTGAGCTTCAAAGTCTTTAGAAAAGCAGGTATTCTTTGTTCTCCTTTAACGATGGTGGAATTGAGGCAAGGCCAGTGTTCCCAGTGCAGCTGCCATGGGAATTACAATAAAGGCTGTTGAGTTTTGCAGAAATTGCTCTCCTGGTTAGTACCAGCTCAGAGGTGGGGGAGTCTGGTTTCTGCTGCATGGCAGTACAGAGCAATAACTGCTCAGCTGCTGCCAACGCTTCCTTTTAGCTACTCCTTGTTAGTGGAGAGTTTGTGGTAATGGGAGTAATTAACACACTGGGAGTCATTTCTGTGTCCTGGAAAGGAACAGAAAGCCATCAGAGCAGCCCCAGACATGATTGCTCTGCAGGGTTATTTTCCCTCTCCTTTTCTTTCTTTCCCATTGTGCTTGGGTTTTGATTTTTCTTCTTTGTGTTAAGAAAACTGGAGAGCTGAAATGGTCGGTAAATTGCATTCATGCTGAGCCCAGGCTAGGTAGGCTAGTTAAAGGTCACTCTCATGGACTAGATGGCCTCCTCTGTGTGGTGGTGAGAATGTTTAAGAAGGGAGTCACGATGTCCCTTGTGGCTTTTTTAACCCTTCTTTTTCCAGGACAGATTTGTAGAGCTCTGCTTCTGAATTAAGTTTGTTTAAATAGGCCCAGGGGGTAAAAATGTGGAGGGTGGTTATGAGAAAATGGTAACTCTTTGAGCAGTCAGATGACTTTCCAGCCTGCTAAGTCTGAAGTGAGGCTGTGCTGCCATGGTCTCATGCTGTTTATTGAACTAAGCACTTTACTAGTTTGCTCATATCCTTTCTGAGGCTGTTGATGGCATTTCAACTGTGTGTCTTGCTAGTGCAGCTAAGTTCAGCTCTCCTGTGCATCGGTGCCTAGTTTGGGTATTAGGCAGTGTTTGTGGAGGTGAGCTCCAAGGTTAGCCTTGCCATAAGGAGTCATTCTTGCCTTCCCCAGGGAAGAACTTGGAATGGAGGAGAAGGGCAGTGGGCTTAAACTGATTGCAAATCACATGCCCAGGTACCAGGAAACCAACCAACTACCTACCTGCAGGTTACAACTGATGGTGAATACATGTGCATATGCTTCAGTGAAGCAAAGACAAACTAATTTAGCTTTATAGTCTATGTTTTTCTTACTTTAAGAGGACACTCTTGAATTACAACCTCATACCCCGCTTTCTTGCTTTTTGCTTGATACAGTTTATTTGCAACTGTCTCCTAGGGAGCTCAGTGCTAAATTTAGATAAGAATTAAGTACCTCCATATCAGTTTTCAAGAATGGGAAAATAAAGCCTGCAAGATACATCAGTAGTGCAGAGAGTCAAAGAACATAGAAGAATGTCATCTGCTTGGGCTTGGAGTGGGGCAAAGGAATGTGTGGTTTCACAATGATGTGAGAGACTGGCATGAATACTATATCCCTGGAAACCATGCAGAAGAAATCAACAGGTGCTCCATGTCACCCTCAGTCCCTAATTTTAAGATGCTGGTCTTCATATCCACATATCTCTACATCCAAGATAAAGCCTGAAATATCACTGCTTCTCTCCTTACAGCCAGCCAGCCAGTAATGTAAATGCTACATCTCATGAAGTTCTGCCAACTTCAGCAGAACCTAGGTGTGTTCAGTTCTTTGCAAAGCAAAGCCCTCATTTTTGACCTTACATCCAGCCTCTTCACTAAGCAGAACTCATCTTGCCTTACCTGTGACCCCTCTGAGCTGTGTAGTGCCACTGAAATCTCCCTCGGTAAGAGAATCATAGAACTGAACAAAGATAGAAGCTTTCTGTCTCTATCTTCATCCTAGTTCTTTCAGCTCTGCTTCCATGGCACCACCCCAGAGTCCTCTCCATCCCAGGAAGGGTATGAGGCAGTGTCCAGATTTACTACTGAAATGCAAATGCTGCTAGAGGAATTAAAAGCTAAATTAGCCCCTGTGGTTTTCTCTAGTCTCATGATTTTCAAACCCCTTGTGTCCCCTCTCAGTTCTCTGTAAACATCCCTCTGTGCATCCTTGCTGAAGTTGTTGTGTGATGGGAGGATTTCTGTGTTCCTTTTTATCTATAGTGGCTGTAGTTACGCTTTGACCCTTTGTCTTTAGCCACAATTCAGCTGGGGATAGATCAGGCAGAAAGATTTCAAAGCATTAGCCAAAAGGAGCCCGTTGTTCAGAACTGGATGAGTGAATAAATAAAATGAATTCTCCATTTCCCTCTGCTAGCAAGCTTGACTTTTAATATCAGTTATTGAGGGTAATTTTTACTGTATTGTTTTGAGCAGCAGATGTCACAGAGCTGTAATGATTTGATTGCTGTGCTTTGCGCCAATTGAGGGAAGACACGTGGATGCAGAGCCAAATTAGGATCCTGTTTACTCCTTCCTAAAATTCTGCTGCTTCATTAGGGCTTGAAGAATAAAGAAAACAATTAGATTTTGCTTTTTTTAGAGTGAAGGAAAGGACAAAAGTGAGTTCACATGTAGTATTAAATACATGGATCTTAGGTGACCGGTGTATATTTTTCCTTCCGCAGAAACTGTGACATAGTGAATAGTTCTTGTCGTGGAAGATGATGTCAGACTGGGTAGACTGTAAAACCTTTCCCTTCAGTGTGTCAGCGGGATTTTCTCCAGCATCCTGAAGTGGAATAACAGGACTTACACTGGCTTGCACTGGGCTGCTGAGGCAGGGGTTTGCAAGGGAAGGCAGCCTGTCTTGGAATTCCTCTAACTCTGTTCTTCTTTCTGCTGAAAATTGCACTTTGAAATACAAGTCCATCCCCAAGCAATTAGCAGCCAGAGAGGGAGGTGTAGTGGAGGAGGGAGGACAGGGAGTGACAAATCCATCTTCTGCAACCTTTCTGTGTAGTTGGGTAAATAAGCTGCAGAGCAACAGCTTCTCACCCCCTTTCCTAAGCAGGTGTGTTTCAAGAGTTTGCAAAGATATTAACCCTGCATACAGAGTGTGCCAGTCAGTAATTATGGAAATTAGTTGGCAATTAGATAATGTCACTCACTCTCCAGCATACAGTTGATAAGTGGTTGAGAGCCACTTCAAAGCAAGGGCGAGACCCCCTCCGTGGGCTGCTGAGCAGATGGCTCTGACCTGGCATTAATAGACTGCTGTCAAGTTTGGGAGAGTGTGCGGTGGTTAGGCAGGACTGCCTTTGGCCCTGCGGCAGGGCTGCCTCCCTTCCCTGGCTGGGGAACTTGTGCAGCTCTGTCAGCCCCGTGAGTGGGACGTTTCAATAGTTGCAGGTGGGTGTGTTTCCTACGGTGGGTTTGGCGTGTGCGAGGTGCTGAGCCGTCTGTTCAGTGTGCGGGTTCCTTGCAGCTCTCAGGTGGGCCAGGGAGGTGATAGAAGCTGTTTGAAGTGCAGTGGAGAAAACTTCCTTGCTGCTGTCTGTCATGAAGCCCGTTCTTATGCAAGGTGTGGTCCTGCCATGACAATGAGATTTCTCAGAGATAAAATATGCTCTGGGATTCTGTAGCTTTTGTCCCAAACTGTAATGTATTGCTATGGTAGCAATGTGCTGTATGAGGCTGCTAGGGTAGTATTTATGCTAAAAATAAAACGGTAAGAGAAGAAAATTATTCATTCTCAGCGTGTCTTGGAGAATCATTGTGGGAATGGGTGAGGCACAGAATTGGTGTGTCAGGGTTTACTCTCTCAAGATTGGGATTCAGATCCTGCCTCCTGCTATAAAGGGCACTGGGTCTTCTGAGCTCTTCTTCAAGACCCTGCTACTGTGGTAAGATTTGTTCTCACAGACTTAACTGTGTGAGACGTGAAACTGGAGTAATGGGAAGCACCGTGAGTCAGGATTGACGTGCGCTGACAGAGCTCTGGGGGAGTCACAGATGGCCCTGGCCTGCTAGTAGCTGGGTGTGGGCAGCCTTCCCAAAATCTGAGCTGCAGTGTCTAAAAGGCAATGAAGCACCCAGCAATGACACCTATATTTCATGTTTTTTGCTTTGTCTTCCTCTTCTGAAACAGTGCTGGCACTGTCTTCTTTCAAAACAACTAGAAAGGGATTACCTTGGCCTCTCTCAATCAAAACAGAAAGAAGAAATCCCTCTGCTTCCCTCAGTCAAGACTGCTATTTTTGTTTAACCATTTCTGTCTGGTTTCTCTTGTTGACTATGCCTATTGTCCTGCCCTAATGAACTTGTATCATTACAGAAATTTGCACCACAGAGGTAGCCTACTCCCATTATTGTACCTTTGAAATATCCCAAGGATTGAAGTGACCCACGGAGGCTGGGATTTGTCTGTGTAAAACAGGGTTTCAGCATCCTGGGATTGGGAGAGATTGATAGGTTTTTCAGACAGGAGTTTGAACTGTGTGTGGACATAGGCATCTCATCTGTGGTTATGTACAGTGTTCCCACCTGCTGCTGTGATTTACAGCATCTTTCCCTGCTTATCAAAGTGATGGTCTTCTAAAATAGGGAGAGAAGAGTATAAGACTGAGGGCTGCTTTTGATGAAGATGGTACAATCTACCCTGCCCAGGAGAATTAAAAGCTGGGGTGAGAGCCCTGCTACATTGGGGTCCCTGGTTGGTTCCTGCCATGCTTGTCGCCCTTCTCAGCTCAGGCTGAGCACAGAGCTGTCTGATGAAGTAGTGAATTTTGCCATGGTGGTAGGATATGGTCCAGGAAGCTGTGAGCTGCTGGAAGCTGTGTGGAAGCACATCACTGGCTAATTTACACACATTATGATGTTCCTGTTTCCATCTCATCAGTAATTCCAGGCTTGGGTCATCACTTTCTCTCTTACCTTTCTCTCACTCTAGTCTTCTCCCCAAATCATGGGCCATTTCAGTGGCTCCACTAGGGAGCACAGAGAAGAAAAGTAAATGGACAACAACCACATAATTTTTTTTCCCAGTTAATTTTTCAGGATCCCCCAAGACCCCCACGAACTTAGCCAACATTGTGATTATTGGGAAGACAAATGAATTGAACAACTGGATTCTGTGTTTAATTTTTTTGCTCATTTTACACCTCTCTTAACACCTCATTTTTCCACCTTCCATTTTCCTCAGCCAAGCTGTTAACAATTAAAAGGAATTATCTTCCCTCTGGTTTTGAGTTGATTTTATTTGCGTTTATAGCAGTTTAGCTAACACTCTCCACTCAGGCAGCTGCAGGGAACAGGCCTGGTTTCCACTGGGCACTGAAAGCTCACATTTCTCTTCATCTTGTGGGTTTTCTTTTAATTGATCCCTTTTGTTTTCGAAGTGACTTGTTTTTTGTGCTGGCTAGATCTGTCACAGTGACAGCTCTGGAGACTTATGGCTTCTGCAGGTCCCTGAGGCTGATGAGGATGTTACTGTATAAACTCTCCCCTCTGATTCTGTAGCTCAACCTCTGTTCCTACCAAACAAACTTTTGAGCACTGCGCACTCCTGCCGTGTCTGTGTGCCTTCTCCTTCAGAGCAAGATGGATGATGGGGTTAAAAGGCACCTGCTGTGAGCAACTCTCATGATACGCAACACAAAACACTTTTCCCAAGCGAATACTGCCTCACAGTATTTGTGTTCCAGTTTGTGGAAGCTGTGTTCATGCTGACTTCTGTGAGGCTGAAGGCTTTGATTCTCATCACCTCCTTTCCTGCTCTGTATCAATGCTAATGTTAGCCATTCCAGAGCTGTTCTTGTGTCCAACCCATCTTTGTGGCCAAACACCTGTGTTAATAGAAAACTTAACTTTCTTCTTGGGTAGAATTTTCAAAGAATGAGCCTAGCTTTGTGCTGCCTTTACTTGTCACTTAAAACATCCTCCTACACCAGGCATAGTCACCCACATGCAAGTATGCAGAAGTGAGTTAACCCAGTCTTAACAGGTGTAACTCACTGAAGGTAGTTGGAATTCTTTGCTCTTAATTAGGCATGAGTTTGGCCTTTTTGCCAAACCACTAGACCAGGGTGTAAGTGGCTAACTGCTTATACAGTTCTTGGCATCTAATCTACAAATTTGCTATCATCTAAGCTGCAGGTTGCCATATATAATTTGCATTGCAGGTTTCCAGGTTGCAGAGGTCCGTGGTAGAGTCTCTGAAGTACGCAAGACATGTAAAGTAAAAGCAGCTATTGTGTGACAGGCTGACAGCAGGGTTGTCTTCTCTAAAGCTTCCTTGGTATGCTAGAAAGCATAATGTAAGCAATGGAATAGGAAGTTTGGATAATGGTGTCTCTTGCCCTTACCAGCTTTTAAACTCCTAGGAACTCTGGTCTTTGCCCTAAGCATTTTCATGGAGAGGTAATTGTTACTGGGAAAGCTCCAGCACCATTTCTTAGTGAAGTCAATGAGATGGCGTCCATCAAAGGAGTTAAATAATTTGGTGTATTTTCACATTGCTCATCATTATGTGTGCAGGCTTGGTGAGTTTTCTATTTTGGCCTCTTAATTTTGAGGACATAGATGTCCTTGCTGCTTTTGAGACTCGTACAGCAAATTGCAAGCACGAAGAAGTGTCCAGAGTATCAAGAAATGTAAATGAGTTATCGGACAAGATGTTAGTAAGCTTCATAGTAAAGATATGGTGAGTAGTAAGATTAACTTTTCCCTTTCTTTTTTTGTCTTGATCCCACAGGTCCTGCAAGCTCCGTGAGTGCCAAGCAGTGAATTATGGGCTGGGAATCCACCAGTGCATCATGAAGATTGACTTTATTTTTACCCTCTCGAAGTTCACGTGCTTTATGAATTCACTGTCTCTTCTATCTCACTGCTATCTCTGTCAATATTGTCATCACTTCTAGAAAACAAGAATTTTTGGCTTGGGCTTTGGCTCTCCCTTTCCTTCCTCCAGGAACACCAGTGTCACCTCTGTGTTCTACCAAAACAGATCACTGTAGGTTATTTTGCCCTTCAGAGAAGTACACCATCTGGAGAAGTCACTTAATGTACCCTGTACTTCTGAGATAAAAGCCTCTGGTTCCTAAAGGATAATTGAGATCTTTCCTTGGGAGGAGACACCTCCTCTTGGTCACGTGCACTTGCAATCTCACTTTCCACTTACTCTCCTGCTCTCTGTCACTCTCTCTGCTCTTCTTCTCTTCCTTTTGGATTTAACATTTGTTGTTGACTCTTGGGGTTCTCATCCCAGTAGTGTGGCTTCTTTTTTTCTCCTAAGGAAGAGCAGATTCTTGAAACAATGGGCTTCACTCAGCATTCTATCTACTTCACCTTGAAGGTGAGTTTGCTGCTGGGCTCCTTGCTGGGTCTCTGTTTGGGTCTGGAGTTCATGGGCATCCCCAACCAGTGGGCCCGCTACCTCCGCTGGGATGCCAGCACTAGGAGCGAACTCAGCTTCCAGTTCAAGACCAATGTCTCTGCTGGGCTGCTTCTCTATTTTGATGATGGTGGTGTCTGTGACTTCCTCTGTCTGTCCCTGGTTGATGGGCGCATCCAGCTGCAGTTCAGTGTGGACTGTGCGGAGACAACAGTTATCACAGACAAGCAGGTAAACGACAGCAACTGGCATTTCCTGATGGTCAGCCGCAATCACCTTCGGACGGTGCTGGTGCTGGACGGCGAGGCCAAGCCGGGTGAGGTACGTCCACAACGCCAGTATATGAATATCGTCAGTGACCTTTTCATTGGTGGAGTCCCACTGGACATTCGTCCTGCTGCCTTGACTCTTGATGGTGTTCTGAGTGAGCCTCCATTTCAAGGATTTATCCTGGATCTGAAATACGGCAATTCTGAGCCGCAGCTCCTGGGCAGTCAAGGGGTCCGACTGGAAATGGAAGGACTTTGCTCAGAAAACCCCTGTGAAAATGGTGGCACTTGCTTCCTTCTGGATGGCGAGGCACACTGTGATTGCTCAGCCACTGGATATGCTGGCAAGCTGTGTTCTGAAGGTGAGAGAATACTTCCCTGCTTCTCATTAACCTTTACGCAATCCAAAGAGGTAATTTGTTGTTTAGCAGGGCTGTGACAGAGTTCTTATTCCTGCTGATGATTGTCAGAGGAATTCAAGTTCCACCATTCTTTTTCCAAATGGAAGTCATGAATTGGGAGTAGGTAGAGAATGTGAGCAACTGCAACAAGTGCTTTTCTGAAAGGATGCTGCACTTGTAGCATGGACAGATTTTCATCATCATTATCATCATCCATTTCATCAGCAACTTATTAATAAGGGTAGAGAACATAAATTGGTTACTAAAACTAAGAAGTACCTTAGGTTAGTGTTGTTAAAGCAATGGCTGGCTTTTCTCACTAGTCTCTGAAAACTGAGTGAAGTGTCAGCAAACAGGAGCCATATATATATATATATATATATATATATATATAGCTAAAATAACTGATTGACAGGACATTGTATACTTATTTGATGCTAGCTCTTGCTAGCCTATGGAAGACCAATGCTTCCCTTCAATTGCTTGCATACTAATCACTGAATGACACCTTGATTGTTTTAGCATCCTTGATTAAATTTCTTAAATTGCTTTTTGAATTGTTCTTACTTAGTGTTGCAAAGGGAAGAGGTATTTGAATATTTCTGCATTGTTTGGTACTCTCTTTTTGAATTTGAGTTTGAAAGTTTTAAGTCATGCAAACCACATTATGAAGTGTATTTCAGATTTTTCCTTTGGTCTTTAGCAATGTGATGGTAGTTAACTCTGTATGTGCAGGAGACTTTGGTAAGTCAACTGAAAATCCCTGTGTGAATTTGAGAATCTCATCACAACATTATTTATGAAATTTGGCTTTAAACACCACAGTTTGAGCTTAAACCAAAGATGAGACCTGGACAAGAAGTGTCCAATCTCAAGGAAAAAAAAAACCAACCTGAAATTTTGTCAAAATGGAAATATTTGCAATAATATATTTTCACAACTACCATTTGTTTACTTCTTTTGGCAGTGAAACTAGATGAACCAAAGTTTAGTCTGTACAATGTGAGAAGTGGTGAAAACTGTCCTTATACTCTCGATACCTAAGTAAAAAGCCCTACAGCTCTACATTTACAGTCTGTGTTTAGATGGAGAAGCAAACATGTTTTTAGAGGAAGGGAAGGTTTGGAAAATAAACATAGCATCCATATGTGCATTCATTTTAAGGTGATTTTAATCATAACAGAAAATTTGGCTTTATATCCAAATATAAGTAACAGTAACAGTACATGAGCATTTGAGAGGAGGTGTGAGCCTGTGAGGTGTTGAACACCAACATTCTTCCTGGCTATTTGCTCCAACCTGATTAGTCTAAATCATTAATGAGCCAGAACTATTTTCTGTGCTTGAGCCATGAGTTATGTGGGGCTGGACAGACTTCTGGGTGTGACCAGGCAGTTCAGGAGCTGGGCCACTAGCCTGGTCCTCATACACTTATGGAACAAACACACTTCATGTCTAAATGCCAGCTATGGTGATAGGAGATTGCAAGAGCCCCACAGGCATTTGGACCCTAAAACATAAAGATACAGGGCTCTGTCTGCTGCTGGGCTAATGGATCCAGACTCCTCGGAGAGCTGCTCAAGACATCAACAGCTTATGGTTTTCAGTGAACCTCTTGAGAAAGTACTGTAAGTGAGCAGGAATTCCATGTATCTGTGGGGAAATTGTGAGAGCTCTAACCAGGGCTCAGGGGGTGGACTTTCTGCATTTCCTGGGTGGGTGGAACAATCTGAAATACATCTTCTGATGAATCCAGGGATATTTTTGTTGTAGACACCATGGATAAAGCAGTGCTATTGTTACTGTTGGAAGCCGTGAGTCACCATTGCTGTTTGTTTCCTATAGTGATTCATCAGTTTCCAGCCCAACCTGCTGTTAAGGGTGAGCAAAGAAGTTTGTCACATGTGCCTTCTCAAGCAAACACTTTTAACTCACTGTTATCTGGGGTCTTTTCACTCTCAGAGAAGATGCTGTATGGAGAACTTTTCCGATGGATCAAATGTAGAGATTTCCACAGTCATTACCTTGTTTGGTTCTTCTTGTTTTCTCATATACTGCTAAATGGTGTATATTTGGTTTATGTTAGAATTTTATAATCAGCCTTGTTTTCTGCTTCCTTTATGCTGTAGCAGTGGTGATTTCTGTGTTTTAAATGCTGTCATTGAAGAAAATGTTACAGTGTCTGTGCAGGTGAATGGGAAAACCAAAAGAAAAGGCTGTTTAGTAAGTGGAAACAAGCAGACAAAGAAAAGTGGCAAGAAAAAAGCCAGGAACCAAATTAAGTATAGCTACCTTTTTGTCTTTGAAAAGCATAAGGTCTTGTCTTTCAGTTCTGTGAGTGTGGCAGAACCTCCACTGATAAACAGTAGGATGTGGCAGGAATGGCAGAACTGGTTACAGGCTCTTCCTGCCTGTGACTTGATTTGCCATTAAACAACTTGTATGTTTTTTTGTTTGCTCCTCCCCCCTCCCTGAGAGATTGATATGTTTGTTGTCAGAACTGTACCCTTTTGTTTTGTATCTTTATCATGCCTCTGGATATATGCATGGTTATTTTAAAATAATAAAATAACATGGTTATTTTATTTTCCCAGTCTCACTTTTGAAAAAGATTGCTCTGTCAACTGGATATCAACAACTCCCATTTTTTGGGGGGGAACCTTCACTCCATTACAGTATTTACTAGTCTGTAGTCTATGTGCATATTTTCATTTCATCACCAGAGTTGACTCTTTGACTGGGAACTGATGGGATCTGATCAGTAACAAGTTCTGTTTGAACAGCTAAATGTAATATGTACCTTTTTAATAATGACTTCTCTTGACAGTGTCCACACTATTACTTGGCTATTGACTGATACCTGTGCCTGGAGATGGTAAAACCATTGCAAACTCATTTATTTTGTGGCCAGAGATAGAAGAAGTAAATGGAGAGTGGAACCTGCTGATTCTGTACTGTAATGGAATGAAGCTTCATTTACAGTATTATAGGCTACTGTAACTCCAAGTGCAGTTCCAATTATGATGCATGTCAACAGAGAACAACCATTCCATACTGAGATGAAACTGTGAATCCTGCCTAGAATGTGCCCCCAGTGTGCAAAAAAAATTTTGGCTCTTCGTGTGCACCCAAAGTTAGTAGGATTGAGTATATCAGGGCAGTCACATGCCCAGATGGTAGCTGGGCAGGTACAGTTTCTGTGCCTGAGTTTATACAGTGGGAGTGGAAATACGTGCAGTTTGGAAGGTTTAGCTGTTTTGAATAAAATGTGAGACTATTTTTATTTCAGTTGGAGTAAACTGGTTCACTGCATCTGACAGCTCAGTAGGGTACAAAGGATGGCTGATTTGAGTAGGTATTAGTTTGTATGTTTCTGGGCAGTGGTGGCATTAGACATGAAAGCTGAACTCAGAGACATCTTCCCCTCTAATAAACCTCATCAGTCTCTGTGGAATCAGGCTGCTGCCAAGAGAATAAGGTTCCTGTAGAATTTGATCATCACAGATATATTCATATTTCAGGGAAAAAACCCCCAAGAAAACCTTCCCCGTGCAAATTTTGCAAGCTGAGCTGCTGTAGAAGCCAGATGAGGTTGTTCGTATCTGCTCATTCAGGACCACGCTGTCAGTCTGCAAGAAATTTTCTCTTTCTCTGACACTGCTGTGTAGAGAGTGAGTTCAAAAATGTGGACAGTGTGAATGCAACAGTTTGTGCAAGTATATTTTGGCTTAAACCCTCGCCCTTCTTCCAAGACTCCTTCTGGACATTCTGAGGAAAGGTGAACAGAAGATGTGCTTAGAAATGACATTAACTCTGCTTGTAGTTGCAGAACCAAGACGTTGATCACCAACTTCACAAAGCACCATGCTGAAGCCTTTGTGTTGCCTGCAGGGGCTGTTTCTAAACGAAGGCTGAATACGGGCTTGATTGCACCTCTTCCCTTGATTACAGAGCAAGATTTCCTGGGGATGCTGCCTGCTGAATGACAGAGGAGCCCATTGCTCTGTAATTATCACACTTCTAACTGCATCGGGAACAGATTTTTCTCTAGCCCCTCAGCTTCATTTAAAGTGACAAGTGACTGCAGGATTTATCCTCTTCCTGCCCCTTTGGAGCAGCCCAGCGTTGGCTGTATCTGAAGGCACTGCCCAGCCTCACTTCCAGTCACTGTATCTCCCTGCCAGCCACCCCAATCTTCGTAACACTAAGGGATAGTTTGGCACTTTGCCATGAGCCTGATGCTTGCACTTAATTTACATATACATTTACATACATTTTTTAATCAGAAACAAATGAACATGACCATAATATTTGCTTCCACTTAGATATCCCTTGATAGATGAATATAAATTGGTTGTTGAATTCACCAGCAATAAACAGTTGCAGACCCTCCATTTGGGTCTTGTGCTCTGCTCTTCTAGAGGGCAGCAGGCAATTCTGGCACACACTTTGGATGGGCCCAGATCTTCACTCACCAGTGCAAAACTCTAGAATTGATCATCTCCAAGATCTGTGGAGTAAATATTGCAAAGGGAAAATCTGCTGTTTAATGTAATTTCTTATGTCACAGCACTGGCCATTGGGCAGAAAGCTGGTTAGAACTCTGCCCATGACTTCATTTTGCAGCAGTTCATTTTCCCCCATCTCTTTTACTTGCTCATTCTTCCTGGTTTAAGTCCCTTTGGTTGTATTTAAAATGATAATCTTTTTTCTATTCTGGTTGCATTTTTTTTTGATGCATAGCCAGATGAGCACCAGAGAAAGATGATGTGTTCAGGTATTAATGTTTATAAAGTGCTTTGAAATTTCAGAGTGGAGTTTAAGCACCATATTTTATTCTCAATGATAAATATTAAAACTGAGCAGGAGCCACAGGATTTGAATTTAGATCCTACATACCCTTTCACAGAAGATGCCAAGGACCCCCCCTCACTAAGTGTGGACTAAGTAACTCCAGAGGTAGCTGGATGTGTTTTGTAGAGAGGGGAGCTGCTGGGAGATTGAGGACCCTGTATGGTGAGTGCCATTGATTCAAATACATGCTGATAGCTGCAATACATGCTGACAGCTGTATTCTTGTAGTTTCCCTCTCTTGTATTATAGATGACCATGGGGCTACAATCCTTTTCTGCTGGATTTCAGGTCAGCTGCAGACCTTGGGCAAAAGCGTTGTTAAACCCCTCAGTTAGGTGAAGCTTGGACATCTCCTCTGATAAGGTGGTGGTTGGGTAGAAGGAGATTGCTGTTTGGTGTAAGGTGGAACTGGTGAAGAGTGACAATAATTTGTGGGCCAGGAGAAGATGGAACTCGGGGGAAAAAGCCTCAGGATGAAAATGTCTGTTTATAAAATGTTATAGAAGGGTAAACCATAGCTCATATAGACTGTTTACAGTATTATATATTACAGTATAATATTGCAGTATTACAGCTCCATATTGGCTTTGCCTGCCTGATAGAATAGAAGAGTTCTTGGCCCTTGTAAAGAGAAGGGGATGACCGAGCTTCTGGAGGACTAAATCTAGATGGAGTTTGGACACCAGCATTCTCTGTGAGCCCACAGACCAACCTGCTGGCTCCTGCTCGGTCCGAAAGTGTGCACAGCCTGGATATAAACTGGAATTTTTGGCCATTACTAAATAAAGATCGAAATTAAAGTAACTAGTAATAATTGTGTGAAAATGAGCAAAGTCAGAAATTTCTCTTTCCAACTTGATTTCTGAAGAAGGGTTTATTTTCCTTTGGTTTTGCCATAAAAAAGTAAAAGGTGGGGGGAAGAGTTGATTTATTATTACTGTACAGGCTTCTGCTGAGCTAGGCAGCTTGTCATGGAGGTCAATCAACAGTAAATAGAGTCCCAAGCAAGACAGCACATGCTGTGGCTGTTACTCTCATCCTTGTTCTGGTACGGAGGTGCGCAGGGCATTTGCCACAAGGTAATTTTTGTTATGTTTTGGTGAAAAATGGAGGGCAATAATCCTCCCAGATACCTTGAGGATGCTGGAAATGGTACCACAAAGCTCCAGGGAGAGAATCGGAGGAGGAGCACATCTGTCCAGTGAAAACTGTCACTACTCAGAGAAGATGAGCCTCTGCACATCACCGTCAGCACTGAGTGCCCCCTGGTGCAGGAAAAGGTGGTAATCCATGTGATAAAATGGTAGAATGATCAGCTGTCCTTGGCTAACTTCTAATTTCCCTTTACTTCTTTGTTTCTTTGCTGACTAACTTTGAACCTGATGGACAGAAAAGCTTTTTTCTCTCCCTACAGAAAGCAAGGCAACTGCCATGTTATTGCTGTCCAGAGACAGCAATGTGACTTCTGGTGTATGTGTATGTCTCTCCCACAATCCTTCATTGCAGACAGCTTCACTGCCGTTGTAAACCCACCCTGCAGAGCAAAGCAGTAGCCCTTCTTCCATCTGTATACAGGTCCAGGAGCTGACAAATGGGTGCAAAACAGCCCAAGGGCTGAGAGAAGTAGATGTGGTGGGGGGTAGGAAGGACTGCGGATGTCAAAATCTACTTGAAGCAGAACTCATTTGTATTTGAATGTGTTTGCTCAGAAATAGGGCTGAGACCTGAGTGCATTGGATTCACATTCTGTGCTACTGACACCGTTGCCAATTATGCTGTGTCAGCTCTCCGGGCCCTGCCTGCATGTACACTTGTTCACCTCATTATTCTGAAAAGATACCAAGGAATAACGTTTAAAGAAAGTGGAGCAGGGCAGCAGAACTTGAATGGTCTGGTGGTAAGGGTGTTAGCACCTAAGAGGCTGATTTCCATTTCAGCCACAGTCTTTTTGCATCCCTGGTGTGATTTGCTGGCAGACTAAAGGACTCAAGACTGAATCAATTGACCTTTCTTTGCTGAGGATATGTACCTGGTTACCCCCTGTGTCTTAGTTTCTGTATATAAAATATGTAGCCAGTAGGGCTTCCTATACTCCAGGTATTAAGAATCCCACATATGGTTCTGTATGACAGTGACAGAGACATATAAATATCTTAGCATGACAAGTAAATTATGATAATGCCTGAACACCCAGTAGAATAACCTGGTTTGATTGTCAGTTTTTTAGCTAGGACATGCAGTTAGAAATTAAGGTGGTTCTCCTTGTTAAGTGGCCGTCTTTGAGTAGTGCTCCTCATCTTTCTTGTCAACAGAAATCTCCCAGTTTCCTGCTACTCTGTGCAGTGTCACACTGTGAGTAGGCAGACCTGTCCAGGCCAGGCTGCAGTTGTGCTGGTAAAGACAGAGCCTGAGCAGCAGCAAAGCCTCTTCCCTGTTGGTGACATGGAGCAGATGCTGCACTGCAGGGTGCTGATAAAAGCAATAGGAGAAAGAGAGTTTTTGACCTTTTTTTTTTTTTTTTTTGTTTAGTCTGACCCATGTGCTCCACTGACCTCCCCCAAATGTCCTCTGCTGTGAACCTCAGATGCTGATCAGATGCTTTTCCTTGTACAGTGGCCTACCTGTCTGCACTGGCTCTCTCTCCCTGCTGTGGATGCTGGTTTCAGCCTGCCCCTTTCACCTTCCATGCTTGAGATTTGCCTTGACCTTGTGCTGTCAGGGGAAGCAAAGAGAGCATAAAAGGCTAACCAAGCAGAATGGCTTAGTTTGCACTTCCTCTGTTCCTCTATGCTTAAAAAACAGGATAGCAAAGAAAGCCCATTGGATTGTTTTTGAGTTTTTAATTAGCACAAAGCTGCAAGTGTTTTGTGGTTCTAAGGCACTGAAAGGGTATGTAAAAATCTTGCATTTACTGTTAACTCTCATCAAAGCTCTTAACTGCTTAATACGTAAAGCAGGTGTGTTTGTCTGCAGTTTGCAATGTAGGGCAAGGAGGAAAGGTATATTCCACTCTCAGGATTTTGTTCTGAGGTGTGATCTTCTTCCTCTTACTCATGGAATTCGACCAGTTAAGTAACCTGAGTGAATATAATGGACTGGGTTTGGCTCTGAGTGTTTGGCAAGAGACCTTTACCAGAAAAGAAAGAAGCAGTTCCTTGGTAGATGTAGGAATTTGAGCTGTAGGTTAAAACCAGACTTCAATCTCTAATAGTGCTGGCAGGCTCCATAGTTTGCTTGGCTGCTGCCTTTATTCAGAAGCCTTTCTTGGCCTCTGTAGTCTCTTGGGTGGATTTTCATTTCTTTGTGGTTTGTTGCCTTAGTACTTGAGAAAAATGACACTGTCTGAGTTTTCCAAACCTCTAGTGTGTCTCCACAGGCATGTGTTTGATTTTCTGGTG
This sequence comes from Chamaea fasciata, assembly GCF_029207755.1. Taxonomy (NCBI): domain Eukaryota; kingdom Metazoa; phylum Chordata; class Aves; order Passeriformes; family Sylviidae; genus Chamaea; species Chamaea fasciata. Next base: position 41,459,462 of record NW_027094092.1, read on the forward strand.
ATTCCTGCTGTGTCCATCTTGCAAGTCTGACTTTCAGGGTCGGAGAGTCTCTCAGTACCTTTTTCCTCAAGGTAATACGGGAGAAATCCTTGGAACTAAAGGCACGTTTCTCCACTGAGGCTGGTCAGGAACAAGAGTTGAGGAATGGGTAGCCATGAAGAGAGTGGCTAGTGTTGTGATCTGCAAATTTCATAGTTCAGTTGTGTTTGCACGTGAATTCCTTAAGCTTCTTTCTGTATGTGGTTGAAATTGCTTATATTCCCCAAAGACTTTCTTTAAATTGGGAAGAAGTGTGTGGAATAATTCCTTAATAAATTGCTGATTAAAAAAATAAAGGAAAAAAAGAAAAAGATGAAGTTTGTGAAAAGGAAAGGAGATTAATTTTTTTGTCTAGGATTACCTAAAAGAAAAAGCTGGTAAAGTAACCAGGATTTCTGTATTTTCACTTCTGTCGTTTCCCATTTTCTCTGTGGCTTCTCTGAGACTTGCTCTGGGACTTGGTGTGGTAGGAGGCAGGGAGCTGTGCAAAGGAACTACCCTGCATGATGCCTACCAGACCTCTGGTGTAATGGGAGATCTGTGTAGGTCCTTGTAATTCACAAAGCTTTGACTTAAAGGAAGGTAACAGGAGATCAGTGAATATAAAAAATGATGTATGGATACATTGCCATTGTGAAGCAGTAACATTGCTATATCCCTCAGGATAACCAGAGCTAGAGGCAGGTTTATATTAGTGTCAAAGATGGGACAAAACTCATACAGTCATATCTAGCTGAAAATTTGGCAGATTAGATACTGGTAGCTGTGTGATCCCAGAGGCTGGAATATGATGATGTTGTTATGACTATAAGTTTATTATTGTGTAGAAGACCTTTTGAGTAAACATCAGATGCTGCAGAAAATGGCAAAAATCCTCTTTCTTCAGAGTTCCTCTAGTGGGCACTATGTTGTTGGAGATCTGACTTTTTTTCTCCACTGGGGAAAAAAAAAAAAAAAAAAAAGGTAGGGCTCCAGTGATCAATTTGTGATTTAGCTTGCTGGCTACCTCCTCCTAAATTTTCTTTTCCTTCAGAAAGCCAAAATTCTCAGTTGTGTCTCAACTGCTGCAATGAACACATCTACAACAAATTCCAAAGCCTGCTGGTTTTGAACAGACATGAGGCCTATATGCCTATACACATTATCTCTACTTTGCATCTAACACAGAAATATATCTTTAAGGCAGTCTGGTGTTTGCCTACTCTATCCTGTGGCATGTTTGTATGAAAGACATTTGAAGTTATATTTTGACCAGCTAAGACACATCAGAATCAGACAGACTAGAAATGTTTTCCTTGTGAAAAATGGTGGTTCTATTCGGATTAAAATACTTAGACAAAACCCCCCAACTGATTTGGATGACACGGTAATCTGCAGAAAAAAGCAATGTATTTTTAATTTGTAGAATTTCTGAATCCTGATTTTTTAAAAAATGTACTCTATATCTATTACGCATAACAATGTATAACAATGTAGCTTGTTTTATGATTACCAACATGATTAGCCCAAATATGGATCTACTACTGATGAACTGCAATATATTATAAAAATGCTGATGTGTTTTAAGGAAGGTGTATGTACTCCCACAGTGACCAAATGAAACTAATGGAAACCCATGGATTCAACCACACCGTGCTCCTGTGGGAACTGTTAGGTTCAGAAGAGCAGGCAAAAGAAGATCTAAGCACAGGTTAAACTTAACCAGAGAGATTTCCAGCATGCAGATAGCAAGTGAAGCCTGGAGCACAAATACAGCAATGACCAGATTGGTGCCCTTTGAGGCCTCCCAGGAGGTGGTGTGAAGCGCTGTTATCCTTTCAGTTTCTTAGAAGTGACAGCTCCATAGGTACTGCTGTCTGTCAAGAGCTCCACTAAAAGAAAGACTCAAGGAATAGTTATGAGTGGATAGGACTCGAGTGGGCTCTTTCCCATTTGACTTCTAGTATGTATCTCTGAACAGTGCCGTCTCCTAACAGTGACAGTGAAGGCAGCAAGGCTGAGTATATTAACGAAGAATCACAGCTGCTGATTTGAGAGGATGAGATTGTCAGCAGTTTGGTTTTTAGCTTTTTAGCATGTTGGATTGAACCTAAATAGTTTACAATGTAGCTGGACCTAAGGACTGGGCAGCAGGCATTCCCAAAGAAGAGCATAACAAATACCTCTCTGTGCGCAAAATGCTCTTTGAAATGCCGACAGCCCAAGCTGAAATTTGGGCTGCGTAAGCAAGGCTCTACCTATGAAAATCACTTGGGATCTGCACCAGTATGGCATGACAGTCAATCTTGAGCTCTGGGATATTATCCTTGTCATTGCTGCTGCCAGTGTGGTGACTCCCAGTTTGCCTTAGGCAAAAGATAGCTAAACCGAAGTACTAAGTAACAGATCCTCTATCCCGGGAGAACAATTGGCTGTGATTTCAGAACTCATTTGTCAGTGGTATTTAATTATAGCCTTGCTACCACTTAGAGTGGAGGTCACTGCTATATTGTCGGTCTGTTTAGTGCTCCCTCTGGTCTTAAAAATCTATGAATCTCTATCACGCTATTTTTTGGGGCATTTGTAACAGTCTCCGCTGGTTTTCTTCCAGAGCTGAAATAGCTTAAGTTTCCTCCTAGTTAATTGACAAAATGTTGTTGTTGGAAAGTTGACTAAAACAATTTAAGCCCCTTTTCAGGTCTGGGAGTGAAACAAAGATGTAGATTACATCTGGTTTAGTTTCTATCCTTACAGTTGCCCAGCTGTTTTTTCCTTGTGCACAGCTCTGCTGCAATGTGGGCATGTAGATTATTTTAACATGCAGATACTGTGTCCTCAAGCGCTGTTCTGTAGTAAAAGTATCAAATATAAGGATCATTGTATAAAATGTTTTCTTGCACATCTGGTCCCATAAATAGTACTCAATTTAAAATTAACTTCATACAATAGGTACTCTTTATAGAAGAAAAGCTTTCATTCATCTGATGAAAGATGTCCTTAATTAAGAACTAAACACAAATCTACTTAGATTCGTTGATCTTTTCAGTTAAAAAAGTTACTTTTAAGTCCCATTTTGAAAAGTGATTCAGGCACCTTGAAGCCTTGTGACTGATCTGTAATTCAGAATAGTACTTTTGATCATTTAACTTTGTATTTGTTGTATTTACCTTGTATTATTGTATTTAGTTCTGTCCTTTTTCACCTCTGAAGATTTGGACCAAAGAGCACATTCTTCTATGAGATTCTTTCCTTGCCTGTGTTTGTCTTTAATAATTTTAATGATCTGATATTGAACTGAAACCAAGACCAATCAAATGTTCTTCTTTTAAAACTGAGTGAAGAAGGAAAATTAATTGCAAAAATCCTACTTAAATGTGATGTTAAAGTTGTGAATTTCAGAATTAAATGGTAGTACCTGCTACAATGAAAATGCCACATGGCATCCATTCAAATGTGCTTCAGGCATCCTGCGCTTGAATTGTGTGCAAGGCAGGAAAGTAAAAGAGCTAAAACGCTGTCAGGTTAATAATAAATTGTGCATACATGTGGCACATTTCATCAGAGTATTCCTAAGCATCTCACAACTACTGATAAATCAGTCAGCCTTCACATCACTCTACTGCACTGTGGAATGCACGCTATCTCCATTTTACTGATGGCAAAACTGAGAGGCAAGCAGAATGAGAATTACTGAAGGGTATCAAGTCAGAAGCTGCCTGAAGTGAAGTTGGAATCCAGAATGCTAAATCCTAAGTATTAAACAATGTAGTATTTTATCTAGTTTTATCCAAGTGCGCTAGAAAAGCCACAAAATACTGTGGTTTACGTTGAATGCAAAGCTAAAACCAGAGCATTGGATTTTAGGGATTCTTGTAAAATTTCAGTTGAAATTCAAAGAAATGCCTCTTTTTAGTGGATTGGATTGTCCATAACCAAGAAGTTCTGTCTTTGGGCTGTTGTCGCATAACTTTATCAGCTGAAACCACCTTGAACCAGCTTGTTCTGTGCCTCATGCCAGTAGGCAGCACTGCTTGGGCTATGCTTTATGGATTCCCCTGTTCAGTGTTTTTTTAGAGTTAGTAATGAGGAAAAAGAGACTTGTTGCAATAGAAGTTTTAGCTGGTTTTGCCTCTCTGTGGTTTATGTGTGCTCCAATACAAATTTTCAAGACAGGATCCAGTTCCTCTAAATGTTTCCAGTAGAGAAAAGTTTATGATTTCACTTAAAATACCAAAATGGAAGACTAATTTCAAATATTTGAATATTTTACTGAACATACCCTTGGATGGAAGGCAATACTGTGTTTTTACATTTCCCGTCCCTTCTGGATTTCTTCAAACCTGCAAAGGTTAAGCTCTCCTGTAACCTACTGTTTCTGTCCAGCCTTCATTGTCCATAGAAACAGTAAGTTTTACTGGAAACTTTGTTCCAGAGTGGAGTGGCTCCAGTGAACCACCGAAGGCAGGACTCTGTTGTGCTGAACTTCCAGCTGAGTAGAACTGGTTGTATAGAAGATAGAAGAATTTTCCGTTTGACTTTTTTGGTTTGTTGGTTATTTTCATAGAATCATTTAGGTTGTAAATGACATCTACAATCATCAAGTCCAACCATTAGCCTACCACTAAGTGCTACATCTACTCATTTTTTTAAGTACCTCCAAGTGATGGTGACTCAACTACTTTCCTGGGCAGCCTGTTCCAGTGCTTGGCAACCCTTTCTGTAAACAAGTTTTTCCTAATGTCCAACCTGAACATCCTCTGGCACAGCTTGAGACTCATCCTATCAATTCTTACTTGAGAGGAGAGGCCAATCCTCCCCTAGGCCAAATCTACTTTCAGGTAGTAGGAGAGAGGGATAAGGTCTCACCTGAGCTTCCTCTTCTACAGGCTTTTTTTCTTCCCCAGCTCCCTCAGCTGCTTCTCCTAAGACTTATTCTCCAGACCCTTCCCTAGGTCTGTTCTCTGGACATGCTTCAGCACCTCAATGTCTTTCTTGAAATGAGTGGCCCAGACCCGAACACAGGACTTGAGTTGTGGCCTCAGCTGTGTTGAGTACAGGGGGACGATCACTGCCCTGGTCCTGCTGGCCACGCTGTTTCTGACGCAAGCCATGATGCCACTGGCCTTCTTGACCACCTGGGCTAACACTGGCTCATGTTCAGCTGCTGTTGACCAGCATACCCAGGTCCTGTTCCTCTGGGCTGCTTTCCAATCACTCTTCCTCCAGCCTGCAGTGATGAATGAGGTTGTTGTGACCCAAGTGCAGGACCTGATACTTGGCCTTGTTGAACCTTGTACCATTGGCCTCAGCCCACCAATCCACCCTGTCCAGATTCCCCTGCAGATCCTTCCTGCTGTCTAGCAGATCAACACTCCCACTGACCTTAGTGTCTTCTGCACAGTAAGGCTGCCCTTGATCCCCTCATCCAGATTGTTGATAAAGATACTTAACAGAACCGGTCCCAGTACAGAGCTTGGTGGACCCCACTTGTGACTGGCCACTGGCTGGATGTAACTCCATTCACCCCCACTCTTGGGGCTTGCCCATCTGGTTTTTTACCCAGCAAAGAGTACACCTGTCCAAGACATGAGCAGAGGGAAAGTCCCATGGAAAAATGGATTCCTGAAAAGACCTTTCCTTTTAGTAGCTTTACTCTGTTTGAGTGGCTTAAAAAAATTTAGTAGGAGTTCTTTTTTCCGTGCTTGTTACCCAAAAATCTCTTCTTTAGACACTAAAAATGGTTCCAGTATGCCCCATTTCTAATGTTACCCTTGAAAACAAAGTTGCCTGGCAAAGAACAGTTACCCAAGTGAGCAGTGAGTTTAGTGTGAAATGAAGATGGTGGCAGATGGGGCATGATGACATTGTGCTTGTGTTGGAAACAATAACTTAATGAGAAAACATGAGTAGATGCTCTTTAGCCCAAAAATGCTCTCTTATTTTCTACGTAATTGTGATAAACTGCATTTAACCATGCTGTCCTCCAGCAGATACTCTATTTTACTGCACAGCATACAGGAGTATAAGTAGGACTCTTCCGCTCAGGGTAACTAACAGTTCTGATTGGCATTTATTATGGAAGCTGTTTAAATTAAATTATTTGAAGCTGTAAGCACTATGTATGAATTATTTTAGTGCAGTGCACAACAATTTAATTGTTGGTGCTGTGAAGAACCACATCAGTGGAATTCATTTATGTCTGTAATAAAACTCATCATCAGAACTAGGCCAGAAGGAAACAGATCTAAAGTAACAGGCAATCCCAAGATCAGGAGTGACATTTGTTGGTAGCGCTGTCAGACTGGATCCTAAGATACTCACACAAAAGCGAGTGGCCAGTATTTGTAGAGCTATTATCTCCATGATGAATGCTTGGAGAGTGATGTGCAGACCTGTGACTATGTGGATCTTTTCCTTAAATCTTTCTGGCAGTCTTTTCTAAGCCAAATCACACCTAAACATCAACACTCCAGCTGTTCCTTTCTCAGAGCAGAAGTATGAGGTGATTTTGCATAAGCAGCTTATGGTACTGCTGCTTTTCACAGCTTTTCCTCCAGCCTGATTGTTCCATCCAGGCTTCACCCTGGCTCTGTTTGCCTTATCACTCTAGTGGGAAAAGGAAGGAAGGAGTACATGCTCTGACTTTGGCACCGATTGTTGTTCTTCTTGCCCCCAACCCTAAAGTGGTAGATGGAGGAGGCTGATTTCAGGGAGGAGAGGTGCAGTGAGAGAGACGACAGATGATGTGAGGAGAAAGCAGAACTGTCAAGATGATTATGGCTAGTAGGGGAAGAGCCTCCTGGTTGTGACTGGCCAGGCCGGCTTTTGCATACTGGCTCTGGGAGGCAAAGATGTCTTTCTGAGGCAAAGCTATGGGAGGCTGGGGGTTGGGCTTTGCGACTGGAGAAAAAGTGAGTCAGCAAGGGAAAACCCAGTCCTGCTGTGTGGTTGTAGAGGGAAAGCTGTCCAAGCATGGAAAACTGATCAGCTTTCAGGACACTCAGTTGGAAGGGAAAGCTGTGCTTCCACATTTGCATTCTAGTATTTGTCTTCAGCTAGGTGAAATGTCCACATCTTTGAGGATCTCTTCCATGAACGTCATGTAAATCTCCCTCCTTTTGATATCTGATTCCCTTGCTGAAATCTGCCACCTGATACTAGAGACTGTTAACACCTTTCCCTGTCAAATCCTTCCCCACACCTAGCCCTTGTCAAATGCATTCCAAGAACCTTGCCGCGTAATGCAGCGATGCATCAATCTCTTTTTTTCCTACAACAGTCTTCTTTTTTTTTTTTTTTCTTCATTTCTCTGCTCTTGGCTCTAAGGAGTGAAGTCTTCTAGGTCTGCAGATGTCAGTATGGATCCTATTTGGCCTACGCATTCCTCATAAATGAAATTAGAAGAGATGTAGGGACTTTGGGTCTCCCTTTCCTTTAATAGGATGATGTAAAGGTGGTATGACCTCCTTTCATTTCTCTCCAGGCCTTAGGACAGAGAACTAGATAATAGAACATTGCTAATGTACTCAAACTAAACTAATTTCTGAGAAAGTACTCATCTCTCTCATCTCCTAGACCATCTGTCTGAACTGACTCCTCCTGACCTCTCTGGATTCAAAGCCCTGCCAGTTTTAAGAGTTGTATATTTTCCAGGGTTAATCATTATAGGGGATGAACACAACAGGCATCTCTTGTGTGTGTGGGAATTTCAGAAAAGAGCAGATGCCCAACTTGTCATTTTCCACAAAACTGTGTAAATTGCAAGATATGAGTTAAAAGCTCCATCTGCTGGAGCAGTTTTTGAAGGTCCTGTTGGAGACAAGCTCTGGCCTCCTGCTCCCAAATGAGGTGGCTTCATTCAGTGCATGCTGTAGCAGACAGGAAAGCAAAGACTGCTGTGGAAACTACAGCAGGCAGAAAACAGCCAGGGTTGATGTCACTCAAAGGCTGGACACAGCAGCACCAAGGCTGTCTTGATCATCATTGGAAGTGGAGCCAAGTCCTGTATTTTCTAATATGATTGCAAAGGTCCTGCATCAGACCTGGACAGAAATAGCCTCAAGTTGGCCAGTATCCAGCAAACCAATGATACACTCTATGCCATGACACTGTGCACTGAGTGGTCTGGAGGCAGTAAGAAGGTGGTGTTCATTGCATTTGAGACAATGGAAAATGTCTTTCTCTACTGGTATCAGGAAAGACTGTGAAGAGTAAAATCTAGTGAGAAAGCCGTGCTCGCTTGAGACTTCATAGCTGTAATTCATAACAGGACTGAATGCTCTGAAATATCAGAAGGCCTGACTTGTCCTTTCTAGGGTTTTGCATTTTATCATTGAATTGCAGTGAATGCAATTCTCAGGTCAATAGATTTAACTTTCTCCCCAACCTGAAGTTCAGTGAGGTATTGGAGGATAAGGGTTGTCTTCTTCCCTGATAATATAGCCCACACACATTATACACTTGCAAATTTGCAGTGGTGATTAGGAGTACTTCCAGAGTTTAGTGAATAAAGCTTTGGAGACAGACTCATCCTCTTTTGTAAATTCAATATGGCTGTAGCGACTTGACCAGTTTAATCTTTTATATCCTTTTCCCCGTTATTTTTCAGGGTGTCACTCCTAAGAAAGCTTGCCCCAATAGAAGTGGGTGTTGCTTTCTTTGTGAGTCATTCAAGAGACTATGTAGGAGTGAAGAAGTGGCTTTTGCTCATGCTCCATTATGCCAAATAATAAGGGAGGTTGAACAAACCCAGCAGATGCATAAGTATTGTCTTCTGTCTGAGGGACAGACTAGTGAAGTGGGTCATTATTCTATGACCTCACCAAGCTTAAGACTGGCTCAAGACAGTTCTTCTGTACCATTACCCAGTATGTGGGATATACCTTGGAGTTATCCTGTTGACCTCAGTGTTCCTAATACAAGGCCTATTTTTTTTTTTTAACCTTACTCTTCATGTTATTGTAAAGGGTTCATCAAGCATTCAGCATCTGGAGTAGAAGAGCATTCCACTTCCCTGGTAAATAGAAGGTACAACAGTTTCTCTTTCACTCATTAAAATCAATTAAGTTCATGGACATTATGGCTGATAGGCAATATCCTCCTCTGGGATAGCTTCTTTTTCTTTAGGGTTTAAGTGGTATTACGCTGGTGAGAAAGAATTGGTGCTTCTCAAATGATGGTGTGCAGAACTGACGCTGTTTGTTAGAGTTCACCTCTGGCCTTCTAGAACATGATCAAGGTTAATATATTCTGTCCAGGCACCATAAAGCAATGGGATTGTATGTTTTTACCTCAAAGTCTTATGGCTAATCCTGGAGAAAAAGAATACTCCTTATTGTCCTCACTGCAGCGACAATGGTCATGACTATTCAGGGCAATATCACTGTAAGGCACAGATAGCCACTTGAGCTATCTGCAGTGGTGAGTGGAGTGCTCAGGAAGGAGATGAAGCTACAGTAATGTCCTGGATTAGGAAGTAGTCAGGGCTGGTCTACACAGTGTTTCTGCTTCTTTTATAGGATTCTGTTGTAGCTGATAAGCAAGATGTCCATAAAATGCTACATGATATACACAGCCAGGAAGATGCACTCAATTGTTCTCTCACTGGGAAATCATCAGGATCTGGATCAAATATTAATCTTGTTGTTCTATACCTCCAAGCTGGCAAGCTTCCTCTCCGGACTTTTGATACCCAGCAGCTGGTGGCTGCTGAAAAATAGTCCTTATAAATCTCTTTCTGCACATTTTGCTAATAGAAATATTCCATGACTGACTTGTTACAAGGGAAGATAGCAAGTGCTTCATCTGCTTCTCAAGGCGCTGCCTGTGCTAGGTTTCCATTGCTCTAATTTTGTAACTGTGTAGTTTTCTATTACTTCCCTATGTGTGCTGCCTGATATCCAGGGTTAGGTGGTACCAGGCAAAGACTTACCTGATCATCTTTCACCAAATGACAGTGTTTGGATTGTCAGACTGGTCTAGATGTCTAAATGCTACTTCCACTCCTCTTTCCTTCTTCCGTTTTAATATGAATGCATACCAGATTTATCAACTCTCTTTATATGTCTGTCCTGTTTTGCATATCCAGGCTCACTTCACTAGCTGTTGCAAGGTCTTCCATGTTGTAATACAGTAAAAACCTGAGTAGTTAAAATCCTGAGCAATTTGGTCTACTTTGACCTAGGGGAGTTGGGCAGTCAGAAGAGATGGTCATCAGTGTGTGTCCCTCCAAACCTCAACTACTTTGTAATTCTGTGAACTCAAAAGCCCATGTTAGTACCTGTTTCTGCATCATGTTGTGAGGTGACAATACTGAATAATCAAAATTTTTAATCTTGTTAAACATTGTTTCTTTGAAAACCCAGCTAGGTCAGATACCATTTCAGGAATACTGTCCTCCAATCACTCCTTGATGTAGCTAAAATACTTTCTCCTACCATCCTGGAAGGCTACTGCTTTCCAGCAATTTCTAGTGGGATCCCTACTGACATATTCCTGAAGAAGAGATATTACCCTTTTAGTAATTAGAAAACATAGAAAAGAAGGTACCATCCCTCTTCCAAATCCCTCAGCAACAGTGCTTCTGACTATCACTGAAGTCCAAAGATGAATTGCATCTTTGTTCCTTAATTGCTATTGTTTTATTTCAGGGCAATGTCTTCCTAGTGAAGAAAGTTTTTATTAGCTCTTTAAGTGTGGGACTGATTACTCACCTGGTAGTGAATGAGGCTCTGTAAGATGTAATCAGAGTAAGCTGAATGGCTTTCCCTGGTTCATGCTGCAGTTACAAACCCCAAATTGCTCAAGGAATAAAAAGGGTCTGTAGCTCTCTTTGACCTCATCAGACGTGGAGGTACAAACTGGAACAGCCTGATGTATGCTGCAGATTCTAACACCTTCCTTTTCCATGCTTTTAGTTCATGAACACAGAGTTGGATCCTGGCTGGTGAGTAATAACTTCCTGGAGGAGAGGTACTGGCTTTTACTCATGTAACAAGGATCTGGTGGAAATTTTCTGCAAAGTGATGGCATTTAAAAATAAGAGACTAAATTGTATTCTTTCTGTGCTTGAGACCCAGATGAGGTATCAGTGTTTGACACTGTGTTTGGCAGTCTTCTTGGTGGGAAGGGGGGTTTTGCTTTCACAGTTTATACAGTGCTCAACACATTTATGTACTCTTGGAAGCCAGTTATTGATGGTGGATTTTCTGGGTTTGGAAATCAGCCAGGAGATGAATTGAGGGGTCTATTCATCTGTTTCCACTTAGGTTATGGAAAGACTGCTAGCTGGAAATGACTGAATCTTTACTGACTTACAGTGGACTTGAACTGATGGTTTGGGGGGGCTTCATACTTTGATCTTTTGTATCAAATCAGAGATAATTTGCATGGAAGCTGTTTATTGCATACACTCTTTTTGACAGATTTAAAAAGAGTAGAGATTTTTAACCATTATTTTTTTCAGTACCAAAAAGATGTACACCTTTTTCCTACAGCCTCTCTGTTTTCTATTTTTCTGGATATGAGCTTATTTGTATTATGTTGACACATTAATCGAAAGGAAAAACAAACCAGTTTTTTTCCTGCATTTGAAAGCTGTTAATTTTAGGGGCCTGGGCCTAGTCCATTCAATGAAGAGAGACATCTGCTGAATTCAGTGGGTGTGAGGTCCTGTGATTATGCACTTGGGCCTGCATCTGCATAGATTCTGCTGCAGGCTGCAGGTCTACATTTAGACAATCACACAAGAAAATTTAGCATTTTGAAAGATGCAGAATGCAGCTGTTTCCCGTCATTATGTTTCACATTTACTGAAGTCAGCAGTTACTCTTTTCCGAGCAGTGCCTTTCAACAATAAACAAGGCAAATGCTTCCAGTAGAACCTCCTGATGACTTGTGTTTAATTTAAATATATATATTGCAGCAGCAAATACAGCAATAACATGGAATATAAAACCCATTAACACATACTCTAAAAATTATATGTAAGTGTAGAAAGGAGAGGAACAGAAGATGCATTTCTTCTGATTACTCATTGCTGTATTTAGGATGATTTTTGTACATTGGAGGAGTATGCACTATATATTTTTATGTGTAATAAATAGAGTTCTCACTTTTCAGGCACACTGGAACTCCATCCTAACTGCAACTGGAGGGAGTGAATCAGTAGTTGATACTTACATCAAATCCAGAGGCATGCTTAGCACATTATAGATAGCAAGTAAATTTCAAGACAATGGTCTTTATTTTCAGATCAGTAGACAGTTTAGGGAGATGAGTGTTTAAAAGAGAAGACTGTGAGTGATTCCTTGGTGAAGAGACCCACTGAAGCACAAATCTTAGCACCTGATGGCACCAGGTGGCTTACCAGAACTGTGCCAGCCTTTTTTGAGGAGTCTCTCCCTTAGTGCTGGGGAGAAATAGTGTGCAGGGATTTTTCTGGATCTAAATAAGAAGGCTCAAAACCAAATGATGTAATAAAATAGACATTGTAATTAGATATAATTAAAAGAAGAATATAGATAGTGAGTAAATTCTTTGTCGCTTTAGAGGCTTGGAGTCTTGCTTTCATGCTCATGGATCTTGGAGATCATCCACCTTGAATGGATTTTCCTCCTCCCCATGCTGTAGTGCCTTTTATTTTGTGCAGCAAACAGAATCACTTATCTTTTCCTGATGGGTTAGGGTATGATATCTTTTATAACATCCCATAGCACAGGTTGGCACAGGGCACTCCAGTGGGCTTTTGCAGTGAGTGCTACTGCTGTTGTGTGGGATTCTGTAGCCCCAAGTACAAGGTCAACACAACAGACAAGGTCTGGTCAAGTTCACTAACTCCTTGAATATGGTATTTTCTGCAAAGCTCCCAATACAGAACTGAGTTCCAAATTAATGCTATCTAAATCCTGTAATAAACCTAGATATTATTCTGTGTTAGTTATAATCAGTATTGATAAAAAAAGTAGGAGTTTTATCCCCCCACCTCACTCTGTTTTTCAAGAACAGATTTAAATTCTCAGGAATATTGGCAAGGTGTGTAACATTACGTGATCTGGATTCAGTGGTGAAGTGGTAATACATCTACTTAGACCTTCCAACAAAGAGGTACCATGATACTGACAATACAATAACTGGGCTACTGGGTGAAGGCTGCTAGAGTTCCCTTTTAATGCAGAACATGTAATCTCATGATTTTTCTGGGAAATCTTGCAGATGGATGTAATATGGCATTTGTGCCTTGGAATGCTGTGATGCAGCACGAAGAGTGTTGGCACATGGCACTAATAAGTGCCAGGTGTAACTAGGTAATTGAATATTCCTTGCCCTCCAAGCCTGCATGAGCTGCTTCCTCAGAACTCAGGTGGTGTCCTCTGGAACCAGTGATACAGGATGTCCTCCTTTCTACGACCTGACACCCCAGCCTGTCGTGAGTAGGGAAGGGCTCAGGCATCCCAGGGCTCAAACCAGTGGCACAGTGTCTCTCTTCCTGCCTCATGTAAAAATGAGAAGTGGGGATGGGGAGATTTCCTCTGTGTAGCTTTGCCTTTTGTTCTACAGCTTCTAACACTTTCCAGAGTAGGCTGGACAAGAATAAGCAATGCTGACAGTGAGAGTCAGGTGTGTTTGAAGAAGGGATCCCCTTCTTCTCTCTCCACCCTTGCTTGACTAGGCTAGGCACAGCATTCTGTGGCTCCAGCTCCACCTCTTCAGATTGCTCTGAGAGGAATATTAACATCCTCTAATAACTCTGTCAGACATATCAAGGGATTTGTTGTATTAATTCCAAGACTGGGTACAGCAAATAGATTGTAACTTGGGCCGTTTCATAGGCTTAACAAACCTTTCTCTGCTTACTCATAATTCCCCCCCCCCCCCCCCCGCCAAATCTCCTTGGGTTAACTCCTTTTTCTGTTCTTTGTGTTACTATTTATTGAATATTCTCATTGATGTATATGTCATAGGAAATATGCCCAAAGTTCATTTCCATCTGTCATTTTTTAGATGATAAAAATGGAATAGAGGCAGCGCAATTTGCAATGGATTTGGCAGTAGTAAATGCCTTTTGTAGCTGTCATGGTGATGTTTTGAGAACAGGACAAAGATGAAAATCCTTAGCATGGGTGCAGGTTCTTTCTCAACAGGAGGAGAGGTACTCTCCTTCTCTGGTATATGATGGGTAATGCCTGGGTTTCCAGTCTCTGTGTCAGCCTTGCAGGTGATGTGGACAAGGGTGAAACACCATGGGCCTGGTTTCACTGCTTCGAACAGATTGCAGACTGCCAGCAATGAAATTAGTTTTAGCTTCTTGGATCATATGGCAAGTTCACTTTTTAGTGGAAGTTTATAAGACTGCTCAAAAATAGGTTAATTTTCATGGTGGTCATCTTAGGAAAGTCCACTGTTTTGCATCTGCATCATTAAGCTCTTGGTTGTCTTTATGTTCTGATAACCTTCTAGCAGTAATGCCTTTGCTGGATCCGAGAGGTCAGAGAAGAAGTAGCTATGTTGGTGAATCCAGGGAAGGCATTCCTGGTGGGGCAGGCATTTAATTTAGGGGCATTCATCCTTTTGCTATCCTTTCCTGATACCTAAATCAATTAAAACAAGACCATTGGAAAGAAACTGACTTCTAAGTGTCCCTAAGATCTCTTGTGTGTCACCTCCAGCTTACATGAATAACTCTTGCTATGACATGATGCAGCCACTGAAATGTCACGTTAATTGATTTTGTTCGTGTTAAAGTCAAGAGAAAATTTTGCTTGTAATGGGAAGATAGTTTCAATTGTATTTAAAACATGAGGAAGCAACTGCCCATGGGAATGTTGCAAATAGTTTTTGAAAGGCTTTTCAAAGTGTGTCAGACTTTTCACCATGAACGGAAATCTGAGTGAGGATAGGAGTTTCCAGCCATAAGTGTGTGCGAGGAAGCAGATACAGAGATACCTAGGTAATGATATAGAAGTGTGACGTAGAAGTACGCCTGTATGCTTTTAGAAGGCCATATGTTCTTGTTTCATCCAAGCTGCGAAGTAAAGAGAAATAATCTTCCTCTAAGAAAATTCAAAAACAACTTTCTATGTGACCATGCCACTGTTGCTAATACACTAATGCCTTACAAATTGTGGTCCCAAATATTGCGGCTAAAGACTGGAAAGTAGTTTAGTCCCTTTTTTTTTCCGTCCCTGTGAGTGGTCACTCAGGTGGAAAATCCTTGTGATTTCCGATATGTAACACAATGAGCCATACGGCGACTTTTGCTGTTTGCATGGAACATTGAATGACAAATGGTAGTGTACTGTGTGTGCCTGACTTGGGCACATGCCATCAAGAATGTCCATGTCATTCTGTAACATACTTTGTTCTCTGAATGCAGAGGCTATAGCTTGTTCTTGGCCCAAGCATTTCAAGTGAATTTTAAAGCAGAAAAATGCTCCTTTATAGGACTGCAGTCATGGTACTGCTAAACAGAAAGAGAAGTAGGGGCCTGGATCTGCACCAGCCTCTGGTGAGGTACAAGGACTTCCGGAGCAGTAGGGTGATCTTAGTCTGATTTGTTCAAATGCAGTCTGCATTTCTAACTCATAAACTTGTCAGTCTGTGTTTCTGATTGAGGATAATAGCTTTGTTCTCGTGGGAGTTTTGGTCAAATTGGTACTTAGGAGAGGGAAGGACTTTCAATGGGTTTAGACCTGTGCTAAAATATACTAATTATACAACTGGCCTAGTACAACTAACTCCAGGATAAACTTCAAAGCTGGTCTTGAGGTAGATAACTTTGATGCCTTTTCACTATAGGTAAAGTACAGCTGCCTCTGCAGAGGGTGTTGATGGACCAGCACTCTTCAGTTTGGAAAAGAAGTGACTAAACCAGGAGGTGAAGTCAATATTTATATTCTGGAATGCTGTGGTGGTGCTGAATAGAGAATTCTTATTCATGCACTTTATAAAGCAGCAGTTTGGGGACGCCCAGTTGCAGGTTTTAAATGAAGAAAGAAAACCAGTTTCACACCACAACAATTCTGGTTCCAGAAGAGAGCTGACAAATTCAAGGAGGGAGAAGTCCGTCAAGGAGTGATCAGCATTTTGATCATGATGCAGCCTCCACCAGTCTCATTGCTGGAAGTTGTTGAGAATGGTACTGTGACTTGTCTTGGTTCCTTCAACTCCTCCCTGAGTACCTGTGCATGGCTGCTGTCAGAGGCTTGACTTTGGTATCTGCCCTGCTCCATTATTGAAGCTGCTGGCTTATGATGCCTGGCAGATGCTACTGATGGGATTGTCTGGGTAGAGCATGTTTTGAAATAGAATAATAAAATCATAGAAAATGAGATTGGAAAAGGTCACAAAGGCCAACTAGTCTTTCTGAGACAAGATCAGGTGAATCTGAAAAATTAATGAGAAATACTTGTCTAGTCTTTTCCTTATAGTCTTCAATGCTTTTGGCAAGCTCTTGGTGGCCAAAGTAGTCCAGAGCCTCACTACCCTCTTCCTACCAAACTTTTCTGACATTAAGCCAAAATGTCTCTTTCATCATCATAAGTTTCTAGATAGAAATCTTAAGTTTCATAGGTAGATGTTCTGTCTATGGTGAATATGAAGGACACTTTTTTTTTCTGCTTGCATATACCCTTCAGAAGTTATACAGTTATGTATCTTTGTATTCCCCACAAGACTGGGAACATAACTGGCTGAATGTAGATGCATGAGGGTGTTGTGCAAAATAGCAGGGAGCAAATCCTTTATTTTGTCCAGTGCCCAGACACCTAGGATGAAACATAAAGAAGTTTCCTCCTGGAGTGCTCTGTATCTAGGCAGCTTAAGTAAAGATCAGCAGATTGTTTGGAGGGCACTGAGTAATTAAATTCCAGTTGGACTTTTGCTAGTAGTGGGCTACAGAACTATTCACTTTTCCCCCAGCTATGTAGCCAGGGCCCTGAGGAATGTACATGAGCATATTTGTTAGGATGTGTGGGAGAGGATGGTGCTTTCACTGAAAGCTGTGAAATCAGCAAGCAACTTTGTCTAAAAATAGTAATGATACAGAGTTAATCAGAGGGATTATTAGGAATTCGTTTCTCTGAGACTTTTTTTTTCTTACTGGAGCCAAGTAACTCTGTGCATTGGCTTCTAAAAGCTTAATCAATCCATACCATGTTGATATGAAAACCCTTTTCTATATGGCCACACGACAGTAATAAAACCATAGTGGTTTGAAAATGTCTCCCCAGCTAGCTCGAGCACACACTCTGCCCTAGTATCTTGGTTCCCTGAGAGGACAAAGCTTGGTCCCTTAAGGTAAAGGATCCATTTTGCTTAGTAGATAAAGGATCCTCTCAAATTTCCTATGCTTTAGAAGGTGATGTACTCGGGCATAGGTCAGTTGACCTCACATTTGACCCCATGGAGGGGGTTAGGCTGCCCACAACATTAATGTGCGCAGTACTGAGAAAAGAATTGGTGGCCTCAAATCACTGTAATTCAGATAAGATGTGAAATCAGATAAGTTTTGAAATCAAATCCCTTCATTTAAATCATGAGTGCTTTAAAATCACACAGCACTTTTAGTAGAATCAGCGAAGTTTCATTCTGCCTCTTTAAGTAATTCTTGTTCTGACTCTGACATGCAAAACTGCTGTATGGTGTTCCTATAAGCTGTTAAACATCTGTCTCTTTCACTTCAGAGCTGGCTGCTTTTCAGTACTGAATGAATGGGTCCTATATTCACAGCTAATAAGTGCTTTGGGATCCCAAGTATTAGCTGTGCAAAGGCACAGTATCACAAATGTATGCAATTCTATGCAATGTATCAAGTGAATACTATTCCCAAGAGGCTGGCAGCCGAAGAGATCCCATAGGACAAAGAACACAGAGAAATGTAATTGATTGTAATGAACTTGTTTGTGTATGTGTCACCACTTATCTCCACTGAATAAAATCAGAAGTGTTCAACACTCCATTAACACAAATTACAGGGTCCTATTCTTCTGCAGTGTGACAATAAGGCCTACACCTGCTAGTACTGTGAAGTTCTTTATGATCCCAGCGTGTTGCTCTGTGATCGACATCATAGGCTAGAGTGGTCTTGGATTTGTTTCACTGTCCTAAACATTTAGCAAATTAAGTATTTAGCAAATTAATCCCGTTGGAATCATTGGAAGGACACCAGGGATGCATCCTACTACCACTGTAAAACAAAAGATGTTAAGTAAATATGAAGGGTGAAAATTGTGACACTCTTAAAGTAATCAGAAGTATTTTATGGATTCAATGGAGCCAAGATTTTAACTTAGTTAACCGTAAATACAACAATCTTCCAAGTGTCTGCACCTTGAATACAGTGTGAGCAGTGTATTCAGGGATGTGCTAATGCTTGGAGTTGATCTCATTAGTGAGCCCATCTTTACCCAAGCAAATTGTTGTTATAAGGTGTTAATACAATGGAAATGCTATCTGTTTTTGAGTTGCTGTGACCCTCCCTGATGGTTTTGAACCAGTGTGTACTGAAGAGAAAGAAGAAGAGTCTGTAGGAGATGAAGTAGGACCATGTGTTTATCTGTGCCTTAACAGACAAGATTAGAGTAGAATGAGACCACTTGCCAAATCAGCATGTGAAATTAACACTTTGTTTGATGAAGTATCAAATTAGTGAAGAATTTGTTTTTGCCAGTTTGAGGTGTTTTTAGCTGAATCCAAATGCAGCTCTTCATATTGTTAAAGTGTTCTATCAGAACTCAGTTAAGAGGTAATCACCCAGTTCTGAGTCACCAGCATCTCTTACTACCAACTTCAGAGGTTCAGGCTGTCTCAACATGTATCTTTTGAATAATTTCACTGACTGCCATAGATGCATCAATCTATGGTCTAAACAGTTTATATATATATATATATATATATTTAAAATATGTCAAATTAAGTGCCTGAGTTCCCAACCAGTCGTGCTTCTGTCAGTGAAATTCTACCCATATCCATTTTCTGTATGTGCAGAATGATGGGAACCAGATCTACTTTAGAAAAGCTATTTTAGTTGTCAATATCTGAATAATCTTCAGAATATGGTAATTTTTGTCTGAAAGCTGGAGTTCCTCTCATTTGGGAGTGGGTTTCCTTTGACAAAAAATGCCTTCAAGTTTAATGGCTTTTGCCCTCCTTCTCTCTCCAGTTTCTGTCTGCTCCTCAGTCCTCTCCCTACGCTGCTGCTCAGAGTGAGAGTAACAAGAGAATGCTGCAAGGGCGATGCTGGAGAACTTTAGTGCTGTTCACTTCTAGGTGCTTATTTCCACTTAGCCTAGGATGCTTCTGCCTGCCAGCTTGTTTGTGACTTGTGAATTCAGTCAGTAGCTCACCGTTTAGCTGGCAGAAGACAGGTGTCCACAGCACATCAAAGCAGGGGCCAAGATTGAATGGATTGGAGAGACAGAAATGAAAGTAGGTCTCTTCAAGTCAGGGTGATGAGTATTGGTAGGGCTTATGCCTTCAGAAAGTTTGTATTGTCCTTGTCTTCCAGCTGGAGAAAGAAATGTGCTGTCATGATGCCTTCCCTTTTTTGCTAAACATCGTGTTAAAAACGTTAGTGTGAAAAATACCTCAGATGTTTCCTGTACAGGCCTGGAAATGATCTGAGCTATAATAACATTTGCTTTGTTCCCCCTGCTCCCCTTCATCCTCCTCCTTCCATTCCACCCCACCCAGATAGTTGGCTGGGGCTGCACCAGACAAAGGCAGCAGCCCTGCTGATCCCTCTTTCAACACAGCTATTATCATCAAAGAGCAAAAGCAAACACTACTGGCTTGAGGCTCAGCCATTTACAAAGGAGCAATAAATGGACTCTTGTGTATAGGATAAAGCAAGCTCTGCCTTGTCTTATGTTAAGAGGGAGGCAGACCTTTCTGTGTTTGAACTGCTTTGAGCTGAAGGAAGTGCAGAAACCTCCATCTACGTAGCAGTAAGTCCCATCAGTCACTGATTTTTTTTGTTGGCCGTGGGTTCTGCATGCTTCCTCTTTAATTGCAACGCTCTACCTCCTCAGTCCCTGTGGCAGGGAGGAGGTCTATGTAGGTGGAGGAAGATAGCGCTAATGGAAGAGGAAGAGAGTGGGGACATGTTTTAAACAGTCCTATTGTAAACAAACCAGAAAAAACATAAAGAGAAAAGAACACCTCAGACGACAGGGTCTGAAGGAGAGTGATCTCAGGTCCCCAAATCTGGTCTCACTAGCCATATGCCATCTCCCTCATTTACCTTCCTTGAGGCATTAGGTGTCTCCTAATTGCGGACCCACCAACCATAAGGTGTGGGAGGTCCCTTTTGTCAATATATGCAACCACAGTTTTAATTGTGAGCCAAAGTGGAGTAACATCCACACTGAAAACGTGTGATGGTGTTTCCCATGGGGACTTACATTTCATATTAGAAAATGCTTTTTCACCCAGGTGGTGTTCGGGCACTGGAACAGGCTCCCCAGGAAAGCGGTCACAGCACCAAGCCTGACAGACCTCAAGGAGTGTTTGGACAAAACTCTCAGGCACATGGTGTGGTTCTTGGGGATAGTGCTGTGCAGGGCCAGGAGTTGGACGTGATACCTGTGGGTCCCTTCTAACCCAGAATATTTTGTGCTATGTGATTCTGCCACTTGCATGGCGGTTTCACTTGCATGCCACAGTGGTATTTATTGTAGGGTCTTTTGCAAAGGCCTGACTGGTTGTATGTAATTTGTTTTTTTTTTGTCTTTGGAAAGAAAGCAGTGCTTTCTCTTGTTGTTTTAAACTAAAAAAAAGTACTTTCACCATTTGGAAATCAGCATTTGCCGGTAGATACCACATGGGGGGGTGTCTGCAATACAAGAAACACCTTCTACAGTTAGTATGGGAAGTAACACTAAAGACCCGGGCTGCCATATAGGTAACTACTGTGAAAGTGTCACAGAGATGCAGTGACTTTAGTGCTGCAACTAGTGTATACAGAAATCGTGTTGGGTGGAAACTTGCAAAAAAAAGATACAACAAAAAAAGCTTAAGAGTAAAATCAGTCAGGGTGGGGGATGCTTGCTCTAAGGGACATTGGCACAAAAAAAAAAGACAGGTAAAAAGAAATCCCCTTGCTGTTATTTGTCAATGAGAAACTAAATTTTAGAGATGCTTATGTTAGCTCTTAGCACTTCATTGTTTCCCTTTTTAACAGCTTCATGACCTGTTTAATTCTCGCACAGTTAAATAAGTATTATTTCAAGCAGTGTATCAGTTACAGCCCACTGCCTCTTCTCTTACTTGCTTAATGTGTTTATCCCTTTCTAACCTGTGGCTAGCTCTTTACTTTGCCCTTTCTATCTGCTGATAGTTTTTATTTCCCAACCGTCCCACAGATTTCCTGCTGGAGCAGAAACACCCTGGTGAGGCTGACTGCTGTTTCAGGCCCTCATTGGTAGCCTGGACTGCAGCAGTGCCTGCTCCGTTGTCAGGCATGCAGAGAGGCTGAGAGGACAATATGGGCAGAGAACTTTTTACCTGCTTAGAATAGAACTTCAAGCGGATGCCGGATTATCAGAAACATTTGCAGTACCTTGTGGTAATCACTTCTACCTCTTCTAACTGCCACTGATTTTTCCCAAGCCGCACATCAACTCAAGACTGCTCCTAGCAGTAGACTTGTAAATTCTTTGTCATCATGTTCACATTCTGGACTGGTGTTTATGGGTCTGCTCCTTCCTTCTGCCCCTGCTATCACCTTCTTTTGCTTTCCATCCTCACTGCATGCACCTGACACTTGTTATTCTTCCTACCTAAAAGTAATTACTTTCAGGTAAACTTTCAGTGCTGAGTGTCCTTCCAGGCCTGCAAACCAAGACACTTGTTCTTAGATGCAATTATGGGCTAGAAGAGGAAAGGCAGCAAATAATCCACATCAGATCTGCCATATTTGTTTAGCAAAAGCTATGGAATTTAAATGAATTGATACAACAGTCTCTCCCCTCTTCGTGCATTGTTTTATTTGGGTTGTTAACTCCTTAGGAAAGGACAGCTTGATACATGTATGATGTTCTACAGAGAATTTTCCTCAAATGGTTTTGGAGCCATTAAAAAGTCATAAGCAAAAAGCAGCATGCACAGGAACCACTCATCACTGAACTGCCAGTGTCTCAGGAGTACAAGTGACACCAATTTCACAGGAACACAGTGGGTTTGGACAGGAGGGTGGAATGCCGATGGAAATTGGAGGGCACACTGGGAGAAGGAGAATATAGCCTTAGACTTCAGTGTGAAACCAATGCACTCTGTGTGTCATGCTCCTAGATTTGTGGCAGAAGTAGTCTGGGATCCATAGTCCAAATCATTAATGTATCCCTTTGAAGCCTTGCTGGAGAGGTGATAACTCCACCAGCCCAACTCCTGGACAAGGGTACGAGTTTCCAGGGGAGGATGCTATCTGCTATCTATGGACCTCTACGGACCTGGCCTCCCTGTTTCCTCAAGCAACTCTTTTTTTTTTTTTTTTTTTTTTTTTTTTTTTTTTTTTGAGAGCTGCCTTGTAAGGAAAATATTAATCTAATCCTATGGGATTTCAGGGGACTCTCCTTGGTATTATGATAAGTGTAGCTATTCAGAGCAAGACTAAACTTGGGATGCTAAAAAAGTTATGAGAAGCATTTAAAAAAAACATACTTAAAAAAAAGTACTTTCTTTGGGATTGGTGGACTCTGCCCAAAACAGACACTACATTCAAATATATGCCTTCTCTGTTATCTGTACTATGAATTACATAGTCTTGCTCCTCCCTTTTTAAAGGACTTACTTATGAAAAGCGATCTTATGCCACAGAGAGAAAAAGTACCGGATTATACTTTTTCTGAATTTAGCTTCTTGTGAAAGAGAATATGTGGGATGTGCAGAGCTCTGGCACGTTCCTTCTGCCCCACCTCTACTACTGTCTGCAATGAAGGATGTATTTTGGGCAATGATGGGCAGAAAGAATGAAAAGAAATGAGCTCTCTTCCTGACTTTGGGTCTCTGTTGTATGTCTTACTGGTCATAAATTCACATGGCCCCTCATAAAGGGGAGCAGGTTATTTTCTATTTTTCTGGGAACTTGCTTGAATTTATGTGCTATAGAAGCCTTCTGCAGGCAGGTTGGTTTTTGTTTCTCTCTTTTGCATTTGTGTGTGTGAAAAACATAGAATATTTTAACTAATATTCTTACAGGAACTGATGTGGCTTGGTTCTATCTGATTCCAGGAACTCTCTCTCCGGACAGATATGATGGTGGATTCACTTTTACATGCACAGTGGAGAGGGAGCCAGTGCCTCCTCCCTTGCATGGTGGCGTGCTTGGATGCAGACGGGTGACCTTCGAACAAACCTAATTACTTCTGGTTTTGCATGAAATTGATTTCCATGCAAGGATGCTGAGTTGCTGTGTGCATCTCTAATGGCTTTTTTTTCTCTTCTCTTTCTTTCTCTTTCTTTTCTCCCTTCTGCTTGCCATGAACACACCTCGACAGATGTCAATCATATTCCAGGTAAGTGTTACTTTTGCTGAGCTGAAAGGCTGTTCTTAAAGGAGTGGTGGTAAGTTCCAGTGGTGGTAAGGACTCGTGGTAAGTGCTTCCTGCTGGACATCATGAGGTCTGGATTGCACAGTCTTTGCTGAAAGAAGGCCTTCTTAGTAGCAAAGGGCACAAACTTCCCTCTTCAGAGACTACTTTGTGTTGGTCAGTTAAAGGGATGTTTTCTGAATGAAAATTACATTAAGAATGGTTGCTTGTATTGCTAATTGAACCTGGCATTGAAAACTGCAACTATATACAATTTATTTCTGATACATCTGTGTGTAGTCTGGCATAAAAATCTAGTTTAGTAATTTTTTTTTCTCCTACTGCAGTCTACTCCATTTGCTACTCCCACTGATAACATGTTGAATTTCAGTTCTACTAAGAAAGGGGTTTGTTGTTGTTGTTTCATTTTATATTTTTATACACCAGTGAGTATCTTTCTGGCTGAATATGAATGTGGGATCTTATTTAGGTATCAAAATTTTATTCCCACCATGGCACAAATGATTCATTTAAAAGGAAAAATGAATGTGTGTTTCACATGCTTGTTTATATGTGGAATTCTTCCACAACAGTGTATGTTACCACAGAGAAGTTCAAACCTCCCTCTGCAAATTGCTGTCTTACTGTTGACAGGATCAGGGTCCCCCAACTTCAGCTACAAGTGTTAGCTGGACTAGGCCACTTCACTCTAGTCCACATTCTGTTGCCAATGAAACTTTAGAAATGAATTTCTACTTCACACTTGGGCAGTTGCCCCTGCTTTATCATTATGTGAAATGGAAATGAGAGCCCAAGAAAGCATCCTACATTGCCCTGGCTGGAATGGGATAATGGGCAAGTCAAAGCTCTTTTCCTTCTCAGCTTTCTGCATAACTTTTGCGAAACCTAACCTGGAATGAGTTATCTGCATCTGGAATGCGCTCTCTGTTCAGTTTGTTTCATTTTCATACTTGGATAATCCGATCTTGTGCATCTCTTCAGAGAGATGCAGGGAGGGCCCGTCACTTGGGTGTTTTCCTGGCATATTTAGCCTTTTCACTTCTCTCATCAGCCACCTTTTGGTTCAGCTGAGGACTTTTGCCTTCTGTGTGCATCTCAACTGACAGCAGTGGGAATGGAAGCGGCCGAATGGCAAGTGCTGCCTGGCACTCTTTGGAAAGAAAGGCTCTGTTAACTTTGACATGCGACATGCAATCTTTTCAGTTATCTATGAGGCTGAAACTGTATCATCTCTGCCCCAGGATGAGGGTCCAGGAACTCCTGATTCCTCTTATCTTGGCAGGATCTGACAGGACATGCACCAAAGGCTTTGAGTCATAAGTCTCTCCACAACATCCTGAAGATGTTGATGTGTGTGGCAGAGGAGGATGAGTGAATTTGGAAAGCGTGGCTTTGCTCTGCTCTACCAGTAGGACACATGATATTATGCCAATAATGAGCATTGCCTCAAGTAACATCAGGGGCATCTCCTCGTGTGCAGGAGCTGATAGCATCACTGGTAGGAGCCCAAGCAGAGGTGGAACATACAGAACAGGACTGTACTGCTGTTGGTGTGGGCACCATGGAGCAGTCCATCCTTCTGCTCTCTGACTGTGCTCTTCTGCCCTACTTCCCTGTTATTCTCATGATTTATGTGCTTGGATGTGCATTTTTTATTCTCCCCATTGCTTGTACCCGTGTTCTTGTTTTCAGGATTGCTCTGTGCTCTTTCATGTGGATTTTTACTCACATGTGGATTTCTAGTGACATGTGAATGCTTTTTTATGTGTTCTCTCAATCATCTGTATGTTTTTAATCTGACAGTTACCCACACCTCATCACAAGGCTCTATCACTGTTTCAGGCAGTCGCATCCCTCTGCTCATCTCACCCTCGGGAATGCACTGGCACTGCTGTAGGATTGGGCAGTGACATGGACCTCCAGGGGGTTTGGGTCTACACTTCTCCTCTGTCAAGCTATGCAGACACTTTCTACCTATTTGGCCATCCTTGTATATTGCAAGGACAGAGCCTCAGGCCCCTATAAAATGGTTACTCTAACCATCCACTGTTTGAAAGACAAATTAGGGATTTTATGTGCTTGTGGTAACTACCCAGAGGCAGCCGAAGGGCTGTAAAGAGCCAATTGATTAAATAAGTATTCATTATTATTGAATAGACTGGTTCAAACTAATTCCCCAGTAAGAGGAGGTAGCTGTGAATAGGTTGGGGCTGGCAGCAGTGGGCATCACAGGGTTCTGCTGGGTGCAGTTACTCCAAGGTGCAAAGCAGTTGTTTATTTTTAAAGTGAACAGAAATGTGTAGCATCAGCCTTTCCTGGCTGTGACGTCTGCTTGTGAAGAAGTGCATCCAGCAACAGGGGCTCATAGCTATACTCTTTTCAAAAGCCAACTTGATCCCATCTGGCTTATTTCACATATAAAAGAAGTTTATCAGATGTTAGCCCCCCTTTCCTGCAAATGTGATGCCTCAGTTATAAAATAACAACACCACATTGTGTACAGTGCCCTGGAGTTGGGATTGTTGCTGTCTGCACTTGGCCGTGTAGAGGAGAAATAGCTTCTTTCAGTACTTCAATTTTCCCTTTGGGGTTATAGCTACAGTCTCACCTCACCTTCACAACCTGGTTTGAGTGCTGAGGCTGAGCATTATGGAGTTTAAGAGCCTTAGTACAGAGGTTAAGTGCCTGGCTGGGAAGTGGCATGCAGCACAGACCAGAAGAGATGCCTCTATCACTTCTGCACAGAATGTATGCAGGAGAAAGAACTAAATATGTTTCCTTGATATTATGAAGGCTGTTACTGATGCCTGGGGAGGGAAGTGTCAAAGCTTAAATAGTACTTTTCCTATTCATACCATACTTATTCCTATTGTGGGAGAGATTTTTAAATGTTTATGGGGAGGAGGCTAAGAGATTAAATTCTGGGCATTTGGCTGTCACGATTTTACTGCCGACTAGTGTTTGCATGTAACTTAATGGACAAAACCCAGTGGACGTTACCTAGGTAGTTCCCAGAGGAAAAACTAGTCCTTGTTTACCTGAACAAATCCTTCATAAAGATGCAGAGATTGTTGAGAGCATAAGCATATTAGCACATTTTTGATCCAAGTCTTTTATCTTTCAAACACCATCTTTAAATGCTTCTTTCCCTTCTTTATCTCAGGTGTGCTGTTATAGTTGGTCTCCCTGACTCCATGCCATTGGGTCGTTTAAGCAGTACCTATATGCTAGCTTCTGCTTCCTTAAAGAAAAACTCTGCTTTTGGGCCATGAAAATGATGGGTTTCAGCCCATCTGAAATTTCCCGTTTGCAGAAGGTACTAGGTCAGGGTAAGAATCCATCTATGCTATACTGTCAGTGCCACTCATTAGGAGTTTGAAGCCAGTATGTATGAGCTTAGGTTCTTCTTCATAGGTGCCACCATTATTTTGATTCTTGCATGCCCTTAGCACATGTTCCCTAATGTGATTTTCTTACACTGGAATATGAATGGTTTTTAGTTGCATGCAAACCTATCTGCAAAAATATGGCAGTAGTAATCACTATGGTGAGAGCAAGAATTCCTCTATCCCAGAAGTGTCTTTTTATGAAAGTAGATGCTTTGGAGGAAGTTCAAGAAACTATGATAGCATAGGTCTTGTCCCAGTATCTTGGTGAGTTCTGGTAATTACTGTTTTAAGGACTTTCTGACCTGATGTTGCATCCAGATTCTGTTCAACAGTCATTGATTAACATATTTTTTCTCTATTGGGGTTTTATCTCAATTATATATATTGTCAGAGATTTATTTTCTAAGCTGAAGAATTGTATTCCATGTCTAATAATTCTTTTCCCAACTTTGGCACTTATTTGATCAGGTGCTGTGATTTGCAGTCATACACATTTTGTGGATTAGTCATAATTTGCATTCACTCTCAGGTCTTGCACAGGCACTCTCACATTCTGTTGTGCATGTGGCCATCTTTGTGAACACTTGCGTGTTTGTTTTCGTGTTTTCAGACATCACCATGTTTGTAGCTCTTCCTATGCAAATACTTATAGGAGGATGACCCAAGGAATGTCAGAATACTGTTTCTGCTGGGAGTGAAAGGAGATAGAAACCGAAGAGAAAGTTGTTTACCCCAACATCTATGTAAGCGATAGTGAAAAAACCATACTATCTCATGTTCCTATTCCTTTGATCACTCAAAGTAGATGCCATTCATCCTGACTCACTGCCCCTGATAATGACAAAACCCATCCTGGAATTACATATCAGAGGAAGAAAAGGGCATGGGAAAGAGGAGCTAGCACAGCTGTTGTGTGTAATTGGATTGGAAGTGGGCCTGCGGCTACAATAACAAAACTGCACTCCCGGCTGGGCTCACTGCTGAGGCCTGAGAGCAGCCCCCTGGCTGTCCTGCATGTCATGGTTGTATCAAACAGGACTGCCCTCCCCGGCCTGTGCTACTGCTTTGCTGGTTAGAAGGAAAAGGCCCCATGTACACCAGCAGCCAAGAAATCAGGTTACCTTCTTGGCAAAGTTGATCTGTCTAGCAGGTAAAAGGTCTGAACTAGTTTGCAGAATGATTTTGCTTCTTTATCCATTTTTCACATATCTCAATACAAGGGTTTTGCTGCTTCTTCTTCTGAGCCCCATCATTTTGCCTTGCTGGAATGTCCTTTTTTTTGGTACCTGAGTATTCTTAGGGAATTTTCCTTGGACTTTTGGTTTTAGAGAATCTCAAGATACCTATTTTATGAAGACCACATGGAAGACAAAGAGCTTCTCAACTCTTTTCCCTAGTAGAAAAGAGAACTGCCGATAGAGCTGCGGTATGAAGCTCAGAGTAGAGAAAAGCCTATTTCTTAAGGAACTGCTAGTTTTAGGATATTCAGAAAGGAGGTGAAAACAGCAGACTCCGATACTCATCTGAGTACTCTTCTCTATAGTGGATGTAATTTTATTTCTGGAAGAGTCCCTGCTTTGCACGATTTCTTTCTTCGTCTTTGCCATAAAGGATTTTGTGCATATCCTGGACTAGAGGGTCTGATGTCCTATCTCAGACATACATTGCAGCTGGCCCTATTATTATCAGAATGGCTCATGCAGCCTGATACCCTGAAAGAAGATCCTCTCTGGGCAAACTTGCCCCAGGGGGGTCCTGAGTTGCTGCTGCTGCCTGGCAGTCTCTTTTCCCATTCATTAAGAGCTTTTGGGCTAATCATTTGGTAGCATCATTAAAAGGGAGATACTGAGGCTGCCTGCCATAACAGAGCAATTCAGCAGTGCATGCACACCCACGCACACGTGCGCACCCCCAGATCATGGGCCCAGTAGCACAGAACAAGCTATAATTAACTCAATGAACGAGTCCATCTTCCTTTGTTGATGCAATCACTTGTCACTCTCAGCTGTGTTTTGTGCTATCCCCACCTTCTTATGTTTTGTGGCTTTATTTTCCATTTTAAGTGCTAAGTACTAATGGTATGGGAGGGAGCAGGATTCAAACTGTTTCCAAGATTTCCCATATTTTCTCCTCCACACTGAAAATTGCCCCTAGCAAACCCTTAAAGATGAGGACTGCTGTTTAACTACATTGCTCTTCCATATCATTGTACTCTGAAGCTACTTTAAAAATGTCCTTCTGGCTTCATAAGAATCCAGTGTTAGCTCTTGATACTTTGTACAATTAGAGCCACTTAATTTTACTATTTTGATGTAAAAAGCAGATGGCTTACAATTTTTTTTTTTTAAAAAGTAGTTTGAAATGTTTCTTTGAGATCAAGGGAGCTTCATTTTAAAAATTTAATAAATAATACTGATTGGGTAGTAGGTTAAAGAAATGTATATTAAAGAAAACCACCTCCCAGACCTAAATAAGAAAAGTCAGTTGTGGCAGGCGTAAATCATGGCCAGAGAGTAGACTTTGCATCTGTCTGCCCTCAGCAATGGACATATTATTTTAATAACAAACTGATGTTTTGAAGAAACACGTTGCTTTCTCTTCACATTACTGCTGAATGTTCAAAGAAGCTGGGTCTCCAGAGGCTGGGTATAAGCAGATGTTTATCTCAAGAACCTGTCGAGAGTTTTCTTCTGAAGCCATGCACTTGTTCTTACTGTCACTCATGTTTGAAGTTCAGGAATAGAAAGTCACCGAATTCTTGACTTTGGCATAAAATTTCTTTACAGGCAGATAAGGCATTTATTCTGAGGTTTTCCTAAACCTTTTCCAGACCACTTACTACACACTGTTTTTGTTGGGCAGCAGTTCTGTCCAGCCAGTAAATTATTATAAGGATGACTAGATTGGCTTAGAAAAAGCATGAAACCCATTGGCTACTAGAGCTTATGCAGATTTTTATCCACTTTTTCCAAGTTCTACACTAGCTGGGTTTCCTTACAGCTGAGCCTATAATCAAAGTTTCTTGTTGAAAAAAATCCAAGATTAAAAGGAAAATATATTTCACCTGAGTTTAGGTGGAAAATCAGATTTTCTTATAGGATTCTTCTGAAATGGGATGGCTATTGGCACAAAAAATGGTAGCATATGTGAATAAGATACTTTGGGGCCTAGTGAGTTCATTTGTATCCTGAGCCTGCTAAAAAATTTGCTTGTCTTTATGACTGCTGCCCAAATAGCATGGTGATAGGTGTCCCCATTGATCTGGAAAAATCTGGTCTAGTTTGCAGGTCTGAATAATTCATACAGCTCTTGCATTGGTTTGTTGGATGCCATATTAGTTTCTTACAGTCTAACAGGAACTGTTACCCCATTCCACCTTGAGATGGCTTTGACTTTTATGATTTGAAAATTGTTTTAGTATTTTGTCACGTCTTGAAACATATAAAGGTGAGACAACTACATCAGTTCACATTTTCCATGTTGATTTCACTCTGACTGATTTGAGGGCTTTGTTACACATGTTGCAAATGTCACATATTTTATATCTCAGTGGTTGAAGGTTTTGGTCCCTAATGACATTTGCTTGAAGATAAATACATCCATTTCCACTCCTACTTTAAGTTGCAAGGCAGGAATATTTTCAGATGAGGAAAGATGATATTTTATTTCATTATTTATATTATTATTTTATCTAATAATGAATCTGGAATTCTGTTGGTATTCTCTTTGTTAAAATAAGTGTCTCTGTCAATGGATAACTTATGATACAATACTGTTTTTTTGTTCTGTCTCCAAGTCCACCCTCCTTTTTCCTCCTATTTATAAAAGGAAAAAGTAGCATTGAGGGGGAGGGCATTATTTTTCATTAATCTCCCTGCTTCCATTATTGAGTTGGCTCTAGAAGATCAAGAGATACATACAATACCAGTACCGCGGGTGCTGTGGTATTTCAGATCTGTGAAGAAGCAGAAAGTGCCAGAGTATTTCTTAGGGATACTTTCTTTTGCAGGCATTTGAACCAAGGCCAAATCAGGGGCTACAACATAGCATTTATTCAGGGGTGTGCTCACTCCTCAGCTAAGGGCAAAGGGCTTGTGGGGATTCATCTGATTGATGTGCCTGACAGGGCACATGGCATTGGCCTTCTGGGGATAAGGCCAAAAAGGGGTGGTGACATTCTTGACCACCTGAGATTTTTAAAGCTCCTTTGTGGCTGGTGGAGAGAAAAATGGATCTTCTTACAGTGTGATTTAGGGTGTTTAATGTAGATTCTTGCTTTGAGCCTTCTCTGGAGGCTTCTCTTTGTTTCTGTCCAAGTGGACAAAACCCCTGCCATCCCCAGTAGCTGCACCTGTCGATGCTGGACTTCTTAGGTATGACTTTCCTTTCCCACAGTGTACAAGGCCTCAGGATCCCCACCTCTGCTTTTGGATCTGATTTCCCCTCCCTGTTTAGCCAGCTACTGCTGCATGTCATACTGACACCTTCTAGCCTTTTTCACTTTTTTTGGCATTGGTACAGGAATTCTGTGCATTGTAGGTCCCAACAATTATACTTTTGTCTTCCTGCCTTTTACAGTGACTTTCAAGTGTCCGTTTGATCAGACCTAAGATTTGCCTGCCAAGAATGATAGGGTCAGTGGCCCCAGAGACAAACATTCAACCCACTCTCCTAGCAGAGCAAAGGATTCACTGAATTATATCTTGTAATTCAAGCCAGAAGTGTGCTACAGTATCAAATCTGCTAGGTTTATTTATAGCTAAAAGACCTAAAAGAATCTAAACCTATGTTATGTTTCTGATTATTTTTCTAAATCCACAGTAATCTTCAAGAACATTAAGGTATTTGCATTCCTTAGACTGTACAATTATTAATCCCCTTATCTGGCTTGAAGTTCTCTGTGGGTGAACATATTCTTAGGATGATCTGGATTTTAGATTTCTTCAACCAATGCAAAGGAAAACCATAAAAGAGAAAGGAGTAAACAAATTCAAACTCAGCATGCTTTTTGTTGAAAATTCTCATTCTAATAAATTCATTTGACCTCTCAGCCTCCGTGAAATTAAAAAGTCATAGCCCTGTTTGATTAAAAAACTGACTTAAAGTATATGGGGTGTGTGGTGTGTATGTGCATGTATCGAAGCCCCTGCCATATTAAGTGCCATAAGAGGTAGGAGATGTGAGAAGGAATCAAGCCAAGGGAAGTTGGTCAGGGAACCAAATATGAAATGGGTCCCTCATGGCTTGAGTGTGTAGGACTTGATTTTTGTTATGTTAGTTCTGTGATGTCTTGTGCTGCAAAATTGATTAATGGGTCACTTCATGCTTAATGGCTTGGGCATGGATATATATAGAGAAATATCTAAACAATATTTGTATGAATACAGAGCAGTAAACCTATTTGAAACTTGGGCCTAGGACATAGAATTTGATTGAAACAAACAAGGTTTGTGCCAGAAAGAATTATCAGAGAGTGGAGCAGCCCAAGTAAACACTACAACCTCATCTGCAGAGCTGACAATGACTGTGTCTGCTGAGGGGAACTATGCTGCTTTCTGGCTTTACCTGCAGTTATGAAACTGAAGAGTAGCTTTATGCATAGAGCCATAAAGTAACACACTGTCCTAGGAAACTGAACCTGCAGTTCTTCCCAGAAAGGGTGTGGAGGTGTATTTAAATAGGTCACAGGTAATTTTTTTAGTCCTTGCTATGTCTGGTGTACTGGTGTCTAATTAGTGTGAGCAGTGTTGATAGATTCCTAAAAATACATGATGAAGCCACATGTTCAATAATGATAGCTTTGTGTATGCATTTAGACCAGAGGCTTCATCTGAAGCAGGTGTGGTGTGATCATGGCCTCCCTTTTACTGACCACTGCAATCTTGAATTTAAAGTCTTTGGTTGAGGAGAAGTTGTTCCTGTATCTCTCCAGAGGAACAACAGCTCACTGCAGACTGTCACTGGAGACCTCGGCTTTCATAGCCCATTTAGCTATAGTGGCGTGCAGTGCCTCTGGAGTTGCCCCCCACAAGGGATGTGCTGAACCTCAGACACAATTCTGCAATGAGCAGCAGATTTTTTCTACCAGTGACAGATCCTTTCCTGCTCAGTGTGGGAAGCAGCATCTGCAAATGTTTGTGCCCTGTGTGCTACAACCATACTTGGTCTAGTTCAAGTATGTGAGCTCCAATCCTGACATTGTGCATGGATATTACTGCTTCTTTTTCAGTTTTGTTCTTTTTCTCTTACTTCCTCTCTCCTTTCTCTCTCTCTCTCTCAGGCCTCTCTCACCTGATGATGGGTGAACAAGGTAAGTTCTTCCACTTTTTCTTTGTTTCTATCACTGATCATGAAAGAGCTTTGTCCCTGCTGCTTTTCTGTGTTGGGCTTTGCATAACAAAAGCAACTAAGCCTACAGAGTGCCAGTCAAGCCATTTGCATTTTTGCCTCTGTGTCCCATGAGCTCAGATGTCCCATGGGACTCAGATACTCAGGAGGGAGCATGACATGATTCCATGGATAGTAAAAAGGTATGCATTCCTCTTCCATGCAGTCCACCAACTACTTTATCTTGCCATTTCTTTCTTCTTGTGCCAGCTGTAATGACTCCCACTTCTGCCTTCTAAATGTAGACCTCAATGTTGATCGTTATTTTAAGAGTACAATGATTACAATAAGTATGTTAATAGCTCTTGTGGCATGATCCTAACTCATTATGAGTCCTGAGGAAATTTGCATATAATGGCTTGTCCTGCATAATATAAATAATATAATATAAAGTCCTGTGTCTGCAATTTAAAATACTCAAATACATACAGAACAAAATGGTTGAGAAGAACAACAGGGCTAACCCCATATTGGGCTACAAATGGGATCTAGGCCCAGATCAGAGATCACATTTTAGTATTTCAGCCTGCACTGGGTTACAGATATATTGGCTGTGACAGGCTGGGGTAATTAGTCCCATTTTGCACTGCGAGGGTGTGGAGTAAGAAGCTGGTGAGAACAGGTAAAGTGAGGAGAATTGTAGTTCTATTTTCGTCTGACAGTGCCAGTGTCTTACTGACATGAGTGCACAGGAGTTAGCAGTACTCCTGAAGCCTTCTAGTCTTGTGAATGCAGGAATGAAATGACTTAATGCAAGGTGTGTGCAAATGGTACAGTAGGAAGACCAGACCAAGTGTTTGGCCTGTTGCAAGAAAATGTAAGTTTTGACTCTAAAGCCTGATGAAGCTTTCCTAGACTAGATGTATGCAAAAGCTTTTTTGGCTTTAAGTAAGCATGTATCTGAGGATAGACAGTCCAAGGAGTTAGTAAGATAGTACACAGTGCCTCTGAAGGCTAAAGATTAATTAGGTGCTTGAGTAAAACAGACATAATTTTTATGTATCTCAGTGAAATATAGAAAGACTTAAGACATAATCAATTTTTATTCTATTTTTCAAGACAGATGTCTGCTCTGAGGTCATGAAAAGTTAGGTAACAATCAGAAGTGAAGTAGGGGCTTACTTATCAGTTTCTATACTGCTCAACATCCCCGTGTGGTAGGAAAGGTCGGAAAACTGGGCTCTTTATAGGTGTGTGTTCAGACCACAGTGTTTGGCATGTGGAGCATCTGACTAAACTCTGGGAAGCTTTGAGCTCCTTCTATATCCCCACTTACTGTTCAAGTGGACACATGGCTCAGAGATCATGCTTATTGAAGTATCATCCAGCAGACAGGTCCCTTCAGCATGTCCTAGTTGCTCAGGATGCAGTTGAATATGGCAAGCTGTTTTGACAGAGGAAGGCATGTTGGAAGTGATCAGGACAGTTGATGGCCACTTTCATTCTCAATAACACTGAACATTTCTTTGTAGTAGTCTGTTATTTAGCACTGGATTATGTAAACAGTTGCACTTGGACATTTAAATTACAAGTTGCAACCCAGCTGGCTCATGAAGACTTGCATGACCTATTCATGCCAGTCATCAGCACTTTCTATACTCCCTCATCTGGCAAAAAATGTGAAAACTATTGGCTTCTGGCAACTTTAGCCACCCTTGTTTATCTATAACACATCAGAGAACAGTGGCTTCTCCTTTCTTGCCAACAAACTCACAAACATTGCCCTCTGATAAATATTTACTCTCTAAAAATATGATGGATATAAAACATGTAAATGTATATGTGTGAGTAAATATGCAATGTCAACATTATATACAAATACATTAGCTCTGGTAGGTGAGATGTGTTTAGCAAATATATTACCATGAGATTTAATTTTTTTTCTGTCCTATTCTGTTGTTTTCCTTGCTGTTTTGAATTTGATGTGGATTGAGGCATATCACTGGCATGGTATTGCATGAGCAGTTTGCATTTCTCAGTAGAAAATCAAATTAAAGCTTAACCAGGCAGCTGCTGATTGTACTGTCAGTGGTTTAAGCTTTGCTTTGTGCTTTAGTTGTGGTGTGTCTCGTTTTTCCCTTGACATTGTGTGTTGTTGGGTTTGGCTGCTAGATAAATATGCTCATTTCCTTGTTTTTCTCAGTATGGGCAGTGATGTAATTTTCTGTTTTTTATGCTTCCTCCTTCTCTTCTCTTTTGCCTCCTCCGTGGTGGACAACTCTCTTGTTCCTCCTCTTAACTGGACGCACACCGTCCTGTCTGTAGGTAGAAGTAAAGGTAGAGATCACATTCTTTCTAAGACTTCATTGCTTGTAAAATGTTTGCTGATGGGCAAAGTGTGTTTTTCTGAATGCATTTCATATTGGAACTTAATGCTTTTATTTTTAAAAGTCTCTTAACAAACTTTTGTATTGAATTATGCAGGAAATATTTATTAAGATTACTGCTTTGAGGCCTTCCTAAGAGATTTTATTTTTTCCCTATTCACACTAAATATGGGCTGTGCAGCGCCAGACCATCTGTAGTTGGTCATGCTGCTGTGCAAAGGGTTCATCAGTTCTGTCAAAGATAGAGCCATAGGCCAGTGAGCTCATCCTGCTGACACTTGCTCAAGAGTGATGCCACTGCTGGTAATTTTGCTACTGGTGTTGGTGGCAGCAGAACCTGGGCTTGTCCAGTACCCTTCACAATGGAGGTTTTTTTTAGCCATTGTTTCTTCCCCCAGCTCTGCTTCCCATTATTTTTGTTAGTGCTAAGGTGTTTTTCAAAGAGAAACTGAGTTGCAAAGAAGCTGCAGAGGAAGAAGAAGTAATCAGCACTGCTAAACAGAGAGGTCCCTTTCCTTTGCAGCCCGGTTTGGCAGAGGGTATGCTAGACTGCTCTGGGGCTCCAATGAGTTCTTCAGCAGTTCATACCTATCTTAGGCATGCTGAGGGCAGTCAGCCATCCCTTATCAAAACTGCCAAAAAGGCAAAATGCTGCAAACTTGCTATGGGTCTTCAGCTGGACTGGAAGGAAAAGTGAAGATTGATTGATAAATTATAAACATGGCTTGAGAAAAATCTTATTTTTTTTGATCCTGTTTTGTGGGAGGACAGGTAAAGATGGTGCTGAAGGCAATCTTGCTCTTGATATATTGGAGCTGTGTTAATTACTGAAGAGTGGGAACAGCCTTGCCCTCACAGCTGTGGGTGTGATAAAAGAGTGAGTTAGTTGGTAGAGAGTGAACTGGAGTCTGTTGGCTGTGCTGTGAGGAGGAGGAACAGGAGGTTATACGAGGGATAGAAAAGGTAAGGTGTTGTACAAGGGACAGACAGGGTTAGGTGGCTGTGCTAGGGACAGGAAACGGTGAGCTGGAACTGCAGAAGGAAGAGAGAAGGAGAGAAAGAACTAGAGCTGTGTGGTGCTGCCCATAGGAAGCTACATAGAAAAGGCATGAGAGACTTTCGGATAACAAAGTGCTGTTGCTTGAAGCCTTCTTTCGTGTGAGTTGTACCTCCTTCGTCACTATTTTCCAATGAGAAAGATTAGAAGGTTTTGTCTTGCTGAGGCTTACTCCATTCCACTGCTTAAAAATCTGATCTATTTATTACTATGATTTGAACATGTTGGAGGATGTTGCTTGTGTCCATGCCAGTAAGACACTGGGGAATGAAATATCTAGTTGTGCAGCTATGAATCCTAGAAGGCATATGAGCTCAGAGGGTTTGTTCATAATAACTTTCCTTTGAGACACAAGCAGCCTCTACTCAATATTTACTACTCCTGTAATATCTGAATTCTGGGGAGCACAATGGCATATTAAAAGCACCTTAATTTGTATGATTCCTTTTTCTGATGCCCAGCTTTCTTCTAACAATTTTGTATTGTTTAATTATCTGTGATGGAGTGCATTATGCAATCAATATTATTTGTTCTATTTTGAGATTGGAAAAATATTCCAATAATTAATTTCATAGTTTTTCTATTCTCTCCAGACTTGGGTGATGGATGGTAATACCTAAGCTGTACTCAGAGCTATCTTCTCAGCAAGAGGTGAACATCAGAACATAATAATCCCATATATACACTTTAAAAAATATGAGAACATGAAGCTCTAAGCAGACCATATGAAATGTTACTGTGCCTCAACACAGCTGCCAATAATTCAGTTAGCTGATGGCTTAGTGTGGTTAAAGGGTCCGTGTAGATCAGGGCAAGTCTTGTGTGATGTTAGCTCATGTTCTTGGGAGGCGTTTATGCTTCAGGCCAGTCTGTGTAAGACTAAGCTGAATGTCTTCTCCAAGGCAAATATCCTAACTGAGCTGGTAGGCATGAGGATTATAACATATAATCCATAGTTAGTTCATATGTACTGAAACTTAATTTATTGTGTAATTGAGTGAAAATATAATTTCACTTCTCAGATATGTGTGTTTTTTAGCTCTAGTTGTAGAAAGTGACTTTTTCAGAGAACCACCAGTCTGTGTGAAAAATAGCATTGCTTTCAGAGGGCTCAAACTGTAATTTTGAACCCAAACATGGCCTTCAGCTCACAGAGAAAAGTGGTACCAGATGCCTTTAGTGCTTACATGGAAGGTTCATTTTTTTATTTTTTTGGTAAATTTGTAGGTTTTAGTAAAAACTGGCAACAACTTTCTCTCATGTTATGTCTGTAGCCAAAGAATATGATGTATTTGATTTCGTACAACTTCTTGATAGCATATAGTGGTCTGTGACCTTGCATTCATCATTTAAAGCAAGTGTTTGATTAGTTGTTTCCACTGCAGTAAATAGGCTTTCTCTGCATCTATCCTTTTTAAAATGTTTAGGAGATTTAAATTTTTTTTTTTTATATATAAGTTGAAGAAGATGAGCTGTAGGTGTTCTGGGGTAATGGCTGGAGTAGCTGAGATACAGACAAGCACCTGGATATCACTTGGATTTTAACCTGAACTGGAGTTTAAGGTTAAATGCATTGAGTTCTTATTTGAGGTATGGAAGTGGTCATGGAGGTGAGGTAAAAATGTGATGAGCAAGGACTTTTGTTTAGTTTGGCAAGAATTGCTGAATATGACTTCTCTTCTGGAGAGGTACTGGCAATTAAGGAACAATTATATTAAGTTTACTTCCCTAAGCTTCCCCACAAATAAATGATATCAAAAGAAATTATAGATATCCAACTTTCATTTGCTGCTGGAGTTAATGTGTTATCACCTTCTTCCATGTAATTTGTTCTGTTGAAAGTTTTCATTAAGGAAATGATTATTTGCCCTTTTTTTACCTTCTATCATGTGGTTTTTGTTTTACCATCGCTCTTGGTTTGGATCTGACTTCTACTGAGGCTCATCTCTGCCTTGAAAATTGTCTGTGTTCCTGGTGGGAATCTGTTATTTTCAGTGAATTAAGTCCTTTGTCTTCTTGAAGATAATAGCAAAATTCACATTGAATCCAGTGGGGCTGGTTTCTGGGTGTGCATAGTGCACCCTGTAGCACCCATGCAATCTGCAGACTTCTGGTTCTTCTCCAGGGCATGTGGCTCCTTCCTTCCATCAGTAGTTGTGCTTGGTGTGAGCTACACAGCTGCCCAATCATTTTCAGTATGAATTAGGTTTTTCCTTAATTGTGAGAGAGAAGTGGAACAGTGGGATCGTTTAAAATGCACGTTGTGTGGACCAAAGGCTACTGCCAATTTCACCATTTAATAACCAGCATTGCAAAATCAGATTATCTGCTTTGGTCTTACCTGCTCTTAACTGAAGTAGGTCTTTTAAGTCTTAGAAGGTTCACCATTGCTCTCAGAGAAGGAGGTTCTTATTTCTTTGAGATGTTCAATAAAATTGACCTGAAGGTAATGGCACAGGAAAAATGAAATAGCATTTGTGGGCTTGAATAGAAGGAAATGACTGGACCTTACTGATCAGGAAAATATTTTCAAGTTCCTTTTCACCAGCAATACCATTAGGATTTGTATTGGCTTGCTTCAGGACCAGGGCAGTGGTCATCCCCTATACTTGATGAGGCTGCACCTTGAGTGCTGTGTCCAATTCTGGGCTCCTCATTACAAGAAAGACATTGAGGTGCTGGAGTGAGTCCAGAGAAGGGCAGGAGCTGATGACGGCTTTAGAGGTCTGATGAGGAGCAGCTGGGGGTGTTTAACCTGGAGAAAAAGAGGCTCAGGGGAGGCCTCATTGCACCCTACAACTACTTGAAAGGAGGGTGTAGCAAGGTTGGAGTCAGCCTCTTTGTCCCAGTAGCAAGAGATAGAATGAAGGGAAAGGACCTTATGTTGCACCAGGGATAGATTTAGATTGGATTTTAGTAAAAATTTCTTTATGGAAAGAGTTGTCAAACATGGGAACAGGGTGCCCAGGGCAGTGGTTGACTTGCCAGTGTTTAGAGATATTTAAAAGATGTATAGATGGAATGCTCATGGACACAATGTAGTGCTGGACTTGGCAGTGCTGGGGGTTGAACTTGATGACCTTAAATGGCTTTTTCAGTGGAAATGGTTCTATGGTTGTATGTGAATAAGTCCAGCTGAATGGTCAAGAGTTTATGCAAGTGTCAAAGTGAAATATCAGTAACAAATCAAATAATTTGTGCTCTCTAAATGTCTAATTATACAAGAGGAAAAACATTACATTTTTCTTGACAGCCTTGGCAGTGGTTTTTAAGGTCTGGTTTGCCCTGTAAAGTATCTTAATATTTTGAGTTTTAAATGTGAATATTGTATGGTTTTGGTTTCTACAACTAAAAATATTAATGAAAGGACCCTAAAATATGTGTGGTAGTGGGTTTGTTTTCCTTTCGTGAGAAAAATATCCTGCATTATTATAAAGATGGTGACTTTCAGTTTTAACTTTACTCTTAATGACTATTTTAAAAAATCAAGCATTTAATTAATGATTAGCAAATACCAAATATGCAAAACCTCTTTGATAGAATCAGAGCCCCTTGAATGAAGGTGTTATTCTTCTGAAATAATTTTTTTTTTGTAAGTGATTTTTTGCTGCTTGCTGGTTTCATATTTTATTTAGGGAAAAAAGAAAAATTTTAATGTAATTTGTTGAAGTCTAATTAGAGGCGGTTGTTGATGGATTTCACATATAAAGTAGTGGGTGGCATTTCTGCAAGGCATTAATCCTATTTCTTTATATTTCATTGGTGATGACATTTTCTAAATTTTGGGGAATTAAGTTATTTAAATGTTCAATATCAGCCAATGCAAAAGAATACATGTCTTATTCTTCTTTTTATACCTCTTTGTAATCTATTTATGAACACAAACATAACAGGAAAGTTTTGGTAAATTATTTTTGCTTCTGCTTATGAGCATGTATGTTTACAAATACTGTGTATGCATAAGATATTTAATGATGTGTTAAGTATTTTGTAGTTTATAGGTAATTAATTTTTTCTTACATGTTTTATTTCTGCCTTGTTTTAAAACTGTGTCTTTCTGACGTGGGAATAAGCAGCTGATTTTTTGCTGGCTTTCATTTTTATTAAGAAGAATGATTCCTGTGAGAGTTAAAGGCATTGTGGTTGTGTTGTGTGTTAACAGGAGCTAAAATATTGTTATCTTAGGCTGTATTGTAGTCTTTGTTTTCAATCAATCTCAGGTTTCTCTCTGCCCAGAGAGAGTATTTAATTGATATCATTGAAAGGCTTTTATTTGCCCCCCCGTGCCCCCCCCGCCCCGTTTTCTTCATTTGAGGCATGCAGAGGTAGCAAAACAGGCCATGTGCTTTGTAAAAGGCAAGCTAATAGCACTTTTGATGGATGTCTGATTTTTAAAGTGCTGTATGTTTCATTAAAATTTACATGTAAAATAAGGGCAAGCGCAGTGACATGAAAGCTAATGCAAGTTGCACATCTTGACATAAAAACAATCACAAGAAACGTGAGATCCCAGATGGCAGCTTGGCCTTTGCCATCCATTTAATAAGCTACTAACTGCTAATTATTGCACTGTTACGGGCAAGTTAATTTACTGTTGACTCTTAAAGAGACATTGTGCATTTTCCTGACATTTAGGTTTTTCAGTTTAGAATTGAAAGTGTTTTTTCTCTGCAGATTGAAGCCCTTCCAGTGGATGGTAACAAAGAGACAAAGAAACAGAGTGGGAAATGGAA
Organism: Chamaea fasciata; assembly: GCF_029207755.1. NCBI lineage: Eukaryota > Metazoa > Chordata > Aves > Passeriformes > Sylviidae > Chamaea > Chamaea fasciata. The sequence continues at coordinate 41,500,919 of NW_027094092.1, forward strand.
CATAATAATCTGTGGGGTTTTTTTGATAATAGCAGAGTATAGGGTTGTAGGGGGTTGGGCCTTTCTAGGGCCTGGGTTTTTAGCTGAAGAGAACACCGGCATGTATATCAAATCTAGATTTAAGTTTTGCTTTTAACTGCAAATGCGGAGTTAGTATTGTTGTTAAAAATAAATAGAACATCTTTCCCTTAAATAATTGAAGCTTGACATTCTGAAAATAAGAGAAACTAGAAATAGAAAATCAAATTTACAGGTTCATTTCTTTCGCCAGAGATGATTTGAAGACAAAATTTCAGCTCACAAATCTGAAAGCTAAAACGTCCACTGTATTTTTTTAAAAATTCTTCATTTTAGCGTTACTTACCTGGTTGTCATATTACAGGGAAGGAATGTTATCTGTAAAACACAAAATTTTTTGAAGTGATCTTTTTCTTCTTCCAGTTGAAATGGACATTCAGTAATGAGACCAGTCAGGGAGAAGTTTTGATCTAAGCACCTATTTAGGAATGAAGGAACAGCTGCAGTTTAAATGGACTCTAATTCTCACAGTTAATGCTGTTTTGTGAGTGCATGATTGTCTGGGATAACGTTTGGGAGGCGTGTACTAGGTAATAGCTTATTTCCTGGGCTTTATGGTAATGCAGCAAAGTGATGGTAATGCCATCAGGAACTGAAATAGACCCTGTCACACACATCAGACAGTCTTGCAAAAATAGGAAACCCTGTGGAAGAGGGGTGTTTCCTGTTTTAAGGCTCCTTGCAGCCTTCTGTGGATTAGAGAGATAATGTTATGGTATTGAACGCTTTAGAAAATATGTGCTGTGCAAGCTGGATCTTGTACATTAAAAATAAGAGCTTACAAATAGCAGCCTTATTTGCTGTGCTTTACCAGCTGGTAAATATTTTGACTAGAGATCAGGGAATAACACGCCATGCAAATGGTTGTAAAACTGTTACTGTGAAGAAGGTCATGTGTGTCAGTTGCCAATTTATATCTAATGGTGTGTGATTTTCCCCACATCAGTATTGTGGGTTTTGATTCTGATTTTGGCAAAGCACATCTTCCTATGACACCCAGAACTCTTCATTTATTTGCCTGTACTCACCTTTTCATGGAGCTAGAGCTCCTTCTCATGCTGATTTTCATTTCCTCATTTGTTTCAAGAACCTTGATAGTTTGGAGTGCATGTATAAAATCAGTACTGATAGGCTATGAAATAAGGGAAGATAATAGAAAATACCATTGCAGAGAGCAAGGAATCAGATGTGAACATGGCTCTTACAGGTTGTGGCATGTTCATTTGTTTTGAAAGCCTTTTTGTTCTGAATTTTTGGTTCCTGATAACCTACCCTGCAAGTTGCTGTGCTGAGTCTACTGCATTCCCTAAACAGCTGGAAAAGCCTGTAGAAATTAATGGTGTTTTGCACTTGGGAATGTGTTGTGTACCTGCAGGGATAAAGTCCCCAAATTCTGTTATAGAAGGATTTTCTGTGAGATATTGGTCGTATACTGGTTGTGCTTTTTATACTGAGAGGTTTGATGCAATGATATTAAGAGCCATATTCTTCACTGCTCTGAAAGCATTTTATTGTGGTATACCTGATACTGAAGCAGAGGAAATGCAGTGATATAAAAGAAATAGTGCAGGGAAGAATCTGACTCTAAAACTGTTCCAACACTAACCTGAGGGATTCTGGATCATTCTCACTAAATTATGGCCTTAGTGCTCTTGTTAAACACTGCAAAGCATTTAAAAGAAATGGTTCTTTAGCAGCATTGCTTTGTGGGGAAAGGCTTTAAACAGAACTGGTACTTTTAGGATTTGTGTACACAGTTGTCACCATTAAAAAGTCAGTAGCATTTGCCAAGCAGTACCACACAGTGGTGCCTGAGAAATCACCTCCTCTCCCACAGTAGAGCAAGAAGATGGTATGTAATATTTGTAGGTAAGTGTTTACGATTTGATTCTGTCAATTGCATGCATTTTAATCGAGCTTTTCTCTCAAATCACAGTTTCATTGGGGAACTGCTTTTGGGTCAGATTATTTCTAAAGCAAAACATAATTCCTTTTAATTGATCAAATTCTTTTTTTGCAGGACTTAATAAAAATTCAGCTTTTGCTCTAAAATACTGTATCTTTGTGCTTTTTCATTGTTAGTAGTAGTAACAAAAATGTATACTATGTTAAAATAATTGTATTTTAAAGGGAGCTGGGCTCGTATTAGGTATAGTGAAATGTATTAAGCCAGTGTTATGAAGCATACACCTTTATTCCCCTAATTACTGGTATATTAATAATGGCCAGGTTGATGATGAATGTTCTGATCACCAGCTGGGATCAGATAATTACATTTGATTATGTAAAGAGTTAGTTGCTGTAAGCCTTGAAATATTAAAACTTGGCTAGAATAAATATCACTGAAGAACCTTTGTCTTTTACATGTGTATTCAGCTGCCTGTTCTGTGAGCAATTCTTGGTTCACTCGATAATGCCGGGAATCAAACTGTGAACAGTTATTTTCCAACCCTGTGAATGTTGATAAAAGGATCTTGCATAGCTGTTGGCTTGTCCTGTGAGGGGAGAGCACATTGCTGCATCGCAGCACAGGGATTACAGGCTCTCGTTTAGCTCTGCATTAAAGATGTTGCAAGCTTTTATAAAACCCAGGGCAGCCCTAGCATTGCTGTGCATTTGCATTTCCCAGCTCTGACAAAGGGCACACACGTTTCAGGCACCAGTGCCTTGCAGGACTGGCCAGCTCTATTATCCAAATAATACATTTATCTGACCATTTTCATATTTATTTTGGATAGTCTTACTCTGCAGACAGTCTCTGCGAAGTCTGTAGGCATGTGTGCCAGCTGCATTCTACATGTGTTTTTTATCTTTCAGTTCACAATTTTTTTTTCCCCAGAATTTGTTCAGTTCCTGAATATCCATTGATTTGTCTTTCCCCTTTTGTTAAACTGCTGAAAAGAAACATAACTTTTGTTACTTGTCTCATGAAATACTGTTATAAAGAACACTTTGTGGCATTGATCATTGGCAGTTTAAACAGAATATCCTTTTTGCCACAGTGTAACAGACCATTTATACCAGATTGTGGAAAAAATCTTTGCCTAAAGTTGGAAAAATCAGAATGTTTGTATTGTAAGGCTCCCTTTAGAAATTACTTGCTATACTTAAAGTACTCAATTCCAGGCTCAGCATTTCAATTTATCAGTCAGTTTTATATTAAGATATGATACTAGAGATACACATTAGTAATTTTTATTTGCTACATTCTTGTATTTTATTTGTTCTCTATATTGGCTCCATCTTTAAAACAGATATATTTTAAGAGAAATCTGTGGACACTTCATTTACTGCTATGCTGCACTGTTTGTCCATAACAGAATGAAAATATCATGTGGTGGATGCACTTATTGTAATATCAGGCAGGAGTATGAGAGTTCCTTTTGATTTCCCAAATGCTGATTTTTTTATTTTATTTTTTTTTTTTTTTTGGTGTTGGAGAAGGGTAGAGAGAGAATCTCTGATTTTCTTTCTTTCTTTTTGTCTTCTAAGGTACTTTTATGTAAACCAGTGCAGTTTTTTTACTAATTTTCTCCTTCAGGTGTTTGTTATCAATCTGCTGGGTTAAACTTTGTGCTATTCCATCAGGCAAGTTTGGTAAATGTTGATCAGTGCATGAAATCAGTTCTTAAATGGTTGCAAAATTGCCTTCCTTCAGACTGTTTTGATCATAAGGGCTTTCAAGTGTCAAAGTCATTTGGAGAACTAGATAGATAAAATGCATGAGCACTAAGCTTTTTCCAGGATAGAATAAATAAATGTATTTTCTACTGTGTGCTCTGCCTTTGATAGTGATTTGTTAAAAGGGGAAAAAAAAGAAAGGCAATGATATTAAATATTTACAAGAGTGATTTAGTTGTGTAATCTTGTGCTATGCATTCCTGTTTAATAGTGAAATCAGCTACTGCTGAAGTAAATGCCATTAAACCGGTGGTACTGTGAAGGTCACTGCCTATACAATGTCAAAGCAATTTATAGAGAATAATGATTTTTGTCAGCTTTCCAATGTACCAACGTCCCTACTTTTTGTCTTCCAAAAATAACTGAAAATAAATGTATTTCCGAAATAATTTTGTCTTTGACTCTTCTCCGTTTTAACTGATTTTGGAGCTTGAAACTTCTTTACAAGTTTTCATGTTGATGAGCTCAGTACATAAACACTGATTCCCTTCTTTCTGGCCTTGCGCTTGTTGCAGCTGTTTGCTGGGATTTCCACTTGGCCATTTCTCAGCAGTTCATTTTAAGAGATACTGAATTATGACCTCCACTCTTATGAGTGATTGCTTTTCTTTCCTTGTGCTATTTCCAGCCATATCTATCTGTGAATCTTGTGAAAAAAAAAATCTATTTTTTATATGTGTGTGCTGATTGCTTGTCATCAGTAGAGCACATGTTGCATGTTGACAACTCACCAACCTCCTGAACTGGTAAGTGTCTTATTAATACTTGGAGTACATTCCTGCACAGCATCATGCTTAGTGAAGAGGCCTCAGAAGTGAGAGGTGTGTTCTTGGCTCTGCAACTGACTTTGTCTGCGAATTGTTGGGGCTTTTGTGCCTCTGCGGCAATGGAGTGGGGACAAAAGCCCTTCAGCACTGCCCTCGGAGCTGCTGCATTGACACTTAGAGCGTGTCCTGAAAACAATACACAGCGAGTACAAAGCATTATCATTCAGCTTCACATCCGTCCAGCAAGAAGGTTAATTATTTGTTTTCCTTGTTTTACAGTTGAATGAGCAGAAGCACAAAGAGATGGAGAGAGCTGGAGGAGAACAGGCAATAAATGCCAGAGTTCTCTTGTCCGTTCCTGTTTCTCTAAGCACCAGTGCAATCTATTTTATAAACAACCAAATAATTTGCCTACTATACCAAGACTCTCCCAATTAGATTCCACTTGCTAAAGCAATACTCTAAAAAGATTAAAACTGTATTTATCTATTGATAAACATGTACATGACCACAGAAATAGCAATCATATTTTACCAAGGGAAATGACACATATTCTCCGAAAAAAAATTATACGGAAGGAAATAACCTGTCATAATGCAAAGGTGCCCTGTGTGTGCTGTGTAAGGATTTTATTGGGAAAGTACATATGAGCACACAGAGACAATGTGGATTTCTCTTTGAAGGCATGAAATTTAAGGGCAAGTGGGAAAAGAAGTAAGGCACTTAAATAGTTCAAGGAGTGGAAATGTTTTCTCAGTGAAGAGGAAGTGCATCAGCAGTGGAAAGAGGGAAGGGAAGCAGAAAGAAGAGTAGTAGAAACATAGATACTCTTATCTGGGAGGAGTGTCCCAGCCAAAGTGGTGGAAGAGGAATCTGCTGTGAGCACTGGTCTTCTGGACAGAATATGATGGGAAGATATCCCTACAGATTTTTTGCTGAGTATTAGGCAACTAGGTATTACTATTGGTAGCTTATTTTGCTATTTGATTTTTGTGATGCCTTATTCCACAATGTGGTAGGAGAAGACTAAAGCTTTTATTTACTTACATAGCTTTTTATGGCTTTCTCCTCTAGGCCCATTAGCAGACCTTTCATCTGTTGTGAAAGAGGCTAGTTCAGCAGGGTATCTGGAATGGATATGTGTGTGCATGGTTAAATCAGGCCTTGTGATTTCCTTTAGGCTGTTTTATCTGGTTCTTTGTCTCTTTTTATGCAAGTCTATGATTAGCATTGAGTTCTTCCCAGAATGCTGGCCATTATCTCACAGGTGGAAGGATTAAGAAAGAGCAGTGGGAATTACACTGGGATTAAATAAGACTGCCTTTGGAGTGTGTTTGTGGATGTGGTTTCTTTCTTTTTTTTTTTTTTTTTTTTTTTTTTTTTTTTTTCCCTAAGCAAAGAGAAAGAAGAGAAGCCAGCTCAGCCTTCAGGTCTCTCTAGGGAGGAAAGTAATACCTTTGAATATGGAAAAGTAGCATCTCAACTTGGGAGGAGGTCATGCTGAGAAAGGAAAGGTAGTGTTAAGGCACAAGATTTACAGTCTGCAGTTCAGCTCTTGGTTGCTCTGATTTTGCTTCAGGCTGTTCTGATTGCCCACAGTGAACCTCAGGTTTTCCATGTGTGAAATGGAAGTGGTGTTAAGTTTCTTGTCTTATGTTGCATGAAACTAAATTAATTACTCTGTAAGTGTACTAGGTTTTTGGGTAGTAAGTACAAAAGAAAAGGATAGAGTCTTCTTATGCCCCACACTGTGGTCACAAATGATTTCAGCTGTTTTTAGTTATTTCTGTCCCTCTATTACTTCTCCCTCTGTGTAATGGGCAGATACAATCCTGGTAGAAAAGGGAGGCCCAGCCCCATCTTGGGATGAAAAGAGGAACTGCCCCATGGGATTGGCATGCCCAGACCCTGTAGGGGCAATGCAGTTTGCAGGCCAGGGTCATGCTTTACCTTACCTGCAAACTGGCCTGGGGACTGGCTTGTGCTAAAGGGCTTGGCTAAAGTCACCCTTGATGGGAGCCTGGACTTTGGGCAGTAGTCCCTAGGGAAAGAGAGTAGTTCATCTTTAGCTCTGTTATTCACATCTTCTGACTCTGGCACTTGCATGGGTTTACAAGGCAGCACTGCCTGAAGATTCTGAGAGAAATTGTGCTATGGTGTTGAGAAAGCGAATAGTTCTGGAAAACAGGAGATCTTCAACCAGACCAGGTTGCTCAGAGCCTCATTCAGCCTGAACTTGAATGTTTCCAGGGGTGGGGCATCCACCACCTTTCTAGGCAACCTGTTCCAGTGTTTCATTGCTCTCATTGTGAAAAATTTCTCCCTCATCTAAACTAAATCTACCCTCCTTTAATTTAAGACCATTACTCCCTGTCCTGTCAATACAGGCCCTACTAAATTCTATCCCTGAGACTAATTAGTTGCAGTTTGTACTATTCAAAGGAACATACTTTCCAGGAAAGAAAGGAATAGTGTTCTCTTTCCAACAGGAAATATGTTCTCTATTTCTACATAGGGTAGTTGAAGCCAGAGACAGGCAAGTTAACATTAGTGATGCTGGCCTCCCACCTTGGGGGGTGTATCTTACCTCTGAACCTGCTGCTTGCTGTCCTGTGCAGTTTCCATCTTCTGGAAGTCACTGCTGGCTGCTCCCTAAGCAACAGCTGCGACTGACAGACACCTAATGTATTTCATCTTAGTGTGAGATCTTCTGCAGAGAAGTGACCCAGGCAGAGACTTTTTTTGTTCTACCCTTGCTACTGCTCCTGCCTTGTGTTTTACCACTATGTGTGCTGTCCCCATTCACTCAAATCTTTCAACTCTGTTCTTAGGGACCATAACAGTGGCTATGACTGTATGGTCTTTACCCTTCTATGTTACATGTACCAAGAAAGAGCCAGTTAACATTTGTTGTCATGGCTTTTGTGGTAAGGATCAGACATATCCTGACTTTACTCATTTTATTCTGGTTCTGGGTTGGAGCAGTTCTGCCCATCTGTCAGTTGAGAGTCAGCCATCAGTAAGATGGGGTATAAGTGGAAATGGGGAGATGGTGCCCTGTTAAGTCCACACAAAGAATTTGGGTGGAATTATTGCATGGGCATTGCTGCATGCTTTTTTGAGAGCTCTGATATTTTTTTCTTAACCCTTTGTATAATTCATTTAACACTACTCTTTCACTCTTATAATGCTTTTGTTGCCTTTGATTGGAAAGTATTTGCTCATGGGTCACCTTGGGGATAGGAACAGTGAGCTCCCAGAGCTCTGACCATGTAGAATATAAATTTTCAGAAGTTATAAATAAAAGTTTTCTGTGATAATTCCAGTATTCTCATTCAGTAGTTCCATGATGATGGCTCCCTAAGCCTCTGCTCTCTTTCTATCTGGTCATCATTATTTCTCTTGTATATTTTATTCTGATTTTATTCTTAGTGTGTCAGTTTGCTTTACCTTGTTTGTATTGATGGATAGCTATGATTAAAAAATCAATTTTGTTCCAAATATATTTTTATCAGAATAACTGTCAGTATCTTTCCATCTATGCCAAACACGTTTTAAGTTGCCTCCTTATGCAACCCTGCCTGCGTGACTAGATTTGGAGCTGTAGTACGGCTGTTCTGGTGTGACCCACAACTCTGCTACTCAAACCCTGATTCTGCCTTCCTTTGATCATTCCAGCCATGCAGTGCTGGGTCCCTCTGGTGCCCTGGTCCAGGGCACTGATGCCATCCCACTGCTCAGACTCAGATTTAGGTTGGTGCACATGACTCTGGACCTTCAGCAAGTATAGAGGGACAGTTAGCACCACTCTGGACTTCAGCAAGTTATGGAACAGCAGAGCTAGTAACAAGACACACTGGTAAAGCTGAGAACAGGAAGCACTGTGTAGTCACTCAGAGCACTTAGTGTTTTCCATTTAACAGAAAACAGTGAAGGACGGAGAGGCTACCTGATTTTCCACAGACACAGGGTAAACTACTAAGGCTGGAAATAGAGCCTCAGATTCCTGAGGCACAGAACTACTGAACTGAGCAAGCTTTCAGCTGAACACACTAGGTACAGCAAGTCACATCAAAACCCCATTTGGAAGTTGGCCTAAGCAATTATATTATTCTTAGGCAATACAGAAGTTGCTTCTGTTGGATTTTCCTAGTCTTTCACAGGTATATAATATTAATTAAAAAGTCCCTGCTGCATTTGAGACACTGCCTTGCCAGGAAATGGGGATATTAACTTCATTGTACATAGAGATTTCACTTGGTTAAGAGAGTGCTCTGAGGAAAGGAAGGAAATGCTGAAACAAGAAGAATGATTAATGAGTCTCTTACTACAAGATTATCTGTCTTTTTATTGAGCTGCATGTTTATAACATGGCCAGTGATTGTCTAGGTTCAGATGTTTACCTGGTGATGGCTGGGATGCCACATAAATGGCTGTAAACAGAGCCAGTTATTCAGTCTACTCCTAAAGAGGTTTGATTGTAGCTCCCCAGTTTTCCCAGGGTGTGATGTCCAACCCAAAGCAGGCAGGAGGCTGTTCTGCTATCTGGCAGAGCTCTCTGCTGGTGCCACTGCTGGAAGCGGTTAGAAATGTTCATATGAATTTTCAGACAGGGCAAAACAAGAGGATCTGGGGCAGTTGGCACCCTGGGGCTGGAGCAGGGAGTGTCAGTCTCTGATCCTTTCCTAGTACCTCTTGCTGTTGTGTTGGCATGGTGGGCTGCTTAGAGTAGGAAAGTGAAAATTCCTCTTGTTCTATCACAAGGCATTGGGGATTCATACTTCCCCCTTCCTAATTATTTTCTTGCCACCTTTCAGGCATTGCTTCAAATAAAAAAAAAAATTAAGTACAGCTTTCCTATTATGATTTCTAGTGTGTGAGACCCCGAAGTCCATGAGATACCTTTGTGCTGTGTAGGATGATAAAGAAATACATAAAAATTAGCCAAACACACAGACAGTGGGGGATTATCAGTCTTTTGTTCGATGAGGCTGTTAAACCTGTATGGATTTTTCTAAAAGTTGTGGTACATTGTGTGTATGCCTTAACTGTACTACAGTAGCATAATGATCATAATATAATCTCTAGTTGTTGCCTGCTCATGTTTCTTTTGGGCTTTTATATTACGCTCTTAGGGGAATCAAAAACTATGGCAGCTTTTCAACAGATTCTTTGCATGGCTTAATTTAAGTCCTTCCCCAAACAATTCCATGAATTAACTTTCAAACTATTTCTTAAAAACATTATCAGCCTCTAATAAAATAATGAAAACAATATTAAAAATAACGACTTCGTAACTATAAGGAGTAAAAAAACCATGAGCAATTATCAGTGGCATTTAATAAACAAAACTCATAGAGGACATTTGATTACTTTTGGACTCAGTTACAAAATTAGTGGATGAAAAGAAGATAGTGATTGTTTAGACTCCAGTATGTTATTTGACAAAATGCCCTACTTTAAAACAACCCCACAATTAAAATTTGGCTTTAACTTGAGTTTTCTAAAATAAATCAGTTTTTCAAAATGCAACAGTATTTTCATGAACTCAGAAGGCCAGACAAATTGGAAGCTACTGTCATTTCTGTCTAGTACTTTTCTTAGTAATCACAAAGAGGGGAAGAAATTACATATTAATGAAATGTGTAGATTTGAGTAGAATGGAAAGAATTACAATCATCAGTGTGGATAGAAAATAGCATAAAAGTTGTGTAAGTGCCATGACATCCTTCATAAAGCAGTAGGTGGATAATTCATCTGTAAAGAGACCTGATAAGCTGCACCTAGACTAAACTTTTAAGGACTTTAAATACTGTAAGGTGGAGATATGTCAAGAAGTTTGTAAGTATTTTGCAAGGGCTTGATGATTAAGATCATGCATGACTTGATTAAGAGGGAACAGGCAAAGGCCTGGTATGTATGCTTGGTCTTCATGCTGAATAATGGCAAGATATGAAAGCTATCTCCAAACACATATGGAACATAAATACACAGGAGAAAAAACAATTATCCTGGAGTTGTCTCAGAGGAATTATGTAGAAAGGGTACTGTTCAATTACTCAAAGGTGTTCTAGATCCAGTAGAAAGAGAGAACATCTTAGCAATGAGCACTGTAGTAAACAGCTTATAGAGTATTTTAGCAAGTGAAAAGATGTAAGTCACTGACTTCTGACAATTTTATTGAAAGTAAACCATTCTGGGGAGCTGGTCTTTCTCTTCCACACCTAGTGAACATGAGATGGCAAAATGTATGGGAGGCTAATTTAATTTTTTTCCCTTCTCCAAAGCTCATATGTATCACAATATAGATATATAGAATTCCTTCCTTTTCCACAGGCTCTTCATCTGCTCCATGCTGAAATCCTGTGTGCATTGCTCCAGGTAACATCTGTATCTCTGAGGGAGAAATAAGCTGTCGTATCAGCTAGCAGTTAAAAAATAGTCCACCAAATGCAAACAAAATGCTTTCATAAAGGAAACTGTATGGTTTGGCATAACTACATTAGTGCTAATGCACTACCAGGTCTCTTTTTTTCTTTTTCTGTGTGTTAATTTTGTTCTTCAGTCTCTTCATCTCTTCTAGCTTAATTACCCTCCCCAGACTAGAGACTGCTGCTGCCTTTTGGCTTCATTACCAGCTTTCATTTTCATTAGGAACTTTGTGCTAATGGACTGTTATAAAACAGTCGTCACTGGCAGGTGTTGCCAAACGACTCTCAGCATGATGGCATTTCTGTGCAGTGGAGCAAAAAGTCTGGACATTGGATTCATGGAACATCCAAGGGCTTGCAATGGCCGGAAAAGACAGATAAGTTTGGTGGATCAGTACAAAGAAGCTCTCAAATATTCACAATGATAAAAAAGGAACAATGATGAAAAAAGAGCATTATAAGTAGTGACCTTGTTCCAAGACCACCAAATGTGCCAGCATCTCTTCAGATTGTAAATATCACAGAACTGCTTTCCAAAGAGCTCTCTAGTAGTCACAAAAAACTAATCCTTATACTCTTCCAGTTTAGAAAGGAATGAATATCTGAAATCCACCTCACTGACTAAGAGAAATCATATATCAAAATAAACTTTGTGGCTCATGTCATCCAACATTAGTGATGGGAATGCATATTTCTGCTATAGTGATGCTGGTCATAGCTGGCTTTGTGTGCCTTCTGGCCTGTTCAGCGGTTGTTAACCAACATTCATCAGAAAGAAGCAAGGATTTCCTCTGTTGTCCTTCAAGAAGCTGATTGTTCTAGTCAAATAACTAGCACCGTGTCCCAGAAGAACTACTGTCAGATTTCGTCTCTTAAGAGGGGAATAAGAATGATTTAGTGCCGAGGAGCTGTAATAAAGAATCATAATTGTGTTGACCTTAAGTCTGTTAACTATTGTTATTGTTTCCAGAAGACCATAAAAGCTGCCTAGATATGTACCAAGCAATTACTGAGCAGGGGGACATGATGAGTCTACTTGCAAATAAGCAAATGGTGTGTATTGCATATTCTTTCCTGGCCACTTTTGGATTTGATTATGCTTCCCATTTGTCCTGTTCATTCTTACCAAATGCAACCTTCATATCTGCTAAGTGTATGCCTAAATACAGAGTGACAGCATGGTATCACTTCCCTAGGAAAGTGGTTTTCTTCTTTTTCAATTCTTTTTTGTCCGTTCTCAAGGCACTGTTCCCCCGCAATAAGGTCTCTCTTTGCTGATGGATCCATTTCACAGGGTAGTCAAAGAACTCTTCATCTGACTGGCTACAGGATATGCATTTTGGCTGAGTGTAGGATGGTGTGCTTTCCTCTCGTTCTTGACCTTTTGGCAGTCCTTGGGCCACTTCTGATAAAGAATGGCTTTTCACAAACTAGTGCAGTCAGCTGCAGTTCTTCTAGAAGAGAGTAGTGTCCATAGTAACATGCAATACACAGCCAAATGCAGTTGCTCCTCTGTAAGCAGAATTTTTAGTAATTGTATGGCAGATAGGATTTTTCTTACTGTTTACAATGCCACTGTCTCCTTAAAATTCATTCTCTCCTTCAATGATAAGCTCAGACAAGGCTTTTCAGACCAAAGGAAAATGTTTTTTTTTCCAGGGGAACCTGGATCATCCTCCAGACATACACAACATCTATGTAAGTACAAGAAAAGACACAGAAGAGACTGCTGAGGAGGAAGACTCTCTGGAGTCTGCAGGGGGACTCAAAGAAGACAATGGTTTTATTAGAGAGCAGTTTTGCAGCACAATGTGGCCATGGGAATATAGTGGCAGGAGGAACCAAAGAACCAGATCTTAGACTCTGTGGAAGGACAGACCTTTTCCCAGGGATGGTGCTAGGACTGTGCATGGTGTACTGCAACCCAGAAGATTATGAAACTGCATATTCAAAGTGTGAGGCAGGAGGGAGAAAAGACCAGTAAGGGCAAGGCAGGTAACGTAAAACTATTCTTTTCCGTAGTCTGTCCTATGTACTTGCTTTTACTTTTGTCCATCTCAAAAGTGTATTTGGCCTAATTTTGAGTATAAAGTTTTTGTGGTCCTGCACCCACATGTACAAGCACGGACTGATGTACCTTTAAGCTCTGATCACATCGGGATCCCATAACAACTTTAAGGAAAGTTTCGTAGTGACTACAGGGTGTATATGCTGGCACTCAAGCACCATTGCTGCAGGTGAGAATATTTGACTTCATGCTCTGCTGGTCTTGTATGGCTCTTGCTCTTTGCAGCACTGAATAATGCCAGAAACTTTCGGCACAACCAAGTTCCCCTATGGAGGTACAACTACTGGACTGCCCTTTGGCTTTTAATACTGTCTGAGACAGAGTTTATTAGTAATAATAAAACAAGACATCATTACTGCCGTGTTGTCATTTTCTAGGCTTAAGGGGTTGCAGCTGAAGTTTCATTTTGCATCTTTTATATGAGCAAATCTCATAGGAAATTTCAGTGTTTTAGAGTAAGGGGAAATTGCTCCTGGTTTGAAAGGATAATGTAAATAGGTATAAATCTCTCTCTCCTTTCCTCTGGTAATTCTGTCTAGGTCGCACTGTAGAGCTTTTCCAGTACATGCTTAACTGTGACCTTGTGTTTCTTCTGTGTCTTTTCTTGTACTTACATAGATGTTGTGTATGTCTGGAGGATTCCACTTGTAAGCGATCAAAGTTAAACCTGTGCAGAAACTGGAGCGCAAATCGCTTCAAAGTGGATTAGGCTAAATAATGAGACTACATCACTGGAGAATAATCTTATGGTGAATAGCAGGCAGTTTGGGGCAGAACATAAGTTGTTGTAACCTGATATGACACGGAGAAAGATGTTAAAGAGCATTGTAATGGTGAATATAATTTATTAATACTGTTGCATTTATGTTCTGTCCTTTTTCAATTTTTTTTTTCCTTCTGTTAGGCTCTGTAGTGCTAGGAAGAATTTTGTGCTAGGAAGTTTCTCAGTACAGATAAGTGTGTTCTCCTGATCCTGACTCTTTTATTATGTTTCTGTTGGAGTAGTAGAAAAGTGAGAGGCCGGTACTCCTTACTCTCCCAATGGCACTTCCAATCTGTGAGTCAGATTTCTTTGTCAGTATTGGCTGGGTTCCCACAATTACTGTGTGGGCTAGAGAATGATTAGTGTCTCGTCTTCCAAGGGGAAGAGGGTCCCATAGGGAATTAGTAGCAGAGGAGGGTATAAATCTGAGATACTCTTGACTATTTTTGGGCATTAATACCATAAATACTCTAAACATGAAATTTAAGTATTCATCAAGAATGGGGTAGAGTTTTGTCTGATAAATTTTAAAAAGCCCTATGGTAGGCAGAGCCATTATCTTCCTCCAGAAGGTGATTTACTTGTTATTGCTGAGCTGTGACTCAGGCCTTTTCTTCTGAAGGGATAAATCATTCCTCACAGAGTAAATGTCACACAGAGATGTATCGGTGACTCCAGAAAAAGTTGCCCTTTAACAGCTTCCTGGTAACATTTCCCTTGCAGTGCTTGGGTAAATGCAATGACAAAATAAAGGGAGCATCTATCCCCTCCTTCTGCTCCTCTTCATCACAGTCTGTCAGTCCTACCTTGGGGCTGTTGCATCTTAAAGGGAATGACTCAGACCACTGGCAGAGCAGATAATGCCAAGCCAAAAGGAGACTGGGCAGGTATAAATCTCAGGTCTTGGGACAGGAGCCGACCGGGACCTCACTGTGTAATCACAGAGGCCACACTCTGTGGTGGGGGGGTACATCAAGACAACTGTCTTGGAGTTCAGGGGATTAAGGCTAATCAATATCAAAGAAGAATCTTCTTGATAAATGAATGGTGTAGGAAGCAGGTAGTTCAGGGAAGGTTGGAAGGTCAGAAAGCGCAAGGCCACAAGTACTGATGAACTTTATGGTTGTGTGCCAATAGAGAAATTGTCTCTTAAAAAAAGAAAAAAATATTTATTATTAATCAAAAGAGGTGTGGACAGCAGGTCAAGGGAGGTGATTCTTTCCCTCTACTCAGCTCTGATGAGACCCTGCCTGAAGAACTGCATCCAGCTCTGGGGTCCCAAGCACAGAAAGGACATGGAACTGTTGGAGCGAGTCCAGAGGAGGCCACTGAAATGTTTAGAGGGATGAAGCACCTTTCCTATGAAGAAAGTCTGAGAGAATTGGGATGGTTGAATGTGGAGAGGAGAAGGCTTTGGGATGACCTAACTGCAGCTAATACCTGAAGGGAGCGTACAAGAAAGATGGAGAGGGACTTCTTACAAGGGCGTGTAGTCTTAGGACAAGCGAGAATGGTTTCAAACTGAGAGCAGGTTTAGGTTAGATAATAGGAAAAAATTCTTTACTATGAGGGTGGTGAGGCACTGGAACAATGGTTGCCCAGAGAAATGGTGGATGCCCCATCCCTGAAAATGTTCAAGGCCGGGTTGGATGAGTTGGTGCAAGCTGGTCTAGGGGAAGGTGTCCCTGTCCATGGTGGGGGGTTGAACTAAGTGATCTTTAAGGTCCCTTCCAACCCAAGCCATTCTATGATTCTTTGATGTACTATCCTCATCACTGTGATAATTCCTGATTTTTTAATAGCAGCAGATTTACATGGAAGGATCTGTTGAGGCTGGGGAGTTGAAAATAGTATCTTTACATTTTCCCATGTAGGTTATCACTATGAATGTAGTTACCTTAGCTGGCAATGATTCTTTTCTTCTGATAGCAAAATTAAGTGGTAGATTTCAGTCCTGCTGTGAATAAGAAGGGATAGGTGGTCTCATTAGGGGTCCTTGCCTCCTTCCCTGCAGTTACTTCAAAGGGGCTCAGGCACTGCACTGCTGACCATTTCTCCTTAATTTCTTTAGATCTCCATGAAAGCAATTGTAGGAGTATAAAATACAGGCAAGTTCCAGCTTGAAGATGCCACCTCAGTTCTTTTCTCTGAGATCTGCAAAAGTAAGCAACTAAAGGCTTAGTATTGAGAATGAGTATCTGTAGGTGAGTTGTGCAGATATGTGGACAGGTACTATGGTGACAGACATTGCTGAAGAACTCCAGAGTTCGTCTTTCCAGAGGCTTTGATTTATCTTTCAGGGAGCAGACCAAAACTGGATCACATGATGCTTTAGAGTAATGTAAATAAGGCCAAATATGGTGGATTATATTTATATGTGTAATGAGACTGATCATCAGTGGGATTTTGCAGGAAGAAGGGAGGAGAATTCAGAGCTTTGAGAAAATGCTGCTGAATTACTATCCAAAGAAGGGAGACTTTCTTGGTTTACTGATAGGAGGAACAAGGCTTCCCATGGGTGTGAGTATTCTTGAGAGTACATAAGTCTTGAGATTATAAAGGTATTGTAGTAGAATTAAAAGTAGTTATATGAGTATATTGTCTGACTGTATTTCAGTTTCCAAAAACTGGAAAAATTTCTAATTGAAATATTAAGCACCTTTCTTAACAGCAAATGACATGTATAGCCAAAATGCTTCAGGCATAGCAGCTGGAACAATAACTTGGATCCAGAGATGTTTTAAAATGGAGCATGCCCCAAAGTATCCCTTTAAAGCACTACAAGACCACCCCTAGAAGAAGTGGAAGAATGGACCTTGATACTGTCCCTACAAAATATTCTCTCCTTGGATCTAAATGGTGTCGTCCAGTTTTGTGCAGCTCTAGTGATTTCAACTTATAATATCTAGAATTGAATATTATACTCTGTATTTTCAGAATTTCTCAAAGTTTTCATACTGGGGACTCGTAGAAGTCAATGAAAGAGAACAGTGAGCAAATTTTCTCAGGAACCTTGAATAATAGCTCTTTAAGGTCATATTATTGCTACAGTAAATTCCCAAGGTTCACAGTTTCTCTCATCTTTAAAATGCTTCATGATGCCCCAGCTAAATTTGTGAGGCCTGATATCTTTGTTTCCTCTGCTGAGATAGCTTAGATCTTCCCTTTCTTCTCTTTTTCTAGAGCTGGAACTACTGGAATAAGAGTGTTTCCCTTATCAGCACGAGTGGTTGGAACAGTTTTAAGTGTTTCAATTTCCTATTTCTTTACTCTTCAACTGATGCATTTTATTGCTTAAAATTTTGAAGAAAAATAGAAGTGGTGTTAACGAGAGGACAGAAAGTTTTCTTGCATTCATAAAATGTTAGACAGTCTCCTCTTCTTGCTCTCATTGGTAAGAATCCAGGAAAAAGCAGAACCATTTAATAAATAAGCTAGATACTAAACTTAGTTTGTAAAGAGAAATGTGAATCAGGAGTTAAGGATCTGTGAAAGCACCTCATCCATTTCCCTGCCAGTGCTTTGCATGGCTTAAAGTTAAAATAGCACTGTCCTTATGATACATTTTCTGCTGGTGTATGCACCATGTGAAGAAAAAATGCATCAGAGTGTGTGTGTGTGCATATGCGTGGGCAGCTGGCTCATTTGTTCCTTAGGTATTCATTGGAGATTGCTGTCATTGTTCCTCATTTTATTAGCTTTTGCCAAGTACTTCCACTTTTAGTAAGGACAGCAGGGTTTATGGTGGTGATATTTCTCACAGTGTCACAGATAAAATATCGGGCTAATCACAGACTCTCTGGTGATGTAAGTTGCAAAGGAGAAGCAGCCTTGTTTTGAAGAAGTCCTGCTTGGGAGTGTTAAGTCTCCTGTTCGATAATGAGCTTGGAGAATTTGGTACACTTCATGGTCTCTAGGAAAGTAAATAATTTGTCTTTAATGATGGGGCCAGTGAACTGATTTCAGTTACTATTTTGCTCCTTAAACAACAACTCAGACTCTCATATTTAGGGTTTCATCTTAAGAGGAGCTAAGCACCCTGAACTCCACTGGTGTCAGAAAGAGTCTGAGGTGTTTGGTCTCCTACTGAATGAAACCCCTGCAAACAAATGCTTTCTAAACAGACTTTTTCCCATGGAAGGGAGAGGTAAGGGAAGGATAGTCAAAACTGTTCCCCCTAGTCCACTTCCTTGCTCTTGTTATTTCTATTTTTTTCCCCAAGACTTAGAAAATCTCCTTTTGGCATCATGCGGAGCGTGATCTCGCAAAGGGAAGTGAAGAAGGGAAAAAGATGGTAATATATTTGTTTTTCTGGGGGAAAAGACATGGATTCTACCCTAAAGTTAGGCATGTCCTCAGTGTTAGAGCTAGGCTCTAACAAAATCTCTTTGGAGGAATAGAGGTCTAGGTTTGTTTCTGCTAGGACATCTGAGTGTCACAGCCAACTGTGTCTTAGTTACTCCAAGGTCTTACAACTTGATTATTCTGAAGACTTGCCTAGGATAACATATATATCTTTGGGATAACATATAAATACGTAGCACACAGTATCTAGCATGTGTTTTATACATATGCATGTTCTGGGACACTTGGAGAAGCTGCTGTCAGTTCTCCACTGTTAGGATGAAATTAGTGTAGAACCTGAAATCTGATATTCCTGGAAAAGCAGGGTCTGAACACACAAAAAATAAAGGGTAGAAATTGGCAGCATAGAAATAATTACAAGCTGATGGGCTGGTCACCTTCATTTAGAAGCAATGTTGAATTTGAGAGGGAGAAATAGGGAAAATCCATTGCAGAGGGCAGTCTAAAGAGCAGTCTGCCTCATTTTGGCAGGAGCATGGGCTCTGAGTTTTTAGAACATTAAAACAATGATGAAATTAGGTCACAGATTCTACTAATTCAGCCCTGATCAGCTTCCCCACTTCTAGTAACAATTAAATGCTTATCTCTTCCTTTCACATACATTAAATTAATCAGCCATGAGCTAAAAGTAATACAGTGCTTTGGCTTAGACCCACCACATTTTCCTTGTAGCTTGGACCTCTGCTGGCTCAGTACATGTGCAGAGCACTAAGAATATCTGTAGTAAAAGCCAGTATAGTGTTTCTGAACAAATGTAATACTATAGTACTCAATCGAACCATTTCAGTGAGAGATCACTGGGGAGGGGGGGGGGGGGGAATGGGGGGTGTTTTGGTGTAATATTCAGCCAGGGAAATTATATGTGTTTCAGCAGCACTTCTGTATTAAGCCTGGAACCATCCAGCTGCTCAGTAAGAGACAATCCTTGAGCTAAAAACTGTAAACCCTCAGAGCAAATAGGCATTAGAGGAGCAGAAAGACAGGTCATCAAGAAATACAGAAAAAGAAGAAGGTACTTGTCTGTCCCAGTGTATATTCCAACCACTTGCGAACCTTGTGTCTCAGAATCACTGAACAAACATCTGTGGAAGTCAAATAGATTTGAGGGTAAATTTGTTTCAGGACTAAGATTTTCTAGGGCACAGCTGTATGTTCTGGTAGAGGCAAACATATTGCCACACACTCCCTAATCTAAGTCATCCAGATGTGAGGATTTTCTTCAGGATGGTTAATAGAACTTGACACTTGATGCTCAGGAGTTTCATTTGACTGTTGTTAGTGTGGTACCACACCTGAGTTAAGGCAACCACACTGTAGAACTAGCTCACATGTAGCCAGCTTGCAGCTTAGGGTTGCCTCTTCGTGACCAGGTAAATGTGCCCTCAGTTTCTATTATCTTTGTTCCCCTTTGTGAGGCTGCACACACCGTTTGAGAGACAGCTATGATGTCTTTGCGTGTAGATGTTAGATCAAGACTTTCAAGAGTAATAGTATCAGATCTATCACTTTCTATATAGCTTTGGGCATGCCTTGCAACCCACCCTCTTGATTTTTTTTGCATTTTTGGTCTATGAAGTTGAACTAATACATGCACTCCGGGATGCTTTGAGGGTTAATTTGCTTGAAAAACCCACTATGCAGAGCTATGAAGATCTGTAGATAAAAAAGAACAGTTAGTAAATTGCTTTCTTGGTGCTTCAAAACTTCAAAACACCAACCTGTTTTGAAGCATCTTGATAGTTTTAAATTACAATATTTGTTGTTCATTGTTATCCTTTTTCTAAAGAAGGGCCTTCACTAGAAATTCAGGGTGTGAAGTGTTGCAATTAAGATATATCAAAATATTGTTTTGACATCCAAGCCTGAAAGCTGCAGGTCAGATCACAGACCTTCTGCAAAGGATAAGTGTGGGACTCAAAAGTAAAGCCAGAAGTGGCCACGTTGAAAAAGGCCCACTATTTTATTTACTGTGTCTTTACACAGCACAGAGATTTCTGCTGCCTATCTGAGTCAAGCTTGAACTTTCCTTACCCCAGGACACAGTCTCTCCATACTGTCAGTTTAGTCTATCTTTTGGGAAGTCTTCAGACTATGTAGACTACTATGCATCTAAGGAAAATCCTACTATAACTTTCAATGCTATAAAATTAATGACAAAGATAAAAATACGTCCTACAAGTAAGTGTTGAAGTATACTACTCAGGAGTGTGGCTTAGGTAAGATTACCCATCTTTGTCTGCCTTTGTGATATTATCTTTTCAATTTTATGTGCTTACAACTGCTGCAAACATGTAGTTTTGCTTAGTGCTTTTTCCTGATTTGAAAGAACGTTTACTACCTCCTTCGATAGTATGTTGCTGTTTGTACTCCCAGACCAAGGAAGCAGTGACTTACATCTGTGAAATACAGAGTTAAGCTGATGGAACTGCTGTTTGAATGAGAGGAAACTTGGCCTTTGAGTTTTCCAGGGGAGAAAAGGTGGGAAAAAAAGCTGTTTTCCAGGTGTAATATATATAGGTCTGTTGTGAGTACTTGCTGAAGTTGATTTGTAAGCAATGGATTTGAGAATAAAAGGAAATTGAAACGATAAATGCGGGATAGAGTCAGCTGTGGCTGGAGGGTGTCAACTGAGGTTGAGCACAAACCCACTGGGGTTAGCGGTACCCTGGCTGCCACCATTGGGCAAGAGTGGGGACTGTGCTGGTAGGCAGGGCTGATGGATGGCCCCAGGGAGTGCGTGGAACAGAAGTAGTTATGTGATATAGGGTGCACACTGCAAGCAATTACAATTTGAATAAGTTATCAATGGAAGGAGGTAGGGGACTGGAAAGCAGCTTTATTAACCCCCTGAAGCTATGTTCACAGTGTTTTAAAAAAGTTTATGTATTGCTGTGAATTGCAATCATGGTGACAAATGGTGGTACCCAGAGAGTTGGTGATCACAGCCTCTTTAGCGGGCAGTGCTTTACCAGAACAATTCAGAGCAACAATCCACATATATTCAAAATAAAATGAATGAGGAAGATGAAGTGTAAAACCCTGGACAAGGACAAACCTTGTAATAAATCCCGCCTCAGGTTTTCTTACTGTGTTCTTTGGCTTTGCTGTCTCATGAAACAAACATTCCTGATCCTATCTATCCCTTTTTGTGCACTGATATGGTCATTTAATTCTAGCTAAGCTGAATGAATAGGGGGAAAAAGCTGGGAGAAAAGATTACTGACAAAATACTGGTCCAAGTCAGCGTTACATATTCAGGAGAAGCAATAGAGACACACCAACCAGTAAGTAAAACAGTAATGATGGCTTTGCACCACCTTTGTGCCTCCAGGTTTTAAAACACCTTGGTGGAGGGTTGGCACGACTGCCTTGTGTATTTTGATCTAGCAGCTCACAGCTGCTTAGTTTGAGGGGGTCTGTTGATTATGGTTTGACCCAGGAGCCATATCCTCTCTTTTCATCTCCTTTGGTGTAGCACTTGCTGCAGCTTGTGAAAGGGCAGCGGAGTGACGCATGTATTATTTATATCTCCCAGGGTCCTCTATTGTAAGAAGTCTGTAACAGGGCTAAAGTAGAGTTTATCAAAACATTCAGCAAAATATATTTTTCCACAAATTTCTTTAATGAAATTTAGTTTCTCTCAAGGGGATGTGAGAAAACCAGAAAAAAAAAATTCTAATTTTACATGTCTAAATTTAAATGCTTAGTTTTATTTTTCTAGCAGCAGCCTCAAAAGGCCACTTGATGCATTTCAGTAATGAAAAAATTTATCCGAAGTTTGGACCTTTTTCAAAATCTCAAACAAAATAAAGGCAGAAAAATCACTGCCTTTAGAACAAGATCATGCTCTAAGATAGCAAAATCCGCCCTGATGATTTAGTAGGATAAATCGTCATAGAATTAGAGTATCATAGAATAGCCCAGGTTGGAAGGGATCTTGAAAGATCATCTGATCTTTGTTAGGCTTTTTCCTTCCCCAGGTTTGCTCAAAGCTACTGTCCACCACCACAGCTAAATGTACCATGACTGGTGGTTGAGTATTTCAAAGGATGTCCTTTCCACTTTTAATCTTTAAAAATCCAGTGATATTTTTTCTGAAAGTCTTGGAGCTTTCACCCCAGAGTCTTAATTCCTAACTCAGGTGATTCAATTTCTGTTCTGCATTTCACCTACTGTTTCAATTGATTACAATTCAGTCTGTGTGCCTATCTTAAATAATCTGCAGAGTGCATTTAAGCAGCCTCTATGCTGTAAAAAAGGTGACTGCATATCAGGGATGGGAACAGTGATTTAATAGTTTTTAAGTAACATGCTTGGAGATCCCTGGCATGGAAGCTGATAGGTAAACACAGTTCTGTGTAATTATTGCTTAGTAGCAGAGCCTTATCAAGTTTAACTAAGTTTAGACTTATGTAATCTCAAGATTTGTTTATCTCTGTTTCCTGAATCACTTTTTCTCTCTTTGGCATCCTGAGTAGTTTTACTTGCAAAAAGTCTGGCTGAGAACCTTAAATGATACATTATTTAATTTGTAAAAATAGTGTATTTACATTTATTTGGAATCTGGTTTCTTTTTTTTGCTGTCTAAGAGGAGAAGCTAAAAAGGTAACTCCTTTATATTCCTTCTTTTCCTTTCCCAATCACCTCCCAGGAGTCACTGCACAAAGTGTGCCTGGGGGAGACACAGGCTTGTTTTCACACCAGCATAGGAAGATTTTTCTCTGTGATAATTTCTATCTTGGCATGGACAGACTATATCTGAATTTACACTTCTGTAAAAGAGATAGGGCAAGAGCTACCTTATGGGGATTTTTATATTTGTTATCATGTATTGTTTCCACAACACCGTGGCTGTTTAACCTGCTTTTCTTACAATTAGAAAATACAACCAGTGAGTTGAAACATGGAAATTTGTTGATGTGACTTACAGAAAAGGTATCTTGTTTTCAATGAGATTAGGCAGTCTGCGAATGCAAAGCTTCCTTCTCAGCACTTGCGAAGAACCGGGTGTGGATTTCTGGGGGCTGGTCCCAGCCGCTGCCTCCGGCGCGGTGGGAGCAGGAGCGCTGCCGCCGTGGCTGTGGGGCGCCCACGGCTCCGCTCGCAGCTCTGTGGGGCGGCGTTTGCAGTGCGGCATGGCGTGCCAGGCCCTGGGCTTGCGACATTCGCTTAGAAAACACGGAGTAACTAACACTTCTTGCCGGAAAATGGCTTGTGAGGCCTCCGGGATTCTGCACCGCAGGGAAGCGCAGGAAAGCTGGTGTTGTGGTGGGGTCACCTCCCGAAGAAGCCGGCTGAGGGCCTGTAGCAGGAGATGAGGGAGGCACTGCAATCAGGCCGGCTTTATGTGCGGTCAGCACGCAGAGGACAAACCAGCGGCCGATGCATTAGCCGAGAACAAGTTCATTTAGATTTAAAAGAAAATGTTAATGAGCGCTTTGAAACCCTGAAAGTCTATGAGGGACCGCCTGCCTGGAATGAGCATTTACCATATGGTGCCTTTGGAAGCTAATACTGATTCTCATTATTTTAAACGATTACAAACATTGCAGGTGTTTTGTAATAATCTTTATTGTCTAATTAGAACACTCTCAAAACTGGCTTGTTCTGCGTGCTAACGAATATTGATTTGAACAGCTGAGTTTGTCTTGTATGAGTGATGTGATTGTGCTAGGTGCCATTTTGTAGTCTCTTTTGCTGAGTAAAAAATCCAGGAAGAGGAGACTGGGACTGAGTGAGTAGATGTCCTGATTCACCTAGAGGTGTGATTAGCCTTGCTGGGAGAACCTACAGCTTGCACCAGAATTTTCCATTGCATGATGTACATTGAAGATTTTTCTGGTGGTGGTGTTTTGGGCCATTGAAAAAAAAAAGAAATAAAAAAAAAATAGTGAAACTCATCGTGGAAAAGTTAAGCAGAAATACCTGTATAAGAGTGGGACACTCGAGTTTGCACATTTCTGTTGTTGCTGTCACAGTTATTATTTCCGTCATGGCTGATGCACAGTCATTCCTTGGAAAGTGTTGGATAAACTTCATGATCAGATAGCCCTGGTGAGGGCCAATAACAGGGGCGGTGGAAGTGCCTTTCTTCACTTCCCTTCCCTTTTGTAATTGTTACTGATACCAAAATCATCCACATAAAAACTTTCTAATGCAGTTTTGAGTATTAGAAAGCAGGTATTCTTTATTACAGTATGTTGGTCACTTAGAGGATTCTTCCTCTAATCGAGTCACCCAAGCCTTGGGTAAACAGAGTGTTTATCATGCACACTGATTACATATTCGTTAGCTATCCCCCCATACTTGGTGTATATGTATCACTTTATTTTACATAGTTGCACCCCTTATTGGAAGTCCTTATATGGTTCTTTGGGGCCTGCCTTCCATGTTGAGTGTCCTTTTTAGGCGGCTGTTCCTCAACCCCTGCTTTTGAGTGAGCACAATATTGTTGTTTTGCATAACTTCTGCTCTGTGGGCCTTGCAGACCTGAGCTGGCATCCTGCTTGTGTTTTGCATCACTTCTGTTTGCCCATGTTATATCCTTTACTTCTCCAAGGTTGTGCTGTTCTGTTCTACTGTCCTTATCAATACTGCTTCTGACAACATGGATTCAAAGGATCAACACAGACTAGAAGAAAGACTTAAAAGACTAGTTGAGAAACTGGAGGGGTTTTTTTTGTGTTTGTATGTATGAAATTTAAGTGGGCAAATGTGAGACACATGTTGGAGTAACCTGAAGACACTCCTTTATCTATTTTCATTAAGTAAATTTGCTGCGTGTTAATGTGACAGTTTCCTTCCACAAATAAGATCATGCTTGTATTTAAAAAAGGGAAAATGAATGTCAGCGCTTTGACTTCTTGGCCTCTCTAATTTATAAGGAGTTAGAAATGCAGCTTTCTTACATCTTAAAAAGAGTTCTGATAAAGGTGGATGTAGATGACCATTAGTGTTTGTGGGCTTCTGCAACTTCAGCATGAAAATTCCAACCTTAAATGTCAAGCATAAGTAGATATGGCATCTAAAGATAAGAGGGTAGGGACATCATTTGGTTATGACCTTTCTTTTTTTATGGGTTTATGTATTTCAGCGATTATTAGAGTATGAAAAAGCAGTGTAGACTGTTAAGTTGTTGCTTTTTGAGGTCTTGGAGTGTAATAGACACATATTCTCCCCCACACCTTCTTTGAGAGGATCATTTCAACAGCTTGATAGAATATACACAAAACAATGATTGATGTTCATATTTTCAGAGCTGCTAAGTGTTCCTCATATGCCTGCTTTGATACATGATTTTTGATGGATCTTTCATGGTTTCCTCTGAGTCAGAAAAGATAACAGGACAAAAAATGAGGCACTGTTCCATAAATTAGCAGGTTACCTAGGGCTTGGGATGTTGTCCAGACTTGTCTATACTGCTTTTCTTTTTTAATTTTAATAACTATTTTTGAGTCCCTAGCAAACATCATTACTGCTGGAGTTTGTATTTCATCAGGAAAAACTGGGACTATGGAAGGAAATTTTTTTCTCTGATAAAAATTGATCAGCAGTTCATTTACTTTACCAGTTTACTTTTCAAGGAAGGAAAACTCTGTGTACCAGGACAACCTTTGGGGAATTGCCTATGTACTGGGACATCTAATATCTCTTGCTGATAGACAGAAGGATGCACTGAGACCCAAGTCAGCCGGAGCTGACTTGCCAACAGTAGTAAAAAAGTTGGGGTCCTGGCACCAATTGCTGATGTTTCATGTGTTTTATACAGTACAACAATAACTTGAAGTAGTTACAGAGAAAGAGGGACGGAAATCTCAAGGATGTGTGTTTAAATTCAGTAGTGGCACCTGATAAGGGAGAAAAAGAAAATCATGTTTTCCTTCTTGATTAGGGTGAATGCTTATTTTTAGTTAATTTTAAAAATGGTTTTCATTAATGGAATGGGGTTAGGCAATTGGTTGGAGGGAGTTTGAAGGACCTGAAGAATGAGGAAGATTTTGTCTCAGTCCTAGAGGGCAGAACAACATGCCTTAAGCTCCAAGAAGTTTGAAATGCAGTTTGGTAAACTTACTTCTCTGAGCAAGCAGCCTTATTCCCCAGGTGCGTGATGTTGGCACATCTACTAGAGCAGAGGCTGCAGGACGTTGCTATTGGTGCCGTTCATCTCCACGTCATTGTTTCAATCCAGGTGAGGTGAATAGAAAATAGAGGATGGTTCTCACTGATGAACGCTTGATGACGTCTTTTAAGTCAGTGATCAGTTTGCAGTGTTTCAGTTCTAATTTTTGGGCTGCAGATTCATTAAAGTTTTTTCAGACTGCTGGGGCCAAGATGACCCTGAGAAAATATGGAACTGTTCACATTTTTCTGAAATTAAATCACGTTTGCTCCTAATATTTTAAAGACTTCTGGGAGAATGGAATGAGTATGAAACTGTATTTGTAGCTACTCTACCACTTAATTTACTGCCTTGGCTAAATCAGTCCATATTATTTAAGTTTATAGTTACACTGAGCTTGTTAGCAAAATAATTATTTCATTCATATAATGTAAATTCCTTAATACTGTGTATAGAGCTGTAAAAAACTTAATAGCTGTATCTCCTCTAGAAATTTTTTGTTCTGTGTGTGTTCTGTCTCTTATTTCCACAAGGATGACAAATTCTGTTTTTCTGAGACATGAACAAACAACCAAACGAGAACTTAGTTTGAAATTTGCTTCAGACTTGTCCCAAGGTTGGGAAAGTACAAATGCTTTTCTTCTATTATCCTGAGTCTTTGTATACATGGATCCTAGCCAAAAAGGCTTTTCACGTGGTTGATACAGCAAGTTCAGGGAATTCCCCCTCTATTTTATTCAGGACTGTTCTCAGGAAATTCCCAGCCTGATTTTTGCACAGTGTGGAGGATTTCAGCTGTATGAATGGAAAAAATGATCTCTTTCTCTCCTATTTTGTTGCTTCAAAAGTGTCAGTCTTGTGTCAAAACAGGGAATTCAAAACTGACACTTGATTATTTCCCACATTGTTTTAGTGACTGTCATGATTCTCCTGTTAATTTGAAGCACTGTAGTTGAGAGCTCCAAATATGACTCTATCATAAAGTCCTAAAGTTTGGCAGCAGCATACTACTGAAAATGTGTGTGAAATTATGTAGGTGAAAAATGTTGGACAGTGTTTTACACCCTGGGCTGACACTGATAGAGCCAGAGACTGCTGTTCTTTTTGCTTGGGTGTAAGGGTGACGCTAATTTTTCCTTGGCTTGGGAGGTGGAGGAAGGGATAGTGAAAATCAAAGTAGGGTGTATTTAAAAGTTGAAATGTGAAAAGGCCAGATTTTGGTGTTGTGCTTTTTTTTTGGTTTGGTTTGGGTTT
Organism: Chamaea fasciata; assembly: GCF_029207755.1. NCBI lineage: Eukaryota > Metazoa > Chordata > Aves > Passeriformes > Sylviidae > Chamaea > Chamaea fasciata. Next base: position 41,528,445 of record NW_027094092.1, read on the forward strand.
TTTGGTGGTTTCTATTGAAAAAATCTGATAGAATGTGTATATTTTTAGGTTTTACTCTTGTTTGAAACCCTGAAAGTTTGAAAGGTAAGTGCCCAGATAGTCAAGAGCCCTTTTTAAGCTGCTGTGTGGGGTTAGATGCAGAACCATGCAAGGCACTTTGAGCTGGTGGCTTCAAAGAGGCAAAAGCATTTCTGGATCTGTGGTCTGATAGGAGTCACTTTGAGGTGGACCTGACAGCAACTCTTGTGAAGGGAGATCCTCATACCATAAACCTGGAGTACAACCTGAAGCACAACATTTTTGTGTTCCTATGTAACAAACAAGGAGGATGGAAAAAACAGCTTTTGCTGTGGATGAGGAATTTTTGTAAAAACTGTGTAAGAAATGTGAGAAGTATGGGAAAAATGGTTGCCCATGAGCCACCACTTTCATTGCTGCAAGATAAAAGCTAACTGTGAAAGGGACCAGCACTGTAAAATGGAGCTTTTCTTATGGTAGCACTATTGGAATATCGTGTAAGAATACTTAGGAGTATTCTCTTGCCCAAGACAAAATGTAAATGTGGAACAGCACCCAGTGGAAAGATGTGGACACATACTGATCCTGTATTTGTGGGTGTGTAGTATAAATATGTCTCTCTATATTTTTTAATATATACACACATATATATATATATATATGTTTCAATGTCTATCTACCCATCTAGCTAGCTCTGTCCATTTGGCTTTGGCTTCTGGGACACAATCCTCTTCATCTCCTTGTCAGACTCCTCCCTTTTTTCCCTTCTCTTCCTTTTTTTATTTAACTAAAGTCTAGAACAAAATGTCTGTAAAAATAAGCTCCCGGTTGGAAAAAGCTATTAATTAATGCCTCTCGTATCTCTCCCCTAAATCCCAAATTAGGGGAGCCTTGTCTGTCTTGGCTCAGATTAGGTTTCAGTTCTGGACCTTTGATAAACCCCTATCATGATGTTTGTTGTGGTGTGAGACCTTGCTATAGAGAAATATGTTTAATTTTTTTTCAAAGAAGAGAGGGATCAATGGGTATGTTTTGGGTGAGAGGCAGCAAATGGACTTTGATGGAGTGGGGCTGCTGCAGGCAATGCTTGCCAGAGGTGAGAGGGCCATGTGAGGGCTCCCAGCATAGGCACAGAGGCCTGCCTGCCCTGATAGCATGGCCGGAGGCAAGCTTGGCTCCACACATCTGTGGCTGCATTTCAGTCTGCTTTGGAGCCACAGAATTTTACAGAACACTCATCTCAAAGGGGGAAATTAGTGTCATGGGGGCTGTTTTCTTTATGGGAAAAGACTCAGTTGGATGGAGCAGCCAATAAAGATTTTAATATATTTTCTCAGTACATAACCCACGTATTTCAGCTCCCTGGACGGGGTCTTTATTTCTAAGGTGAATGACTGAAGAACAGTTTCAGGGGGTTGCGAATGTGCAAGTTTTTCTGGAAGGTGAGATATTTGATTTTTAAAATCTAATGTTAACTTTTTAGGGTGTGACTGTGGCTGGGCAAATAGAAAGGCATTAGTTTCACAGACAGGAAAGTTTTCCCCTGCCTGAGCTGTTGAGCCTATTGATACAGCACTCAGTTGTAATGCTGTCAAGGGACATTTACCATTGTAACTTGTCTACCATTACTTTGACCTTGATATTCAACCCTTTTTTAAATGTTGTTAGTATTACTATTTTTATGTGAATTAGGCACTGGTAACTGCTCTATGATAAACATAACTGGAGATTGAAGCTTTTCTGTTTAGACCTCATCAAAAGTGTAGCCTCCATCCCTTGCCAACCACTGCTGTTCCCCACTGTGAGGAACCGGAGGCTCCACTGCTATTGCTAAGAGTGCAGGCTGATTCTGCATCTGAATTCTGCAGATATTTCTTTAGAATATTCCCTGCTTATTATTGGAGAAAATGAAGTGTCAGCCTGTGAGCCTACTTGTAGTTTTCCCCTGCCTTCCCTATGTCCTCACCATATTTGCTCCAAGTGATTTCTAAAATTTCTGGACCTGATAGTCTGTAGTGAAGTCATTACAACTGCTATACCCTAGTACACTCAGCTGAGGAGTCTGGGGAAATGGACTGCTTATTACTTAGCGTGGTTTCTGTGCCTGTAGTTAAAGCTGTAGAAGGTGTCTTAGCTAAGGATTGAGAGTCAACAATACAAGTATGTTTGATTAAGAATGCCAAGAGATCTAACTCATATTGGGTTGTCCCACGCTCTTGAAAAAATGGTGTAATAGCTCAGTCATGTGCTACCTAGACTGAATCCTGCAGCAGGGCAGGGCTGAAGATCCCGGGTGGTGAGGCTGTGCTCTCTGGAGCAGGAACACACCAGTGTACGGGACTACTGGGGAGCTGTGAAAAGGGATTGTCTTCCTTTTTAGCTGATTTGTAGTGTGGGAGAGCAACCATAGCTGGAACTTGTAGGAGGTTAGGTTGAGGGCTTAAAAGTCTCTTAGCTAAGATTACACAGGATTCAAGGGGTTGTCCCAGATTTAAGTCGAGTTTTGGAGCTTTTAGGATCCTGTTATAGGGTTGGACACTGGTACGGGGGTTCTCATTTGTTTTTTAGACTTCCTCAGGCTGGACACTGCAGGTGTATGTTGGAAGTTCAAGTACACTTATAAGCCCTAATAGCCCTGATGAGCCTCAGCTGGGGCCCACACCTGTGGACCCAGGAATTCTATTTAAGCTCAGCATTGGAGCTTCAATCTTTTTTCTGAGCTCTGATGGAGAAGGGTTAATGATTTTTGATTAGCTGCAGCAATGCCAGTGCCTAGCCACAGAATAGTGTGAACTAGACTTCAGATTGTGGTCTTTGACTACCTGGCTTGATTTTTGGCCCAGCTTCATGGCCCATCATGGTTATGCCTGGTAATTGCAAGACCTCATCTTAGCTCTAACATATGGATTGATTTCCCAGTTTGGCTTTGGAACTGCCTTGTCATTACGATACACCTTTAAGATCTGGACTCTTCATCGGATGTGGCTGCCCTCTCCAGGTTTGTCTTCCTTTGTGTACTGTGGGACAGACCCTTGCCAGTAAGGCTCTGGTCTTTCTGGTCACATTATTCCACTCAGTTCCCACCCCTGAGGAAAAGTGGTTCTGCAGTGTCCCCTGACACTGAGTGAGAATTAACAGGAGTCCTTGGTTTACTGTTAAAATCACTGTCTTCAGGGTTTCTTGGAATAAGATGGGAGTTATGATTCTTAGAAGGTAGGATTTAGAGTTGAGACCTATAAGGCTTTCCTGAGCTGAGGGAATGTGGTGAATCTGCAGGGTTTTAAAGCTGTGAATACCATTACAGACTGGTGAAATGCCCAGGCTAGACTGAAGAAGTGCTGTGGAGGACCTATCTGCTCCCTTCCCAAAAGGGCTGTACAGGATGTTTGGAGACTTTGATCTGAAGGGTTTCAGGGTAGAATCAGTTGCCTGCACTTATTGTCTGGGTATTCTTATGTTTAGGACCCCAGAAAGAATGTTGAGGAAAAGATTAGGAGTGTAGAAGTCCAGCCAGGCTACCTGCCATGCTATTTGTTTAGAGATTTGAATTCCAGACTGGATTTAAGCTTGAGGCCAGGAAGTGTTGTTAGACTACCTAGGTTGATTGTGTTCACATTTTCTATCATGTGTAACTAAGGTGAGGTATCTTGACTCCTGAACTCTTTTCCTGCTGCTGTAGGTATCTACTAACTAATGAAACTAGGGAATTGAAGTATAGCTTTTATTTGGCTACCAGTTTGCTAATTTGACCAGAAGTTGCTTATCTCAAACTTTCATGGATTGATTTTCTCTAGACAGCAAACTAGAGGGATGGTAGATCTGTCACTGTTGTTTTTATACTGCGCATTTGTCTAGTGTGATGGAGATTATTGTGGACAGCTGTAAGTTGCTGTCCACAATATATATATATATATATATAAAAGAAAAGAATAAAATACTAGTAAGGAACCAGTAATTTTGCTGGTGTATTGCTATGGAGACTTGGTGTCTAAGAATCTGACTATAATAAACTGACTTATTTTATGGTACTGGATGGGGGCTAGACTTGAATTGGTAACTGTATGATAAAAAGTGTAAGAATAACATATCTGGCTACTGAGTTGGATAGTCCAAAGATTGAATTTCTTATCTACTTGAGGATCCATCTTGTTTTTGACCCTACCTGGAGCAGAAGAGATCTGACTGAGCTGGACAGGTGTAGAAGGACAAGTAAGCTGAATTTGGCTCTTCCACAGCACTTACAACATTTTTCTTCCTGTCATCATTATGTTTGGTCCTCCTGCTGTTAGCAGTACTTGAACATCTATCTGTACCTACGCAATCTCCCAGGGAAACTATTGAGATGATCTTATTTACTCTTATGGAGACTGAAAGCACATCAAATGTATCACTGGCCTTTGCTCATTTAATGGGAGGCAGCAGCCACTCTATGTTCATTTCTTATTGATGAGAGGACTTGCTTGTGGAACAGAAATATGTAATCACAGATTTGTCCCCACATCTCCTGTCTACAAAGACAAGTGTAGATAGAACTTTTGTAGTGAATGACATTAATATGGTATGCATCTCCTAATTCTTGTTGATTTTCATTTTTTATGTCGTACTATTTTCTCTTTGTTTACTAGCACAGTAACTCTATAACCTGTGTGACTCTCTGCTATTAGATATAATTATGGATAAATGTTTAGTGTGTTAAAAAACTGTATAAATTGCCATTGTATAACTATAGATAGTTTGTATACATAAGTTCTCAGAATATAGTTTAGTTGCTATATTAATACTTGGTGTTTGTTTATCTCTACCTATATTTCTTTAATAAATCTTTCCCTTCAGTCTGTTCTGTGGTCTTTTTAGAACTGAGATGGGTCACAATCATGGACAAGCCAGGAGCAAGATTTGTCCCAGTAAAAAACCTTCATTGTTTCCTGAGTGGGATTTGTTGTAATTGAGGATTCAAGGTGCAGTAGTCATGGGTAATGTTTGAATGGAAAGCAGACAAGGAGTTACTTTTTTATGTTTTTCAGAAGTGTTGCTTCTCTGAGTGGCCAATGTGAGCAGACTAAGTATTGCCTGAATGCAAAATTCAGCACTGAAATTCCCTTTTCAGAGAGGGACAAAATGATTTGGTTACTTTTTAATGTGCAGAATAAGATAACAAAAACAGTTAATGGAGAAGGAGCCTACATTGTGTTTCCTCTTGGAAGATCGCTCAAGATAGATACTATTCATTTGACAATCCAGTTTTGAAAGAATTGCAGTGCAAGAGAATGTGGGAAAGAATGTGCAGGAATCTGAAAATGAGATAGTCCTCAATTCCTGCAGAACTGGCTGAATAGGAGTGATAAGAGAAAGGAAGGGACTGCCTACCTATATTGAATTGGCTGTGTAAAAAACTAAAGAAAGCAAGCTGGCTGTCCTTGATAGAATCAAGATTGACAGCTTGCAGAGACAGAATGATGTTTGTTGCTTAATGTTTGTAGCTTAACAAAATTCAATATATTTCTGAAATTTGACTGCATGTAAAGTTTGGTTTTACTTTTTGGAGGATTGTTTTGTTATTTCTGAATGAAGTGGAATTAATCAGTGAAAATCTTTAAAGTGGTCACAGCTAGATAAGATTTGCAGGGGTGACTGTAGAGCTGGATGGACATCTCTGAGCATCTGTCCTCTTCCAGCCACTCGCAATTCAGCCATGGCTGAAGTTCAGAGGGTTTGGGATTTTTAACTTAATTTTTAGGTGTGGTGTTCTTGGGCCAGTAAACTGGGCATGGAAATCTCTTGAGAATTACATCTGAAAGTTTTGTCCGCAGATTCTCTTGAAAGTGCCTTGTAAAACCTGATTAAAAAGGAAAGAATAGTGCCCAGATTCCTACATTTCCATCACCATACTGAATTAAAATTTAATTTCCTAGTCATTAGGTCTTGGTACAATTCTCAGGCTCTGAATGTGGCATGAGGTTGCAAAGAATGATCGCAGAGTGAGTCTCTGGTGTAAGCAAGTAGGATAAGTTGTCAGGAAAAGAGACTTAGTGAAGTAGCTAGGGGATAGATTTAGAAGTAGAAAGGAGAACATGGATGGACAGGAAAAGAATTGAAGTGATTAGGTGAGGGAATAAAAAAGACACAGGAACAAGAGCATGGAGAAATGTACAGTATTATTTTGCAATAAAGAAAAGTCAGAATTAAGTAGGGCCAGAAGTAAAACTCAAGCAGGAGTAGTTGTGCATTTACTAAATGGAAAGCTGAATGATGTTATAATTGTGTATAGTTCTAGTTTGTTCCACTTTAATTAGAAGAATGTCTCAGGATAAGGCTTGTCAGAATTATTCTGAATTAGTAGATACTCTTGGCTCTGGATTATGGTATCTCTCCTATATGAACAGGAGAGAAAGACTCTTTGTTCTTCTGCTCCTTTAAGGGAAAGCAATTTGATGAGTTCAACAAGGACTGTGCATGTCACTGGCCTTTCTGGAGGTGGGAGTCCAAAGTATGGGAAGATTAAAGACAGCTGTCAAAAGTAACTACCAACCTGCATTGTCATTGTGATGGTGACTAGTGGAGGTGTTTTTGTTCAGTTTGTTTTTCTTTTTTGAGCAGTGACCAAGCAATCACGTGTCAGCTCTCGCTTGCTGAATTACATGGATAATTTAATAAATACCTCTAAGCTTCAGAACTAGTGTGGCTCAAATCAGAAGTATACACTTAAGCCATTTTGATAACAGTAAAAAATTAAATATTGCCCTTAGCTACTTACCTGTTGTCCCAACCAGCTGTGGTAGAGTTTGGAGTTGAGCAGAGAAATCCCAGCTCCTTTTGCTTTCCTTTGGCTTCAATATGCATTTTGATCTGCTTGCATTATTGCAGTAGAGATCTTGGGAGGAACAGATGTTGGAGGACGTTGGTGGACTTTGTATGTCTACAACCCTTCCTTAATTGTCCTTAGACATGGAAAGTTTGTACAGTTCTTTTTGATAAATATGCAGAAAACCCTTTTCCCCTCCCTTGTCTTTGCCCTTTTGGGATCAAAAAGAAAAATTAGTTGAGTGGGAGAAAATACAGTCATATTCTGGTTAAAAATAATAGCACTATAAGTTAACAAATACTTATTTTCTGGTAACTTTGAATATTTAGTTGCCTTAACAACACACTGAGACATGGCATATTTAACTTCACATGCTTTTAAAGAACTTTGATCTATGACCAGAAATTTCCTGAGGATTACTAAAAAATAAAACTGAAAATACACAGTTATTAAGTTCCTAGCAGCCACAGTTTATGTAAAACCTAGGAAATGAAGGGTATTTGTTCTGTGCCCAGATGGAGATGAGACTGTGCCAGAGGAAAACCACCTCTTTTGTGAAAAACCCCATCTCTTTGTCTTGGCTAACTGGGGAAAAATGTAAGTGACTGCCTAAATCGGAGTGACTTTTGGATTTCATCCCGCTGTGAAATTCTGCTGATTTGAGAGAAGGACCTCCAGCCCTCCTGCCAGCTGGACTAGACTGAAAGCTCCATATGCTGGGTGTTGTGTTGGAAGGGCAGTTATCACTGTGGAGAGGTAGAACATAGTAAAGAACAGAAGTCTAGACATTGTGTCTTATACCTTGAATACAGAATTTGTGCTCTTGCACTAGTAAAACTGCCTTGCTAATAATCTTATGTGATTTGTTTTAACCTGGTCTGCCTTGATTTCATCAGCTGAAAATTTAGCTGATGTTGTTTTAGATCTTTGGAGATGCTGACCTTACTAACACTATCTGAAAAGAACCAACAAAATGCAAGTTGGCTGAAGTGGCTGTTTTTGAAAGAATGGGACTGTCTGTCTCACGTGACCAGTGGTTGAACTTAGAATTATTCATTTTAGGTCAGCACTGCTGGCCTTCCCACTGTTGACCATTGTAGCAGAAAGAGCTGCTGTGAAGAAGCATATCCCACAATCTGAACTTGCCTTCTTGCCTCCTCACTGTCAAAAGATGCTTTTGTCAGCTGCCAAAGCGTAGTTGGTTCCCTCACATTTTCTTTGATGGATTTGCTTAGTTCAGAAGTTTCTGACACGTGGAAAATATTTGGACAGCATGAAAGAGTGGATTTTATATCAAAATAAACAGCACAGAACTTTGTGACATCTGTATGTGTGATCTCCTTTTTTTCAAATTTAGAAGAAATTTGTTTTTTCTCAAAACTTCTGTGACATGTTAAATCACCCTTTTAGTGCAGTGATATTTAGAATTTTCTATCCTCAGAAGCAGTGTGTTTATTTTCAAGTTTTCTGGAGGTCTTAAATTTTGTTCTGAAGTTCATAGGTAAGTAGTACTAATCTGAATTTTTATTTAATTTCCTTTAGAAAGAAATACATTTAAATTTGTATAGATTAAACCATAATGCAATGAAGTATTGTGAAGAATGAGGCAAGATTTGCTTAAGACCATTTTGTTTATTGTTAAAGTAAATGTAATCCAGTGCCCGTTACCATTATTACCTTGATTTGGCTTTGGGCTGGGCTCTTACTACACACAGAAGAAAGTCTTTAGTTATTGTACTTCCTCATGTATCCGGATAATCTAACAGGCAGGATTAGCAAAAAAATATCAAACAGCACAGGATGTTAGGAGTAAATTTTGTACATTTTGTGGTGTTATTCTCAGTGTTACAGATTTCTTTTTCTTGTTGGTTCACTGGTCTGGCACTTTCTATTATGCAACATTTTGTATAAATATTTTACAAGCTTAGACTGTTTGAATTTTGGTTTGTCTTGGCCTGAAGACCATCTTAGTGTATGCAGACAGCCCATGTTTAAAGTTAAGAATACTTGGCCATACAGTTTGTCATCTATGTAGATTTCCAAATGCTGTGTGAATGCTGGTGTCTTCTTTTTTTGTTTGTTTTGTTAATTTTTTAAATAAGTGAAAACATTAGGGATAGGGTTAAACACTTTTAATTGCAACAATTGTTACCAATCGTGTTTTAAATTTGGGCATTCCTCTCATAATCAGACAGTGCTTTTAGAAGATAAATTGTCTGCCTATTTTTTCTCCTTCACAAATGAATGCTGTCTCCCGTTGAATTGATAAGGTATGGGGTGTGTGGGCAAACCTGCTCTTATTTTACCTGTTTCAATGAGTCAAATGTATTCCTGATGCAAAGAAACTGTTAATGGTGAGAATGCTGATGTCAAGGAACCCTAAGGTTTTGCTGCCTCTGGCTCTTACCACTGCTCCCCTGGCTTGCTTTAAGCACCAGTAGGAGCTACAGCAGGAGGATCGGAAACTTTTTTTTTTTTTTTTTTAAATCTGGGCATTTTAGGTAAAATATTTTTTGGTATTGTAAGTGCAGCAGAATGTGTCATTTAGGGATGAGAGCTCAGTGCTGCACATAACCAGACTGAGAAAGATATTCCATAAGGAGGAGAAAGTGAGAAATAAACCTGACACCTACAGGAAGAATCTGGGGGTGGGGTGTATTGATATTGGTATGATATTTGGTTGGCAGTGTGGCTGTGCTTCTCTTGTCTTTGCCTTTTTGATGGAAACCACACACTTCATTTCTTTTGGAATTGGTTAGGATAAAAATCCCATTTTTACTGATGATGAACAAGTGATGTTGCTGCTTTGCATGCTTGTCAATGAAAAAAATGAACAGAAACCAAAAAGAAGCCAGTGTGGTACAGGCCGCTTGGTCTTGGTAATATGCTATTGAAGGTAATGCCGTGCAATTTCCTATTCCCTTGTTTCGCATTTTGTGGCTGCCACCTTTGCCACAAAGTCCATGACTAATACAAATTGGTCCTTCCTTTTCTGATGCATCATCTGCATTAATGCAGTTCCTGCCTCTGGTGAGATGCCAAGGCCTGACTTGCCAAGCCTTGGAGTGTGCTGATGTCTGGGACCAGCTTCTCCGTAACTATTATAAGTTCAGCCAGCCTGCTTGGACACCACAAGAAAGACGGTCAAATCCTAGGTTTGGGTAAATAGCTTAATAGCTTTCTATTCCATCTGTAATTCATTTTAGGGTTACATGCTTTTTATTTTAAAATCCTCCAGCTATTTCTTTCTTTAACTAGCAAAACAGATGCAGAGCTTTCATGTAATCTGGTCATTGTGTGATCAAAAGCCAAGCAAGATCTCTGTTTTATCTAGAACTGTTTTTCTGCGTGATGAAATCTCCCCTTGTGGTATCAAAATCTCTTCTGATATCAGCTCTCTTTTAAATTTATTTTACTGCCTTTTTGGTGTGCAGACCAGTAATTGTATCTTCAGGTCCAGTGATATTTTAAAGATTTAGAATTTAAGGAAGTACAGGGTTTGGGTCACATGTATGTTGCCTATATACCCCTCATTATTTGAGAAGGACAGAAGAACTGATGGATCAATAATTTGGAATAGTTCTGGAAGAAAAAAAAATATTTTTTTTCTCTTTCCCTATGCTAAAATTACAAGAAACAGAAGAGCAAAAGAGAAGCCCAAAAAAGGGGGGGGGGGGAAGGGGAAAGGCAATATTCAGGCAAAGTATTCCATTCTGATACTCAAATGTAATACAGTGGCAGTGGATGTTACGAGTATGGGGATATGACCACCATCTCTGTCTCCCTCCATTTTGCTGTCCAACCATTGTACATTTGCCTTTCTTTAAATGAGTCATTCTTTATTGGAAATTGAGATTTTGTTCATCTTGAAGAAAATTATGATTAACCTACTTAATCCTGCCTGGGTCAAAGGAGAGGAGAAACTGTAAAGAGGGGATGTAGAGACTGTGTTTCATATAAAACACTTAAAAGAGGGAAGGGAAAGTGTTGTGGTTACAATACAAGAGATCTGGAAGCCAGATGCAAGACCCTTCAATCGAACGGACTTCTGTCCAGCTCTCACTTGAGGGAACTCAACAGCTCTGAAGCATTGGCCATAGATATATGTGACATTTATATTCCAGCCTGACCCTTGTTTAAGCACCTGTTTGGCTGTGAGGAATTAGAATGTGGTTTATAAGCTCTTAGAGAGTCCAATTTAAAATGAGGCCCAAAGCAGCTCTGTGGTCACAAAATTATCATGTAATGCTTTTTGGCTTGTAAGAAATGGATTATGTTTATGTGTGTGCACATAGGTGTTGAATGGGCTCTTGGATTTCTTGGGTCTTGTACACACTCTCTGCTGAGTTTTTGCACAGTGTTGGACTCCAGGCTGCCATCTGGGCGAGACCATGAGATTTGAGGGTGACCAGCAGCACTGACTTAGCAACATTGCGCAGAGGAAAGTTATGGCCATCCAGGGCAGAGTGTTGGACTGGGGAGAGAGAGTGTATCATCCGTCCATCAAGTGAATTAGGTGACTTGAGACTTTTGCATTGAATCTTCCCATAGTCATATGTTCTATCAAGTACCTGATTTAGAAGCTTGTTCATGACAGGTTAGTTGCTGGTTTGCAATTAAATTAGAGGCCACTTCTTTGGGTGCTTCTGAGTCCTCTCACTGGTATTCCCTTTTCCAAAGCATTAGTCTTAGCCTGTCCGAGCTCTGAGATCAGTCTAATGGCTGCTACGTAAAAAAAATGAGGAACTGCCTTTTTTTTTTTTTTTTTCAGTTACTTTGGTTTCCCTCCAAGTAACTTTTCTTCTCATCTCAAGCTTCCTTACAGGTGAGAAGAACTTCCTCCTAAGATTTCTCTTAAGCAATTGTCTTGCTGGTATGTAAGACCGGTTTTATTAAATAGTGCCTCTGGTTAGTGGAGACTGCAGGGATGCACTTTGGATATGCTGTAACTGCACATCGAAGGAAATGCTCACTGATTTTTTTGGTTTGCAGGGTGAGACTGGTGCTTTGTTCTGGCCTGGGATGGATTTGATGAGTGCTGGAGGACTGGGGGAGTGCAATTGTGTGCCAGTGTGCCAAACCAGTAAATCTTATTAATTGTTTTTTTTGTTTTGTTTTTTTTTTTTTTTTTTTTTTTTTTTTTTTTTTTTGTTTGTTTTTTTTTTTTTTTTTTGTTTTGTTCCTTCCTCCCTCATAGCCAGGCTTTCAGCTTCTTCTAGGAACATTTGTGTTGCATGAGCGGAATCAAGGTCATAGTAGAAAAAAGTAACCACAGGTCTGATTTCTCTTGGTTTTATGGTGTGACTCATTGACTTAATTTGACCACAGTGTATTGCTCAAGATGGTTCTCTATGCAAAAAGATTCCTCCCCTGCCTGTGCTGCTTCTACATGCTTCATACTGCTGAGGATGCAAACAAAAGACACATAGTAAGGCTGAACTTGCCATTCACACAGTTACACCTTTTCTGTATGTGGGCTTCCTGGTCCTATGTCAGGTCTTCAGCAGCAGAATTTACACTCTGTTCTGTAGGATGACTTCCCATTGCAATAGGTCTTTCTGTAGCAAAGGTACGCTTATTTTGAAAGTTGCTGCCTTTTTAATTTATTTTTTTTCCCCTCTGCTCGCAGGAAAACTAGTTGTGTGTGGCACAAAAGCCTACCAATTTATGTACCCTTGTTTTGTCGAAGAGCTGGACACAACATGTTTTTTTTGGCTTTTAAGGAGACTCATTTTAGAATGGAAGTGTGAAGGTTTGTTTGTGACTGTGGGCCTTGAAACATGTAAATCTTAGTTTATCTGTGCAAAAAATCAAAGTTAAAATATGACAGTTATGGTATTGAAAAAATCTGTATGTTTGACATGTAACTGAAATACATACATACAGCTTTAAAAATTCTCTGTAATATTAAGAAAATGATCTGCAGACTCTTATATTTTCATTTGAGCAACAAGCCGCATTTGTTCTAAGCCTCCATGAGGATTTTTTTGTGCATGTCAGGCATGATGTCATGCAATGATGTTTTAAATTGAGAACTTTAAGAAGACTTTGAATGGCTTTCAGGTATGCTCTCTGAAGAAATTTTACTTGTAGTCTTCTGACTCTTAGGATATTTGAAAAAATTTAACATTATAATATTGTGGTTGGTTGGTTTTTTTTTGGAGCTCTTCAAAGGCTAAATTTACAACTTTTCTGTGATTAAAGATTAGTATTATTCAGTGTTTGTATTTCAGCTTTTTTCCTTTAAAATATATATTCAAAGGCATAACGTTCTCAGTTTTGGCAGAGGTCCTTTATTTTAATAATTTCTAACATTTGCTCTCATATTTTTTCTCCTTACCTCTTGTGGGCATTTAAACTGTAAACCTGGAGGTGTTTTCTGGCTTTCAGGTCTGCATGTGACTACAGGGTGCTTGCTGACTCTGTGCTGGGCTGAGGCCAGGGTGAGCAGTCTTCTCCATGTGTTCTGCTTTCCACCAAGCAAAAACTCATAGGCATATAGTGCTCCAGTGAGGGACTAAGGCTGGTTGTGTGTACCTGTAAGTACATAGTGATTTCTTGATTAGTTCTCAAGGATCATGGGTTTTCGTCTATGCACTTGTGTTGAGAAAGATGTGTGATTGTATCTCTAAATACACATCTGTGAACTCATAGAATTGTTTAGATTGTAAAAGACCTTCAAGATCATTGAGTCCAGCTGTTAGCCTTTATCTATATACATACACAAAAAAAGCTAATGCTTTTCTCTTTGTTTTCCTTCTCAAATCAAGCATAACTTTTTAACAACACAGGATTGTCCATAAGGAGGTAAGCTTACAGCAACAGAAAATAGAATGGATCAGGAGAAGGAAAAGGATAGAGGAAAAAGTCAAATGCTTGGAGAAATATAGATATAATTTTTTTCTCTTTGACTTGAAAAGAAATGGGAGCCAAGTTCATACCAGTCCTTTTGTGGCTTGAAATTACATGGCTATAGCCCTTCCAACATATTTTGGCTTATTGCTTGATTTCAGTTCTTGGACCCCCTTTTCATAAAAATGATACTATTGCCTTATCTCTGGGTCAACATAGTTAGTCGCGTAAACAGTGTCAGTAGGTATAGTTCCTACATTAGAAGAATAGAGGGAAGACTGGAGCAAGAAACGTAGTGGAGAACAAGTTGCTGAAAGTGTAAGTTAATGGGAGAATGGAGATTAATCTGTTCTGAAGATAGATGTCCTCTTAATTCCGTACCCAGCCCTGGAGGCATCCTGGGTATACAGGCTCTATGAGGTTGTCCCCTCCCCTCTCTTTCCCCCAGGGATGGACTGATTAAGGTATTTTGAGATATTTTAGACATTTATATAAGTCAAGTAAAATCTATTCTATGATTTTTATTCATATTGAGTTAGCTCAGTGGCTTCTCATGAAGGCAAGTGATTTTTGTGCTGTGTATTTCCTCATTGGTCCCTCTTTATCTGTCTCAGCAAGAGGCAGTGTTGAAGGTCCCCACAGTAATTCAGTGCTTCCCTTTCTTCCCACTCCTCTCATGTTTTATTGGTAGCTACCTTACTGGAAGAGAAAGCAGACAGGTAGCTGCAAATGGTCGATGCAGGCAGCAGAAGTCAATAAGGCCGTCAGGGAATGAGATTGAGGAAGGCAGCTATAGATTTCTTTGCTTATTTCTTGTGAATTTTTCAGAACTCGTGTGATTCACTCTTGTCATATACTATTTTGAGCCAAGCAGAGATGAACACATTCTCACATGCTCCTAGTGAATGAGAAGAACTGTCTCCATTCTTGCCTTTTTCCTTGATTTTTAGCAGATCCTTTAGTGATACAGTATGAATGGGAGATGGCAGAGGTGGGAGAGATGATCTTTGCTCCTCCTACAGTGAGGTGCTCCTCTGAAAGACTGTAGAACATGGAAAGGCAAACAGGCATCCTAAGCATGCATAAACTGGGGAAGAAAGTTTATGTGCAACTGAAAGTTAAGTAGTCCTAGCAGAAATGCCTGGACAAGGAAGAATTCCTCTGACCACCAGTAAGAATTGTCTTAATACTTATACTGATTGAATATGAATGTATATTGGAAAGGAATTGATAAAAGTTTGATTCCTTTGAAAGCAAGCCCAAAGAGAAGCACTGGTTGGCAACTTATATCAGCCAATCTTGACCTAGCCCTGATGACTTGTATTAACTTTGTAGACATTTTCTGGCCTTAATTCTCAGCTGTCTAGTATTATTGCCTGTTTTAACTTTTTAAAGGTTACCTATTTTACCAAAAGTGTTTGATTTGGATCTGATTTGTTTCTATTGTGCAGAAGCTTTGTTGATCTGTCTGGTCTAATTTGCTGTGTGGGGGAGCAATTGTTTTTGTTAACGTGCTTGACAGAAAGTGAGGAGAATTTGAAGAGAAATCAAGGTTTCATTTTTGCGTTGTCAATGTTGATGTCTTGGAAATGAGAAGTCAGCCTTTTAATGTCATACTTACACAGGAGCAATTAAATAAGTTGGAGGTGGAGGAGGTCTATTCAGCCATCCTTAGGGCAGGAAGCCCAAAAGCTTTTTCTTGGAATACAGGGCCTGTAGGGGCAGGCAGTGCCGAAGAGCAATAGGGGTAGCACAGTTGTGTGGGAGAATTGGCTCATTGCTTTGCTCCTGCCCAATTGGATTACCTGCTTACTCATCCGTTCTCCTGAGCAGATGTCAGAGCAAGGAGGTGAGAGGAATTCATTAATACTGCAGGAGGTCAGTAAGCTTGCACAGTTGAAGCTGAAAGGAATAAGAGATCCTCTGTGTGAGTATGTACAGGCACGTGCCAGTCTCTGCCCTCCCCTGGGGCCAGTGGAATTTACTTTTAGAGGCAATTACAGCAAGCCTGCTCTGTCTGTGGATAGCACTGGCGTTACTCTCTGCTCAGGGATCATGTGGCTGACAGCTTGCATCGCCCCAAGAGCTTGACAAGAGCACGGGGAACCAGAGGCAATGTGTATCCTGTAGGCACCTCAAAGGTGCTTATTTTGGAGTTGCAAGACAAGCAGTTGCTTGTAGAGAGCACAAGTGTTAATCCTCCCAGTGGGAAGGGAGGAAGCTGTATTCCTGTAGGGACTGAAATCTGCTACAGCTAATGCAAAGAGACACTTGCTATAAGGAGGAAGAGTCTTCTTCTGCTGCTCTGTCTCTGAGCAGCAAGGATGTGAAAGCTCTGTACAGCTAGGCAAAATCTGATTTTTACAGAGAGCTGGTGTGGAGGTTTGGAATGGAGTGTTCACCTCTGTGGCTACCTGAACCAGTTCATTTTAACTTCTTACAAGATGAATTGGGTTATCACCTGTCTGAGACTAAATGGTTCGCTTTTTCCTTTTTGTGTGTCTCCTGGTGGCATGGTCTTTGGGAAGAAGACAGCATCATTATTTCAGTTCTTAAGACCTTTGTGTGGTTCTGCCGGCTTCTTATTTACAGTGGCAGCAGAATGAAAAAATTGTTTTGACTGTTTTCCAATGGATTTCAGCCCAGAAATTTACAAGTGAGCCATCTTTTTCTGGAGGAAGAGATGAATAAGTATATGTATTGCACTCCTACAGGAATTGGTTTCCCAGTGCCAGATCACCAGAGGATATGGAACTGTTAGATACCGTGGGCAAGGAAGGAGACCTTTAAGAAATTCTAAATACTTCAAAAAAGATGATTCAATAGAATTGCTGAAGGCTTGAAAGGATGTAATGAGATGTAATAATAGGAAACTGAGCATAGCAGTATACATTTCAATACTAAAAAGCCCTTTGCAAGCTGTGAGACTCTTTACATTACTGAGGAGTCAGGTGCTTAATCTATATGAAACAGTGATTAAACATATGAAATAACTGGCAAAGCCAGTGAGATTAGGCTGGAGGGGCTGGTAAAGAGAATATCGGCTAAGTGGTCAAAAAAGTCTTCTCCAATTATTTGCATGAATCTAGGAGTTGTGTGAAGTGCTCCACTGAATTACTCAGAGCATTTTGATTTTGCAGTGTTGATTCCAGTGCTCAGGTCTGATGGAAATACAGAGGAGTGCTGCTAAGACTGTCAGTCGACTCAGGGAATGTGTATGTGACGACGCAAGGGTCAGATAGAGCAACAAACAGGGAATGAAGCAGTTGTTGACTTGAATGCAATATATGCCAAACTCATGCAAAATTACCCCTCTGAAGAGCCAGCCCAACTGGGTTCAAAACAGATTTAGCTGAGGTGGAAGACTGCAGCAGTGCCACAGTCTGTTTGCAGTTCCAATTTGGTATCTCTTGTGTTCTAATGCATGCAGTAGTAGGATACTACTTTCATGGTAGCCAACTAGAGAAATTTGCTTTATGTTGAGAAATAAGGTGTCTAGACTCCTTGAGGCATCAGTAGTTCAACCAGCCAAAACATTCTTCAGGAGCTGTCAAAAGGGTAATTTAGCCCCTCTTCTTCTCCCCTTCTCCAGTAATAGTCCTTTACCCTGTGTCAAATCTAAATAGCAGGGTAAGTCACACTCCAACTCTTTTAAATTGCTACTAATAGGTATTTTAGGTGACAATGTTGTATTTTATTGAGGAAGGGCCACTTCCCAGTACTTGTTAATGTATATCCTTGGTTTTGGTTCCCTTGCTAAACCTGGGACAGCTGTACAGATGTGACCATCCTGTAGGTCCATGCTGGCCTTGTGTTTCCCAGAATGAGAGTAATGCCAGTGGAATGCCTAGGAAGTAAACTCAAGATGGGAGCCTTTCATCACTCTGCCTGGGGGACTGGATGGAGTAGCTGATGAGAAGTTTAAATGGTGAAGTGTATGCAGCTTGGTTAAGAATTGGCTGAGGTAATTTGGCCAGGTGATTCAAGGGCACTAATGCCAACTAACCTGTCACAGCTTATAGGCAAGACTCCTTGTCAGGAAGCCTACTGGGGATTTGGGAGATCAGATGTGCTGTTGTCTGTGTGCCCTGTAGGAACACAAGGGCGGAAAGGCACTGCTGCTTTCTGTGAGGGTAAAGTGTTTTACACATTTAAAAGCAAGGATAGTTTTGTGGCTGCCTTCTATACACAAGATGCTCAGCAGTTTTCCTGTCTCTGGGAAAGTTTTTACGGGCAGAGAGGACTTTTTTGAAGGAAAGAGATGCTATATTAAGTGAGAAAGAAGGGGATGAATGAGACCAGTAAAGAGAAAGGGGTAGTGGTGAGCAAGAAACCCAGCCCAAAGCACCTGCTCTACTGTGCAGTAGTGCTTGTGTTGCAGTATTGATGATTGAATTGCCCATATTTCTGAGTGCTGATCTTGGACTTCAAGTATCATTACCTTGTACTCAGTGTAACTTCCTTTCTTAGTGTTCAGTGCCTTCAAACCAGAAGCTTGCAGAATGGAGTGGCACTGCTGGGGCTGTGCTCAGCCCTGGTGCGGCTGAGTGAAGTGTGCAGTCCATCCTGCAGCAGGTGACGGGTTGGTGCTCCATGTGGCATCTGGATCTCACACACATGCTTTTCTTAGGTGTCTCATTGCCTGCACAACAGACTGCATTAGAGGACAAGTGCCTTGTCCAATATAAATATAAGTGACTCCTTTAATGGCTGCAAGCTGTGCCCAGGACCTGCCTCTTGCTTCTTGAAGGACTCTTCTGGGTCTCTGTGCATCTCCTGTACAAGGGTGCATGGTGACAGTTGCACCCAAAATAAGAGAGAGTATTCTTTTTGAAGGAGCCTTTGCGGGGAATCTGAGTTTAAGAACTAGGAAGGAAGAAAGCCCAGAAAAACTGGCATATTTTGAAGTTCTCAGGAAGGGATTGGAAGGAGGTTGCTATTATACAGAGTCAAGGAGGGTGAAAAATTCCTTCCACTGCTGTATCTGAATTCCTTTAAGCTTCAGAGTTCTTTCTTGTGTTGAAAAAAGGTGGATGTGATAATGCTATTTCATTTCGTGTTTATTGGTTCTCAATTTATCAGTGCATCATAGCTATTAGATGAACCCCCACTAACCAGTGGTGACCTGAGAATTCTCTGCAGCCCCCTGAGATGTTAAAAGAAGTAAGAAGTTATTTCTAGAACTGAACTAAGGGAGTGCAGTCTCAGGACTCCACCAGTTGAACAGACGTTACAAAGATCAGCCATTGAACCAAATGATAAAACAGTGAAGTCTGGTCCTTGGAGAGCTTGTGTGCCTGGGAGCTTAGCCCCAGGAGCAATTTAATCTTTTACTGCTACATCAAGGAAGGATATTAGAGACTGGCACAAGGGAAAAATCAGCTCTAGGGAAGAGATCAATTTGTTATTGAATAAATGAGAAGATTGCAGTACTCATTGCAGCATACCATGATTGTTCTTCAACATTTTTCATCATGAAGGATCCCGAAGTACTTTCAGAATTGTGTAGACAGGAGGATTTATTTAGCTTGCAGCTGATGTTTGTCATTTAACAGCACGCTAATTCAACTGATGTCGTTAAGTACAGCAACAAAGAAAAATTTCCCATCTGATTGTAACTTCAAAGGAGATACTTACTGGTGTTGGAAAGCAGCCAAGATATCTTAACTAACTTTTGTGCTCATGAGATCTTTAAAAAGTATGTTGGGAAAGCCTTCACTTTTTGTCCGTTTCCGGTACGTCCTGTCGAGGGATGCTGCAACCTTTAGTAATTACAATCAACATAGTTTAAGGTTAGAGAACTGATACCGTATTGCCCCGTTTCCTTACTGCAGCAGGGCATTTCCATGCAAAGGTATTAGATTATTACAGATTCAGAGGTAAATGATTCTAGAAGCTCTTTAATTTTTTTGAGTGTGTGTGTTTACTTAAAACACTGAGACACATCATTATTTGGATAGGTTCAAAGGATAGATGTCTTCTGTATTCTTGACTGTCTGCACTGCAGCCATCTAAGCTGGCCATGTTCTAAGACAGCTTTTTACCAAAAAACTTTCATCTTACTTTCAACCCCAAACTGGGGGATGAATCCTAAGGAGTTTGTAAATGCAGTTAGAAAAGTTCTTTGATTACTGCTTTGATTTGTTTCTGAAGGAAATTAATTTCTGAAACCATTTGTTGAGGGTAGGGAACATTACCAGTCATTTGCCATTTAGAGAAATAGGTTGGATAGTCTCTCTGCTGTTCAAACTTTTCCACAGATGAGAAGAATCTTTTGTTCCTTGAAAAGAGCTGTTTCAGCTATAGAGACATGCTGTACTTTATTTCCAGGATGATATTTATTCTGCAGAGGGAATAAATCTAAGTAAGATAAAAAGTGAGAATGGGATGATATATGGAAAAAAAACCAACGTAACAAGGTTGTGAAAGAAATAATATCTTAGCATTGAGATCAAGATGTGGTTGCAGGAAGAGTAATGATTTCAAAATCCTTTGCTTGGGTGTGATTAAAATGTTGACAATAATTAACATTGTTTTGGTACTCTTTTTGCCCCTTTTTCCTTTGTAATTTGAGTTAGAGAGAACTTGGTTTGTGCGAGTTTGTGCAACTTCTGAAGAACTTGGTTTGTGCAACTTGTGATAAAAGTTTCAGATATGTGAATAGTTAAGTCTCCCAACTCCACTTCTCGGCCCTTGTCTCATGAGTTTTTCTGTGAGAAGGTGGATGGATGTCCTATATGACTTTTGAAACACTGCAGGACTCACTGTTATCAAAGGTAACGTGAGCTCAAGGCAACCTGACATAAGCATGCTCTAGTGGCTGCACACAATGGTGGCATGTATTTTGTAAATATCTGTAGATACATGGTTTGTTTTTGAGTTGTGCCTCATTTTTGCATTAAAAAAGCATCCAAAAATGTTTTCACTCATTTTATACATAAAAAAGTCATGTTGGATGATTACTCAACCACAATTTTTTCCCTAGAGAGCTTTAAGTGTATGAAAAATAAAAAGTTATCTACACTAGCTATTATTTCATTTCTTCAGAGCATGTAGAGGAATTCTGCATCCATTGCTGAGTGAAATTACACAGATAAGAACTTGAAAAAAGATTTTTTTACTTTACCAGAATTTTTTTTCACTTTATTAAACTTTTCCAAGGGAAAAGAAAGGAATCCCATTACTATTACTTTGTAAAGCGAGCCTTGACAAAGCATTTGTAGAGCAAATATTTGTGAGGATGGAGTCCTCTGCTCCGAAACTAGAGCTGAGTAAGCTTTTCCATGGTTGTTTCTGCGCCTTTTGATCTAAATGCTTATTTGAGAGTCTCTCCTGTCCATGTGTTATCTGGCAAACTTACAGGATCCAGAACTATTCATGTCAAGTGAAGTGACCCTTCCTTATCCTCACTGCACTGGCAGGCGTAAGCATCACACAAAATGCTTTCTAGCCTACATCCTGAAGAAACGAAAAAGTGAAAAGCAGGTGTTTGTCACCATGACTTTGCCACAGCCAGTACTAAGGGATATGCCCAGCCAGAAATTAGGCAAACAGCTTCAGCAGATATGCTGCTTAGGTACTGCTATGACTATAGTTTTCTGGGAGTCTGGACCTTGTTTAGTTGTTGATTTGGGTGCAGAAGAGCATGCTAAATACCCAGGTGTCTTACAGCAACAGAGACAGCAGGGATTGATGCAGCTTACTAGGTGGGTCTTAGCTGCATTGGTCGTGTAGGGTGCGGAGATTTTCTTTTCCTGTTGTGCCAGGAATTTTTGTCCTCCAATACGAATGAGTGACATCCGAACTGAGTGCCAGTGTTTAGGCAATGAGAGGCTGATGTCCAGATGGGCCAGGTGGTAGCAGGAATAGCAGGAAAAGGAAAGAAAAGCAATCACTTCGGGTTTTTATTTTGTGTAGTTTTGAGAGAAGGGTTTTTTTAAAAAATTGATCCAGTAGATGTGACTTTGAGTCCAATGACTGGTGGGGTTTGTTCACATCTCTCCAACTAGCTTGCAGTACATCTTGAGACAAGCTTTTCCTACATCTTTCTGGTTTTATATCGCTTTCACTAGAACAGAGATAACGGTTGTATAAGATGCTTAGGCCATTCAGTTTTGCAGTCACGTCACCGATTTTCCCCCCAGTGCAACTGCTAAAAGCATTAGGCTTACATTAGAATCAGACTGAAGTAATGCTCTGATGATTCAGGCCATTAAGGTTTTAACCTTTCTGTAAAAAACTAAATATGGTGATTATCTGGCGGTTGGATCTGGACACTGAATAAAATGCAAATGTAACATGCGGGCAGTGCTGCTGAATATTTCCTTCAGAGAATGGGCAGCTGGAGAGGGGGATGCAAGGATGGTGCTTGTGATTTGATTTGTAGCCTTGAATTATATGCCTTCCTGAACCCACATAAGAGAAACTTCTTAAAAACAGTAATCTGTTCATTGCTACTCTTGCTCGGTTTTGGCTTATGTTGTTGTAAGCTTATGTAGCTTGGTGTACCAAATTGATTGTTTGGATTTTCTGAATGCTGTAAATGTCATGGCTTTATCACTGTCTAGGACACAGGTTTAGTGCTCTGTCCATGATGATGCATTAGATACTTAATTACGGGTCTATATGCCTTACTTCCAGAAAAGCTGTGCTTGGTGTGCTGAGAAGCATGTTTCCATGTGAAGATTGTCCCTGTGTCTTTGTTTAGGTGGGTAACAAATGGAATAGCGCTTCCCTGTATGGCCAGTGATGTTGTGGTTCAGTCTATGGCCATAAATTATGCTTCACATTAATTTATCTTAAAATGCTTTCTCTGAATAATGTTTTTGAGGATATTTAGTCATAAGATTAAAAGGGGCACCCTTCAGATGCAGGAGGATGTTATCTCATTCGTGCACAGGCTGCAGGAGGTGGTGTGGCTCAGGAGATAAAGCTGTCAGCTATTCCCCAAGGCCCATATTGTTTGGACTCCCTTGTTTCAGAGTGCTGTGGGTTAAGAGTCTGGCAGCGAGGCATCAGGGCCTGGAGGATGGCTGTGCTCTATGGGCAGCGAGAGGAGGGCAAGGGGACGGGGCAGGAAGGGGTCAGAAATCTGAACAAGTGAGTGCCAGGAAGAGCGATTGCTCTCTGAGGGGCCTGACACTCTTTCCCAGTGCTGCTCCAGAAAGGGCTTGTTCATTACATAACGCCAGGTTCCCTCTGTTACACTGCTAGTGGTTTTGGTAAATCACACAAAATGCCGGGTGTCAATTAATGAATTAAAGCCTTTTGTTTCAGAGGAGTGTAAATGCATGTGTAGGGTGTATCACTTTGTTTTGGTACCATTTCCATCTGTGAGAGACTCGGTGTGGAAGGGGAGGGTTTCCTTTGAAACACCTATTGCTTTGTAATCTGACTAATGGCTCCTGGGAAGAGAAGTCCTCTAGTGGAGGCTCTCAGAAAAGCTGGGCTACATGCATCAAGTCGTAAGTGTCTTATAGAGCTAAAAAAAGAAAACAAAAAAAAAAGTAATAGTGCTTCCTCTGATGTGTGGGTGGCAGAGGCACGTACTTTTGGAGAAGTTCCTGAATTCTCCTCCCTGCTGTTTCTGTGAAGTCTTAACTCACAGTGTTAAGTGGCACTGAAGCAGCAAGCGAGCCTCATGGCACAATTGCTGTTGCTATTTTTTAATGTATTTTTTAAAATTTAATCTCTACTTTCTAAAAAAAAGCTACAATATTTTCTGCCTAGAAACTCCTTTTACATTTACTTCATTGTGTTGAGTTCTTTTATGTTCTACACTGCAGCAGGGATAACCAGTGGACTGCCATTGCTGTTCGTGCGTGCTTTGCATGGGTGTCAGCACTGAGAAGTGGAAAGGGTTTCTGGTGCTTTGCAGTCAGCTTGATCCTATAAAGGAGCTTTCCTGGACCAGTTGCCTAGAAAGGGCAGGGAATGTTTTCTACCTTTGTGCAAATAGGCTTCTGACTGATAATTTTTTCCATCTTTCTCTGGAGCAGTGCAGATTAGATTCAGTTAGAGATAGCCTGCAGGCTGCACCAAGCTTCTCAGCACTCCCATTGTTACTGCATTATCCCAGATGCCTGATTTCATGTCTCCTTCATGATGTCAGGATTAAAGCAATGGCCAGATTCGGGGAGAGAAAATGCAATTTCTTCTGGTCAGATTGTCAGGCTTTGCTTCTTCTTTTTTTTTTTTTTTTTTTTTTTTTTTTTTTTTTTTTTTTATCACCTTCCACTGTGGAAACAGGCATGGTTTGTTTCAGGAGATTATAGGAGATTTCTCTTTCATATAGTCTCTGTGTGAGAGAGGTGGGGCACTTGGGGGAGGGGAAGGGATCCTGAATTTCCACTGATCTTCCATATTGCAGTGACAAGCTTTAGTTTTTTGAAAGTGGTTTGCTTTAAGATGTTGAAGGTGTTCTGTGGCCTGAGGTGCTCGGGCATGAGCGGAATAGGTTTGCTGGGAAGCTTGAGCCATACACTTAATGAAATATGTGGTTGGGTGTTTTGCAGAACCTACTCGATGACCCAGGTGTTTCCAAACCTATGCTCCAGTATTCCTAAAACAAGAAGGATTGTTCATGTTTGTCTTAAGATTAGCTTGTTTTAGAGTTACTAGTTCCAGGTTTGTCTCTTGTCATTTTTCAGCATTTTGAATGCAGGGAAATGTTAGCTCAAAATCATTCTTGATGAAATGTATAATGGGAATTTAACCTTTTTCTTTTGCGGTGTTCACAAGGCAGTGGTAACTGAGCTAGTTTGAAATAATTCAAAGCCTAGGTTTACCTTCTACTTTCCATCCCTCTGATTTGCTCTGAAATTTTATTTCTCTTTGGCCTTTGTCTGAAATGGATGCTGGGGCTGGCATGCGTGTGGATGTGTGTGTCTACACAGGCTTGGGGGAGAGGGTGACACACAGTAACAGCTTGTGGTGATGGGATATGTGGAGTCTAACTGTGTTAGCCTTGTGTTCCCATGTTGTTGGCTTCTGATAATGACGCAGCCCCAAGCCCTCTCTGCATGAAGATATGCATTTTGTTTTCAACTGTCACCCTTCTGAAGTTTTTCTGCGTATTTGTATTAACTGTCAGGGATGATTTTTTAACAGTATTTGCTATGCTGTCAATGACATAAAATATTCAAAATCTAGTGTCTGTTGTTTTCGAATGATAAGACACTCGTGGGACAGGATCTCTGTAGGAGTGGAGAGCTGCAGATACACTGATCAGGGCAGTACTGGCCACTGCTGGCTTGGGAAACAGCCTTGTAGACACGCAGGCAGACGTTGATGCTGAATGAAGGTGACAGTGGGGCATAATTATGTGGGCTGTAACCAGTGGTGAATTTTGGGATGATCTTTTGCCTCACACGACTGTATATTTCATGGCTGAGGGCCTTGCTCAGGGGATTTACAGCTTTTTTGAGCCTTGAAGATGGCACTTCTCCTTGGACCTTGGGAGACAGGACTGATGCAGGCAGTAGGACTCAGCCTGTGGAAACTTGTCACTGCCACAGTATCTGACTGGCATCATTAGTTGCGGGAAATCCAGAATGTGATGTGAGAGCTGGGAAATGTGAAGTGGGCCTGGCAGAGTTTAGTTCTTAAGCCCACCAACCTCCACCTGAGAGCATGTGCCTGTGTGCACATTGCTCTTTCTGCTTCAGCTTTATGTAACACGTTTGCAGGACTTCATTTTCCAGTAGATTGAAAGCAAAGCCACTGTTGATTTTCTCCAAAAAGATCTATTTGAAAGTGCAATTGCCTGGAATTACATGGTGGCAGCAAGAGGCCAGACCTTGCTGTAAATAACTTTCTTCTCAGCCAAACACATCGAGCTCTGCTGTCTACTGCTTTTTCTCTTTAGATGATTTCAGTTGAAAGGAGGTGGGGTTTTTTTTGGCAGTGGCTTTTTTTATGCTTTGTTTTTTCTTGTCAGGAACTAATTCTCATTTTCCTATCTCTCTTGCTCTTGCCAAATGATGTGATTATGGTGGACAGGGCAGCTCCCCATTCACAGTAAAATTTCTGTGTACTTTTATAGCACAAGGATATATTAGGAAAGATGTCCCTTTGCCAGGGAATGTAGCTTTGCTGCTGCCCTCTGATGTGCTGGTGCTTTGTCAGACACAACCATACCAGTGGGCAATAACAGCGCTTTGGTTGCGATTATTGTCTACAAGCCAGTGAGGGAAGGCATTGTAGCAGTGTGTGCTTGTGTTATTAACTGCGAGCATAACACCGTTCATACTGCTGTCCACTATCAGTTTTTCAATTTAGCCACTGTGAAGTGGCTGTTCTGTCTGTGGAACATGGCCCTAACAAATCTTTATACTAAAACTCATATGCTCTTCTGAAGAACCTAGCACGAGTAGTTGTTGTGTCTTAGTCTTTGAAGCCATTGGTCTCCAAGAGTAGATCTTTAGCCTGCATCAGAAGGCAGTCCTGTGTTCTCCCTGTTGCGGTGGCTGAAGGGGAGCAGAGCTGTTTCTACTGTACAGTAGACTGTGGTCGATTTTGGCTGTTAAAAATAATACTTTTAAGGGAAATGTAATATCTTGTAACAGAGAACTTAATCTATAATCTGTACTAGAAATCAGTGCTGCAAGGAAAGAGGGGAATGAGTGTGTGGAGGAAGGGAAGTGGCACAGGTACGACCAAGTATTGATTTACAGGGTAAGTGAAACATGACTCAGTGGTTTGTGTGGCAGTGGGGGGGCACTGCCTGTAGGGATGGGACAGAAATAATTGTGAAAGCAGTCCAAAGAGAGGAGAGTGGGAGGATATTTGCAAGGGAGTATCATGATGTTGGTAAACTGAAGTTTATAAGTATCTAATTGTCTTTAGCAATGGAGCATACCCTTTCCGATTCAACGTTCTTTTTACCTGGAAATATACCCATCTGTCATATCCTCTCATCTTCGCTGGTTGCTTTTTTTGGTTTGCTTTTTTTAAAGCTAGCTGGTTCTTAGTATTTACTAGTTCCTTATTCCGGAAATTTCCTGATCTTTTCCAGTATTTTTCTTTCTTACCCCTTAAGTTGTGGTATCCAGAATTAAAATGTTTGAGATAGGACTTGCCATCGATCAATAGTGGGAAGGGATTTTGTGTGCCTTGGTCATTTATGTATGCATCATACATTGGCTTTTACTTTCTACTTTATTTCACGATGGGTTCCTCTTCACTTTGCTCCCTCCTAGACCATGTGTTAGCTTTAAGTGTCTGTTTTTCAATGGAAAGCAAATAAGTAGACTGTGAACCTGATATACAGTCTTTCTGAAACTCAGTGTTTGTATTTCTTGCTCACACAGAAATGTTGCTGGCGCTAGGAAGGCAGCATTGCTATCATCCTGTGCAGACATGGATGGCTTACTTGAGTGTAGGAGGAGAGGTTCAAGCAAATTGCCATTTCTGTTCTGTACAAAAAAAGTGTCAGGGCGCAGAGCCAACTAGACCTGGCTTCATCAGGAAGGTGAGTCATGTAGTTGCCAAAAATAGCAGGTTAAAAAGAGAAGAGACGCAGATGCAGGTGAGGTGGGAGAAGACAGTGGTGCTCCCAGTATATGAATAGTTTAATCTGCATGTGGGCCTGTGCTGTGCTTGCACCTTCCTTTCCCCATGAATCAACTTGATCTCCACCTTCTGCTTACTGGCTTTGCAAGCCCCAAAGGACCAGGGTTCATTCATTTCATTATTCAGAGGAATAATGAAAACCTGTGTGCTTTCTTGTTCTGGGTGGTGCCCCAGCCCTCCTGAGTTTTGGTCCCTTGGGAATCCTTTGCCAGTGGTGGTTGAAAGTCTGGCAGTGACACCATCTGGCATATGACAAAGCAAGGGTTGGCTTTGTAAATTGGTTTGTTGTTTTTTTTTTCTACACCTGCAGTTTAATAAAATTTCAAAATAACCTGCAACAGGAAGGGCTTCGTCTTTGAGATCTTGCCCAGTAAAAGGTGGAGCCAATTTTTCCTCTATGCCTGTGCATGTGATTTGAGGGACAGCTTTGCAGATGGTTTTGCAGCTCCCTGTTAAAGCAAGTTGAGGACAGTTTGTTCTGCAGCTAAATGTCCCTTGTAAATAGCCAAACACATGTGTTTAAGAATGCCTTCTTTATTTTCCTTTCTGTTACAATCCTTGTTTCTCCACGGCTTTTGTTGGTAATGGCATTATTACCAGCAACCTCCTGGGCTTTCTTTTGTGGAGTGATATGGCAATTTTGCGGCTCTTGTGTACCTGAAAGGGCAAGTGTCCTGGAGTAATCAGATTTCCCAGTTCTCCCTCAGTGCTCCAGAAGACTGATGCAAAGTCTACTGACAGGGCATTTTTGACACAGGACTACAGAGATGTGATTATGTGGAGGGCCTGTGGCACTAGGCTGCAAGGGAGGAATGTGCTTTGCAGTAGCACGTCACTCCGAAGCGTGGTCCTTGCTTATAGGGCAGTGTTGTGGCCTTGCTTCTCCTTGCTGACCTCATGAGCTGGCTTGCAGGCTGACCTAATCCAGACTGAATATTCTTACTTGTACAAGCATCAAGTCAAGTGAAGTTGAGTCTAGTTCAGAAAATTTTGTTGCGGTGGATCCAAGTTTTTTCCTTGTTCCATCACTGAAAATTGTTTCAGAAAAGCTGCTTAACTAAATTTTTGAATGCCTGCTTTGATGATTTGGATTAATGTCTTCCCCCTCTCTATTAACCCCATCTGATAGAGCACAGTCCTATTCTTTTTCTGTTCCTTCCTGTACACTTTCATTAAGTACCTTAATCATGTGTCATTGAAATGCAAGTGTAAATGTCAAAATGAAGCCCTTAGTTAGCACTCCAGAAAATACCAGCCATTGGAGGTTTAAACTGCACATTCCTTATCTGCAAACTGGGTAAGTTTTGCCATTTTTGTATATCACCTGCGTCCAGCTAAGCCAAGGGCAAAGAAATAAACTATACCACGTGGATTCTGGGAAGTGAAGTTGATTTTATTTTTTTAAATCTCTCCTTCTTTATAATCTTCTGTGCTACTAATAACATGGGCTGATTTTTTGTTTTAATATCTGATTTCTATCTTGACTGCATTCCCTTAACCTTTCCTCAGAGATTTTATTTTCTAAACCTTTGATGGATTTTGCTGCCCTCCTGCTGATGTTTTTCATTTATTGGAGGAGAATAAAATAATAATTATAATAATAAAACCCACTGTTTTGCTGGAGGCAATTCACTGGTTGAGGTTTTCATGTGAACGCAGTCCTTTTAATCCTAGCAAACAGGATTCTCCTCCTAATCTCTAATCCCTGAGTACTTTAGTTATTAATCTTGAGAAGCATTTCCCCCTCACCATCTGAGATTAACCTGAGAGTGGTTACCCATGGTTACTGGCCTCTTTTTTCCTTTTGCTTTCCCTTAAGGTTTGGATACTAGGGGAGATGAGTGACAAATTCTGGCCCTTTCGTCTGTCTGCATTCAGTTTCTGGGACTTTGGACACCCTCTTCCATCTAATTGGTTTGATGGATCCTTGTTCAGCAGTAAAAATACAGACACATCCTTGCTTCGCAGCTTCCAACCAATCACAGACAAGGACACCTGAATCTGTTTTTCTTTCAGTGGAATAGGGAGATACCTTCTTTCGGCTTCATAAAAGAGAAATTGAAAACAAGTAATTGTGTGAGATGAAGGAACCCTTGAGGTGTTTGTCTCCTTTCAGTCCTTCTCCTTCAGACAATAATTTTCTTCCCCTACATTATCAACTGTATCCTGGGATGCATCCAAGGAAGTGTGGCCAGCAGGCTAAAGGATGATGATTCTCCCATTGTACTCTGCGCTTGACGAGCCCTCCTGGAGATCTGCATCCAGCTCTGTAGTCCCCAGCATAGAAAGGATGTGACCCTGCTGGAATGAGTCCAGAAATGATCAGGAAACTGGAGTGCCTCTCCTATTAGAAAAGGCTGAGACAGCTGGGATTATTCAGCCTGGAAAACAGGAGGGTCCAGAGTGACCCTATAGCATTGCGCAGTATCTGAAGTGGATCTACAAAGAAACTTGTGGAGAGAGAGAAGAGAGAAAGGAGGAAGAAAGGAAAAGAGAGAGTAGGAGAGAAAGTTTTACAAGGACACATAATGATAGGGCAAGGGGGAATGGCTTTGAACTGAAAGAGGAAAAATGTAGATTAGATATTAGGAAGAATTTCTTCAAGGGTGGTGAGACATTGGAATAGGTTGCCCAGAGAAGCTGAGAATGCCCCATCCCTGGAAGTGTTCAGTGCCAGTCTAGTGGGAGTTCTGAGCAACCTGATCTAGTGGAAGGTGCCCCTATCCTTGGCATGGGGGTTACAACTTGATGATCTTTGGGGTCCTTTCCAACCCAAACCATTCTGTGGTTTCCTTTTGGGAGTTGTAAAGTGAATTTTGGTTTCTGCTGCCATTTTTTTCCTTCTGAATATGTCACATTGTTTAGTTATTTCCTGCATGTTATTTACAATCTTTGAGAGCGCTTTGCTGTTTTGCTTTTAGGGCTGTGCACATAGAGCTAGCCTGTCAGCTTGGGATTCCTGCTGCAGCTTGTGATTCCTAGGACTCTGTTCTCCTGCATAAGCTGAGTGTCATGCACACTGCTCCCAGATTTGTATCTTTGGAGGTGTTGGATGGGCTGCCCATTGCTTATTTACAGGTGTTTGTGTGCTGAGCTGCACATTATGGCTTGTGTTCCTATTATTGTGGATCTAGGAGTATTTAGTCTACCGCATCTCCTCCTTATTTCATTAATTCTGTCCACACCTGACTGTTCCTTACACTGTATTTTGGGGAGAGCCATTTCTGAATATGTTCTAACACTCCTAAGTGTGAGCTCAAGGCTGCTCCTGGGACCAAACTTGATTGCTCTGCAAGAGAGCAGTTTTGTGAGCAGACATCCAGTGTGTCTTCCCAAGAACCTCCTAGGTGTCAGCATGGATGCAGACAGCATTCACAAAGGCCATTGGCAGTTGTCAAGACAGCAGTCCTTTGCTGGAGTGGGGGTGTGCATGACAATGACTGCTGGTGGACCTGGTGAAACAGCATGCCAAGCCCTATGGGAGAGGGATGCAAGCCATTAGTTGAGGACACTGTTCTGTAGTTCACCATTGGTAAATATTGCCTGACTTTTTTCAGCTTGCATTTTTTTTCTGAACTGAGATTTTTCAAATAATTTCTGGTTTTACTCTCTTTACCCATTAATTCAGTGTGTAACAAAAGTCTTTTTTTCCTGAGTTCTAGTTTGCCTTCTATTTAATATGGCTGCTAGACACAGAAGTTAGTACAGATGCTTCTGAAAGGTTTATGGGGAACTTCTGTTGCCATATGTTGCCAAGAGAGAAAAGGAAAGTCCCTGTTTTTTGTTAGCTGTACAGGAAAGCAAAGGGGAGAGTGAATGCAGAAGAATGGGGCAAGTTTTGAGGAAGAATCCTAGCTTTGGCATCATGAGTAGCTGTGACTTTTTGGGGGAAATCCAAGAGATTAGAAAAGATGAAGATATTTTTTCACTACAGGGATGGAGCAAGGTTTTAAACTCATTGTGGTTCTGGTGATTTTGCTTAGAATCACTGAGCAATGTAACTGTACATTTTCCCCAAGTTCTTGTGTCCCTTCTTATCTTCTGGTTCCAGGTAAACATATTGAATTAACTGCATATTTTAAAGTAAGAATTAAAGATTTTCCTCTATGGCACGCATAGATTCAAAGTGTTTTACAAGGCATTTATGCAGGATTCTCTTCATACCTGAAAGAGCATGTCATCACCAAGTGGAAAGAACACACTGTGCTCTACAGCAGTGCAGAATGAGAAGGAGCTTTTGTTCATTGTAAATGCATGAGGACCTTCGTGCTTAAACAGAAGTGCAGAATCCATCTCATGTAACATCATAATGCTCTCTAGCAAGGTGTGGAGGTGATTGGTGGCAGCTTCCTCTTGGGGTTTAGGTTTGTTCCTTTTTTACTCTAAAGAATTTTTTCCCCATAAGTTACCAAGAAGACCAAGTGTTGGATACTTAAAGAGTACTTAATCGAAACCAAGAGGTGGCCAAAGCTCGGAGGGGAAGATAATGCCGAGTTTTTGGGGTAGGTAAAGGACGGAGCTTGAGGCATCTGGGCTGTGTTCTTTTCGGCGTTCAGCGGGAGAGAATGGCTGGGTTGCTGCTTGCTTTGAGAGGAGCTCACTGTCAGCAGAAAGTCCGGCCCTTGGAAATCTACCATCATCTGCTCCCCTGCCTTGGAATTTCTGAGCTTCTCCGCCTGCCCTGCTGGAGCTGGGCCAGCCCTGCTCTGCCGTCCTGGCTTCTTCAGCGCTGCTCTATTTGCTACAGTGTGACCTTGCATCCCCCTGCCCCTCCAGAGCATCCTCGGGACTTTTCCACTGTTCTCCAGCTTGGTGCTCTGAGGATCCTGCAGGGGCACCGAGACTAAACTGCCCTGGGTCTTTGTGAAGCAAAGCTCTCAAGGTTCTTGGTACTGTTTTGTTATTAATGCTGTAGTTGTTGTTTTTGTTTGCTTTGTTATACATACTAGTAAAGAACTGCTATTTCTTTCCCCAAATCTTTGCCTAATAGCCTCTAATTGCAAAATTAAATTTGGAAAAAGGAGGGGAGTGGTTTACATTCTCCATTCCAAGGGGAACTCCGGCTTTCCCTGGCAGATACCTGTCTTCCCAAACCAAGACACTTCTGAAGACGTGTGCTCTCTGCTGAGTCATCTGAGTTTTGTCCTGCTGATACAAACACTATCTTTAGAGGCCTCCTGTTTGACTCACCGTTTTGTCCCCTGAATAATTTTACTCTGTTAAAAGGTAATGAGAAAATACAGTCTTTCTAATATTAAGGATGCTTATGATTTGTTTTTGGTCACTGGGAATGATGATGATGAAGAATTGATTCTTATATAAGCAAACAGGTTTGTCTCATGGTCATCTTCCTGAAGATGGACAGATTGTCATGTCAAACTTCCCCCAGTTCCATTGCTGCTTCTTTTCTCCTCTCTGGTGGTCTGGGACAGGAAACTCTTCCGTTTAGCATAGTTCCTCACTAAGAGTCTGGGCATGTGTTTCCTGTTGTGATAAGAATACAGAATCCCAGCAGTCTCCTGTAACTGTCACAGGGATAGCTGAAAGTTGGCAAGGAATATGGGAAGCCCTCAATGGGCTGCTTTATACTTCCCTCTGTGGGAAGTCAGGTAGTTTCTTTTATTGCCTGTCTGACAGAAGCTGTGCAACCCAGTGCTATCCAGTACTGTGAGAGGGTATGGAGGTGTCATCTGTGCTGGGGCAGGTGTGTGAGGTTAGAGCTGTAACTTGAGTTTGTTAGCAGGCAGAAGAGGAATAGTGTGTGCTGCCCAAGGATGTAAAACTGCTTTGAGTCAAAACTGAGTGGTTTCCTAATTTCTTTACTTTATTTTTGAATTGACTGTACTTTCTAGTTCTAAAAGCTATTCTGAAAAAAAATTAAATGCTGACTGTGTGGGACTGTTTTCTGCTGTTTCCTGCCACTGACATGGAGTATCTGTCCAACTGTGACACTTGAAAGGTCCTTTGATCATGAAGAAGTACTAGCAATAATAGTACTGGCATATGGCTTAAGAAAAATGCTGTTTCTTGTCAGCAGTCTTGGCATCAGACACACCCAGATTGTTTCCTCTGTCTCTCCTTATCTTTTGCATTGGCTTTCCCCTCTGCTGCTGTTTTAAATAATTTAAGGGTGTTTTTGGTAATTGTGTGTGACAATACATTTGAAGATGTTAGGTATGGAATATCCCATACACATGATTTTGATGTGTCTGAGTGTATATATATATGCATACATATACACGTATATGTATAGCAGCACAGCTGAAACCTGTCCGCATCATGCATGGATGTGTTGGTGGGAGAAAGTCTTATGCCTGGAAGAGAAGCTAGAGCACTTCAATATCAGATTAGTTACAAGGCTAGCTTGGCTGCTCTTGCTTCCAGCTGGGAGCTGAGGTCTCAGTGGCAGGTACTCATGGGACTTCCTCAGTATTACCTTCACCCAGAGGTCAAGCATTACAAACACTTGGTCTTCCAGATTTCAGGTGACAGCCATCCATATTTCAGAAGACCAATTCTGAAAGTTTTATTCTTGTTTTCTCTCCTGTCTCAGTTGTCTTTGGCCGGCAGGTGCAGGTAGTTTACCTTTATGACAGCATGGGACCAAACAGAATGTAGCAGGGGCGCTGTGTGTGACACACTCCAGTGAGCTGTCAGAGTTTAGCAGTGATTAACTTCTTTTAAAGACCCTTTATCTGCTGGTGATTTTAATTTTTTCCCTTTTACTGCTTTGCCTCTTATTGATTTAAAGAGGAAAAAAGAGCTAAAGCCTTGTTTGATAATAGAATATTGATGAGAAAGCTGGGGAAAGAGAGTGAAATGGTGGAAGTCTTTGTTCCTGTTCGACAAAAGACGGAGAACACAGGAGAAGAAATGTAAATGTGTATTGGGAGGGGGTAGAGGGGAGAGAAGAAAGAGTTATTTAAAATCACAGCTAGGAAATCACTCTTCCCGTCTACATGGCCACAGAGAGATCAATTTTCAATTTTGGTTTCCCTGCCTTTTGTGATTTGAGACAATTGCATGCCAATGGAGATGGGGGATCTGGCTGCAAGTGTTTGTTTAAAACAAATTGTTGGTAGGTATTTTTTTCAGATGAACTGCTTTCTGGATCAATTTAGCATGCTGCAAGGTGAAAGAGGAGAGAACCACAAGGCCCACATTTACACCAGTGCAACTCTGACTACGTCCGTGGTTTTACTTCTCGGTTCAGTGAGGTGCAAGGAGCAAATCGAGCAGGCCCTTGTTTTATAGATCCATGAATTGTCAAATGACATGTTGAGTATGAAAGGGCAAATGCACCAGAGGCAATTGAATGGCTTGATTTTAAGCAGTGTCAGTAATTTGTACCTCTGTAAGGTCTTGGGTTAACAATAGACCACCTCTTTTCTCTGTAGTTTAGTGTATGGCAATACAGGATCAACTGCTGTTGATAATCAAACCTGTAGACCAAAGACTCCACTGTGTAAATCAGTGTCATTCATATCATTGAGCACATACAGATGAAGATTTGGCTCTGAAAATGTAAATCAGTGCTTGACACAAATGCTGTTATCTTTGCTGTTTCTTCAAACCAATGATAAATTTGAAAAGCAAATAAGGTCCCTTTCCTATCCTGATTAATTTCTACAAAAAGTTTTCTGTTAAAAAAAAAAAAAACCTAGTTCTGTTGAAATTTGGAGAATGAGGGATAACTATGTGTCTTGACAAATGATTTTTTTTTTTTACCTGACACAAATCTAAAATCCCATGAAAAAACTTGTAAAAATTGTAGTTTGCTCATCACAATGTGGAGAAGTAGATTAATAGGGGGCTGAGTTTACAACACAAAATTATATAGTCTAATAATGTATTCAGCCTTTTAATGAAGGCTCTTCTTGAAACTAAATAATTGGGTGGAGCTCTTTTGGAATAAAATAACTGAGCATTTTTAAGTCAACATTCGAATTTTTTCATGCATTGTCTGGGCAAGCAGTTCCTCCTAGTAGTCGGGATAATTGCCAGGACAAGTCACTTCTGAGCTATTCAACTGTCTTTGCACGCAGAGCTGTAATAATTTTTCAGGGGCAACCTTGAAAAGTTTGGGTCTAATTTCAGACACAAAAGTCAGAGTTGTACTCTACATTGCTATTGGTTTATGTAATCCTGTTTTTCAAGACAAATTTAAGCAAGAAGCAGAAAAACCACTTCCTGGTAATGTTTCTATAAATCAGTGCCTTCAGCTTATTCATCCTTCATATTGCTCATTTTTGAACCCTTGCTTTTGACGTCACATTGTCTAATTGGCACATACTTAATGATTGTATTGCGTGAGTGTGAAACTCGTGACTGTGTGTGGAGAGCTGTCTCTGTGCTGAAGGACTGCTCTATTTGTGGCCACAGAGTAGGACTGAGCCTAGCCAGTGTGAGATACTGTGGGGCAGGGGGCTGGGAGACAGCACAGCAGCTCTGTGTCCTCTGGCAGTGCCTGGAAAAGGCAGGCTGCCGCTGCTGGGGCAGAATTCAGTGCACATGACAAGACTAAGTGAGATACTGCCACAACTGCTGCCAACCCTTGCCAGCAGTCGTGTGCTCCACAGCATCTGCTCCAGTGTGTCTGGCAGCTATGATAGAAGCAGACTGGTTTTGCAGGGTTTGTGCCTGTCTCTTTATTCTTTCCCTTCTTCCCTTGGGCAGGGACTGCTCGACAACTTTGACTTTGTTTTCACTGTAGTGGGAGGAAGACTTAGATTGGTTCCTGTTACTGCTGTCCATAACTCTCAGAGAGATTGGTCAGTCTCTTTGTACCTATTATCAGAAACAGGCCATGTGTCCCCAAAACATTACTGGGATGCTAAAGCTGTAAGGAGAAAAGACCGTCTTCTTGTTCCACTCTGTTTGGTGCCTATCCTGACAGAATATGGGTTGAAAGTGTGATAAATGACATGTGTCCCTCATCCTTTTGTTTTTAATGTCCAGGAGATGTTGGTGAATTCTTGATGAAAATTTGTTTAGCATCTGCCATGGGCCAGGTACAGGTTCTGCAAATCCAATTATTTGCATCTCTGTCAACACGTGTCAGTCGTTATTTGTAACTCCTCTCGATGCTTTGAATTCAATAGTATGTGTGTTTCTGCCAGTGTGACACAGCCCTGAGCATTTTCTTTCTGTCCTAGAGTGAGGGGACCACAGAGCTCTGATGATGCTTTTCAGTGCTATGCAGTAGTAAAAAGAGAAGGAAATAGTTATATGTCAGTTATAAATAAAAGAAAGTGGAGAAACACAGATTTTAGGGATGTGATAGTGGATAGAATAGTAAGAAACTTCTAAAGATGCTAGGAGTAAAATCTTAACTCCATTGATCTCAATTAAAAAAAATTCTCTGAATTCATTTGTTTGGGGATTTTACCCAACCAGTGTGAAAGGGCATAGGCAAAGTACTTGAGACTGGAATTTTTTTTTGATAAGTCATTGATAAGTGTGAAGGAAATTTCCTGTTTCAAAATGATGGAGGTAGAATCCACAGTTTTCTTTTTATAATATGTAACCACTTGGCCAAAAATGTTCAAATACCTGCAGCTGTTTTGCCTGCTTTGGTGTCTTAACCTTCTGCTGTCTCTGAATTACTTTTGGCTGTGTGCCTTCTCCCCAGCTGATGAGGGTGTTCTTGTCTGATTAGGAAAAAAGGTGTTCGACATGGTTGAATTACTCCTTTTTTGAGACTGTCCTTTGTCCATGATAATTTGCAAGTTCTGACTGCCCCTCTTTGTTTCTCTCCTCTTTTCTTACATTTTCATCTCTTTCTGATGTTAATTTCCTTAGGATGAAGTGATTCCAGTGCTGAATTTGAGAACAAAATTTTGCCAGGAGACCTGCTCAAATAGTTGAAACTGGTGCTGGTCAATATATGGACTTGGTCAATATATGGTTTGCTGTTGGGAACTTATCAGGTATTTGTCCTGAGTAGCAATGCATTTTTGGTCAGCAGCTGGATAGAGAACCTCTAAGAAGAGATGGTGATGATGGTGATTCAGGAGACTGGTTTGAGTTACTTCATAAATTATCAGGAAATTTGGGATAGTTTTGGGAGTTAATAATTCTGGACTTGTTCCGCTATGTGTGAGAAATCTGTGAGGTCTAGATTATAGCTCACACCTAGTGAGCTTCAGAACATTTTTTTGAAGTTGACAGATTGCTGGAATAAGAAAGTTTCACTGATGTGTAGAGCCTGTTGTATTGCATTGGAGACAGCATGGGCAGTAAAGATGCAACTGAGACTTAGCTCATATATTAGAGCCCACCCCTGGCTCTACTATTGATTTGGAGCAGTGTGTGGGTCACTTTGGGCACAGTTTCCAGTAGCAGTCACTGATTCTGTTGGGGTGTGTTTCTGGCCTTCAGCTTAAGACAAACTTTACACTGTTTCCTGCCCACTTCTCCCTCCTCTGTTCCCAGAGCACCAAGAGTTGTCATTAAAGCCAAGACAGAACACAACGAATTGACGTCAGAAATTGCCTGAGAGAGAGTAGGAATATACCTGACAGCAGTAGGTATGCTGCATGGAGGAGCTGTCTAAGCTGTTTGCAAGGGAGTATCCTTTTAAGAGTAAATCTATGAGTAGAGGAGGTAATCACATTGCCAATGAATTTTATCATTATTCCAGTTGATTACTGCCTATAATGAGGATGAAATAATGAAGGAAAACAAGCCACTGTATGGATAATGCATCGATCTGGTATGCACTGTCCTCTCTGTGTATTTCAGCAGCATCCTGCTTTATATTTTCGTTACATGTTCTTTGGAACAAGATCTCTTTTTATATATTGTTTGTGCAATGCCTGGCTTACAGCTGTGTGTCTTGGTAGTGTCATAATAGGAAAGGTGGCTGAGTGTGCCCCACCACTGCAGATGCAGCCAGGTGTGTGTTGGCAGTACAGTTCTTTTCTCTATAATGGGATGAAGGCTCTGGGAGGGGGGAGAGCTGAGCTCACAGGGCCCTTTTCTTATCATAATTTTTCTTTAGGGATATGAGGCATTTAAGTGAGACTTTTAGCATGTGGTTGGTCTGCCATTCCCACGTTCCATTCTCACAGTCAGCACATGCTGGCTCTCGAGAGCTTGACTGTTCCTCTAACTTTATTTTTTTTTCCTTGCTGAGCTTAGTCATTCTCTTGGTCCTCTTTTAAGGAAGTAGCGGCTTGCAGGGAATATCAGTCCCTCATTCAGAGGCTTTCACAATACCAGTGACAGCTCCCAGTTGGCAGGCAGAGTGGAGGATTCTCTGCTATGACCTTCAAAATGGCAGACCGCAGTGGGTATGACATATTTCTCTCCTTCCAGTGTCCACTTGCCTCCCTTCCATGATCTCCCTTAACCTACTGAGGCTTGAGAGGTGTGATCTGGGGCTGCTCCTTGCTGTGGGAGTCTCAGGAGAGCAGCACTGAGGTGGAACTGCTGAGCCTGAGCTAGGAGGAAAATGAAGACAGGGAGTGGAGTCACAGCCTGCAAAGCAGGCACCACTGCTGCAGTTCACTTGCTGGAAAGTAAATAAAGGAGAAAAACAAGGGCACTTGTTTTATGAGAGAAGATGAGAGGAAAAGAACAGATGGAAAAAACATAGAATGAGCAGAGAAGGTGAAACTGAGACAGGCTTGGAAGGGAGAGAAAAGGTGTAGAGAATAGGGATGAAAGGGACCATCATCTCCTTTTTGAGAGACGTTGACCAAGGAAATTTTCAAGAGCTTTTGTGATAGCTGTTAAATGTGCTGTTGCCCCATTTATCCAGTAGCTATTTTCCTTTCCTGTATTGCAAGCTGCCCTTTTGATCCTGCGTACCTGGGATAAATCCACAGTAGCAGCTGCTTGAGAAGTCTTACCAACATAATCTGCCATGGCAGTATAGTATGTTCTGTAGAAAACTTAAGAACTGCAAGAAGATCCTGTTATGGGAGTCCATGACTGATGATCTGATTTGACTAAGTGGGAAAAGTGTGGCAATCTTGTGTTATCATAGTTCAGCCTTTTCTTGATGGGTATTTTCTGGGAGGGCTCAGGGAATTCTATCTTAAGGCAGCTCCTGCCTTTAGTCCTTTTATTATAACCATTTGCTCCACAGACAAGTAGTACATTTTCCTTCG
This sequence comes from Chamaea fasciata, assembly GCF_029207755.1. Lineage (NCBI taxonomy): Eukaryota > Metazoa > Chordata > Aves > Passeriformes > Sylviidae > Chamaea > Chamaea fasciata. Next base: position 41,567,805 of record NW_027094092.1, read on the forward strand.
TACTGGACTGTGGAGCTATGAAATGGTCAGCTAAAAGCCTTTTCATCTTGTGCATCTTGTAGCAGAAGAAGGGCAGATCCATGCACATGGATCAGCTTTTTTGTGTGGTAGCCCCAAGGAAAGGGACATGAATTTTCTCAACTATCTTGTGCTAGACAACTGGCTTTGTATTTCTATGTGTGAGGCTCAGCTGGATATGTTTAACCTTTATGCTCCTTTTTTGGATGAACAGCTACTTATATTCTGATTCTCACTTCCCTACTGCTGCACTTGTGAGAACGATTATCGTATCTTAAACCATTGACTGATGAATTCTATTTCTTCTTAAATATGAATTGGAAAATAAGTTGACATGTACAATGTCATTTCTACAGGTTAAATCCCAAAGACAGTGTTGTGTTAATGGACAGTGTTGGACAGAGTGCAGTAAATTGTAGAAGGGTCAAGAAAATGGATATTTTTGGTAGATTAATCATTAATGAGGACTTCAGCATTCGTGATTGTCGTGGGTTTTGTAAAGAACGTGTTATTCTATTCCATCTGGGTGGAGCAGAATTGCTTATCTTTGCCCAAATGGGTCAGTGTCGATTATCAGATGGTGGAGTGCTACTTCTCTCTCTTCATTATTTCACTACTCCCATGGAGATATCTTCTGCTAATGGACCATTAAGAGCTCACTAATGACATGACACATTACATTGTACTATTGTAAAATGCTCCACACAAGAAAAAAGAGCCAAACCATCTTAACCTAGATAAAAAGGAGCCACAGTGCCACTAGGTATTTCCAGTTTTCCACCGGATCCCTGGAGAAAGACCAGACCCATCTCACCATTACTGGACCCTTTTTCTTCAACAAGACCATCCCTACTTCAACAGAACCACATCTGCCACTCCAGGAGGGCTTACTTTAAACTGCTTCCAACACCCTGACCAACAGAGTGTCATGTTGTATTTCTGACTTCGTCAGAGTTTTCTAAAATTTCTTGTTTGTTTGTTTGCTTGCTTATTCTTCTGTACTATAACATCCGTATTTTTATATCCCTAATAAAGAACTGCTATACCTATTTCCAAAATCTTTGCCTGACGGCCTTTTAATTGTAAATTTATAATGATTTGGAAAAGGGGAAAGAAGCTTACATTTCAAAAGAGACTCCAACCCTCCCTGGCAGATACCTGTCTATCTAAACCAAGACAGTAATCTTTGTTCCCAGTTTCTCCACAGACTTGCTGTGAGATCTCAGACTAGAGGTAGTCAATGACTTTGGCTATTAAGTTTGGGCTTGATCTTTGTTTTCTGCATGGCTTTTATTCTTCTTTTTAGTACGTTGAGAATGCTGTGAAAATTGAGTTCCAACTGTCTTATTTCTGACAGCTCTAAAAGAAAGCATCTAAAGTAAACAATACATGGGAATAATTGATTGGAGGTCCTCTGTGCTTGATTTTTTATCTGTTTGGTGATAGGAATGACTCTTCAGCTGAATTAATTGTTTTTCAGATGTTTTAAGAAGAGTAGGTAGATTGACTTAGACATAGCTGCTGTTAGAACTGGACACATTGTCTAGTGTGAGAAGAAATCTGGATATGGCTTGTGGAGGGCAGAACAGGCTTTACTCTTGCAAGACAGCAGTGACACTTTGAAATATCATCAGAGAGTGAAAAAAGCATAGATTTGCTGTTATATAAATGTCAAGGAAGTGAAAAATAGTGTGTCTTAAAAAAAATTCAAGTGGTACCCTATCTTCCCCCAACAGAAAGAGAAATGTGCAAACTAGTGCCTGGTAGGTGGTGGGGACTAGATTTGGTTCCTGTTTTCTCTGTTGATACAGTGAATCTGTTACTCAAGACCCTTCTTCGTGTGCATGCCTGTTTTCTCACTCATTTGGGATGGCAGAAAAAAGTACATGTCAGTAAGTCTGTCTTTCTTTGCTTTCTGTGATAATTGCAGATTAAAGTATTTATTATTTTTTCAGTCAGGTGTCTCATCCTGTCTGAAATGTCTTCTGGGGATATTTTGTGCCCGTATTTTCTACCTGTGTGATTCTAAGTGCAGCAACAGTGCTTGATGATACAGTGAAAATTGGGTTAACAGTTTTCAAAGTATATATTACATTTCTCTTTTGTTTCTTTTCAAATTTTTATGATGTACTAGTTGCACTTTGGCTTTTTTGTGAAGATGAACTTTGATTAGGTAATGATGACTTCAGCTCTGAGGTAGCCTTGTCTGGATTTCAACTGCTGACTTACTTGTGTTATCTTCTGTCAGCGTCACATGGTTACTTCTCTCATCCTCAATATTGAGACATGCTGGAGAACTAAAAACACAGTTACCCAATTTAATAAAAGAATACTGACTTAGGGTACAGACCATAAAAATACAGGCATAGAATAATAACAGAGTAGCAGCTTGCAGAATGCATGAGAACAAGTGAGCAAAAAGTGGATTTCAGACAAAATAATAGTCCTCTTTGTAATAAAGGAGTACTTTTAAAGTGAGATCAATTACCTGATTTTTTTTCTTTTTTTTCTTTCTTTTTAAAATTTACTGGCACTGTTGCTGTGGGTTAATTGTCAGTGAGAAAGGGGGAGCAGGAGGGTAGAGTCTGCTTCTCTGAGTGACTTGCTAAGCCACTTAAAGCATTTATTCCTTTCCTTATGATCATTAATGGATTCACTCTTTTGACAGGGAGATAGGTACCCAGATGTTTCTCTAGCCAGTTTTTCCTTTTTCATCTGGAAAAAAGTGCTTTATTAAGAAACACTTTCAGATGGAGGGGGAGGCCTGGGAGAAGCAACAGACTAAAGCTTGGGCAGGGGATGCAAAGTGAAAAGTGGAGGGTGAGAAAGGCATTGTGACTTAGGAGATGCACCAATTAGATTTTCTTTGCTAAGAAGAAAGGCAACCTCTGGTAGCTGCTCCATATTTTTTATGAGAATGGACTTGCTTTTCATGACTTGCTTGTCAGATAAAATGAGTGTGTATGTGGGGAGAGGCTGAAATTAATTACTGTCAGTAAATGAAGCATATGGAAGCTTGTCTTGATGTTACAGTGGCTGTGAATTAGTGCAGAAAACACAGTGGAGAAGCAAACAGTGGAACACTGTATTTAGATCAGAGCTTGCTGTGTGCTGGCTTGTTAATGTTCCCCCACACCCAAACCTACTTTCTTGGGTATATTGGAGGTCTCTTAATTACACTGGTAGTTCTCCTATGCTCCTCCTGGGATTCATAAGATAGGGCATCACAGTCCAGATCATCGTTTCTGTTCCCACTGACAGTTTCCCAGCTGGGGGAGAAATGTCCCAACATAAATGACAGAGAATTCGAGGTATATGCTCAGCTTCACAGCTGTACAAAAAATAAAAGTTCCCAGCAATGTTGACGGCATTATTATTGTAACATACACTTACTGAAACCTTCTCTGTCTCAAAACCCTCTGTCTCAAATGGGAGCAGGAGGTAAATACAGAACAACAAAAGCTTAGCTTCTTCCTGTTGGAGCCAGTGTCAGAGCTGCTGCTGATTTCAGGGAAGTAGAAGGGATGTTAATGGGGTAGGATTATTAGAGTTAATTTCCGAGAGCTGCTTGGCAGCTATGGGCCACCTGAAATCCTTGTCTACTTTAATGTAAGTCGTGCGGCCTTAGCAAAACTGCAGGCTTGAATGTTGCACCTGGAGCGACTGTTTGTCCCAGTTAGGAAGATGCTTAACTTATGTAAGCCTGCCGAGATTTTGAGTAAACATTATGCATTGGCAGGTCTTAGTGAAATTTCCTTAACAGATGCATTTGTCCCCAATGAGCAGAATTAATATCTCTGTTAAACTGTAGTTATTGCCATTAAGTATTGCTGGCTTATAGCAATTCCTTGTGGAATCTAGTAGGTAAACATACTTCCTTGGGGAAGCATGTCCCAGTTAAGTGGATTACAGAGCAAGTTATATCCAGTCTAATGCAGCAGTGAACCTGAAGTGGCTTCTGCTGATGCATTTACAGCGTTTCAGAATCATGTCTTCTGGAATAAAAAGTCATGAGCTACACTGATCCAGCAGGGATTGTTTTAGTCAAAGGTGTCAGCAGTTGTAAAACAGGCACAGAAGTAAACTTGTGCTTATATGGATTGTTAAAACAATCCAACACAATTTTGATGTATTTCCTGGATTTTGGGTAACCTAAGGTCAGACACTGTTCTGATAATAAATTTTGTTATTTCAGAGTTGAGGGCTTTGCTGTTACTGAGTCTTGGAAAATGCATCTGCCAGAAGTCAAGGGTGAAACCAACTTCTATATACAACATCTGATAAAGTATTGGAAGCAGCAAGTCTTCACATAATTGCTTTCAGCCTGGATGTAAAACTGAGCTCTTTGACTTAAATATCACATTTTTAATAGTGATTATTAGCTTTTCTGTCTTGGTCATTTCTGCACCTTTATCACCTCCCTGTCTCAGTGCTTCTCTGCCCATGTTCTCCACTCCATGCACAACACTTCTCTGCCATGCTCTGAACTCTTGCATACTGTAGCTGTTCAGCTGCCATCTCTCCAAGTAGGTGGAAAAGGTTGCATTCTGTGATATTGAAGCTTTATATTAATTTCAAAATGCCTCAGAATATACCAGAGTAGATGGAGTTGTAGAAGTACATGTTATCCTTTTTCCTTAGTGTTGGTGCTAGATGGAGCACGATGTTCTATTCACAGCTACTGTTCAGTACTGTATGCCTGAGCTTTAAGAGCTAAACAGTCTTCATCAAGTGCTCACAGGATGATCCTGCAATCAGTCTTCACCATCTTCCCTTCCTTTATGAACAGATTTTTGGCGGGAGGGAGGGACTGGCAAATTCCTCAAAAACGCTCCCTGTGTCATGGCTTGATGTTGACTTTGCTTCTGATCATGTGGAGGAAATTATGCCTGGACCTCTGAAGCACACAAGCTTCTGCTATGGGAAAATGTAAGGGAGGTGTGGGTGTTGTGTGAGAAGATGTGAAGGAGAGAAGCTGAGCTTCCTCAGACTTCAAAACTGGACACGTTTCTTGTATTGGAATCCCAGGTGGGGGGGAATTAGGGTTGTAAAGTGTGAGGAGGGAGGAGGCTGGTTGTATAGGTTTACAGATCTTATGTGAATAGGATGCTGCTGTGGTTTAGAATGATATTACCCAATTTAGTACGCCCACTGAAAAGACCACAGACCCCCTGAATGGGAGGCAGAAAAGGCAGAGATCATGGGTTGAGATAAGAACAATTTACTGAAAACAGCAATGAGATATGAAAATGAACAGTAACAGCAACAATATTAATAATAAAAGTGTACAAAGAAGAAAGTGATTTCACACACAAAAATGCTCACCGAGCCTGAGACGCTGAAGAATAGTGGACAGGTTTCCCACTGGAAAAATCTCACTCTTCCTCCCCAAAGCCAGAGAGTCCCCCAGCTCTGTCCCTGGTAATCAGTGTGAGGTGGTATAGAGTAAATTCCTAGCCACGAACACCCAGCTCCAGGTTCCACCTCCTTACACCTACTGCAAAAATAGCTCTCCTGGATGGGATCAGGACAGATGCCTCTCAGTAAACCAGTATTAGGAACCTAAGTATTAAACAAATATTAGATAAAGAGCTGTTCTGTTTTGAAAACAAGCCACTCAGACCTGGTCTCTTGCAGTATAATTTGTGCCATCCATGACAGGGAGACCTAGCTTCAGCAGGTGTTTTTTCATGTCACTGCTGCCTCTGCACACCAATCGTCTGGATGAGATGGCAAGGCTGCTCTGGATGTGTGGAGTTGAGGGCACTGGTGATTCATCTCCCATGGTGCAGAGAGGGTGGTATTTTTTGTCATTTCAGCATGTTACCTTTGAGGAGAAAGTTCCTTCTACACGACAATGTTTGAAACTGCAAGCTCTGAGGGAGGTTTTGTATATATCCTCAAGTATGGAGGGAGTATTCTAGGTGGCAATAAAAATCACTAACCAGGATCAGGTCGTTACTTATCACCTGGTTAGCAGCCCTGCTGCAGCTAGGGGAAGAGCTGCTTCCCTACTCTGTGACCCAGCCTTCTGCATCTGTGCAGTGAGCATAATAGTACTGCCTGGCCTACCGCAGGAGGTGAAAAAATCTATACCAGATTTTGAGGCAAATAAGTGTGAAATACTGTGACTTGTCTGGAAATACTCCATTTCATTCAAGACACACAACATTGAGCTGCCTATCTTTAGATGATGACTGCTCAGAAATTAAATGGAGTGTGATACACTGCTGTGAGATGATAAATGCAATGAATTCCTGGGTAGGTGAGGACAGGTGTATGAAAGGGGGATAAAGTTGCTGATAAAAGTTATGTTATGTCTTGAAGTCTTGATGGGGGAGGTTATTTGATAAGAATGACTGACTATATTTATCTGTAGTTGGAGCTAAAGAAGGAGCTCTCCCACTTAAAGGAAGCTAAACCACAACATATTCTAGATTAGACTGGTGAAAAACAGGTTCCTGATGTACATGAAGGCAAGTATGGGAAGGGACCGTTCCTGCTCTACTGGAATTCCTTACAGTCCCAGATGCTGCCTCAAGCTCTTCACATAATTCCTTCCTCAAAGTCCCAGTTCCTTTGGGAAAGCAGTGATTATGCAGCATTGGTTTTGGCTCATCCCATAGCATGAGTCCACTCTTGTACTGTCCTCATGTGAATTTATAAACATCTTCATAAAATACCTTTCCTAGAGTCTTTACTACCTTTCCTACATACTTTCTGCATTAGCAACGTTTAGTCTGGTAATCATGTCCGTGTTGCATCAAGGATGCAGACGTTTATTAACAGTGCTTGCTGGTTTTTGATGGTCTGTTTGATTTATGGCTTATGAGTATTTCTTCTGCTTTAAAGTCTCCAATAAATTGAACTATATGCTTAATTGACTTAAAACTTAATATTCCAACTAAACCTTAAAGACAGAAAACAAACTGTTACATAGATGGTACTGAAAACTTGAGTGGTTCTACACAGAATGTACTTTTCAAGATTATGCACTTTGGGGAAAAAAAGAACAAAAAATTTTGTAGAGTAAGGCCTGCAGTGGGAAGTGGAGGATGAACAGTGTCTGCAACTTGATCTGAATACGCTTTGAGCATCCCAAGTGCTTGAGTCTCAAGCTTAGCTCAGTGTAAATCCAAAAATCCTTTTTCTCTGCAAAGAGCTTGAGCCAGACTTCCCCTGGAGGAGGGATATTCTGGATGCAATGCTTTAATACTTTCTTTTCTAGTAGGAGACCTGAGGTAGACAACTGACATAAGGAAAGGGGTGTTAATGATGCTTTTCTTAATCTCCTGAAAGCATTGCTTAAGGTTTCCTTTCACTCTTGGAATGACATGCATTCCCCTCTTTTCTTATCCACTTCAGCAGTTCCTGAGGAGCAAATTCTCAGGTACTAAATCTCTTTTTGAAATGTTTGCAAACAAACCCCAAATCATATGAGCATCTTGTAGTTTCATGATTTGTTGTTCTTTTTCAGCTGATTGTTTTCTGAATTCAGAAGAGTTTTCTGGGCACTTGGCCTGACTCAGTTTTGCATCCAAATTGGGTGAAATTCTTAGCTGCTTTGTTCTGGTGTGAAACTTGGCTGGTGCAGCAGAGTTTTGCTGTGAGTGCTGGAGCCCATGTTGTGTTTTGACTGTAAGGAATTAGTCTGATTAAGCTGATTCTTTATTCACGCAAACACACAAAATTGCCACAGCTCCTACCAATCAATTACTAGTTTGTGTGTCTGCCCATTACCACTGTGTTAGTGTGTGAGTGGTACAGGCTTTGTTCTTTCATCCCTTATGTGCCACTGCCTACATCAGTGCCCCACTCTGCAGCTTCTGCCGCTGCTTTATCCTGATAGAATTGACAGTGCAAGGTTTTTGACAAGGCAAAGTGGAGCTTCTTTCTTCTTCTCTGCTTTCTTTTTTTTGCCTGCACTCCCTCTAGTGCATGCAGGTACACAAAACAGCACATCCTTGTTGTTAATTCCGTAGTAGCCACTGGTTTGACCCAGCAAACTCTTCATCTTGGAGGCTGTGACACCCCTCTCAAATGCTGAGTGAACAGCAGTGCTGAACTCTCAGGGTGTGTTTGAAAACGAACAGACCTTTGAAATACAGCAGCAAAAAGCTTTCTGCGTTCCAAGCAATGTTTCACCTCCCTTCCTCCCCACAGCAAACAAATTGTATCGACAGACAAAAGCAGGATTATGGTGAGGAGATTTGCAAGACAACAGGATTACGGAAGCTAAAACAAGCAAACATTGTGATTATGTTAGGGGGTGGGCAGGATGGAGTTGCAGGAGGAAGGGGACAACACAGAAGCAGTAACTCAGACTGTGATGCTGGCCTGCCACAGTGGTGGTGAGGCAGCAGGGAAGAGGATTTAAGGTAATTTAGGACAAAAGCAAGCAAAGTAATTTCTCCCTGTAAAGTCCAGTGGATGGAAACCTAGTACATTTGCATTGCACTTGTAAATTTTTGCTTTTCAGGAGTCTGGGGACAAAGAAACGGAGCAAAGGGAGAAGGGGAGGTTGGCCTAAACCTGCGAGTCCTGAAAGCCCCCCTGCTCGCTCAGGCAGGATAGGCACCAGCTGTCAGCTGATCTGAGCAGAGATCAGCTGTGACCTAATTATTGGCCTCTTAAACCTGCATTATTCCTTTCATTTTCCAGCTCATTGACGTTGTATAGAGAGAAGGTGAAAGAAAGTAGAAAAAAGAGTTATTGATAATCTACTTCCTATGTGTCTGCCACTCATCCAGGGTCATGGCTGGATGGCCTCCATCAAGGAGAATGAGGATGGGCTTTTAACCCTTCTGCTCCCCTGTGGGAGGAAGACAGCTTTGTGCATTTGGGGGAATAGAAGCTTGAAACAATTTGATTTCAAACATCAGCATGCTCTGGGTCAGAAAGACTTGGTTGCTCTTGTTTGCACTGAGAAGCAGTGAAGTGAGCAGCTGATAACCTATGAGTTGAAAGAATTAACAGAAAATACTCATTGCCCTGTTAGCACAGGGGCAGGCAGAGGCATTTCTAGCAGGTTTATGATTTTACCAGTGTGAAAGGCATTATGCATGTGCATTTTGCAGTAATCAGACAAAGCAGTAGGCATGTATTGGCCGTTCTAAGGTGGACATGGGTGTATGAGAATGCTTTGGTTGGACAGCAGGAAGGTCCCAACCCACTTAGAGTGACCTTGAATGCAAATAACATAGTAACTCACAATCCTTCAGTGTATCTGATTGCTGCTGAGAATAGCATGGCAGCCTTGCTTTACCCATCCAGAGCATGTTACCCATGTTACTACCTGCCTTGAGAGTAGTTGAAACAACCAACTGGAAAATCTGGAGAAGCAGGAATATTGGTGGCTAAGATGGTATCAGGCTGGGGGCGTGGCACACCATGGTGGCAACAGAAAAGCAACAAAGCTCTGCTTTCTGGCAGTGGAGACATGGCCTGGGGAAGGCAAACATCATGGCTCTGGCAGGCCAGTGCAGAAGGTGAAAGAGGTTGTGAGAGAAAAACAGATAGTGTAAAATTATCAATTTTTCTGTACCAACCTACTTTCCAACTGTGAAATCTGTGTCTCTTCCTCCAATAACTAATAATCCCCACCAATCAAATTATCTTCTTGATGATTAAACTATCTCTCTCCTGTTTGCTGATTTGTCACCTACCCTGTCCTTCAAGCTTTTAAACCCTTCTGCAGTGCTTTCTAGTTAGCATATATTTTCTAAGTCTGAACTTGCCAAGATCCATGGACAAATGATTGATTCCTTATTCCACAGTATAGGTGCCCCCTGCTTTCTGCTATTTCTGACATTCAAACCTTCTGCTAAAGAAGGGAAAATGGGGAGATAGAGCGATGAGAACTCCCCTATTGTATTATAGTCTCTAATCAAGCCAAATTGTTGAGACTGGCTGTAAATTGCTGGGATAATTGACCTTCAGTCATTTGAAATACACTTCTGGGAATGAAATACGTTTTACTTTCTCTTCCTGCCCTCCCTACCCCTGCCCTGTTTGAAGCCTCTTGCAGCCTTTGCAAAGCATCTTCTGACAAATTTTAATCAATAACTTAGTCAGTGGTAAGCCTGAGTCTATCACATCTGTTACCTTGATGACAGGGGTACTGGAAGCCCTTATTCCTTCACTTTTGACATCAAAGCAAGCATGGAAGGAAAGAAAAAAACAAACCAGAGGGATTAGAATTCAAGTTAAATGGGCATGGTTTTAAAAACGGAGCACTTTGAAGCCTGATCAAATCTATTAGTTATTTATTATTGACTGAGTACACATTGCATCTTTGGGGCTGTATGAGGCACACAGCATCTATAGCCATTGCCTCTGGAGCCTCAGCTTTTAGGCCAGAGTTACACACTGTATGTTAGGAGTGTGCACTGTGTGCTCAACATGCAAATGTCAGGAATTAACCACCTGGGAGGGAGCCTGTGGCATCAACACTTTTTTTTTTTCTGTCAATCTAAATGCATCATTATTTACTGTGTCTCTTTCTGCAATGTTTCTGTTGCGACTGTTGCCTATTGCTCTTAAATATCTTGGTAAAGTAGCCTGCATACCTTGTTTCTCTGAGCAAAAATTATTTTAAAAAGCCCCAAAATAGCAAAAGGCCCTTGTATCAGGGATTTGGTGGGATGTTTACTTTCGTTGCTTGTCTAGTAAACAAAAACTACAGCAGTTAGCTCCTGAGCTTTTTACTGTTAACTGGAATTTTTTGTTTGTAACAACAAAGGCGACAGTGGTGTTAGTTACCTTTCTCAGGGTGTTTTCAAACTAAATGATGATATTAAATAGTTGTAGGACCTCGGCTAAATGAGTTTCCAGGCTTGTACCTCACTTTCGTGGATAAAAGTTTATACAACTGGATTAAGTTTATGATGTTTAAGTGCTGAGAGATTTTCAGAGTATGTACCTTGACCTCTGCATCCTTCTTGGCTGTGGGATATACTGAAGGATAATCTAGAAAGATCCTGACTGTAGATCAACTGAAGAAAGTTTTCTCCATTCCTATTTTGTGACTTGCACTTCTTTTATTGCATTTATGTGAATTATTTCCTCATATGAAGCAAGGAAAGCTGTGGATAATGATGCTGCTAAAATGCATTCTGAAGTTCCTAAATCAAAGATGCAGTTTAAGTACTAAAACAGTAGTGTTATTGTAACACCTGCTGGAGAAACAGGCAGCCCTGAGCAAGTTCATGTCTTGCTGGGTAAGCCAGTATTTTGCAGTATGGTGAACAGCGTTGCACAGTTGGAAATACTCGCATGGCTCTCATGGAGCCAGCCAGCCAGACTGTCAATGTGTGAGATGGACCCCTCAAGTAGAAGACTGGCTTGTGACTACAGAATGAAATGAGATTTGGCCATGAGCCTCAACCAGCAGCAGAAGCTTAGAGAGATTTCTGGCAGTACCCTAGGGAGAGGAGAAGGCTTGGAAGTGGAATGTAGCAGCTACAGCTTGTAAGGCTGCAGTGCACAGACTTGGTCCTAAAGCAGTTTGCCTAAAGGGCAAACTGCATAATGAGATCTCCTGAGTCTGTTGCATAGGAGGTGCTATTTATCAATCCCCAGCTACAAGTAGCACCAACCTCTAATACAATGGAATGCTTCCTCATGCCAGTCTGTACGTTTATAAGCATGTTAATAAATCATCATAAAAATAAACCATGTTTATTGCCATTATAAATTTATATGGAACAGTTGTTATCTGTAGGTCCCTTTCTGGCCATTTCCTTACCCTCTCATCACCATTAACATGGATCAGACACGACAGATATGGATATGGGAAAGGGGGGGTGCAGAACAGGTAAGGACTCCAGAAATTAAGACAGGAGGCTGAACTGATGCTCCCGTTTGGCAGTTCATCCATGGGATCTACGTGGGATAGTTGGTTACCAGTATCTTGTAATCAGGGACCCTGGACATCCTGGTCATTTGTGAAAGCCAGAGGGAATGGACCAGGGCATTGCCACCCTGTTTCCATTTTAGAGAGTACTGGGACAGAGGCCTGTAACAAGACCATTGTGCCCTGTGGAGAACATGGGGCAGCCAAAACAGTGTGGCATTTCTGCTTCTGAGCTATTGCAAAGACTCTGCCAGCCAAGCTGCAGGGTTACCATAGGAGAAGAAGATGAAAACCTGCTTCTGGATGGTCCTGCCACATTGAGAACAGGATGACATTTCCCCGGTTGGGTTGCTCAGCCCCTGGCTGTGCTTTTGGGCCTTTTGCCACAGCCTGCATGCAGTCACACCAGGACTGGCAGGTCTGCCATGTGCTGTGATAACTCCCTTATTGCCCTGAGTTGCTGTGTTTGGTGCAGCAGTCCTAATGTGCTGGCTAGGTGTGTGGTATTGTTGCAGGGACTGGGTGCTTTTGAAGTGCTTGATAAGCTTTGATAGATACTAGATTGCTTTCTGAGTTGCTGGACTCTCTTAAAACTTCAGGATTCTTTTGAAACTTGAGGCCTTGAAAGGTCAGAGGTGTGAGTTGTTAGAGGTGAGACTGGCCGCTCATCTGGAAAAGAAGGTAAGAGAGCTTGTTGTCTGACATTTCCTGATTGTTTTTTAGCGGATTCTCAGCCTGGTAACTTCGGCTAATGGATTTTTTTGTTAGGTTTTCAGGCTGTGACTGGCATAGCAAAGGTTTTTCACTGGCTTTAGCAGCAGTCTGTCATTTGTTTCCTCATACTGTTGTTATTTTATGAGAGAAGCTGCCTGGGAGTTACAAGTCTCCAAAAGAATCCAGCTGTGATTTATGAATTAGCCATCAACAGTTATTATGCCAGCCACTGCATACATTCATTCTAATAAATTTCCTGCATCTTCTATAGCAGCTTGTTTTACTCCCGTTTATTGATACTGTGGTTTTAACAAAAGCAGCACATCAATTACAGTAATTGTATTCAGCATAGCTGGAGCTATGGTCTGAGGACAGGTTGTGGATCCAGGATGGGGGATTAAAGGCTACTGAGAGGACCTAGAGAGTAGAGAGCAGATGCGGAGTTGATATCCAGGTGGATTTCCTGTGATGTTTTGTAACACTGTAGTTTTATCTTTCTAGGAAAGAGAAAGAGGTAAGATCATTGCAGATGTGGCCCAAATGACCTTTCCTGCTGGGCTATGCCAGTTCTAAATGATTTTCAAACATGATATATAAGTCAGGGTTTTGCACTGTTTTTAATTGCCATTTTTCTTGTTTCAGCTTTAAAAGGTTCTTAGTGATTGAAGCAGTAAATATGGATTTAATGGGTGACTATTCACTAGATGACTGCATCCAAAGGGTTGCAGTCAAGATCCAGTTATCTAAATGCAGATCAGTAAGAAGTGGTGTCCTTTTGGGGTCTGTATTGGGACTGCTACTGTTCAATATTCTTACTGTGTGACAGCTTCTCTGTGGCTTACACAGGTAATACTGATGTAGTTCCTGTTTCCTCAGCCCTGAGTTCTTTCTTACTCAGTCCTTCGTCTGTAAGAGCTAAGTGCTTTTCCCAGATCCCTGTGCATCTTGCCCGGCACTTAGCTCTATCTAGTTAGATCACAGCAAGTTTGCCATAGCTCAGCACCTGGTGTAGCATTGCAGGGTCCCTGTAGTAGATCTGTACGTGGAAGTCAGCATGGAATAATGGAAGGTTGTAAACTGGATTCTGATTCACTGGTGGAGGCGTGAGAGGGTGAGGACTAGAGAAGCAGAAGATGCTATGGGAAGTTAAAAACATTGTGCACACATGTAGTCATGCTTAAGTATATGTATATACAAAATTCTTCTTGATATTAAGATTATGAAAGCCTTTGGCCTGAGTTAGCACTGCTCTAGAGTGAATCAAAATATTCTGTTTTCCAGTGATACTGTTATTCCTCCAGGTGAATGAATTGATAGTGCTCTCCATAATATTCCTTTGTGGATTAGACCCCCAACACTACAACCACAGCCCTGCTGCTTTTATTCTTGGATTTATTCCCAGTTCTGTCTATGAAATGATCATTTAGTACATAAGCAATATGCTGATTTCCCCTTATGGTTATTGCATTTTCTGTTCATAAATCAGGAATTAATTTGTCTTCTTTGGGTCCCTTGGTGCCTTCTTGCTTAATAGCCAAGTATGTTTGTTCTGTGTAATCTAATGAAAAATAAGAGTAGTAGATAGTGAAAAGTGATATCCCCAGCAACCTCTCATCCTCCCCAGAACCTAGGGGACCCTCTTTTTCCCTTTTCCCATCCCAGAGACCCACTTGTGTGTGTCATTTGCTGATAAGAGACTCCTGTGCTCTTTGGTAGTTCAGAGATAGGCTGGGGCTGGAGGGGAGGAGGGCTTAGTGGTCAGTCACCTGGGAGTGATCTGCAGCCCTGGCACTAAATTGTTCTGTGACCTTCACCTCCTTGGATAGCAGAATAATTGAAATCAGATTTAAAATAACTGATCCAGTAAGTCTGTTTCCCTGCCGGTTCAGTTCCAAACTGCTGCACTGTAATGCATATGCATATTGCTTTGTTGAGTTTGAGATGTCTTAAATGCTTTTCTTTTTGTGGGGCTTAGTAGAAGTGTGTGTTGGGAAGATTATGGCAAATGTGTGCTGCATGAACAGTGTAAAGGGCATGGTTCTTTCATCCCCAGTACTGTTTGTTTTGAAGACTACCAGCTGGAGATGCTCCTGCTGCATGAAGCACACTCTATTTTCTCCGTTGAGCAAAGTGACTCTCCATGCAGCATTTGTGTCCCTGGCTGATCTGGGGCACAGAAAGCTGGTGACTGGATTCTGAGCTCACTTTTGTGGGTCTTGCTCCTTTATCCTTACTGCTGTTACTTTAGAGAGAAGAATTCAGCCCCAGCACTGTAAATCCTGGATGCTCTCCAGCAAGGTAGGGCAGAGGAAAAAAAAAGAATCATGAATTATAAAGCTTTCTGTTTGAGGCTTCTCGGTGGGGAGCAGTTCTCTTCAGGAATCTGAAGGAAAGTGCATATCTGCACGAGGAAGGGAAGGCACCCAACACAAGGTTGCTCAGGAGTGGTGATGGTAAGTGAGGTTTGGGATGCAAATGCTTGAATTGCTGGCAGATAAATCCCCCATGTGCAGCTACAGAGCTGTGGAAAAGTTATTGCTGTTGTCCTCATTTCTGCAGGGATTTTCCCTCTTCTTGAAAATATTCAGTCCATTGGAGAACTATTATTTTTACAAGAGGCTAAAAGACGGGGAGAGACCTTCTGACTCTTTCCTGCTGGGTTCTTGTGCTGATACATAAGCCCTGGCAGATGAGAGGCCAGCAGGAATTCTTTTTGTGTGTGAGCTTGGGTTTGCCAGAGAACATTTAATGCTGGGAATGCAAGGCTGGTTTCTTTGTTTTCGGGGCATGTTTGATATTTGTCTCCTGCTGTGTCATCTCCAGCCCCTTTCAGAGGGCTTTGAATTTGCCAGTTTGTAGAATACCCAGTGGGCTACGGGTGCAAAATGGTTAACCCCAGTCTGGATTGTCCTTGCCAGCCAGAGAGGAGGGAAAAATACCAGCCTAAAACATTAGGAAACAGAAATTCATACTTAAGTAGGCTTCACCCTGTGTCACCTTTTCCCCTGAAATAGGCAGCTGTTGCAGTATTGTCTGTGTGATGTTGGGGACTGGGGGGGGGTGGAGGGAGAAGCCTGCAGAGGAACAGAGATATGTTTTCCCCTCTTGCCTGGAGGGCATTATTGTCTAATAGGCAGTTTAGTCAGATGTTTACTAGATGAGAGTCAGGGGAACTTGAGATCTCTGGGGAGAATTCATGCAAATCTGGAGACTACAAAAATGCCCCTGAGCAAGTGAGTTTCTAGCAATAACACTGCCACTTTTACTGCAAAATTAAAAATTAAAAGGGAAATAAATCATGCTTCTTAAATATACCCTGCCATTTGTCCCTCTTGGCCTTATAGACAATTTAAAGAGAAACAATAAAATACAAAAGCTACACGAAGAGCCTTTCAACAATATTTGTTTAAGCTCTATATTTTATTAGCTGTGGACACCTGTCCTTTGTTCCAGCTTCATTCAGTTGTTGATCTCTTTTCTGCAGTAGTTCAAGATATTGTTTTGCCTTAGCATCCAGAGTTAAGGCAATATATCCAACACTTAAATTTTTTATATCTGTATATGTAAACACTGCTGTTTCTTTAATAAAAACTCAAAGAAGCTCGCAGAATGAGATACCTCCATGACTAGATGTATTCTACACTTGAAACTCAGAACATGTTTTTCTAGTCAATATTTATATTTAGCATTAGGTAGCTCTGGTAACTTGGAAATTTGGCCTTCTGGAAAGTGAATCTGATTAAGTCAGTCTTTGCATTAGGTTTTGCACATGTAGGACACAAATTGCATGATCTGTCTTGAAGCAATGAAGTTTTTAGCAGTTTTCAAAATAGTTATTGTGCATGCATATATTATGTAGAGCGAGGCATCACAATGTTTAGATGGACAAGAGAACTGGAAACTGGTTTGGCTTAACAACATGGTAGTATTTGTTTAGGAAATGTTAATGAGTTTGTAAGAAAATACCTTGTTCAGAGAGGAGATGAATAAAGGAGATGAAAAAATGAAAAGAAGATCAATACTGATCATGTGAGTTGTTCGTAGAGATGCCCTGTTGTAATACAGCCCTCAAATTTCCCTTTCTGCAGGTGATGTCTTGAGTGAAGTCTCTTTTTCTGGTGGGATGTGCTGGATGGGCGGTTGGCTTGGGCTGCCTTGGCTAAGGTGTTATTGGCCCCTAGGGAGCAGGCATGGGGTGCTGCACAGTGGTCTGGTTGCTGGAGAAGAGTTCTGGCTGTGTCAGCTGAGGTGTGCGGGCTGGGCTGGGGTGGGGGGAGCAGGGATGAGGAAGTTCCAGGACTGTCAGGGTGTCTGGACTGTGTGGGGATGCAGCTCAGGGATGGTGGGTGACTGCTTCATTTCTAGGATCCCTGCCCTGTGAAGGAAGGGTGCTTACGTCCTGCATGGGGCTAGGTTGATGGACTCTGTATTTGAATCAAGCTGCATTTGCAGAACTGCATGCAGAAAGCATCCTGACTGCTTGTTATCTGCAATCATCTTACTTAGCTTTAGGAGTTGCTTGCTTCAAAGGGTGACATAGGAGTTCCCCCATTTACACTGTGTGATGTTTTCCTGGTCTCAGAGCGAGCCTCTTTTCCAACTTACAGCTACTTCATTGTCAATTAAGAGCTTAATGCTGCAGGAGGATGACAATGAGGATAATCCCAATTGTAACAGTGACCAAACATGTCAGTTTGGAGAGGGTCAGGGGGACACAGAGCAGGTCCTCTCTCTCCAGCCCACATCATGCACTCCTTCAGCAGTGTACAGAGTGCTGTTGTCTCACAGCTTCTCTTAGGATAACACAATTATCCTATCCTAACAGCCTTACTTAGGGAACTTTAATTTTCTGGCAGGGAAAGTGCTGATGCTACAGGTTGGTTCTCTTTTATATGCTAGGAGGAAAATATTTAAATGAGAAACTACTTTTGTCATGTACAAACCTGTCACACTTGAACAAGCAATGCCATCACTAAATCCCTGCTCTAGTTGCCTTCTAGAGTCAAGGTGTTGATCACAGGTACAGGGTGGCAGGATTCAGGGGTTATTAGTGGTCAGAAATTTTCCCAGCATTTTATGTGGCTATGCCCTGAAATATCATTCTGTCAAACCTTAAAAGAAGGTGGCCTAGCTGGTGTAATGGTCACTTCTGACTGTTAGAGCTATACATCCTGTCTTTGCTGGACTGTGATTGCATAATCACATACTCAATTAGGTTGGAAAAGACCTCTGAGATCAAGTCCAACGTCTGACAAAACACCACATTGTCCTCTAGACCATGGCTCTGAGTGCCATGTCCAGTCTTTCCTTAATGTTATTTCATATTTACGTAATGTTGTGTCAGCAGTAATAAGCTAGAATATTCTAAGTCTGAGCGTCACTGCTAGGGAAAGAGGTTATGACATTATCCTCATGTTGAAAGGGAAATGTTGAGGTCAAGGTGACAAGTCAAGGCAAGTGTTTTGGGGTAGCTGTGAGACATGGGACACAATCCAGACCTCCTTGTTCCTAGCTATTTAGGATCCTTTGTTTTTGTGCTTTTGTGATAATAACTTAAAAAATTATGTATGGCAACAGGTGGTGCCACTTCTCATTTTCAGTTTTGCTGCGGGGAATGATGGTAAATAGGCTATGACTATGACTGGGAGGAGCTCTGTGTCTGTGTACAATAGGCTTTGTTGTGGCTGTGTGCTCTTTCTTGTGCACAACTATACCTAACCCTGTGCCTAAATCAATTTCTCTTTTCTGCCTTAGAAAAAATTGTGACCATAAACAGGGTCATAATTTTTAGAGGTCACCATTGTGTAGAGCAGATAGACTGAGAGAGTTCACACCTCTGAAGGATCTGTGTGGAATTGGCCCTGCCTGGCTGCAGGGGAGAGAGAAGAAGAAGCAAGCCTCATATCTACAAAAAAAAGGTCATCTGACTGCTACTGCATGTTGGAACTTCCAAAGAGGTCCAAGGAATCTGGGCACCTAAGCATCTGTATAGAAATTTGGGCCAAGACCCAAATTCACTATTATATCTCCCTAGGTGAAAAAGATGTGTTTCTTTCTGGTTCTAACAGCACTTCGTGTATGTGTTTCTGTACATTAGTCTTGGCTAGCACTGAGTTGTGTGTAATATGGTATTTTTAAATTTTGAGTTCAGTCATGGTGTGACTTGGCTTGTCAAATACCTATGGAGGAAATTGTTTGACTTCTAAAAAAATCTGAGAAGATAGTCCTGGGTGTTTTTTGTTTAGTTGAAAGAAAAAGTAAACAAAGGGAATGAAAGCGTAGAAAATATCTTATCTTGTTTATAAGCAAATAAGCATAATAGCAGAACAGTGTGAATAGGAAAACAGTTTCTCTCCACGGTCATCTCCATCATCTGAGGACAATAGGTGACTTCAGAGAAAAAAAATGGTATCTTGTGCCAGTAAGCATGATTAGCACTATGGGTAAATGTTTAAAATACAAGGCTGTAGCTACAGAAAAGGTTCTCATCTTGTTGCACTGCAGATATGTATGACCTAGGGGAGACCCACTGTCACGTCATGTACCTCAACTTCCCAGTCTCTAAGGAAGGATGTTTGCTTGAGTGTAAGAAAAGATTGTGAGACTTGCTCACTTATGTTTCTAAATTATTTTGAAGTCATGGGATGGAAAAGTTATCGAAGCAGAGATTTTTGCTTATAAAAGAGAGAAAAATATTAAAATAAATACATGAAGGTAATTTCTCAAACTTACTGTGGAAGGATGCTATCATAGTACAATTTGGGATAGTATTGTCACAGACTTTAGAAATGTGTGATGAGTATATGTGTGGCAGCTTTGGTCATAGCAAGTTAATTTCAGGTCCTAACAAGCATGAAGAAATTCCATTACAAATACAGTTGAATGCTGGTATATTTTATCGCTGTGTCTGTAAGAAATGGTCTGTATCTAACGGGCTAGTTTAGGGAGAATGATGAAGCATTGATCTTTCGGGCCTTATCATATATGCACACTAAAGTTGTGTGGAATGGAAAAGTTTCTCCATTAATGAACAACAAAAAAGGTTTGTTTGTATTTCTGCTGTGTCCAACGCAGACCATCTCTTGTCTGTTTTATTCAGAACACTAAAAAATCTTATCTGAAACATCTGAAAATTTTGTGTAGGCCAACCTTTCACTAAATGGGGCCAGACTGCAGAAGCATTTTTGCTGGAATGAACACATGTACTATCCAAGTGCTTTGTTCTGTGTTCAGTGCTGCGAGATCAGGATATTCAATTCCTTAGCTTGTTTATTTTAGTGCAAGAAATACTGTGGTTTACTTTTTCTTTCCTATGTTAGTATTGCCCTCTACTGGAGGAAAGCAGAACTGCCCACCTGTGCTGCAAGCCTGAGGCTGTCGGCAGGTAACGCGTCATCTGCTTTCCCTCCTCTCTGGGGCCTTGGGCTGACAGGGCAGGGAGAAGCCATCCCTACCTCCGCCAAGCAGGATGACTGGCCACGGTATCCAGATCCGAGCTCCTGAATTGGCGACATGTTTGTTGCTATACAACCGAAACATTTCCTGGGCCTTGGTAGCTCAGGCTATATATGAGGAGTTGTAGTTCTTCTAAAGGATAGCATTCTCCTGTGCAATGAGGAGAGAAACTTGGAGCTGGTTAGTGCAGGAATTGGCAAGTGAGGCTGCTGGGGCTGAGTCAGAGGCTCGGGATGAAATAGGTCCTCTCTGGCCGAGTTTGTGAGCGGCTGAAAGTAGGGCAAACTGATGAGTCTCCTGTTATCTTCTACAGTAGCCTTGCTTTTGGGACCTTGTCAGGTGTTTTGGAGTGAGATGTTGCAGTTTCCTGGAAGAACTAGCACTGGGCTTTTGTAGTTTAAACTTGAATTGCTTGGATGATCCCTTCTAAGTCACCCCTAGCCTAGTGTAAAATCTGAGATGTCTAGTTCTGGTTTGAGCCGTTTTTGCATACAGGCCAAACCCAAATGTTCCAGTCTGCAGTGGAGGCAACAAAATTATTCTTGCCTGGGGGGCTTCAGGCATCAAGAAAAGAAAGATACAGGGGAGCATAAACTCCATGGAGTTCAACATAGAAAGGTGTCCAAGATTAACAACTGGCCAGTGGAAGTCTGTATTCCCAAATTCTAGGACATACGTTTTTGTAAACATACATGTTTGGTATTTTCTCTTAGAAGTTTGCCTTGTAGGTGTTCACTGGGCCTCATGCCTTAATATGCTTTGTCACAGCCCATAGCTGTAAGGGATGAGGAACGTGGGAGGAGTCTAGAGTAAAATCCAGAGGCTCAATGTATTTGGTGAAAACACATTGAAATGCATTGCTCTCATTACAGGTGAAATCTTATCATGGTCCCTCAGTGAATGTACTTGCTGTGTCCAGGTTTCTTTTTCTGGTGTTTCAGTGTTAGGACTCTCAGTACTCAGAGTGATGTCTTTTCCAGGCTGTTTGGTTTGGGAACAGAAGGTGGTATGAAAAAGTTTTGCATCACTGCATGCTGGTGTCTGTGCAAGGAACCTGCACAGAGTTTGTTGAGCGCCTCTGTGGGCAGCAGCCATGATATCTGTATTTAGCAAACTGCTCTGTTTGCTCACTGCTGACCAAATACTGGTACCTGGTAGCTTTTACAGAGGCATCGCTAGGAAATATGCTTGGTTCTACAAAAGTGCAGAAGGCTTACCTGTGTTAGTTTAGGAGAATGCAGTGTTTAACTTTACAAATCATCAAATTGCTAGAACATACAGACAATATACTTTATTATTTTCATTTAATATTAGTTTTCTGTCATTTTAGTGCTTGGTAGCCTGAAGATTTGGCTACTGTGTATTACCAGTGCCCCCTCCCGGATAAGAGCAGGTTTATTCTCAGCTGCCTGGCCCCTCCAGTGTTTCCCCCGAAGCATAGCCATGACAAGCCATGGCTTGTGAAAAAGCTTGGCTCCTGCTTTTTCTGACTGTTGCCAGTGACCCTACCACATAATGACAAAATCACAGGAAAGATTCTAGATTGTTTTGATCCAGAGAGAATTTTCATGAATGCAAGGGTTTGGGATTTTTTTGTCCTGTACAGGTGGGAAAGTCAAGTTTGCTGCATTTATTCTGCTTTTGCGGCTCACAAACTAGATAATAAAAAGGCTGAATAATGCTTCATGTGGTACAAAATCCTGGAAGTATTATACTTCTTAATTCTCTAAGGAATAAGGAACTTACTTTCCTGTGATAGAAAATGCTTTATAAAAATGTGTTGTGAGCTTGCTTTCTGTACAGTGAAACCCAGGCATGAGGAGACGAATTGGCTTAGCCAGAATATTCCAGCAGATTTGCAGGAACAGCCTTGAGTTCATACTTTACTGTTTTGTGCCCTGTAGATTGGGTTCTACTGTGTCAGTTCAGTACAAACTACCAAGCAGAGTGATAACAGATCCTGAGGTCTGGTTGGGGTTTTGTTAAAGGCTTGAGTTTGTAAGATACTGTTCTCATACACAATTACTATGTAATTTGCAGCCTGTTAGAGATCTGTCTTTGCCCATGCCAAAGGAATACTTGTCCCTATGTGCTTATTATGTCCTTCTCTGTCTTCTGTTCCCTCTGCATAGGAAATTTATTTTTTTTTTTTTTTTAGGGTCTGGTTGCTTTTCATCAGGAATAACTCCTGTCATGCCGTGACAGCCCCTGAGCTGAAGTATTTTTTTCTCTTGATAGATGCCCAGATTGGGTCATTTGCTGTTTGTTGTGTTTGGACAAATTTTATTTCTTGCATGTCTTACTGTTCAGTAAATTGCAGCCACAGATTTCTGTCTTTAACGGGGCAATAAAGAATCCTTCACTCTCTGCAAGCCTATCTCCCATCATGGTCTCCTGTGGAAAATCTTTGGAGTTTATATGTGCATCATGCCTCAGAGGAAGCTATCAAACAAGACTTGGGGCTGTACTGGGAAGGGGTTTATTAACCTGACTGATGTGAATGAAGGCTGCAGGATACTAAGAGACTTAACTGCTGAGGGTGGAGAGACTGTAGATAAGAACTGCTTATGGAAGGACAGTTTAGCAACAGAGTGATAAAGTTGCAACCGTTTCGCTCCCCTGTGAGTAATGGAACAACAAAAATTTTTGTAGGAAAGTTCAGTTATTATTATGGACTAGGTTTCAGTCTAGATTCTGGGGGCCTTGCTTCAGGAGAATGGTTTATGGTTCACTAAGTTATTTAGAGCTGTTCATTGAAGTGCTCCCCTTGAGCTGTAAATAAGCCCTCCACCTGACCACTGCAAAGTGATTGTACTGGGGACAGATGAGAATGTCCTGGGGTATCCCTAGCATTCTTGCCAGCCTTAGATGAGGTCTGTGTATATAGATCCACATACATAACTTTTTTCTAATAATGTGGGGGTTTTTTTCAATGTGTGTTTTGCAGTATCTGGTCTACCAGCAGATGGGAGTCTGTCAGCACAGCTCCTTCCACTCTGGTTAAAAGCAGATGAGTTCAGTTGGGTTTCAGGGCTCCCTACTTCCCGTTCATCATGGCAGGTCTTTGGAGACAATGTTCTTATTGTTTGCCAGTTACTATCTCTTCTGCATTTATTAAGTTGAGGAGTGATATCCCTCTGTCAAATACATTGTTCTTTTTAATTTTATTTTTCCCTTTTTTTTTTAACCTTCTTTTCTGTCTTTTTTTTCTTTTTTAAAATTTTTTTTAATTTTTTTTTTAATTTTTATTTTTATTTTACTTCTCACTGCATCCAGAAAAAGAAAAACTTCCTGGAGGATATAAAGCAGATTATTAGCAGAGATGTAGATAAGATAATGCATTACTTCATTTCTGAGGTGCTGGCCTTCTCAGGTCAAATATTAGTTCCTTAAATGCAAGCTTACACTTGCAATGTTTTACACATTGCTGTGTAGTTCGGCAGTTGGTGGATGTTTCAGCTGTCTGAACTGCTCTACTCGCAGGGATGGTTAAGTTGAAACTTGAGGGGTGTAGTGGACAGCTTAATTATCAAAGGCTCAAAGGGTGGGTCAGGTTTGGGTACACTGGCAAAGCAGTTTCCAGAGTTCTAAGTTCAAAATGAAATGGCCTTTTGCTGTGCAGATCTCATTTACTTTTCTCTAATTGGTCCCTCATCAGCTGCCCTAGCAGGACATATCTTCGGAAATTCTGCTTACATTGACTATTGTAGTTTTTTGTTGAGGGCATCATGGCATTCCTGCATTGTAAAACTCTGCTGTCTGCCTCTGGCTTTAACACAGGTCTCATTCTTAATGACAGATCATTTAATTTATATTTTTGCATTGGAAGGAATAACTTCTTGGGTAGTTAGGGGGAACTATATTATATCCCTACATAAAAGCTGAATTTACTTTCACTCTATCCAGCTAGTTTTGCTGCTCTATCAGATTCTAGTTGATTTGCTGTCATTGTTTCTCCTTATTCCCCTGTTTTGTACTTTTTTTCATCAGAGAGGCTGCAACAAGGCTTCACTTGCTACTTGAGTCCTCTCCATTCAGTTGTTGTAAAGGAGCAGAGGAATCTTCTCTGTTGTCAGCCTCTCATTTTGGTAGTAATACTACTGTGTTGTACAGCCCTTGGAGTGCTGGATGGATGTTTCTGATGTGTGTGGCAGTGTCATGGCTGGTAAGGAAACTTGGGTTATACTGGGGAAGGGACACATATGCACCAGTAGCAGGAATTGGGTCTTCTCCTTTCTCAGCATGTTGGAAGAGAAGTGAAGGCTCTGTTTGTAATGGGCAGGATTTCTCTTGCCCCCAGCCAGGTGTCAAGCCTGTCATGGCAAATTCACTGAAGGCTGGCATGAGGGATTAGAGGGGGAAGCTAGCCAGGGTTTGCAGGCCTGCAGCCACACAACCATGTTGCTAGGAATGAAAAGAAAATCCAGCGAGCTGGTGGAGCTGATTGGTGAAAACCAGGGTACTGGATTATTCTTGGTTCTGTGGAGGAAGGCCAAACATCAGGAGCTGTCGTGAAGAGGTAAGTAAGCAGAGGTCATATGCAAAGCTCAGGTAACACATGTATGCTTTCAATCATTGTGGTAAACAGTTGAATTTCTTCTGATAAGGGATGGGCATGGGCCAAACCTGCTGGTTGCAGAAACCTCCTGAAGGGTGTTTTACCACTTTTCTCATTTGGCACCAAAGATCTCCACAGACGAAAGGGTGGGTGGTGATTTATTACTTCTACTGAACATGGAATTAAAGATCTACATGTATTTGCTTACAAATACAAAGCACAAATAAACCAGGCTTTAGTAGAGAAGGCTGATAGACAGTGGTCTTGAACATTAGCCATGAGCAAGACTCTGTGACCTGAACTGCAGATCAGTTTGGAAAGCATAAGGAGAGGTCATAAGGAGTTCAGAGGCAATACCCAGAGCTAAGTATGGTGTGTCAAAATGCAGTTGAGCTCTAGAAGATGGGAACCTCCCATTCTGGAGCCTATGGCCTAGTATGTAGGAGGTTTGCCACGTGTGGCATTAGCTAAAGGTACTTTGCCATGCATGGGCATATTTATGTTCATGGAGTCAATGTAGGTTGACTTCATGATTCATTTCAACAATGAGTGCTTCTAGACTGTTTGGTTCTTTTGTAGGCCCTGTAAAATTGATGGTGACATGATTTACTTGGAGTGGAATTGGGTGGATTGTTATATAGTGCTTCAAATTATTTGTTTAAGTCAGATGTTTTTACAGCGCATGAATTACATACAAACTTTGAGTTGATTCATAATTGTTTGGTAAAGATTATGTTTACTTCAGCCTATAGCATATGCACAGTTGTTTACTTAAACTCTTTCTTTGCTTAGTGTGGCTGGTCCTTTAAATAGTATGATATTTCATGCTGTGATTTTGGATGCCTGTGGGTTTATATTGACAAGTTAAGCAAATGTCAAACATGCATACTTTGTGGATACATTTCATAGCTTCCTAGTGTTAGTCCACAGAACATAGTGATCTTTTCCCAGCACTTAGATCTGTAAACCTACTTAGAATATAACTGGAAAAATCCTGTGGATGAATGGTTTCAGTACAGCCCAAACTAGATGGATTCAGCATTGCGAGTAAAGAGCAATATTGTATAACTTGATGAAGGTTATTTAGTGGATGCTGCTGGGCTCTTCAGCATCAGCTACATTACTTGAAAGAGAGGTGAAGATAGTGTAACACACAGGTGATGCTGTCATGTAAACAGCGGGGTTTTGGACAATGGAATGTTTGGAAAAGCAGTTGTATTCTTGGCCTCATCCATTTAGGGCCTCCATTCTCCCTGATATCTGGCATTCCTGCTTGCCACCTGCCTAGGATCAGTTTTTTCAGGACCTGAGGTTTTTGGTATGTCTTTGGTCAGCTTCATAGTCTTCCTGCTGCTCCTAGCCTAAGAGGATCCTGCCACATTTCTAGAAACTTCTATTTGACTTCATGCAGGTCCATCGCGTGATGTTAATAACCTCTCAGGAGCATGAAATGATTGAGAGGGAGATTGGGAAGCAGAAGAGGAGGGAGAGAGCAAATAAGGACGTGGAGCATTGTTAGTGGGTAGGGGAAGTTGGGATACTTGTTCCTGATTATGTTTAAAGAGGAATCATGGGTCTGATGATCTTTGTATTCTCAAGGCTTCTAATCCGCTTGCTCTAATCCTCTTACAGCATCTGCTCTATTGGACTTTTATCTGATCTCTCTGCTTCTCAAACAATCTGTTGAGGCTCCCCGCGTTGAGTCACTTTTGCCCCTTCCCCAGAGAGACATTTTGGTGTCTTCTTGCTCAAATGGGATCAATGGATTCTGCTTATTCTGGGGTCCTTGAGGCTAGTCTGGAGGAATTTAAGCTATAACTTGGCTGTATCCTTCAGTCATCTGGATTTGGTGTAGCTGGCAATGGGAACTGTGACACCCTTAGTTCTCTGCTATATACCAAAATTTACAATTGTGGTAAACCAAATTTTTGAGATTTGAAATTGCAAAGTATGAGCTGTAAGTGTATTCATTTGAGATCTTTGTTTTTCAGTGGTGACTACAACAAAAATAAAATCTGGAGAAAATTGGTTTTAGGCGTCTCTGTTTATTAAACCACGTGATATAACTAGAGTGGGCAAACGACTCTATTTCCTAAATTCAAATTCTCTTCCAGAGAGTGTTCATCAATGACTAGTAAAACACAATATCATCATGTCAAAAACTCAATGTCTGTGTTTTGAGTTGGAGAGCTTTTGAGAAATTTCAAAATCTGTTGTGATTCCTTCCAAAGAAAACAGGGACTTCTCATAACTTTTAGGAACTGTGTTCTTTAAAGTAGAGTGAAGAGTTTTTAGCAGAATTATGAAGATTTCAGGCTGCAATTATATCTTATAAAGTATTGAAAACTCCGTCTCAGTTATTGGTTAAGCTCCAGCTAGGTAGAAACAGCTGACATGAATATCTGCAATCTGAATAGGAACAGAGTTTTCTCTTTGAGTATTGGATAACATGTCCCATGCCCTTGTGTGGGAGAAGGCAATGCCATGGAACAAACAAAATGGAGTCTCTTTTGCCTCCCATAATGCTCTTTTCCCATGGCTGTTGAAAGAGCAAGCACTGTTTCTGGGAAGTATGGATCAGAAGCATTTTAGTTGTATTTGGTGATCCTGAAGGAAAGCAGAGTGTCCCATCTGGTAATTCTGGTTTATCTCTTTAAAGCGGCATGAGGACAAAAGCCACAATCAGTACACTAGCTTATTCGGTTTCCACTGCACAAAACCAAGTAGGCAACAGCAGCAAGATATTTGGGGTAGTAAAATGTTCCAGGACTTTGGTGGTGTTGTCATTGTTGGTATTCATTCATTCATTCATTCATTCATTTATTTATTTATTTATTTATTTATTTATTTATTTGTTTGTTTGTTTATTTATTTATTTCTGAGCCTGGCATGCAGTGAGGCAGAAGCTTTTATCAAAGCATAAAAACACCACTCAGATATTGCTATTTTTGAGGACGAAAGTCTCACATGTCCAAAGAACACACAAACTGTGGGACACAGATCCTGCTGGCTCTCAATTGCTTCTCCTTCTGGTCCCGCTACCTCTCTACCGGAGTGCCAATCCACTGACTTAATGAAGGCTAATGGTATAATTAATCACACACACCCGCAGCACAGCAGTTCATGAGACCTGAGTAAATGTGACAGCTGCTCTGAGGGAGAGAGGGGGGGAAAAAGCCCACAATGATGACAAGAAGCAAAACAAGATCTTTGGTAAAAAGAAGTAGTCAAAGCAAAAAGCAAAGAGATGGGCTGGGAGCCTTTATGAGCAAAGCAGAAAGCAGTCTTACCCAGCTGTCTTGTTTTAAAGCGTCTCCAGACGTTTGCTTTTCTCTTTATACCTCTACTTTCTTCAAATTACGCTTGAGGGCTTTTTGTCATTTCATTTTCTCTTGGATCCATTCCTTTTTTGTTTCTTCTTTTTTATCAGTGATTGTGCTGTTTGGTGTTTTTCCAAGTAGTACGTGGTATTCTGGGTCTTTTAGGTCTTATGGACAGAGCAAGAAGACTTTGGTAACCAGTGGTAGTTATACTTTGTGGGGACTGGGGAGTAGCTAGTTTGGTTTGGAGCTGATAAAAAGACTAACTTTTGCTTCCTGATACATGAATGGTGGAAATGCTGAACTTTGTTCTTGTCTCTGAATCTTTTTCTCCCGATATCCTTCTTACTTGTGCCTGAAGTCCTTCTATTGTCTTTTGTATCCTTTGGCATCTCAGTTCTCTTTTTGAGGATAGTGATAATGGTAAATTTCTTGGTACAGCACAGAGGCCTGTGGTGTCATCTAAGTGGCCTTTGAGATCTGATGTGGTGCATTATTTGCTAGAGCCATGGGAATAGTGGGAAGCTCTAGAGGTGGAACTAGAATGGGAAGATCTGAGGTAATTGGTATTGTAAATGAAATTTGCAAGGCTTTCTTGTTTCTCCTGTTTTTTCTACAAGGTAGTTTTGTATCTTCTTGAATTAAAACCATAGGAGTTATGTTACTTATGGCACATCAATAACCATGGCAAGTAGGTGATCCAGATACTGATCAAGAAGCACATAGGTATTTTAGGTCAGAAAAAGGGAGGCACGAAGCTGGAAGAAGAGTTTGTCTCTGATGGGCAGAATTGGGGTTTGAAAAGTATTACCTGTATTTCTGGTTTTGCTTGTAACTGTCTATATAATTTTGAGCATATAGCTTCATTTAATCTCATCTGGGGTAAGGAGGGAGAATCTCTGTTGCGGATTAGCTTTTCACACAGGGCTGTTGTGGGAATTCCCTGTAATGCTGTATCAAGGAACAACTTTTGTTTTTCTTCTCTCAGCCCCAGGGTGAGAACAAGTGAGACACTGGAAGGTGTAATGTGTTGTGATCTGGAGAATTTGGGTACTGACACAAGTTGTATGTGTTCTTGCTTTTTATTAAGGGGTATCTAGAATCTTGGGTATGTGCACCCCTGTGTTTGGAGATACATCCTGGAATTCCTGTGAGGTCATATAAAATTACTTGGGAGCTTTGTGATAAACATCAGCAAATAAGACTTTGAACTATATCCACAAAAGAAAATTACGTGACCTGGTGCTATCTAACTGCTTCTTAGGTACTCAGACTCTCAACAGTCCTTTCATTTTTTATTTTTCCCCACTATTGTCTTATGCTGGAGGTCATTAGGCTGCTGTTTTCTATTTCCTGAACTGCCTAAAACTCTGTGCAGGGCTGTTCCTCTTGACAGTGCTGCTCAGTGCCAGTGTGTAGCTTGCGTCTGTTGGCATCCATAATCTTGGCACTAATTGTTTTCAGGAGTACAGTACCAGCCTGCTCATGGAAGTGGTGGGAGCCACCCTTTTTGTCTGGTGTCCCAGTGGCTGCAGCGCATAGCCTGCCTTATGGGAGCCACTGCTTATGTAGCATTTCTCAGGGTGCTGCAGACAGCAGATAACTTTGCAGTGGAAGGTATAACTCTTTCTGCCTGTTTCTGAGGACTCTCTTCTCTGCTTGAAATAATTAAATAGTCATGACTTTTGAGAGCCAAGTAGGAGCAAACAAGCATAAACATAGATATGCAGTTTAGTGTTTAGTATACCCACTGGGCAGGACTTGGGAACCTGGTTTTCTCCTCACAGGGAGGAATCTGCTGATGTCTCAATGCAGCAGATTCACTCTTTCATACTCAGCTCTGTACATCCGTGAAAGGGTTACTGCCTAATTCAGAGCTGCAGTTTTGAGTACATGGCAGAGAGATGAAGAGTAAGGATTTGACACCCAGAGTTGTCCAGATCTGTCACTCCCACTTGGTGATAATGCTGATTATTTGGAAGGATGGTTGAAAGAGAGGTTGGTTCCACATAGTGAGTATAACTATATATCTGGTTTATCAGCATTTGCTCAGTGATCCTGTTTCAGGAATTCTCAAGGAGGGTAGGAACTTGAGGGGCCTTAAATGGAAAGAAGTGTGCTGCTCTTAAATATTTACTGCTTGACACCTGTGCTGAGAAGGAGGGTTCAATTCTTCTTCTTTTCTTTGCAGGTATTATTGTTTCTATTTGTTCAAATTTTTTTGGTTCTGATTTGCCTTTTTAAAGGTAGCTTTAGTTGTGTCAGTAATTAGCTAAAAAATTTGCAGTAATAACTGAATAAGAGGGTTAAGGTGAAGGAGGCAGTTTGCTGATCTTCCCAGCACATCTGCAGCCCTATTAATTTAATTAGAGCTGCACTGTATAAATATTTAACTAATTTTAATTTCTTTTGAAGTTCCTTTGGTTTTCAAATAGTTCCCAGCTCCAGATTATCCCTTTTATACTTCTCTATATTTGAGATCGAGGGGAAGTAAAAAAACCCAAACAAATCTTGTCTCTGGAATGTAATCAAATGGTAGACTCATGAATTTTTGCCTTTGAGCCTACTCTCTTCCTAAATTAATTTCTCTCAGGCCCTCTGTTATGATATGAAATGAGGACTGGCTCTGTGGTTCCAAGGATGCCTTTTCCTATTCTGCTATTTTGAGTCCTGATGCTGGTGAGAATCAGCTTGGTGCAGGACTGTGAGGAGGATGCGTACCATGCTGCTGGGAGCTGCTTAGAGAAGTAGGAGTAGCTTTGCTTGTGGATGGCACACAGAAGTATCAGGGGAAGGTCTTCAGACACAGACCAGAGGATTGAGGCACAGGAACAAAGAAGGACTTGCTAATGAGAAGAAGTGGGCAAAAAGTAAATGCAGGCCAGATACCAGAGAAATTATTGGGAGCAATGCTGTGGGTGGTCAGAACAATAGGAGGGGCTGTTTCTGTTCTGGTGCTGCCTTCTCTGCCTCCATTTCCCCAGGTATAACATGGTGACAGCTGCTCATGATGCCTGCTCTTGGAACTGGAGGGTTTGAATTCAATGGTGTGTGTGGACACAGACGATAACTATTTTTTGTGCAGTGCCCTCAATGCTGGGTTGTCTCCTTGAGGCTGTGCTGTACCTGATTAGGTTGAGATGGTTCCTGAAGGATTGTATTAGTGGACTCCCCAGCCCAAGACTTGCCAAACAGACTGCAGCATAGAGGTCCCCTTGTCCTTCTGTCCCTGTATGTTACCAGGCTCTCAAGTTCACTTGGCAGGCCCCTGTCACTTTGCCTGCTCAGGGGTTGACACCTGATCAAAGGCCATGGGCTCCAGCATCCTGACCTGCAGGGACAGCATAGAAACAAGGTGATGGATATGGGAGTTGTCATGACTTGAGAATCATCCAGCATAACTGAGGAACTATCCTGGGCCTCTCCATCCTTAATATAATCCAGGTTCACTGTGGTACTTTAATGTGATTTCTGTGTAAAGGGAAACTTGCTTGGCTTTTATTTCTTTTTAACATAGTTGTGTTTTCAGCTATGAAGGCAAGACAAAGCTAGAGGTTTTGGGGTGAATTTGCCATAGAAAATGCAAGTTTTAGGATGTTGGAAAACCTGGAGATACTCCAACGGCAGCTTTTCTTGCTGATGACTGGGGAGCTCTTCAGTGCCTAGAGGACAGTGCCTGTGGAGGGGATGCAGCCTGCCAGGCTTGTCTGGAGAGCTGTTGTTGCTGATGATAGGATCTATAGGAGGGATGTGGATATGGCATTTCATTATCAGAAATAAGCACAGTATTATGTCGCATACTATTTCTGTTTTTCCAGTCTGAATGATGATCCAACCCATCCTTGTGATATTGTGATCCTCCTTTGTATTAACAGAATCTCCTACCTGAGTGCCAGTAAGTTACTTTAGTACATTCCTGTCCTTTGCCTAGTCAGATTTATGTGAGTATTAAGTGAGATGTGGTCTAAAATTGAATCTTGTGCAATATTCTTGCAGATTCCTTCCAACCCAAGAGCTCTCCTGCAAGCCAGTCTGTTGTCATCACTGTTTTAACAAGGTTCTTACTTAGCATTGGTTTTTCTGCAAATTTCTGTCCTTTTTGATTTAACTAGGAATGACTATGATTATAAGAGAATACATGTATTTGAATATCTTTTTAACAGCTATGCTCATTGCTTTCTCAGGGTTTGGCATTGCCTTTTAGTTCATTTCAGGACAAATATAGAGTGGCTGAAATTTGCACAGTGGCTGTATCTCAGAAGGGTCTTAGGGGATGCACATGGGAATTGTATATGCCTGTAACTCTGCCTCTGCCTGTTTAGTGAAGAAAAAGAGAAGGGAAAGTGGCAGATTTAGTGATTGGGGGCATGTCTACATCACTGCTTGTGTAAATTGGTGAGCAGGAGTTTGTCATACTACGTAGAAGTGAAGTTTTGTGCAAATGTGAGAGTAAACATGTCGATATAAGATTTGGTGATTTTCTGGTAAGTTCATGTGAATGTGCAGATGTTTGTGTAGAAATGCCAGACCATGTAGACATATGCTTATGATAGGAGACTTAGAGGTGTGCTATTTCATGCATTTGTGGGTCATCTATAAATTTAAATTTCTATGCAGACAGAACTTTTGGTTTGCTTTTTATCTTTATTTTTGTGACTAGCTGGTACAGCCATGAAAACAGTGGTTGGCCAGACTGAGTATTTATACAGCTTAATGAAAATGGCTCAAACAAGACCACCCACCTTAAAATTCTCTCCAGCTCTCTGCTTCCTTTCTCCATTAAATAGCAAAGATCTCTGTTGCTTTGAGGCTAAGGGAATGAGGAAGTGCTGCCTGCCTAGTTACAGAAGCATTGTATTTCCTTCAACATGACAAATGGTGCAGTGTCCCATGCTGAGCTGATTGGAATGGAAGATGCTCCCAATCTCTTGCCACAATACTTTCCTGCAATACTGAAGCCATTGTCTGTTTTCAGCCATAGGCTCTTATAGATCTCGTGTTGTAATGTTCCTGTCACAGTTTACTACAAAAGTCAGGATCAGTGTTTGTTGTTTCACTGGTCCAGGTCAGGACAAAGTGAGTTGCCGTGTTCCCATTTGTGCTTCCTGCTTCCGTTGAGGAATTGCATCAGGCTTTCCTCGAAGAGGAGAGAAGTTGATGGCAGCTGCCCATCATAAGATGAACATGAGTGGCCATTATGACTCAGAACACATTTCTGTTCTCCAACAGCATCCAGTAGTGGATGTCTGTGGGAGAGTATAAAACCAAGGCACACGGTATTACACATTCTGTGATGATTCCTGTCCAACACTGTCTCCCAGCCTTCAGCCAAGTGCTGGAGGGAAAAGGTCCTGTATTGGCCTCCTTCTTCAGCACAGTAGAATCTGGGGGATGTGATGTCAGGAGAAACTATTTTCTTTTGTGCTTGCTCTTCTGCAATGAAAACTGCAAACTGCCTCTGGAAATTTGCTGAGGAAAGGAAAGAACATCTTTTCATACAGCTTTTGGTGGTGTTGCTGTCTGAGAGATTCTTCATAAGGGGTAAAAATGGGAAACAAACATGAATGCTATCTGTATACCATTAAAGTCTTAGTTCCTCTAGCATGTGATAGAACTGTGTCAGGAGGAGGATACACACATGAACAGAGGCTGTTTTGTAGAAGTCAGATGTGAAAGCTGAAGCACTGGTGTCAGGAGTGAACCTGGATCTCCAAGGGGACAGCTTGAGGACTTCCTTCAACCCGTATTTTATGCGTGAGAATTAACTCTGACGTTTGCAGAGCTGATTAGTGCATGAGCTGTGTGCTTGTGGCAATGATGGAAGCTTGGAGGCAGATGATTTTAGGTGGTGAACAAGGAAGGGTTCATCTCAGAATACTGGTATTGGGACTGGATACTCTGGGGCAAGAGTATCTAGGAAGGTTGATAAGCTAAAGAAGGGCTATTTGTTTCTGCCTTGTGAACTCAGTCACTCTGGCATATCTACCTTACAGCTTTGAAAATACAGAGACTGCTTAAACTGATTTATAGCTCTACATCAAGTGATAATATGAAGCCTATGAGAAGTCTGAACCAGTATTCATGACCTGCTATGGTTTGGTTCTTGCAAAAGCTGCTGGGACTTGTTACTATAGCTAATGCATTGATGGGCTTGAAAACAGAGTCTCTCTTGACTGTCTTGTGCATGTTTGAATTATGGAAGTGGCTTGAGGTATTTCTTGTAACAAACTGAATGGCACCATCACTAACCAAACAAAAGGCAGTACAGGATAAATCAGTTTCAGTAGGCCTTTTATTCAAACAGTGAAGAGCTACCCATTATGAATGGAGGAAGACTGTAGGTCAGAACAGTGGCAGCTGAATGCTATCTTACTGCTGAGGGGATAAATTGATGTGAATAACAGAAGATTCAAAACTATTATAGGATTTTCTTTTTTGGAAATGCAGTCTGCCACATTTTCACTCTCTTTTGCTTTATGAGAAAGTGCTTAGAAGAATGTCAGTCACAGGTTAGTGGTATACAAATAGGAGAGGATGAGATTATATTTTCTGGATGTTTCTCTGTCTGCTAAGATTACAGTACAATCTTACATGCAAAAATTTTATATCGTAGCAACGACAACCATTTACTTTGTTACTTACTGTTATGTTAACTTTATTGTATCAGATTTCCCAATATTTCAAATATTGGGATGATATTTCAAACTGGGATTCTTCTCTGGAAATTATACCTTAGATTAACTTGAAATAAGATTGAGAATCCTCTTCAGTATGTTCTTCATGATGTGAAACTGTCAAAGCCTTTTTTCTTGAAAACATTGCTTAGGCTGTGTGGTCATCTGTCTTAGCTGTTTCTAAATCTGAAATTTTAATTTCATATGAATAACCACTCAAAATTAAGTCATTTTAGTCTACAGTCTATTCCTCTGAGAAGACAGACAACTGTTACTGCAGACCCAGAAAGCTGACACATTGGTGTCTGGTGGGCCCAAAGAGTCTTCAGCAGAAGACATCTTGCCCTAGTTGTTTCATGAATCATGTTTCCAAACATGGTTTTGAAAGAGTCTTTCTGAATGCATCAACTAAAAGCATTCACCAAAACTGTGCCTTTCAAAATATGTACTTTTCCATTGTTGTTTTATGTTAGATATTTATTCTTTTTTTTTTTTTAAGAGGAAAACTAAAAGTAACTGCTTTTGTTGTAAGTAAACCATAGCAGCTCTTTTGCAGCAGCTCTTTTACAGGTGAATGAACAAATGCTGTGAATTGATCAGTGTCAGATCTTAAATTGTTAATCTAACAGTTAGAGAAAGCATATGGTAACTCTTAAGATAGAGTGGATACACTGTAAGGATTTTGAGGCTATTGCAGTGCAGGCAGTAATGTGGGATGCAGTGTGCAGGATGTAAACAAACAGGTCTGCCTTATGCACCTGATGTTGTCTAAATAAACATTAGCTTTTCTAAACTAGGCAGACATTTACAGTCCTTCCTGGTTTTCTTTTTGCAGCAGGTGTGGGGATTGTTTCATTCAAGCAAATTAAAGCAAAAATGTTTCTAAAAAGTACCAGGAAGGTGGTAAGATGGAAGAAGAGGAAAGTTTGGAGCATGCTGGTGTGGTGAGGAAGCAGTGGTGCAGGTAATGGAGGAGCACATCAGAGTCTCACCTTGGCTTACCCTCTGTATGTCTCTTGGTGGGCTTACCAGCAGACATCTCTTAAATGGGTTTTCTTTAGATCCCAGGTGAACCAAAAATTGGAGGTCACATCCTTAATTATTTGATCACTGGTGCTAATGCTATTTTTTTCCTTGCTCCTGAAATACATGACTTTTGGTATCAAGTCAATAGTAGAGGCTAACAACCTGCTTTTTAGGTTATATTTAGGTGGGCAAAAGGCTGTTCTGATTTGAAAAATCACTGTTACCTTTCCAAATTTGGTCTGGTATTCTAAAGGAGTCTTTCCATCTTTTCTTCTTGGGCATTTCTGCCACATGCACTTGGTGGAAACATACACAAAGAGAAACAGAAGAGTTTTTTCCTTTCTTATTGCAAAATATTCCACAGGTGAGAGGATGTCTGCAGCAGGCCTGGCTGCTCTGCAGGGGACTATTTGAATGATCAGGGTTTGAAGAAGCTACAGTGGCTCATACTGCCCTAATTAAACGGTGCTTGCTCTCAACTCATTGCACTTTTCTGCCCTGTGTGCAACAATGGCTGCTCTGTGGAAAGCTCTAGCTTCAGTTTATACTGGATACCTGTAAGTTCCAGTGCTGCTGTTTTGGTGACCCAGATGAGGCTGGAAGGAACAGGCACAGAGATAGCAAGTGCTGTTAATGCATTCTTTTTGATCAGTAGTTTCTGTGGTTTGGTTTGGGTGCAGGCATACAGTGACTATGTGGGGTGAGGAGTATGGATGTAGGTTGGAACAGTGAAGAGTCACAGAAATGTTTTATAAAATTTTCAGTCTTCTTCTGCTGAGGTTTTTTCACTATTTCTTCTATTTGGTTATTCCAGCCTCTGGCCCTCTCAATACATAATGAGCTATAGTTTTGGTTTTTTTACAGTCTTACCCTTAAATTGAGCCAAACCACCCCTGTGTGTTTAACACATATGTTACCATTTTAATTTGAAAATGAGGCTTGCTTGTCTTAAAATAGTTAGAAGTGATTTATATTGTGAGATACTCTTTACTAGTTCTTGATTAAAAAGGGAAGCCTTATTTTTTTAATTGAAAATTTTATATATAAGGGATTGTAGCCACCAAAAGGTGTTTAGGTGGGGAGTGGTTCTTGTGCAACTGGCATGTGGCAGTGGTTGTCACCAGCACCATGTGGGGAAAGATGAGCCAAGAGGGGCTTTCAGCCCCAGTCTGCCTACATATTCAGTCTGCAAAAGTATAAGAGTGATGGCCCAGCACAGCAGGAGGGGGAGGGTGCCTGTGGGGCTCAGTGCTGCAGATGCTTTGTAACATTTCAGCTCATTGTTCTATCTGAATAGAGCAAATAAGGCAGTCAGGCTAATTTGAAAAGATGCTCGATTAGGCATGGAGTGTTTAATATTCTCCCTTGGTCCCTAGCTGCTGTGGAACCTCCATTTTGCCTTCCCAGAGCTCTAAATGGAGCCTGCTGCTTTCCCTTTGCAGAAATCCGGGGCTGAGGGTGATATTTGGCGGCAGAGAGGCTGAATCAGTTACTTTACACAAACGAGTTCTCTGGTGAACCCTCATGCAAAGTGCTTGTGTCCCCAAAACAACCTGTGAGCTGCAGCAGGATATATCCATGGGTAGAGGGCAACCAGGGAGTCCACCAGAACTGTCAGCATCTGGCATCAAGCAAGGTCGAGGCAATGGTTCATCAATTAATGTGTCAATTAATTGTGGTGAGGTGTTGGTGTATTACCCATTCCACTTAAGTGGCCTTGCTGAATAAACAGGGTTTATCACTCAGGGTTTTCAGCAACCTCTGCAGTTTTGCAGCCACTGAATAGTTTGCTTAATTCTGTGCACCCTGGTGTTGGGGATTCAAAATGCCAGGCTGGTCACCCCCTCTGGTGGCCCGACAGCCCTGCTTCCAGCTGCAGTGTCTGTCAGTCTTCCTGTGCTGTCTGTCCCCAGCATCGCTGCAGCCCCTGGTACAGCTTCTGTCACTTCAGTGCTACGTGCTTCTCTGTAAACAGCAACAACCACTGCTGTACAGGAGGGCTATGCAGTGTTTAGTGTTTGCTTTGAAATCTGTAGAAGTACCTAGAAGCGCCCCTCTATCTAGCCATAAATGCTTACGAGAAATGTTCTAGTGAATATGTAAAAGTCTGGTTTTGTAAGACCTAGAAAGCTTGCTGTTCTGCACAGCAAGCATCCTTCTTCAGCTGTTCTTTTTGTTTCTTTTATAAAATCTTCCTAAAGTACATCATATTTCACATTTAAGTACATCATAATGAGTGGAGTAGAGGTAGAAGAGGAAAAACTGAATTTTGAAGTAGATTTACTTTTCATGATAATTGAGAAATAAAATTTCTGACATGCTTAAGATTGTACCTTTTAAATGTGACAATTGTTACTACTAGTGAAGCAAATAGTTTCCAATAAGGGGAAAATATATGTTATTGTGTATTACCTAGTGGCCTAATACATAGTGGAAGATGTTTTTACTATCTCTTTTTATTGATAGGTCAGAGATTTGATCAGTTCTTGAAATTTCCTTGTAGTCTGTTCTATCCAGAGCATTTTATTGTGCTGTTGCATTGCTTGGAGCATTGCTGGTTTTCCCTGCTTAAAAGAACTTGATTATTTCCCCAAATTCTGCTCATTTGTTGTGTGTTTGTTTTTTTTTTAATTAAACACAAATATATGTGCTAAATCATGCATCATGGTCCCTGTGAATAGGACACATCAAAAGCTCCAAGGTGAATATAGATGCTATCTTGCATTAGCTATTCAGTGTATTGAAGAATGGAGCTATCAAAATGGATATTGGTGCAAATGCACCCACAAACAGGCTTGCACACCAAGGAGGACTTTTGGTCTTTATTTTAAATACTGATATATGCCAACATTGGCAGCTCCATTTATTTCTCTTTTGTAAGTAAAGCCTATCTAATCATTTTGTGCAAATTTAATAATTATGTGTAATGACTGAATTAGGACTATAATTTAAGGAAAAGACTCAATTCCTTGCAATGTTTGTCTTATCATTTAATTAAAAAGTAACTTTTTTCCTCCCTCCTACATAGGCTAAATGAGTCCTATGTACTATCTCAGCCTCTTTGAAGTTAAGTGTTCAGTAGACATTCCAATTGTTAATTTTTGTAAGGGATGTGGGAGTGAGTTAGATGAGGTTAGGAGGTGCTGCTCTTTTGTAAGCAGGCAGTCATGATGATAGCTGCATTTTCAGTGTTGGAGCATCTGGAGCTGTGCTTATTGATGACATTTGAAAATTGTATGGACTTCTGAGTTCGGGCACTCAGTCTTTAAAAATGTTGGTACTATGCATGTTCATCTGTCGTGTTTCTCTATACTACCGTCTCTATAAAATGCAAATACAATAATTGCATAGACATAACTCACAGGTGGTCTGATCTTCTTGATCAGAACTGCAAAGAATTTTTTGGTATACTACTTATTGAAACCACCACTTGTATTATGTTATTATGAAATACATCAGAGATTCATCTACCTTTTCTCTTTTAGCTAAGAAGATTACGAAATGTTAATTATAGGGGAGAGACCTGAAAAGTCCTTTCTTACCTTTCTGGTGAGGCATTCTCTGGGTGCTGAGGACACAGACCCAGCTGGAACCACTTCATGAGTGAACCTGTGCTCAGTCAGATGCTCAGCAGAGAGTTGTAGCTACTTGAATTAGTGTGAATATTCTTTCTTTTAAGCAGACCACATGTGCTTGAGTCTGAACAGTACTGTCCTTTCAGAGGGAGATTTTTCTTCATTTTATTGCGCTCATTCTTCTGTTGTGTTCAGATATCCTGCTGTCTTCATTACATGCTCTGCGTTCCCCTCTACCACAGATTCTGATACCTCTTTCTCCTTTTCAGCCTGGAGTCCTCCTTTGAACATCACCCCATGAGTTATCTCCCTTCGCTGCCACAGTACTTTGTCTCCACTGTTAACTTTCACACACTGCTCTCATCCTATAAAATCAGACCTTCCATATGGCTTATTATTCCAGGCAATGAAGTCAGCAAAACCTGAAACAAAACAACAAAATGCAGCACTGCCTTCCCAGAGGGAAGCGATGACATGTGTGTTCACACTGCTGCACCAGCTTTTTGGCCTTTCAGAAGAGACTCCAAAGAAACATGTCATTTTTTAGCAGTTCTGGCTCTTGTTGTATGATGTTACCCAGGGCAGGCTTGAACATTCACCTCAGAGTTTCTCTGAAATTTCTATCTTTGGCTGGAGACCTTGTCCCCTGATGGCCAGTATGCTCATTACTGGAAGCCATTTGGTCCAGTTTGTCCAGCTGCACTGCTCGTAGCTCACCTCATACAGCTCAGTTTGACAGAGCTCATTAGACCCTTACAGACCTAAGAAAGATTTATTGGGAGGAAATGGAATTGGAAACCTTCTAATGGCCCACAGTAGAGTTATTAGTTGTCTTCTAACTTCAGCTGTTTGGGGTATTGTAAAGATTTTGGTGACTTAGGGAGAGGCTGCCTGACAATACAATCACTGTATTTTCTTCAGCAAGAAGGCTAAGGACTGTCCTTCTGTGCCCACTGCTCCCATGAACCTCTGTTTTCTAGATAAAGCTGAGTCAGAGTCATAGCTGATCACTTTTTCATATTTTTCAGTATTCAGGCAGGAAAAGCAACAAGGAGAGGTTAAATGGCTTGTCTGTCATCATATGTGTCTTGAGACAAGCCAGGAATAAAAATCATGTTTCCTAGTACCCAGTCCTGGGCTTTAGAGGAAGGCCATGGTTGTAGAAACTGCTTGTCAGACATCCTTTGGGACAGTAGAGCGCTCTACTGAGCACATTACATAACTCTCTTCTTTTAAACAATATCTGAAACTTTTAAGTGATCCCAACTGTTCACTAATTTCAGCAAGCTTTGGCTCACTGACAGACACTGCTGAGATCAGAATGCTGATGAAAAAGGTGATTGTGAGGTGGGAAAGATGCAGAGGCAAGAGGAGTCTGTTTGGCCACAAACTTTGGAAAGAAGTGTGGGGGAATGATACATAATGAACAACCAAAAGTTCACTTGCAAATCTTTTTCCTATAGATAGGAGGATAATGGCTAGGAGGCTGCTCAGGGATGAGGAAGCAAAACTTGCTAAGCCTGGCAGTCATGACTGCATGAGCTGGTGTTTATTTAGCAGCTCTGTCTGGGTGGAGATGTAGAGAAGCACCTTGGGCAGTTGGTGTTCTTGTGTTGTTTTACCTGCTGCTGCTCCTGCCTGCTGCTGAAAGGTAGGCTGTACCTCAGTTTATTTTAGGACCAGGCCAAACTGGATGTCACAGACCTCACAACAATGACTATGTATTGCAGAGGGTAGGAGAAAGATGGAGCTGGGCATATGTTTCATCACTTTTTCTGTCCTTAAACAAATATTCCCCATCTCCAGTAAGAAACTAAGGCATTCCCGAGTCTTAGTGTGATAATATGCTAACAGGCACAGCTCAGTATGCAAAATCAAACACACAGGCTTGACCCAGGGCAAAAAAAAGATATCCAACAATAAAAAAGCCCAGCCACTTGGAGTGGAAGAAGAGCCTGGATAGCAATAGGAATTCTGAAGTTGCTGGTTAAGGCCTAGCATTCTGGGCTGGGTCTGTTCTGCTTCATCTGCCACAGTGGCTACAATACAGTGTATTTTTTCTGACTGGCAGCACCATGTAATTGCATTTGTGCTCACTGACTATCAGGGTTTCCAGTGTGTTTTCTGAAAGGTCATCTCATGCCAGAAGAGACTTAATGCCATGTCTATCTCGGGTCTGTTGATTCTGTCTTGATGCTTTGCCTTTCAGTGGGTGGGAGAGACTAGAAAGCCAATCCTACCACTTCATCCCTTAAATAACAATGTGATTCAATCTCAAAGTGGTGCTAACTTATGAATACTAGTTATATTTGGGCTTCTGGCTATGATAGATGGACATTCCATATATTTTCATGGGGAGGCTTGTTCACACAGAAATGTCCTTGCTTTGGTTCTTATGCCATATAATTAAAAAAAAACTTAAAATCAACTAAATCAGCCAACCAAACAAAAAAACCCAAACAAAAATCCCCCAAAAATCTCACTATATCAGTCAATTATTTCTTAGTGTTACCTTGGGGCTTTCCCTGGTTCCTTCTGTCTGACGTTGCAGGACTTCCATGCTCGTGTCATGCCTGGCAATTCTCTAGTTTCCCTCCTTCCTCTGTTGCACTGTTTTATTAGTGGTCTCCCACAGCAATTCACTGAATACACTAAAAGTTAATCTGCTGGGGTATGCTTTGTGTAGACCTAAAATGGCTCTGCACAGCTGGTAGAATCTCCAACATCCCATAAAGACAATGAAAAAGCTGATATTAGTCAGACACACTGAAAGAAGTCTCTTTAAAAATTATTAGCAAGTAGAGAGATGTGGGAACAGGGACAATTCATGGGTAATGGAAGCTAATCCAATCCCCTGTTGGTTTAGGCTGCCTCCACATAGAGGGATGGTCACTTCTTCAATAAGATGCAAGTTCGGAGGCGAGAGGAAACTGCAGGAAGTACTCTGGAGAGATCATTTTAATTGTCCAGGCTATTTCTAAAGCTCCAGCATTCTAAAATGGAATCATTGGGGAGGATTTCAGTTAGGAAGAGGGGAAAAAAAAAAGTACATAACTGTGATTAATTCTCTCTTTTCCCCCTCCTTTTCCTTTCTTTTCTGCCAACATCCATTAGCACTTCAAAAAAAAAAAAAAAAAAAAAAAGGGAAGAACTGCTGGAAGCTACTGAGAAATAAGACGGACAAATTTACACTGCAGAGTGCATATTTGCCTCTCACGACCTTCCCCTAATTCCCTATACAGTTAGCAGAGAAATGGAGTTCAACAAGACCAAGTGCAAGGTCCTGCATGTGGGTTGGGAGCTCAGGCTGGGTAAAAAATGGATTGAGAGCAGCCCTGAGAAAAAAAATTCTGGGGTGTTGGTTGGCAAGAACCTCAAAATGACCCAGGCAAGTGCACTTGCACCCCAGAAAGCCAGTTGTATCCTGGACTGCATTTAAAGAAGCCTGACCAGCAGGGCAAGGGACATGATTCTGCCCCTCTACTTCCTTCTGGTGAGACCCCACTTAGAGAACTGCATCCCACTCTGGGGCTCTGGGATCCCCAACAAAGGAGGGACATAGACCTGCTGGAGAGAGTCCAGAGGAGAACCAACAAGATGATCAGATGGATGGAGAACCTCTCCTGTGAGGAACCCAGAAAGTAGAAGGTTCTAGGAGCAGCTTATTGTGACCTCATGGGAGCCTACCAGAGAGCTGGAGAGGGACTTTTTACAAGGATGTGTAATGATGGGACAAGGGGGAATGGCTGTACACAAAAAGATGGTGGGTGTAGAATTGGAAGAAATTCTTTCCTAAGATGATTCTTTCACTCTTTTTTCATGATTCTGTGGAAGGGCCTGTTTGTGGACACTTTCCAAACCATTCTTAAAATAACAGACATTTTAGTGAACTGGCAAGAGGCAATTTTTTAATTTAAAATTTTTAAAAAAGAAAAGAATGAATAAGAAGGTTGAAGGGATTAAAGTTTGTTTTTACTTAAGTCTGTGTTTATAGGATGCCTAGGAATACATACTGAGGAGCAGAACCTGTGCCTCAATTAAAGCCCCAGCAGCAATTTCAGTGATATCTCACTGGTGGAATAGAGGCTTTTCAAATTCAAATGAGATGAGTTCACTTGGAGCAGTGCTCTTGGAGAAGTGAAGAGCTTGGAATAGTAATTTCAAATAGGGGAAATCACAGGCAAGCTGTCATACTCAGGCGTATGCTCAGATGCTTTTCCCCAACTCTTTCACTTTTTCCTGGGGTCCTGCATAACTTATTACTGTACCTTGTTCCTGGTGTATGCCTACTCTGGAGTCAATTTAGGATTCTGTCAATATGCTAAAATATCTGAATCCCAGCCTCATCCCTTCCTTGTTTTCCAGTTGTGTAACTACACTTGGATCTCAGATTTCCAACACACTTTCTAGTATTTCTGCTTCTCTAGGTGAGCTTGCCCAGACAAACACCTTGAGAAGTATCTTCTCTCCTGTCTTGACTGATGGCACTGCACTCATTTTGTTTCTGTCCTGTGTCAGATTTCCTGTGTAATCAGTGTATTTCCTGCATTTGGATTTTGACCTGAATGTACCTGGAGAGAGATTTTCTAGTCTTGCAATGTGTTCCATATGGTGCCAGTTTATGGTGGCAGAAGTTGGTACTGAAGGAGTGCTGGTGTTGTCAAGGTACCTAACAGGCACCTCAAACATCAAAATATTATACTGCGACACATGGAGCGCCCCTGCCCTCAGCCTCCTTTCTGGTTTTCAAGTGTGCTGGCAACATATCCAAATGCTTCAAACCACAGAGCACAGACCGATTTTTTTCATTTGTTTGTTTGGTTATATTTTTTGTTTCAGGAGTACTTCAGTTTGTAGTGTGAAGGAGGGCAGAAGAGCAGGGATTCTGGTACGGCTGGGCTTCATACAGATAAGGTGGCCATCTGCTTTGAATGGTAGCTTCTAATGGAAACTTGTAACCCATGTCACTGAGGTCTAAGAAAACAAAATTGCACTTGCTTGCTATTACAAGTCCTTAAATGACCAGGTAGATGCTTATGAAAAGAATGGCACACGTTGGATATCTGACATTGCAATCTGGTCTGCATGTAGTTGTTTTGCACATTTTCTTGGGATACAGTTAAAGCATTCTCAAAAAAATCCTCCCTTGATTTGGGACACTGTTGGATATTAGGCAGGGGTGCATCATAGGACATATTTCTCATACAAAGATGTCTTGGTTTAGGGCAAATTTAAGGAGGAAATTTTTGAAGGGGCCTTTCTAGAAAGCAAATTTAAGTTACTTCTTACTGCATTCAGGAGACAAAAATTTTGAGAAAAGTGGAAAAATTGTTTACTTAACAAGCAAAGTACTCATAAATATGGAAAAATGAATAAAATTAAATTATGGAACTTCTTGTTGTTCTGAAGAGATGGCAAACTCAGAGAGTGAGTCTTTTTTGTGGGGTGTGGCTCGGCTTGCTCAGTCTCTCATCAG
Source organism: Chamaea fasciata (assembly GCF_029207755.1). Classification (NCBI taxonomy): domain Eukaryota; kingdom Metazoa; phylum Chordata; class Aves; order Passeriformes; family Sylviidae; genus Chamaea; species Chamaea fasciata. The sequence goes on from NW_027094092.1 coordinate 41,612,475, forward strand.
TCCCTCTGGTGCTGGAAAATGCCCCGTCCTGGGCCCTGGTGGGCCACAGGTGTGAGCTCCTGGTGTTTTTCTGGGTTTTTGGTCCAAAGTAAGGCTGATCAGTTCCAAGATAAAGAAAAGCCACAGTCCAGGGAATTTCTGTGCCTCAGCTAGCTAAAAAATAACTAAAAGCAGAGTCCTCTCCCTCTGTTTGCTGTCCATGCTGCAGAGAACACCATCCGTGAGGGAGAAAGCTGAAGCTTTTATCTGTGTATTTTGAATACAGCCACCTCAGACATTCTACTGCTTCTCCTTCTCCTCCCCTTCACTCTCAGATCTATTATTAAAGATGCAGTACTTATTTTTGGGCTGAACAGATGAATGGGGATACAATTGAGCATCATGAAGTCCCCCCAGGACAAAGGAATATTTCTATCACGTTTCTTTGAAATGCTGTGATAAGGATTGATGAGCCTTCTGAGTATTTCTTTTCTGTGTTCTGTTGTGTATCAAGCTTTCCACCTGGAAGCACTAGTCAAGGGTCCAGTACCCAATTCTGTGTATTGGGTGTTATTGATAAAATTGCTCCAGAATTGGGCAAAGGGGGTTAATGGAAGAGAAAAACAGTTTGTGCTGCAACATGGAAAGGAGTGACACCCCACACAGCAAGTCTGAGTTGAAAACAGTGGGAGAATAGAATTGTTTGCCTGTCAGGAGTGACTGGAACAGCTCCAGGAAAACAGGGTTGCTGAGTCTCTTTGGCTGTACCATGGACCTTTCCACATGGTGTATTTTTCAACTAAGAGGAACCTCCTTCTTTGGCCCATCTTGTTTCAGGGAACTAAGGAGATACCTCAAATAGTGCTATATGGAAGCAAGTGTTGATTGATAACCTGAAATGAAAAATCTAATTTTTAAATTTAAAAACAGCTTCTCTTGGGCTAGGATTTTCCATTTTGCTCAAGATCAGTGATCAACCTATTGGCATGAACAGCCTAATGGCTCAGAAAACTTCACAGCATATTTTCTAACATCTATTTCAAACTCAGCTTTTTAACCAGGCCGGTGCCTTCGACAACACTGGGATGTTTCACTGAGCAGCACAAGGTGCTTGGTTCTGCTATGCATCCCAATCTTTGCCTTCCTGTCCTGGCATAGGAAAAAATATGTAGTTAAAAAGCTAATTGGTGCTCTTTTAATGAACTGTAACTTTCTAATTAAGTCCTTGCTTGAAGTGTTGTTGATGCAAACTGTGAGTTTATGGAATCTGCTGGATTTATGTTCCTTGCTGCTGGTCCACAGCACCAGATCAGATGATTCAAAGGCACTGGTTCTCCTTCTGACTAAGGCAGCAAAAGATTGAGCAGTCAAACATGTCATACTATTCCTTGTGTGCCAAGGTTTATTTGTCAGCTCTGTATTTTGGCACTATCCCTAGATTCTGTTCCAGTGGAGGAGGAGTTTACCAGCTTTTCAACTCAGGGGCCAGTAGGCACAGGGTGCATATGCTGCCATGCAGAGTTAGGCAGGAGTAGAGTCTGGTATCTTGTGTGCTGGAATTTGAAATGTTGATGTGTCAGGGAAGAAACAAGATTTTGCATAGAAGGAATGGGAAGAGGGAAGACATGATGCTTCCTGCAGGGCTGTGTGATTTGCAGAAGGGAATAACTACATGAAATTGTAGCAACCTTTATATTTTTGTGGGGGTGGTATTACTGGTGACATCAGGGAAGGGGTTAATTGCTTGCTGTGTCTGTCAGCTGGGGAGGGGTGTGGGGTGAGTAGGAGAAAACTTCAGTTCTGTGCAACTGGCTTTCTGCTTTGAGGCAGCAACAGTGATATTTCATGTCTTGTTTGGTGTCTCTCGCTTTTAAATGTCAGTCTCTGCAGCCAGCCTTATCTCCTGTAGCACATTTCAATTAGGTATTCCAAACTGTGCTCTGTTCTTCCAGGACAAATATACCAGAGGTGATATTTACTGTTGCAGCAGCACTTTAAATATTTCCTGCCTTTTTTTTTTTTTTTTTTTTTTTTTTTTTTTTTTTTTTTTTAACCACATAAATTGCTGTTACAACCTTATAATAAGAATTGCATTAATAATAAGAATTTAATAGTAACAGTCAGAAACAGAGAAAGGAATTCTATGGCCACCACTGGCAGCTAAGTGATTTTAATGAAGAGAGTTTCTTTTCCTGTGTTTTAGTTCAGTTTTAAAAGCTACGAATGATGCAGTGATCATGCATTGGTGGAGTTTGCAGTCCTGAGGGATATGGGTCAGGTAAGGAATAAAACTCTTCCGGGAGATTGTCAGTGGCATCCCTTTGTAGACTGCCTTCAGGGGAGGGGGTGGAACAGATCTGGTAGGTCTTTAAGAAAGTCTTCCATGGAGTACAGGAGCTAGCAATTTTCAGGAGCACAAAACCAGGCAAGAAAGGCAAGAGACCCTCATGGCTGAGTAGGGAACTGCTGGTCAAACTAAAGGGAAAGAAGCAAGTGCACAGACAGTGAAGACAAGGATAGGTAACGTGGGAAGAGGTGAAGTTCAGTTGTGTAGAGAGGGGGTAAGGAAGGCCAAGATGAAGCTGGAACTGAACCTGGTAAGGGTCTCAAAGAATAACAAGGAGGGCTTCTACATGTAAGTTAACCAGAATCAGTATTAATGGAGTCAATGTTAATGGAGTTAGAAACGGGGGTACTGAATTTTTGGGCACCTAGGAGCCAGGGTGTAAAGATGCAGGAAGGTGATGGTGAGTTTGGGCAGTTAATTACCAAGAAAAAGATATGCAAAACCAAGATGCTCTCCCAGGTATTGTCATGCTAGTTTTTTTCTTTTTTTATTGTCTGGCTGGCATTGTCAGTTGCTTCCATAAATTATCTATTGTAAATGCTGCAGACAACTAGGTGGGATGCAAGATTGTCGTTCCATTAGGTTTGTTTGAAATTTCAGAAACGCTCCTATTTAGCATTGTTGCAAAGGAGAAGTCAGAGACGTGCAGACATGCTTACCTGATGTAGTAAGAGACAGACATAAGCTGTACACCTCAGAAAAGCAAATTACATTGTAATCAATCTCATATAGAGCATTGAAATCTTGCTTGGTTTAGGGAACAGAATTGGCCTCAGTCCTCACTGTACTGAATGAGCAATCTAAGTTTTTGAGTTCAAATTTTATGGTGAGATTTGATGTTGCATTTAACAGGATCCAAAGTTTAATTAGTCTGTGACAACCTTATAACTGCTAGATCCTCTGTGGAGGAGGGAGATGGAGATTTATGGTCAAACCTGCAAGGAGTAACTTTTGGCAACAGTCTATAGGAAACACTGTCTTCATTTTTCTCTCTGGTTAAGAAGCTATTAAGTAACTAATTTTGCCAGGGTAGGTCTGAGAGAGTTCCATCCTAGAGCGCAGCTACGGAGCATTAACAGCATGATACTTTTAACACTTGCCAAGAAGTTTTTTCTAATACAAGAACTTGGCCTACAAGATGCATTCTGAGTACCCATGCTGTTCATCTGCTAAATTCAAGTTCTCGTTTCAAAGCATGAAAATCCTAGAGCTTCCTCGCAGAAAACTGTAGAACCCACCAAGTTACATTATTAAAACTTGGCAGAAATGACTTCACTGAGAAATGACTGATAGTAGCTTCTCATAGTGTGGGATGGGGCAACCGTAATCCTGGAGAGCTGATAATTCCTTTGCCTTCCTGAATTGCTGTGTGGCCTTGTAGAGGAAAGGGGTGAGCTCTTGGTTTTGCAGTATGCTAAAGCTGAGCTACAGGAGGTGAACAGAAACTAATGTATGGTAATAGCAGCTCAGTGTGTTGGAGCTGAGAGTTTGGCAACTCTCAGACTTTCTCTTTAGGTGCAAATGAGGCAAGGTGGAGAAGGAGATAACAGGGCAGAGCTGTGTGGTCTGTGGTGGTACTCTCTAAACGCAGCAGATGCACGTTTGTGCCACTTACATTGTCTTTTCACCACCCTGATCAAATAATTTGGAGAACATCTTCAATGTCATATTCAATGCATATTTTTTAAGAAGGTATCAATAATACAGGTTTCCCAAAGACTGTTTCATAATTTTCTAAGATATATTAAACAGCTATTTAAATTAAATGCAAATCCTGCATTGGTGACTCAGGTGGTTGTTTAAAAAATCACATAATGGGTAAGGTTGGAATGGACAGCAGTGGGGTCATCTGATCCTACTTCTCTGCTCAGGCATGGTCATCCTAGAGCACATGGCACAGGATTGTGTCCAGAGGGTTCCTGAGTATCTCCAGTGACAGAGATTCTACACCCTCTTTGGGCAACCTGTTCTATTGCATAGTCACCCACACTGTAAAGAAATTCTTCTTCATGTTTGGTTGGAATTTTCAGTGCATCAATTTCTGCCTGTTGCCTCTTTTCTATTCTTGGAACCACTGAAAAAAGCCTGGATCCTTCTTAGCACCCTCCCTTCAGATAGATCCTTCTTCTCAGCACCCTCCCTTCAGATACTTGTGTACATTGACAAGGTCTCCTCTCAGTTGTCTCTTCTCGAGGCCAAAGAGGTCCAATCCCCCCAGCTTTCCTTATGAGAGATGCTCCAGTCCATTAATCATTTTTGTTGCCCTCCACTCGACCTGCTCCAAGAGCTCCAAGTCTTTCTTTTACTGAGGAGCCCAGAACTGGACACAGCACTCCAGATGTGGCCTCACCAGGGTTGAGGAGAGATGAAGGATCACCTCTCGTGACTTGCTGGCAATGCTCTGGATTAACCTGTTCTGCTTCTCTAGATTTTGCCTCCTACCCTCTTCAGGTTAAATAGCATTTATCTCTTGGTCAGATCCACTGAAATCTTGAAGCAATAATTTTTCTTCATACTTGAAAAAGAGAGAGATTTGAGAACAAGTGCATGAGCAAGGGCTGCATGATCTAAATTCTGGTACTGCTGATCTGAGATTAATCTTTATGCTTTAGATTTTTTCCTTTGTAAAATAGAAGTTAATGAGGCTCCTTTATTTTGTAAAATGCCATGAGGCCTTTGGATGCTGAATAGTGCAGACAGTTTTGTTTCCATGGACATGTCTATTTCTTGCAAGAAGCATATAAACTTTTGCAAAAGGCAGGTAAACTAGCTGTGCAGAGTATTTTATCTATTGCTTGCACTGTTAATTCCGGTCTACTTCATCAGCTAGCAGCCCCTGCATTTTCCAGCTAGTTGTAGGCTGGGTTTTCAAACAAGCTTTGGTGATAAAACCTGTTTTTTTTTTCAGTCTCTTTGTTCACATGTCAGTCTTAGTTTGTAAAACTCTGCGTTTGGAGGGAAGAAAAAGGTAATTACATTTCATATCTGCCATTTCTCCTGACACGGAGCTGTACTTACTAAACTCCACTGAAGGTGGATCACTTTATTGCATAGTGTCTCAAATTTATGTATGAATTTCTTTTCTGATTTCCAGATGGAAACCTTTTGTATTCATAGAAGGTACTTTTTGTAGTCTTTCTTTCATCCTACTGAAGACACTGGTTGTTCCCAATCTATGCAGCTGAGTAGATTCCTGGCATAGTAAATACTTCATCAGATTTCCAATGAAATGCCAACATGCTGTGCAGTGTGAATGTTGAACTCTCTAGCCTTAACCTGTGCCTTCTGCAGCATTGCAAGAGCAAATGCCACAGCATTAATTAGCAAACCCAAATCCCAACAACTCACTGTGAGGAAAAATAAAGCTGTCTCTGTCAGGGCTTTGGCAGACATAGAGAATGGTTTGGATGCTGCCACTGACCTCTGGGATTATTACAGGGAAACTACTTTCCAGGCTTCAAAAAATAATGCTTCCAGTCTCTAAGTGAGATGATTAATGAGAGTTTGTGATTATGTGTTTAAAAAGTTTTAGATTGAATAAGATGTGTAATGTGTTTGTGCTTAAATTTGTTAAGTAGGAGTCCTCCACAGGTTTTTGGAAAAGCAGAAATGGAATGTCCAGTGCCCTGCACCAACTTGAATTTTTAATAAAGTTTTTCTAACTTTCCAAGTTGCTGTTGTTTCAAGAGAACTTAGATTTTTCTCTCCTCATGTCCCCCAGTGTTGAACAACTGACCTGCAGGACCTTGCATAGCGTTTCTGCAATAGTGGGCAATATTTCAGCTAAAGGAACTTAGCAGAAAGAGTGGGACTAGGTTATAAAATAGAAAACAGAAGCATAAGGGAGGCACTCTGTGTTAAAACAAGCATGTCCAGTGGTTAGCTTGGTTTTGGACAAATCTCCGAGGGTTGAGTCTATTACTCTATAGTTAAAACAACTTCAGTTAGATTACTATGAAGGAAACAGCATCATTTAACTCCTCCTGGGGGATTTTGTTATTTTTCTTGCTGACTTTCCCAGGTTTGTTCATCCTAATACAAAAATTAGGACACTTAGTTCTTGTCTACAGAACCTAAAAGGTCTGAAGCCAGATTCCTCTTCAGTGAAGCTCAAGTCCCTTGATTCCTGTTGCATAGCTCCACAAACATGGAAATAACATTACTCTGAGTAAGCAGGAAACTCACTTTGTATTCAGTGGAAAACCATGAACTTAGGACTACCTACCTCAGTGCTTTTGGTTGTGGTTCTGTATGATGGCCGAAATAGCAGTATATGATATTTCTAAGAGGTGCAGAAGTTACTGACTGCCTTCAGAGATATATGTGGTTATGCTCCTGAAAGAGACTAGTAGCCTGACTTCCGCAGCATGGAAAATCCATGCCCTTTCCTGTAACTTGAAAGCAAAAGTTACAGTGTCCACGGTGAGGCTTTGCAAGATTGTTTGAGAGAGATGCAAGGACTGTCTGTGCAGAGGGTAGTGGAAGGAACGTGACCGTAAAAAGCAGGGGAGTACAAGTACCATGGAGTTACAAACATGTGCCAAGCAGAGCTATTAGGATTACCTGTTATGTTGGGTTTTTTTTCACCTCTGCTCCTTGTATTTGTTCAATTTATTCCTAACGTCTTGAGAAGTAATTCTCCTAGAACCTTCTGAAAGACACTGTTCTTAGTTTTCACTAAGTTAACTTTTCCCCCTGTTCATTTGCAAATCCAAAAATGAACCAAAGAGTGTGACAGAACCCAGAGATGGTGCTGAATCATCCATCAGCCTCTTTCAGCATGTCAAAAGCTCACACCTAACATCTGTTTAATATGGGACAAAGCATTAAAATGTTCATGGTTGACCCAAGATTTTTTTTTAGTTGAAAAAGCTACAAAATCAAATTTTCATAGAAAATGTGAATTAATTCCTTCAAAATACATATATTTTGACTAATGTAGTTGCTACAGTGTAGAGATGGCATGGTAGTTCCGATAGACTAGCATGTATTTAGTGGCTTCCTATTTTGGTGCTGTGTGACTGGCAGCCACATTTCATTCGTCTCTCTGATAGCCCATGGCCAGTGGCTCCAAGTCTTACTGCCGGGAGGACACACTGTGATGTATCATGAAATACACACTTCTGAAGTTCATTGTTAGGACTGAATTTTAAGGGTCTGGTTTCCAGGGATTTTCGCTGGTAGCAAATGGTAATACAAATATGTCAGTATAATAATTTTTACCAAGTCATTTTCTAAAGCTTAAAATTTCTATTTTCTGACAGGCTGTGTGTGCACCATTAAGGTATTCTAAATCCACATGACTTCAGCTCCTCTTATGTATTCTCAAACTCCATCTACTATCTCTGTGAGGTAATTGAACAGTGATTGAATGTGAAAGTATGAAAATTAATTTTCAGGAATGCTTAGTGATATTAATCTGAAGACTTGTGGTTATATAGAACTTGCTCAGTGTGGTCTGTAGCGCTGTCTGATGCTACTTTACTGTGGCATAGATTACTGGTGGGCCAAGCACGTTGAGATTTCATCCACACAGGAAGGCTGGAGTAGATGGTTTCTGCAAATTATGAAGGGGGTGCAAAAAACCCTGAAAAAACAAGCCAAAACCCCCCAAACTATCACTGCCACCAAAATTAACAAAAAACCCCAATAACAATAAAACCAAAAAACCAAACCAACCAACAATGCATCCCCCTCAAAAACAAACAGAAAAACACAACAACCCCAAATTCCCAAACCACCCCAACCTCAACCCCCATCCCCACAAGCCCCCTGTCCCCCGAAAGTCCCTAAACAAACCGAAAATTCATGCACCTTTGACTATATAGGGCACTGATGAATCAGTGCCTTTGAGTGGAGTTTCTGTTGCTCTGTGCTGATCTCTGCTGGCTAATAGATCAAGCACATTTTTCTACACATATTTAAATGTTTTTAAAGGAAGGTGGAGTGATGAGTTGCAGATCTAGGAAAAGAAATGGTGTATCATCCTCTCTGCTCACCAGGTCCTGCCTGCATTGGTGGGAGCAGCCCTCCCTGATCGATGTAAGTGGAAACGGAATCTGGAGATTCTGGCCCATAATTCCTACAAGATTATGATTTATTTTTTTTTTTTTAGGGATGAGCTAGTCAGTTGGGGAATTACTAGGTAACTTTTGTTCACATTTTCATTCTAAGTAAGTATTGATTGGTTGTAGGGAAAGGTGTAAAGATAAAGGCAAGGCTCTTGAAGAAAAAAGGGAGAGGGATATAGAATGGGGCATGGTGAAGCTGAGCTCAAGTGCAAAAAAGGTTATTGATAGTTCAGACCCTCCCAGTGCAGCAAAAAAGCCAAATATATTAACTTCTGTGCTACTCGTTGTTATCTGTCTGTGTTCTCACTTTGCATAGTAATTAACTAGCAGAGCCTTCTCTGTGAGCCTGGAAGTAACAGGGAGCCAAAACAGGTGCACTGCTGTGACCTGACATTCTCATTTGTCATATGAAGGAATACAGAATAAATGCCAGTAGCAAAAGTAACGTTCATGAAGGAAAAAATGTCGGTTTTCAATTTGGTGTCAATGTGACACTTCTCAGACTGCTATCAAAATTAGTATATTAGCAATGCAACTACAATTGACATATAAAAGGGCAGCTGAAGATGGTTGTTCTTACTCCAGTCACCTTTGACAGACAATTCCATTGACAGTTGTCTTTTCTAACTTATTTCTTCTGCACATGTTTTAGAGGGTTAATATGTATTTTCTAGAAATGTGTAAACACCATTTAGTAAGTACATGCTGTGACTGCAGCAGTTCCTGTTATCTGCCTAAGTGCCTGGCTTTATTTTATGTGCTGCTGGGCCTCTGGGCTTCAGTATTTCTCTGTGGTAGTGAGTTCCACAGGTTATTATGCATTGTGTAAAAACATCCCAGTTTTCTTGTTCCTGCTATGTGAAGGTGTGGCAGATGCTGTAGGATGCTTCACTGTTTCTTGAGCTTCTACCTTGTCCTTTGTTTTGGTTAAATCAAGGATTTTCTGTGTAGATGTCATCTCTTCTATCTGATAATTTTATTCCCCACTCCTACCCCTCCCTGCCACCCTGTGCTCCTAAGAATCCTTTCTGTTTCTGCTGATGCCTTCTTAATTTGAATGACCGTATACCAACATACTGTGAAAAAAACCATTCTGTGAATTAATGGGGTTGTGGTAGGGATGTGTGTGTATACTGCAGTGGCTGTACACAGAACCGTTGTCAGGCATGAAAGATTTTTAACACTTCTTCGGGGTGAAAGCCTTCATGTTCTCTTGTACTGACAATGTGAATGGACTAGATTGATACTAATTTTTTCAACCAGATGCATAAAAGATGAAGTGTCACAAAGATCTAGATGTTTTATTATCAGAAGACCTGAGTATCCAGAAAGACTCTTGTTTGTGAGGGGAAAAATGAAAAGAGTTACAGAGTCCCAGGTGGTGCACATTAGAAAATCTGTCAGACTTCTCCTCACAGGCCCTGTGTTAGAGAGGAAGTAGCACTGCCATGGAGGTTATGACTGCAGAGCATGGGCAGAACTGTGTGTAAGAAGCCTCCATCTGGCCTTACTAAGTGAGATGGATCAGAAATACCACAGATGGGTCACACAAGGAGAGGGGGCTCTTTTGTTTCCTCTTTTTTTGTCTGAAGCACTTGTTCTCTCCTGAGTGGTCACTAATGTACTGCTTCCACAATGGAGAGGCAGTTGAAGAGCTCAGTGAGGACGAGGCCCCTGCTGGACCCGCGGGGATGTTGTAGGTCTGCAGCAGCAATGGGTGAGTCTCACACCGCTCGCATGCACGTGCGCACACGCACGCTGAGATGCTATTTCAGTTTGCAGTCAAGCAGTACAGATTTGGGGTGTAATGCAATCCTGAATTGCCTATTCCTTTGCAGAAAATGTCCATGGCATGCCTGTCCTGCCTTTAGAACCCAGCTCAGAGTGTGTGTTAAAATACATTTATTTTTGTGCTGTACTGGGCTTTGACTCCTTGCAGTCTAGTGTGCTGGTTTATGCACACGTAGGGGATTTACGGGCAGCATGGTTGATTTGTACACAGAAACTATAGGAGTACATACACCCCCACAATGACTCAATGTATAATTTAATGTAGCTTCAAAATTTGATAACCCTTTAAAATAAGTGTGTTTTATCTACTAAATCACATTACACTATCCCAGCAGATGCAGTATGAGACCAGCATACATAATCTGTTGCAGGCTTGATATATATTGCATGTAATCATATTAATTATTTATAACTTGCCTCTACCTACAGATGTATGTGCAATGAATTTCCATTGCAGTGAAAGATACTTAATACAGGAAACATGATATTATTATTTAATCCTTCCTGTGAAGGACCAAGCTGCGCGTAAGGACAGTCATTAAGGAACATAGAAAGATTTGCGTTTTTCTGGCTATTTTCTGCTTAAAATTTTGGACAAATAAGTATCTTGGTATCCTTTTGCTTCATGTGTGAATGCTTTCACTGACCTTCAATAGCCCATAGGTGGTGTAAATGGTATGAAACTTGATTAATAGATATTTTAAAGTACGTGTGTATTCCAATCGGAAGGTGCTGTTGAAAGGCAGGCACCTTCAGAGAAAAAATGAGGTCACTTTCAGCCCTATAAACTGTCATGTGAGATTAGGTAGTTTATTCCTTTTCTACTTGGTGTCTTTTTTTAATAAAAATTTTAATGCTCTAAGTGTTCTTTTTTTGTCTAGGTGAATATTTGAAAGTATGGATCTTTCTCTGGTGATCAAAATGTCAGGAGAAGTCAACTTGCATATATAGTGGAAAGGATAGGAAAGCACAAATGATTAATACCTGCATTTCTATGGTAAGATTTACTGACCTTTATTTAAGGAGGAGGGCAGGGTGCAATTTAGGTGGTAAAATTGGCAGTATCCTATGATGCACTGGGTAAAGATGATGCTAGCAGGAGGTTTTTGTATTAGTGGTGAAGTCAGCCATCAGACAATTTCTTCTTTTCTTAGAAAAATGTGATTCTGGTGGATTTTGAAGGAATTTTTCAGTCTGACATGCAGTTTTAATTGCATTAGTATGTTACATGCATCAGGTACAGGCTTCTGGCAAACTGCACATTTAGGCAGTACAGATCTCTGGACTAATATTTAGGTTAGGTTAAAAGTTCAGATGAAAACTTTTAGTGATTGTAATTAAAAGAGAATCTCAGAGAGTGTAACACATTTGGAAATGGGCAGTACAGACAGATGTTTGCTGCCTGTGGCAGCTGGAAAGGAGAAACACCATGATAGTCCCTTTTGGAGGGAAAAGATTCAGAAAATTACTTTTTACCTGAGATGAAGATGGTTTGGATAAGCACTGTCTACCATCCTTTCAACTCCCCTCCTCTCATTGTTTCCAGAGTATTTCCTTGATAATCTTATCACTCAGCTTTTCAAAATAAATGCTCCAATTAAAACTCAGCAGTAGCTATGTGTGTTGAAATGCAGGAAACAGTGCCTGTCAGTCACTCGGTAATAGCAGGCAGAAATTGCACATATAAGTTTTTGGCAGTGTTTAACTTGTTATCAGCTACTTAATACAACTTGCTGCAAATATCTAGAGAGAATAACATAATTTAGGTAAGGCGAGAAAGTATCTTCTACCTTTCAAAAAAAAAAATTATCCACAATCTGCACATCACTCCTGCCTACACTTTGTCTCATGCAGAAAAACCCAGTATTACAGCTTCTTCTTTCTCTTTCCTTTTCTTCAATAATATCAATAGTTGGTGCTATAAAACTGCAAAGTCTTAGCTGATGCTTGTGTTTTGTTGTTGTTTCTGATGGAGTAGAACTGCAAATACCACATGTGCGCAATCCCTGTGCTGCTGATTATTAGGGAGATGTCATTTTTTTGTAAGCAGGTCAGACAGTTGTCCTTTTCAAGCCTGTGGGTGTTATTTCCAAAAGTTCTCCAAATGCTTACAGTGCCTAATATTGGTGAAATACACACAAATTTAAACTTTTTAAACTGATGAACTTTTTAGCAGCTGTTACTTCATTAATATACACTTTCTCAGAATACTCAGAAAATACCAGGAATCAACATTTGCAAGGGAGGATAAGAACTGATTATCCCAGAAATAGAGTCCAGAAAAATCAGATCCACAAATGCTGAGAGTTGGACTTATTTGAGATTATTTTTTTCTACAGTATGAATCATGTTAAGATCTGACTGTACTTTGCAGTCCAAATACCCAGTTATTAAGTTTTCTGGATTTTGTAAATGTTTTCTCTATTTTTGTCACTTTTGTTTCTCGAAGTTCTCTTAGACATCAGCTTCTTAAGAGTGTATTAGTATTTAGGTAGCTATGTGTAATAGAGGTGCTTGTGTCATACTGATCGTGGATCTGTATGAAGCTCTGATACCTGTATTCATGGCTTTTGGGCAGCAACACAATATTTTTATACTAATTACTTGGCATTCTTTGCCCTGCTATACTTGCTTTATTATCCCTTTGACCTCTGGCCAAATGTTTCCAAGGTATCTGTTGATGGAAATCTCTTTATTTTCATCAATTAAGAGAAGAGCAGAAGATACTTCTGAAACAGATGTACTCAAACCGACATATTTGTTAATTTGACTGTGTTTTTCATGGCAATTCTCCAGCTCTTCTTTTTGGATGACAGTCATTCTTTATCCCAGCACTGCTGAACTCGGGTATTAGGGCACTTTCTCTGTTATGACATGGAGCAGCAGTTGGCACAGCTTCATTTCAAGACACATGTCTTTTCCAGAAATACTCTGGCTGCCAACACATGTGTTTGCTAAACACTTGGCACGCAGGGAATGTTGTAATGTACCAGATTTACTCAGAGGCAGCAAAGCAGCCATATGTCACAACACAGACAGTGTGGTTATGAGTAAAATCTTCATTGTGATTAACAATCCTGTGTGAAACTACTTGGAAATCTTGTTCTCTTCTGCAGCACAGGCTGCTAATCGGTACAGCTTCTACTGAGGCAGAAGCAGGCTGAGATGACCACGTGAGCACCGGGATGCTGCACTGAGTCTGCAGCTCAGTGCCATATGATGGCTTTGTCAAAAAACAGCTCTTGTGATAGACACAGATCCTAGCAATTCTGTCAGCTGGGCTTTCCTCTGGCCATTTCAGAACTTGTTTCAGCAGAATTCAGTCTTGGGGTCCCACTTGTTCCCAACATAGCTATGATTCTTAAAAATCCTGCATCTTTCACCTCTTTGGTATTTCTTGCATCTTCTGACCACCTTCAAAAACAGCAGGAAAAACAGTCTTAGATGGCTGCAGTGCTTTAAGCAACACGTGCACACTGCAAATGTGTGGAGTCATCATTGCTCAGGGATTGCTGTGTGTTGAATACTTTATGAAGTTTTATAATAGCATCTTTATTTTTTAAAGGAGTACAAAAGGAATATTCACTGTAGCTTTGGCAGAAAATCCTTTGGGTAAAATAACATCTGTAAGAAATGCAGGCCTTCTAAGACTCCTGCAGTGATAATACTTGGCTATCTCTGAAACAGGGTTGCTTAGGAAGAATTCTCATGTATGAGGCTGGATGTTTGAGTTTTCCAAGGGCAAAGGGGTGGGGTTTATTTCTTGCAATCTTGGCTTTGTACCCACTTGTATAGTGAATTAGGAGGCCTTGCCCTGTCTGAAACACTGTTGTTTGTGTTGCTGTTTGAAATTGCTCCCCTGAAATGCTCCTCCTGAGACAGGAGGATCAACTTATTCCTGATTATTGTAACTGGGCTATAAATTCAGAAAAACCTATTTATCTGGACATAACTTCATGCTATTCAGTGTGTAAATGTTGCTCTGCTCTGTGTTTCTTTAAATTTTGGAGGCAGAAGATACTCATGTCAGGCTCTTGCCTGCCTGTTATTAAATGGTGCTGGTTTTACTTGCATTTCCACAAATGCCAACTGCTATCTGTATCTAATTTTCTGGACTCCCCCGTGTTTGCCATGGCAATCAGCGGCTCCGGCAGCACGTCTGGGTGAGAGGAGAGTGTTGAGGCATGAGATGGCTGGATTGGCTGGGAGTGAGAAAATGCAATGCAGTGCAAAGGGAGATGAGGATGTGTCCGGTCTGCAAACTTGACTGGCTTGTCTGTAGGAATAGATTGGGCTATGCACATAGCAGAGACAGACTTGCAGCTGCCAGGGCGCATCTGCAATTAAGGTACTTCTGACTACTTTTCTCTGAAAGAAATAAAATGTTAGATCTTCTCCCTTTGTGTTACATAATTTCTTAGTGTTATTCTCATTTTTAGAAGTTAGAACACCTGAAGAAAAAGGGGCACTTACCTGGGAATAATCATCAATCAGCAGGGGAAGAGTGGTCGGAGCATAGGTGGGGGGACTTACATGTTGCAGATATGTTTAAAAGAGGATGACTGCTTCACTGCTTTCATCAGGAAAGGATTTGGTTTGCTGTGAAGGAAGATGTCGACAGGTTTGGGGTTTTTTTTGTCACCCAAATGTGGGCAGAAAATGTAGTCCTTGCCTCCCCCTGCTCTGTAAAGGAGCGCTCTTCCACATAATTAGTGACTTTGAGGAAGCAGACTCAAGTACAGTGTACTTGCTGCAGCCCTTGACTGCAGGGCTGCCATTTTCCTTTCCCTTCAGCTGCACAAGAGAAATCAGCTTGAGGGAACGTGGTCCAATTGCCTGAGCTTGCCCGGGGCCCAAGTCGCTGGCAGTGTGCGACTGTGACATGCAGCTAAGCAATTTTCATTTTATCCAAGAGAGGGCACATAAACAAGGTAATTATAGCACATTACTTCAGCAGGGACACATCAATTTTAATCCTTAAAGCATCCTAGTGAAGTAGATAAGTGAGTACTATTAGGCCTATTTTACAAAAGTAGAGGCTAAATTAACAGCTGAAATGATTTGTCCATTGCAAAAGCTGTAGTCTCACTGAAGGGCAGGGACTAGGGGAGAAGGGTCTGGTTCACAAACCCCATCAGGTAACCATTCCCTCTTGATCTTGGAGATGTCTCCATTAGTTTGAAGCCACGCCACTCCATCTGGAGCAGAGGGAATGGGGAAATGGAATGCTTTGTTCATTGTGTTTTCCCCGTTCATTTTTCTGCTGGCAAATAAATGGTAATGTTATTGACATATGTTAATTTGAAATTATTGATTAATCTCTTTTGGCAAATAAACCTTGGCTTGTAAACAGGTCATCAGAAATACACTGGATTTACACTGCTGTTAGAGAACTGGGTATGCTTTTGTGTAGCAACAACTGAAAAGTCAAAAAATTGTTCTCTTCTCACTGTGGAATATTTAATTGTTAAATGAAAAAGACTCTACAATGCAGAGCTGTATTTTACCAAAAGGTGAAAGGGAGCCATTGTAAGAGACCAGTTTTCATTGTTGTTGATTAGTTGTTCAATTTAAGTTGGTCTTCATTAATGTTTAAACATTTGCCCCCAAAATACTTATTTTATTAACCCTCAGCAGAATATTTCTGAGGAGAAGCCTTATATAGGAGATGCTTGCAGTGTATTTCTTCCCCTTTGGTTTCCTATATCATCAGGGCAAAGTGTTAACGCAGAGTTTATCTTATGCTACAAGTCAAACAGCTTTGTGTCACTAACCAGTTGTTTGATAGACAAGTCTGAGACTGACTTCTCAGCCAGCTGATAGCATGATCTTATGAAAAACTGTGCTTGTTACTGGGCTTCATATTTACTTTTTCATGGTTGTGTAACAGGATTAACCATTGTTCTCCCTGTGTTTGGTTCATACAGGAACTAAACTTACTGTAGCTACAAGGCATCACTAGAGGATGTACCTTTTCATTTGCCAGACTAAACACATGCTTCTGCCCATAGTCCTAGGACTTACCACCACATTGGACATTTAAATAGCAGGCTCTCTATGAAATTAGAACTTATGTGAAACCAGCTGACAACAAGATCAGTTCTAAATGACTCAAGCCTTTACCCAAACTTTTGTTTTCGATGCTTGTTTTGGGTGCTGGTTGTTACTAACAGTTGGAGTGCAGACTGACTGTGGGGGGTAGGACTCCTTCCCCTGCCTTCAGCACACATAGGGGACTGTTAGAGGAGTCATGATCTTTTACTGTCCCGGTCCTGACAGCACCTTTCCTAGAGCTGCAGAGAAATTTCAGCCCCCAGAAGGGCCATTCAGGCCCTTGTTCTCTTGCGCTAGCTGACTTGCAAAGGCTGTGGCCATGTTCGCTGCAGCTACAGGAGCAGAGTGAAAGGTCAGCTATGGGGCAGTGCCTTGAGCAGGAAACTTGGCCCCTTCACCACACATGCATCTATAGAGATGCATCTATTGGCTCTGCATGGTGGCGTAGGACATAATCTGTGAAGCCCTACATACCCTCCACCCCAAATCTGTGTCTGTAAGGTCAGCAGGGGCTCATGCTGAATGTGAGATGCCCTTTTCTATTAGGCATGAGTCTTTCTTCTTATTTTTTGAGGAACTCTTTTTCCTCCATATTTCTTTGATGCTTTCTTGAATAGTTGTTTAAAGGACTAACTTTTTTTTTTCTTTTTTTTTTTTTTTCTTTTTTTGTAATTAGCTCAGATGAGTCTCATTTACTCAGAGTAAAGATTGGAATGGGAGAGGGGTACTGAAGACTCTGATTGTTCTGGCTATGTGTGACACTTTCTTTTCTTTCTGGAATTAAGACCTCAACAAGTGTGTGTGTGCTTTCTGAAGAGTTTTTGTTTACTACTCGGCAAAACTAAATGGCAATATTATTGCTTTGCAATGCTATGGGCAATTTATCTCACAACTCTTTTAAATGGCTCAATGTCAGAGTGTTAATTTTAAGAAAAAGATGATCAAGTGATTTAAGCATGTCTGTTCATCAGGTTTGTGCCAGATTTAAGATGAGATATGACAGACATCTTGTGAAAACTCAGATGTCTGAGATTTGGATTCACAACTCAGGCCTTCAGAGCTCTATTCTCAGTGTCAGGTTGGTTTATCTTCAGCAGCTGCATATCAGATTGAAAGTGTCTTTCCCAGTTTTCCTTTGAGCATTTAATTTTGGTATGCCTACTTTTTGTTCCAATACATTAGAATCTCTGAGGACTCCAAGCGTAATGCTTTTTACAATTTGCAAGTATATTTGCTTTATGTACTGTAAATAAGTAGTGATTTTTTAAAATTTATTTTAATCCATGCCTATTTTTTCTCCTTCACAATAAGCATATAGAAGTCTCATCTTGTTGGAATTTGCAAGTACTGAAACAATGAATACTGAGAATATTTTATTTTCCAGGACTTTGGTTTCATTGCAGCCCCTGCTGTGCTATTAATATAGCACTTTTGCCAACTATAAAAATCAAAACAAATGCATATGAAACCATGTAAGATTCTGTTTCTCTTCTCTCTCTAATGGAAATTAAAATACCTGCAGCAAAACAGAATCACACCTGAGAGTCTAAGTTTGAATTAAGCCCCAGAGCCTTTGGCTGCTCTAATATCCTGGTTATGTAAAATGCAGCTTAAATGGAGAGAATTGCTTTTCCTTGTGTTGTGGCGACAGCTCTGGACCTGATCTGAATCTGCAGCTGCTGACAGTTGTGGGAGAGGATGAAGTTAATTAACGAGTCAGCTTGAAAACAAATGTTCTTTTAAGATTTAGAGGAGTTAAGGGACAGGAGGAGAAGGGGTAAAATGGTTCAGCTATCCCTGGGCTCTAATGAATGTAACTAGTGCATATTAGAAGGGTATTTTAAAGCTGCTAGCTGGAATAGCTGCATCATTTCATGTTTGTTGTGACAGCAGGTCTGGATTTTCTGTGAATGGTACCAGTTGGCATCTAAAGACCTTTTGCTGTGTCAGATCGCCATGGGGGCTGACAGCTTGGTGGTGACTGCAAGCCATTGGACTGACTGGACAGGGTCCTTGTCAGCCAGGGCATGTCCCACTGGCTCCAGAGAGGCAGCGACACAGACTGGGAGGGGACAGTCTCCAGCCCGGTGTCTGAGTGTACTTGGGACCCTGACTTGCCCTGGTTAGACATTCTTTTCTTACTAAAGCAGACTCCCTTTGCTGAGTCTCCTGCGTGTTTTTGTAAGTCAGTAATATCCAATACAGGCCACTGTACCCAGAAGGAGCTGCTTTTGTGAGGGCCACTATCTTTATAATGATTGAATTGGATTCTGCAAAGAGGAGCTTCCTCTATCCATAAGCCCCAACAGAACTGTACTTTTGGTAAGTCCCCATAGCAAGCCTGTCCTCCCCTACAACAGAAGAAATGCTTGTGCTCCAGTCTCTGCACCCCCCAGATTATCTTCTGACTGGTTTTGCATGGCAAGGGCTCAGTGTTACTTGATTTGTGCTTCGGCTCCCAGCGGCAGGTTAGGAAGTGATGCTTCATGATAAGGCATTAAATGCTTTGTCTTCTATGTTGGTACTAAACATGGTGGAAATTGCAACTTGTATCTAAATGATGAGTTCTTTTCACAGTGTGCCATTCTGGAATGTGTTGTAATACTTCCCTCTGCTTAGTTACATCTTGCATTTTCTTTTAGACTGTCTTCTAGCAGAGTTCCAAATTTTGTCTTTGTTTTTTGCTGCTACTCGCAAGTGTGTATAAGATCCCACACAGGGAAACTACTGTTAAGTCGTCACAAGTACAAGATTCCTGGGCACACTAGAAATGGCCCTTTCTTTCCTGTAGAATACATTCTCTTGTACTTGTTTCCAAGAGGCAGATGAAAGAAAAAGGATTTTGTAGCAGTTGGGAAGGGGAGGGGGATGGAGAATTCACTTGTCTCTTTATCACTTTGCCTGTTAAACATAATTATTCTTGGTCTTATGGGGCTTCTAAACAGTCACAATTTGGAATTATGCTAATAAAGTCTGTTGTGACATGGAAATACACTTCATTCCTTACACTCCTCATGACTGTTTTAGTACTCTGCGAAACAGTATCCCTTCCTGGGGCAATATGGAGTAGGAAAGGAGAGGCTTCAGTGCCAAAAGCTTGCATCTGGAGGACTCAACCTTCTTTCCCAGCTCTGCAGTTGAATGACTTGACCTGCAAACAGGCAAGGCATAAGATGTGCTCGGCACCAGGGATGCTGAGGTTTCAAATCTGTGCCTGGGTAGTCAAAACTGAGGCCACATTTTTATGGAAAGCTGTCTGTGACACTGGGCTCTGACCTTCTCACATTTCTGCCCCTTGGACCTGTATTTTTTGCGAATTGAGCTGTCACAGCTTCTATTGGAGTATTGAAATAGTCAAAGTTGGATCCTGCTTTGATGCACAGAAAAGCAGACCTTCTGTTGGCAGAGTGAGGTGCACCATTCCTTCATCAGTAGTAGGTGTCCAATTTAGGAATACTATCACCAGGAGCACTATCCCCTTAATGCCAGAACTAAAGGGGCACTTTTGTGGCAGCCTTTGTGCCACTGAGGATTTGATCCTCAGCTATGTTGCCTTGTGCTACATGAATGCGAATAATTACAGCCAAACATGACACACCTATTTTTCACTGACTGAATTGAGACAGTAGGCTGTAGGAAGAAAACTGATGGGTATTGTTCTTTGGAAAGAGAAAGAGTGGGGAAAATAAAGATGCAAAGGCATCCAAAGATAGATATATCTTTCTTTCCTTGAAATTTAAGTGCTAGTTTTGTGTGCCTGAAAGCTTTCCACAAAGAATCCCTGAGTTAGAAATCAATACTTTTGATTAAAAATGGTTACTGAATAAATATGATCTGTCTGTGGCATCTAGCAGTTAGGTTTCTTTTACGTCTTTGTTGTCTTTTTGTTTTTGTTTTTGTTTTTGTTTTTTTTTTTTTTTTTTTTTTGTTTCTTAGCCCAGTGGAGTTGTTTGGTGTGGGGAATGTGGTCAGAGGAATTAATTTCAGATTCCCTCACTCTTCTGAACGGATTCCTTAACTCAGATGGGACAGTTTAGGCAGGTTCTGGAACCAGTTTATCTGTGCTATATAAACTTATTTCAATTGCAGTTGGCACAAGTCTAGAAACTCCTTGAAATGACCACGAAATTGTTTGTGAGAGCTCTGCAGGATAACTTTCCCCTTGCTTTCCCATTTGTCTCAAAAACTCCTCTGTCAGTGCTCTTGTCATACTCTTTGCTGACCAGAGATTACATTAAAACAAAATCTCTTAATATTAGAGTGTATTTCTTTCTTCCCTTTAGCTATTCTGACTCCCTGAACCCAAAACTAGTGTCACTGACCTAACAGATTAAATAGTTCATTAGCATTCCCATCTTCAATCGTGTATATCAGCTGTTTGTTTCCACTACTGTGTGCAAAATTCTCTTGGACTACAAAGATGACTTTGATCAGACAACTCTGAACTGAGGCATCCCCCAGAGAAAAAAGATCCTGCAAATCCAGTGTCAGTCTGGTACTCTGTGGTGCTTAAGATAGTTCCATATTCAAAAGCAAAGGTTATCAAAGTGGCGGATAGAAGCTAAAGGAAGAAATAGCATGTAAGGAATTCAGGCAGAACTTTTTTCATCAATGTGGGACAGTCAGAAATTTTAAAGAAACCAGTGGTCAGCAAGATAAGAAAAAATGAAGAGCAGTTCTAGGCAACTGACACAGAGAAAGGGAGCAGATATCAGTCATGGGGACGATCAACAGCATTGTGCCAATTAAATGTCACTTGAGGAGTTTCTTTAGAATCTGCTTTTAAAAGTTTTGTCTGGTTCCAGAAAGCCCAAAGTGGAAAAACATCAGAGTAAGGAGCTCTGATGAGAAAATGACAAGATATAGGTACATTGCAACTAGGAGATGAGGACTTACGTATTAACACAATGATGCACTTGGATCCTTTGTTTTTACTGTCTCTTACCATGGAGCAGGGAGAGGTAGGCAGGTCTTGAGAAACAGTGACTTCTAAATGGTTTCTGTAAATCAAATATGTTGAATAAAGGAAGAAGGCTGCTTTACAGTCAGGCACTGAAATCATCTGTACTAGCAGATCACTGGAAGACAGTGCAGTGGATCATCGGAAGGTGTTGCAGTTTTTACAGTTATTGAGTGTTGAGAAGTTTGTTTGTTAGGTGATGCTGGACAGCATGAACAAATAAATGAGAAGATTCAAAGAAAAACATTGGGAAAGCAGGGGCTTTGGAAAAGAGGGTGCTCTAAGCTAGAACTAAACAGCAAATTACAATTTTAAAAGTAAGACTACTCACTGTTGCTGTGTTTCTTGGTGTTACTTCTGTATCAGTGTATCTTCTGTTTAAAGTGCACTGAGATTAAACAGCAGGAGATGGGACACTCCACTACAAAGCAGAGTTGGGCCTGGGCACCTTTGCATCTTCTGCTTGCAACTTCCTAGCAGAGATGTTTGACTTTGTTGCTTTGCAGTCTGGGGGTTTGGGGCAAAGGGACAGGACAGAGGTTTAAGGGAGGTATAAGGTTTTTACTTTGAGAAACATAATCCGAGGATGGACTGGGAAGCTGTAGATCAGAATTCAAGGCAAATGTAGACATCATCTAAAGAGCAAGCTGCTTTGTGAGAAGCTGAATGCTCTGAGTGTCTGAAAACACCTCTGCATCATGAATTCACCTTTGAGTAGTAAATGTCCTCTGGGCATCTTTAGCCTTAATCATAAACATTACATGCCAAACAATTCCTTTTGGTATCGTGATAGTTGATCTAGAGGTGAGGCTTTCTGCAAGTTCAGAATGTAGCAGCAGGATATTCCCCTTTAGTGCTAGGGAATTTTGAGACCCCAAAAGTGCTCTTGGTACATATCTTGAGGCTGTGATTTACTTCTTGGGCATCCCATTATCCTTGTCAGTTTGAGTGGGATTATTAGTCTTTTCGTATTTATCTGTTTAGGAGGATATATCTCAGCAGACCTATGGCTGAAGTATTCAGTGACTTACAGAGGAGTTGTGACTCCATCGTTCTGTGTGTACATCCAAGCTGCATGATAAGCAGAATTGTGCAAGTCAGCCCTTTGACAGGGAGTTAGGATGGACAGAGCTAGGATATGTCAGCAAGACCTCTATCCTTGCAGTTTTGGACTGCACAAAGTACTGTCCTGGCTGTCTCCAAGCTGGATTGCCTGGTCATCTCTACTAATCAGCTGAGCATGTGTGGAAATATTTCCTGGCACTGAGGCTGGCCATTGCAGGATGGTCTGTCTGTGCTCATAAACATGCAGAGAAGGATGTTTGTATGAAAATTGGGCATTGGGAATGGTCATGGGCATAACCTAACCCCTAAGTTGTTCTCAGAATAATTTGGAAGACTTCTAGTTAAATGAGAAAATTATATTGGAGAGAGTTCTAATAGTTTCGAATTGCAAACTACTGTGTTCCAAAGTTTAGGAGTACACCCAGGCTCCATTTCATTTGTTAATGTTGGTATATAGTCTATTAGTTTGACTTTCACCACGTCAGTGTCTCCAACGTTTCTAAAACCCTTTACAAGCAATTCAGAAAAACAAGGCCCTCAAGCAGAGATAAATAGCTTATAGTAATGTAAGTAAACTGAAAATGTTGTTGGAGCTGGAATGCTTAGGTCTGGTGCTGTGTGTGGTCAACGCTTGAAGCAGAAGTTTCTCATACTGGTAATTGAGATGCCACTGGAGGACAGGAGATGGGCTCTCCCAACCACTGCAGCTATGCTGATTGTGAGTTTAAAGCCAACAGTGTTAGAGGTCAAATCTGTGCTAGATGCAGGGTTTGAAGTTGTCACCATTAAGTAAGTGGTGCAGGGAGACCCCAGTGGGTCTTTCCTCTAGAGAAGCTTTGTGTTAAGAAGTTAAGAAAAGGAAATGAGAGCTCTTTCATTTGATTCCAGTTAGCTGTGTAGATGTCTCCCATCCACTTCCCTGTAGGGAACATCCTTATATTTCAAGCAGGAAAATGGTGAGTGAAGTTATCGAGATTTCAGCATCCATGTGTGGCAGCAGCTTGCTGCATAAATCTTATTGGGAAAGAGGGGCAAATCCAATCTCATTGAGCTTCATGTTCCTGATTAGTATTTTAGCAATATTAATGCTCATCAACCTGCTGCATGGTCTTTGAGAGGCTTAATTAATCATTACTTCCAACAGTCTTAGCGACGTTGCTGCAGAGATACCAGAAAGAAGGGGAGGATTGCTATCACCATGGGACAGAGGGTGTAGTGAAAGGAAAAGGGCAGAGGGATGAAGGAGCAATTGCTAGAATCTGTGAAAGTCAGACCGATGTCTGTATGCTCAGCTGTGGGCCCCTCTGCATATTAAGAGGGTTTTTGAAATGGCTGTGGTGCTTGGGTAGAAGGGACCTGCCCTCCCCTTGCTTGTGTCCCTCCACTGTTTGTCTTGGTCCTTTGCTCCCACTGCTCTGTGGCGCTCCTGCCTCCCCCTCGTGCGCATGCCCCCCTCTGCTAGCAGCCAGGTTCATCAAAAAACAAGCATGTCTCCATGGTAACAGAGAGACAGCTGAAAAATGGCAGCTAAATGCAGCTGCCCCTCATTTAATATCGACTCTGGCACTGACAGAACAGATAATGGGCAATAACACACCATTATGCTGCGGGGAAATGAAATGCTTCAGCAGACGCCTGTCATGCTGCAGGGATTTATTTGTTACTGTACCAGTAGAGATTTCTCTCCCCTTCTGTCTATCACTTTTTCTCATTCCCTCTTCTTTTTCTTCTTCTTTCCCTTTTCTGCCTGTTTTTTCCACTTGTCCCTTTTGCTTTCCTCTATTTAATTGTATTCCTTCTTTCTTATTTTTCTCCTTTCCCTACCTCTTTTCCCTCTTGCTTTCTCTATCACGTTCTCTGGATTTGTTGTTCCTGGTGTTGAAAATTGCTGTGTCTGAAGCCCAAGGGTTTTGTGAAGTTCCAAGCTTTTTGCACCTTTCAGACTTTCCATGCGCTTCCTAATTCTTCTCCCTTTTTTTTTTTTTTCTGTGTGTACCTGTCAGCATGACTCTAGTGAGGATGAAGTTTTCTGGTTGAGCCTTCTACCAACATATTTCTGTGGGCTGTGTTTTAATTTGGCCAATGAGAACACAATGTAGTGGAAGTTTTTGATGGAAATGTAGAGGAAGGTGCTAGTGGAAGGGATGTATTGCTTCTTTTGGTGCCAGAGTTTGACCACAGAGTGCCAAGAAGTTGTCCGGTTTGCATTTAGGTTGTGGATTGTGTTGGTTTCTAAACAATTCCTAATGCTGTGATTCTTTCACATCTTAATTATTCAGGCTTAGTTTCACTTAGTAACTGCTCTGGGTTTAGGTTCTCTAAATGTCCTGTTTGTGCAAATCTGAGATGACAACAAGGGGCACTGATGATAGCAAGTGATTCTCAGGATTTTAAGACTTGTCCCTCTGCAGATAAAGCCTTGAACTAAACAATAAACTTTCAGGTACCTACCTTTTGGCTGGAAGAAATCGAGACCCGTGAAACTCATTGCTAGGACTCAAAGGCTGCTCTAACATGAGTAAAAGTGCTGTCTGTGGATGCAGTTCATGCAGGCAAAGGCATGCTCTTTTCAGTACAGACTGTCTTCACATTGTCTTGCAAGGAACCATGAAATTCTCATAGATTTATAGTCATGTGGGTGTAGCTGCATCAATGGGAATGACCTTCACAGGATCATCAGGGTCTAGACATGCACTTGATGGGTAGAGTAGAGGAGCTATCATCTTATCCCACAAAATGTACACCATCTTGCAGAATGAGTTCCTAATCACATGATGTGGCAGAGCTCTGGCGGCTGCCCAGTCCCTAGTTACTGCAGCTAACATTGTAGCTATGTCCAGAATCACATCACATCAATCCCTGTCTCATGTTGGTGTCCTGGAAAACATGCCTGATGCAGAACATGTTTGACTTGACTTGCTTGTATCTATGACTTCATTAACCTACGTATGCAAAGAGCTCATTTGAATACAGATATACTTCATAAATTCTTTTGTTTGTGTGCTTGGGCCCAAAATTAGTAAAGTTGTATTTTCTGCCAGTGTAATGACATCTTCACTCATGATTTTGTCATTGTTGATATGATGATTACAGGGGATATATTGGATGGAATTTGTTTTTGTACACCCAGTTGGTGTCTATGCCATTCAATCTTAAGGTAGAAGTAGGATCCTTTTGTCTTATGTCCTGGTACGCTCTCATATCTCTGCCGAGGAGCTTATTTAGACAGAATATATCCAAAATATCAGCATACATCCTAAGTACCTGATTCTATTTCCTTCTTCATTGCAAATGGAGAGCATGGTTCTCAGAAGTCCTCTTAGGACTCACAGATGAAATAGGCAACTTTGAGACACCACAGATTGATCTGCATTTGAGTGGTAAAATAACGTTCATCCTCACTGATACTTTGGTTATGTTCCAGAAGAGTTTGGGAGCAGCTCTTAGGCAGCTCTGGGTTTCCCAGTTTAACACTACTTTTTCCAGTGTCTTTAAAATTAATTGCTGCTGTAAGATATTGAAACAGTAGGAAGGTGATTTCTGCTTTAGGTTTCAAAGAAAGCAAGTTGGAGTCCAAAAATCCTTAATTGATGTAATTCTACCACTTCTCTGAACCAGGAGATTTTTACGTATAAAGGCTATTCAGAGCTCTCTCTCTCCGCAGTTGAAATGACAGCGAACTGACCCCCATTTCAATTGCGTGCCCTGCCAGCTTCTTGAGCCGTGGTGCTTATTAATGAAATGAGCAAACATGGAAGTGTCTCAAGGGGTTTTTTTTCCTGTTTTTCCTTTTCTTTTTTTTTTTACCTCACTCTTCCAACAAATCTGCAGTCATTAAG
Organism: Chamaea fasciata; assembly: GCF_029207755.1. Classification (NCBI taxonomy): domain Eukaryota; kingdom Metazoa; phylum Chordata; class Aves; order Passeriformes; family Sylviidae; genus Chamaea; species Chamaea fasciata. The sequence goes on from NW_027094092.1 coordinate 41,638,581, forward strand.
TGCCATCATGAGAGAGGAATCGGCTTGTTAAAAAGAAAAGCTCTGATTTTTAAAAATTTTTCATTTATGAAGAATCCCATCAGGAGCAGGCTGTGATTAATACACATAATTGAAACAAATTGCAGCTAACTGCAGAAAAGTGTCTCCCAGCTGCTGACAGAAGGAAATTGCTGACAGCCTTTTCCCATTCAATGAAGATAAGAGAGAGAGGGAGAAGGGAACCCTGCCCAGCCCATGCAAACATATGGCCACTGTGTACACATGCACATTCAAAAGCACTTGTGTAGCCAGTGCACGTGTGCCATTGTGCATGAACCTGCATGTGCAGACATGCCACATGCATAGGTGCACACCCAGCTTTGCATGCATTTGTAAGGACTGTACCTGTGTGCATGTCGGATCCCTCATGTCTGGGTGCCTGCCCTGCTGCACAGGCTGCGTGGCCACCTGCAGTGTGCAGTAATGTCAGTTTGGTAAGAGCTCCTCTGGAGGCACCGTGTGCTCCATCGCAGAGAGGAGGCTCCAGCTGTGTGTGTGCTTGCACTCGTGAAGTCATGTACTCACATGTGAAACAACAGAGGCTCTGGCTTCTACCAGGAGCCCTTCCTCTGGCTTTATATTTAGGTGGATAAGGCAAACTCAGTTCTGGCTTTTAAAATGTCACTAAAGGTTCTTCTGTCTCTTTCACCTTTTATTTTTCATGCTCCCTATCTGTCATTAACAGTCTAAACAGAAAACACTTAGATTCTGGAGATGAGTCTGAAGCTAAGAGAGCCATCTATGATGAAAATGCCATACAGATGGCTAATGGGCATGCAGCAGAGCTTTGTCTGGCTCAAGAAGTTGCTCTAGAGAGGAATTTAATATCCATAGTTCATTCAGTTGCTGGCTTCTGCTAAGACAATCAGTGACTAGGTTATGCTGATTGTTTTGTGATGCACATTTATCACGTAAATGCCATTTATAGCTTGCCCATCCAGTCATGTGCTCCCACACAGCCATGTGACTGCTTCAAAGTAAGCAACCCAGTGCACTGAGTGGGCCACAGAAACAGTAGTCAACAGACGGCAAAGCTGGACACCTCTGGGAGATTTTCAGTAAGATCTAACAAACTGGCTGGCAAAATCTGCAGTGAGGTTGATGCTCTAATACTAACTGGACATATTTTCTTGTGGTCATCTCTTGATTTTATAATCTGAGCTTTTATTCATCACTGTGTAAGAGCATTTTTACTTTTTTAGAAGCAAGCAGGAACATAAAGTATGAGTTATTTCTACTGTATCTGCCTTTAAAACTGATTGCTATAGTGTGATGCCAGTTGGTAAAAAAAAATAAAAATCTTCTCATTGTAATTTTCCCCATTGAAATAAAGCCATGAAGTCTGTTTGTAACCACATATAATATTATAAGTGTTATAAAAATAACTTGCTTGAACTGGTCCTTAATCTGTTATTCCCTCTCCCTCTGTGCTAGTGTTCAGTGTAAACACATCAATATGAAGCAGTTAGCAAACAAACATTCCTTTATCAGAGGTGTATGTCAATCCCAATTGAATCCTAACACCTCAGGCAGGCAGATGCAGCACTGGGAAAATAACTGATAAACTCAAATGTTACAGGTTATGGATTGTGTTTATGAGTTAGTGATTTGTAGTAGATGCAACCAGGGAGGTGATGGAGGGCTGGAGCCATTGACATTTGAAGTTCAACCCAGGAAATGGTGCATTCGTCTGTAGCACTTTCAGGGAGCTTTGGAAGAGTCTGAGAAGAGTTCAATGAAAAACCAAAATGCTGAAAGAATTTAAAATAATACCAGGTGGGCGGTGCTGGAAGGGAGGTAGCTGGCTTAGATTATTACCATAATAACAAATCATTCAGAAGCAAGTTAGACTGAATTTGCCTATTAAAAAAAACCCACATGTACTCTTTTATTTCTAAGAGAAAGCAAGCTAAGCTAGTGTATTCATGTTGAGGCATGAGTTGCCTTGTGTTTAATGAAGAGTAAGGTGATGCATGTGGGCAGCTGCCATGAAGGACTTGATGTGATGTATTCCACATGCTTGCCTAGTGCAGAGAGACACAAGTGCCTGGCCTCTCAGTCAGGGTTACTCCTTGATGCGTAGAAGCCAAGTTTCCCATTGCTGTAATATCTTTCTGCCCCTTTAAAACTCCCCTTACAGCTAAGAAAAGTCATGTCCCAAGTGTGTTTTAGTCCTCAGTGGTTATGGAATGTTGATGCAGAGCTGTACATACAAGGTATGGTCTACTCTGGAAAGAGTAATTGCTACAACCAGTAGTCAGAGTTCTATTTCACAGAGGTGAAAAAGCAGGCACAGGTTTATAAGTTTGGAGTTTATAAGCCTGCAGGGCTGTAACCACTTGAAGGATCAGCAGGGCTGACCATAGCCTGTTCTGACTGGTGCTTGCATGACTATCAGAAATTGTAGCTGGTGGGAAATTGCAGTTCCTGTCAAGGATCATTTCTGCTTCTGGGGCTGAACAGCCTCAGTTCTGCCAGATGAAGCAGTTTTAGCACATATATATTAACCACCCACAACTCAAGGAACTTTATGGAGTTGCTGCAGTTCTTGTAAGAACTTGGAAAGGAGTTCTTAATTTACCGCCACTGAGAAACAGAATCTTTGGGGCCAACAATCTTGTTTTATTAGGTGATATGAAATATTGAGGACAGCACTAACATTTGTCTGCTGCTATCTCTGCAGCTTGAGAACTTGTTTTTACTAGCATTCATTGTGGAGGCCATTTAAGAAGACATTCCCAGGTGAGAAGAGCACAACTATGTCTTGTGATTTATACATCATGGTATGGTCTAGCCAAGCATATCGCAGAATTTCACAATCTGCTCATCTGTAGGACAAAGAAACAGGGAAGTGGTGCTCCAAGAAAGTGTACAGGCAACAGCAGGAACAATTGTGATCCTCTGTGGGCTGCAGATGGTAAAGCTTAATGTTGTAAATTGTCAGGTAACTGTAAAAAAGCTTTCAGTATTGGTCTGTAGTAAATGCTGTGAGTTCTCTTCCTCCTTTCTCTTCCCAGACTAGTTAAGTTATACAGTTCTCTTTTGTTCAGTCCCTTGGTGGGATTGCTGTATAGTGGCACGCAAGAAAAAAATGCATAAAATCAGGGAAAAAAATATTTATTGAAATTTCTTTACTTTTTTTGTGTCATCTGTGTATAATGATAAAACTACATATATAAATATATATATAGATGCAACAGCTAAATGAATTAATATAACGTTATATGATTTCATCCTTCTTATTTTTTTAGTTCTGCAGAGCCAACAGAGTTGTGACAAAACAAGTTATACCTTGTTCTGACATATGCTTTAACAGGAAAGCTCTTAAAATTGCAATGTGAAGGCCAAATTTTGCCAGCAGCCCCATAATAGATCACGGCATTATGAAGGTATGGGTAGAACTTGTTTTGACAAAATTCTGTTGCTAGAGACAGCAGGAAGAAATATTTCAGCTTCTCTGTGATTCTACAGTGGCAGACATAGAAGTTACAGGGGAAAAAAACCACCAGCATTTATTTTTTGTCGGAATGTGCACATTTGACCAGAGAGCTGTCAAGAGACAATTAATCTGGAGGCTCTTGAGGTTACAAACAGGCAGAGTGCACTTTCAGAATTGTCCTCTGTTTTAAACACAGTGATGTTTTTCACATAGCAAGGGCTTCAATGATCGTTCACGCTGGCCACATACATGGGATATACACAGGTTTGCTCTATGGGTCGTGACCAAAACTGCCATCCTAACTTCCCAAAATCTCTGACCAGCTATCAGTACCAAAATGACAAGACTGTGGTGTCAGTGGGTTAATGGAGTTGTTAATGCGTGGGAAAAAGGGGACAACACTTCAGTAAAACAGGAATTGGAAAATATTTATATAATATATAAATACCCCTGGTGTTTAGATAAGAATGAGAGTCTTGGCTACTAAAAAAGAAACCAAGTCCCAAATCTCCAGAAGTCAAGACCCTCTAGGGTGAGCTCATGTCCAGGAAAATAATGGGAGCACCTTTCTGAACTGAAAGAGAAACACAGGTTTTTCAACAGTAGTTGTAGCATAGGAGCAGTGTCACATCTCCTGCAGAGAGATTTGAAAAATAATTTTTATAACAGTTGGGCTTTGCTTGTAAGAGTAAGAATTACATCAGTTCTGACCTTCTAGTAACAGGCTTAGGAAAAATAACATGAACACGGATACCAGCATGATCGCTGTCTTACATCCAGCAATATACCCTCACTGATTGCCATAAAATTGCTCCTTATTTTTATCAAGGCCAGTGAGTTCAGAATTTGGCTTATAGTACTGAAGGGAAGCACTAGTTTGACTGTTGTTTTTTATTGTTTTTAGTTGATATACTATCTTGATAATGTGTACAAGGATTTAATAAGATTGTGCTACTCAGTAGCTTGAACTAATGAAAGCAGCTGGGCTTGTTTTTGGTGCTGTCACATCAAGATATAAAAGTAATTTCATTGATGATATGAAGTTACTAATTTTGAATGAGCTGATAGAATAGCTGTTATCCATTATTCCAAATAGCATAGATAATTTCAGAAATTTATGAAAACAGATGAGCTGATAAGTATTTAAAGGTAATTACAGTATATACTAAACATCAATTTTTATTGCATTGAAATAAAAGGGTATAATATGTATATATGAAAAGACCACATGGGAATAGCTAAGAAAGAGTTACAATCATGACATAATGTTTTCACTTGAATACAAAAATCCTCTACTATGATGAAATATTTATTCTTAAAATCTCTTTTGATTTGTTGAGGTTTGAAGAGATCTTATGTACTTACAGTGATTAACTGGAATACTTTTGCCTGACTACCTTTTCTGTTCATCAGCATGACTACCAGCCAGAGATGCTAAACTGACACATATTTTGCACTGCTGTTGAGCTTCTCCCAGTCTCTGACCCTAAATGACTTTCTGTACCTTTTAACCCACTCCTTTGTCAGTCTTGTCTGCAAACAAAATCTTCAAAGGCATGCTTAGTTTTCCACAGATGTCTAGATGAATTAGGTGCTGCATCCATATGACTTCTGTGGAGCTTCTGGCAAACTTTTTTTCTGTGAACTTTTCTCAGTGTCATCTAGCTCCTGTTTTGAACATGTAAGGAGTTGTTAAGATGGAAGAATGTGTTCCTTTTGGCAGTTATACCATTGCATTAAATAATAGTAAAAATCCAAAGCATGATAATGGTGCTCTTTTGCACATACAGGGAGACTATTGCACAAAAGATATATGTCTCATTTTTCAAATTAGGACATGAATTCTGTGTCCCTAGGATCAGCTCCTGAAATCTGAGATACATTAGTCTTGATTTTCAAGCAAGTTGGTGGCATGTACCTGTTGCAGAAAATTCAGATAGCGAAGAGAGATTTCAGAAAATGCAATGTATATGGTTTGCCCAAGTCTCATGCTGGCTTGGCAGCAGAACTGAAAAAATGCAGATTTTTTCTGACCGTTTTTTGAGAAACAAATTCCTTGAACAACTGGCTAGGCAGTTCACTTTATGTTTAGGTATTTGCCTCCCTAAAGAAGCAACTTCCTGCATACCTGGAACTGGAGTTGCACTCTTCATGGGATGAGCCTCCTTGTCATTACTGAAGGAACTATTTGGCAGTGTTGTTATTTTAGGCGTTTCTAATTCAGGCAATATTCACTTTAGTTTTCTTTAGTCAATGTATTAATGTGTGTTTTCTTTGGAATTAGTCCCATAACAGCAGAGGTATAGGAGGGCAGGCTGATACTTGTTTTCACCTCCTCTACTCTGTATGCTTTATTTTTCATAGTAAGAAACTTTGCTCTTTATATCAGTGGATGTATTTATTCAGACATATATTTCTTTGTGCATGGGCTTAATGTCGTATACATCACAAAAATGTTCCCTGTTCTCTATGCTTTTCATTCTTGTTTTACGTGACCCTTGTTTTTGCACATAACTTTGCCACAGCCAAGCTGTAAAGATGGTAATAAAGTGTGTTCGTGGCAAAATAAGGTGGAATGAAACCCTTATATAGATGCTTTCTGTCATTTTTATGTGCATCACTCTCTTCCTTCTGATGTAGTGCTGTCTATAGTGATCTAGAGTCGTCCCTTCCCTCAGCTTTGTGTTTTCAGCATTGTGTTAATTGTTTGTGGTGTGTGGGTTTTTCAGCACTGTGTAGTGAGAAAGGTCAGCTGTCAGAAACAGGCCTGTCCACAACTGATAAGGCATTCGAGAGATTGGATTTGACTCATTAAGCACCTTCCCTGTAGACATGGAGTCTGCTCTGCCGCAGAAAAAAAACTAAATCAGGAAGGAGAAAAGCCCAGGATAATGTTGGAGCATGCGCCAGAAGCACTGGCACACCCTCCCTCTCAGCCCCATGCACAGTGCCTGTTCTGTATGTTTCCACCACACTTGCATCCTTGTGCACTGTGGCCATCTGTGATTATGCCCTGAGCTTGTGTGCATTCACTCCAGTATTTACACCTGGGCAAGACACACATTCATTTTTTCTGTGTATATGCCTGTGTGTGTAAGTCCTCGTGTGTGTGCTCTGAAGTTACATGGGGAAAATGCATTTCATTCCTGCCCTCAGATGTGTACTGTAAGTTGTATAAGGATGTTGGTTATCCCACATTTTGCACGTATACAAGTGCATCCATTTCAACCTGTTTTTGCATGTTTCTTGCTCTTGTAAATCTCTTCACACTAAGGTCGCTTCTGTTCATGCTGTAACAAAGGGCACACCTCCTCTTCATGTCTATCTATTGTGTTCAGCTGTACTTTGTCTGCCTTTCCACAGAAATATGCTGTGTAGGCAACTGTCGTTCCTGTGCTGCATATATGTGTCCATTGCCCTGGTAAACACACATGGAACTTGCTGCTGTATACACATAGCAGAAGCCTAGCATATTTCTTATTGCATACAAATGCACACATTTTTGCCCCTAAATAATTACTGGTCAAAGCTGCTCTGCCAGCTTGTAACAGTCTCTTGCCTATGGCTTTGTTTGAGAAGAATAGTTCTGCCTCAAATTGGGTTTGGATACTGCTACTTGCATAAATGATCCTAATGATATCTCACAACGAGCATAAATGAAGGGCAGCAGTAGTGTTTGGCAGTGTATTGATATCCTGGCAGTTCTGGGGTTCCACGTGTGTCCACTCTCCAGTAACACAGAAGCTGTGGGAAGCTGACATTACCGCAGTCTCTGTGATATCACTGGTGCTGCTCTGCCCCGCTCTCATCTCTCTTCCACTGCACTTTTGCTTTTCACCTTCCTTCGCATCTCCCCTTTCCCATGGGCACGGCTTTCAATACTGCTCACTGGTATTGAAAAGGATAATTTTGTGGATCATTATTGTGTTATTACAGTGATTAGTGGTAACTATTTTTCTACTCCCACTTCCCGCTGGAAGGATGCCCAAGGGGCTCCCTGCTCAGCAGCAAGCGCGACGCTTGCTGGAAGGCTGCTGCCAGCACAGACCCATGGGCATGCAGCAGCACACGCTCGCTCTGGCAGTGCTGCCTCTTTCCCTTCTGCCCCTTTCTTTGTGAGCTTCCAGCAGTTCTCTAAAATAGTGCTGTTCAAAAGAAGAAGGAATTTTGCCTCCTGTTGGGCTCCTTACATGTACTTTGCTCTGAATGCCCTTTCAACTTCCTCTCAGTGTTGGTGTAAATCATTTTGTTCATTTCTGCGTCAATCTTGGAAGACTCGCTCCAACAGCCTTCATGTTTTTTTTCTCCCAAGCAGGACTAAACATACCACACATGTAGGGAAGAATGTGAACCTACCTAATGTTCTTCTTTCTAATGGTCTGACTTTTTACTAAGGTCAGGAAATTTTGGAGAGACCTTGTCTTCAGTGTGGTAAGGATGCCAGGTGCACCATTTTAATAGCTGAATGTTAGTGCTCTTGAATCTGCAGCCAGTAATAAACAGGTCTAAATGCTTACAATCAAGATTATATTTGGTGTTTGACTTCTGATTTTTAATAGTTTTGAAGAGTAAGGGTAGTGAGAAATTAGGAATTGCAGCTGGGATTCAGATTGCTGAAGAACAGTAAATCTCTTTCGGGGAGTGAATATGGTGTTAGTTGTTGGCCTGCAAGTTGTTTCAGTTGGTGTAGTTTTGGTTTTTTTTTTTTTTTTTTTTGTTTTTTTTTTGTTTTTTTTTTTTGTTTTTTTTTTTTTTTGTTTTGTTTTGTTTTTTGTTTTTTGGGGTTTTTTTTTGTTTGTTTGTTGGTTTGGTTTGGTTTTGGTTTGGTCTGTGTAAATAAACAGCAGTTTTGGCCAAGAATACATCAATGAAAAGCTGGTGAATTAAGAGCTCAGCTGTATGCTTACACACTTACCTGTGCTGTCATGTGTGCTCTACACAGAGGGTTAGATGGGCCAGGATGCAACCCAGCAATTGACACACATCAGTGAGAGCAGGGCTGGTGAATATATTACACCTGGAACTTTATGGTAATGGTACTGTGATGTTCTCTCTTGTCAGCTTGCACTTTGCTGAACATTCAGCCTGTGAGGAAACATTTCTACTGGGTGATGTGTTCAGTGATTTCAGTGACTGACATCCTTATGTTTTAGAGTGATGCAGCAGGAAAATAAGAAAACTATAAAAATTGCAGAGTGAAATAAAAACATAAGAAAAGGTAAATACAGCAGCAGTGGGAATTGCCCTCACCCATGCTTAGCATTGAGGAAACTAGAGGAGGTCTTATGAACAGCAAATCATCATCATATCTCTTGACAAAATTTGTAGCAATACTTTGCTTTTTCTCTGCCTTCTGGAACTAGGAGGGAGAGTAGCAAAATTGTTCAGAGAAATGAAAAGAGGAAGTATACTTTGTTCAACCAAAACAAATTGTGAATTTATATGACTATATCAAATTCTTTCAGGCAAATTATTTTTAAAAATTGATTTATTCAGCATCATTCATTTCAAAATGAACATGTTTCATGCTTTCATTTTAAAGTGGAACTCTAGGTTTTTTTTAAAGAAATATATTTTTAAGGACGTGTAAACCAAAATTTTTCAACTCCATTTTGGGTTAAGGAAGACATTGTCACAGAATTGGTTTTTTAGTCCCTATGGTCAGCTAATCAGAAGACAAAGAACAAGCACAGCTCTAAGTACATAGTGCCATGGTCAGACCAATACCTGGAGTTTATAATTTCTTTGACAGAGAATGCAGCATCACACACTGATAACAGTACAGTTGTTTGTATTTAGCAAACAATGGAAAATAGGTGGAGAAGAGGATGCTCAGGACACTTTGTACGTTGCATATACACTGGATTGGTACAGGGCTTTTCCTCACAGATGTGGAACATTTCTTGATTTTCAGAGTTTTATTAAACTCATAGAGTGTTCCTTTCCCATAGATTTCAAGGACTTAACCTATATTTTTGTTATCTTTATAGTACAGCCGAGGTTAATTAAGTGCCTCAGGTTGGACACTGAATCAATGAGAGAGTTGAGGATAAAAAGCTGAGGTTCTGACTTCCATGTCTCTACTTTGTCATTTAGATCAATTTTAATGAGCAATTTAAAATAATGATGTTACCAGACATATGCTATAATCTTTTGCAGACATGTCATTTATTCATTTTCATTATTGTAGTATTAATACTTTTGTCATCAAAACATTTTAGCTAAAAGGTTTTTATGGCTGTGTTTTTCAGCTGTTTTGTGTGCAGTATTGGAAGAGTTCAGATACTTCAATACATGGTTCAGCGAATGAGTAGGGAACCTGTGGATCATATAATTGGCAAAACTAGTTTAAAATATATCTGTCTATACTCAATATGTGGATTAAGTAGGAGATTTTGTGTGGTATAACTGATTTACGTCTTTTCCTCTCAGAAGAGATTTTGTCAAACGACTGCAATATACTGTTGAGTGAAAAGGACATTCCCAGAATGGACAAGCAAAATAGCTTTTCATTGGGGTGCATATTTATATATTTAGATGATAAGATCTCTAATATATATATCTCTGTATATTCGATAGCGCATACTTCAGAAATATAGGGCAGTTGTGCTTCTAACAGGCTACTAGTTCTGCCACGGGTATGTGACAGTGATCTATGGAAACCACTTTATGCATTTAGTACATGTCAACTATTTTGGGGATCAAGAGCCTAGGGAAAATTTCTCCTTTCTTTGGGCTAAAGATTCAGGCACTGTCATCCCTCTTCCTTCCATTGTACTGAGTCTTTGCTGTGCAGTGGTCCAAATTCATCAGGTGAAATAAGTCACTCTGCAGGGCTGGTTCTGGACCTCTTAGGCATGGTTTGCAGTCCCACAGGTCAGCTCTGTTTTGGAGCCAGCACAAAGAGCATCATCCAAGGACACAGGCAGTCAAAAGCAGAGGTGGAACATGCAGTTCCAGAGCTCTCGTGCAGTATCTTCAGATAAAGCAGTTCTTCCTCTTGTTTTCATTAAGAGCTTAGCTGCACAGGGAAATAATAGATTAGTCAGGTTTGACAAAAACCCCTGAACATTCATTGTATTGCCAAGTCTCCTTGATCTCTTCTGGGCTTAAATTTGAGGACCTTTTAACAAGCATTCTGCTTTAGACTTGAAGGGTAATGGGTAAAGTAGCAGATAAGAGAGTAGAGGGCATGATTCATGCAAGGCACTTGACGTTCTCTGGTGGAACATTAATGCTTCCTTTGCTCGTACTGGTGAAGTGAAAGAGCTTTTTGCATAAGATTAGAGCGGCTGCACTACGTGCAAAATTTGAGTTTGGCATTGAAAGAGCAGTGGCCGTTGAGTGCATCTCACCTTTGCTGTGGACTCTTTGCATCTCTTAAACATGATGGGAATTGTCTTGCCTTGATTCTTCCTCACACTGTTTCTGATGTTGTGCTGATTCCTCTCTGCTTCCAAGTTACAAATTATGTAGATGTAGTAAGTGAGCATGAGGAGCCTGAGGAAACAATAAATGACACTATTTCTGAAAAATGTAACATTTCCCAGAATGGTTTAAAGTTAGTGAGCATTTAAGAGACTACTCTTTTTGCCGTAGGACTCCAGCTCAGCACTTAATTTTATCCATGATAACATCATTCTGTGATTTTACAGACAATTTTTTTTTCCAATAGCAAAAATTCTTTTTCTTCTAAAAAAAAAAATTCCCGTAATTTCGTAGAGGTTAGTAGTCATATTCTTTTTCTAAGATTTAATCAATGCGATCAGTTCAGTCATCTCATTATGATGTTAATATGACTTATATGTTCTTTACTCTTTGTGGAATATAAATGCAGACTATGATACGGCTCTCACAGCTTCCACATATCAGTATCACTCTTGGTGGTGCTTTGAAGATGCTTCATGCACTGAAGAATGTACTGTAAATGATTTCCAATGTATTTAAATAATTCAATAATGTCTTTAGGACTTTTAAAACCAGTATTTATTTTTGAATATTGAGGCGACAGAAGTGTGCTTGTGAGGGAGAAGGCATGGGACCTTATGAGAGAGTCTGATGAGTGGTGTTACTGATCTGATCAGGTGGTGTGAAGAATGGTTAGACCAGAAAAAAATCAATTATATGAATGTATTATTTTTCCTGTTCAAAGGCTGGAAAGGAGGGATGCAGCAAAAGGATAAATGGAGGTGGCAGTAATCTGCTTTTAGCAACTACTGGATTCTGTCACCATCTCTAAAATAAAAGCCTGATTTTTTATGAAACTACTACTAAAGCCTGGAGGTTTGTTTTAATGGCATCAGTCTGGGCAAGGTGCTTTTACCACTTCTGAGGGCTTTCATTATTTTTAACATTCCGTCACGTAATGTGGACTATAAACCACACCCCAGTAAGATAGGGACTGCCTCCCAGAACACCTGTAATGCAGTGAAGGTGAGAGGGGTGAGCAGCTGGCCCTTGGTTTTGGGAGAGCTACTTGAGGTTTTCTTCAGGAGACTTCAGGAAAGCCACTGCCCATTTTATATTTTTCTAAATAATTCTTTATAGTTTCTGGGACCAAAATTCCTGTTACAAGAGATGCTGCTTTTGTTGAGTATTAAACTTCACACCTGTGAGCAAAATGGATGCTTCTAGGGTTTTCTGTTTTCAGCTTTGAGTCATGAAGTGTTTCTTTTCAGGCATCATCCAAAACTGTGCAGGCTGCTTTCTCTACTCCTTAGCTGGGATGACATCCTGGAAAGACTAGAGAAAAATGGGACGTTGGTTTCTCTCCACCAATGTATGGAATTGTTGTATTTGTCATGGGGAATGTATGTTTGTCCCTCCACAAATTCCCTCTGGAATGAACCCAGGCTGGAGAGATAGGACCTCCTGAACTCAAATTCTTTCTCTATTATTGATTTTCTTGGTGGCTCTGAGTAAACCCATTAAAATGTCTGTGCATTATTTCCTCACATATAAATCAAAATGCCAAGTTTTCTGACAGGATCAGCAACAACATTACACATAAAAACTGAAGCTAAAATTGCCAGCTGGCTTTCCTGAAGAGGCAATATAGCTGTATACTGTATGAGAAGATCCTGGGGCCTTAACCCTCTCCAGGGGACCTGAGGCTCAGCAGGCTCTGGGGTTTCTTCAGGGATGAGAAGAGCCAGGAGCTTGGCTTAACTACTGGTTTGCTGTGCTTTTGTTTCTGTTTCTGCACTCAGCCTCTGATATGTGCTGATGGCTCGTTTGGATTGTAAGCAGATACAAGTCTGAGACTTGCAAAACTGGCTTTGCGTGTGGTGGTGATGGTAACTGCTTAATGTGCTGGGTGTGTTTGCTAGGGATTGGTCAGAAAAGGGTAACATTTTTGCATTAAAGTGATGGGTGGCTAATTCATTCAAGGAAAATATCTGTGCTAGTTTGAAGGTTCTGAGTTTTGCTTCTATTCAAGTGACTTTTTTACATCTTGAGTATGGGAAGGTTTAAGTCCAAAAGTGCAATTTTGTACAAATCTTGGATCTGGATCTTTGAAAATCCCAGCTACTGCAGACAATTGTACAGTCAAGCTCTTTAGTGCACATATTAGGCTCTGACTGCTGAAGCCTTCTGTGAAATGGCTAAACCACATGACCACTGATAAACTGTTGAGGAATCAGCAGTTTGGAAAATACAGTCTTAGAAAGTGTGTTGACCTTGGGAGTTGTGCTTATGAGTAGTGGCATGGACAGGAATGAATTTTGATTTCACAGTGAACCCCAGAGATATTTTAGTGTGTGGTGATCTGAAAATTTGAATGTTTTCCAGAGCAACCACAGGAGGAAGAAAAATCCCATAACAACATATGAAACAGAAATACCTGACATTCTTTCAAGAACAGGAAGGATACAAAGGTTGATAAAGTCCAGAATCCCCTCTATGACAAGGGAGAGGCAGATGACATAGTTGAATGCACCCTATATTAAAACCAGTGGTACAAGTAGGAGTAGTATCTCTTTGAATTTGCTCTGCTCTGTTTCGGTAAATCTTCAGTGGTTGCCTTAAATCACTGTTTAGGTATCTAATCTACTCTTTGTCTTCTCCATTGTACTGAGTAGACCAGTGAGATTTCATTGAAGTGGTTGAGAAAGTGTAAATGAACATTATTAGTATGTCTTGTACTATGAGTGAACAATCAACCTTCCAGTGTCCCCCTTCACAAATGTGTGTTCAGTGCGTTGCACATCTTCAGCTGTAGGGAAGAGGCTCACTCACAATGATTGCGTTTGACTCCTGCCCACTGACACTGGCTATTTGATGGGAATTACCCACAGGTAATTACCACAGGTACATGAAGCATGTGTCTAACTTGCTTGTAGCACATTCTCTTCAACTGGATCAGGAGTGACTAGGCAGGGGAATTGTCAGTGTTGGGAGAGGGTTGTTAAGTGCTTGGCTCTGACTTCCAGAACTACAGTCAATCAAAGCCCTCTGTGCTTAGGCTGATTTAAGTCTGACACAAGCATAAACACTTGTTGGTGGGAGTTAAATATATTCAAAATAAGATTCAAGAACCAAATAATTTGGAAGGGACCTGCAGAGGATCTGTAATCCAACCATTAGCTCAGAGAAGGTCCAGTTAGTTCAGGCAGCTCAGGACTACCTAATCAAGTTTTTAGTATTTCTGAGGGTGGAGATTTCAGTCTCTCTAGGCCCTTCCTACTGTTTGACCACCCTCAAGAAGAAACATCTTTTTTTTGTATAGAATGAGAATTTTTTGTATTCAGCTGCATCTGTTGCCTCTTATCCTTCTGCACAACTCTAAGAGGAATTTGACCCTGTCTTGTCTATGTTCTTCCATTAAGTCGTTAAAGAGATCAGTTTCAAGTTTTCCCTTGAGTTGTCTCTCCTTGAGGCAGGATGAACGCAGTTCCCTCAGCCTCTCCACACACATCAACTACCCCAGTACCTTGAGTATGGTGGTAGCTCTTTGCTAGACTGATTCCAGTATTTTGAAGTAACTTTTATATGAGGAAGCTCAGTGCTGGACAGAGCACTCCTGATGTGATCTCACAAGTGTCCATTAGGGGAAGAATCACTTCCCTTGGTCAGCTGACCACATTCTTGCTACCCCAGCCAAGGATGCTGCTGGCCTTTCCTGAATGGGCAGGCTGACTTGTGCTCAGCTTGTCTGCTGGGACCACAAGTCGTCTTCTAAAAAGCTGCTTTTGAGCCTCTTGGCTCCCAGTGTGTGCTGCTGCATGGAGTAATTTGGGTGGCTGCTTGCAGCAGTATCTGGACACATGGCTCACTTACTGAAGTACAAACACACATTGCTTCTGCAAGAGTCTCCACTTAAATCAGACATTTCACTTGAGAATGTTATATGTGCAAGTTGCAATACTGAGCTGTTTTGTCACCATTATTTTATGCTGTAAGAACACAGATTTTACCATGTAGTTATTTTCCAAGAATGGGCTATGACAACAAGAATTTTCCCTTCAGTCTTGTACTAATAAATTCTGGCTAATCTTTATTAGGATTACTAAATGGGACAAAATGAAGCAGAAAAATACTATTAATGCCAATGAAAATAGCACCAGCATTTGCCTTATGCAGTGATTTGTAAGCAATGATAGCTTGACTGCTTGTACTATATACTGCTCAGCCTTGCTTTCACAGCTGGGAGTCAGGAAGGTGCTGCAATATGGAGTGGGGGGTGGGATCTATACAGACTCTATTGGAAGTACCATTTCCTCCCAGCTGGCACTAGCCAGCTGTCCTCCAAGCCTTCTTACCACTCTCCTGTATTTCATCCCCTGGATAAAATCAGGGTATGCAGCTGGCTCAAGTCACATAGGCACAATACTGTAGCACAACTGGCTTTGAGTGACTGGAAACCCACGTACTGGAAGCAGACCTCTAGCTCACACAAAGGATTTTCATGGTATTGAAATGCTGCTTCTAGTTGTTCAGAAATAAGTGCAGTGGCTTTTGTTGTTGTACATAAGAGATTTCTTTTCTTCGTGAGGAAATATTTAATGTCATGTGCTGTGAATAATTCTCCCATGAATTTTTTTGCTGTTTGAAAAAGATGTGCTTATCTAGTACAGATTTCCTGGATAAGGTGATCAGACAGGCAAAGTTCTCAGATGTGTTTACCAGCAATGTTACCTATATCTGTGGACAAAATGTTTTACGTGGATTTCCCTCATGCTCTCAGAGAAGGAATCTCTAGGACACCTCATGTGGTTCTCTCGTTCACTTGGTCTCTCATTCAGTTGAAAGAAAGGGGCAATTTTAAGAGACACACCAGAACACAATCCTCTTTTAGGATTGTATTCTGGTGTCTCTCTGAAATTTTCTGTCAGATAGGTTAAGATAAGTTCAGATGGCAGTAGTGCTAAATCTAAATACTGATCTTTGTGAAATGTTGGGTTTTTTTAATCGACATGTCGTGGTTGTGTTGCGAATAGTAGAGCTTTCCATTCTTCTCCTAAAAAGGATGCGAAATATCTTATAACAGTCCTGAAATGTGCTTTTCCTAGACTCCACTGTGTACTGTTGAATGGTCCCTATGGAGACAGTGCTGCAGTGAAACTTAAAACACAGCACTGAAATTCATTGCTACTGACGAGCCTGCAGTTAATTCTCTTGGTAGCCATATTACAAAAGGAGCTCTACAGTTATTAGCATGCCTTGATATTTAGCTCTACAGTTGACAGTGCCGTGGGATGCGTAAATTTCATGACAACTTTAAATCTCTTCTTGGCTGACTGCTGAATGTTCTTTTGTTTCCCTTCCTTTCCAGCGCGAGACGAGAATATGGCCACTTTCCGTGGTTCCGAATACCTTTGCTATGACCTGTCACAGAACCCCATCCAGAGCAGCAGCGATGAGATCACGCTCTCCTTCAAGACGTGGCAGCGCAATGGGCTCATCCTGCACACTGGCAAGTCAGCTGACTACGTCAACCTGGCCCTGAAGGATGGTGCAGTCTCCTTGGTCATTAACCTGGGGTCTGGGGCCTTTGAGGCCATTGTGGAGCCGGTCAATGGCAAGTTCAATGACAACGCGTGGCACGACGTTAAGGTGACACGCAACCTGCGGCAGGTAATGGTGAAGGGGAGAAAGCGCTGGGGAGAAGTTTGTTTAATTAGGACAGGCAGATGGGAGCGAGTAATAGAGAAATGGGGAAGCTCAGTGCTATTGCTAGACTTTCTCCACCTATTCTGGATCTTGGTGCCTAAGGGACAGTGAAAAAAAACTTTAGTTGATGGGAATTTATCCCTCCTGCCATATCTTCATTTCCACTTTATTAATTTTCTATTATTTTCCCAGTTTGATTTAATAATAAAAACTTGTGACATAACTTTACTTTCATCTCCCTTTTCCTTTTTCTGCTCTCCTTTTTAAATTTTATTATTTCCTTAATTATGATTCAATCTTATCAGTAATATTCTTGTTGCATTTAATTACTATGGGAATAGAGCCTATTGCCAACAGCCAACGCTTTACACCTCTCTCCTTTTTCTTTCAGTTTTTTTAATTGGTTTAAGCATTGCCATGATGTCACAATTCTAATTCTGAAAGCCTTTTGATTTTCTTTTCCTTTTCTTTTGTGTGTGTTTATGGGTGTGCAGGTGTGCAGGCTGGTGGGTATGTGTGTAATTATTTTAACTTTATAGCTTTGGAATTAATTGGCTGGAGTCTCTCTGAGTCTTCTTGATTCTCTGTTCTTCTTTTCTTCTTTTTGATTTTTCCCCTTCTTTCTATTATGAGATTCTACTTTATTTCTTGTCTCTACCTTGAGACTCTTCTGTTTGCTGTGAGGACTGAAAAAGTGGAAGGATCAAAAAACCCCAAGCAAACTCAGATCAATCCAGCACCCTACAATTCTACTTTGGAAAAGTTTTTCTGATTTTACCACTGTAATTTTGCACATCTACAGGCTGCTTTTCCTAGCAGACAACTATATCAGGTGATGTATTTGGTAGTAGGCTAGTCTTAAAATCCTGAAGCCTTTATCATGAAATATAAATCCAGACAAAAATAGATAAGATAAAATTAAATAACTTTGCTCTGAAAGCTGGTAAATAAGTCACTAAGGCTGATTGGCTGCATGATAAATGAGGTTTGCACGTGAATAGGAGCTATTTGATGTCTTGCTGATTGGTAGAGGAGCAGAAATAGCTTAGAAACTAAGATTTTAAATTAAAAACCAATTTGTCAATACAGTTTGACCTGTTTATTTTGTTATTAATGTCAATATTAGCACAATCTTTAATAGCTTTATATAAGTTTATACAATGTAATTTGTGGTTACATTTTACACTAGCTAAGAGCAAATGTGTCTGTGAGTATAGGAGAATCAGTGCCAGGAATCAAAAAAAGTCCCTAGTAGTAGAAGTCAATGGATAATTTTTCTGTTATCAGGAGTTCATGTCTTTCTTTTTAATATTTGGGTTTGGGGCTGAAGATTTTTGTCTTCCCCATGTAAATCCCTGTATTTCTACATGCTTAGGATGTCTGAGTCTGAAAAAAATTAGTCATCAAACTTTCATGAAACTACAGGATTCTTACTTATGGAAAAAAAAATCAATCTATTTTCAGTAGTTTATATGTGGATGAAAATTTCATTTCTTATGCAGTGGATGGGTCTTAATGATCCTATTTTGTTTAACTTTTCCCATCAATACAGTAGAGAGATGTACCAACTGGTTTAAGTTTGTCAGTCTCGAAAGGTCAGAATATATGACTTTATTTGATGTGGGTTTTTTTTTTATTTTTAGGTAGTTTCAGAACAGCTGGTCCTTGAATATCTCAGTAGAGCTTATTGCCCATTTAAGTTAATCATACTTTTTTTATTTTTCATTTGAAATCAATTTCAGTGGACAAATGTGCCAGAAGGAAAATTAATCCTTGCTTCATGCCAGGATTGGTCTGGATGCTGGAGAAGCAGAAGGTGAAGGGTCACAAACAAAACTGAGGATGGGAAACTGTCACATTCTTTTCTTAATATTTTAGCTAGTAATTTTTTAATTGGTCCACAAAAGTGGACCAAGAAAATGGAAATCTGTCTATGCCTTTTCATATTTGATGAGGCCAGGGCAGTACTTCGGTGATTACTAGAAAACAGGTAGCTCCTTGCCAATTAAGCAGCACTGTAAGTTTATAAGCCTCCTGATCTATTCACTGTGAATGTTTCCAAGTTATCCTGGATTCTTAGAGAGTCCAACTTGACTGGGCAAGAGAGAGGATGTTTTAATGAGATAGATGGCTTCTTTGCAAAGAAAGGCCTGTCTTCAAATCAAATTGCATTTAATTAGCAGAGGTGATTTGGGGTCCAATTCTACAGTTAAACATGACAGAATGTAGTTCAGCCAATAAGCATCAATAAGGCTGGACTTTTTTTTAGTCATCTTTTCCCTGGATACTTGCATTTTAACTTTTGATCTGTCTCAAAATTAAGACATTGACCCAGAACCTAAAGCTCTGTCCAGATATTGGAATTGACCAGGCCTTGGGGCAGTGCAGTCATGATAGTCTTAGAAGTTGTCATCCAATATAATTTTGTATAACTGAAATAATTTTGTATATAAAAGATTATTGGTTCTATGTCTTTCCTGACGTAAATTCACCTGTAATATTGCAGTATAATATAGTTCACTAGGTCTTGTTTCCAGCTGTGCTCATGTTTCCTTGAAAAAACCCATTCCAAAACCAAACATAAAATCCAAAAAAAATACATTGCCTTTGAATGTTGAGGCTTTATAAGAAAAACAATAGTCTCCTTGTAATTGGTTGAAAATATTGCAGTGGAGGTAGATATATTTCTCTTTAAAATGAAATTTAAAAGCAACAATTTAGAAATTCCAAGAATATTATCTAAATCTAAGTAATTCCAGCTAAATGGACTATCAGCAGCTTCAGGATGCCATCTAATCTATTCCTCTGCTTTTTAGGGGGCTAAGAGAAAGGGGAGGAGGATTTGCATAATTTTTTGGCTGTTTCTAGAATTAGAGTGCAACTTTAAATAGTTGGACTTTTGCCCAGTACTTTTTGGAATTGTTAAATGTTTTGCAGCTAAGCTGGGAGAGTACGAAGGGCTGCTTTTTTTTAGATCAAATGACTATCACAGCAGTTAATCTCCTTAGAGACAAACCAAGTGAATCCACAGATTCCCTTGAGTAGTGATTGTTAATGTCAAAGCAAATCTCCTTGTTTATTTATCTTATTATTTCAGTTAAAACTAATCCCCCTTTCTGCCTTGTGAGAAACCTTTAGTTAGCAATAGGATCATGGCTGAATTTTACCAGGGCTTTCAGAGCATGTTTGGGGCAGTGTGGCCTGGTGGGAGGAGAAGCAGAGGAGACTGAAGGTCAGACTTCCTGTGTCTGCCTTCAGGTCTGCTGCTGACATTCCGTCTTTTTTCTAGCATGTTCTTCTCCCTGTCCCATACTTCAACTCCCTTGTTTGTAAAAATAAATTAACTAAATGACAATTTGCTGGGAGTAAGGCCTCCTTGGTGAAGAATTCAGGAGCTTGTGCTCTTTATTTCCAAATACAGAGTATTAATATTATTATTTCATTCCCATTGGCAAATAATGTTGGGACTTCATATTCAATGCCACAAAGTCTTCAAAAACCTATTTCCCTAGTTAATGCACAACTCTAAAGCCTGCAAGCAGATTGTTTTTACATGAGGCAGCATAGATATTGTTTGTGTAATTTAGGATAATTCTTGCCAACTTCAATCACACTGGAACAGGGACTTGAAGCCTCCATAGGCTGTCCTTCTCTATTAACATTGAAGCTAGTCACAATGCAAAATCTACTATGAAGATCTTTAGTTCCTTAACTGCTAAAATACAAACAAGAAGCAAATTGTAGGTTCTAACAGTTGGCACTTGCGTGCCTTGGGACAGGTTAAAAAATTTCTACTCAACCAAACTGACTGATAAATTCTCCTAGCTCCTGTGTAATAGAGATGCTGTGAAACAGGAGGGATGCTAAATCTTGTCAATCTTCTGTCTTCAACCTGGACACAAGTGACACAATTCTTTCTACACAATTTCTTGACACGTTTTTCCCTACAGTAGGAGAGGTTCAATTCCTATATCTTGGATGACAGAAGTGAGCTACATGCAAACAGCCAAGCACAGGCACTGTCATGTGCTTCTCCTGAAAATCACAAACTCAGCTGCTGTAAAGAAACCTGCAGACTGGGAAACTTGGAACGAAGACACAGAGTCTTGGACTCATCTTCATCTGTATCCTCCAGCCAAAGGAAATACTGGCCTTGTTGTAATATTCTGCAACACTTGAGGGTAGTGAAATTTGGAAGATGAGCTGGCGTGGTGGTGGGTGGAAGAAGGGAGTCATGGTTGGGTTTGTGCTGAGGGGGCAAACTGTGTACTCTGTGTGTACATCTCTGAGAGTAAGGTTCTTGTTTGAGGGAAGCACCTTGATGAGCATTTGAAGAGTAAGTATTGCACTGTTTTATCTTTGCTTCAGGTCTGGATAAGTTGTATGAGGGTTGAAGTTAATGACAAATACCAGGGTGGGAAGAATAGGCAGCCCCCTGTTTCTTTACAGTCTAGATGACATGGTTCCCCACAGAGTCCTGGTCATATTGTCCTCTTTCTCACTTTGTGTGTCTCAGGTGCCCCATGCCTTTTTTTGAAAAACTAACACTTGATCATTCATGCAATGTGTCATTTTTACTAACCAACTAATGTACTAACACCCTAACGACTCATCTTTGCTTTTAGTTATTTTAATTAACAATCGTTCTGTTCACGATTTTTTAATTTCCTTTCTTCCCCCTTTTCCGCAAAGCACTCAGGCATTGGACACGCTATGGTAAACAAACTACATTGTCTGGTAGATATCATTCTTATTGTCTCTTTTTTTGGGTTTGCCGTGTGTTACCTGCCTTTTCCTCCCCTTACCTGCTCTTTTTCCCCCCTCCTTTATACTTACAGCTTCCTTTAATTTTATTCTAATTTCATTGAAAACATGTTGTTTTTCCCCTTCTTTTTTTTTTTTTCCCATTTTTTTTTCTTTCTTTCTTTATTCTTTTTGAGTAGCAAAATGAGCATCAAAAGCAACTAACACAGCTCTTCTGGAAATGGGGTTTGGACATTTCTTTAATTGTTTTCTTCACCTCTGTCTTTAGTTCTTCTTTTCCTTTCTGGTGATAAATTGTTGGGGTTTTTTTGTCCCTTGTTTTTGAGTTTAAATTTCTTTCTTTTGCTTTTGTTTTCATTTGGCTTTTTTTCTTGGCTTTGAATTTGGTTTGGTTTTTTTTTTTTACTCTGAAGGTTTCTAGATCAGAACCATTTCAGGGCCTCTAGTCAGTGGTGGTGAAAGCTCTCTTTTTCTCTCACCCTTTTGTTGTGACAATGGCTGTTATAGGCAAACTGGCCAGAGTTGTCCTCTTTCTCCTGATTTTCCCCCACTTCCCTCCCTCTGCTTTCTCTCCTCCTTCTCCCTCTTGCTCTCTCTCTCACTTTCTCTCTCTCTCTGACCTCTATCTGCGTGGCCAACAGGAGCTCAGCCGGTTGTTTGTTTCAGTACACACTCTGCATGGCATGTCCACGTCTGGTGACTCGCCCATCTCCTCCTGGCCTCGATCTATTTTCCTCCATCTTCCCTTGCAACCACTAACAACATCTAAGAAAAACACATAAAATTCACTTCCTCCTCTCCCACCCTTTCCTTCTGTCACCCTTCACCCTCCATGTGTTTGTGGTTAGAGATTTTGGGGACATTTCTGTTTCATTTTGAGTTTTTTGTTTGTTAGTATGGAATTTGTTTGGTATTTTTATTTTTGATTGCATGCAAGCGTGAAGTGGTTTTCTCTCCCTTTTTCTTCTCCTTCTCTCTCTATTTTGCTTTTTTCCTGTCATCTTTCTGGACCTCAGATATATTGGCATGACATGTCAAAGTGCAGTGTGTGCACGCTTTGTATCTCTTTCTTTCTCATACCAACTTCTATCACATCTGTTGGTGTGTGATTGATTTATTTAAGTTTAATTTATTTTCTGCTTATTTTTTGGTTATGGGTTAGTTTTTTAAATTCTTTTCTTCTTTTTTCTTTTTTTTTTTCTTTTTCTTTGTTTTGTTTTGTTTGGGTTTTTTTGCTTGTTTGTTTGTTTGCGGTGGGTGGTGGGTGTATATCTCTCCAGGTACATGGCATGCACATCCATAATGTATTGAAAGTGAGTTCCCTCTCCCCCATCCCTGAATGCATGATCGTCAGTGTGCCGTGAGCAAAAGAAACTTAAAAAATAAAAAATACCAACCTCGTCTTCATTAGTGTTTTTTTTTTTTTACTAACAACCATAACTAACTGTAATCATTAAAATAAATTCTAATTAGTCATAAAATCAGCTAATATGAGAAATGTCTTTCAAGAACAGTTGTATTTTCTGGCCTGAATAGATGGAAAGCATCTGGATGGATAGGTTGCTGGATAAGCCTGAGAGTGCTGATGCACCAGAAAGGGGAGAAGCAGATTCTGAAGCATTTCTCCGTGGGAAAATCAGACCAGAAAATAGAGCTCAACTTAACTAAAAAAAAAAAAAAAAAAAAAAAGAAAAAAGAAAAAAAAAAGCATACCAAATCTCAACAAAATCCTTAATAAAACTGGCATAAAATTATAGGGGAGGTAAGTTGTTCTGTTCAGGATTGTAAGGTCATTGCTGGGATTTTCTTTGTCCATTGTGTCCCTCAAACAGGTGACAATCTCTGTGGATGGCATCCTTACCACCACGGGCTACACACAGGAGGACTACACCATGCTGGGCTCAGATGACTTCTTTTACGTGGGAGGGAGCCCCAGTACTGCTGATTTACCTGGGTCTCCAGTAAGCAATAACTTCATGGGCTGCCTCAAAGAGGTAACTATTTCAAATTAATTCTTGTCTCTGTGTTTTTAATTTGTTAAAGTCATCGCTCTTTCCTGCCCTACACAATCAATTCCTTCCCTGGTGCCTGATTTTATACTGATAACTGCAACAGCTATGTAAAGATAAACTTGTCATTCAGCTGGTCAGAAGACTGGAAAACTCATGAACTTAAGGGCAGAATCATACTTCCAGTGCTTGGATTAGGGAAAAAATGCTCATGGTAGTAGGAGAGGTGTCTTCTCTAAGCTGTTAGCCCTTCAGAAGAAAACATTACTATGTTCTAGGCACTTAGGCAATAGCCATTTTATAAAGACAAATGGTCTTTGACTACTAAGTAACATTTTGAGATGAAAAGATCATAATCAGAAGCTTATTTAGAATACTTTTTAAGGTTCTGGATTTCACCTGGAAGTATAGTTAGATCTAAATTTTCCAGGAAGATACAGAAATAGAACAAAACAGAAAAATGAAGGTAGCATAAAAAGTGTAAATTTTGCAAGAAGAAAGCAGCATGAGGCTGTAAGGGAGGTGTGGAAATCCTGTGGCACGTGGACATGAAGTGTACTGTGCGCTGATACGGTTATCCAGAGATGCCTCTCCCTGAACTAAAGTGCAAACAAAACCATATGCTGAAGTCAATAGTATGGATTTTATTGAACAATAAAATGTGAGGTAGAGAGGTAGAAAGGAGGAGAAAAGAGAGAGATTAGGCAGAAGATAGTTACCACCCATGCATCCAGTGGTGTCCCGTTGGTCCTTCTGGACCACCCTGGCCTTCTCAGTGGTGGGGGGCCTGAGGTCTCTCAAAACTTTTCAGTGTTTATATGTCTTTTCAAACAAAGGAATTAATGCTCATTGGTTACACACATATTTTGTTCTACTGGTTAAATGATTTCCCCACTTCTAATGTTAATTAGTCCCATGCTCAGTCTTTCTGTTTTGTTTTGTTTTTGTTTTGGTTTTTTTTTCAGTTGGTGGGTTGTGAGTCATTGGTCGCAATCACCCCCTGACAGAATTACCTTTTGCCCAGTCCAAGCTGATTCAGCTCAGTTGCTTTCCTTGTGGCCCATAATTTCTGCATTCTTTATGTCCATTGTGAGTTACACATTCTCCTCTCACAGCTTTGTTTACCTCCTTCTAGGCTTGAGATAACACTTGGACAATAGAATCACCTTTATCTTATCTCAGGTTCCTGGTCATGGTAGCTTAATTTACAGTCCAAGTTCTATATATCCATGGAGGCATATTTGGGGAAGGGATTGGGAGGTGGGAGGGTCCCTCAGTGGTCATAGATGCCATTTATCCCAAAACTTGGGGTGATCTTTGTTTGACCAGTCATATGTGTAGAGGTTGCTTCTTTTCAAAGTTTGTCACAGTGGGAAGTTTTGTATGGATACATTATTCAGGATCTGCTGACCAAATCTCACCTCTGCCTGGAGTTAGCACTATCCTGTCACTACATTCTGTGCTCATCTCATGGCAAAGTTGTTCTGTGGCCTTAAAAGTATTTGAGACAGGCAGCTATGGTCTTTAAGTCCTTACACTGGATTGCTTAGTTGGTGTACTTGAGTGGCTGCATTGGTCAGGAAGAGCTAGCTGGTTCTGAAAAGTGTGTTGTCTTACTCTGGCTGGCTGCAGTTGTCACATAGTGAATCCACAGTATTGAGAAAATTCACACATGGGTAATAGAGATTGGACTGGTTGGCTGGCAGCAGAAGCCAGAAAAGTGATCCTTGAAAAAAAAACCCTGAAGCAAAACAGTTAAAAGATGAGTTCTTTCCAACCCCCAAACTTGGTACAGTTTAGTTTTGGTGCTGTCTTGCAGTCATCTTTTTTCTTCTTTCTTCTCTCGTCTGATGCAATTTGTGATTTTCACTGTGATTAATGGGGATACAGATATTGATGTCTCCACAAAGTGTTATAAAAAGCTTATATAGGAGTCACGGAAGCAGCAATGCTGAGCTAGATGTTGTTTTAGTTGTAAATTGCCTTGACAAGTCATCATCCCACTGATGCTCAACTCATGGTGTCAGGGTTTGTATGTTATGTGCCAGGCCTTTGATGTGAGGATGAGTTTCGAGGGTCTGAGGCTGCTCTCCTGCCTGACCTCTGGATTAAAGGGATATTTATGCTAGAGGAGAGCATGTGAGCATCTTATATAGGAAATGAAACTTTGCTGCTTGAATACGAGCTGCCATACAGTGATCAAATCCTTCTGGTTACATCTGTAGAGTCTTGGGCCTGATTTTCCTAGTCACTGAGCATCCCAGTTTGATTGAAATCAGGAGGAGATACAGCTTCTTACTGTCTCTTTAAATCAGGATCTTAATTTTATTTATGGATACTATAAACATAACACTTAGCAGAGGCCATTTTTATGTGTGCTCTAAGTCAAGTCAATGGACCAAAGAAAGCAGTGACAAGAAAATCTTCAGCAGCTTTATTATTTATATAATCATTTGTATTCTGTTAGCTTGCACAATGTGCTAAGAGCCACCAACATAGTAATCCCAGGCTCATAATGTTCTGTGAGAAGAAAAACCCAAGCAACCACTTAAGAATGAGAGGAAGTAAACAGATAAACAGAATGTGCTTTGTAATCTTCACTTGACTAGGCAATGACAGGAGATGTGTTTGAGCAGATGTCTTGACTTGTTAGCTGCTTTAGAGCTATCGTCTGCTTAAAAGCAACCCAGTTATAGTAGTGGTCCAGTAGTGATTTCAGCCAGTTTGATCCTGCAGGAGGCAGAACTGGGTTAGTGCAGTGCTTGTGTACTTATAATGTGTCTGTCTGGTTCCAGAACTGGCTGTGGGGAACTTTACTTGGCTTTCTGTATAGCTTGTCAGCGTATTTCATATATCAGTCCCTATAGCTTATGTTTTAAGCTTACATTTTTTTTCTTCATAGCCAAAAAGGATGCTCAGTCTCTTGTTAGCCAGTACTGGAGGAGCTTGGATTTTTAACGAAAGTATTCTAAGCTAAGAAAGTTAGATGAAGGGGTAGGGTAAACTAATAGCAAATACTGTTCCTTTCAGTTTATGCTTTCTAGTAGAGCGAAGCTCTTTTTTCATAGCAAAGTCCTAGCTATGTATTGCGTGTTACCAGAGACACAGCACACCCCTGAATGGATTGCACTGTTTGTTATGGTGGAGAACATCCTGCCAAGACCTGTGCTGATCTCTTGAAGGTGTTATAGTAGAATGGTCTCTGCATTCATTCAAGACTGCCTCAAGGGATGTGTCACTTTCCTAGGAAGGTAAAGGGATTTATGGAGACTTTGAGGTGAAACTTTCAGCCTTTCCCCTGTAAGCTCTTGTGTTTCATCTAGACTGCATCAGTCTGAGAGTACACAAGAAATTTGCTCATGTCAGGGCTAAGAGGGCTCCTTGAGTGGCACATTGCCTTCCCACCTCCTCTAAGGTGACATGCAGGTGTTCAAGGGGCTGGGGGCAGAATGCCTAGTGACCATCTCTGCCCTTCGCTGCAGGAAGGACTTCTCCAGTTAGCAGGGGCTGGTGGGAGGAGGAGGGGCAGCTCTGGCAGGGTAGATACTTCATGTGAGCAGGGTGTAAGCCTTGGCTAGAAGGAATCAGAATGTCTAAGAATGTATTCCTGAAAAGGAACTAACAGTCTGAGGGCTCCTCTGCTGTAGTATCTATATAATATATCCTAAAATTAATTTTAAATATCTAATTATCTAGATAATGTTTTCTTTAGGTCAGACAATTTCTGACCTACTAGTACCTCCTTTCACCATAGAGTAGATCCTCATGTGTCTTCTTTCCTTTGGGTCTACAGGTTTTGATTGAACAGGTTCCACTAAGTTGCTAGCAGTAATATATTTAAATCATAAATACAAATCCTTAATGTGTAGTTCAGGTTGGGTTTTTTCTTCTGTTTTTATAGGAATTAAAAATTTCCCTGAGTGTGGTGAACCATGTTTGTTTTACATTTCTCCATAGCCATCCTGGCAGTGTTGCAGCATACCTGACACTGTACTGAGGCAACAAGACTGGAAAATAGTCATACAGGATATGCAAATAGGGTAGTATACAGACATGAAACACAGACATTGCATTGTAGTTGCATAGAA
The DNA here is from genome assembly GCF_029207755.1 of Chamaea fasciata. Classification (NCBI taxonomy): domain Eukaryota; kingdom Metazoa; phylum Chordata; class Aves; order Passeriformes; family Sylviidae; genus Chamaea; species Chamaea fasciata. Next base: position 41,666,033 of record NW_027094092.1, read on the forward strand.
TCTAAGACTTTTTGGACCTTCATTCTTAAGATGAATCATTCTAGAGGAAATCTGGGGGGAAGCTGGTGTATTTCCTATAATGGATGAAACCATATATAGAAATGGGATAGGAGAAGATGCAGGAACACATCTTGAGATAGTTGAGCAGAAATAATTTTAATGGGTGTCAGGGAAGGTGTGACAATGCTTTAACAGATAGTGATTGTTAAAAAGGGAGAACCACTGATTGATGGTGGAAAGGGAAAAGGATTCATTAATTCATGGGTTGAATGGCACTTGTATGGCCAGAAAGAGGACAAGAAAGGTGTAACAAGAAACAGCTGTGTTTTGCATATAATCAAGGGCTTCAGAGAGGAGTTTCTAGTAATCAAGGATGGAGATGGAAAGTAGCAGGGTAGAAATTTACCTGTGTGGGCAAAGAGGGGAAAATGGAATTTCAATATCCAGTTGCTAGGGAAGGGAGAGAATCAGAATACATCCTAGGGAAGGGAGAGAATCAGGATATGTCCTGGGGTTAGGGAGCCAGCCATTCAGATTTGGTTTACTTGGAGCAGGACTTAAATGGTACAGATGGAGATGATTTAGAAGAGCCTAAGGTGGTCCCTATAGAATGGATATTCATGAGAGATTTTATGAAATCTTCACATTTTTCTATCAATGCTTTATTAAAATCTCAATTCTGAAAAATGTTGATTGGTACTAACAGCTTGATGGAAGCAGTGAGGCTTGCATATGGGTGGAATATGGCAGAAATTATTACAGGGGTCAGGCACCATCTGGCTGTGATGGGAGAAAGCGGCAAAAGCTTAGATCATTTCTGTCTGCAATTTAACTTGTAGGAGCCAGATTTCAAAATGGTTCATGTGTGCCCAGTTGCTGTATGTAAATCTCAGATGCTATCTGCAAGCGAGGTCTTTTTCAGGACTATTTGATGTGTAGTGATGATGTGGTTTCTGTTTGGGGATGAGTTTTTCCTGACTGTAGTGTCACACTTGGGAGGAGGCTAAAGGTGCAGATGGAGGGCAGCCTAAAACTGGAGGCAGAGAAAAATAGGAAAACAGGCAGACAGAGAAAGTCGTAGTTGTAAGAGCCCCTCCCTAAGCCCAAAAGCTTTTGAATGCCCAAGATCCCCTTCCACAGTAGTGACTTAACAGAGTCCCAGGAATGGCTAAGAGGAGAATCAAGACTCAGCTGTGTGGGGATTGCACTGAGGTACAATGGAGGAAGTTACGACATGAATGACATTAATTGCCCACGTATGTTAATCCAGTACCACTGCTCCAGCTGTCCTATTGTATTTGTCTGCTTCCTAGCTGTACTGTTTAATGAATTTAACAATTGAAAAAAAAAGGGAGAGGCAAGTGGCACCGTATAGAAGCAGACGAACCACAGCCAAAGGTTAAATATGATTCCACTCCTCAAAATGTTACTTGTTCTTATCTTGGTCTCTCATTAATACTCTCTGCCAGAGCATTCCAAATAGACTGGATGATGATTATGACCCTGATTCCTATGATTCCACATCTAGAGGTCTGTAACATTTTTGGTTGCTTCTCACTCTCAAACTTCCAGTTGCATTGCTGCTGCTGTGGTGATCAGTCTCCTGTTGCAACTGAATACACTGTGTGTCTTGAGAGTCAAGAATGTCAGTCATTTTCTCTGTGCATCTGCACAGCATCCAACACAAAGCCTTCATAAAGTTTTCAGGTACCACTGTTGCAGCAACATAAAACAGTGGAGATGCAGGCCAGCATTTTGAGTAGCTGCTGATGACATTCTTAAGCTAATAAGGAAAAAAACCGCACTTATTTCTGGAAAGATTTTATTTTGAGGTGGGACCAGAGGCATCTGGAAATTGAGAGCAGTATGATAGAATGCAAGATGCTAAGAGAATTCCGAGCAGACCAATAGATGGAGAGGGAAATATGATAGTGTTTTCTCATTGGGTAAGGCTTATAAGCTTAGGTCCTCGGATGGTTTGCGTTTGATATTTCTGTATTAGCTGCAGCTTTGCTTTAGCTAAGGGGTTATTCAAAGCCTCTGTTCCTTATGTAGCTTAGCCCTTGCCTACTCTACCAAAGTGAGGTTTCTGGTAGCATTATTGCCTTGCTTCACACATGGCACGGAAAAGAACTTGATTATCTTGGCTTATATGCATCCATAATAAGAGCTTTGCTGGCATAATGATACTAAATGAGTGTTTGTTGCAAAATAGCATGAGTTAACCTCAGTTATTGATCAATCTCTTTCATCAAATGTTTCTGGACACATAGAAAAGTGGAAGAGCAAGGTACTCATGACTGTAGAAAATTTACTCATTATCTCATATGTCCTTGAAAAGTATTCCAGTTAAGCAGGAAAACAATTTAAAATTGCTTCATGAAATTAATCTTTTGTGAATGGAGTATGAAAATGAAGTTCTAGAATTATTTTTCAACTAGTAAAAAATGGGAAGTCCAAAGACAGGAATTGAGTTTCGAGTTTTCAGCTTTTGAACAGAAGAAGGAGATGTTTTTTTATCAGCTGCTGAAAAAAACTCTAGGCTCCTAAAATTCTTTCTTTAATGCACTTCATATAGCAAAGGCTGTATAATCCTACCCACAATGAATCTAGAAGTAAAAACCTCTGGGGTTTGTTTAGTTTTGTTTGTTTGTTTTTTCATAGCTCTACCTGCAAATTTTTAAAAAATATAGGTTCTTGTTAAGGTCACATTTATTATAATGTAGTCTTTTGTTCTCTGGAACCTTTATCAGTCAGCAAACAGGATCTTGTAGGCATTCTAGGTCAGCCTGAGCACACATATTTTCTTGAGGATTAATTTAAAAGATAATTGACATATCAACATTTTAGTGGCATTGAACTCCTAAACTTACTGCACTATTAGAAATTTTACAAAAGTAATTAATAGCCAAAGTCTGAATAATAGAGTATGTATGTACACTGAGCATACCTTCTATAGCAAGCATTTATGAGCAAACATAGGAATTGGATCTTTCTATGTGTGAGGTGTAAGAGGTTTCTTTTTGCAGAGCTCTTTGAACTATGCACTGCCACCATGCTTACAAGCTAAAGAGAATCTGTGGAGCTAAAACAAAGTGGGGTCTAACCCAGTTCAACTCCCTTCAACTTCCACTGGAACACGTGCCTAGGGACGAAACCAGCAGCAGAGATTGTGTCACCACTGGGAAGTGCAGCCAGTGGGCTGATATGTCACAACAGTAAGGGAGCAGTCCACTGAATCCTGACTGAGCTGTCTGCATGTGACTTTCAGTCCTGGTTTTGTGGCCATCTGTGCTTGCTTTGCAGTAGGATCATCAGGATCAGGCTTTGCTTTCCTGCATAATGAACCTAACTCCTGCTGAGCTTCTGTGGCTGCAAGGGATGTGCCATGTGCTGTGGTTCAGAAAATGAGTGTTTACAGGTGTAGAACTAAATTTATATCAACAAATTCAGAAAATGTAATGGAAATTGGAGCAATATAGCCTGTGTTTGGTGCATATTAATAAAGTTAGTTGGTAACTATTCAGTAGTAAAGCAAAAATCCTTACAAAAATGTGTGGCCTAATCTCTACACACTTAAGACTGAGCAAACTAAGACAGGATATATTGATAGAAAAACATAGCTGAGTCCAAAGTCATCAGCAGAGCAGTGGTGATACTCTGGTGATTACTCTGGCAAGGATTTCTGGCTGTCTTTCTCATGATGTTAGCCAAATGTGGGCCCATCCTAATGGAAGCTGTGATGTTAACTTCAGCTGTCCAAAGTCTGACATGCTCATCTTGGACTGAAAGTAAATGAGCTTATTTTACTTTACTTGGCTTTGTAGTTCACTGAGATCAGTAGAATCTTGGTTTAAAAAGAAATAGGAGATAGGTTTTTATTTGTTGCTCATTACGTTGCACTACAGAGATTGCTAAGGATCCATCCTTATCCTGTCAGACAGAAATACAAATGAGAGTAGTTTTGGAGAGTCAGGACTGCCATATGCTAATGTAAATAAAATTACATGAGAAAAGTTGCAAAACTGTTTTGTTTCATGCATGTGTATTAAACAGGCACTTTCAGTTACTTCACAAGTATCAGCTCTTAGAGAGCAGCAGACTGACCCGGAAAGTTGGACTACTGCTGTGAAATGTGCATATGTATTGCGGGCAGTGGGGAAAGACTGAGCTGCTGTTACCCACCACAGAAATCCAGGCTGCTCAGCTGTGCCAGCAAGGGAGGCAGGAAAGGATGATGAAGTTTGAATGCTGAATGAGTGGGCTGGACAACTCCTCCCAGATCCAGCACTCCTCTGTAGCAGTGAGCCAGCTGTCAAGTGTGAGGAGCACAAGAGTGGGCAGGCAGCTAATGGCCAGCATTTGTTACTTGAACTGCATGCAAAAGGCAGTGGGCTTGATATAATACAAGCAGGTTTTGTAGAGTCTCTGATATGCTCTCTGTTGTACTTCTTTGTCATTGCTGCTCTCTGGCTTTGGTCTACTTCTGTTGATGTCGTCTGTTGCACTGAATATTTATGCTTTAGGATTGTTTTGTCTCCCCCCTTCTTTCAAACTGCACAGGCAGAATTCATTTATTCAGTTGGAATTAACAGTGTATCTAGATAGTATCTAGATTCCTAAGCAAATCAATGGGACTATTATAGATATGTGGAAGGATGCAATTTTACCTCTGAATTGCTATTTACAGGGTTTAATGCCCTTTGAGCTATGGTTCTGTGAGTGGAAGCATTAGAAATAGTAACATTTCAAGGTTTTCAAGCTCAGAGGTGAATTAGGGTCAGCCCCTGACCCCTGCTTCCTGTAGCTGTCTAGACATGGATGTAGCAAATGGGAGTTATTTGAAAAGGTCTTGGGGAGTATCAAGGGATTGTTATATTGCTTATGGTGGCTACTGGTGACTTCACATTGCCAGAAGGGGGAAAACTCAAATGCTCATATTTCCTAAGCCCAAATCTTAGCAGTTCAAGACTTAATTCATCAGAGTGAGCATCACTTATCTGTGATCTGCATGGGGCTGATGACACACAACTGAACAGTAACAACTGCAGCCAGGAAAGCAGAAATGCACAGTGTGCAAGTCACTAACCTCCTCTCTCCAAAATGGAAGAGGCTGAGAGGTGTCATCTCATTTCTAACACCCTGAGAGGTAATTTTTGAGTGATGCCGGCAAAGCATTTTTACTGTATCAGTGTTAGCAAGCAGAGGGAACACAGAGGTTTGGGAACGTGGCAGAGATGAAAAATGGCATTTGGAAATGGGGCTTGAGAATGGCATAATCATTCCTGTTAAATCTCTGCCTTTCTTTCTGATTATTAGCCATTTTAAGTGAAATGGGTTTTGCATCTAGAACAAGTCTCTGAACAGATGATTAATGGTTTTATCTGTAATAACTTTACATTTTATAGAACCCTGCTAGGAGTCCACATCTGGTGTGCCAAGCTATTTAAAGCTGTGTTAATTCTGTTAATTGCTCTACGTTTATTTGGATTGCTGGCACCTGCGGGCTTTAGGATAATGGGGGTGGGGGTGTGTGTGTACATGCTCTCTCTCTTTCTGGCTGAGAAAAATTGAGAGGACTATTTCCTCAGCTAGGAACAGCAACCTTGGCAGAACATCCTGGCTGGATTGGTTGTCCTTGAGATTTCCCCTTTTTACTCCAGCTGAATGCAGTGAGATGCCAGCCAGAGGCAAGATGCTCCCCTGATTGGGGCAGGAGGTAGGCGGACAATCTGCTTTTGCATGCACTTACCAGCATGAGGCAGCAGCAGCAGCAGCAGGGAATGAAGCTAGTGACTTTTCAGAAGGCAGGCCGAGTCCATACCTTTCTGATCCTGCTTCTCAGCTTCCTTCCAGTGTTTCTTTTCCAGTTTGTTTTAGTTTGTTAAATGTTCCAGTGGGTTTCAAGCCCTGCACATGACATGAAGATAAGTAGATAAGTATGCTGACACTTTCTGAACTTCTGTCAGAGAAAAGATCTGGTTGGGGAATTTAAGACATTTGAGGTTAAATGCTAGGAGGGCGGAATAGTTGTTTTCATGTTTGCAGCTGGTTCAGCCAAACCAGTGGAACAATCTGGACCAGGCTCTGATGACACAATTTTTCCAAGTCTCTGACAAGATTACTGCATGGGCAGCAAAATGGGGAAGCAAAGTGTTTCCCTTATATTGTTAACCACTGACTTAAAAGTGCAGTAGAGCTTTAGAGGTTTGGTACTTGGAGGTTTTAGCTAATATAAGCTCAATATAGCTACTATCTGAGTGGGTAGAGGAGGTGGTTATTCTGGTTATGTAGGGGCCAGTTCTCTCACACCTCTGACATGGGTTTCAAGCCTGTGTTTCAACTTCAGTGGTGCTAGGACAACTTCCCAACAGATAGACAATTAACAAAGAAGATTATTTCACACTCTGTTACTTGTTTTGGGGCTGCCTTCAAAACAACAGTTTTTCTTGAGAAGACTGTTTTTCTTGAGAAGATGCTAAAGTGAAATTTGTTCTCCTAGTGCTGCTGATACGATCAAATGTGTATTTTTGCAGTTGCCCTATATAACCCCTTATGGTGACTGTCTAGTATGCTGGTTGTAGCCTCCCAAAGAAGGGGGACTGCCATATCACCCTTCTCAAAGATGTAAAGAACTGTGAGGAAAACCACATATAGCAAAGGAAAAGCTTTCCCAAGAGTTTGATAAACCAGGATCCTTCTGAGACTTGCCACTTCTAAAGGACAAGGCTCTTGTGTTTATCTCTCTCAAGTAGAAGCTGTTACTGGGGATGCCCACTTTATTTATTCTGTCCAGATGGTGGTTAAACAGTCAATCACAATATTAAAACTGGTTACAAAGCAAAGCTCTAAAAAAGTATATGTTGTTTTCATGTTAAAGAATGGGTTCTTCCTCTGCCGCTTCAATGTTCAGCTAACAAGGTAAGCCGTCAGCTGAGCACTTTCCTCCATTTCCCTGGTTTATATTCCAGGGCTGATTTGTCCTAAAGTAGCCTCATCTAAGATAATGAGAACACTGAATGCTTTCATTCTCATTTGGTTTGGTGTGCTTGCTTCACCCTTCTTGTCTGAGCCTAGTTCCTGTTTTTCATAACTGACACTAGTACACCACATAGATATGCAGTGCTGTCACTTCCTCTCTCTTCTCTGTTTTTTTCTTACTGTGTATTTCTCATATGTTCTCTAATTAGCATATGCTTAGCTCTTCTGGCTTCAGGCTAGTTTTCATGTTTACAACCTCTGTGACACATTTTGTTACAACTTCACAAATCATATATCATAGGAGAAATTAATTATGCATGTAACTTATTAGGTTAATAACTTTCATCTTATTGTGAACTTCACTTAAAGTTATGCATTAATAATTCAAAGGATAGTTTTGACATCAAGTGTATTTTCTAAAGCACTTCAATCCCTTTTTATTAGTTTTGTGTCTGTGTGAAAACCACAAATGGTTTTTAAAAACTTTATTCCAGCTGTTTCCACATTTCTCCTGGAGGCTGGATTTGCCTGTGCATCCAGCAGAGGAAGGCAATTAAATGTTGGTCTCCTCTTTGGTTTTGCAACTGGAGTTTAAGGGAAAAACTTGGTATATATGAGGACACCTCTTGGCAGGAATCATTGAATGGTTTGAATTGGAAGAGACCTTTACAGGTCATCTGATCTAGCCCCCCTTAATGAGCAGAGACATCTTTTACTAGATCAGGCTGTTCAGAGCCCCATGCAGCTTGACTTTGAATGTTTACAGGGATCTTACCACCTCTCTTGAAGGCCTGTGCGAGTGCCTCACCACCCTCATAATCAAATATTCCTTTCTTATATCTAATCTAAGTTTACGTTCTTCTAGTTTAAAACCATAAGCCCTTGTCCTATTGCGACAGACCCTGCAGAAAGTTCATCCCTGTCTTTCTTAAAAGTTCTCCTTAACTACTGAAAGGCTGCAATTAAGTTTCTGCAGAGCCATCTCTTCTTCAGGCTGAACAATTTGAAGTCTCTCAGCCCATCCTTATAGGAGAGGTACTTTTGCCCTCTGCTCATCTTTGTGGCCCTCCTCTGCAGCTGCCCCAGGGCTTTCAACTGACCTTGTTAAACATCATGAGGTTCCCATGAGCCCACTTCTTGAGCCTGTACAGATCCCTCTGGATGGCATCCCATTCTTCAAGGTGTGTCAGCTGCACCACTCCACTTGGTGTCATTTCCAAACTTGCTGAAGGTGCACTCGATGACACTGTCTATGTCATTGATGAAGGTACTGAACAGTCGCAATCCCACTTGTCACTGATCTCCATTTGGGCATTGACACATTGACCTTTGGATGCAGCCATGCAACCAATTCCTCATCCACCGAATAGTCCATCCATCAAATCCATATTTCTCCAATTTAGAAAGAAGGATGTTGCAAAGAGCCATGTCAAAGGCCTAGATCTGAAAACTGCCTCCTCAAATACCTGGGCAAGTCTAACAGGTCACCTCTTATACTGCATACAATACTCCCCTAAAACCATTCCACAGACTCCACTTCTTTGGAGTGCAGCAGACAAGCTTTGCTGGTTGTGACAAGGACTTAATAGTACTGGCGTTGTATTTGAGCTGTCTCAGCCAGGAGCTTCTGTGGTTTTATTGACGCCTCAAAAAGTGTATGGACAGGACACTTTTGGCAAATGTAGTCTAGCTTTCAAAAGTCTCTCAGTGATGTGTCCCACCAAAAGGCTCTTCAGAAACTGAAATAGTAATGGCAGAGAAAGAAGGTCTGGACACAGTGGAAGAACTGGTCGGAAGGTAAAAACCAGAACCGAATAAACAGAATGCGCTAAATAGTTCCCATGGGAGAGCTCTAGTGGAAAGACTTCTGGGATCCATGCTGAGGCCTGAAGATTGCTCTGTGGAATTATGAGTGGAAGGGGTGTGGATGGAGACAGCATACATTTTACTGAGAATATGACAATTTTCAGGTGAGGATTGTCTGTGGAACTGCAGAGGATGACCTAGTAATGCTGAATGTCTGGACAAATAAATGACAGATAAAATTAAACGTGTATAAACACAAATTGAGGTGTTTATATTGGGAGGGAGAGAAAAGAATCCATATTATGCATATGCAATGATGGACTTCAAGTTGCTTCTGATGTTTTATTAAATAATTGCTTAAAAATATTTGCTCAGCGGTCAATATTGGGCAAGTAAGCATATCTAATATGCATTTCTAGGAAGGGAATAAGAATGAAACAAAATATAGTGATGTCATTAAATACAACCTCACTTAACACTGTCATTTTAATCTCAGAAAGGGGAGAAGGGCAACAAAGATCATCAAAGGTCATCAGAGAGGCTTCTGTACAAGAACTGTCAGTACAGCCTGGGGCTCTTTGTAACTGAACTGATAGCAAAAGGATATGGGAATGGGGAATCACAATGTATTTTCTGTTTCTTTTTCAATACAGGGACTAAGTGTAAGCTCAAAAGACAAAGGCAGGGCAAGCTCCAGAACAGTCAAAAAGAAATATGATGGCAATTAAGGTCACGGAAGTCTTTGCCATGGGATGTTACTGTGCCTGGAAAAATCACAGAAGAAAAATTATTGATGGTATATGAAATACAAAGACTTAAGTTTCTGCATGCAGACTCTCACAAGTCCCAGATAAGTGGAGTCTGTGAAATGGTTTTATGGGTGGGTATTGCCACATAGATGCTCTGTTAGACTTGTTTGGGTATTTGAGGAGGTGGTTTTCAGATACAGGATTCTGATCCAATGTAATATGGAGAATTTTATGTTTAAATATTTCCTCGTACAGCTACACCGTTTCTAGGCTGCCTGTAGTATTTAAAAGTTGACATTGCATTTGCTTTGCCTTCTATTAACTACGGTGTGCCATAACCCATCAGAGGCTGTAGTGCACGTAATCCCTTCATTGCAAGCATTGCATAGCAAGGTCAGATTCCTGAAGGCTGTACACAGCTGAGGGGGAAGGCAGCAGAGAATCAGTTTGGTGTGGAGTTTGGCATACAGGTTTGTGCAGCAATGTGTAGATGTGGAAGTGAGATGTGTTAGAAGGAGCTGGAAGAACAGACACACAAAGGTTGAGAAGAGGTTGGAGTGCCCCATGTTGGCAGGAGGTGTAATGGTGCCCCTTTGAATGAAAACAGGTGTTCATATATGTAGGCAGCCTACATTTGAGGAAGTTGCTTTAAATGAAAAGAAAACCAAGGAGGGCTAGATGAATCCCAGACGTTTGCAGGGAAGTGCAAAACAGCTTGAACTTCTTTCACTGTTTGTAGTTATTAAGGCCCCAAAACAATTGATTGGAAATGAGGATATTAGAAGCAGTTTTACAGCTCTGCTTGTTGAGCTGCATTGAAAAAGGATTTGTTTTTCATTAAAGATTATCTTTCTATGTATGGAATTGGGAATTCTGTAAAGGTTTGGAGGGAGATTTCCAATAGGAAAATTTCCCCGGATCACTATGGGCTGTGGTAGCTGCAGACTGCTCTCAAGCCTTAACTTGGATTTGGGGATTTTTCCATTCATGAATGGTCAGACAGTGATCATTTGTATTTTTTTCTGTGTGGCTGGAACTGTGGAAGTAACTGTTAAGAAGGTTTATTACTGCCCAACTGGACCCCTTTTTCTGAGCACTGAATTCATCTGGAGTTGTCTTTTACAGGAGACTTGAAACCCAAGAAGTGTTTTTTACTTCCTCAGAAAGGTGGACTGGTGCTGTGTAAAAAATGGATGATAAGTGTTTAGCCTACTGGGACAAACCCCAGAGAATAATAGATGTTAGAAATAGTAAACATCTGTCAGGTCACCTTGTCCATCTTCTCCTGCCAGGAGTGCCATTGTTCCCTTCAGTGTATTAGCTAGGAAACGTTTCTACAAGGAGTTATTCTCCATGGGACTGTGACTGTCATTTTCTGTGTTCTGTTTACTGCTGCTAAAGATATCTTAAGGACAGGTAAGGCTTCTCTTTGCATCTTGGTTTCTTTGCATTTTGGTACTGGAGACTTAACAGCAAACATATAAGAAAATAAAAAGCAACTAAATTGAAAAGAATTATTATTTGGAGAATTAAATGTATTAGTTACTTTAAATAACTACTACTTAGTTATTTAAAGACTTTCTCAGCTAAGAAATCATGTGAAAAACTGGCCAAAGTTATTCAATGGACAAGTGTCAGGATCAAGAGTAGAAACCAGGAAACAATACCTGATCTGTTGCTTAATTCAGCAGCATACAAATGCCTGCTACTCATACTGAGTATGCAGTCATATTTTCTCTTCCTAATTAAGTGATTCGTGGCATGGAAGCATTTCAAAATGTCAGAGAATTTTAAGGCCCAAAACTCCCTCCATACCCAGCTAGCTCAGCCTTCAGGTGATTATTCATCCCCACTTATACGTGGATTCAGAGTGGTCATAAACAACAAACATAAAGCCTCACTTTCTCCTATGTCACCCACATTAAATCTAATGATTTGGACCTCTTTTTAAGTTATTGTGTTGGTTAACCACCTCCTACTACAAAAGCAATTGGGCCTTTAATCTGTTTGGAATTTGTGTGACGATGGCCCCTAAATGTGGATTCTTTAGATGCAGTTTTCTGCTGAAACAAAGATGCTTCAGAAATCTGGTGGTTTTCCTTTATCTGCTGTAATCAAGTCTTTTCTTTATTCATCTTTTGAAAAACTAAACCAATGGAGTTCCTCATATTTTATGCTAAGGCATTTATTCTAGTTTTCAAATAATGTTGAAGCTGCTTGATATGTTCTTTGCAATTATTTAGAGTCCTTTAACAAAATACACATGTTATAATTACACCTAGAGTTAGAGTGTATATGGTGCCAATGCTGCATATTGCTTATTCTATTCATTTGTCCTGAGACTGTGCCCCACAGAGCTTTAGTGTGGGGAAACTCACATTTCCTCCTCTGATGTTTTCTGAATTGTTTTCAAAGGTGCAGCTCCCTTGCAGCTTCCCTTTCCTGGTTCTGTAGTTTATGGCCTGTCTTCCATGTTTGTAAGCTTGTACATTTGAACATTCAAATGTTTTAAAAGCCTGGAGTGAAAGGGTCTGGACTTCCATGCTCTATGAATAATTCTGTACGACTGACATGTCCTTAAGGTTGTTCAGTGGTCTGCCAAATTTGGTGTTACCTTCCAGTATCAGCTTCACTGCTTTTTATATTTACTTCTAGGTAATTGATAAAATATTTAATATTATTGCATTGAACATAGATTCTTACGGTGCATTAGAAATGCCCCTTATCAGTAATGCTACCCTACCAACAAATACTTTGTGAGACTTGTCAGCTGAGGACTGATGATCCATCTATCTAATCTGTCTGTCTGTCTGTCTATCTATCAATCATTACCTCCTGTTTTGTTCTTATATGCTGTTTATTTGAGCAAAGCTGTCTTCTGGTGTTCAGCCAAGTACCTTAAAAAATGTTTCATCTGTACTTTCACCATTGTCATTCAAATTATATCAGGTTTATTTGACAGAAGCTCCTTTTACACATCTAATGACAGTAAGTATTGTATTCCTTTCCTTTAATGTTTTTATTAAGCACTTCAGATAGAAGCTGTTGTGCTATTTCCTCCAGGGTTGATGTCTCCTCCAGGCTAAACCCTTCTACGGTTATACATCTTGTCCTGTTTGGCTTTATAAAACATTCACACAGCATTATCATTCTTTTATTCTTCTGTTATCTTTCTGTTATTTCAAGATTAAAAATAAACCCCAGTGGATCATAAATCTCCTCATTCAGCTCTTTTAAGAAATTGGAGCAAGTGACCCAAGTCTGTGAAATTAAAAATAAAGCGTATTTATTCCTGGTAGCTGATCAACATCCTCTTTTATTCTCATGGATTGCAAAATACTTTGTCATCTTCTCGTGATATAAACACTTAGGTTCTTCATGTATTTATATCTGACAGAGAAAAATATTGCATACTTCATAAATTATATAAGCTGAACCTTTTAAACAAACAATTGCCATCTTGGTGTAATGACGGACTTTTGTATTAAGATACTGTCTTGGTTTGGGAAGACCAGTATCTGCCAGGTAATAAAAGAAACAACCCTGGAGTTTCCTTTGGAATGGAGAGTATAGCACCCCCCCCCCCCTTTTTTTTTTCTTTTTCAATTATAAATTTACAATCAGAGGCTCTTAGGCAAAGATTTGGGAAATAGGAATAGCAGTTCTTTACTAGTATGTATTACAAAGCAAACAAACACAAAAAAACCCACCAAACAACTACAGCATTAATAACAAACTAAAACAGTACCAAGAACCTTGAGGACTTTGTTTCACAAAAGCCAGGGCAGTTTGGTTTCGGTGTCCCTGCAGGATCCTCAGAGCACCAAGCTGAAACAGTGGAGAAGTCCCGGGCTGGTAGCTGGGATGGCAGGGTGCCCCGGCAGGCAGGGGGTGCAGGGTCACACTGTAGCAAGAGGAGCAGCTCCGAAGAAGCTGAAGGCAAGGCAGACCTGGCCCAGCTCCCGCGGGTGGCAGAGAAGGCTCAGAATTCAGACCGAACTGGTGATAGTAGATTTCCCAGGACTGGATCCCTTTGGCCACAGTGAAACTCTTCCAGCCAGCAACAGCTGTTCTCTCTCACCCCGAACGCTGGAAAAAGAAGAGCCCACAGCTGCCTCAAGCTCTGTCTTTTACCTGCATTATCTCCCCCTTCCAACTTTGTCCACCTCTTTGTTTCGGTTGAGTACTCCCAAGTATCCAACACTTGGTCTCCTTGGTAACTTATGGGGAAAAAATTCTTTAGAGAAAGAAGGAACAAACCTAACCCCCAACAGATACAACATTTTTTAACTGCTAGTGCATCCTATAGTGATGTAAAGACTTATTTTTTTTTTATTGGATCACTGGAAAACATTGCACATTACTTCCTACCTGAATAGTTGTGATTTGGCTATATCATTGTGCTTTTATCTCCTAAACTATAGCAGATCTCTTCTTTTAGATGGAGATCCCTGTAGCATGTAGATTTGGGTCAGCTGGTAACCGACCTTTGGTGAAATAGATGGAATTCGTTGCATAGCTCACCCAGTATAGTGTAAGATTAAGGGGTTTTTGTGTTCTTTGATGTTTTTAAACATATTTTTTAAAGCATAGGTAAGATCACAGGCCAGTATTATTAAATGGTTTCACTAGTACTATATATATAATCAGTGTCTTTTGTCTGTACTTTCTTGATAGTTTTGTACATTGACACTGAAGAATCACAATTAGTCTCCTTCAGAACCGCTTTACAAAGGCATTTCATGTTCAATTGGTTATGCACCAAGGCATGCATGCTCTTTTCATAGTCACTATTTGGAAGGCTTAGATACGGTTCCCATTGTGTGAGAGTTGCTTACAGTCTTTGATCCTAAATCTGTAATCTAGCAATGGCCTGAACTGAAATAATGTGTCTGAGTATATATTATTATTTGCATGTCAAAGTGATAAGTAATCTGAGATTTAGCTATCTTATTGTACTTTTCCAAAAAACCACCTTAGGTGTCATGACTATTTTGTAGTACCTGGAAGTTGCTCTGTGGTTGTAGTTCAGTTGAGGTAGGACTGAAAGTTTCTGGGCAGTGTCACTTTTCCCAGTGTGCTGCCTCAGTCTGTCTTTCTGTGGCACCTGGAAAGCTTTATTAATAACACTTCTTCAATAAAATTGGAAGAAACCTCAAAAAATATACCTGTTTGTGTTTCCTCTTCTTGCCCTGAAATTTTTTTCGATGCAAGGGATCCATTAAAATAAGCCTGCAGTCCCAAATTTTTGGTAATTGATGGTACAGGATGATCTTTATGTTTCTCCATGTCAGTGGAAACTCACTTGCAGATTGCTGCCTCCTCTCTTTGCTATCTACACCAGTCTCTTCAATATGTAATAATCAATAGCAATTGTAGTGATAGTAATAATAATGTAATAGTAATGTTCATTTAATGGCATAGATTTTATGTTCAGCCTTGCAAAATGAAACTCGGTTTTAGAACGCAGTGACTATGCATCTTATACTTCTGACAGGAATGTGCAAGCCAAGTTTCAGGATGTGATCAACATGAGGGGGTTTATTTTCTTGCTTCAAACTAATTTTAGGGTTTGACTTTCAGAGTCTAATATTTCTACATAAGCAAGGAAGAAAATGGCAAGAGGCTGATGATCTGCCTTTAAGAGGCATGTTAGCCTATGTAGGACAAAACAAATATGTAGCACAGTCCAGAAACAGCAGCTGAGAACTTTTCTCTGGCCTCCGAACTTCTGTGGCTTTGTGAGGGACTAATAGGATCTGGGACAGATGTCTGCAACCCATCTTTCCTTTAAGAAGTTTTTGGGAAATAATTCTTATCGTTAGTAATACCTGTTGATAGACCTGCATGCAAATGATGGGTTTGCAGTGAGAGGTATCAGGGTTGTGGATGCCAGAACAGTATGAGATTCTTGTGCTTTGAAGGGCAAAGAAATTGTGTTATAAAACTATACAGACCTTAATGACAGAATGACTGAGAAGTTAGAGGAATAACTTGCCTGTTTTGTTTACTATTTATATTGCTCCCAAAGCAAAATGGGGAAGTATGGGGTAGCTGAAAAATGCAGCTCTTTCAAAGTGTGTTGCCGTAGGGAAAGGAAAAAATGAATATAGTAAAGTATAGAAAACAGCAGCACTTTCAGTGTGCCATAACCATCACCACTAATGCTCTCCTTCTGAGCGCCTTAAATGTGAACAATGACTGCCTGGGAATGGCAGGACACAGTGATGCTGGGAAGAATATATGCTGAACAAATATTCTTTAGCAATGTACTTATCAGTATTTCCTCTTAATATTCAGCACATGGGTTTTTTCTTATGTGGTTGTTGTGGGTGGTTTTTTTTTTTTTTTTTTTTTTTTTGGTTTTTTTTTGGTGTGCTTTTTTTTTTTTTTGTGCCTTTTTTTTTTTTTTTTCCCCTCCTTCCCCTCCTTAATTGCCTATTTGAAATAGTACAGTAGTCAGATCTGACAGTGAGTTATTTGGAATTGGAACAGGACTGTGGGCAATAATGTGCCAAATCCAGTATGGTTTACATTAGAAATCCTTCACTTAAAAGCCCCTGTTGTCATTTTCTTTGCCTCTTCCCTTGTCTGTGCTTCTTTCAGGTTTGACCATACTAGTGTGAAAGAAAAAGAAATGTATGAAGGAGCATGGTTAGGTTCTGCAAAGTCCCATTCAACACACAGTCCAATGTCATGTACAGCAAAGTTAGTTGCATCTTCTGAACTGGTATCTTCTGAATATACTGGAGGGTGTGGAAAGGCTGAATTTTCAGTCAAAAGGATTTTGGCGTAATCTTACCTTAACCAATCTTTTCTCTAATGGTAACTCCATCCTTGTGTGGTTTGTCATGGTTTAACCCCAGCCAGCAGCCAAGCATGGCATAGCCACGAGCAGCGTGGGGAGAGAATCAGAAGGGCACAACTGAGAACACTTGTGGGTTGAGATAAAGACAATTTAATAGGAAAAGCAAAAGCCATGCATGCAAAGGAAAACAAGGAGTAGATTCACCACTTCCCATGGCAGGCAGGTGTGCAGCCATCTCCAGGAGAGCAGGGCCCCATCACGTGTAACCATGGCTTGGCAAGACAAACACCATCACTCCAAACATCCCTCCCCTCCTCCTGCTCCCCTCCACTTTCTGTACTGAGCATGGTGTTACAAGGCCTGGAGTCTCCCTCTGGTTAGTTGGGCCCAACTATCCTGGCTCCTGACTCCTCCCAACTTCCTCACCAGTGTGGCAGTAGAAAAAGCAGAAAAGGCCTCGGCTCTGTGTAAGCCCTGCTCAGCAATAACAAAAACATCTCTAAATTACCATCACTGTGTTCAGCACAAATGTAAAACACAGCCCCATACCAGCCACCGTGAAGAAAATTAACTCTATCTCAGGCCAAACCTGCACAGTTTTTCAATAATTAGATATGCTCTTGCTCTGTGAGCTGCTTTCAGGGGAAGAGGATAGCAGTTACTAGAATGCCAAGCAGTTTGTTGATCACACAGCTGCATAAGAACGGAATGTGGGGATCTGAATGCAGATGATATCCATTCTTCTAATGCTGCTTTTACTGTCCTGGATAAATATGGGCCGGGCATCAGTTAGTGGGTGGTGAGCAATAGTGTGGTGCATCACTTGTCTGTCTTGGGTGTTATTCCTCTCTCCTTTGTTGTCTCCATTATTATTATTGTCATGATCATTAACATTATTATTGTTATTTCATTCCTATCTCAAACTACAGGTTTTATATTTTATTTTATTTATGATTCTCCTCCCCATCCCATGTGGTGCTGTGTTGCTGGCTAGGGTTAAATCACAACAGCATAGCCTAAAAATCACAAGTGAAGCAATGAGTACACATGTACACACATACAGTAGAGTGCATGCAGGTACTGTTTACAAATGTGTATAAATCCAGATTTATATGCCTTTAGTATCTACCAGTGCAGATCTATACATGAGTACATAAATACATATGCCTTCTTATGCATCTGTGCACAGTATATGGATATGTAAATATATATATCTAGGCAAACAAATATAGCATGTAGGGTCCAAACATGTCCAAACATCCAGTTAGTCTTGCACTGAGGAATATATATGTGTCCTTGCTTCCAGGAAATTTTTTTCAAGTTTTGTGCCTATGTCAGCCATTTTCTCTTATTCCCTTTTTTCCCCCTTGAGGTGCCAGTAAAACACAGACAAGTTTTCTAGATATTTAGAAAAAGAATGGCTGACTGATTTCTATGTATTTTGCTACTTTTGACAGTGCTTGCTCAGTGCAAGGAGAATAAAACTGCTGTAGAGGAGAAACAGTAGGTTCTTTGAGTGCCATGTAGACAGACCAATCATTTCTATATTCTGGTCAGCGTGGTCTGGGTAATAACAAGAGCAGAGCCCTCTTCTCAACCCCCTCCTCCACAGGAGTCAGCTCCAGAAATGGAAGTTCACCATGCTCTGAAACTGCTGCTGTCACAGTAGTACCTCAGTGCTCCATTAAGGTTAGAAAAGGCAGTTGGGACTTAAACCTCTAAAGTGCATGGGAAGTCCACTTCAACAGAAAGGTTTAGGCAAATTCTTGCCAAAGAGTGGCTAAGGCAGATTTTGTTTTCTGTCTGTTAGTGTTTGAGCAATGTAAGCTTTATTGCTCTGCTTAAGATCTGGTATAGATCATTTTTTAAGCAGTAAGACAGTACTGAACTAAACACAAAATGTAAGTAAATTAGTCTTGTATCAAAAAGCTTTCTTAGATGTGAGATCAATCTTCCTTGAACTCAACACAGAGGAGTTGGGAGCCCCATGCCTGGGTGCATTAAAATGACATTGTAGCAAAAGCAAACAAACTGAGGGAAAGGTATTTATTATTGTTCAGTATTTACATTATAGAACTGAAAGAGATTAGTAGATTATTTGCACTGATTTGCACCAAAATATTTTCTCCAGCTTAGGCACAAATTAGTAACTAGGAAGAAGGATTATTTGTTCTTGCTATCAATTAACTTCTTGTATGAATTCAGTTCCCTCTTTCACTTTCTCAAAGTCATGGATAGTGGCCCTTAACAGGGGAGTGGAAGATGATACAATAATAAATAAACTAATTCCAAGACACTAAGATTCACCAAGTAAATTAAACTGCTCTGTAGGAATTTCTTATAGAAAGTATTTCTACAGTGGTGTGATCTCTTTTTTTCTAGCTTCCTTTGTGCTGGGAACCAGCTAATCAGGAGTCTCTTTTGTCTGGTGTTTAGTGTTGACTCCAGTCCTGACCTCTCTCCTTCCTGAAGAGATCTCTCTCCTCCTGATTGCAGCAGCCCACCTATTTGAGAAGGAAGTGTAATCTGGTCCTGAATTGGGTGCTGAGGTCCTCATCTCTATCCCATTTCTGCTTCTCATTTCAGTGCTTTCACTGGAAAGTGTCACCTGTATTTGCTTTTGTTTCCGCTTTCATGAGCTTTCCTTAAAGTTCCCTCCCCGTGGCACCAGTTCTGGCTGTGCTGAATGCTTCTGTATCCCTCCTTGTCCCCCAGGAGCTGCTGGACTCACACTCCATGCACACAGCTTCCACATCAAAGCAAGGGATGAAGTTTTGCCAGCAGCCTTGGTGAAACCTGGTAGTGCCACTGGGTTCTTTGCATGTATTAATACTCTTCCCCAAGAAACCTGTAAAGGTGGTGGGCACAGGGGAGAGTTTTGTTAGTAAGGGTTGCTCTGGAGCCAGATAAAACCAGATGAACAGCTGATGGAACTGTTCCATTCCAAGCCTCCCTCTATTGGTCTCAGATAGTGTTGTGCTGTGCTGTAAAGGTGGTAAAGCTGTGGCTGGTGCAGCTGGGTGGCTTCTGGAGGAACAGATGAACTAGACCTTTTGGCATTGTGGTAACTGGGACTCAGTCCCAAATAAAGATAGGTACTAAATTTTTTTTTTTTTTAATTTTCCCCCCTGTTCCTATTATTAGTGCTGCAAGCTTAGAGATGAAGATCACAGATGAGAGAGTTTTAGACACACATGAGAGAAAGATATAAAAGAGATTATGGTTCTTTTTCTCACACCAGGCTGGGGAGTTATAAGCTGACAGTATTTTTCTCTTGATGCTTCTTTCAGGTAGGGAATTAACTACGTTGTCTGGCCTCTACAGCAAATATTCAAGCAAATAGTTAGCTCATCACATCCCTGTTTTCACACAATGTAAGGCCCAGTGCAAATAAATGTTTGGGAAATCCTACCCTTGCAGGATTTGAACTTAGTTCCATGGTGTAGAATATGAAGAGAGATGAGCAGAGAGATCCTGGAGAGATGTCAGTGTTGACAAGTTTTGCACAGGGCAAAAAGAGAGGCATTAAAACAGAAGTTTAGAATCCCCTACATTTTGAGATAGACATATGGGGACAGTCCTCCTCCTCCTCACCAGTATATCTAGACCTGTGACCTGTGACAGATGGTATCAGATAGTGTCATTCTGCAATGGGAGCTCTTCAGCAGACCCCAAGAGTCTTTGGTCCCTCACATGAAGAGAGCCTAGCTGAAGGGATGCCTCCTTCCCTGGCTGCACTGCAGGTGGAGGGAGATGTCAGTGCCCCTGAGACCTTTGTGCTAAGGCTGAGGGAGGGACACATGCTAGGATGCAGCATCTTCAGCTTTAAGAATCCAGCTTGCAACAGTGACACCGTCCTGCTGCAGTGGCACCACTTTAAGTTTGAAGGTTTAGTTTGTACAATACTAAATCCACTAAATGCTTCCTCTGTGGCTGTAATCTCATTGTTACTTGAGCAGTGCTCACTTTTGAGCATGTGCTCTCCCATATGCAGTGGTAAATATTTTCAATTTGTTTTTTTGCTGGGCAAGTGACAAAAACCAGAAGATGTTGCTGTGGTTGGCACAATTTGCTTAGCATTTACTTTGCTTATATTGGAAACCTCAGCAGTGAGACTAATGCTTGCCTGGCATATGGAGACTGAATTACCTTCTTGTACCTTCCAGGGATATTCTAGAGGAGCAGGCTCAAGGCATACTGGCTGGGGAAGGTAGGTTGTGGGGAAAAACTGCAGATCTCTGAGTGAGCAATAACTATTCAGTATTCTCACAGAACACTTTACACATTAGTGTTCTCATTAAAACACATTTTATCACTGAAGTGAAAAACTGAGTGAAATTAAGAGTTTCTGTTCCAAAGGAATTTCCTCCAGCTGACATTTGCTTTCATTGCTGCTGGTAAGATTAATTTTTAAAAAATGTAAATCCATGAAATCTTCAAAACTGAGTTCATATGTAACATTCTGATATTTTCTGAATCAAATTATTTTGTGTTGAATATTGAGTTGACCCCAAATAATCTGGAGCTGGTTTAACACAAACTGTATTTTCCTCTCCAGTGCAGTTCATGTGTCCTGGAGGGCCCTTGTGTCCATTCTCCCAGAGGAACCAGTGTATTTGGTTAAGCTGCTTTGTGGCGAAATCAGTCATGTATCTCTGCTGGTATCAGATGGGACACTTACATTGTGTCATGTGAATGTATTTTCTTAGGATGTCGAGACCAGAGGTAAAAATGGGGACAGCTATTGAAAGTAAATGCAATGCCTGAAAAATACTGGTCTATGTTATGGTTAAGTTAATGCAAAAGCTTTTCTGTAAAGTTTGATAAAACTAAACTTGCCATTTTGATTTGTTACAGATTGAAGTGAAGCATTTCATTGCTAATTCTCTTGAGGGAAATGGAATTTTGTGTTAAAATTTCATCCTGATGGAAACATTCACCCACCATACTAAACAGATTTATTTCCTGAGACAGGTCTTTTGTACTTGCACAACCTTAGGTGGATTTAAAATACAATGAAATCACTAAATGGAGTGTTATTTGCTAAGTCATTGTCTGATAGACTTTTCAGTGTAACAAGGTTCAAGCCTTAAATGATCAATGGGGCCATCCTAAAATAATTCCACTCAGCCTTTCAGATGAAATTCTTAAGACACTTGACAGTAATCATTTCCTCACTTAATCATCACTGAACCAAGCTCGACAGATTTAGCTTGTGCTTGCTAGACAAATCTGAGATTTCGGGATGCTTTTGGGAGGAGCAGAGTATTCTGTAACTGGTGAATGTCTGTATAAGCTCACTACAGGACTGAACGTAGTTGAAGTCTACTTCTACATGTTGGTAAAGAAGCTGCTGTGAGAATGTTTTTTAAAAAAAGTTTTTAATTTTTAAATTATTTTTTATTTAACTCTCAAGTCTTCTTTGCTAGGGAGGTAATTTGTAAATTTAGGTTCTTCAAATTTGTGAGGTGTCACTATTGTGTTACTCTAAGGCTTATTCTTCCTTCCTGTCCTTGAACACTATAGGTAAGTCTTTAGATACATAGTAATTTGCTCTTTCATATGTTCTTCTATTCTCACCTTAGACACAACACAGAATCATAGAAAATAAAACTAGAATGAACCATGAGAGGTTATCTAATCCTTGACGCTTCCACTGTCCCTAAACAAAAACAATGACATCTATGTGAGTTTTGACAGCAATTTTTTTGGCCTGAGAGTAAAGGTCTCCAGTGATTGTTGCTCTTTAGACAATCTCTTCCAGTGCTTCACTGTTCTTAAATTAAAAACACCCCTTTCTCTAACACTTTGCTGTTATTTTTTGCCAATTATTTCTTGTCCTTATCAGTGTGGGTACAAAGAAGAGATTGTTACTTTCTGCTTTGTAATAGCCCTTTCCTATTTGAACACTTTAGTGTCTCCTTTCAAACTTCTATTTTCTAGACTCCTGATTATTTTCATTGGTCTAGTCAGGACTCTTTCCAATAGCCCCACTCCTTTCTTGAAGTACAATTCTCCAAAGTGAACGTGATCTCCAGTAGAGTACAGCAATTTTCAGTGTGGGGAACAGTGATGGTGTTTATTGCCTGAATACAGTTGTCATCACAGTGGAACATCAAATATGTTTATACTGGGCATTCACAGTTCACACAGTGTTATTTAAATAAGTGTAGGAGCTTTAGATACCCATCACTGAAGACTTGGATCACTTCATGCATAGTCTGCCCCAGACACAAAGTAAAGTGCTGCTAACTCAGTGTGTTTGTTTCTACTTGCTTGTCAGGGAGGGCTAGGAAAACACAGGTCAGATTAAACCAGTGGATAAGCTATAATTTTTTATTTTTTTATTTTTTTTATTTTTTTCTGTGGGAACTTGCTTGGTTATGTGTAGATGTCTTTTAAGAAGTCTTAGGCTCTAGCTTGAATATCTTGCAGTTATCCTTTGTGAGAATTGATATGGGCAGTTGGTGAAGGGGTGCAGCCCAGCCCAGAAAAAAACAATATCCAGGGTGCAATAGGTGAACAATTTGGATGGCCTTCAGAGGTGCTGTTCCTAGCTAGCTAAACATAGGCAGCCATCAGGTCATTGCTCTTTTTCATGATGGTAGTCATCTCATTTGCCACGCTATTGACAGCCATTCCCCTTTGGAGCATGCCTGTGTCCAGCCTGTACTGAAAATCATGTTTCCCGCTTAATAACACCAACTTGGAGAGGAATTTTTATATTGGCTACTGGCCAAACTTAGCACATAATTTTTCCTCCGTTTTTGTTGCTGCCTCGCTATCTGCAACTTCACTTGATTGCAAAGAGATGCTTTTCATCATTGTGAAAAGCCATCTGATTAGAGCTGTCATTAACCCGTGAGTGAAACTCATAAGAAGTTTAGCTGGAGAAATTCCTTGAATGCTTCAGAATTGCAGAGTTGCCATTTTAAAGAAACCTCAAAACTGGATTGTGAATTTGTTTTAGCTCTGCCTAAAACAAGCTCTTCTTTCTCAGCAGATTTATAGAAAACATGATTTAATGTATGTATTTTTTTCCCCTCAAAATGTCTTAGATGTCATTAAATTCTACTGCTGATTATAAGGACCATGTGTATCTGGACTATCCCCTTCCTAACCATCCATTTATACTAGTCTAATTCATTAAACAAAGGCATTGAATCGTCAATATTCCTTTGTTAAAGAGCATTTAGAAACAGTCCCCATGGAAAAGGAAAACCTAATTGCTTTCATTATTCTTGTTTCATTTTTGCAATATAAAGCGATTTTAAGATTGGAGGAATGAAGGTTACTTTTCAAAAGCTCTGTGCGTAGCTTTTGCTAAGAATTTTCTTCCCCTTTCTCTTTTCCACCTTTCTTCCCAAAATAAAGATGGGTATGTCTGTATCAGGAATCATGTCCTTGACTCCCTTATACCTTCTCTGGTATACATATCAGACCTGGGATGAGTTCAAGCTTGTCTCTGTTTAAACAGGCAAGACTGGCGTTATTCAGAAGGCACCTGACATAAATGGAGAGGTGTATGGGCACTGCTTTCATTGCTTTGGTTACTTCTCAGTTGCTATGGAAGCCATGTGTGGCCCTAGAAGACTTTCCTTGAGGGGAACAGCATTCTCACAAATTCATGGCCTCATTTGGATTTAGAGAAGTGGGTTTTAATAGGTATTTTGGCATATACTGAAAAGCCTTCAAGTTAGTTCAGAGGTTGCTTATAAAATGGGGCTACATGTAAGGAAGTGCTGTGCAGATGGTAGATTCTACTGCTGGCAGAAAGCTTCGTCAGTGAAACATTGTCTTGGTTTAGATAGACAGGTATCTGCCAGGGAGGGTTGGAGTCTCCCTTGAGATGTAAGCCTCTCCCCCCTTTTCCAAATTATCATAAATTTGCAATTAAAAGGCTGTCAGGCAAAGATTTTGGGAATAGGCATAGCAGTTCTTTACTAGGGATATAAAAATACAAATGTTGTAGTGCAGAAGAATAAGCAAGCAAACAAACAAACAAGAAATCCTAGAAAACCCTGACAGAGTCAGAAATACAACCTGACGCCCTGTTGGTCAGGGTGTTGGAAGCAGTCCAAAGTAAGCCCTCCTGGAGTGGCAGATGTGGTTCTGTTGGAGTAGGGATGGTCCTGTTGAAAAAAGGGTCCAGTAAGGGTGAGATGGGTCCGATCTTCCTCCAGGGATCTGGTAGAAAAACTGGATACGTAGTGGGACTGTGGCTCCTTTTTATCTAGGTTAAGACGGTTTGGCTCTTCCTCCCTCTGTGGAGCAGCTTACAATAGTGCAGTGTAATGTGTAATGTCATTGATGAGCTCTTAATGGTCCGTTAGCAGAAGATATTCCCATGGAAGTAGTGAAACAATGAAGAGAGATAAGTAGCACTCCACCATCTGCTAAGTGACACTGACCCATTTGGGCAAAGATAAGCAATTCTGCTCCACCCAGATGGAATAGAATAATATGCTCTTTACAAAACCCATGACAAACATGAAAATGGATCTTCTCTGGTTTGCAGCAGGTGACTCTAACATATTTCTTGAAGCTTATATATTTGAGTTACAGAATCTTTTTTTTTTTTTTTTTTGTCCGAGACTTTTTGCTTGCCTTCCTCTTTAGTGGTGTGTTTTAAGGTAGGATCACAAACATGGAAAAAAAAAAAACTTAACTTTGGCACTGATGGCAAGTCAGACCAGAACTGATAAATGCATCTTCTTCTTTACCAGGCAGTTTTAGCAGTTGGTAGGATGTGCTTCATCTGTCCTGCAAACTGCACTGCACTCTGTTATTTCATTAAAACAACAAAGATTCATAGGTTATGAGGCCAGAAAGAGCCATTATGATAATCTAGGCTGATTTGCTGTATAATTAATTCCTGTCTCACTATGTCTTTTAGAGAAAACAGGATACTATTTTAATTTAAAATTTGCCCGTAGCAGAGAACACAATATAAAATTTACTGTAGTAAATTATTTCAGTAGCAAATTACCCTCATGTAAAAATAAGTAATAATATTTTAGAATGTGTATTTCTCTAACTTCAGTCTCTAGCCCCTAGATCTCATTGTCCCTTTGTCACATGCATTGAAGAACCCTGTCTTGCCAAATTCCATTTTCTGCACAGGTACTTGTAGATTGCAATCAAATCACATTTTAACCTCTACCTATTAAACAGACTGAATTTGAATGTTTTCCACTATGGGACATGCATGCCAGTCATTTAACTATATTCCCTCCTTAATCTTGAACCTTTGGCTTAACAATTGAACTGTCATTATCAGAATCTGCCTTAGCATTTCTCCGTTCCAGGATTCACATTGGTTTTACACCCAAGCTTTATTTCTATCCCTCTCTTTTATTGTTATGATGAGAGTTCTGGTGTACTTGCTTATACATCATGATGTTGATGTCCAAATGTGTATCTATTCAAGAGCCTTTCTCCTCTCCTCCCCAGGTCTGCCTTTGTGCTTGCTTTCTTGGTCTCTTCATTCCTGGCATCAGATTTTTCATTGTCGGTCACTTTTTTTGATTACAACTAACATTATGTATTTTTTTTTTTCTGTTTCCTTCGAAAGCATTCTGTCTCAAGGATTCTCCAGCTGTGGTACTTGTATGATTAATGAAACACAAAGCAGTCAGCATCAAAACTCATATAAACTCAGAGGCAAACCTCTGCATTTCCCCAGAAAATATGGGACCTGTTACTCAAGTATCAAATACATCAAAGAGGGAGATGTAACCTGTATGTGGCTCAGCTCTGTGGGGGAGCTGCTGATGTGCAGCATATGATATTCCCTCTACCAGCTACCTGCAGAGATTGCTGAAAACAGATCACTGAGTCACAGCTAGATACAACCCAGCATCACCCATCAATCATATGTAGGGTACTGTGCTACCTGTCTGCTCCTCTCATGTATAGAAAGACTGGGTCAAGATGCAGTTTAGATGAGTTGTTAATTTGAGCAGTTGTTAATGGTATCCTATAAAGGCAGCTCTCCTACCTTAGGATCATTAAAGCCACAGCTTATTCAGGCCTGGCATTCTCTTGCCCACCAAAGCAACTCCATGCTGTGGTGAAACCAAAAATGCAGTGTTGCATCAAAGTTGTAATTCTTCGTGGGCCTGAGGAATGGTCAGTTCCTGCACCCACTATGGTGTCTCCAGCAGTGAAAGGGTGCAAGTGCTAGTTAGGGAGAGCACATGACCATGGCTGCTGTCAGTGGTGCATTCCCTTACATTCCTGCAGCACCAGTGCTGTTGGTTTACAATTGCTAGGAGACACACTCCTTTCTTTTCCCTTTAGTATCAGTTTGTAGACTTGCTGTCCATTGTTATTTCTGGTTCTTTTTGTGTCAATCTGTTGCACCCTACTTCCATGACCTCCCCAGGCAGCAAGTTCCAGAAGTTCACTACCCTCTGTGTAAATAAATACTTCTAAAAATCCGTTTTTTGCTGATTTCATACAAGTTTCAGCAAGTGCCTCTAACTCTGTTATTGCTGGGTTTGGCAAAGAGCAGTTCTACATTAACCTTTTCCATCTTCTGTAAACTTCAATCATATTTTTCTCAGTCCTCTCCAAATACGAGCTTGGCCTTTTCAGCCTATCCTCATAAAGCATCCTGTTCCATTCTTTTAGTTGCTCTATTAATTCCTCTTTCTTCTTGAGAAGCAGAGACAGGACTTCATGCAGTGCTCGGAACTGAAGTCTGACTGAGGTGCACCTCATTGTCTGGCAAGAGAGGAAGCTCTAATGCACTCCCTTGCTGTGTCAGTGGAAGGAGGTGTATGGTCTCTAATGAGAGCTATTCACACGATTAATCTGTAGAATAAAACTACTACAGTCCCATAAATTGAAAATGAATTTTATCCCTGTTGCAGATATTAATAGCCATGATGTTTCTGATGCCCGTGTGAGGGCAGAGCACTTTTTTAGGAACTGGAGCAAAACAAGTTATTGTGGGTCAATACCGTCCTCTGCTGGGAAGAGCTAGAGCTTTGTGCCATTTCTCCAAATGGGATTTAACAGCTGGCTTCTCCCTTCACTCTGTGTTTTGCCTTTGCAACAGGAAAACCTGACTGCACTGGGGGAATTCTCCTTTAATGCTTAGAGAAAGCTGGAAATTCTTTGCTAGCTATGAATGTATTGAATCGTGATTTCATTTTTCATCCTGAAGTTGTAATTTGTTTCACCTAATTTGTAAGCTTATCCCTCATTTTTTCTCTCATTTGCCTTGTAATATTTGCTGCATACACATTTCTCTGATCTTCCTGTCCTAATAGTAGAAGTAACAATGTGTATCTCCCTTCTATTTTCATAACAAACTGCTGACAAGTTGTCCTGATAGGATTTTGAAAACAGGAATCAAATGTGTATATATATATGTGCTATATGTGACAGATGCAAAGTATTTTAGAATAATAACTGCTTAGAAGAAATCAGAGTCTTCATTGATATCACTGAACAAGAATTTAATAAAAACTGTGCTAGTTGCAGAAGTGGTTTTACTTGCTGTACATGCCAGCTCTGCATTTAGAAAGCATGGAAGGTGATTGAGAGGAAGTACAGTTTACAAGTATTTCAATTTTGTGCCTTTTCTAATTCCTGCCTCTGTGAGAATGTCATGGGGCAAAAAAGAGTCTGCTTTTCAGGAATTAATTCTGTACCTGAGAGAAAGAGAAGAATAGGAGATCTGGACTCCTGAGTAGCCAGACATGCTCAGGTGTGTGCTTGCCTGTTTGAGACTCTTCTCTTGGCTAATTTCAATCCATGTAGCAACTAAAGAACCCAGAGTTATGGTCCTTAACCCAGAGAAAGTGAGAGTCCAGGCGCTGAAAATGTACAGGTTTTATATGTGTTAGCACAGAAATTGTTGGTTTCTTGAAGCAAGGGTAGGCTATAGAGATATTTCCGTGGCAGGTTTGTGTCAGTAGCAATCTAAGATTTCTTGTGCAGAGAAATTTTAAGTCTTTGTTATTTTTTTCTTTGGGACCCACAGGGCAATCATTGACAGTTCACAGAAACTTGCTGAAATTTTTTTTTCATCTCTCTCCTAGTAGTTAAGTAGGCCTATAGGAATAATAGAGAAATGACAGTGGTGGTACCAAGTTCCCTGTTGTGGCTAGTTGTGATGGACATGGAGGTTACACTTTGTTATGTATTTTGTATGGGATTTATGCAAATATAACAGTGTGATACCAGACACACACCGGGTTTTATGTAGAGAAGTTTTTACAGCCAAATGGGCCTATGGTAGAGTTAATTGTTCACACTGCCCTTCAGTTAAATATTTTCTTCTGACTGCTTATCTAATCTATAGTAACGGTGAAGTACCCATTGCTGTCATTTCTATACACTCTTCTGGTTCAACTCACTCCCTCTGTCATGATGTCAGACTCTTGCACTCTCTCCTTTCCTCTCCCTGCTTTTGGAAAAAGTTTATCTCCCATGGCTGAAAGTAATTGGGATATTTGTAGTGTATGCAGGATTGATGTATGATACTTTTCCTTGTGTCTGGCAGGTTGTTTATAAGAATAACGACATTCGTCTGGAGCTGTCTCGCTTGGCACGGATTGGTGATACTAAGATGAAGATCTATGGGGAAGTGAAATTCGTATGTGAAAATGTGGCTACACTGGATCCAATCAGCTTTGAGACACCTGAGGCCTATATTAGTCTGCCTAAATGGAATACCAAAAGGATGGGCTCCATCTCATTTGATTTCCGAACCACTGAACCCAATGGACTGATCCTTTTCACCCACGGCAAGCCTCAGGAGAGGAAAGATACCAGAAGCCAGAAAAATACAAAGGTCGACTTCTTTGCAGTTGAGCTTCTAGATGGAAACCTCTACTTGCTGCTGGACATGGGCTCTGGGACTATTAAAGTCAAAGCCACCCAGAAGAAAGCCAATGATGGAGAGTGGTATCATGTAGATATTCAACGAGATGGAAGATCGGGTAGAGTTATCACTTTTTCTTAAGTAGATTCATGCTTCAGATTCAGACCTAGGGCTATGTATTAATTCTCAGAACATTCAAAGCCTGTTAGATATGAGTCACCTCCTTAACAAAGTTTAGTGTTACTCCAGTGATGTTTATCCAGCAAGGCAAAGACATGAATGGTTTTCCTTACATGTTTAGTGTGAAGTTTGAATTGCACATCGCAGAGGCAATCTATTAATATTTTATTCACAATGCTCAGATGTTCTGGACCTATCTTTGCAATTCCATGCATAGTTACAGTGGTGACTTCTTTGTAGGCCATGGTAAGGTTTAAGGTCCTTCAGAGCCACTGTCCTCCGTTTGAGAAATTCTTAGTGATCTACTTTGGGTTTCTGCATTTCAGATCTTGTCGTGAGAAAAATAAGAGTAATGGGCACAACCAGTAGCAGAATTATGGTAACAAATCAACATTTTCATCCCATTCTGTTTTCTTTAGTATCCTGTAGTTTTGAGTTAGATTTCTTTATTCTTTCGGATAACAGATTCTAGTCTTAAAATCTGAGACAGAGTTCAGTGGATGTTTCTTTTCTTTCTTTGCAACTTTTCATTTTCAAATATGAGTTTTATTTCTAAAAATACACATAGCATGCAATTACCAAGAGATATTTTTATTGTTTCCAGTGCTGAATATCAAGGTAATATACACATGATATACTCTGAAATTGTGAAGGAAAACAAAGATTCTCAGATACTATAGCTTCATCTAGAGAATAACAATTGTACTTCAATTTTTTTCTGAACCATTGGAATCTCAAAGCCTTCACTTCAAAAGGAATTCTGCTTACATTTGCCAGTGGATTTAAGATTTGTCTGGTTCTCTCCAGATGATAGATTTCAGTCCCTAATTTTATATTTCCAGTTGCTGCATACCATCAGAATAGGGAATGCAGTGCTAGAATTTGCTTCCCTTGTGTTTTTAGAAGAGCTGACTTTGAGATGCCATGCAAGGCCTAGCTGTCTGAACAAGTCTTTGCCTGAAGCTATGTTTGCCTTTGATGATGTGAGTAGTTTCTTTGTATTTGGCATGGTGCTCTGCTTGGACTTAATATGTATGGTTATATATTGCTATCCCATAAAGACATCGATAGGAGCATAGGAAGCCATAAATAAATAAATGGAGCTTTGATTTCTTTAGAATTGCTAAAATTTAATTAACTTCGAGGGATAAACTCAATTAGCTGTGTTTCGTACTGACTTCGCTGTTGCTTGCTCACTTGGGGACTCTCTCACCCCTGAAGAAGCAGCTGCAGAGGGAGAAGAGGCGGAAATGACACAGGTTCTATGCAAAGAATGTTTGCAAAATGCTACAAAGAGGGACACATGTTCATTTGGACACATTCACAGGAGGGTGTTGCAGACATGTTGCTACCTGATCCTGATGGATGGCACTGCAGGACTGACTTGTTTGTCACTTAGCAGGGAGGTTTGTGATGTTCTGGACACTGATTAGAAGTAACAGATTTTCAATTAGAAACAGTTTTCTCAACCAGAAAGAACATGTTTGTATGATGTCTTTTTTTTCTTCTTCTTCTTCTTTTTTTTAATTTTTTTTCTTTTTTTCTTCCTATTCAGTTGTGTTCTCTGCTTACAATGAATACTTGGTTAATGATCCAAATGACTGATGTCTTGTGTCCTGACAAAACCAGGATACTGGCATTGATTTTTTCACATTATATCTTCGGTCACTATTACCCAATGACATTTTGGATAAGTGTGAGAAAGGAGTACCAGACCTCTTCTTGTTTAGTACTTGGCTTTTCTTCCACATGTGGACTGGAGAATGGTTACACCTTGAAGATTCCCCCCCCCCCCCCAGTATATATGACTATATTTGGGAAACTGAAACAATTAATTTACTTAATGGGGGCTAAAAACACCCATTTGAGTTTAATGAGCCAGTGATCTGCAAGTTCTGAT
Source organism: Chamaea fasciata (assembly GCF_029207755.1). Lineage (NCBI taxonomy): Eukaryota > Metazoa > Chordata > Aves > Passeriformes > Sylviidae > Chamaea > Chamaea fasciata. Next base: position 41,697,295 of record NW_027094092.1, read on the forward strand.
TCTCCTTACTAAAGCAGCAAGGCCTATGTTAGGTGTCATCTCTCCCCTTTCTTTCCCCATTCCTCTAACAATCCAAAACTTCAGGTTCTGCTGATCTTAGTAAAAGAGTTTAAAAATCCAAATATTCACTACTGCAGTGCACTAAGGCAGGGAAGCTTGGCAGTCATGCTCAGGTAACCTCTGGCATCTCTAGTCCCTTTAGGTCTTATGTATGCCTTGGTCTGTGTTGGCTGCCCGAGCAACAAAACCTGGTTTTGTCTTTCTACTCTGACAGAAGCTGCCAGCGTGGGCACTGACACCTATCATCCTGTAACCTTTCTATCCTTTGGGAAAGGTCCCACCAGGTTCACTAAACCTGTCACAGTTTCTAGCTGGGGAACAGTGAGCATGTCATGCAGGACAATGTTTTCAGCTAGTCATCAGCTACAAAACATACATAACTTCCCACCTGAACAGATCTAAAAATCTTACTGGATGGTTTGGTTTACCGTTGTATCAGTGCGCTGTTTGGTATGCCTGTTCTGCCCTCAGTGGGATGTTTTGGTCCGTTCTTCAGTCCAGCACAAAGTAACTATGACACTGCAGAGGAGATGCATAGATGCTTCTGATTTCTCAAGATGGACTTGGATCTACTCTAAGCAGAGTGGCAAACATGGGATTCTGGAGGGAAAAAAAAATTAGTATGTCAGCTTATGTGAGTACTTCTTTCCAGGATCAATACAGAACACTTCATCTCAGCAGCTTGGTCTTAAAAGTGCTGTTCATCCAAACTAGTGCCATCTCCTTGCAGGAATTGTTGGAGGGTACAAAACACTCAGAATGTTTAGGTTGCTGTCTAGCCTATTTCTTTTCCTATTTCATCATCTCACCATCTTTCTCCAGGTTCTACACTTCATGTTATCAATATTTCTTGTCTTTTAGGGGGTTTCTTTACCTTTGTGGAATTTGCACATGTTTGTTCTCTCCACAGTAGCAGCTGTCTAGAGCTCAGCCCTCCAGTGGTTTTGGTTCTAAGCTTTAGAGTAATATGTACTCTACAGGCTGCTTTTGAGAAACAGCAGTGGAGATGCTGGAAGGGGAGCTGTTTTTCCATGGCTCTGTGACATGCTGCCTGTGTGACAATATGTGTGTTGTCACATTTTCTCCTTCCTTATTTTATAAAAGAGAAAATGCCTGTGGTGCTCCAGCTTGCTGATATGAAATGATTCATCAAATAACTGTGGTTCTCTTTGAGCCTGTAACTTGTAATGCCTCTGTTGCTTTTGACACTCTGCTGCCTCAAACATTATTCCTCAATTATTACTAAACGACACACACTGAGTATCTTGTGTCTGTGTCATACGTGCAGTTCTCTTAGAAGACACCTCTTACAATTGAAGAAAATGTGCATGTACATGACTGTACTTTCTCACAGAGACAATAGATAGAGTTACCTCTATTAACTTTCCTTCCTTATTGTAGGGGTGTCTGATAAAAATGCAATGATGTGGAATTAATCTTAAAGCTTGGATAGTGTCTCTGAAGACAGACTGTCTTAATGACAATGCAATTGGATGTGATGATTTATAGCTAGGGAGAGCAAATTGCTGATTTTTAGATGAGTGTCTAGTGGGCAGAAATCCCTATCACAGAAACTGCTGAATGCGCGTCAAAAGAGTACACTGCTCTGGAATGTGAGAGATGTGCGTTATGTTCCCTGTTTTTCTTTGGATGCACTGTCTGACCTTAAATAAGTCACTTTGCTTTTCTGTACCTCTTTTACATATTCTGATTATATTTCTGTATTATATGTCCTGAGTATTTTATGTGCTGGGACAATTTCTTGAAGTACATATGAATGACCTCAATGCAGTATGCCCACATTTGTTTTGGAGCACATGGAAGCTATCACAATGTTAACAATAGCTGTTGTTGAGATATAAGTTTGTTTCTCTCTTCCTCAATTTTCCTGTATAAAATGGAAACTAGAAAGCTTTCTGTGTAAAGCCATACAATATTTTTCTTAGGGACAAACTTCTGGAGATTTCTAGTTCAATCTAGACTTTCTTCAGGGTCATATGCAGTTGAACTTAGAGTGCCTTCAGTCTGGTAAACCCCACTGAGGTTTCTGTTTCCGTGTTTGACCACTCTTGGTGAAAATTGTCCGTTTCTACGGAGTTGGAGATTCCCTTATGTTGTGGCTTAGGAATGGTGCTCTCCAATTTGGTGGTCCCATTGAGATCCTCCAAATCACATTGCTCACTTGCTTCCCCTTGCCACGTCTCTCCTAGCTACTGCAAAGAATTACCTGTGTTCTGGCTGGAACCAGAACACCTAATTGCAGCTTGTTTCTTTTGCCACTACAAGTTCACAGTGCCAATTCATGTTTGAGTTGTCTGCCATATCTCCAGGTCCTTTTCTGCAGAGTTGCTCCTTAACCAGCTGGTCACTAGCCTGTACTAATGTGTGAGGCTTTTGTGACTCAGGTGTAGGACTTTGTATTTATTGGTTTTGATTTACATCAAGCATTGCTATCAGTCCTTTGCTCCACCTTGCAGTGGTTTCTCTAAGGGGTAACCCAGTGCTTCCTCCAATGCATCAGCCATTCTCTCCATGTCACTTACAAATGCGTCTATGTTGGTCCATCATCCAGGTCCAGGTTTGGAGGTACCGGTGAAGTTTTTTCTGAAAGAGTGATATAGTGGGAATTAAAATACTTTTGCTTATCTTTTTTCTCTCTCCTCTTTATGCCATCAAACTGTGTGTTCTCAATAAGTTTTTGCTTTGCTGGATGAATGCCATTGAATAATGCTCAAATTTTACATGCTATTATTTATCTATTGAATTGTTGTGCTTCTGACTTCCTAATGCGATTTGGGATAGAGAGGCATGATGATCAGTCACTGCATGGAAGTACTTAGGACCTGTGGATCAGGAGGAGAGGGAGCTGTGTGAAAGACACAGTTAGAATGCCACTTGGGTAGGGAAGAATCTTCATTCTCCTGTGCTGAACCTTAAACCTTACTCAGTTATTGGAAAATAATGGACTCAACTGAGTGTGTAGTTGAAAGCGTTGATGTCTCCTTGTCTTCCTCATTTAGGTACTATATCAGTGAACAGCCGACGCACCCCATTCACTGCTAGCGGGGAGAGTGAGATCCTGGATCTGGAGGGTGACATGTACCTCGGTGGGCTGCCAGAGAATCGGGCAGGACTCATCCTTCCCACAGAGCTCTGGACAGCAATGCTGAACTATGGATATGTCGGCTGTATCCGAGACTTGTTCATTGATGGACGGAGCAAGAACATCCGGCAGCTGGCAGAGGCACAGAATGCTGCCGGAGTTAAGTCCTCCTGCTCCCGCCTGAGCACCAAGCAGTGTGACAGCTACCCGTGTAAGAACAATGCAGTCTGCAAGGATGGCTGGAACCGCTTCATTTGTGACTGCACTGGCACTGGCTATTGGGGTAGAACATGTGAGCGAGGTAAGTTGTGTTTTCTGATTTCAGTTACACAAAGCTGAAGGTGTGCATGAGAACAAGAACAAAATCCAGTGTTCCCATAAGACTCACTCCTGCCCTTGTCAGTCTTCCCAATGCTAAGTTCCAGTCCCCAGAGTAGGAAGACTTCTCTGATTGTTTCCTTCCAGTTTTTTCCACTCTTGTTTCATGAGCTTACTCGCTACTTCACTCCCTAAGCCTTCTGAACATCTTGTCTTCATGTTCCAGAGTTTCTTTGGCTAAGTATGGTTTATCTCCTGAGGGAGAAAATGCAGCTGCATGTGAGAAGTCTCAAACAAATTACTGAAAACTGGAAAACTCACCAAGTGTGAGCTTTAGTTATGGGGATTTTTCTTGCATGGGAAAGACAACAGACCATGAATCCCAGTTCTGTCTAGGCTTCCTTTTTTCTTTTTTTTGTGTAGTTGAATTTCCTTGATGACTGTTTATGAGTAAAGCCAACTAATGGGATAGTGTTAAAAGCAGCATGTCTCCAAGTTCATCTCTGATAAGGCAAATCTGTAGGAGATTCATGGGAGATTCCTCTGCATCTTATTTGTACTAATACAGAATTGTGATTAAAGACGTATGATTGGAGATATGAGGCCCAAGTGATGCTCATGTAGGCAGACAAATTTTCTGCGTGCCTTTCCATCACATGGAAAGGATTTACTAATGGAAGATATTTGAACTATATATTTCTCAAGTACATAGGTGGTTCCATTAATTGTTGTTACCTTTATTATGCTACTGCCACCATCAGAATGAGGTAGATGAGTAACCACTCACCTATGCTTTACACACCTACACTTTGTCACTTTACTCAAAAAGGTGGGGCTAAGATAAGTTGCAAAAACCCTTCACCTCCTTAGAGGGTGTTTTCTTATATTTCAGTCTTTCTGCTAATATTTGGCCATTAGCACTGCATTTGGGCTAAACTGAATTCGCAGGACACCCAAGAATTAACTGTAAACCATTAGCAGAGTCTTGGTGCTTTCAGTCCCTTCTTTGTATCACCTTACTTGGCACCGTGGTGATAGCATGTGTCTTAGAACTGGAAATTCAGATATTTTTGAATTTCTGCTACAAATATTTGAGCAACACCTTTCCTACTTAGTGCATTTTTAAATATTGATCATAGTAGCATGCCACTTATGAGGAAGAACATGAAATTTAACTACAATGCATAAAATAGGAGGCATAATTGATATTTGTAATTCATTCACTCTACAGAGGATTTTCTTCATTGCAGAAAGTTTTTGTTAATGACCAAAAATCTTCCTATATGGATTGGATTTTTAGGTTTTACAGTACAAGATCTGTGATTGTTTATAAAACTGCTCACAGCCAGTAATCCATTGTATGCTGCCCTAAGCAGCAATAGTAGTTAATTGTCAGTGGGCCTTAAAACAGCCGAAGCATCAGTGCTGCCATCCATGCTGGGGGAACATGGCTGAAAATGTAAGATTCATGGGCATCAGCTATACAACTGTCAGCTCAGCAGTTCTCTCTTTTGACTACATGGGATTTGAAAATTCTGGAAATCATCAGACAGAAGTTTTCTCAGCCATAGCCTTAGGCATTGTTTTTGGCCAGTTGTTGTGTGATTAGTTTTTATACAAACATGATAAAAGGAAGCACTACCATAAATGCATTGTTCCCCCACAAAATTGCATGTATATTGGCCCTTGGTCTCTTTTTAGTATTAGGAATGACCTGTGATTCAGGGATTTGTAGAGTCTGTCTCATGTCCATCTCCTAGACGTGGCTCTCAGAAGAGAATCCAAAGCTAACAGTGACATAAAGAACAGGGCTCATGTCATGTACCTCTATATATCCATGGTATTAGCTTTTACTCTTCTTATTGTCAGTGAAAAAAAAATCAGCAGGTTAAAGGCATGTAAGCATTTTAATTTGGGAGAAGTGAGTATCAAGTCAGGCCTGAGATCCATAACTTGGCTGTGCTCTGATGTGCATCAGTCTGAATTAGGGAGATACATTTATGAATTATAACAAAACTGTGATGAAACAGTTGAGAACAGTATAAAAGACGTATGCAAAGGTCCTAATCCTGAGTAATCCATTTTGTCTATAACTAGAAACCACAGACCCATTGCTGGTTTAGTCCCAGAGTCAGGCAAAGCATGGATGTAATGCCTGATGTTCCTTGGCAATGTGAGAAGCAGCTCACAGGGAATAAATATTTGAGACAAGATACGTAAAAAAAGTTGTACACATTGAAGTGCATTTGAGTCCAGAATATTTATGTGGTGTAATGTAGGAGCCTCATACTGCTCTCAAATAAATGCTTAATTTATATCAGACAACTGCATTAGTGCCCACTGATTTTGCCTCCATGAGCAAAAAACATTGCAGGCTACCAATTATACTTTTCATTCTCTTAGTCTGATACCCAAGGATTATTGCAAGTCCTGATCTGGACTGTGATCTGGTATGTGATCCTGGCACTGTTGGAAGGAGAAAAGTTGAGATGGAGACTGGGAAGGGAATCAAAGTGAGAGATATTGCCATGCCACAGTGGCACTGCTGTGTAATGACTGATGAGCTGCCACAGGGCCAGGGGGAGAGCCAGGCTGGTGCATAAGGGTAGGAATGAAGGAGCAGGCTAGATCTTCTGATATGAGACAGCTACTGGTGCACTTTTCCAGTTTGCCATCTTTCACTTTATTCTTTTCTTACACTTCTGTCCTGCTGAAAGAGAAGTGCAACTCCTGCAGCCCAAGATGTTTGATAAAGGGTTAAGGGGCAGGGGAGCCTAGAATAAAGAACCTCCTGTGCTTGGAGACCATCAGGAAAATCACTATCACAAAGCAAAGCACATCCTTAACATTAGTTAAAGTACTAAAAATAGGAAGGACATACGTACAACTCGAGGAAGAGAAGCAGATGATTAATTTGTTGTTGATCATAAAGTCTACCTCTCACCTTCCAGGTATAGGGTTTCTATATTTATACTTCTACATTTATATTTCTGTATTTATCATGAATTTTTTATACTTTGTCATATGAAGGACATTATACATTTAAAAGGGACTAAAAAGGACATTGTGTCAGTTAGAAAAGAAGTCTGGGTTCCTTTTATTCATGGTGAAACAATACAAATACATCGTATTCAATATGTCACTTCTATCTAAAGCCTGTGGGAGTTTGTCTTGTCAGTGAAATAACACCTCTATATTCAGCCAGCTACACTGGATGCAACACAGACTTTGGTTACAGTGGTCTACTCGGGCAGTGCTTTTGTGCAGATAGAGAAGCTGTGCTGTAACTGAAGTTTGATAGGGCACAGAACAGAGAACTGCTGCCAAGGCCTCAAATTCATTCTTACAATTCCAATATCTAATCATTATTTTGGTATCGGCAGAGATGTAAGCAGACAAAGGTGTTAGCAGTCTGAAAGTGTCATAGTTTCTAATAGTAATGTAGTTTCTCCTTGGGTAATTGAAATTTCATAGAAGAGATGGGGTGAGACATAGGAAAGACCAGATTGTGCTTTCATGGGCCATAAGGGTTCAGTGCCAACTGTGAGGCTGAGAAAAGGCAGCAGCAAATGCTGGCAAGCAGCTTTGTATGGTCCCCATTTCACACCTTCCACCAGAGACTGTGGTGACCAGGTAACCCACTCTTATTTTCTGAAATCCTTGCTTCTCATCCTCTGTCCTTTCCATAATGGTTCTTTACTTAGCAGTCTAACTCACTGTGATGATGTTGCAAATACAGTGAAAAAAGGAGAAGAAATGGAGAAGAAGCTAATAGACAGGACACAATTCCTCCTGCAAGTGATGCTTTGACTACCTTACAATGTAGTAGTGATCTCACCTGCCCCTGCTCCTTGAGCTTTCTTGCACTGCTGTTAAATTTGGTGAAGAGAAAGATTTAATCATGCCAGAAAGACTCCTAAACTGAAATTAGTTTTGGATAGCTCTTAAATGAATCACAGGCACAATGAAGTGGATTTATGATGAAAGTTATAATTGAAAGTGCATAGTGACACTTTGTACTGAGTTTGCTAGTTTTGGATTGTGGTGTGCTGGGCGTTAGGGAAAAAAAAAACAAACCCAAACCATGGTGCTTGTACTGTTGGTAGTATTGAACCATCCTAGAATTTCAGAAAGAACAGAGTACTAGAGAACAGTGTCTGCAGTCCAGCCCCTCTCTTCTGAGGTACCTTGTTTCAACAGGTCTGCTATTCTTCTGGTTTGAAATAAAGGACCTAAAATATCTAAAATCCCATGGGAATGCTTCCCAAATGCTTTCTGATCATCAGATGCAGGGCAAACTTTGAGGTAATTGACAAAAAGATTCCTCTAATGTAATGGATAGTATGCTTCTTGCTGTTGCATGTGAGCTGCCGGTCCAAACTGAACCTAAGAGAACTTAGGGTGACTTGCAAGTCTTGTCAGCAAGGGCTGGAGGGCTGTCGCAGACATGCAGGAGGGTGGGAAGTGTGGGTTAGTGCAGCAGTTGTGAAGGATCTTTGGTGGGTCTTTCTAAGTACTCAATGTCTTCTTTACCCTTGGCCTTGTAATTTGTTAGTGTTTGACATCAGTTGCATCAGGTCATTGCAACTCCCTGTTAATTGCACTTAAGATCTTAGAGGCAGGAGCTGGTATCTGGCTCATGGAGGATGATGTACTATTTGGATGTGATTACAAAGTACGTCCTCACAACCCTGGACTTTCCTGGAAAGGACCTCAAAGCCCTGACATTAACTAAGCAGGAGGAGGGGAATGTGTGTGGTATTCAAATTAGCTATTTTCTGTAGCATGTGAAAATGCCTTGGGCTCAAAAAGGCATGAGGCCTGTTTGGTGGATCTTGAAAACTCTATGCACCCTTTCCTTCTACTGAAACTATGAGAGCGACTGCAGAGGACAAGAGCCCAGGAAGGACACAAAGCAAAAGACAACTGAAAATCAGATAATTTTAGGCAAATGAGAATCAAACGTTGTTGATCACTCACTTTTTAACATTTTCTCCTACTAAAATGATTTGACTGCATTTTGCTTGGGTTTTTTTTTTTAAGAAGTATATAATATTGTAAGAAACAGATTGGTATGAGACTTCTGATGATTTGAAACTGAAATAAAAGATGTTGAGGTTTAGATTTTAAACTACAAAAGTTATTCGTTCAGAACAGGACATAGCCTGAGTCCTTTCCAGGTAAAGTTCGGGGGGGGGGGGGGGAGTGGGGAGGGTGGGGAAAGGCCTTGTTCCAGCCATCTCCTTTGCTGAGCTGCATCCACTGTTTATTGCAGAAAGACAGAAATATGGCATTCTGGTTCTTCTCCTGAGGGCTGAAACCAGTGCTCGTTTCTGTTTCGGTTGGCTCATAGATGGGCAGATAACATCCTGAGCAAACCAGCCTTCTTCTGTGTTCTATGGTAAACTCTGGGAGCAGGAACACATATGCTGTTAACAATAGTGATGTTGAGTATAGGGCTGCACATTTTATTATCTTATCTGCCAAATACTATTTCGAAGCAGTGTTTACTAAGAGCAGTTTAATGACAATATACCTCTTTGCATTATGTATGCAATGAAGGGAGATGTTGTAAAACTACTGGCAATAAAAAATGCTACAGAACCATTTACTACACAGGATAAGTGCTGCATGTTTTTCTGTCTCAAGCACAGGTAGCATCTTAGATTTCTTTTTAATTTTAGTGAAGATGTTTGATGATAATCACGTCTTTGAAGGTTTGTTTAAGGTGACTCAAAAGTGTTGATGCTTTTTGGACTGCCCAGACCTTCTGAGTATGCAGTGGAATGCTATATAACTGCTGAGAATAGATTTTCCTGTAGGGCTGATTGTTCCCAGGAGAGATGGGCACATTAGGAAAAAAAGTCTTTGCTGCAATGTTTTTAATTCTTTTAATCTTGCTAGATCTTGAACAGTCAAAGACTTAAGCATATCAGAAGATAAGAATGAATAATTCTTATGATTTCATGATATAAAGTAAGATGTTAGAAAATAGATCTGTTCTAGACCTCATCTATTCACTGACTTACTAGTACCAGATAGGTCCCTATTGTACAGTTTCCCAAATTATCTCCAAAGTGCAGGAAAAGAATTCCATCTGAATTCAGCAAAAAATTTCATACAATCCCTTCACACCCATCTCAATTTTTTTTCTCACTAGTTTTCTGGTGAAATCACAATTAAACATGATCTGAAGAATGTTAACTTTGTTAAGAGCATTTTGTGTGAGAAGGTAATTTTCTTACTTGCTGCCAATCCATTTTTAAGTCTTGTGGCTGATCCCTTTATGGCTGGCCCAGGTAGCTACTACTGTGGAAGATGCTGTTCACAGTCCCGCTCAAGAAACACAGGTGTGGCTTTATGTGATTAGCTCCCTTGGATCTCTCCGTATAAAGACTGTCAGACCAGAAGGCTACTGTTTGTTGCATAAGCGCTGGATTATTCTACTTCTTAGGCTTTTATGTATCCACCATCTTAAAAGTCTTTCCTTGTCTTCTATGGGATAACTTCTGTGCTAACATTCAAACGATTCCCAAAGATGCTCATTAGATGATGTGCTAACTCCAGAAAGGACAGTGCAGCCAAGGTGGGCTTGTAAGGGAAGAGAAACATTATTAAGGAACAATTTAAGTCTCTCACTTGCGTGGATTTATATTGTGATCCTTACCACTCGTTATGACGTTTTGTCCATAGATATATATATTCAGTCAAAAGCCACTCTGAATATATGTGCTTTCCAGGACAAGTAACTGCATTTGTTGCACGCTAATGTCTTTGTGATATCCTCAGTACAGAAGAGTGTGCAGTTAATTCTGCAGTCAGGGTGATTACATCTGCTTGGCAAAAGACCGTTCCATGGGTTTTATGCTGTTGAACTTTAACTTCGAAGAATGTCATTGATGTGACAATCTTCAACAGCATCTGCTGAGCAGCTGGAAAATCTGAGACTGTGTAAAAACCAACTGATTGTCTCTCCTATATCGTAAAATGTTATGGGTATGCTTCTTTTATCCATGTGTTCCTCCTGTTTCTTCATCCTGATTCCATAATCATATGCTTTTGATATTTAGGGCCACTCTTGACTTCCGTGCTGCATGGGAATTTGTTATACTCCAGGTGCTTTTCATCTCATCTGAATTATGTTAGTTGGTGGTGCAGAAGAAGATAATAATTTTTGCTGTTTTTCTCTAAACCTCTGTACTTCTGGCTGTTTATTGCTGAGTGTAGCTTTCATAAAGTCCTCCCAGTTCAAGAAGTATGATTAACCAAATCTGTATGATTTTGTGTACTGTCAACTCCTGTGAAGCACACTAGAGCAACAGCAAAAAAGATGTTGATGGCTAGGTAAGACCATTTGATTACTGCTTACAGAACATATTTTTATTAGTATAGGCCTCTTCTACAGGACCAATATTATAGTGAAGTTTTTATTTCTCTCTTGATGTTTATAAATGACATTTCAGAACAATGGTTTCTCCTTAATATAAGCCACAAAATAACTCAAGGCACAAAATGTTGTTCAGATAACTCTCAGACTGAAGGACAGCTTGTCATAGCAGGTCAATTTTGCCTGAATATCACAGTTTCATTGTTTAACCCCAGCCAGCAACCAAGGCTCAAGCAGACACTTGCTCACTCCTCCACCAGCAGGATCAGGGAGAGAATCAGAAGGCTAAAAGTGAGATAACTCGTGGCTTGAGATAAAGACAGTTTAATAGGAAAAGCAAAAGCCACGCATACAAGCAAAGCAAAACAAGGAATACATTCACCACTTCCCATGGCAGGCAGGTGTGCCGCCATCTCCAGGAGAGCAGGGCCCCATCACGTGTGATGATGACTTGGGAGGACAAACTCCATCACTCCAAACATCCCTCCCCTCCTCCTGCTCCCCCCACTTTCTATTCCGAGCATGATGTCACCTGGCCTGGAGTATCCCTTTGGGCACTTGGGGTCACCTGTCCCTGGCTGTGTCCCCTCCCGACCTCCCCTGCACCCTCAACTTCCTCACCAGCTTAGCAGTATGGAAAGCAGAAAAGGTCTTGGCTCTTTGTAAGCCCTGCCCAGCAACAACAACAACATCTCTGTGTGGTAAACACTGTTTTCAGCACAATTCCAAAGCATAGTCCCACACTACTCACTGTGAAGAAAATTAACTCTACCCCAGCAAAAACCAGCACACAGGGGAAGGCAGAATTCAGTAAAATTGGATCATGTGAAGTGGTAATTTGTCATGAAGGAAGGAAATGGATTTTCACCTTGTCGTGATATCTTTTCCAGGTTACTCCCTGCAAGACACATGATGGCATGTTATGGCTCTTCCCCACAAAGACAAGAGTAACATAGGGTCTTTTTAATAGATCCTTTTGGGTGGATTAGAGTAAAAGGACACTGAATAGTCAGTGCTTGAAAATATACATATATATATGTATAAAGCAAAAAAAATTTTCTTAAGAAAATGCATAGGGAAAAGAAAGCAAGATAAAGGTTAATAGTAAAAAGATACATTATTGCCATCTGTAGACTGTGTTTTTTGAACTTGATGGTCTTTACCCATCTTGATCTGTTGGGGGGTGGGAAAGAAGCCAACAAAACACAAAGTCCAATGGGTTAAAATACAGTCTGACTTTGTGGGAATACTCAGGTACCTCCCCTGAGAGGAGGAGATTTCAGTCCTCTGGTGGAAGGCCACAGAAATGAGTCCAGGGGTGCTTCCAGGGTCTTTAATGGTTTATGATCCCTTCTCAGCCGCCTCTGGCATCGATAGGCCTAAGTGTGAATGTGACCCTTCCCTGGAGGAGGGGACTGTGGTGTGTGAGGGAGGGCATGATAAAAGACACCATCCTGTCTCCACAAGGTCTGCTTCTGATCAGCCTCAAAACCTGGTATGCAGCCACCAGGCAGTGACAGTTTACCCCCTCTTGTCTTACACAGATTTGCCATTGCACACCCAAAAGCTCCCCTCCCTCCTCCAGGGGTGCAAACCTGCCTCAGCAATGCACCTTGCTGCCTCCCAAAATGGGCAAATGTTTTGAGTAATCATTAATAGTCAAGTCTCACAGCATGTCACATGGATGATCCAGAATGCGCTTACTATGAATATGCACCACATCTGTTGTGATTTGTCAGGTGTCCAGAGACAGACTGATGACACTATGTTCAGGAATTGCTTCAGACTACCTCTATCTTTGAGTCTCTTATAGCTTGGTGGCTGATCTCAGTCCCTGTGGCTTCATACCCCACTTCCTTTCCATGCCCTCCAATCAGACCATTCTGTGTTTCTGCTGAGACTGCCAATTGTCCTTACAATTAAAGGGAATATCTTGATGGAAGAAGTCAGGATGAAGTAGATTCATTTGTCATGAAAAATTATTTCCAATATTTAAAATTACTATATAGACCTTGGAGATGTTATCTGTGAAATTAGCTTTTCCCATCTCCCTGCTTTGCCCAGTCAAAGCCATCATGCTGAAAGGCAGGCACTGGCACAGTGCATTTTCTGTCTCATTTCTTTTCCTCTATTCATCTCAGGGGGAGAGGAAAGACTTGGCATTCATGATGCTCCCTTAATAGACTCTTTCTGCATGTGGAGATAGGCAGTCGTCCCTTGGACACTTTGATTGATTGGATGAGGCTATTATGTGATATGGAAAGGATATGCAGAAGCACAGCCATCATCACAAGCATGGAAAGATCTTATTTGGTGGTGTATATTGGCTCCCCCCAGTCTGCTGTCTTGTCTCAAATGCAGTTATCTCACAGAGCAGCCCACAGGGTGGTCCTGGTGAATCCATTGCTACTAGGTACCAGACTCCAAGGCATGGCTCTCCAGAGGGAAACCTTTCTCACTCTCACTACTAAGGCATCTGAGAATGTGTAAAGGAAAGATGATATTCATAATTTTTATTTGATTTTTTACTAGCATCCCCCCCCCCCCTTTTTTTTTGTGGGTAATTGAGAACAAGAGGCTAAAATTGGGAGATAAGGTGCACAAGAGGGAAACTGTATCCTGATGAATCAAATTTTAATATGAGTTTCAGAGTGACTTCTTGCTTTGTGATGATTATAGGCTGTGAGTCAGTGAATAGATAAAACATAAAACTTAGGAGATACCCATCACATTAAGGCAAATGTCCTACCACTGAAGGGACACGGCAGCAAGGAGGATGTACAAGAAAAGCAGCTTCAAAATAAGTGCTGCTGATCTCATGATGCTTCCATTTTTTATGTCCTTCAGCTTTTGACTTCTGAAGTTCTGCCTGTTAGGATGAGAACAGGCAGGTCTTCCTGTGGTCAGCCTGGACCCTTTGGGTAACCTACCACACTAATCTTGTGTTCTTGTGATCAATAGCATTTTTCCATTTCTGAACAAGGAGGGATTGTAATTCTTCATGTTGTGATACCGCTAAAGGGAGTGAAAGGACAGGGAAGGTTGAAGGAGATTACTGTTGGAAGTTGTATCAAAGCACCAGAGTTTAGGATTCAAACGGAGTCATGTGGAATTAGTTAAGTCTGACTGCCCCAATACCCACAGGTCCCATTTCAAACTGCTGAGAAAGGAAAAATATGGTATTTTAAACAGTGATTTTTTACCCACTACCTTTCATTAAATCAGTAAAATGGAAAATGACAATTCAGCCCTCAGTTGAAAAGCGTGTTAGATTGACAGCTCTGGGAGCCCAAGGCTTGTACTTAGAATGAGGAATATATAGAATACCTCTCCTTTATATACCTTAGTCATCTCTTGGAGAAGTATTTGCATTAGAGGTTAGAAAATAGGTCAGTCTTTCTGACTTGCCTGGTCTTAGGTAGAGCTACAAAGTGGAATGGTGAAAGGAGCAACTCTTCCTCTATAGCTGTGATTTCCTTTCCTTTGTGTGTGAAACTGCTGAAGACAGAGAGCCCTGAGGCAGCTTAGTGCACCCAGCCCGGGGAGCAGAGAAAGGTTTGAACTAAGCAGAACAAAATGCAGTTTGTGCCGCATGTATCATCTGCCACGTGAGGACAAGATCTCCCCCTGAACAGTGACTGGCAAAAGGCATATGCTTGCTAAATAGTGGGAAGGAAGCAAGAATACTGAAACTGTTCCAAATATTTTAGACTTCTGTTACTTTATTTTTTTTTTTAATCTCTCTGTTGAGAATGTTTGTGACCAAAGAGAAAAAAATAGATCAAAGGAAAGGTTTTTGGCATACTAAGGAATTTCAAAATATCTAGAGTGTCTGTACAAATCTTACTGTACTGGTTTTAGTTCCTAGAGGTGGAGGCCTAAAAGCTCACCACCTAGTCATAGAATTGTCCAGATTTTCACTATTTTGTTGCCATATTTTCAGTGAATTTCTCTTCTATTGTAATCTGTGTTTGTTTTTTTTTTTTATTTTTGGTGGGGTTTTTTTGGTTTTTTGGGGGGGGTTTTTTTTGTTTTTTGTTTTTTTCCTTCTTCATACAAACCCCACAAATCACTGTTACCCTATTTCTGCTGGTCAGCTCTCAAGTACAATTTGTGCAAATTTCCTTTATTTTGCATTTGATTGTTCTGTCCCCTTGGAGGACTGACCAGTGCTGAATTTTAGCATTTCTCTCCCTGTCAAGTGTTACTGGAGGGATGATTTAGCACTGCATCCAAGGTCCTTGCCTCAAAGCTGTGTTTTTAATAATTCCATCTTTTTTTTCATGTTAAACATGGGATTGGTCATCTAAGGGTATGAATAAAGTCAGGCACAGGTAATAGTTGGCAGTTCACTTTTCACCAGTCCCAGTCTGATGCTGGAAGCACCACTGTGGTGTGAAGGAGTTGCCTTTAGCCACCTTAGTGAAGGAGGTGGAGATGGTCCAGAATTCAGCAGGGTGGAGATTGACTCCTGTTCCAGTCTGTTGCTCTCTCTTTTATGGAGATGACATCATGGTTCTGTATCTTGTTCAAATTCTTGTATGCCATTCCCCTAAGCCTGCCATGTTCCTTCTGCCACCTTCCAGTTTGATCAAATTTCACATTCCTGTCTGGTGCAGAAGAACTAAGAATGTCCTGAAAGATTTATTGGGATGTGGGAAAAGGGGGCAAGGAAAGGAATGAATAGAGCTTTGTCAAACAAAAGTTTGGTATTTTTTAAGGGGGGGGTGGGGTGGGGTGGTCATTTTATAGCCTGCAAGCTTTTCGGGTAAAGTAATTATGGAAAACAAAAACGATTAAAGTAAAGAGAAACAGAAATGATTTTATCATGACTTTTTTAAATGCCTCACTGTTTTCACTTTATCTTTTAATTTTTGTGTTTAAGTCAAAGGCACTTGGGCTGCTTTAAAAATAATCAAAACACGAAGGGAGACTACAAATAGCCATGTCGAAGAGTAATGAATGCAGCAGACAGAAGGACTTGTGTCCAAATAAAAAAGGCAGAAAAGTGTAGGCTGGAATTGGTATTGACTGTGCAATGTGCACAGTGCTAATGGACCTGCAGAAGAAACAGGAACATTGCAGCCATAAAGTGAAAACCTGGTCCACCATGAATACAGATGAGATTGGGAAAAACACTGCTTTTATGGGGCTGCTTTTGCACGCATGGCCTCTGGAGCTCACCTGCTTATAAAGTCAGAGTGACAGGATGTAGATTAGCAATCAGCATCCTCATTTAGCCATTTCTCCCTGACTGATTTACACTGCTGTGATTTCTTTTTTCTTTTGTCTTTTCCTTCTGGCTGGTGACAATTTGCTGAGCCCATCGATTCTCTTTTACACTGTTGTTTTTCCTAGAAGCTGCAAAAATCAAAATGCAGATCATTTACCATTCTTTGTGTGTCTATGTGTGTATTGTCTACAGTTCCTACCCTAGTCTGTGCCACTGGCCAAGGCTCAGTCAGTAAATCTTCCAGGAGAAGCAGTTTTGAAACAGCTGCCATGTCATTTTTGCTGTGAGTTGGTTTTCCTAGACACCTTTCACTCAGATTATGGAGAGATGCTTGATCTATGTGCTCCATCAAAGTGTTGGTCAATAAAATCCTATTTCACTGGGTGACACCCATAACTTTCTTTTCTCATGTCAATCCCTTGAAAGGCAGTATCCTGTTAGGCACTGAAGAGATTGTGCATGTCAAGAACTGTAGCTCACCATCTGTTTGGGTGCCTGGAGGTAACTGTGCTTTTTCCTGCTTCAGCATTGCTTCTGGATTACACACTTGAGCAGCTCCCTGGTGAAGGCTGCCTGGTGAGCTTCAGGACAGGAAGGAGGAACACTCAGATACAACCAGGAGGGGGGGTCCTGCCGTTGTGTTTGGAAATGAAATGTTTTCTGTTCTGACAGTGAACTGTAAGCCATTTGAAACATGGGTTGGCAGTGGACTTTAGGCTGCTCTCTGCCATAGTCTTGTGGGGCCTTCCAAATCTCACAGTATTACCTCTCTGTAGAAGCCAGAGACAGAGGCTTGGGTGATTTTTTGTACCTTTCAATACAGATAACTTGTGGGGGACCCTTCAAACTTAAAACGAGCAGAGGTCATAGCTGGGAGAAAGCCAGGAAGTTGTTGTCATCTCTACCTGTCTTTGGGCTATCTGAATATGCTAAATAAATCCACGTGAAACTATTTATAAGGATGCAGATTGATAATCCTGTAAAAACAAGTCCCATTTTTTCCCATATGCAAAGTATTTGAGATTGGTATCATCATAATTTTATATTTAGGGAAACTGTGATATAGAACTATTAAGGCACCTACAGTAAGATTCAAGATTACAAAAGTAATTAGCCACAGACCCTGACTCTGGGAGGACTTCATTTACTAGGATTTATGTGTCTGGATCTAAGATGCTGCCTGATTTAGTCATTAGACTCTTAGGGCACCAAGCTATTCTTTCTACCTTGAAAAACCTATCTGATGTCTCTAAAATAATACTTGCAGATCTCTGCAGACATAATAATATAGTCCTGGGATATTTGCTTAGCAGTTTCCAGAGATAAATACTTATATATTGTGATAGGATAGAGATAATTCATATCAGAACCAGAGTTCCTTCATCTTCTCTTCCTTTCCTTTTTTTTTTTTTTTTTTTCCACTCAGAAGAACACTCATGAATCACTTTGGCCTTTCAGCATGCAGAAATGAAAAGTTGATTACCATACAGCTCCCCACGGGTCAGCCCCTCTCTTACCCAGCATTGCTCACTCAACTATCATGCCCTGTGTGTCTGATCAGAATCCAGGGGTCTCCAACTGACTAAAACAGGGACGAAGTTAGTAGCTGTGCTAATAAGGCAAATTGAAGTTGTATAAGCCTTAACTTAAGGAACAAGTAAAGATGAAGAAAATGTTATCTGACAGTAAGAGCTAAAAACCAGTGATTTCCCATGGACAAATGTTGTTACTCAGAAATCTTTGCAAAGCTGCCCTGCAGATGCTCTTTAGGTGTGTTGTAGTATATTTGGCACAGAGCATCCCGTGCCAAATTGTGTGTGGTCCTGTTTGCTTTGTAAAACCATCTGCTGGGTGCGACAGTGGCAGTACCCGCAGATAAGAGGTGAGTTGTGTAACATCAATTGGGCATCCCTGCCAGGCTAAAGAGTGTTAGTCTGACCCAGGCGTCTCACAAAACAAGCCTTGACAAGTATGGGACTTCACTAATTCAGTGCTTTGCAAAAGTACACAATGTAGACATGACTTAGAATTCTATTTCTGGCTCATATAACTCCAGGCAAGTTCATTTTTCTGTGCCTTATCTTCCCCAGCTGCAAAAATCTCCCCAAAAAGCCAGATACTTAGGACTTTCAAAAATCATAAAAGGGTTGCAATGTTAAAAATTCATGAATCACTAAGAGCTTCAGATTCTACAATGAGAAAAGCTGAAGACCAGCAAAATGTGCATTTTTTGCTAATACTTGACCTTATGTTTCATAATTTTTCTTACACTGAATGTACATCCTGCCATGAGAACAGGTAGAAGCCTAACTTAATGAATTATACTTATTTTTGGGTTATCTAACTGATTTTCTTGTTATTGCTACTTGACACAGAGTATGCTATTCTTCATCAGAAAAAATTGGGCCACTCTTGGTGTTGTTTTGATAATTTGAGTTCATATCCCCAAAAGAACAACAGTGCCTAGACCTGCAGTATGTATTAAAATCTGTAAAGGTCAGAGATTTTCTTTTAAAATAGCAGTAGCTTTCTGTCTTCTCTACTTTTCTACACCTGCTGTGCTAATGAAATCCTTATGTGGTTGCTGAGACACAGTGCTGTATTTTGTTTTTTTTGGGAGATACACAAGCAACCTTTTATTGATAAAATGCTATAGTACTTGAGCCACTCAAGGGGGAAAAACTTTCTCGTTTCTTTGGCAATGAAAAGGTAAAATTATTCATTGCCCTTTATAAGGCCCTAAACAAATGATGAAATTTTGTATGGTGTGTCAGCGATTGGCTGGATGTATTTAACTCGATAGTGATATGAGATTTACAGAGCACACAAGAAAGGAGCCTTAAATAGTTTTACCCATTGACCTTTGCCAAGATAATAAAGCCTGAATATCAACTTCTCACCACTTAAATTGTGTACTAATGAAGTGCCATTGGGTACGCAGCTACACCTGTGCTAGTTAGAAGTATTCCTAGTCACACAAGTAGAAATGTATATTCAAGAAATACAAGTATAAAAGGTGTAAAAAAAGGACTGCTGTGCAGCTTAGAGTAAAATCCAACAATATGAAGGAAATTGGCAAAATAAGTTGAAATATAATCAAGAGGCTAAAGGAATTACGGAGAAAGAAGAGTTCAGTACTTACTGATTGGTAAGTGATAACCTGAGGAGAGGATGATGAATCAGCTCTGATGGGAGAACTGCCTTCCCAAGGAAGGGGAATTGTTTAAGGAAGTTCACAGGGCACTTATTATGGAATATTGTGTTAAATTAAGACAGGAAAATGGTGAATATATTACCATCACAACAATGAACCTGGGGGCGGGGGATTTGCTTTATTTTGCTGTAGCAGGAATCATAGAAAAGCGTGGAAATCCCATCAGTTAGGCACTGGAAACTAGAATGGCTAAAACGGCAGGGCAAGGCCAGGCTGCTCTACGCTTCAGTGATACACGCTTTGTAAGAGGACAGGAAGGGAAGGGAGCTCCATGATCTAGCCAGCTCTTCTGCTTCTAGCTTGAATCAATCTGTGAAGTGTATGCCTCAGAATCAAAACCTGGAAATGTCTTGCATTTTCCTTTCTAAATCTTGTTAATGACTGGACCTGTTTTCCTAATTAGCAAGTACATGAATAAATGTATACAACATGCGAGACACTGATTACCAAAGAAAGTTTTGTTTGATTCTTAATGTAATTACTTGTAATAACTCATACTGGATTAGGAAGGGTAGAATAGTTAATGGTGTAAAAATAACAATATTTTGATACTTCAGCTTCTTCGCTGTATCTCAAAGATTTGTGGAACAACTCCATGTTTAGGCAAGCTAGAAACAATATTATGTGGTGTATGTTACAGTATTAGACGAGAAAAGACTGTTGCTAAGGAAGGTTTGGTCAAATGCACTGTAGGGAAAAGCTGTTGCCAAAAACCCTTCAGATCCCAAGCTGAAATCTCAGAAGAGTTATTCACAGACTCACATGGGAAATAGAAGCATGGGGTGTTGTTTCCAGTTTGCTGGTGAGGAGAGCCTACTGTAAGGTTCCTTCTTTCCAGCCAGTGCAGAAGCAGCAAGTATGCTGCTAAGTGTTCATCTTTGCGGCAGATGGAAGACAGAGACTTTTCTGACTGACAGGCTTTTGTCCAAAATATTGTTGATCTGCATAAACCCCCAAAGCACCAACAAAAACATAGCGCACTATTTAGTTCACTTGCATTTAGTCCTGCTCTGTCATGGACTTTGTTTGATCTTTGGCAAATCAATTAGGTTTTGATGGAAAAAAACAGTAAATCCTGACAAACCCCAGTGTTGCCCCCTGTAGTGCTTAGGGGCCCATCAGCTGTTAGAGTAAAATCCAAATATGTAAGTAAGGTGCTTAGGGTGTGAAGTGGCCATTAGGTAAGGATAGTGCTCAGGACAGCCAGTGGGTGAGGGGAGCAGGAACAGGCTTCAGGTAGCCAGTGCTGCATGCCAGGAGGAGGATGTGCTAGTCCCCTCTGTTAGGTGCAGGCTTGATATTGCTGCATCCTTGAGCTTGATGCCCACAGAACTATGAAATCTACATTCTAAAAACCCACTTCAAGATTGAGATGCCACATAGCTGGCTGTGGTCATACAGCCTGCACTGTGTTATGAGACACTGGGTGCTCTGCCTATTTGCATTGCTTTTATTCCCCCTCTTCCCATTAAACATAGGCTTCTTTGTTGGCAGACTCTATATTGCTTGCAATTCTGTGCCTTCATCTCTCCACCTCAAATTGCTCACAGGTTTGCCTCTGCTCTGTCTAAAATGTTTGCATGTGCCTGTTCACTTACATTCCTGTATTCTTTGTGCTGACAACCTTGTATGTTGTGCAGGAAGTTTTAGTGCAATGTTTGAAAGCTGTGGAAGCTTGGGAGCTTCTCACACTGGCAATCTATCACTGAGGTTTTTTTTGTTTTTTTTTTTTTTTTTTTTTTGTTTTTTTTTTTTTTTTTTTTTTTTTTTTGTAATTACATTGGTGGTGTTCTGTTGAGCTGTGTCAGGAGTGGGTGAGAAAAGCACTGTGGTTTCCTCTTCCAGATGCAGATGAAATTAGGGAAATATGACAGTCCCACAGCAATCCTGCTGGTTTTGGTGCCTTTGTTGGAGCACAGCTGTGCCCAGCAGCTGGTCTGGAATCAGAGAACCAGGAAATTTGCACAGTTAGCAGATATAAATAGAGAATCTGTAACTATGAGAGATGCTTAGCTCTGCAGTAAATAAATCCTAGTCCAAAAAAAAGGCTAATTGAAATCTTAAAAAACTGTCTTGTGCCTCAATTCTTCCCTTTTTGAATCTCTCTCTATCTGCAGAATTTGAAAGAAAAACAGGTGTCGTATCTATAGAGTCTTACCATCTATGTTTCAAGTGATGTCAAGATCAGTCCCCTTTCCGTTACAGATTTAGATTATTTTTAGGCTCGTGGATTATTTTCCACTTTCCAAAGGAATTATTGACCTATTCATTATTTTGACTTGCTTGATATTCTGAGAGTTTTTCAGGGTTCATCTCATGGAAAGTACAACAAGGTGTCAGGTAGCTCTTGAATCGTGCAGAAAATGGGGGACAGCAGCCCAGGTGTGGTGGACAGTGGGTTGTGTCCCTGCACAGTCCTGGCTTTGCTGTGTGACGGTGGATGAGCTGTCTTCTATTTCTGTCTGTTTCTGATGTGAAAGTAGGCCAGTTCAAAAGACATTCCTGAGTGCATCTTAATGCTTTGAAATCGTGTAGAGAACTTCAAATAACAGGAATTGAGGACAGGAAAACCATCCTATTAGGAGACCTACTCTTTTTCTTCTTTGCTCAGAGTACGTCAGCTGCTTATTTTAGAAAATAGTTCTTTGTGGTATAGAGCTGTGTCTAATCCTTTCCAGGTACTTCTTTTCAAATAGCCCTTGCTGATCCAGAACTCCTGCAGATGTGAGTGGAAACCTGGGACCTTGTCCAGCAAGTGACAGTGGCAGCTGGTGGCAGTGACACTACACAGAAAACCGACTGGGATTTGCTGTGTGTCTCTGCTTTCTTTTCTACCCCAGGGAGGAGCCACACGGCTGTCTCTTGACGTTGTGGAGTCCCTTCAGTCACTCAGTGTAATACCCAGGGTCTGGCCTTGGCAAGAGAGACCCTAGCTACCCCTCCTGCCTGAGGGGATGCTTCCAGTGTGCTCCGTGCACAGCGGTTTGGTCGCTTCTGCTCCCCCTCAATGACCTTGGCCTTGTGGTTCCTTCCCCCTCGGCGTGTCTCCATTGGCTTCAGGTCAATGCCCTTATCTGCCCTTTGCTCCGTCCCCAGACCCTCTACTTAAGGGGAGACAGAGGTGGGGCTCTCTCTCTCGCCCTCTCTCCGACTTCTCCTCCCTGCCTGGCTCGGGGGAGGAAAATAAAATGGACTCTCGTGCTTAACAAAAGAGACTTCTTTCGTCTGTTTCCCTGCCGGCGGCTGTAACCTCCCTGGACAAGATAAACACTATAGCCACGTCATGCTACAGTACTTCTCAGCACTAGTGGCACAGGTGAGGAGACAATTGTAGCCTCCTTTGCCATCTAATGGCCTCAGGCAGCACTTCCTCACTTCCTCTGCTCCTCGCTGCCCCCAAAGTGTCTGAGCAAGTGCAGCAGTCCCTGGGACCGACCCATGGCCTCTGCATCCCTGTCACCTGCTCTGCTCACCCACCGACTGGTGGCTCACTTGATTTCCTACGTTCCTGCAAGCAACCCGTTTAAGGAAAAGCTTCACACTGTGGTGGTCTTCAAATAGACTGAAGTGTATTAAATCCTTAATACACACAGCTCTTCCACCCTCTGGGCTCCCCCCATACCTTTGCAGTCCTCCAGGAACCCTCAGGAGAAAGCAGAGCATGATGTTCAATACAGATGTTGTACTGAACTTCCAGGATCGTGATTAAGCTCCAGTGTAAGAGCCTGTGATTCATTTTATATTGAATGTCTCTCTTTCTGTAAAAGAGGCCACATGCCTGCTTCTGTGAGTGAAGAACTTAACATCCCTTTTCTCCAGTGATGTGGGGACTGGTGGCTCATGTATTAAACTCTGAGATTCTAAACTCTTACATGACTGGGAGAGAGACTTTTAGGAAGGATTTATTTCTTTATGTATCCTAGGTACTTGTCTTTAATCACGAGTCTGACAGTTTTCACTGGCCCACAGTTGCCCATTAAAAGGGGGAGTAAATTGAGCTGTCTTTGGTGATAGTATGGAATTAGATGTCAATAACCCGTTAGAAGTGGATTCCAAATGTGTCTGTGCCTGACACATAGTACATTCAATACAAGAGTTCATTAGGTTCTGTTTTTCCATTAGTAACATCCTTTTAATATATTTGGCTAACTTTGTAATGATTGCTTAAGTGAGAATCTAAAACGTGTTGTTGAACGAAGTAAATGACATTCTTTCCTACTTTCAGATCAAATAAGGAAAATCACAAAGTGACTTGTTGAATAGGTCTCAAGAGTCCCAATTTGTGTCCTTCTCCTTTAGATAATAGGCCAACATTATTAGGCCAGGTTGGATGGGGCTTTGAGCAACCTGGTCTAGTGGAAGGTGGCCCTTCCCCTGGTAGATGTTGGAACTAGATGATCCTTAAGGTCCCTTCCAACTCAAAACATTTTATGATTCTACAATTATTAGGGGATCAGTGGTAGCATAATAAAGAGGTACTATTAATTATAGTTTAAGCAAAGTGGAAATGGAAATACTGACTTGTCTGAACTAGTTTCCTTTGGTTTAGCTGCATAGCAAGGCCACAAATTCTGCCCATACTTGAGTCACCGGGAAGGTGATTTGGAACCTGTACCACCAGATCATGAGTAAATGATAGATGACTGACAGTGATTTGCTTCTGGAATAGCTAAAATGTTCAGTAAATCTATATCACTGGGGTAATTTAGATGGTTTAACTCAGAATTTCTGCATCTGTTCAGTGTTGGTAGGTTTTTCATCAGAAATTAAGATGGCATTATCAGTCCTCCAAAGATCCAAGCCTGAACTTTGGCATTATTACATTCTTTGTTGTTCAGTCTCTTATCTGTGGCATAAAACTGGAAATCAAATCTGGCAGTTTGAGTCAGCACAAATGGTTCAGATTCTGATTTGTTTTGTTCCAAAGCCGGATGGAAATTGTAAGAATAGGTTTGAAAACTATAATGAAATTTTATTTCAGTTTACATGAAGGAATCTTCTGATGTGCTTTGTTTATTTCCTGATGCAGGTAGCTTGCTTTTTTTGCTGTTCTTTGTATTGGTGTTTTGCACAGTTACAGGAGAAAGAAAAATATGAAAGATATGAACAAACCACCATATTTTGATGCCATGAACAGTAGGAGGGGGAAATCTGACAGGTGAAATACATACAGATAGTTGGGTTTAGATTATTTTTTGCAATGTACTCAATTTTAAATGGAAGGTATCCCAATAAGCAGCTGTTACAGTCAGGCTCCAACAGGGCCTGTTGTAACAAAATAATTTTTGTCTAAATAATTTCTGAAATTGTACAGGATCCTTTAGAATATAGAAAATTCCAGCCTATGAGTTCTTCTGTTTCCTTATAATTGATTTAATTCAACTTTACATCCCTTGTGGGAAGGCTTCTGGATGATGTCCCAAATATTTTTCAAAGTGGAGGCCATCTGGAACAGCAAGGCTTGATACCAGTTTCACAGCGGGTTCCACTATCAAGCTTCAGCCACAGGTAACGACTGTTGGCTTCTCTCACCACTCTGGCCTTGTAGAATTTTGAGTGCTTGTTATCTCCTGGGCTGGATTGTGTGACTTCTTTAAATGTGGGCAGATGTCAGGGGCACATCCATATGGCTGTTCCTAACTACTCCTGCTTGCCTGGGCAGCAACCAGACTCTTCTCCTGCAGCTGGAGGCTGCGTTGGCAGAGCTGCAGCCTGGCTTTCTCAACCTTTTCCAGTGGGTACTGAAACAGTAGGGGTCCAGATTGCAGACAGCCCAAAAAGAGGTGCTAGCAACAAGAAGTGGAAAAACTGAATGCCTTCAGATCTAACTACTTTTTTTTTTCTTTTTTTCCCCAGTTTTAATTAGTAATGATTAATGGCTTTTACCTCTGTAGAGAAATACCATTTGAGGAGTAGGAAATGTCAGATTCTCTCCCCCACCACTTTTTCGTCTTTGTGTAATGAGGGAAGAGAAAATTTTCATCCTTGAAGTAAACACAATTTGCTGGCAGGGCCAGTTCTGGTCAGAGCCTGGAAAACCTCCTGATGGATTTGCCACAGCCCTTATACAAAGTTAATCTGATAGCCATGCTCCCATCTGCTTTTACCATGCTTTGTTAAATTGTGTTGGACTCTGTTCTGATAATCTCACCTCCTCTGATACGCTTTGGAGGTTTGGCCAAATAATACATGTGAAAGCATTCTCCAGTCCTGCAAACATATTTCTGAACTGGCCACCCCCAAATTTACCTTGGCTTCCATCTTTGTTCTGATTAATTCCCTTCCTTTTGTTACCTAGGTAACTCTTACTAGGTACCTATTTCATATTCATGTCAACAAGAGCTAATTGTTGTAAAGGGATTGTGCGTCTAATCCTTTGTGGGTAATTTTCAGCAAATAGGTAGTGATTAACTGCCCTGACCTTACCTGTGATCCCACTTATCTAAATAGGACAGGTTTTGCAATTTAGTCTCCTAGTTCCAAATCTTCTGCACTTAGGGGCCTGGGAGACATTTTAGGTGAAAGCAAAATGTTTTTTCCACTATACAGAGCATTAAGACTGTGGCTGTTGATGTTTGTATCAAACATCTAAGTTTTTTTATTAGGATTCAGAATCCATTCTTAGAGATTGCACTTTGTCTGCCACCCAGATTAGCAAATACGTCATATTTGTGATGGGTAGCTTTATTCCTCAGAGCACAGGCAGCCCTGCAGGTCATTCTAAACAGTGATTTTTGGATGTGGAAAAGCTGGCCTTAGTTTGAGATTACAAAATTCCTATTTTTCTCTGTCTTGAGGAATTTCTGCATTAATCTTAAGGATTTTTTGGTCTTGAGGAATAAATGGTTGATGTTTGAACTTATTACTCGACCTTTGTGACAGAGATATCAATTGTACCATCCTTAATGCTTTTCTGAACAGTACAAGGACTAACGCTGATGTGAGTGGGGGATCAATTATTCCTTGCTATTGCTCTGTGAGTATTTTGGGTTCTCAATCTCATAGATTTTTCATAAACCTAGAGAACCTGAGAAGACCACAGTGAAGTGAAGCTTTTTATTACCTGCCCACTCATGGCAGAGTTCCTTTTCAGGAAGTTCATTCTGCAGGTGTGCCGCCTAGCATTTAGTGAAGATATATGGAAAGTGATGTCAATCAGGAGATGTGGTCACTGATAAGCAGACAACACTGAATTTTACATTTGAGGCAGTTTTCAGGTCTGAGGAGACCCTCTCCTCTGGTAAGCTGTGTTTAATCTGCTGCTAGAAATCCAGAGAGTAAATGTCCTTCTGGACTGTATTATAGTGGACAGAAGTGCTTTAGACAGGATAAATAGCTGATATTCACCATTAAAGCTCTCTTAACTTGGAGTTTTTCATTATGTCTAGTATAAAGAGAACAATACAGGATGTGGGTACATTCTTACATCTTATCTGTAAGTGAATGCAAGTGTCTTGATACAGGGTGACAATGTGACAGTTTTCCAATTTCAGTTTGGAGCAGGAGAGATCCAGGCATTTCAGTAAAAGTCGTAGCCACCATAGAAGGTGCTCTGAAAATCTGCATGTAAATGAAATTTTCAGTCTGAGATACCTGGTGATTTCAAGATTTGGTCAGTCTTGTTTTGAATAGGAATAGTCTCAGGCCTCAGCGGCATAATAAGTCCATGATAGAAGCAGCTGAAGAAAATTCAGTTTTGCTTAACTGTGACATCAGGCTGGTGCTTTTGGAGTGTGACACTCTTCATTGCATTCTGACTGCTGCCCTGAATTTCAAAAAGAATAAAATGGGCTGCACAATGGTGAATGTGAAAGTTTTAGGGTCACAGCTGCTGTCATAATTTATATATCTACAGTTCTTTTGACTGGAGAATCTTGTAAGTTGCCAATGCTGACTAAATCCTCACAGCTTCAAAAAGAAGCAGGATTTTTTATCATTTGCAATTCCCATCAAGATCACTGGAGGCTCTTGGAGCTCAGAGAAGAAGAAAAAGGTTGATGGAACTCTCCTCTCCATGAACCCAAATCTTTGATTATCGAGCTGAAGGTTTGTACTGGCTACTGTTATTTGTATTGTAGATGCATTCACTGAATGCCATTGTAGGCAGTTGGACCAGTACACAGTGCTGTACTGTAGATCCTGCAGTACAGCCTTTGGCATTTGAGATAGGCTTGTAGGAGTTTAATAACTGTGTGATAATTATAACCAGTGTTATGGACTATGAATTTCTAACTGGGTCCTTACAGAAAGATACTGGTTTTGTAAGACAGAAACTGCACTTGGTCATGTTTGGAGAGAGAGGCAGCTCATGGACGTTCTTGTAGTTGTCCAAACACTGAAATTCCATGCAATTTGAGTCATCATTAGTACATAAACACCTTACATATCCATGCCAATTCTTCTTTTCTCCTTTTTTTATCTGAAGTGCCTTTTATTTTATAAACATTTATGTACAAATACCAGAGTTGTAAAGTGGAATTTGGTCCGTGGTACAACCATGTTTGCAAAAGGCAGTGTCTGTTACTTGAAAGTACGACTAAATTTCTTTTTCTGCTAGTGAAATTTACAGGCTTGAACATGTACCTCTAGCTTCAGCCTTCATGATCCTGGCAATATCAATGGCCATTCCATGCCAGCCACTGGTTTCTGCTTCTCTTTGCCTTTTTATCAGGGTTCCAATAATTGAACAGTGGTTGCAATTAGCTGGATGAACAGATTTGGCTGTTGCATCTCTGCTGATGACTTCATTAGGAATGGACAGAGTCTGTGGGATGCCTGGAAATCAGTGTCATCATTTTGGCACAGTCTGTGCTGCACTGACTGAGTGTTGCTCTCAGATGGGGACCACTCTCAGATTAGTGGTTTTGAGAATTTTTTTAGGGAAGACAGCAGATCTGTTGTAGGAGAAGAAAAGGCTCTGAAGGGACCTTCCTCCAGATCCTAGATTTATAAACTTAGCTTAGTTTATCTTGTATTTTAAACTTGGCAGTTGTAGCCTGAAACCCTAAATTACATATCATCCTGTATTTTTACACAGCATGTGTGCTGTTCTTACCCTCCTAATCAGGCTTCCCTTCAAAGATGACCTGTTTTCCATCCTTTGCAAGTGTTGTGACATTCTTGTTTCCGTGAAGCTCCCTGCCTTACATGAGTTTAATAAATAGTTACCTAGTTCCTCTGCTTACTTATTTTCAGCACGGCAGTGTCTGACTTCTGGCCCTTTCCGAATCACTGATTCACTTGAAGAATTTTTGCTTTTTCAAAACCAGTGTGATGTAGACAAGTTTGACCTACAGTTTGTAGACCTATGTTTTCCATTTGTTCCCTGTTCTGTTAACTAACCTCTTCCAGGAGTTTACAAAGTTTAGGGATTTGGGGCTGTCAGATGAGGAAAAGGAAGAAAATGAAATTTGAGGGTTGTCTAATGCTGTGCACCTTTCTTAAACCAACAGCCAGAGGCAACAGTAGTTAGTTTTTCTTTCCAGTATTGGAAAAACAGAACTGGGGAGAGGTTGTTTATGGATTTTAAAAAAGTTATGAACATAGTTTACATTACAGCCTTGCTTTTCAAAAATGATAGACTGATGGTCACAGAATCAAAGAACCATCAAGGTTTAAAGAGACCTTCAATATTGTCTAGTCCAACTGTAAACCCAGCAGCATCATGATCACCCCTGGTGATCGTGCCATATTCCCAGGTGCTACATGCAGGTGCTTCTTGAACACTTCCAGAGATGGTGACTCTGGAACTCTTTTCCACCTCAAATCAGTAGCAATTTGCAGCTGTAAGGTGATGTCTGTGAAAAGGTGCAATATCCAGTGAAGTCAGGGCATTCTGGCACTTGGCATAGAATAATCATGTTTGAAAGAGATCTTTGGAAGTTGTTGTCCCAGCCACCTGCTTCAAGTGAGACTAGCTTGAAGAGCAGAATTTTTTTGTTAAAGGCATTATGCTATTGAGTTTTGAAAATTTCCAGGACTGGGGTTTCTGCAGCTGTTCTGTTGCAGTGTGTGGCAACCCTCATTGTGTAATTTTTTCCTTAAAATTTCCTCAACTTTCCCTTGCTACAAATTGTGTCTGGTGCCTCTTATTTTCACTTTGCACTGAGATAAACCAAATATTTTTGTCGTAATCTCTCTTTGTCAGTGATCGCTACTCAGCAGGTAGTGATCAAATGCTTCATTGTAGCTTGGCAGTGCCATGAAGAGGACTCAAAGATGTTTGAACTAAATGGAAGTTGGGTCACTTTCTGAAGTGCCACCTATGGTAATGCAAACTCTCTAACTATCATTTTAGTATCATGTTTCCCCATTATGCTCCTTTACATTGAGGAGCAATTCTTCTTCTACCCTTAGTCTTCTTGCCAGAGATTTCTTCCCAAATAGTTGTACACAGCTCTGTAAATGTTAGAGTGACATTTGGAGTAGATTTGAAAAGCACATGTGCTCCTTCTTGGTTTTCCTGAGTCTCTGCCAAGCTTCAGTATGGCAATATAACCTCACTCCTCACCTCCCAGGGCTAGCAATAACATTTACAAGCTACAGTTTCCTCTGTCTGCAAATATTTCCACTGTGGTATTCAGTGCTCTTGCAGCTTCTCCCTAGGCCAGTTCTTCATGATTGCAGCCCAAAGAAAGGGGAAGCAAAGTTTATTTGCCTTTCATTGTGGAGTACAGGAATTTAATTTTTGGTAACTCTTCACCTGACTACACCCCTTGATTAGCTCATACTCTTTTGTGTGTGGGGACAAGAGGAGTGTAGGAAGGGTATACCAAGCCTGATGCTGATAGAAACTGGTACATACCATGTTGTAGGGTAGACACAGGAAACCTGGGGAGTTGGAGAGTTAATTAAATACAGAAGTTAAGCAAAGCTAGAATCCAGATGACAAATATT
This sequence comes from Chamaea fasciata, assembly GCF_029207755.1. Lineage (NCBI taxonomy): Eukaryota > Metazoa > Chordata > Aves > Passeriformes > Sylviidae > Chamaea > Chamaea fasciata. The sequence continues at coordinate 41,727,506 of NW_027094092.1, forward strand.
ACACAGGTTTATTAATGGAGAGTGATTTGGGAGACATGTCCCTAATCTATCTTCCCTAGGTCAGTTTAGAATTCGGAAGGTCTCCGTTGAAGCTTTTGTTGTAGAGAGGCAAAAATGTTGTGGGATTTTACCATACAATGGTAGAAGCCTCACAGTTTTAAATAGTTCCTTGAGACTTATTCCACTTTAAGATGAAAATACTGAGAACAGCTTTACAAGATTTTGGTATAATATTGAAGCAGAAGAGCAAGGTGTTAATTTTGGACTCAATAAAGAAAATAAATGCTGTTCTAAGAATAAAAAAATCGGAATTACTTTTGTTCATAACCAAAGTGATTTCAAAGTCTAAACTCCATGAATCAAGGTTTTTGTTTTGTTTTGTTTTGTTTTGTGGTTTTTTTTTTTTTTTTTTTTTTTTTTTTTTTTTTTGTCTGAAGGATATTGTAGTACATGTGCTGTGTGCTTAGGGCTCTTTATTTGCCCTTTTTACCTAGTTTTTTTATGTCTTTTGTGGATACTTTGTCAATAATATTATCTGCAGGCTTTGGTTACGTGTTTGGGAAGACTTCAAAGGGATAGAAGATATATAAGGTACTGGAACAGTGGGAGACATTGGTATGGAAAGAAAATTGGTGAATAGAGTATTTATTCTCTTCTGTCTCTCTAGACAAATAAATAGGTGTGGTTTCCACTTCAAGTTTCTTCAGGAATTTTTTTCTTTTATATGAAGGAACACACTTCTGGGCTATTTTCAGGCCGCAAAATTAAATGTTTTAGTTAATGTTATGAAATAAAATTCGCAAGGTTTTGTAAAAATGTGTTTGGTGAAGAATATTTATCTGGATGTCATCTGGCCTATATAAACATCTGCTAGCAATTTTTGTCTATAGCAGGGGCCTTAAAAGTGATAGTTATTGCCACTGCTCCACCAGTATTCTTGCTCCACTAATACTCTCTTTGAAAATATGATGAATGCCTTGGAGCTTACTCTGTTATATCCCCTGTTTGCTGTTCATTAGGAACTGTTTTGTGCACAGTGCACTGGCGAGGATGTATTATGTAATTACTCTAAGTGCTTGTTTGGTCTTAACTGACATAACACTATTCAAATTGGAAAACTTGAATTTAAGAAAATAGTATATAAACCAGAAAGAAGCCGGAGATGAGAAGCAGGAGAGGCAGGTTTTAGAAAATAAAAGCTAGGAGAAGCTGAGTAGAAAGGAGTTTACTTAGTCTAAAATAGAGTGAGTGAGCTGGAATAATGATATACTGAGTTTCAGGATACAAAGATCCTTTTGCAAAGCTGCCTAATACCCACTTGGGGATGGAGAAGAAGGCATCATCTTAATTTGAAGTGAAGAAAAACTTGGATTGATGTTGAAAAAATACTTTGGTCTTTTAGAGAGATTAAATACCAGCAAAACCAGTCTGATTTCTTTACTTTTCTGTAGCTGTATGTGTGCAAGACTTTTACTGTTCTATCTTCATGTGTTTCCAGTGGATAACTCAAAATAATAACACTACTGACATCTTGTCAGTTTGAAATCTCTAAAGCAGAATAGCTTTGTCCTTACTAGCACAGTAAACCCTATCAGTGGCTTATTTGTGATACTTACTGTTTGCAGGGTATTTTACTAGACTAATGGAGCCCATTCTTACTTCTAGTGTAATGCTTCAGTTTAGGCAGGTTCTTAAAGATGGTTTTGTGTTCTCTGTTATTGTCCCTCTCAGTGCTAGTGATTTACATTTATATCCCTTCAAATTCCTCCTTCGTGTTTGGTGGGCTAAGTTTAAAGAGAAGTCCAGTGACACTGAGATGGGAGACATCCAGGGAAAATTCAGTTTACTGCAGAACGTGTCATAGCACATTTAGAAAACATGGACTTTTCTTATGTGTCAATGAGAAGCAGTCCCAGAGCATGGTAGCACCAGCTTAGGGCACCCCCAGGCCCTGCCTGGCCACTGGGGCCCCCCACCCTGCTCATGGCCCAGGACCCCATGGCCATCAGCGCCCATGGCCATCAGCCCCGCACACGGTGATGCTGTGGCAGGGCCCGTCTCCAGGTCCCCACAGTGTGCTGGCCATGGGTGCTGCCAAACCAGGCCCATGTTTGGCCCTGTCACTGTGGCCCTGCCTGGCAGTCACTCTTAACCCTGGCCAGCAGATTGGCTTCCTGGCCTGAGCATGGACCTGCCTCATCACCATGAGGGTTCCCAGTTGGACCTGCCCCCCATTTGCACATCTGTCCCACTCACCTTCCTGGGTGAGCCCTGGGCAGCAAGGCACTGGCACACGGAGTGCCACAGCTTCTGGAACCCATCCTGCCGGATTATGTGCAAGGTTCTAACTGCTTGTGAGCGCTTAAAGTTCCCATCATATCTTTTCCACCAAAACAGGTGCATTATCTCCTGGCTTGTCATCAGATTCAGTCTGAGTGGTTACATTTGGGCTTCCCAAATTACTTGTCAGGCTTCTTTTGTTGAAACTCATCTGTATGGAATCCACTCAGACAGTAAAGTGGATTTGTTGCTCTTTTAAAAAAATTTTTTGTTTGGTTTTGTTTTGTTTTAAAGTGTAATTTTGGTTTTCAGAAAATCTATTTTTTATTTGGGGCCGTGTGTCTGCTAGTGAATATATGAGGGCAGGAGGTGAGCTGTGCAATCAGTGCCTGCAGGAAAGCATTTGGTTTGTGAATACAAAGCTTAGGAACTTTAGGGATATTTGAATTCCCAAGAACATGGAAATCTTTGGTCTAAGGGTTTTGGTCTGGCAAATGTAGCCTAGGAACATGTCCTGTGCCCTGAACTGCTGTCACTGGAGACTTCAACTTTCATGAAGTGTGGATATTTTGAATTTATTTTGCACTGTCACCTTTCTGAAAATGTCAGTAAGAAACTACACTATGTTGTAGTCTGGGAGGCATAGGAAAAAGACCACAGGGAAGAACAGGAGTCTACAGAAAAACTAAAAGGGAGAGGAAAGAAAAGAGGCAAGGAATGGAGATTAATACAAGAGAGAGGTTAGAAAGCAGGAGAAATAGCATGAAAAGGTCTTGAATAATTATCTGTCTTTATGCTAAGAATATGCCTGTTCCATCTCCCTAGGAGGTTTATACAGAGCCTTGTGTGGAAGCAGCAATGAATTTCTCCTTTAGATGCTAAGTGTAAAATTAAAACTGGCAGGTTCTGAGAGCACAAGACTGGGAAGCTAATTGCTCCTAATAACATATTGATTTTCACAGATTTCTGGCATTATGTCAAAACAGTTTTGAACCAGCACCTGTTTTTTTCCTCTTCCCATCTCCAAACTAATGGCAGTGGAGCTTCTGGCACTGGGATCACAAATAAATGCCACTCAGTTTTTTTGTCTGTACAAATCTGTGGGGGTCTCAAACACAATTTCACGTATTGCTCCTGTGCATCCAATATAATAGCTACCCTGAAAGTAGAAGGGTGGCAGAAATGTGCATGTATTTTAAACTTGGATAACTGTGCTGCTGCCTGTATTTATGGTGCTGAACAAAGCATTACAGTCCCATTGCTGCAGATGGCTGAGGACAACTGAATGGATGCCTGTATTCAGGCAGAAGTTGCCAGCACTGGGAGGTGTCTGGGAGGCTGAGGTCGTGCACTTGTTGCCAGGTTACATTCAGCCCTGAGCAGATTTGCTGTATGTGTTGGTCAGCTGTAACATGCTTTTCTCAAGCTTTGGGGACTGACTGTCAGGAAAAGGATGTAGGTTGATTTGTATGACTGCCACTAGGCAATACCCTCCTCTGAAGGGGTATTTTCATAGTTGGAGGGAATAGTCTGCTTGGAAGATGTGCTGAAAGGCTCTCAGATACTCCAGATTGTGAAGGCTTGAAAAGTGAGAATGAAATCTTGTCATTTTTGTAATATGTCAAGTGCATAGGGCACACACAAGAACTGAACATTGTCTCCTGGGGTTGTGTGGAGCCTGTTTGAACTGTTTCAAGATATTTAATTTTATCTGCTTAATTGTTAATGGGGTTTCATTGCATTGTGTTTGTAGCAGACTCGCTGGAGAAGGGACAGTAAAACCTGATTTAGGCTGTGGTGGGATGTCAGCTGAAACACTGTCCAGGCTTTTATGTCACCTTCAGCAGTTCTGAGTATTCTTCAGGTCCTTCTTACTAAAGTATAATAGTAAGGGTTGAAATTTCTTGTCTAAGGACTGTAATTATCTGGTAATGGGATCAGTAAAACTAAAGGACACAAGTCTGAAGGGAAGAGACTCATTATTACTATGCTTTTGGTTTGTTCCAGCCACTGCAGAAAAACTCAGGTTTTCAAAGCACCTAACACATGGCACTGTGGAGAAATAAGCAGCAGAGCTGGGACACTTGTGTCAGCTACTCTCACTCCTAGTCCCAATATCCTGCAACCCCCTTCTCACAGCTATTCATGTGCTAGGGCCAGCAACTGTTTCATGCTAGGCACATCTGAGCTGAAGAGCCATTTCATGCTTGGCTGCATTTTCTAATACAATCTGCAGAGAGAGAGAGGAAAGAGAGCAAGAAAGGTTTGCGTGTACATAGGCATTGCCTTTGAGTGTATGTATAATATACAGTACATTTAGTTCCAGCTTGCAGCTGTGGGTGGCAAGTGAGAGGTGCGGACGTGAGGGGGAAGAGAATTGCACTTTGAAAGGAAGAAACTATTCTTCCACCTTGAAAAAGAAGCTTTCTTTCCTTCTCTGTTTCTTGGCCAAACGAAGATGTGGGACCCCAGGGCAGCACTGGCAGCTGGTACCAGAGATGTGTGTAATGTAATGGCTGAGTGGGTGATGTGTATAGAAAGCTTTCTGTGTCCAAACCATGGCAGTGTGTGGTGAGTGCAGCTAAGAAAGCTGGTGAGTAGGGATGTTGTTCACAGACATCTTAATGGTGCTCCCAGAAAAGTTTTAATATGTTTGTGTGTCCTGTGGCTGCAGCTGTGCTGCATACCAGCTTTTAGTGTGGTGTGTTGCTGCACCAGTACAGCTGTAGTGATCCTCACCAAATTTTTTGGAACCATACTCCTGTGCCACTTTATCAGCTTGATATGTATATCTTTATTTATCACTTCATTTGCATATTTATTGCATTGAAGTTCAGTTACAGGCCATTTTGGAGCTTGCCATGGGTGCTTTATGGCATGGACTTTTGGCTGTTCCTCAGTTTCCCATGCATTTAGCCTGCTGTAGCATCTAACATTCAGACATTGAGAGGATATAAGGTTAGGCTCTGCCAAACTTGCAGATGGAAGTTCTTCTCTCATCAGCTGGGGAAAATGGGACAAAGGGCTGAAACATAAGGGGAACATCTACATTCCAAATACATGTTTTACAGTTGATTAAGTTAGATGGGCTGTTAATTTTCTGGGGGGTGGTGGGGCGGTGGTGCCTGGAGAGGATCCCAGTCAATCATTTGAAAAAACTTCAGCTGAACTGAACTGGATGTGGAACTGGTGAGAGAGCTTTATGGAGCAATCCATCCATGTTTCTAGGAAGCTGAACCAGTCTATTTTTTTTAAACTCTGGGATTTTGATATGTAGTTTTATGTAGTTTTATGGTAGAAGCAGATACACATGGTACACGGAGCAATCTCTACAGCTCTGCCTTTGGTATGGGTTGGCTATGAGGAATAGGAATGCTCTGATTCATACATTAATATGTGTATGTAGATTTGTAAATTTTGCAGATAAAAATGCTTTTGAGTATATTCCATGAAGAAACAATGATTGCCATGCTGTAGTGCTTGCTGCAGTTATAACACAAGACTTTAGTTCTACTCCTTAGAGAAGGATATCACTTTCTGCAGGCAAGACCCTGAACAAATAGAGAATGCTAAATTTAACTCTTTTCCTCAGCTGAAATTCCAATTTTCTTTGACATCTTCAGAGACGATAGAAAAATGTTACTTCTTTCCCCCCTCCTCCTGGTTTTCACTGTGCCTTTATCTTCTAACTTTTTCTGCATTTGAATGGCACTTGCAGTGGAGTTTGATTTGTTCCTTTCTTCATTTGCATTGGTTGTGTCAACAGAGCTCTACTAAGATTGGTTGTTAGGAAGTAGTGGAAAAATATAAAAATCAAAAAATGGAACAAATCTGATTTAGAAAAGACCTATTAGGAAATACACTTTATCCAGTTTTTTTCTTTAAAGTGATATTAATGAAATGAAATTCCTCTCTAAATAAGCAATAGCAAGAGTACCAGAAATTAGAACTCTAGTCACTCTAGTCATTACTGCTAGTCCTAGGGAAGGCTGGACTTCAGTGCACTGAAGGAGATTGCATTTTCTGGAAGATGTGAAAAATGAAAGCTTTGCTCACTTATAATCACAAGAGGGCTCTGTCCTAACGTGCTTGACCTTGGGAATTATGTGTCCCTGGGTACTGCTGTCACCAGTTGCAGTGAACACCGTATCTTTCTTTACTGCTCATATTTGCCCCACAGGGTTTCTGGGTGCAGTTAAATGTTTGTTGCATTTTTCCCAAGTTACATACCTTTCCGTAGTAAGTGCTATGGTTTCTGTAGACATATTGCTCTGTGGTAGATGTGAGGGCTTTTCAGAGGTGTAACTTCTTATTTTTTGCAATTGTTTGCTGATTCCTTGCAGAGGCCTCTATCTTGAGCTATGATGGCAGCATGTACATGAAGATCATCATGCCTATGGTCATGCACACAGAAGCAGAAGATGTGTCCTTCCGTTTCATGTCCCAGCGTGCTTATGGGCTGCTCATGGCAACCACCTCACGAGACTCTGCTGACACGCTGCGCCTAGAGCTGGATGGAGGCCGCGTCAAACTTATGGTCAATTTAGGTATCGTATGAACACCTTCCACTGCCCTCTTCACTATTAGTTTGGGCTTGTGGTTAGTGTTTCCTTAAAAACTATTTAATTTATTTTCTGTTGGTTTGATTGGATTGATTTCTAAAATAACTGCTGAAATTTTAATAATTAAATTCTCTTGCGGAGAGACATTCTCTTCCGCATTGCTGCATGGAGATTTGCTGTCAGTTCTTCGTTATGGACAGTGTTGGTTTTTAAGTCTTTAAGTTTTTAAGTTTCCTTTCTTGGTCTGGGACTGGTGAGCTCTGTGTGAAACATGCTACTTGGTCCATCTTTTGATCAGTTACATGCATCATTCATCCAGCATCACTCAAAACAGTCAAAGGCAAACATGGAAAGGAAGCAAAATGGTTATGGTGGCAAGCAGAAGTCCTGTGAACCCCCTGCCCTTTGCATAATTTGGCAGCATTTGATACAGCTTGCCATATTTTATATATCTAATAAAAAAGACTGGTGTTTTTGTTGTGTTTCTATAAAAAATAAATTAACAATAACAAAAGTGCATCCCCCTCATCCCAAAGGGCTGTGTTCTGTCTCCTTAGAGTTACGCTTTCCCAGAAAATAATTTAAAAAAGACAAATAGAAACAAGTCCAACAATAACAACAATACAGAAACAATTGGGAGTGAATGTGCTATTAGATTAGCGTCAATTAATTTTCTTACCAGTCTTTAGGTATTCTACAGAATGAAAAAATTTTAAAGAATGTTAATACATGAGTTGAAGCTTTCTTCCACTTTTCAGTGATGCAGCTTGTTGCTTCGTGTGAATTCAGGAATATAACTAAAATGAAGTTCTGACCCAAAGAGGCAAAAGTAACATAATAGTGCATAATCTCATACTCTTAATGTGTAGGTTATTTTATATGAAGGTTTGTGTATGGTCTGTGAAAGCTTATGTCAGCTTTCGAAGTTCTAAGGCCCACCAGAACGAGTTTCACATTTTTTGAGCTAATGGTGTCACCATCTTCAGAGCCCTGCTGTGGCTATCAGGAACAAACCATGTAGCAGCTTTGTTTGTAGGATTTGTAGTCCTCTGGAGCTATTTTTTAAAATTTTATTTTTTAAAATTGCATCTCGTGGGGTTTTTTTTGGCATTGAAATTGCGAGCTGGACCCTATTATTTACTTTTTGAATAAGAAAGAGAAGAGAAGAGGATGCATCAAACAAGTTCATGTCTCTTAAAAGGAAAGTGTCCATCTAAAAGTCCATAGAAACTCTTGCCTTTTAGTAAATGAAAGCAAAACACCATCCAAAAAATCCCCATATATTTGCATATTTGCTCTTCTTAGCTTGACTGAAGAAGTGTAAAGCGCTATTTAGTCTGTAGCTGCATAAGAGCGCATTGCCGTGCTATCCAGACTGGCCTGTAGGGCAGATGGAATAGATGAACGTCAGCTGTGACAGTAAATCCTCAAATAAAAGAGAAACAGCATTCTGATGATAGCCATCTCTGCCTATATTAACTCTAAGAGAAGGGAAATTTCATAGATTTGTAGGGTTTCTCTGGAAAACAGCTCAAAAGAGCTGCTGTTAAGCCTCCTTACAAGTGCAATGAGAATCTTCCACAAAACCCCAGAGCATTTGTCTATCTATATGTGTTTGCATTTTCTTCTGATCTAATTCAAGAAGAATGAGATTATATTTCCCCTGTTTCATTTCTTGAAAATTATGGCTAGCTTTTTTTTTTTCTCAGAAAATAAAATTAATCACTGAAAGGCTGGTAGTGGCATGCTTCTGTTGGGGAAGTGGTGGGGCAACTGAGTGTCTGCCTGACTCTACAGTATCCTATTGTAGCCCTGAGACAGTTCTTTTACTTTTCAAGTCCTAGTTTCTCTACTTATTGAAAGGAGAATTCTTTGCACCCTGTGAGGGATGTGCTAGTTTTTAGGTTTTGGTTGTTTTTTGTTTTGTTTTTTTTTTTAATCACCTTTGATATTCCCACATGAGAAGTACTACAGCATGAAAATTGCCAGACTTCATCAAAAATTGTCACTTTTTCTTCTGAGAATGGTACCACTTGTTTGATTCTGTTACATTTCCTTAAAAATGAATAAAAATTAGGGGAATTGCTCATTTTGGGTGTTTGGAGCCTCTTAGACCCTAAGTGGATATGGAGGGTGTATTTATATAACCCTAAATATTCTTATTTTTTAAAGCTTTCTCTTTCCTCTCCAATTTTCATTATATCATGCTGGCAGGAAGTATTTTCCCTCAGGGCCTGTCTACATTGTATGCCTGATTGGCATTAGTCACTTTTAGCACTCACTGGGATCTGTTATGCCATCACCTAGCCTAGAGATGGACAGTTCAGCTTACTGTCTGGCACCTAAAAGATGTGGCTAAAGATTTGACAGATGGTCTGCACATGTTCAGAAAAGATGTGTTGTTGACAGCTTCATGCAGGGACAAAATCTTAAACCCCTGTGTAAACTGAAGGCTGATTCTTTGTAGTAGCAGGTACTGAAGCAATGTATATGCCACGTTTTTCCAGTTCTCAGCTGTAAATTTTTGTGAGGTTGAATCTTCTCCAGAGTGACTATAGGCTGGATCAATGGAAACTTGTCAGCACTCTCCTATGTCTAACTCAACAAAGGGGTAGTTTAAACTGTTGGAACCCAGATTGAGCTTCACCTCTCCTTTATTTGGATTTATAAAACTGTCAGCAAATGTCTTTGAAACAAGACTTTCCTTCTACCAAAACAGCAGTTACTTTGCTGTTGAAGAACAGAATTTGAGGAGGAATCACCTTACCAGAGCCATTCATTTCCAGTTGTTTTCTTTAAGTCACAGTAACTCTGTACGGAGACTGCTCATAGCCCAAATGTCACAACCAAAACTGAAATCTTTATCTGACCTTGCCAAAATCTCCTTACCAGTGAGAAACAGTCATCAACACCACCTCTGAAGATCTGAGTATGCTTAGTGCTGACTAGCTATATGTCAGTATCCCCCAAGCATCTAACCCATGATAGATGTGTGTGAAAAAGGACTGTTTTGAGGGGTGAGTTATTTAATTGTGCTTTTCTTATGTCATTAAATACTATTACTGAGAGCTGTCTCTTTCTTCTCTTCGATCTATTCCATTCGATTACTTATTATCATCCGTGTCTTTATTAATGTCTGTCCTATGTTTTTTTTCTTTGTTTTCCTTTTTTTTTTTTTTTTTTTTTTACTCTTCTGTGTATTTTGGTTGTAAAGCTTTCCCATACCCCATCAGCCATGGTAAATCAAAAGATGGTATTCGACCCTTCAAAGGCCTGAAGCCTGCGGCCCGCACGGCAAACAGCCCTGAGAACAGAGCATACGGAGCAGCCTGCAGGGGCTGGCATATCCCTCACCCCTCAGCACTCAGGGTCCACACCAGTCAGGGGAGAGAGATACAGTGGGGACGGGTGGGCATGGGCAGCTGGGTGCTTGCTCTAGAAGGTGGGAGGGAAAGGAAGAGCAGCAATCAATAATTCTCTAAGAAAGGGGGCAAGGAAGTTGCTTCAGACCTTTCCAGTGTGGGTGCCTGAGGCACTGCAAATCTTCATGGCATGAGTCCCAGTAGTTTAAGTTTTTGTTGTCCGAAGAATAGAAATCCAAATGTGATACATATCTCACTTCCGTTGAGAAGGATTTTGAACAAATAGGTCTGGAGTGGAAGGAGAGAGAGAGAAATTAAGCAAATTATATCTTGGAACATGCTTGGGAATAATTTTTGATGCTGAGATGATGTGCAGAAAGGGAAAGACATGGCTGGTCTGATAGGGAGATCCACGTTCACATTTTTCCTCCCATTGGTAGGTGGCAGGTTTATAATGTTTTGCTGACTTTCATTAAAGAATATTTCAGATTTTTTTCTTCCTGCCCTGGCATATCTTCAGGTCACAGGTGACTAGGATAAATATTTCCTCCCTCTACTCACTTAAGGAAGTATAATCATGTCTCTCACCTATCTTTTCCTAAGATAAATCCTGAAGGCTGTCAGAGCCACATCTGCCCATCCAAAATGGGAAGTTTCTTTTGTCATTTCTACATAAAAGTAGTGCAAGTAGGAGAGAGGCAAGGAGCTTCAATATAACATAGGGTAAGCATGCACAGGACTTTATCTGGTTTTCCCATAGGAAATAACTCAGAATGAGCTTAGAAAAAGTTGGGCCTTGATTATCTTTTTTGTCCTATACTTGCCCTAATGTACTCTTCCATAATCCCATGTGGCTGCTCATCCAAAGGAAAAACCATTTTGTCCTCACACAGTAATGGTGACTTTCTTGATTCAAGGATTAAACAGCCTGAAACCTTAGCAGCATCAAATAAATATTACTGTTTTCAGACAAAAAGATAAAAATGGTAAGAAACCTAGGCCCAAATTGCAGATCTCTGTTTGCTGTTAAAGATGCCTCCATTCAAACAATGGATCCCTTGTGTTAGCTAAGTGCAGTTGAGCTATTTAACCTTTTGGAAGAAGAGTGTCTTTGGCCCATTTTCCAGGTCATATGCTCTGGAAAACCTTTCATCTTAGCACTAAGGAAGGAGCTTCTGATTTACATTAGACAATTAATGAAAAGGAAAGTAACTGCAGAAGGTCTTCCCAGCTAATCCTGCTCCCCATGCAATAGCAGGCTCTATTTTCACTTCCCTACTATCCACCGCACTCGTCATCCAGTTGCTGAACTGGCAGGTGACTGGATTTACGGCTGCTCAGGCATACTCATCTGCAAAACCTATCTCAAAAGTAGATACTGATAATAGGGCTGAGTGTCCCAGATGATGATTACCATAAGTCTTATTGCCCTGGTACTGTGCAGGAGGAATCCCAAGGAGTTTTAAAATTTATTCCTGAATTAGCCAGATGCTGCTGTTTTGGGCACTAAGACCAGACTACACCTGTACCCTCACCACCAGGAAAAACCTCCTCTGCTTTGGATTTGTACTGTTGTACTAGTTTAGATGAACATAAGTGTTTTCTTCCTTTCCAAAAACTGATTTAAGAGGGAGACAACCACTTCACGTATTGATGGTTGGAAAATTTTTGGATTACTTTGGGCAAGGCTCAAAATTAAGGCAACCAAAAAACCCCTATGCTCGTTCTTTGATGGTAGTGTGGATGGTTTGGTGGTGCTGGTGTAACAGCGCAAGCAGATACCCTCTCTTAGCTGCCCAACTGCAGGATCCCACTGCAGGATCCCCACTGACCCAGTTAGATGAAACCTAACTGGATGCCTCTTTTGGAATGTACCTGGATGTTTCTGTCTGGCTCCCAATCGCATGGCATTGCAGACTTTGTGCTCACATTCTGGAGATATAGTAGTGCCATGTACTTGTCGGGGCAGCCCTCTCAGTGGCCTGGACTCTCATTCTTTGAAATAGGAATCTTGCAGCCGAGATAAGGGCTACACTGGTTTTCAGTTTGAAACATCTATCCCTTCATCTGGAGTAGTGCTTAAGCCCTAGGACGTATTGATATTGTGGTATCACTGAAAAAAATAACCCCACAAAACTCTGCAGATGTCAATAACACAAGAGTGATTTTAGTCTCTTTGATGAATGTTGCTGAGGACCAGCCGTGTATGTTTCCCTTTCCAGCATCCTTGCTCTTTAGTCTATGAGAAATTCCCATGTTCCAGCTGTAGCAACTCTCTTGACCTCACTTGCCTGTGGTGAGACTTGGGTGTCTCTCTTGCTGTCAGCTTCTGTCAGGTTAGAGAGGGAAGTTCCCCTGCATGTACTTCAGAGCTCCCTTTACCCCACCCAACTCCTGTAAAGGGATATAGCCACCACTGTATGGTGATCGTAGCAGTTGCTCCAGGGCTGTTTGCTCCCACTTTTCTGTTGCGGTTGACGACACATGACAAACCTAATCGCACAAAACCAAACCCAGATTTTCTCAGGAGAAGTTCTGCTTGAAAACAGACTCTCTCTGGCTATGTTACTCATGATTGGTATGTCCCTGCTCATTACAACTCTTTATTTATTATTTATAGACTCTTGTGCTTTCCCCTCCTTCACTTTTTAAGAACTACTTTTAGCTGCTGAAATAACTCTCCTACATCTGTCTGAGCAAACATAAAATTGGTCCAGTTAAGAAGCAGACTGCATTATATTTCTCTGCCATTCTATATAATCTCCCTTGCTGGGCCATATCTCTGTAATAAATAAAACCATTCCTGGTGATTAAAACTCAAGTTGTCCAGACAGTGTGTCCACTAGCATAGTGCTATTATTCATGGCCTTGATTTCCTGAGAGAAGGTCAGCACAGCCCAAGATATGTAATACCACTAACATGAAACTCTCACCCATGTTAGATACCACAGCAGTGGATGTTCACAAGCCTATAAATAGGCATTTATAAATTAAAGATCCTCTTACAGATCATATCCTGAGATATGCTGAGCATTAGCATGTTAAAAGAGAGAAGCAATGCTCAGAAGCCCTCAGAAGCTCAGGCTCTCCTACCTCAGCTTGCTTTCTTTGTGGAGACTCCTCTGTTACCATTTACTAGATTCCACAGGCATAACTCTATTTTTCTCCCCTTACACCTCTCTTTGTCCCTCTCTTGCCTGTGACCTCTGAATGAAGCAGGGCCAGGAAAGGTTCCCAGATCTGCCACTTCACTGCCCATTTCATCTTCTCCCTGAACGTTACAAATGCCCCATTCAGTCTTAGCGTTCAGACAGCGAGATGAGATTGGGCTCTGAGGAACTGGCAGGGCTGGGGACCTTTGAAAGAAATCCCCATTCTCCCTGCCAAGCCCCAAGAAAAGAATTCCCAACCTCCAGAAGTAGCTGAAATCTGGGCTGGGCGTTCGTGCGGTTAGCTGTTTGCAAGTGGCCATTTTATGACAGGACACAACTGGGCAGTATATTAACCCTTTCCTCACCTGAGCGGACAGTGTCAGATGTGTCTGTGCACATATTAAAAAGTGTTTTGGGCTGGCTTTGGGGGAATAGAGAAGAGGGTCTGTCTTTGGGAGAGCTGGAAAGGGTTAAATATTGCACCAAAAATCTCATAGGCTGATTTTACAGGTATTCTCTTTTGACAGATGGTGTATTTATGCAATAACAATACAAATTAATTTAAAAGAAACCAAGTGTAAAGGTTCACTTTGAGCTTCAGGCTTCTTAGAGAAATTGCTGAAGGTCTCTAAAAAGCAAAATGACACTTGAGTGTGACTTGTGTCTTGAGGGAGATTTTTATGCCTTAATTATAAATTTTTTAATTGTCATACATATCAGTTCATGGTCTGGAGTGGAAGATTCTCTTAGATTTGTAGGTTCCCATAAAAAGAAAAGAACTTTGTGTCAATATGTGGCTATGTATATATATTGGTATATTTCTCTATACATATGTATATATATACAAATATATATATTTATGTAACAGATATTTACATAGAATATACTGTACATATACACCCACTCCTGAACTTGTACAGACTGTGTATAAATATAAAATGGCCACATCTCTTTGCGTGTGTCTGTCCCCGGAAGGGTGGACTGATTGTTTTTGGATGTCTGCAGCTGTTACCTTGAAGGATGCAATTTCATCTTTCATTTATTTTTCCCCATCTAGACTGTATCAGGATAAACTGTAACGCCAGTAAGTTTTCCCTCAAGTTTCATTTTGTTCTCTTTCTATATATATTAAAATAACTTTATTTTCTTTGCTGTTTTATAAGCTGTTTTTCTTTTCTTTTTTTCTTTATTTTTCTTTTCTTAAAAAAAAATCTTCTGAAATTGAAGGGTAGGATGGGATATGAAGCTTGAGAGGGAGGAGGGAAGACTTTAAGGTGATTGTATGTGGAAAATTCTGTATTAGCTTTCTCCGAGGAGATGAGCTGTTATTTCATAGCTTTGCAGAAGAACACCTGAGGAACCTGATGAGCTGATATTACATTTCACTGGTAACCTGTTGTCTTTATGAAAACTTTTAAGGAACCACATAAGAATAACAACAGGTATTGTATGCACTTCTCCACTACAAAAAGGCAGGCATATTTAAAAAAAGAAAACAAGCTTCAAACTCTTGCTTTATTACAGAATGGTGACAACTTAACATGATATTTATTCAAGGTAATTTTTATTTGGGTATAGAACAAACAAAATTAGATTTTTCATTTAGAGTATATTATTATGCACTTCATACATGTATGTATCTATATGGCATTTGTTGTTCTTAGGTTTCTGTAAGAAATTCCATCTGAACGTCTGGATCACCTAAGATTCCTTTCAGTATGTAGAAGTATGGAGGAAGGATTATAAAATTTCAGTGAAAAATAATAGTGAAAGATCATATCCATTTCTAGACTGACTGAGCAAAGCCAGATCTTTTCTGTTCTACTTCAAAGAGCTGATCAAACTTGATGTAGGCCTCAAAGTAAAAAACACTCCCCAAACAATGGAGCTGTTTAGCTCTAAAGTGTGCTTTGAGGCTTATCTTAACTTGTTACCAGATTCCTGAACTGGCAGGGTCTCTGTGTTAGATTTTATGGACAAGTATTTATGAAGGGCAGATGCCAGCTGATTGAGACCCTACTTTGCACGGAAGTGTGAGCAATTAGTTTTTTGGATTTGGGAAGTGGTCCCTGGGAGCCTGTAGCTGGGGAGAAGCCCTGATATGCTATAGAAGCTTGTTCATGATAATTTACTTTATTTCAGTTATTAAATTGTTATCTCAACCCACACGTTTTACCTTTTTCTGATTTTCCTCCTCATCCCACTGCTGGGAGGAAGCAGCTGAATGATGCTTAGTTGTTGTATGGGATTAAACTGCTACAAGTGGGATTAGTCAGAGTATGACTCAAATCTTGACAGGTCTTGAATTCCTTTTGCTTTCCGAAGTTTTCACACTAAATTTCAAGATAGAATGTACAGTAGGAAAAAGTGTCTTAAATGTGCGAGCTGAGATTGCCGGATTTTACGCAGCAGCGGTGAGGACATTTACATAAAAATAGTATCTTTTGCTTCATAAGAGTTCACATGCTCTTGCTGCTTAGCCACCTGTAACTCTATCAAAGCACTTCCCCTATAGTTCTTCTTGATGTTTATCATCTGAGGATCCATTTCCTCTGGTACTGGACAACAATCTGATGTTGTCAACATCAACTTTTGATGGCAGCTACCTGTTAAAGGCTTAGCTATGGAAGACTATCTTCAGATGGGAAGTCAGCTTCAGTAGCAAGTAGCAATTATCTGGTTTTTATGCAAATAAAAAGTTAGCACTAACTGGAAGAAACGTTCAAAAAAAAAAAAAACAAGAGAAAAAGAAAAAAAGAGAGGAAAAAGAGAATCCTATAATGAAAGCAATGAGAAGACAGTTTGAATTCCATGTTTTTGTTAGTTTCCCCATAAGCATCAAAACATCTTGAATCATTTTGCTACCATGCATTTTTAATAGTTGAGCCTGTTGCATTTTTAAATACAGTCTTCCCCTGAAGGTTTAAATTTGTTTCTTTATTTAAAACACATTAGATCTTCCTAATTTATTTTTTATGATGCTTTGCTGAAAACGAGCATCTCTACTCTTAGTCCCTCTGATACCTTGGTTTTTTTGGTGCCTGTTGCAGTAACTCAGGTCAGCTGTCCTGTTTCCTAGAAGGGAACCTGCTGGGGATTGGTGAAAACTGTACCCTTGAACGAATAAAATATGGTTAGGCAGAAGCAGACCAAATATCACTGTAAGCATTCCTGCAGGCACACTGACATTTACTTGTGCAGAGGGAGTTATTCACATACAGATATGTCTGCCAGGGTCTGTTGAAATGAGCAGAAGTGTTTTAAAGTAACTTGACAAATGGGCTTTCCAGCATTTGAAGAGTTTCAGGTCAAGCAGTCACCATTGGTAATTGAATAGAAGGGACCCAGTGTATGGTTTTAAAGGTAAACAGAGCTGTGCTTCTGGGGTTTCATGGAACATGTAGCTTTAGGGCCCACTACTTCAAGCATTGAAGCTCATGCTGTTTGAGAGGAGTTTTGCATATTGTCCCAGGTAAGCATTTATACTTGTTCCTAATTTTCATTGAAAAGATGGAAGGCTTTTCTCTTATATATGTTTGGGCTATTGTATATCTGATGTAAAATATTGTTTTCCATAATTTCTTCTTACCTTCTTTCTGTGTTTCATCATTGTTGTATTTCACAGCTTTTTACTGTCTCCGTACTTACTTTAGTACTCATCTCATCCTTTCCTTTCACTCTTGAAGATACCTAAACTGATCTTTTCTGTTTCTGCACATTTAGAAGGACCCAACAATGCTTTTGCTCACACATATGTAGCTGTATAATAACTCTCTTTTCCTCTGAGTGCGAAATCAGCACAACTGAAAGCAGGACCAGGATCTCCAAATAAACTGTGTGAAGGTGAATTAAATGATTTTTTTGTTAATTGGATTAATGGGGAGAAATAGGTATAGTCTAAATATAAGTCTCTTGGATTTTTGCCTACATATGTTTTATTTTTTTGAATAGGATTTCCTAAGAAAACGGTCCCTCTCTTATAATCTCTTTATTGAAATGCGTTACTCACTTTGAAGAAAGTTGAAGTTGTGGTAGTTTTATAGTTTGTGTCACGTCTGATGCTCTGATTTTTCTTAGTTTTTGCAAAGGTCCTTAATTTCATTATTCATATCCAGTGACCCCACTTCATATCAGATTAGATGTGGATAGTTTTCTGCATTCCACTCAGTATTAAGTGTGGAAGACTGAGCTGTGTGTGCTACAAATCTGTTAGAACTTGGAGGTGTTTTCACTCTATATTCTTTTTAGGCTACTACTCTTGATCTAGTTCTCTCTCCTCACAGGCCTTTTACGTGTGGTGTGTCAATACTTAGTTGTGTACTTTGACATTAATTCTATGAGAGATGTGCCAATAATAGCTCTTTGGGACAGTGAAGACTTTTGTCTTATTGCTTGTTATTTCATAGTGAGGCTTTTTCTTCTCACTTAACCATACCAGACAAGCCATCATCTATTTTCATGTCACTTTTGATGCCTCAAAACTTCCATATCTTCTTCTCTTACCTGCTGCTGAAAGCATAAATGGAAGAGGATAAAAAATTAGTCTAATTACTACTGCACCGTTGATTCTGTGTCTCGGTGAGATCTCACATTTAACATGTTGTTTGAAATCCAATTAGTTTTTGAAATAATGACAGCTGGAATATGTTTGGTGTTCCTGTTTCAGCTGCTGCTTCCTGTGTTTCCTGCCTTATTCAATGCATTGTTAATGTTTCATTTTATTAAGTGCCACTGTAACAGCATAAAATATTGTTGTTATATGGTCTATGATGTGTAACCCTCTGGGAGAGGTTTAAAGTTTTCTCTTTTTCTGTATCATCATAAATAAATAGGAAGCTGTGCTAACTCTAATCAAAATATTGTAAAAAACAGTGCACTTATCCGATTCCTAGTGATATCACTGTCATTTTAATAAAATCTTAATAGTACTCTAACAGGAAGACATTCTTTTGAAAGTGAAGCAGTATGAGTAAACATACACATAATATTTGTGACTGTAGTACCTCCTAGCTCCATTTAAACATAATCAGGAAGAAATGAATACTTATGCAGCCTGAAAAGTGTCAAGTCTGTAGTATGTCATATTTTAATGGGGAAAGCAAAGCTGGTGTCTGTAGCATCTGCACAGCCCAGCTGGGAATGATTTTACCTTTAAGCAGTCTCACACTTGGGATGCTGGTCTGGACTTGTGCTGTTGCTGCACCACAGTGCAGGAGAAAAGAGGGGAGCAAGTCTGTCTTTGGAAGACTTCTGTCAGGGGATCAAAAGCAGTCCTCCCAGATATTTGTCAGGTGGCAAGATAAGAATTCTGTTAGAGGAGAACCTGTCCTGCTAGATCCATCAGTCCAAGAGCGGTGAGGCGACTGCCACTGCTTGCTCCCAGGTTCTATTTGTAGCGAGATGAAGACATGTTCTTGGCAGGCTCATTGCTAGAGTTCACATGCTTGCTCATGGATCTGCATTCTTTCCAGTCTCTGGCACCATGAACATCTGGACCTGTTGGCTCCATGGTCTGACTCCAGTCACAGCACTCATAGCCCTGTACACCATCATGCATAGAGAATAAAGGGCTCTCACCCAGGAAAGATATAGAATGGAATTTAATAAGAAGATGGGACAGGTTGCACTGATCAGATAAACATACTGATCTGCAACTATTTACATACCCAGCCCTTTTTATTCCCTTACCCCTATATTTATTTTCCTACTCTTGCTCTTCCCAAAGTCACCTTAACTTCTCCCTTTTTGTGCCTTTGGTTTCTCCTCTAAACATCCCATAGTAGGTCTGACTGCAAAGTGCTTTTCCTTGACATTTCATGTGTGCCACCCTGTGCAGCAATCCCCTTAATCTAAAAGGTGATATCAAGAGCTGGTCCAGCTATCAGATAATGATGAGTGTCATGCAGGGACATGAACCAGTGGCTCTGCTGAAATAGCCCTGCAAGAGACCTGGACAGGGTTTTCATTGCTCAGGAGTCTGTGATTTGTGCTCCCACCTGCTGCTGTGCCCTGTGCTCGTCTGGGCTTGTGCATATGGGTCTCTGTTGGGCTGCTGGCCCTGGATATTACCCAGGAAAATATTATTTGTGCTTCCCCTCCTGTTGTTGTCTCTCTGAGCTCCTTTATGGATGTGCAGGTGAGCTCTATTTCATAACACAACAAATTCCTCATCCCTGTGGCAACTACTACAAAGTGACCTCTTTTGTCTCATACTTTTTTGATTCAAGCCCATTCCAAGTCTCTAGTGGGAAAAATACCCTCTTGACTTAATGTTGTAGTTTAGGAATGATATTCTCCAATTTAGTACTCCCACTGAAAAGAAAACCATGAACCATGCCCCTCTCTCCCCTTCAGTGGGAGACAAAAGGCAGAGATAATTTAAGAACCATTTATTGGAATCATCCATGAGATAAGAAAATGAACTGCAACAATACCAATAATGAAAAATGTACAAAGGGTGATTTACATGCAAAATACCCACCAAGCCTGGGACGATGAACAACAATGGTAGGCAGACCCTTCAGCCACCATGCTTTCCCCATGACCAGAATGGAATACTCTTCCCAAAAGGGAGCGAAAAAGAATCCCTTTCCCTGCCCTGGCAATGAAATGAAATAGTATTGAATAATATTAGGACCTTGGCCATGCCCCCACAGCTCCAGGCTCCCCACCCTCATGGCTACTGCAAAAAAATGAACCCTGTCCTTAACCCAAACCAGGACACATTTTCAACTCAGAGGTTGTTTGGTACCCCTGCAAAGTGAAGTAGTGCTTTTGAGCTTGTTTTACAAAGATAGCAGCAGAATCCGTGCAATTATCAGTTGCAGTGGAGAGGATACGTCCCT
Organism: Chamaea fasciata; assembly: GCF_029207755.1. NCBI lineage: Eukaryota > Metazoa > Chordata > Aves > Passeriformes > Sylviidae > Chamaea > Chamaea fasciata. Next base: position 41,747,707 of record NW_027094092.1, read on the forward strand.
TTTTGGGCTGGGTTCCACACGGACATCTTCTGTCTGGGTGAGAGAGAAAATGTAAAGCAAATATGAGAAACTGCTCCACTTCACTGATGTCTAGACAATATGTCTTCTGTAGATTACGTGGTGTAATTAGTTGCCTGAACATTCTTTTTTTTTTTTTTTTCAAAGAACATTGGCACAAAACTGAAGACTCATGCCTCAGGATCTAGGAGGAAGCCAGTATTTTATATGCTATTAATTTTGTTTGCGAACAACCCAGAGAGAGCTTCTCTAATGAGCCTTTAAATAGTTATAAAGACAAAAATCAATCAGCAAAAGCACTGCTTGTTATGTTGGGTGCCACCTGTTCTGTAAATTTAAGACCAAATCAGTGAGCTTTAAGGATCAGTGGATATTGGATGAGGAGTGACTGGTAAAGAGGTACTAGTGATTGCCATTACTGGGGGCAGAACACTGGGTTTAATGAGCACAGGCTTTTCACAGTGTCTTTAATCCTCCTTATCCAGACAGTGCCATCAAGATTAAGGTTTTGCTGTGGCGTAATTGGTTTGAGAAATCCTAAACTATGGTTTGCTATATCACAAGGTCCCTGAATCCCAGAATATTTCATCAGGGGCCACAGATCTGGGCTACAAACACAAGTCAGTGTTTGCTAGAATTCAGCTGGGCCCAGCTGTTAGTTAACAGCAGTCAGCCTTCATCTTCCACCTAATACTGTCCCATGCTTTGAAAGTCTCAATTCTGCATCTTCAGTTTCAGCACACAGGGAGAAACGTCAGTATGGAGAGATGGCAATGATGAAAGCAGAGCTTGACAGAATGTGTTCTGTGTTATTTTACCTAAATTGCTGTGGTGAAACCTAACAAGAAAGAAAACTAACCTTGGAAACTCAGCTGTCATCTGTCAGAAATCAGTGACCCACTCTTGAAAAACAGCTCTTCTGGTTTACTGGCTATCATTCCTACCCCAGCAGCTTTTCTTGATTCATTTTGATGTTTGAAAAGATTATCTTTGTGGTTTTTTGTACATTTGTATATATGTAATTTTCAATTCCTGTAGCCTCTCACCCCTTCTGTGTGATTATAACTAAAAAAGAGAACTGTTTTGAAGGTCAAAACAAACCATACCAATCATCCTGTCAGTCACTAAGATAGATACCCATTACTTAATGTTAGAAATGCTAATTAAATATTGGGATCCTGGATGCTGTAACAAAGATTATGAAATATGATAAGTTTGAGGTAGGTTTGTTAAAATTTTTTTTATATTTTATTTTTAGAGGAGGAAGATACTGTCAGTGAAGCTTGGAGTAACCTAGGAAGAAGTCTTGTGATGCTAGGTTTTGTTTAATGATACATTGATTTAACTAATTGTGGTCAGCAACAGTTCTCTCTTATCCACCAGTTGTTATATTATCAGCTTCCTTTCTCATGTCTGGGGAAAACAGTCTTGTTTCCTTTTTTCCTTTTCTATTGCAATATTTGCAGGATCTGAGCCAGGATGCCTGGGGAAAACAAGAAAGGCTTTGATAGAAAAATGTGTAAGCACCTCATTTTGTTATTTTGGCCACTTTCATTGTATAAATTGATTTGTGTTCTTTTCAGATCTGCTGTCATCACTTGCACTTTGCTCAGTGTTTTGGTTTAACCCCTGTAGGTGGTTAAGAAGCACACAGCTGCTCTCACTCTCTGCCTGCCTGTGTATTATGAGCACTGTTTTGCTCTCAAATCCAAAACATGGCACTGTGTGTGTTGCTCTGAAGAAAATTAACTCGCTCTCAGCCAGATTCAGTACACTTAGGAAAAGAACATATCCCTGAAAGCTTGTGAACATTTTGATATAGAACTTAAAAGGCAATGCTTTTGCTGCCATACACTGAAATAGAGGGCTAGAGGTAGACTGAAACAATGTCATTTATGGTGTCCAGCCATCAAGTATTTGGTAATTTCTTTTTCCATTTCACTGATTTTCTTCTTCGACACAAGGGACTAAGTTTGAGCAAACTTGCTGTGCAAGAGGTAGCACCAGGGAGCTGTGTAAGAATATGAAATATGTTGTTTCCAGGATTAAGATGTCAGGCTGTTGACTATCTTAAAATCAAATAGAGATTTCTGCTATCTTCTGCTCCTTTCACCAAAGGTGATTCTTGAGATTCCAGGGCCAAGAAGACAGTTGTTGCCTTCTTGCTTCTTTTGTGCAAAGGAAGTACAATATGTGGGAGGCCTTGATGGCAGAAGAAACCTGACCAAGGTGCCACAGATGTGTCTGGTCAGTGGTGAAGATTCATTATATCATCATGAATAATTTTCTACCTAGTGGAAAATGCAATATGCTGAGCATTTTCATTCTGAATGTGAAAAGTTAGAAAGCCTGAGTGAAGTTCTCAAGTAATTTTCCCAGTTAAATATCTTTTTGATTATGGTCACTTCAGTGACTGCTGTATTAAACAGTCATGTGAGCTCACTTCACTATGGAAAAATAACTTCTTCGTTTTGGTGGATTTCCCAGTGTCCAGGACTAACTATGAACTGGAAATCAAATCACCAGGTAGATTTTTAATCATCTAAGGACATTTCATTATTTTTGTTTGCTCATAAAATTGGAGTACAGAATCACCAGGAGACTTGAAACAAAACAGGGAAGTTATTATGTTAATTACCTGTTAATGCAAGAGTAGGTTCAGGTAAGGGTTTAATTGTATATTAATGAACTGCTAGCATTCTGACATCATTTGGATTAGTGTGTTTTCTGTTCCCCTTTTTCTTGTAGGGGAATTGTATTTGACATTATTCAGCCCACTGTTTTGAACTGGTAAGGAAAAGAGGAAACGTAAATGGTATTGCTTTTGACTCACATGAGCATCTTTCAGGTTTCAAGCTGTTGCTACTTTACCAAGCTGCTAAACAAAGCAGTTACACAATTTAAAGTTGCAGTCTTCCATCTAGCATGGTTCTACTCCTGAATTTGTGGAGTTTAGTTCTTAGTTTCAAGAGGAGAGACAGTATTTGCCTAATGGTTCTACTGAAGCAAAACCACCAGCCTTTCTCACCTGAGTTGGGAAAAGATGTCATACGTTTGATATTTCATGGTCCCAAAACCGAAGTCCATTTGCAGGTATGTGGAGTGTTCTAGATAATGAACAGATTCCCTGCATTGTAGTTGACATGTGTAGTTTATAATGGTATAGGTTCTAATTTGAACAAAGTGCGTTTGCACATTCAGTGCAAGAGGAAAAACTGCCTCGTGCAAATGTTGCTGGAGTTTCATCATTCCCGTTAAAAGACAGAAATAATATAAAAATATTTTAATGCAAAGAGGCCCCTGGTAAGAGGTATAGAAGTGGGGGAGGTTTTTTCCTTGTAGGCTTGTACAAAGTTTTTGCTTAGTAGGATAGTGAATGAAGCCAGGAGGTTGTAAGGGCTCTTACAGATTAAATATTTATTGCTGCTTTTATGTAGCCAGTTCAACTGTAAAAGATGCCATCAAACATCATTTGGCAACTCTGAACTTTAATGCAAGATGGTAGAAGCATATTTGTAGAGGCCTACAGAGATTTTTAGAGGTCAGTACCCAGTTAGCCAAATCATACACTAGTTGTTACCATTACACTGTAACTTTAATTGCATATACCCCAATCAGGTTGTTACCTTAGTCCGTTCTGCCACCAGATTGAGTTCTCCCATAAATATACCAATCACAGTCCTAGAATTGCTAAAATATTGATGCTACAAGTGTGGATAACATCACTTTTTTGTGCTGGAGAGAAACTTCCCTCATTTAGTTCTGTGCTTTAAAAAGAATGAAAGATTGTTACTTCCAATTTATTACATTTTTCTGCTTAGGATAATTTTAGATTAAAGGAAACTTGCTTCTAAATTATTATTGCTACTGAAAGCAGCACCAATAAAATTGACCACTTCTTGTTGTAATAGAGGTTTATAATATTTCACTCACTAGTCACACTTCAATTTATTTCAAGCATGATAGAATGCAATAGAGAAGGTGGAGCAGCATAGAAGCATTTAAAAATGCACAACCTTTTCTCTCTCACTTTTTTCTTCTTCTTTTTTTTTTTTTTTTTTTTTTTTTTTTCCCTTTCTTTTCTTTTCTGCAGCACAATGATATTTTTCAGGGAATGCTGTATCCATCAGGGCTGCATAGAAAGAATTGTTTGTAAGCCCAACTGTCCATGTGTTTATGCTGGGAATGCCAGTACCCAGTTCAAGCAAACTTTCCTGCCTCTGGTGTACGCCATGCGTGTCTTAGAGAGGGGGCTGAGCACCATCTCGTGGTGCAGCTGGAGATTTTGTAGTGTCCTCTCAGTTCATGTGCTGAGCAGCTTAAATACATCTCCAAAATGATATGATCATTTTGCGTTTGCTCTGTTATTGTTTTCTACCTGTGGAAGGCTTGAAGGAATGTTCAGAGAGCTTTGTAGAAAGCAGCAAAGATGAAGATTCAGTTCACTGGCAGAGCTGTGTGAGATTTGAATGGAAACAGGTGCTTGACAGTAGCACTGGGCTACCATACCTTTTATGCTCTATAGGAAGCAAGTAACTGGCAAAGTGTGGACTGTACCATAGGCCAGCACAGAAAACAACTGTGTGCTCTGCTTCCTTGGAGTAACTCCTTTTGCCTCAGATGAAAACAACTGATGCCATGAAGCTGAAGCTTTGTGCCTTAAATGCTATAAACACAAAAATGGAGACTGAAGGGACTGCAAGGCTGTAGCAGAAACTACTGTTCTGTGTCTCTGACAGCTGTACCAAATAAGGTTATCCTAACTTCAGTATTCTTTCCTAGAGCTTGCATCCACATACTGTGGACACTGTACCGCATTTAAAACGTTTGTTTCTGCCATCTGCATCTGATTCCAAAAGTAGGGTTCAGGAAAGCTAGTGATAACTAAGATCAGGCTTGATGTAATAAGAAAAGTATGCATATATAAGTATGCACAGAACATCCTTAACAAAATATATCAGTTGGAATACCTATAGAAATGTTTAATACGTCCTGAGGTTGGAAATTTCATGGAATACTTATGGAACTGAAGTGTTTTATAATAATTCATACAGAAATGTGGATAATCCTTCATAATAGGAACAGCCAAGTGTGGAAGTGGGCTTCCACTAGGCTAAGAAGGTGCAGAAAATATTTATTAAACCTGGTTATATTGTCATAGCTGATATTCAGTCATTCCTGACCAGGCATGAATTCAGAAAGGACTTTCCTTGATGAAGCTGTAGAAATCCAGGGCAGCACATGGAAGACATGATGTTGCTTTAAAGCCAAATGCTCAGCTGAAGCAGCCGGAACCTCTCTGAGACTTCTGAGGAGGAGTAATTAAATACATATGAAGTACATTTTAAGCTAACATTGGAACTGCATCTGATGTTCATTTCATAACAAAACCCCCTGACTTTAAATTTCTAAAAGATCTTGTGCTTTTCTTTAACAAATTTCAGTCTGATACTTTTTGAGCTGAGCCAAGATAAACTTGAGAAATAAGTGTGTTTCATCATTGCATAGAGAGTGACTCTGGCAAGGGAGTTATTGAAAAACAGGACAAAAAACTTGGGCTCTGGAATTTGTTTAGGGAGCTGAAGGGCTGGAGAATGTTTCCTATCAAATTGCTAAGTGTGAATGTAGAAGGTGGAGTGTGGGAAAATGTTACTCTGAGTGCCAGCCACCTCCCTCACTATGGGTAATAGAAAAGTAAAAGATACTCTCCTGTTTCAGGTAAATTTTGATGCATCTTAAGGAAATATATCTTCCTGATTTTGAGAGTGGTAATTTTCTGCTTTGCCCTTCCAAGAAAAGCCTTTTTGTCCAATTCACCTGAATGGAGTTAAAATACAAATCAATTCCTCTTTCTTTCACCACTCTTTATAGTTTTCAAATGTCAATTATTTCTGTATTGTACAGGGAAAAGAGCCAGCTTTCTGTCATTCTGATTGTTGAAACTATGATTTTCAGTAGTCCATTAGGAGATTATTAAGATATTTTTCTACTTTAGCTCTATTTTGCAGAGGTGCTGAGTATAGTCAACCCCTGTCAAATTTCACAGGATTTTAGAGGTTCAGCATTTGTGAAGAATTAAATCTTAAGGCCTTAAGAGGTCTACCCCCAAATACTGTTGGGAAATTTTCAGAACTGAACGTATGAAAAATTAGAGCTTCTGTATATTTTTTTCTGTCGTGGCATAAATGAAGTAAATCCAAGTTCTTGGTACAGGTATGTCTTCATGTTGGAACACTTGATGCATAATTCAAACACGGTGTTCTGAATGATTTAGGTCTGAGAAGACTGAGGATCTCAGTCACTTGGCTTTGAATGCAAAACTGTGTGTTTTAATGTGCTACAGATTTACCTCTGGGGACCTGTATCATGTTGAGACTCCAAGGGTAAACATGAACATGTTTTCATGTAAGATTTCTGCTTTTGCTTTTTCTGACCAGAAATGTAACAGAAACATCACTTTTCTGAGAGCTTTGGAAATATAGGAAAACAGAGATACCTGTAGAACTGCAGTTCAGGAGGGATGAGTAGTACAATGTTTTAACCCTTTTCTTTTTTTTTTTTTTTTTTTTTTTTTTTTTTTTTTTTTTTTTTTTTTTTGGAGGAACAGTAATTTGAAAATAGGCAAAGACATTGCTTTTTTTTGGCATCTCTTTTTTGGTCATAGCACCAAAAGAATATTTGATTCTGTTTCATAGTGAGTTAATGTTTGTGCCTAAAATTAAAAATCTTTTCTGAGAAGTTCTTAGGAATATTTTTATCTTTAGAGTATTATACTGATGCTGATGATTTAATACTTACAAGGCTGCAATAGGGGTGGAATTATTATCACCATGGAATTAGTGAAGGACAGAATGTGCAGAAACAGTAGCAGTGATATTATGGGCTTTCAACCCTGCCCAAACATGGTACCATTATTCAAGCACTTCTGACAGTGATGGAGAGCTTTGTTGCAGCCATTCAGTCCTGGTGCTACTCAACAAGTTTTAGTAGAGAGGGAAGTATGAGCAAAAAGAAAGATTATGCATTCTTACTCTTGTTTCCTTACAACAGAGGAATCCATCTTCTACTTTTGTATGAAGGATATGTGACTGAATTTATTGCCAGTGCACTTTTTGGAAACCTGCAGGCTGCATACTGGTTGAAAGAAGAGTGCTTAGCTGCTAACTACAGGTATACCTGAAACTCATCAGTTAGGGATAAAACACTACCCATGAAATGTGAACACCGTGATTTGCATCGGTACTGAATGAAATCTCACATTCAGTCTCAGGTGACAACAGTTTCAGATCTTTGGCTTCGAAGGAAACCTGCACAGATTTTTCAAGGGCAGAGGAAAATCTAGGAACAAATTTTCCAAGAGCGTTGAAACCACATTTCAAAATCAGCACTTTCTGAAGAAAATGATCTGAAGAATTAACAAAATCACTGGTATACACTTTCTCTGGCTGCAAACACAGAGGTGAAACAAACTCAAACCCTAACTTCTAAGCATCAGAGACTGTAGGGAAGTTTGAGTCTGTTCTTATTGAGTGTAGAAAATGTCACAATGGAAAATCAGGTGGTGATTAGTGTTATACATTGTTCTGGTTACTCTTAGTTTGTAAGAATTCTATTATTGAATAGGTCATAAAGGTTCATTGTGCTGTGGAACTCTTGATCTAAAGAGAAAGATATTTCTAAATCACTTTAATCACCAGTCCACGTCATCAATTCTGTTCCTGTTTGTTTGGTCCATACTTCAAACTTATTTTCTTTGAGTACTGGGAATTCTATCTATAGCTTCTAGAACTTCCACAGTGGCTAGGGACAGAGCCTAGCATCCCCATTCCTACCTCACTTCCACAGTCTTCTGCTGTGGCCAGCTCCTGTGTGTTCACAGACAAGAGAGACCAGAATGCTTGTATATGAAAAGGATAAGGAAGTTTTGATAGGTGAACTAATTTACATCCATAACCTGATTGTTACTTAATATCAGAGAATACCAGTATGTTGTCATAATGGACAGGTAGTCTATCCTTGCTTTGATAAAAACATCATCTTGGTACCTTCAAAGCAAAGCATAGTACTACTTCTGTTTTGATATTAAGTGCTTCAGGTCTGTATGAAGAAAATCCTAGTTCCAGTTCTTGCTGATAGGAATAGTATCTAGGTATGGATAGCCATATATTTTACAGGATGGCTTAGAGACAGAATCTGCTCTGAAGATTTTATTGTCCAAATGTCTTCAAGGATAAAAGGCATAAGAGGGAGTGTATGAGCATTCACATTTAGACTAATTATTAAATTAAGCAGTGTTTAGTTTGTTGTCACTACTCAGTGAAGAGGACTATGATTTTCCAGAGAATGGTTTGAAGCTGGAAGCTGTCAGCCTCCTCCTGCGGGCAGTTTGGAGCCACCTGCCCCTCCTGGTGATTGTCGGGAGCATTGCCTGATCGAGACTTCTTAAATCAACACCACCACACAGTCCCCAGATAATAATAATAGTAATAATGATAGTAATAACAACAACAACAATATAATAACTCTGCAATATCAAGACTCTGGGCAAGTAATTTATTTACCAGAGTTTCAGTAGTGTGCAGCTAATAATAGTCAACTTCTTGCCAGAAGGCTTTAGGAACTGAAGTCACGGATGTCTGTAATGGCTTTAATATCATAAATACAAAGGTATTGTGCAAATATCTTTAGTGCCCGTGAAAGAATTGTGAATTTCTATTTATTACCCACAACATTACAGTAATAAGTGGCAGTAAGATGAAACGTTTTTCAAAATGTTAAAGGCTAGGTTGTCCAGCTGGTTCATCTTGGTGGAATCCCAGCATGCAAATTTTTCCCTTTTATGTGTGGCCATTAGTTTCCTGATAGAAATCAAAGAAATCAAATCCACGGCATATGTGTAATTTTAGATATAGTTATTTAGATTGACATACCATCAAGTCAATGAAAAATGTTACACCAATGGAAATAAAAATGCGAGATTAAACAGCAATAAAGAAAATGAACTTAAATGAGCAGGAAGATGTGGACATATTTACAAAAATAAGTGTGTGCAATGTTCTATTCATACATGATGAAATCTTAGCATGAAAATTTAAAGTGTTCTTAGCAGTTTTCTCTGTCCTCTGCTTTAATTTTTGTGTATATGTTGAGAAAAGCACATTGAGGGAGGTAACTGTGTTTCTTCCATCAGTGCCTTCATCTTCAGAAACAGTGTGAAATGATGAACCTCATCCTTAACCAACAATGAAACAAATACACAGTCTCCTGCATCAGCAATAACTGGACTGCTGTAAATGTGGTTAGTATGTAAGGATCTATAGGTTTAGTGTTTATGCACTGTACTTCAGATTCAGTTATAATTTCCATAAAAATGATGATAATTAAGCCAGAATGCTGAGGCTGACATTACGAAATTATACTGGCTTGCACATAATTGCACCCTCTGGATGGCTGCAATATCTGCAGACTGGGTAACAGGTTGCCTGGTTTATGATGGTCTCCATATATGATGTTTTTCTTCTTTCATTACTATACACCAGAACTAGATAGCTACCTTACAGACATGTCAGTCTCTTAGTTGCTGTAGGAAGAAATTTGAAAGCTAAAATTTGCTTGTGTGCTAAAAAATGATTAATTCCTTAAATAAAAGCAAAGAGATGATGCTGACCCTGCGCCATGACAGTATGATCTCTTTATCCTGTTAAATGTTGCGACGAGTTTTATGTCAGTGTGTTTTTCTTTTGGACCGTGCACTAGGAGATGTCACTGCATCTGTGACTGAAGCTGTGGCTGTTCAGTTGGCTTTCTCTTTGCACTCATGGAAATGTCTAGAGTTGTGGCTCCTGTGGCTTACCTTGGCAAGAGGTGGGAGGTCAGTGAAACACTGCTGGCATTAAACTTTACAGCTTTGATGAGATTCTTGTTTTGGAATCTGAGATGAAACTGAAGTGGATTGTTACTGAAATTTTTTCTAATTATGTAATTACGGCATAGGCATTTTCATGCTATCCAGGAGTGTTCACGTGATTATCAACTCTATATATATGATCAGAATTTTTCTGGTTTTTAACTGTGTCTGCTGACATTTTGTTTCATATAAACCTACAGAGAGAGAGAGAGATGTATGTATATACAAGGCCTAGTTACACCCATTTAATTGGAATATAATTCTGTTTCTTACTGGAGTAAGAAGGCAATATTCCTTTTGAATCTGAGTCAGAAGCACTAAGACAAGTATTATCAAGAAAAGAACTGTAATGTGCATCCCGTATAAAAGAATGAAATAAGTTCTTGGATGAGGTTTGAAAAGATGTGGTATATTAGCTAGTTAAAAAGGCAGGAGAAAATGCAGAGGAAGAATACTTATTATCAGAAGAGACTAAATTATGTGTGAGGAGATAGAAAGGGATTGAAAAGAGGCCAGTTTTAAATAACAAGTGAAGGTGAAAGATCCAAAAATAAAGAAAGAAATTGTAATTTTTGACAAGGTCGATTTTAGATGTCTAAAAGAAGAGTGCAGTCATTTTTTCACTGTAGGGAATCATCAGAAATATATGAGAAGGAAGGGTCATCTGGTCATGAGAATAGAATATTAATTTCATTTTTTTTTAAGTGAACAAGTGTTCTCAAGTCAGAACAGAGAGAGAATGAGGACTTGTACTACTGATCTGGGTGTATCATATGTAACATGTGGCAAATTGGCTTCCATATTCAGACTCAGCTTGGTCTTAACCTGTTTGTTTTGGAGGCCTCATGTACCTTGAGAATAATTGTTCTCTGCCCTTCTATAAATGATGCCAAACAATACCAGAGCTTTGACAGCTGCTGCTTTGATCTGAACATACAAAGCAACATCCAAGCCTTGGAATATAGAAAAGGAAATCTTGCCCAAAAACACAGTGTGTGTGTGTGTAATTTTTTGTTATAGATTGGAGCCATTTTTCTTTACCTCCTGACTTCTGGGAGAGCTTCTATCTTTAGAATTTCTCTGTTGTAATTGCTGAACACTCTTGCACAGTGTATGTTCACTGATTGCATCTAATAATTGGCATATGGGCCTTAATGTTTCTGCATGTTTTTGTGTTTTTAAAGAATCTATCTATCTTGTAAGTCAGTCAGTCATTTGTTCTTTCACTCTGTCTAATCTTTTTATGTTTTTATTGATTTGTTCATGCCAAGGATACAGAAGAAAGAAGCCATTTTAACTGATTTGTAAATAGCTAGAACAAGCCGGCTGAGCTTGCATGTCCTGTCTTTTCAAGGCAGGTCTAAGATTGGGTTTCTACTTTCACTGAAACCACAGCCAAAAAATGTGAGTGCTAATGCAGAGAGATTTTCAACAGGAGCAAGTATTTTTTTTTACCTAGATAAAAATAAGTACCAAGTTTAAAAATCTGTGCCTAGAATTCCTCATTGAATTTTTCTTTTTCCATGACACTCTGCATCTTCCATGGCTTCAGCTGCTTTTTCCTGAGGGAAAGATATAAATTAGGCAGTGTCAAGTGAAGTTCAGTTTCTACAGCTGTTGGGCAGCTTGAGACAAAAGTTGGGGTGCTGATGTAGGCAACTATATGCAGGTACAGGAGGTACATCAAGTCACGTGAAAAGAAAAGGGCTTTGGATTTCCAGTAAAAAATAAGGGCAAATATCACTCCACCAGCTGAGTTCTCCAGGATCCTTGCTGTCCTCCATACCCTGTCATCAGCAGTGCTGATGACTGCTGGTATCCAGTGCCCTTTCCCCAAGTCTTTGCTTTCAGTCATTTCAAAGGAGATTTTCCTCTAGTGCTAACAAGCAATGACTTCACTTGCTTAGCAGAAGGGACTTAAGAATCTTTTTAATTTTTCTATTCTTTCCAATGTTATTCTTTCACTGGCCACAGGACTGGCACTCACACCTCAACTCAGGCTGCCAGCTGAACCCTGTGTGTTCAGAAATACTACTCTCTCTATGCTCTATACTTCCACTTTTCAAGCAGGTTTATCCTGGACCAGTAACACCATCAGGACTGTGCCTGCTGGGTTGTGGTTCTGGCCACTATTTTTGTTGTTGTTGTTACTGGGCAGTTCTGAGGATTTTAATTGCAGGAAGTACAGACTTTATGAGCAGAATTGTCTGCTCAATCTTTATGACTTCTAAAGTCAAATCTGAAGGGTGAGACAGAAAACTGTCCTTAATGTTTTTTCAGGTGGGCTAGGATTTTTGAAACTGATATTTAACTCTTGGCATATGGATTTAAAAAGGCAAGAAGAAAAAAATGTAGAAGTATCCTTTCATGCCAAAGCTCTTCACTTCCCTCCAGCCTCCTCACATTTTGAGAGAATTAGTTCCCTCAAAATACTGCATGTTTTTGACCCTACTCTCAAATTCCTGATTTTTGAGTCATGAGAGATTCATCCTATCAATTAGATTAATTTTGATCCAAAAGGGATCCAGTTGGGAAAGTACAATTTTGCTGCTAATTGGTTTTGTGTTGATATTTTTTCCAAGCCAAGAATTCTGAAGGGTTTTTTGGATGGAGATTTTCAGAGCAGGTAGTGCTAAATGGAACCAATTGTCTACCTGCTGCAGAGCAAAAGCCCACAAGCATCTCCTTCCCACTTGACAGATCCAGCATTTCTTTCTTCACTCATTGTAATAGTTCATCTGGTGACAATTCTTGGCACTCTGTTGCTTGCTAAGCACTGAACTGTGATATCTATTAGCATCTTCCCCTTTATATAAACACAGAAAAAATAATCCACAGGCTGAACTACTGCTGCTAAGAAATATTTATTCTCAGAAGGAATCTGGCTCTTTATTTAAATTACAACCTTCTAATCTTTCATTTACAGCACCTAGAGGTTGAATAAATTAAAAATAAAATGCAACAATATTCCACCTAGAGAGGGGATCTGACAGGGAATCAACATTTTCCAAAATGTGGGGTTGGTTTTCCAGCTCCCATCTTTGTCAGGAGATTTTCTGTGTTTAATACTCCTAAGGCTGTATATGTCAAAAACTAAATACCAGTTTTGATAATCTAAGCTTGTCTGAAAACGAACTGAGGACAATCTGCTGTCTAACATTTCAGACTTGACTGCATCCCTGCATTAGAAGGGCATAAAAATTGAGTAGACTGTTTTGCTTGTAAGCCTGCACTTCAGTATTTCAGTGTTAGTCACATACTGAGAAGGGCTAGGAAGGGTGTGAATTACTGCTAGTGAGATTCTATGAAAAGTATTGCTAGAAAGAGGCCTTGCAGGTTTGGTAATTGAATTGTTAACTGTCACCCTGATGGGAATATGTGACTAATAGCAAACCTCAAATTCAGATGTTATGCTTCAGAGCTAGTCTTAAATGCTAAGTGGAAGACTTATTGTTAGTTCGATATGAAAATCATGGAAACAGCAGTCAGTGTGGTACAAGACACTGGAGGAAGTGAGGTGCCTTATGAAGTGCTGGGACAATGACCACAGAAGTCACAGAATCCACATTAGTACACAGAGGTCGTGAACAACAAATTTAGGTACTCCACGGAGTCAGCCATCTTCTGCAAAGCACATAGTAATTGAATTGTCTATGATTATCTGTTTTCAGGAGTTCAGGTTTACTAGTACGTCTTTAGGCATTATCATTTGCTTTATATCATGTATTTTGAGGCCTGAAGATGCCATTTTGATTTATCTTGACCTCCCATATGACACAGGACCGATTCCTGCATTTAAATGCCCTCTGAAGTACGAAACATATGTGTAGAAATATTTTGTATCTGGATGCATTACCATTCAGTACATTTCACTTAAAGTTTGTATCTACACTAAGGATTTACAAGTCCCTTAAAATCAGAAGGGACATTTGCCAATTATACATGAAATACATGTAGTAAAGCCATAAATTAAGTCCAAGTTATTCAAATCTTGTATATGCACCTTTTTTTCAGAACCAGTAATCACTGAACCCCATTCTCAGTGCTCATCCTTTTTGGCATTATTTGGATCCTCTGGTAATATTACTGGAGTAGCAGTGCCCTGAATTGTACCACTGGGGTTTGATACATCAGTGACTTGACATCAGACACTGCCTTTTTATAGACCATTTCAGTGCCATTTTTTAACTAGAGTTTGCAAAAAGCTGTGCAGTCTTCAGCTCAGACCAGTCTGTCCCATACCGTGTGCATCTTCACCAGACAGAGACTTTGGTGGGAGCTGTAGTCCTTCTTGAAGTTCTTGATAAAACTTGGCACCTTCTGCAGGAATGTGGGAGTTGGTTTGCACCTAAAATGTTGCCAAGGTACGAAGAAAGTAACTTGAGTCCTGAATCTAGTCAGAATCCCCTGAGAGAGGTGGATACAAGTGCTGGTATAGCTCTTCTGAGTGAATGGAGGTATGCCTTGACATCAAGGTGGGAAAGATGGGACCTGGTACCATTTTTGCATGGATAGACCATGCAGAGAATAGGCCTACTCAATAGTGGTAGGGTCAGAAGGTGTGTAGGCATTTCCTTTCCCAAAGGTGTGACCCCAACAGCTGGGAAAGATTGAAGTCTTGTGACTGCCCAGCCAAAGGACTTCCCCTCATGGCCTGACAGCCTTCGTTTGTCCTCAGCCATTCTGGGGCTGAGGAGGTGACTGGCTGTGTCTTGTGGGAGCTTCTACCAGTCTCTGCATTGCGATATTCTGTCTTCTCCCTCCTCCCTCTTCCTTCTTCAACATGCATACCTCACCGCTGTCGAGTATGTGCTATTGCCACTGCTTTTACACACTGAGGCCTTTTCATCCATGTCTGTTGGCTCTGCTATTAAAAGCCCAAGCAATTTGAAGGGTCTTCTCTCCTGTTAAGTAGCAGATGGAGCAGGGCAACATGTGCAGCCAATGAAGTGCTGAAGTTCAGCTGATGCGGGGCCATTTGAGGCACCTGGGGAGGGCTGTGCTGAGGGTGCTGCTGCCTGTGGGAGGCCTGGGACTGTGTCTCGAGGTGCCCCTGAGTCTGCCCTCCTCTCTGGGAGCAAGAGGTGTGGGCAGACAGGCTCTGTACGTCTGCAGTGGGGCTGGAGGAGACACGCAGGGCCTATGGGCCTGACTGCGCTGGAATGTGTGGGGTTTTTCTCCTGTGCGCAATTGTTTCCACCTTCTTTTTTCCCCCCGCAGAATTTAAACTGTAGTAAAAGTAAGTCTGTGAGGAGGGTATGTTGATTATTTGTGGTTTAGACAGGATGAATCAGCTGCCTTAGTTAGAATTTTCCCCTTCTTGCTTTCTAGACTGGAAATGTTGCTGTCGTTGTGTGTTTACAGAAAGGCAGGGACAGGCTTAAAGCAAGTGCCTGGGACAAGAGGGGTTTCCAAGAGGAGTGGCCAAACAGGGAGTGAAAGTGGGGCTTTAAAACCTTCTTGTATTCAGATCTTTAGCCTATGCTAATCTCTCTTGTGATGCAACACTTAAGAAACATTTAAAAACCTAGAATGCTAGATGGATGAAACCTGGTGTTTGCTTTTATTGTGTAATGCTACTTACTTTCATTAAGTTCCAGTGCTGCACTTCTGAGACTTATTTGTGGTTGCTTGTCCTGAATATAACTGAATTTACTCTTCCAGCCCTCTCAACTGGCTTATAAAGAATTCCCAGTCAGTTTAAGGCACTCTGGGTCCCTTCTGCTTTCCTGGCTGAATGTTTCATTGCTATCTGATTTCTCATTTATATAACTTTTACTTAGCAGAGACAATTCTCTCCACATTGGTGTGGGAGGGCTGCACAGCTAGGCTTGTGCTCAGTGCTCTGCATTCCTTATGCCTCAGGGTGCAGACTGGCACCACTGGAGCAGTCCCAGCACACATGAAGCTTTCTGATTTACTTGAGGCACACAAATGAAACAATATTTTTCTTTGTATTACACCTGAAATGGCATATTTCAGAGGGTTGTTTTAGAAGAGGCAGCCCTACCTGAGAACATGAAGTTTAAACTGCCTCTTCTTCCTTCCTTTTCATGTGTTACTCATTTCATTAGGACAGACAGTAGCCTGAGAGACTCCTGTGGAAGTAATTTTTTTTACCAGCCCTGCTGACTCACAGTGTTTCTGAAGATATGCATTTTTCCTTCCTCTGCTGTCCCTGTTGTCTGCTAAGTAGCATGCATATATCAGGATGAAAAGAGTCTAAGAAAATGTTTCTTGATAATAGTGAGAAGGGAGGAATGAATGCAGGAAGGAGGAGGGAGAAGGAATGAGAAGGTGACCAAGAAGCAGGTAAAGCAGTATTTAATACAGGGAGGGGAAAAAAAACTAACAGAATAAATTTTGTAAGCAGTGAACATTGTAAAATACTGTGAAATGTAAAAGGTCAATATTACTGGTTTAGTTCAGCTTTCTAAAAAGGAGAGAAAATCAAACACTGATTTCATCCATCTCTGTGGGGGAGTGCCCTTCCTCTTCAGTGTGTAAAGAGCATTTGTGGCTGTGAACCTACGTTCATAAATTGTAAGGCCAGCAGGAATCATTATGACACTGTAGCCTGAACTCTGGTCTATCATAGGCCATCACACTTCAGAATTGCTTTCTGTTTGCTTTAAAACTTATCCTGAAGAAAATAAGATAACCTGGTTTCAGAAAGTCTCCTTGAGTTTAAAATCATGTCTTAAGTGTGAACTCCGGTGTTAATCTGTTTGCTGCCAAACGTAACTGCACTTAGCCTCACCTTTTCCTGATGGTAAGCTGCTGTTCTTGTTTAGTGTTTTGTCATTTATTGCAAATAACGGGCTTAATAATTAGCTTCTGGTCTGGGAGTTCTTCCTGTACAGCTTAACTGGGCTCCTACCATCAGAAAGCAAGGGTTCTTTATTTTCTGCATGTACTGTGACTAGAGGAGCCTAATAGAAAATATGATAGTAGGTTTGGATATGGAAATCAAAACCAAAATACTTTATGTAGCTCTATTGAATATTTAATGGGAATAACTTGCAGTTTCTGAATTGTTGTATTGAGATTGGTGATTTGTTGTTAACTGGACCTGTATCCCAGATTTTTTTGTTTTGAAGGTTTTTTTGACAATGTTATTAAGTTTTTTAATCCATAGAATGAAGTAGTTGAAACTTGATAGCATTTGAAGAAAATCTTCCTACAAAGTAAGATTTTATATGGTAGCTAGCTGTGCAGAATTTGAGCCACCAGTTTCTCTGGGTCTCTTTCTGACTTGGTAGCTGAAGGATTTCTGTGAACAAAACTAGATAACATGTAATGTTGCATTTGTCAGTATTGAGGTCTGAACCAAATATATCTGGGCTATATAGCTATAAAATCATGATCTTTTCTTATCGTATTGAAGGAATATATTTGTAAAAATCATTTGTGTTTTCCTTTATTTTGTGTAGCGAGGACATACAAGGGTAATGAAGTACAATGTTACTTGAGACTGCATAGTGAAACGTATGAAAGTTCTTGTGGCTTTCTGTGTGGTCCTTAAATGTGCTGTGATAGAGTTACAGAGTATGGTCTTTTTTGGGTTGAGGGGAAGGAATTAGAAATTGGGAGATTCAATGCAAGCAATTGAAAAAAAAAACCCTATAGAAATTACATGTGGATTTGGTTAAAACACAAAAAGGAATAACGGAACCAAACAAGCACAATAAAAAATATCTCACCATAAACTTGGGCTATGGTGAATAAGTTTAAATTCTGAAAGATTTATTTAATTAAAAAAAAGATTCCATTATGGAGTGGGAGTGATGAATATCTAAAATGTTCACTTGTAGTGTAGAGAAAGGAATGGTAATTACCAAATACCTTACTCTGTATTTGGAAAAGTGCCAGTTATAATCTCAAAATAGTTCACTGGCAGTGATCATGGAGTATCCTGCCTGTGTAATGTTTACTATATACGTCTATACGAGTCTTTAGCCTCTGAGACCTAAACATTTATTGCAAAAATATTTTTTAAAGATGAAACAATTGAGCTGTAAAATACCAGTTCTGATTTCTAGTAAAGTCTAGACAATGGAAAATAAAAGGCAGTGCTGGTTAATAGCTGTGGCCGTGACACCCATGAGAAAGGGGAAAGATGGCACTGTGGATGATGTGTGCCATACATGCACCACTTTATTTGATCAAGAACATGGATGAGGTAATGGGTGTAATGTTACGAGAAGATAAAGGACACAGCTGTTAAAATTACCAAAAAGGTAATGAAGAGATGAATACCGACAGGAGAAAATCAATCAGCCTTGATTTTTTTGGAATAGCTGGTGAGGTGGGCTCATTTGGGTAATTAATTTCTTAACAAAGTCTGTGGTATTCCTAGTAACAAAATTTCCTAGCAACAAAATGCATTTCTTACTTTGGAAGCAGTCGTTCTGAAAAGGGAGATGAGAAACTTCTAAGTCAGTTAAGCATATGCTTCCTCTAATTGTGTAGCTAAGAAAACTGGGCTGTACAAATAGAGGAATATTCATGCATTGGAATTACCTTGTATGTGACATTGGAGACCATTAACAAAGTAAGGATTTAAGGTTTTGTCCTTTGCATCAAAAGTAGCATTTCCTAGCAAACTTGAAAGGGTTCAGAAGGAGGCTATAAAAATGATGTGATATCTTACTTCCTAAGGATGTGTACTTTGGGGTTGTCATAACTTGAGTAGTGAGACAAGGAAACTCACTTTACAGAGTTTATAGAAGTGAAGGTTAAGAGGGGAATTGAAGACAGCCTACAGATACTTGTTCAAGGAAGAGATCTCTGATTGTAGACTGATTCTTAATCTTTTTGGAACAGAAAATATGTAATGAGGATTGATGACTGGAAGTGAAGGCTAGGCAAATTGAGACTTAAAATAAGGAACCCATCTCTAACAGTGTGGGTAATTAATCACTGGAATGATTTTTTTTAGTTGGATAGAAGACTGAATGTCTCTCTAAAAGATAAGCTCTAGTTCAAACTAAAGTTATGGTCTGAGTGTTGAAATTACTGGCTGAAGTGCTGTGCCTGCTTTGGGCAGGAGGTCAGTGCATGTGAACATAATACTTGTTCTACCCGGAAAAAAATGTATTAATCCATTTCTGGCTCTTCTGGAACTGACCTTGTTCAAACTTGGTGATTTTATGTGTAAACAAATGAGTGATATTTACCTCCCTGAAGTTACAAGACCTTGATTAATAATAAAAGCTGTGATGGCTGCAGAAATACTGTCAGGAAATATATGGAACTAGAAATTGTGATCTCTGCTGGTATGGCTGTATGTATAGCTTCCCTGAAGCTGCATAAAATTGTGAGAACTCTTCTCCTGGTCTGCCCCTACCCAGCAATGCCAGGAGCTTCTGTAGCAAAGACTGAAGGGGAGGTGGGAACATGGCATCACTTGGTGGGACACCTATTGCTTGCTGCTCTCTCTAAGATACTTGCCAGCTCTAATTACAGTTTAGCAGCATTAATGATAGATGTGAGCACTGTTACAGGTTTGTTAACAAGAGGCTTGCATTTAGATATGAAAGGGCAGGTCAACCTAAGTCCCTGAGTTCAGTCACTTTAAACTTTCTTATCGCTTCAGTGCTGTAGCTGTAATTGTAAGCACCTGGAAATCAGACATTTTCTTTCAGGGTTCAGGGTTTGCTGACAAAAGAAAAGATTGTAATTCCTTCTGATGATGGTATTAAGCTATAATTTGTGATCTTTGAGCAATAGTGAATGAATAAGTGAATCCCGGGTTATGAGTGTTGTGCCCTTCTGGTGTTTAAACACTGCTCATATCCTGCAAGAAGCAAATCTTCTTGTCAGGAAGTGCTTTGAGTCAGGTTGTGTCACCCTGTGTAATGTTCAAGATAATTCTGACAAGGCAGAGAGGGCTTTAAAGACTCAGGCACAGAACTCATCACCTCCATCCAACTTCAGTAACTGCTGCTGGTTCTTTCTCTAAAATTTCACCCACTGTACATCAGGTATAGAAAACAACCGTCAGTTGTAGGTAGTACCTTTCTGTATTCTGCACGTCCAGAATGTCCAGGGGAGACAGTTTCCATAATGCTGGAAAAAAAGCATAGTGTTTTGACTTTTAGCAGGTTTATAATATATACAATCATTATACTTCTCTGTACATTTTACACAACAGAAACAAGTCTTTCACCAAGTTGAAAAACAGTTTAGTTTATATCCTGAAAGCTAGATTACCTGCACAGGAAAGGCAGTTTGGTATGTTGAAGAGTGAAACCCAGGTGTCTTTGCTGCTCTGGTGCCTCTGTAAGTCCTGACTTCCATTTTGGACTCAACACCTTGGTGCCTCTGTGGTCCATCCTCTCCAGTGCATGAGCCTCTGTAGAACTGGCACTCTTATTTCGGAATTGAAGGCACCAGTGTCCAAAGCTTACTGACCAGTACTGCTGCGTTTTTGCTGTGGGCTACTGTGAGGTAAGGCCTAAGGCCTAAATAAGGTCAAAAGGGCATAGCACAGAACTAAATTAATTTGAATTTTCTTTAGTTGAGATTGCTTAAAATGAGAGAGTGCTCGCTGAAGGTGCAGGATTGACAGGCTTGAGTGTTTGTATTGTGCTTACTCTCAGAGCAATTTGGATGTGTGCATCCAGGAGGGACAGGAGTTTTCTATACTGCTGGGCTGCTTTCTTTCTTGAACTGCAGGAGTGTTTGCAGAAGAGTGAGGCCCTCAGGATACGTTTATCTCTTGCCCCTCTTCTCAGGCAATGGAGAAAGGATCCATTATAGCCACGTTCCTACTACGAAACTGAGTGGACAGATGCAAAAGTTACAATAGTTTTTCTTCAGGATATTTGGCTAAAGGTGAAACATATTGGATTTTATTTTTAGAGCAGAACTTGTCTAAAATAAAGGTTGGAATGATGGATTTTTTGATGTACGGTCATTATATTGCTTTGACTATTAGACCTACCTTGTCCTTTCTCTACAATGTTGTCAATACTCTACTAGCTTTATTTTATGCTTAACTTTTTTGAAATTTCCAATTTTTTCTGTCAGAGTATTTGGACAAAATTTCCCTTTGCTGGAGTTTATCTGAACCAGATGGTTGTTTTCTGCTGTCAGCACCCTGATAGTTAGTAACTGAACAATTTTTTTGTGGAGACATCTTGTAGTTTGGCAGCTAGCGCACTTTCCTCATTCATTTGAGGTACCCTCCTCCGAGACACAATCTAAGTCAGCTGTTTATAAGTGGTCCTCAATCTTCTCAGTGTTCTCTGGGGTATGGCACTACTTCTGCAAGCCTTTGCCTTATCAGACATATATTTTCCTACTGATACTAGAAACTTCTCAAAAAAATTGGACAATACCTTTCTGGTATAGACTGGGGATGCAGCTACAAAGTTCTGGTGTGGCAGACTGCAAAGTTGAACAGATGCTAGATGAGTGCTTTTATGTAAAAATGTACTTCTCCAGCAGGCGACTAATGTCTGAATGACCGTATGACATGAAAATAAAGCTAATAGATGTGGTAGGCTGAAGGAATAAACAGCTGTTCCAGGTCTGATAGTGAGAAAGCAATAATTTTCAACTGGAGCAAAATAATTAATAACCAAAAATCCCAAAAGCTAATCAGGTGAAAAACTGAAAAGTAGGATGGGTTCATATGAACTCCATTTTCTCCCCAATCTTACTGCGTTATTTAGAATAAATTTAGTACTGTAAGCCAGTTTTTTCTTTATTTGGAAACTGAAGTCTTGATATTCTGCTGCACCTTCCCACCAAATATGTAGTTTAGCGAGTGTCTTAAAGGTGTTGAGTTTACATTTCTGGGGAATATAAACTGTTAGAGGGTAAAATTTCTCAACTTTCCTTTTATAAACAGGTGTTCAATACAGTCACATTACTAATTTTTTCTAATGTTTACTCTCATTAGAGACTTAAGAGATGTACTGTGTGCAGTTTCACTGCTGTCCTGTAATACCTTTGCTGGCTGATCTAGCTGATACTGTAAATGCTTGAAGTCTGTTTCCTCTTGAACACAACTAGCACAAGTGAGAATGGGCATTTTTTAAGGTATTGACTTCAGCACATGTGATTGGTCAACAGTCTTGTAGGGACCCTCTCAATTTGAACATCTAAGTGATGCCAGGTAATTGTCGTTTTTATCTATGCTTTTGTTTTCAGTTTTTGTCTTTTCCCACCAGTCTCCTCCAAAGCTGGTTACATTATCATGTGGTGCAACTTCTTCTGGGACTTGGGACTTCTTTGTCATAGTGACTTGTGCTCTTTAATTCTTATTGTTTTGCAGTGTTTGTATTCAGCCTTTGATCCTTCTTTTTGAACACTTGCTACTTGGCTCTTCTTAGTGTGAAAAGAGCTCCACCGATGGGCAGTTCTAACACAATTAAACAGATACTGTTTTTTGCTTGCCACCACCCACTGCCTGTGTGACAGAACACGTGGCAGCTTTTACTCTTTTACTGTAACGTAACGTGCAGCTCCTCTTATCTACCCTCCTTTTTCCTTAATTAATAAAATTAATCTCAACTGGCACTTTTCTGAGATTTGATTAATTTCTGTCCTTTTGTCCCATTCTTCATTCTAATCCAACTGAATGTCTCTTCCTATAGCTGAAAGTCACTTTGGCTTTGGTTTCAATCTTCACCAATGGATGGTTTCTTATACTTGGTCATTTTTTTTTTCCTTTGTTCCTGCTTATTCTCTTTTCTTTAAAGTATGTCCTTATGAAGAGCTGTTGATTTAGCTCAGCAGACTGATGTGCATCACCTTCTGAATGGCTTCCATAGACTGGGCACAGCTTTCTCATTGTGTTATGTATTCTTCTAAGCATTAATGTGACTCACAATTTTCATTGTTAGGAAACAATCCACAAGTATTACTTGTTGTTTCCTAAACCTGTTTCCTAGATGCATAAAAAGTGTCCTTGTTTCTGTGTAAAAATGAAGTTTTGGATAGCTCTTTTCTCTTTCTGAAAAGCAGAGTCATATGGGACAAGTCTCAGAATTATACTCTCTGAGGAACAGACACATTGATGGTTTGGGAAGAAGGTCAGAAAACAAAGCAGCTGATTTCAGTTTAGCTCAGGCATTATTTTATGATTTACATGCACCTTGTAAGTTTCCTGTTTCATGAAATGAAGGCCTAATTTTTTTTTGTTAGTGTTTATTTAAATTTTTCTAAAAGAAGGATTTATTGAATTACAAAATTTTCTTGATATGTTTTTGAGTGTTAGTAAATAACTGAGAGTGGAAATTAACTGAAACTAATCTTTGCTTCTAAGCATATTTATAATTTTAAAACTGAGATGAATGCTACTGATGTGAGATTTCATGGGTGGGGAGGAGATAGTTCTCTTCAAAGCACTTTGATTTTTTTTTTTTAATGCCATCCTCCCTGAAGTGTTTCAGTAGCACATGACTGATGCACTCTGTTATGAATACTGCTTTATATCTCTGTGGATTGATTACTTTTACAGCAATGTATCTTCTTACTGAAAAGACCGATGATGCAAAGGTTCATCCTATCCTGTAGAAACATGAGGGACTCTCCCCTGCTGGACACTGGATTTTTGATTGTTTATGTGAAGGTGTATAAACACCAACATGGGTTCTTAACAGCACAGAGATGTACCATGCACTGATCTTGCTGAGAAAGAGTTCAAGTGCTTCTGTAGGCTTAGGGATTCAGTCAGGTTGTGTTTGTCATGCAGAAAGCAAGGGGTGCTGCTTTTTTAGTCAATATCTGGTCTGAAGCTGGTCATAAAATACAAACTTTAAGAGGGTTCCTTGCTCAGGAAATCTTTGTAACAACAAAGTCAAAAAAGCCTGGGGATTTGAGATTGTCTTTATGATATTTTAGATGGCTTATGGGAAAAAAGCATGGAATTAAAGGTTCCTGTTTCAATCAGTTCATTTGCTGTCTAGATGGAACGCATCTTGTCTTTTATGTGTGTATTCTGCCATAACTAGTAGTAGAAGGTGGCTATCTATGTCTGCTGTACTTTTACTTACAGCCTTACTACTTTTTTTGATTGCCTTTCTGTTTTGTTCATATTACAAAATTCTAGTAAAAGCTTAAAATTATGAACATCTAAATATATGCAGCCTAGAAATTTTGAATTAGAATTTCCTGAACCTAAATAAGAGAGCCTGTAGATGCTATTTGTTGTGTTTTTATGATTTTGTCTGTGGCCCATTAAATCTCTAATAACAAAAGACAGCAGCATGCTTATGCAGGATAGATTCACTTTCTGTATTGGGTTTTTAAAAATTATAATGCTTTTATATTAGACAGCAGTCAGCATTGGCAATTTGCTTTTCCACAGTAGTATACTGTAATTTTAGGGACCCTTTATAGTGCTGCTTCTTGTGTCTTTGTCCATTTCTTATGTCGGTGTAACAGCGTAAGATTGTAATGTTGGACTTACGGAAGATCTTCTGGTGGTTGAAGATGCTGCTAATACACTATCCGCCTCATTACCCAAAACATTTTTGAAAGCTTTAAAAAAAACACCAAAGCTTTTTCTGTTGTTTGTTTGTTTTTTTGGTGTTGTTTTTTTAAAGATACTTGAGGAAAATGTAGGAGTTAGTTCTACCATATTGTCCTTACATTTTTATGTTGTTCTAATTTATAGATTTGCTGTTAACAGAACATGTACGTATGAGCTATAGCTTCTCAGTTTTATTTTACTCTGCTTGTAAACTGCTAAGAACAAACAATTTGATTTAAAAATGGTAAAAATTGATCTCCGAGTTTGGCTATCACAATTGTAAGACTTCCATGAAAAGCAATGAGAATTGCCAAGGATGTGGATTTCAGTGGCACAATAGGGTGCTTGACGCTGCTGAACATCAGGAAGACCCCTTAAAACCAACTCATGAAAGGCTTGACAAAGCATTAGAAAGTTAATCCATCTTTTTCTTATTTTTCCTGGCTGTAGAACAGTGTGTCTCTGCCTCATATTCATGAGCAGAAGGTACAATGCATATGTAAACTGACTCTGCATTAAAATAAACAGAGCTTCTACTGCAAATATGCACTTGATAACAAGACTGTAATGCATGGAGATCAGCTTATTTCACGACTATGAATAGCTATCATGAGAGTATAAAACAGAGGCAGGTGGAAATGTTGGTTTGACTTTTGATATTTTCCTGGTCTTAGTGGGGATATAGTCAATTGTCTTTCTAGTAACTGGCACAGAACTGTGTTTTGGATTTGGTATGAGAATGGTGTCAATAACACACTGATGGTATTAGTTGTTGCTGTGCAGGGCTTTTAGTTCTTACTGTCAAGGACTTCTCAGTTTCCTGGCCTCTGCCTGCAAGCCGGTGCACAAGAAACCAGGACATGTTCAGGACGGCTGACCTGAACTGCCCAAAGGAATGTTCCATACCATGGATCATCACTCAGTATATAAGTTGTGGAGACTTGGTTGTGGGGGGCCAGCCAGATACTGCTGGGGGGCCTGGCTAGGTCAGTAGGTGGTGAACAGTGGTTGTGAACCCAAATCATATTAGGGTTTGGGGGGGTTTGTTCCTCTCTATCTTTTACCTTTTATCATAGTATTTTACTTTATTCAATTATTAAACTCTTCTTACCTCAACCCATGCATTTTACCTTTTTCTGACTCTTCCCTGTCCCACAAAGTAAGGACAGGAGTGAGCAAGCATCTTGTGGTACTTAGTTGTTGGCTGGAATTAAACCAAAACAGGATTTATTTGCTCCAATGCTGGATAGATAAACTTGATTTTGACTAAGTTACATTACATTATGGAAAAGGTCTGAAGTGTATCTTAGGTTGAATAGCAAGTAGGAAAATTGAGCTATCCTTACACTATAGAGTTAAATGTACTTTAGAATTTTCGGGAGATAGGTCATGAGGTCACCAAGAAGACAAGCATATTTTAATCTATGGAAATCCAGATTGTTAGGATCCTCCTGCATAAGAAAATGTGCTACACTGACTTTTTTTGGAGGAAAGCATGCTTTATTTAAATACCTGTTATTTTGTCATTTCTAATTAGCTTATCTTTCAATGTGTACTGAATTGATCCAGAAACACTATAGCAGCAAATTAAGGTGTGGTTTAAATTAAGTGTTTAAGCATGTCAATTCTGTATGTTCCGCATTCGCCATGCTTGATCTGTTACACTCCACTGTTTACAGCTTTTCATGATTTTCTTGGAAATATTTCAGTAGCCATATGCATGTAATATGAGAGCAGAACCTGCAAGGGTTTTTAGAGGCATGTGGCCTTGTTACCGTCTTTCTAAAGACCAGGTACTGTGCTTGTGGAGCAAAAATCAGCACCCCATTAGTGTAGCTTCACCATCACTTGGGCTTCCTCTGTGTGTAATAGAAAGGCTGTTTTATAAATGAACAGAGAACCCATTATTTGATTACCTGTTGACACACCATCTGATATATGAAAGTTATCTTGGCCTGTGTGCTGTCCCAATAAATTGCTAACACAGAGAACAAGAATGAAGGATTAATTACTAAAAGGTACTAAGATGCATTAGGCAGCTTAGGTTGAGCTGTGTAGAGAAATAAAATACCTAGTTGTCTTAATCTTTAGATAGTACTTATGAGACACCTCCCATCTGTCAACAGTCATGGCTCTGGAAACAGTCACAGCATCTTTCCACCTTGTCTGGAGTATTGGTAAAAGCTGTGCCAGATTAAATGTCTTGGGGGTGATAGGGTTAGGGTTTTTTTAGGAAGTTTCCTGTATTGCACTCTAGGCCAATAGGCTTACTTATAAGTGGCTCACTGCCACTTACTTATTTTATTTTGATTCTAAAAATGTTTTCAAATGTAGAGTCAAAAAGAAATCTTTTGAGCAACAGTTGTTTGAAAGTTTATATGTATGGAAGAACTGATAGATTCGAACCTTCTTTCTTTGTGTATGGAGGATGCTGTGTCCTCTCTACATTCTTCCATGCTTATTATAGAATATTCCATTGATATCGGTCCTCCATCTAGACTCGTCATTTAGCCTGTTAAATTTCATTATCTAGAGTGATGCATTTATTATTTATATGGGAGATGGGTGGCTTTTTCCCCCAATGTTCTTCATCAGATGCTTTAACAGTATTTGTAAGAGACTTTTTTTCCACATGGTGTCACAGTTTACCCACAGATCTGTATGTAACTAGAGATGCATTTGACTACAGAGCTACTTTCCTCTTCCCAGCCTGTGACACCAGTTCAAAGTCCATGTATGTGGCTGATGCAGAGGATTCAAGTATTTATTAGTAAAATCTGTTGACATTTAGGATTTTTGGTGCCTTCCTAAACAGCAATCCTCTCTGAGAGAAAACCTTGAGCATGTTGTTATTCATTGCTTCCCTTATGGTTTTGCTGATGCTAATGCATACTCAAGGAAGGAGAGTTTTCTCTGATTCACATTCACTGATGTGTTTTTCCCCTGCTCTGATCCATCAAAGATCTGCAGGTGAAAGATTTGGTTCTTTTGAAAGAAAGAAGAAAAACACGACTATGCATATTTTCCCTAGTGGTTTCTTTTTCTTTTTGTCTTCATATTTAATCACATAAGCATTCATTACCTGTTTGTGTATCATCTCCGCTCTGATCTGAACCCATTTAACCAAAAGGAACTGGCGAAGTTTTAATTTTTTCAGTGTCTGCCTGAGGTTTAAATTATGCATTTTGAAGTTTTAAAACTTTAAAGTAGTTGTTTTCTTTACACCTACAGGTTAAAAGGATTCAGCAGGGAATGTTGTATTCTTGGTTTAGGATTTCAAAAGCTCTGTTTACTTTTAACATGCTTGGGTTTACAGCACAACACTATGTAGTGGAGAAATGCATACAAGTAATTACGTCAATTACCATCAGCTCTATGCAGTTCTTCTGTGATGCTATGTGATTTAAATGTCATTATGTCTGGAAAAGGATGGGAAATTGTTGTTTTTAGCTTCTGTTTGCTGCTAACAGCTGTTTTTATGACTGGTTTTGCTCATAAACAGGTGTTTAGAACATTCCTTTGACTAAGTAATACAGCTTGTGCTGCTGTGAATTAAATTGTCTTGCTTGTCTATGTAGCTTGGATTTCTTTTGTTTTCACCTCTTTAAAGAAAAGAAAAATATAAAAGCAGGAAGGCTCCCAACATCTGAGGTTTTGGTAAGTCATGCTTGGAGACACTGGAAGTTTATGATGAGAAAGAATGTGTCCTTCAAGAAAAAGATATTTTGCTATGGGTATCTGTGGTCATGGCCTCTCAATTAACTCTCTTTTTATGCTGGTTCCTGTCTATTCCTGTTGAAGGAACTTTCTGCTGCTTTCTCTACTTTAGTTAGAGGTCCTGTTCCTGGTGCTTTTTTATGCCTGAAGCATATCTGTGGTAGGTGGTACAGGATTGGACATATGCACCAAAAGTAAGTATGTGTTCAGTAATATTCCATGGTGAACACTTAACTCTGTGTAAAATTTGAAAAGTATCATCAGATGGTGCTTCTGAAAAAGGTAAGGTGAATTCTTCCCCTGCCCCCCATTCTCATTCCTAACATCTGAAAGCAAAGAAGATGCATTCTTTGTAATCTGGAGACTTGACAGTACTTACAGGTAAATTAAAGCCTCGAAAGATCTTGTTGGGTCCTGTTTTTAAGCTATTTTCTATGTGTATTTCATTCTAAAAATTTTTGGTCTCCATTCCTTGCTAGTTAATCAGAGACTAGAATAGCAGAGTTTTCACCTGAATTGGTTGCTGTCATTTTATATATGATCGAGAATGCTTAATTTCTTTTACAAAAAAAGAACCCATCCAGGATCTGCTCAGCCATCTAAAACATGTAGATGCCATCTGCAGCACTCATGTTGGTGCCTGAATGGTGGAGACCATCTCCTGCTTCAGTTGCATGTGTGGTGCCATTTATTTCTGACATAGCTATTATTGACACATTTCTGATGCATTTAATATATAATGGTATTTCATGAGAGAGAGCAAGAGAGAGTATATTGTCTCAGTTAAGAGATTAAGGATGAACAGACAGAGGTTTAAACAGAAGCTGGGGAAGAGCTTAGAAAGAACCTGGACCATATTTGTGCCTCAATCCACTGCCTAATCCATATGACCATTTTTTAAAATTGTAATTTGAACAGAAGTAGCAGTTCACCATTACCTCATGGTCACACAGTGAAGGCCTCTGCCTTTCTCTGGATCCTTACCAAGAAAACAGTGAGAATATTTGTTTCTAAGGTAGGCAACCCAGCTTCCCCACCCCAGCCTTGGAGTTTCACAGGCATCTCTTCAAAAATGCTGCTTTTATGTGAAACAACTTTTACTTCTGAATCAAAGTGTGTGTGTAAAATCTGCAGAAATGGGAGGAGAGGCTTCGGTTGAAGGGAAATATTTCAGCAGGAAATGGAGTGTGGTGGAGACACATGGAAGTTGTTCAGAACCAAGTCACATCCCCCATTGATGTAGCTGAGTTATGGGGCTATATAGACATTGGTTGTGATTTTTTGAAGTGGTTTTGTGTCTGCTTGGTTGGTGATACATTGACAGTCTCTACACTGCATAGCTTTGGGAGATGCGCATCTATCTGGAACACTCATCTTCTCATATATGCCTGCATTGTCATTGTCTGTGATTTTTCTAGGCATACCATGTACTTTCCTTTAGACAGTGTTTGGGTGTTTAGACAATGATTTTCTTCCAGATATAAGCGGAGATTCCACTGTGCACTCTTTTGTTGCCTCTTGTTTGGTTTAAATCTCATTTGGGAGAAAAAAAAGAAGCTCCTTGTTCTTATTTATTAATTTATTTTTATGTTTTATCTTTTTAATTGTTGGTAACAAAACCAAAGATCCCTAGAGCTGTTTATTAATTTGAAGTGAGAATAACAGGAAAACAATGCAGCTAAATTAATATTTGTACAGGCCAGCAAAACTTAGCAGTGGTAGTGTAGTACAGGGAGATTTCAGTCTCTGGTACATCAATAAATAACCTATTACAGTTATCTGGATTTTAGTCTGTGCACATGTGTTCTGTAAGATGAGGTAGTAAACTCCAGTTTATGTCTTGCCTTTCATAAGTCGGATGTTGTTAGAGCCATGTCCTTGTTCTGGCTCTAGGATCCAGAGACTTTAAAATTATTCCTCCTGACATGCGTAAAAGACTTGAAAACTTTGTTTCTAATACTTCAGCTCTTTTTTGTGACAAGAATAATAGTGTAAAGTCTGTCCTTGGCCCCTCAGGATGGTTAATATATACCCATTTAGGCAGATTCCCCGTCCCATTATGACCAAAGTGGCTTTTGATGGTACCCATGCATGCAGTGATCTCTGGACTCAAGGTGAACTCTTTAGTGAGTAATTGCCAACAAAATACTCTTCCTGGAAAACTGAATGAAGAATCTGTTTTATTATTATTTAGGAGAATTTATTGCATCTTAGTACTTTTTATGGAGCAGTGAACTTTCCTGTGGAGTAGAGAACTCATATCTTCAGATTAGACTTCAAGAAAGAGATGAGGAAGTTGAAAGTGGAAGGACTGAAATGCAGTAAGTTTGTGCTTGTTTTCAGAGTGATGCTGACAAAAACTAAACTTTAATTTACATTTTGACTGGCTAAAGGAATTTACATCAAAACCAATAAAAAATCAAGTCTTAATAAATAGATATAGGAAATTATGTAGAAATACTCTTTGTCCCACTAGGACAGCAAAGGTGTGGATTGGATGGGATCAACTAATCTTGCCTGTGGTTTTATAAGTCTTTCTCACCTTATTGCAGGTGTGTAGGTGTAGGGATATTGAAGTTCACTGTGATTCCTTCCAAGCCAGTTATTCAGAATGGAAACCTGCGTATTTTTACCCATTAAAAAATTAACAGCTCTTCCTACTGTAGTTGTGACCTTGTCAGACTGGATAGTCTGGGAGCATGGCAGAGATGTTTCAAAATTTGCACTTCTTTTAAGTTGCAGGGCTGCTGCTGAAAGCTGCTGGTGATGCTGCTGCTCACTGCTTTCCATTCAGCTGTGGAGGGATGGGCTGTTAGTGTTCCATACTACCGTTGCTAAAATCCATTGTACTATAATCAAGTTAAATTTCATCACTGGAATCTGGAGTTCTGGCCTAGATGGAAAGTGTTATCTTTCAGCCCATGGCCAGATCTCTTGGACACCAGTGGATTTCACATGTTGGAAACCTGTTTCTGGGGTACTTCTTTCCCAGATTGAAGTATGCCTAGGAGGACCCTGTTCTTCTCTCCTAGGGCTCCTCCTCTCAAAAGCAACAGTAGACATCAGCGCTGCTTTCCAAAACCCAGTCATCTCACTTGTTCAGCAGGAATTTTTCTCACCAGTGGAGGAGAGAGGCTGCCTGGGGGAACAGAGGAGGAGTGTGGAGTAACTATTGGGTTGGGATAGCTCAATAGGGATGGGATTCAACTGACTGTGGGGGTGGTGTACAGTGTCATTTTAAATATCCTTTGGTAGCTAGCCTGGCCTGCAGTTGGCACTCAGGATAGCACAGCTTTCCTCGTTGTATTTGCCAGTGCTGTGTATGTGTCTTGGCTAATGCTAGCGTGTTTTAAGTGGTGCAGACATATGTGCTTAGGCAGCAGTATGTTGTGCTTAACTAAAATTTTATGAGCCTTGTAAGACTAAGGCAGACAGGAGATAAATATATAGTAGAGCTATAGCTGCTGATTTTTGAGGATTCTTCAGAAATCTAGGTAGTTATAACACCTCATGATTTTAATGATGTTTTTAGTATGACTTGATAGGGTGTATGGTCATTCACCACGTGACCGTCCTCTGATTCATTAGCAAGCTCTGTAGCCTGAGAAAGCTACATGTTCAGTGGCTCTATTCAGCTGGCCTTTGCCGAGGATGGGAATGTTAAGTGGTACCCCTTATTTCCAAATTTTCAATTTTTTCTTTTTCAGCTACCCTTATCAGTGACAGTCTTCACTGGCTATGCTATGATGCAGTATTGCTTTATGTTTCACTTAGGAATTAAATGCCATTTAGTAGTATGTGAAACAATTTGTGTATTTAACCAGTGGAGTATAAGCATTTTGGAATTCATTTAATGTCTGGTGTTATTTCTTCATGGTTTATATAGTCATTAATTTTGGTGGAAATAAAGCTTTTACCTAGATCTGTGGCTTTAGTTTCAACTAATTGAGTTTGTAGTGAGCTTCTCATCCAAATGGACCCTTTTCTGAAAGAGGAGTAACATGCTGTGTGATGAGCTGGTCAGGAAGTCCTCCCCACACTCTGCTCCTAGAGAATCTGGTGTCTAGCAGGAGCTAGCTGTCACATACAACCCTGAATGCAGGCCGAGGACTGAGAACTTAAGTCTAAAAATTATCTTGTGATTAGGATCCTGAGCAGGAATATTTCTATTCTTGTGCTTCTGATACAGTATGCGACAGGTTATAGGAGAAAGGAAACTGAACAATAGACTGAAAAGCAGTAATGTAAAAATATTACTTAAGTTTCAAATGTCCTATTTCCTGCATGTATTGATGCTGGACACTTGCCAACAGGACTGTAAGGGTTTTTTACTGCTTCACTTCAAATTTTTTTTCCCTCCATTTCACAGCACTCTAGGGTCTTCTATTAATTTTCTCTTTTTTGAGTTGAAATGAAGCTTGGGCTGCTTTATTCTCTGCCCTTTATTTCCCTGGAGGATAAGGAAATAGAAGGGAAAAATATCCATTGGGGCTGGAGTAATCAAAATTGTTCTTTGGGATAGCTTTACAGGTTTCAGTTTAAACATGAGACAAGAAAAGACAGGGAAAAAATCTTCTTCAAGACTCCATCTAGTTAAATATATGCAGCACTTCAGACTTTGATTTTAAAACTTGCAGGGTTTGAGAGAAGCAAGGCATTAAAAAGCATAATATTCCTTCTTAAATTTTTAGGACTAGTTTCTTTGCTCTAGTTAGCTGCAGACTAACTTTGCTCTAGTTAATTGCATCCAGCTCCTTGAAATGCTCACTTTGTGAGCTAAGGATTCTCTAATTTTAGAGCTATGTGAACTTACTTGTTTGTACAAATACTTGGTTGTCAGTTCCTAAAACATTCGAGATTCTAGGTCAAAAAAAGAGCTTTTGTGTTGTGGAACTGTGTGAAGATAAGATGTGAGAAGTATTTTTCAAATTTTAAGATTCTCTTTTTCAGCAGAAAGTAAGGAAGGACAAAAATACTTAAAATAATAAATTACAGAGGAAATACAGTTTCATGAAACCAATAAAACACTTAAGAAAATCCTGTTAAAGATTGAAGGATAGAAAATGCAAAATTACTACAAGAAAATACTTTTCAAACAATTGATAAACTGTTGTAATAATTCAGATTGATGCTTTCAAAACCTCAATAAATTCTCAGTTTTCTGTATAGATGATTGGATTCTATTTCGCTGTTCGTCATAGAGATTTGAGGGGAGTTTTATGGCTCAATTTCATAGTCAACCTCTAACAAGAAAAAAAATTGATAAGAAATGTGATGAAGAGAGCAGTGCCCCCAGTCTTGTTCTTCCTTATAGCTATGCCATTGCCTCAGGCTATGGCCACAGTTGAAAATGGAGAAGTGGATTAGAGCTTGTTTGTTTCTTAACTGCAAGTTCACAGTAAGACATAGACTCTCACTGTACTTAAGATTTGATTGTAGTTTGTTACTCACTGTTTGTATACTTCCCAGTGAGGCATTTCCTTCTGTTTGATGTTACCAGGCTCCTTCTTTTTTATCTTTAGTATTCTGTGCTTCTAAGTATATTTCCCTATTTATGAAAAATTTAGTTGCAATAGGAAAATTCCTTCTGAGACTGTAATTATTTTTCTATTTTTCTTTATTTTTCTTTTCAGAAGCAAGTGATAAAAGGTCAGCAACAAAGTCATACTCCTAGGAGAAATCAAGAATATATCAGTTAGATATGGTGTGAGTGGCAGACAGAGCTACTCAGTCATGAATGGTGATAAGATGCATGGAAGGCTCTTTTTTTCTTGAAGTAACAGAAGAACCTAAATCATGGAACTAAAACTGAAAGGCAGCAGATTCAACAGTAATTGATAAAATTAAATACTTCTGACGTGTTTCATAACTAAGCAGTGAAACTCATTACCACAAGATATCATCAAGGCAAAGAGCTTAACTGCAGCTCTTTAATAGAAAATTCATCTGGATAAAAGTACATCTAGGATTAGGTTATAATTTTCTTTTCATGGATTAGAATATACATAGGGGACATATGAGACTTGCACTCATTTAGTTTTTATTCCTCTCTTTCTGTCGTAGGGGCTTGAAAGATACTTCTCACATATAGGAATTTCTCTCTTGATGATCAGACTCCTCTGTGATTGCTTACTGCTGCTTTCCTTTGTAACTGCACTGGGACTCTGTTTTGGCTGTTCTTAGGCACAGGGTACCATGAGCAGACAAACCAGATCAAGAGAGGTGTCCACTACTGAAGCTTTTTGAGTTTTGTTCACCTTTCTTCTCTTAACTGCTTAAAGCCAGTTCTGTCTGAAATTTTCTTTCTGGAAATCTTTCAGATTTTGAGAAGAGTGGCCTATGTTTCAAGCACCATTGATTATATGTTTTGCAGTTTGTGGAATGTTTTGCTATGGAAGTGATGCATGGAGAAAAAAGACGTAGCTTCCTTCTTGCACTGTGTGTCTTTTCCACTTTAAGTTACTAGAAAGACTTCGTATGTGCAAACTGCAAGTGAAGCCATGTAAGCATTTGCAAAGCTATCCATTACCAAAGTATGTTCTGTTTCTTTGCAGTCCACAATAGCAGAAAAACCCTTTTTCAGTTGTGTGTTTTTCTTCAGCCACTGACTAATAAAGAACATACTGAGACTTTTGAGAACCAGAAGCTCTGGTTCTCAAAAGTCTTACTACACTGCATCCTGGTCTTTTAAGAGTAGATAGGATTTTTTTCAGGAGTCATTTATCATTGTTAATATGAAGAATAAGTCTTTTTGATTTAGACAAAGGACTGTAAACCTAGATATTTTTGCAAGTCTAGCAAAGCTATGAAATTCAGGCAGGTCGTTAGATTTTAATCTTCAAAGATTATTGATATTTGGTTGCCAGCAAAATTGATAGGAGTTTGTAAATTTCTTTGAATATCTGGCCTACTGAGGTTTAATGTTTGTAGGACGTGAAAATTTTGTAGTTTTAGCTTAGTCTTGGAATATATTAAGTATATACCGCAACCATAGAATTGATTCAAAATGGTTTCAAATTTTATGTTTAGCCCTGAGCTTTCTAGATTTTGGTTTTCTCATCTAGTAAAGTTGGATTTTTAATTTGAATTTACCTCACTGGAAAAGATTATCCCCAGAAAAAAAGCAGCTAAGGCATGAGTTCCTTCGCATGAGGTTCAGTTAAGTGTTGGGTTTATAAGCATAAATTAGAATGTGCAGAGAACAGTCTTACCTTGTGTCTCCTTTACTTCTCTCTGTGTCCTATCAATCTGCTGAGATTTGTGGTTAAGAATGCATGGAAACATTTAAAAAATGAAAAAAGAAAGCTAACCAACTAAATAGGTTTCCTGAATATAAATGTGGTTGATTTACAATGTTTCTCCAACTGCTGCTTTATGATCCTGTGCCGTGTGTGGCTTTGGTGGGTGATGAGCTCCATCTAGTGACACATGGCCCGTGTGCGCTTCTGGTGGGAGCAGTAAACCCGATGCAGGGCATACCTGCCTGGCTGGGCATCAGCTGTTTGCCCCACCTGAGGTTTTAAAACACACATAATGGGCAGTGCTGTGGCACTCACAGTAGAAAAAAGTGAAGTGGTTCTCTGAAGACATTATATATGTATATATTTAGATATTGGGTATGCTTAAAAAATTGCTTTTCTTAAGAGATAAAAGTAATCTATATTGAGTCTTAATTCAGCTTCATATGTATGTGTGTACCATCTATACAAAAACTAATACTGATGATTTCCTAAAAGTTCAGAATCACTTGGAGCTTTTCGTTATGGTTTGTTGTACCATTGTATTACTGTTGTAATGATCTTCAAAAGAAACTGAAATTGGCCTTCCATAGTAGCAATTCAGGGGTTTTACTATTGCAAGGCTGTAAGCACCACAGTGTGTAAATAACAGAGATCGAGCGCTTTCATGTGCATACTCTCTTGGGCAGCTCTACTGTGAGTTCTTGGCTGTACGTTATTCATAATTAATAGAGCATTTCTTTTAGCTCGTTAACTGAAACCTGTACTGGTAGAGCAGAAATGTGAGGTCTGTGCTGGCTGCTGCTTCCACAAAGAGGAAGTTTATTATGTGAGAGTAATGTGGGCTGACTTCACTGTGCCTCTTAGTAGGAAAACAGAACTCCAGGTTGGTTTTCAAAGACGTACCTGCACATTGGTTATGTTAGAAACTAAGCTAGAAAGAAAGTCCTGCTCCTTTCCCAGGTAAGGAGCTGGGGTTCCACAATGCTGAACCTTCAGACTTTGGCCTGGCAGACGGAGGAAAACTGTGGAGTCTTGGCTGCAGGATGCCTTTCTGTACCTCATACCCTTTAAGATCATCTGAGGAAGCACATGGACTGCTTAGAAAATGCCTTGCAGATTAGTTGGAGAAGCTGTGGGACTGGTGGTCTCTTTGTAGCAGTTGCTATGAAAATAGTAGGGTTAGCAAAGCTCAGTAGCTCCTGAGTGGCAGAGACCCTCCTAGCCCCTGTGGATATGTATTTCCTGACATTCCCAAGCTAGATTTAGAGTAGCTCAGTTCAGGCTAGCTTGGGTATTGCTGGCATAACAGTGTGGAGAGACATGGTAGTGGGCTACTTCTACAGCAGCAGGGACTTAGTGTAGGCTGCAGAATGGTCCAAAGATGCAAGACAGGCACTATGCAGGATTTTGGTCTATGGCAAACAGCCTTCTGCTGAGTATTAGCAGTACCTGTGTGTAGTGGTTTGAAAGCAAAACAAATGAGAGGCTCCAAGTCAGAGATACAATTTAATAGGAAGAAAGGAAAGAAAGTAAAACAAAACAGATGCAATAATACAAAAGACCACTGACAGAGTCAGAATACTACCTGAGCAGAGTGATGGAAGCAGTCCAGATGAGGTGGTCTTCCTGAAGCAGTGATCCTGTAGCAAGGTCTGGTAGCTCTGGTCCTCTGGGAATCCAGTGGGTAAGGGCCCCCTATACTGTCCCAAACCCCAGATTATATCCAGGTGAGAATGCTTGGTTCCTCCCCCTGGGTGGAGCATCTCACAATGGGATGATGAATCATGCAGGGGGTCCTTGATGGCCCATTACACAGAGATAACTCCCAGAGGGAGTTATCTATGAGTCATGGGCAAGGCATTTGATGGGCCATTAACAGAAGATAATGGCCCAGAGGGAGGGGGTCTGCGAAAATACTGCCCCACCTGGATTCAACAGTTCATGAAGATGGTGATAGAATACTTTCTGCACATCCTATACTACAACCCAGGACACTGTGGCAATGGTCACGACCCTGATATGATGGTTAGAGCACAAATTGCAGTCTCAGCATAACCTCAAGAGTGAGAGGGGAAAACTTCTGATAAGGAAAACTAAACTTTCTGTTTTAAGAAATGTTTTCTGATGTACAGTCCGTCATGCAGCATAACAGTCATTCCCTCGGCATTCTGCATGGAACTGACATCAGAGATTGGACAGTAGAGGAGGATACAGTTAAATAATTCTTTGAAATGTATCAAGCAAGCACAACTTTTCCTCTTTTATTTCACTTCAATTACAATTGTGTGTGGAAGAGAGTTTATCTATATCCCATACACCATCTGCTCTAAGAGAAGAATCCAGCTATGCTGTTCAAGTTGACAGTTTTGATGTTGTTCTTTAATGCATTTTCTTCAATATTCCTTGGATGTAAAAACAGAGATCTGCTCTTGTAGAAGGGCTTCAGAAAATCCTTTTGCATTCTGTACTTTACTGACTCACTTTAAGAGGGAACGTGTACAAACGCCCACCCAAATCTGTACAATTCTTTTGTATATGTTAGAAGAGGAAGAAGGCTTCCCTAAACTGTCTTAACATCTTGTCACATCTCTTGCATAAATCAAATATTTTAACTGTTTTCCCTCACACATACTCATGTTTGACTGTGGAATATATTTTATGTTATCACTTTTTTGCTAATCTTTAGGTCTTAACTTTCTTCATTTCATCATCTTGTCTTATTGCCTCTTTTTTCTGCTTTTGATTTTGTCAGGTTCCTCTATTTATAGGTACTAGCAACCATTAGTAATACACTCTGCAACTTTTCTTTTTCGGTATGTTTCTGACTGAGCCAGTATCTTATGAAAAGGAATATTTCTTGTGTAATTCTGTGAAATCATTGACTATTAACATGCTCATTGATGGCATATGGGGCCAGCAATGCAAGTTGTGCATCCAAGTGTCTTGCAACTTCTTGGGGAGGTGTGGAGAGCTTCTGTTATGCAGCATATTTGCTTGAGAGCAAAAGGAGGGGTTACAAGTCCTTGAGCAGTAACAGGGCTGTGACGTCACCAGGATTGTGGGGGCACGGTGGGATGACTTACATGATGAAGGGCTATAATCAAGAGAGACACCATTTTTAAGGACAGGCTGGGAAGGCAAGAGAGAGACCTGGCCTTGATGGGAAAGCAGCTGTACACGTGGGGTGCTGCTTTGAGACCAGTTAGGATTCAGTCAGGAGTTTGTGGGTGAAGATTAGTGGGCAGACTGACATGGGTGGTGTTGGGGTGGGTGTCTGTGATTGAAAATAGAGCTTAGACTGCCTTCAAACTGAAAGAAGAATTTTATTCACAGGCCCTGGTTCCTGGGGAACATTACCACTGTATTTTTTGGGAGGACAACTCTGTATGGCCTGAAGAGATTTCTTGAGCGTGTTCATGACATTTTCCAGATACTGATGATCAGGGAGACAAGGAAGTGCTCTCTGCTGGACTTGGTACTTGCAAACAAGGCAGAAGAGGCCATGGATGTGAAAGCTGAAGGCAGACTTGGCTGCCCTGACTATGAACCAGAGCAGTTCATGATCCTAAGTGGAGGGAGTAGAACAATAACCAAGATGCATCCCTGAACTTGAGTAAAACACGTTTCACTCACTTCAGTAATTTGCCTGGAAGAGTCCCATGGGATACAGCCCTGAAAAGAGGGGTGTAGGGGAGCTGATGGAGATTCTAAGGTGACCTCCTCCAACCTTAAGCAAGACCTGTTCCAACAAATAGGAAATGGAGCAAAACCAAGAAGGAAGCTTGCACAGATTAGCGGACACCTCCTAAGTGATCTCAGACAGGATTTGGGGAAGTAGCAGGGGGAAGGAAGAAGAGCTCAAGAGAGTCAGGACTTAGGAGGGACTAAAGAAGCAAAACTTTTCTCAGCAGTGCCCAGAGATTTAAAAAACAGAAAACTTTCATGGGAATGCCAGATGAAAAACAACTTTTTTCTTTCTCACTCAGAGGGTGTTTAAACATGGAAGCAGTTTCCCAGAGAGCTTGTGGAGTCCTCATATTTAGACATATCAAAAACCTGACTGGACATCCTCCTGAGCAATCTGGTGTGGGTCACCTTGATTGAGGCATAGCTATTGGACTAGATAAGCTCAAGAGGTCTGTCCTGACCTAAATGTTTCTGTGGAAAGGTGTTCCACAAAAATGGGTACCAATGAATAAACTAGTGCTCCTCCTGAGTGCTGTCACTCCGTGTCTGTACATCTGGTGGGTTATGGTTGGTAGGGGACAAACGTATACTGGAACTGCTGCAGACAGTTTTTATGGTCCTGCTTCCCTGGAATTATTATTTAATCTTGCTTTTAGTAGTCCTTTTTTTGTCCTTTCATGACTTTTTAAATTAGTGCTTTCTTTTTGAAATTACATTTAGTTTTAAGAAGCTATTTCTTTTGATCTTATCTAAATTTACTCTTATGTAGTTTTAAGGCTATTAACTTTTTTGTTATGTTAATGTACTTAATCAGTCTCTAATTAAAGTTTGTTTATTTCAAAGTTCCTTGCTAAGCCACTTTTGGAATTTGGAAAAGAAAAGATGTGGAATATATCCTTTAGAAATTAAAGGTGTGCCAGCCTCCCAGGGCCATCTTCTTCCTCCCACAGTGCACTTTCTGACAAACAAAATGCGGCTTGAGAAAGAGGCAGAAGCACTTCTGCTTTATGGGGAGATATTTCATGATTGCCGCTTCCTAAGATCAGAGCTTGGGGGCATATACACTATGGTGACAATACCAAAAGAAATGCTGCGAGCAATAAGCCACTAAGACATATAAATTCTTTAAAAATACACTAAATTGGCTGGACATTGTGTATTTGCTGCTTTTTATAGGTGTGGTAAAAATGGTTGAGCAGTGGGAGAGAAAGGAAATGGGATTTTAGGTATGAAAAGTGGAGCTGATGATTTCATTATCTATGCATTTTTGTTTTGTAGACATTTTTTAACACCATGTTTAGTTTTCCTCATGCCTGAAAGTACAGTCTGAAAGGCGTTTTAGTCATGCAGACTGGTCTGAATTTAATGTTGATGTAGCTTGGACTATTCTGTCTATTTTTTTTAAATGTTCCAGTGCGTCACTAACTTAATTTTGTTTTCTAGATGTATGAATAGATAAGTGCTTTGAGGGTAAAAGCAGAGGCAAAAAGTCCTGTCATGTCCTGGCATAATGGTAAACTGGAGTTATTGACAGAAATCAGAGATTGCCCACATTGTACAGAATCTGAATAGTCTGAAGAAAACTGTGTATGCTGGTTATGAAAAGCAGACAAAAGGACTGGATGGCAAGTACTGTCCTAGTCTCCTGCAAGTTTCATTTTTATACAAGGATGAATAGACATGTTACAACAATAAATGTTTGCTTTGGAAGGCTGATGAGGAAAAAAGTAATTGCCTGTATATATAGGTTTCATGACCATTTAAAAAAGACTTCCATTATGAAGCATAATGGGAACAGGTTCAAACTGAATGTTGAATGCAGTAATTGAGGTACTTGTTAGAGAAATGGGCTGATAAAGGGTTGGGGCTACTTTTTTTATTTTTTTCTCTTTTAGTATTCACCACTTTTCAGGAATATGAGCCTTTTTGTGTGATGTCTGCATAAGCAAATGGAAAGAAAATGCTTAGGTTGGATTAAACAAAGGGAAGTGAGTGTAGTTTTTGGATAAACAACTTGAACCCTGAAAAGGAGGCCTGTGCAGACTTCTCAAATGCTGAGCTAGGTAATGACACATTTTTATGGTAGATGCATTACGTGATATTGGTATATAGGAAGACATTTTGTTGTCCATATGAAAGTGAGAGCAGCTTGCAGGTTTTTAAAAGGAAAATTGACTTTGTGTTTGTGCTGGTACACATTTTGTTATGATGAATTTTTTACTTGCACTGGTTAGCTTGGGTCAGGTGAAGCATTTGTTTGCATCTCTCTCTCCTCACTTATCAAAATTCTACATTTTTCATTATTTTGAGTGCTTTTGGTTTCGTGGTATTTTTTTTATTATTATTTCTTCCAGTGTTTTACTTGATTTGACTAATAGTGTAAAGGTGGTGTCTTGTTCAAAGTAATGAAACCTACTGCTGGTGTTTCATCCATTGAGCCTCATCCAATGGGATACTAAAGTTTTGATGAATATAATTTTGTAGTCCATAAGTGGTGGCTTTACTCCCATTGTTGATATTCCAGTGCTTGTTTGCATTTACCAATTCTCTGTAGACTACTTAGGTGATTGCAAGGAGTAACTGTGTTTGAGTAGTTTGGGGATTTAGAAAGCTGTCATGAGTACTTAGACCAGAACTTTTATAAAATACTCCTGAAGAAAGCTGAAGAGTGAGAGCAGAAGGTTACAAAATACTGATTAAGAGCTACTGTCTGACGTAATGAAATGCATCTTCGTAGCATTGGAGTAAAGGAGGGAGCAGTTGCACAGATGGTCAATTAGGAAACAATTTCCACTTGTAACTACTGAAATCAGTTGATATTGATGGCAATAAAGCTTGAGTCTCACAAGAGTGCTTGTTTTTTGTGTGTCTGCCATATTGTTATATTAGATTGTTTGGTCATTTTCTGATTTTCCATATTCTTCTAAAGTGTATTGTGTATGGCTGGTTGTTGAGAAGCAGATTGTGCAACCACTCAGTATAATTTCAATGCTGAAGCTGGGGAGGGAAAAGGCAAGATGAAGTCTCTGCTAGCTTTCTGCAGTACTTTTCATGCCTGACAAGTGAGTGTGTGTACATAAATCATTCTAGTGAAAATGTTGCACTAAGTGAGCATGAAATGCACGTGTGGAAATAACACTCATGTTCCTTCATGCACATGAGCCTTATATAATGGCACCTTGCCCAGTGGGTGTTCATCATGTTTATTTTTCTAGAAGTTCTCTATTGGCAAGTGAAACAATAAAAACGGTTAATACACCAAATGTCACCATCTTCTAAGTCCTTTTCTAATGTTCCTGAGGCGTCAGCAGCTTCTAGAAGCTATTAGAAAACCTTCTGGAAACTTAAAGAGATGGTATAAAATGATGTACACCTCTCAGAAATTTCTAAAAACTCATATTACTTACAAAGTGATCTTTAAAATAAATGTGTATGCATCTCTCAGCAGGGAAGTGTTCTGTTTGAGTAGCAAAAATGCTAGTGTAAACAATCTGATAAGTCTATGGTGGGATAATGTATTTTGGAAACTACTGTGAATGTTTAAACAGCTTCAAAACTTGCTTTGAGGTCTTGTGATGACTAATCTGCTGAAGTTTTATTTTATCAGTATTTGCAGCAGGTACTACCCCACAAAAGGTTTCTACAAAGATATAACCCCCCAGAACAACTGAAGAAGTACAGTTGAAAGCCTTGCAGTAAGAATACAAAAAGTAGATGTGTGTGTGTGTATATGTATATACAAATACATACTGCTTGCTGCACTTTTATGTAGAATATGCTGTCTGAAGGGAGTGAGAAGCTTCCAACCGAGTTGACATCCTAGGTATGGTGTTAAGTTATGCACAGAGAGTCGGATAAAATGTTGCCTGTGGGCTGTTCAGGCAAAGTGCTTTTTGTGATTTGCACATCAGAAGTGCTATCTGTGGGCCTGTTGGGAATGTCACTGAGGAAATCAGCTGTAAATGACAAGAAAGATGTAGTCTGCAGTGTGAGTGCTCTGTTGTGATGTGACCCATCTGAGTGGTTGCTTTATTTACCAGATGATCTTTGCACATTATCCTCATCTAATTATCTTCAGATGTATGGTGAGAGTATCTTGTAAAAGGTAGATTTTTTTGTTTTGTCATCCATAGGTCATTATTCCCAAGTAACTGGCATTCTTTCACCTGATATGGGGTTGCATGATGTTTAGTGATAGAAGTGGTAATATTATGCAAAAATAGATTATATCCCTGTTTTGAAGATTGTGGTGTACTTGCATACAAACATTGAACTTAGTTTTGGTCACAAAGTAGACTTTAATGTCTGTATTTTATAATAATTAAGGATCATCCATCAATACTACTTATATAGATTGAGGAACAGAATGTCTTTACATTTAATTAAAGTCAGTGTGTAATGCTAGAAAAGTAATAGGAAAAAATATTTCCCTGCAATACACAGAAGCTAGTCTGGGACAGTTCCCTTTTCTGTCAGTCATAAACTCATTACAAATCTTTCTAAATATTCTCATGTTAGACTGGTGTTGATAATAACTGCTGATACTATCCCCCATGTTTGTTCATTGGGAGTTTTTATTTTTTAATTTTCTTTCCAGTGGTTCCCTCTGCAAGCAAAGCTTGTCAGCTCTGTTGCTTTTGTGTGTGATGCTTGGCTTCTCCTGTTTGCAGACCCTGCTGCAGAAAACCAGTCAGTGAAACCTGTAATCCCACCTCAGAACCTAGCATAGGCAAACTGGGAAAAAGCATAGGGCACTGAAGTGGGACATGGGAGTTCAATTGAGTTCCACTTTGTAGAGTTGGTGTTAATTCAGAGGGGAGACGGTCAAGTGCAGCTGAAAATTGTATTTATGAAGTAGGAAGAAAGAGCTAGTGGGGTGACTCAAGAAGTCTAGTATTTAGTGATACCACAAGTTATCATTCTCATCAAAGAAGAATGATGTGAGGTTTCAAAAATGCATTTGCTTGTTCCCTATCAAGAAGTAGTAAGATTTTCCTTACTAGAGTATAGATTTAAACCAGAAACTTAAGTGAAAGCCTATTTTCATTAAGAAAGAGATTACAAAACCTTTCAGTTATGGATGGGTAGTGGCTAATTCGGCATTTTTGTAA
Organism: Chamaea fasciata; assembly: GCF_029207755.1. Classification (NCBI taxonomy): domain Eukaryota; kingdom Metazoa; phylum Chordata; class Aves; order Passeriformes; family Sylviidae; genus Chamaea; species Chamaea fasciata. The sequence continues at coordinate 41,791,876 of NW_027094092.1, forward strand.
CAGTTCAAACTGTCAAGATATCAGGACACTTCTTCTGCTTTATACTCTGAGTAAGGAAAATTGTTAGCTGTCAATGGAAAGAAGTTGCTTTTCCTTTTTTCTGTCATTATATGTTACATTGGCCGACAGGAGTTAAGTGGATAAGTGATTCTGTGTTGATCTTTTTAGAGCAGGGTCCTGGAGTGGTAAATATTTGGGATAATTGACTACAACGCTTCTCCCTCTAATTGCGCAGCTTTTCAAACAAAAGGTGGAACCAATGGCAAAAGTTCTGACTGGTTTTGTTTGAAGGTCATTCATGCTAATTTATTGATAGGAATTGCACGTTGCTATTTTCTGCTATTGCTCAGTTTGATCAAATCAACATTCAAATATATTCTAAACAAAATATTCAACCTCAGGCACATCACTTGTGTGAACTGACATTTGAAAATTTTCCCTTGGGAAAAACTGTGTTTCTAGTATTTCCTCCCAGCATATCAAACATCAATGTGAGCTGTCAAAGTAAAAGTAGCACTACAGCAGGGTAACTTTGAAAGGAAAAATTATGTAATATTCGTGTTTCATGGTATCAGATGTCATGGATACTGCGGCTAGATATTCTGCCTTGGATAATCCTAGAGTATGTGGGACATTAAGCAGCACTCAGTAGTTGAGCTGAAGATGGGCAATCAGACACATTAGACTAGACACCTGATACCCATATGTGTAAGCATACTCCAATACAAGTTTCTCAATGCTGAGGTGCCCACTGATGTCTTACTGAAGAAATCTGTTTGATAAAGGAAGCCTACATCTTGTCTTAATTCAGATTTCCGAAGCTGTGACAAAAAAAAGAAAAGTTTATTTTATGGTGTAATCAGAAGTTGTGATGTGAATTTGTGGTGATGGGACTTACCTAATTGTGCCCTAGAGAGACGGTGAACGTAGTCAACATCTCCGATCCACTTTATATAGCTGTGGAAGGATCATATAGGCTATGGGCCTTGCTTTTCTTTCATTATTTACAGAACAGCCCAAAGACAATAATTGTCAAACATGCAGTCAATAAGCAGTCTTTTTTTTAAAAAAAGTAGCTACTGCTTCTGTTTTGCAATTTAAATAATCTTACCTCCTTTCAATTGTGCTTAACAATTAATTTAGGATCCTTAAGCAGCTCAATACTAATTTTGATAATACTACAATCTATCATTGCTACTATTAGTAGAATTGTTGCAACTCTATGAATAGCAGAAATTTAATCAAAGAGACAGTAATGCTGATTAACTCTGTGCATTCCATATACTGTATTTGTGAATAGTCTCTCCAGTGTCACAGCTTCAGTGGTGAACTGGGGAATTGCCTTAGAACTAAGCTGATTTACAAGTAAGCAAAGGAGGTTTTATTGGTTATTCACACAGGGAAGCACCATGTACAAGTAGCTCACGTTTCTTCAAAGATTTATTTGTATCTGCCATTCTGCCTTTCCCAAACTAAACCAGTCTTGACATGTCCCTGCTGTTTTGCTTCACCTTGAACAGTTTATATACAAATAAATGTTGAACAAGACTTTCAAAGAATGAGCATCCAAGGTTTGGTGGGATTGGGCACACATAAATTCCTTTAATTTCTCTATTAAATGGTCAATATGTTATTACCAAACAAATATTAAAATTGATAGGAATAAAGACTTTATTCCTTTTGGAAGGAGGTATGTAATATTTAAAGGACTTCCCTTCCCTTACATTTTATCCCAAAGTAGCTTGGGCTTTTTACTTTCAAAGCACTGACTTTTTTTTTTGCAAGAATTGAGTTGTGTAACAAAGACACGTGGATTTCTATTTAATAGATAATACAAAAAAAAAAAAAAAGAAAAAAACTAGTAAGGATTTTCAAACTTGTCACTTCTCTGGCATGGCACACTAGGAGTATTCATACAATCATGTAAGGGTCTTCTGATGAGGGCTTTATGAGGGTAACCTGGAAAAGGAATTTCTGGCTTTGCTACTACAAGAAATTTAGGGAAAAAAGCCCACAAAGAAAACCAAAGGAAAAAACACAGCTCAAGTACAGGGTTGTTTAACTTCCTTCCTCCACCTTATATGCTACATAATATAGTTATTTAAGTTGTAACTTCTATTTTAAAAAGGAAAACTCTAAGTGGCCCTGGTTATCTTCCTTTCCAGGGGATTTTGTCCTAGGACTCTCATTTCTTCATGTGTAGGAAAGGGGTGGTACTTTATCCCAGTTTGCTTCTGTTTGTAATCTCTTTCCGCTTCTTGAATTTATTCTTGTTCTCTCATGAAGCTGACAGATACATTTCTGTTGTGCTTATTTTCTCAAAATGATATAACTTACAGTCATGACTTCAGGCTATTATGTTCCTTATACTTAAAAGTAATAGTTGCATTTTATTCACTGTGTTTCAAAGGCATTTAGGAAGAGCTCTTCAGTGTCCCATAATGCTTCACTTAATTAATTAATTGCTTGCAGGCAATCCTTTGAATTAATCAAACCAGCCCCAAACTAGCAGTTACATTAAGAACGGTCTCTTTCTGATAGTCTCAACTGTTATTAACACACTGTTCTTTGCTTGTTTCTCTGTTTTGAAGGGTATAAGGGTTTTTCAGAACCTCTCAATTTCCTCACATTGTATTCAGAAGGCCCAAAAATGATTCCCATCCATTGTGTGGAATAAGTGTTGTAGAAACAGAGACTAACATGTCAAACCCCCTATTTCCTACCAGTGGTGGTGGTAAATGTGTTGGAGAGGGTTTTTTTGTATGTGGGTTGTTTTTTGTTTTTAATTATACCGATTTAGCTTAAACCAGCTCCTTTTCCTTCAAAAAAGATAAAATTGGTACCAGGTAGTGTTGGTACCATGGAGAGCGGTGTTATGTCTGATTATGAAGCTTGGGATGCATTCAATACTCCTACGGACTGCATACTTGCTCAGTGTGTAGTTGAACGTGTTATTTTTTATCAAGGATGTCTCATGAGAATTCCTGGGATAGGGAGGCTGACCGGTAAATGAGATTTGCAGGATGAAGTGCTGAAGAGCTCTCAAAGAGTGAACGTGAGAGTTGCATGGATAGTTGTGTAAAGCCCAGAGATTTGTATTGCTCAGGCTCTTCAATCCTATTGACTTTTGAGGCAGTGCACGTAATGAAGCACCTGCTGTGATGGACTCCTGGGTCCAAAGATGTGAACATGAAGCAACTTCCTTTGTGCAACACTTTTTTTCCTTTTTTTCTTCATCACTACTGTCTCTCTTTGAGATGTCTCTTTCTGCCAGTAATTTTCTTTGGGAAAGGAGACAGTTGCCTTCAAGTCCTGAAAGGAATGCTGTCATGTGAGTGTCAAAAATCCTCACATTTAGCTTTCATTATAGTATGGCTGTCCTTTTGGGTTTGGAACTCCATGGGGCATGTTCTTTTGCAGTTTGCAGAGGTGATAATTCCTTTTTCTACTTTTCTTGAGCATTTTAGCATCTCCAGTACAATACTGTAGTCCATTCTGGACGCAGTTCTGTACCATGTAGATGATAAGATGCAAGACCTAGAAAAGCTGATGTTAAACAGGTGTTGGGAAAGATTGATATTAAAGAGAAGACCAGATGAGCTTTGCACAAAATCTTAAATAGCCCCTACTTAGCATTTCAAAATGCAAGGTACAAAGGAACTAGTCCCTCAGCTTCATGGCATTCCCAAGGTGTTTGCCTGGCTTGAAAGCTTTGGGTGCTGAAGAGTCTTCAGAATTAAAATCAGCTTATTTGTTACATTTCAAACACCATTCTATTGTGACTCCTCTTAAATAATATGGTATCAGTCCAACACTTAATTTCAGTGTTGATATTGTTGGTTTTATGTTAATTTTGCAGTGGTCCCACAGCATGACTTCTTATTTATTTTTGTCTCCTACATTGGAATCCATTCTTTGTTGTTATTATTCTACCTCTGCATATAATAACTCAGTACTCTAAAGGAAGCCTCTCAATGGTTTCTCAGTGAAGTAAATTAAGCAAGCATACTGCCTGTTCTTCGTAAGTTATCTGTGCCATGGTGAGTCCACTCACATTTTGAAGTTCTTTCAATGTGGTTTCTGTGTGACAAATTTAAAAATAGCAATAGTGGAATATTTAATAGTGGGAAAAAAATAATTGCCATTTTTTCCCTGCTTATTTTTAATGCATAGATCTTTGTGCCCAAGAAATTGGCGCATCTACATTTCTGTTAGAGAAGCCATAGAATCTGCAATGAACATCACTAACAGGACTGATGAGTTCTGGGCAGAGTTGCTTCATGATTCTCTGCGGCATTGCCTGTAGTTGTTGTGTCATTTCATCATGTTTACAAGAGAGATATTGATCCAAATTAATCCTGAATGCAGCTTCACTGAAATTGGAGCTTGATTCCAACTCCAGTATGGTATTTTTGCTTAGCCTGCTGTGGAGAGGCCTATTGTGTTTCAGGAGGGTTCAGTAAAATGACTTATGTTCTGCAGACCAGGGGCTGAAGATGGATTAATGACTGGGTAGTTTGTGGAAAAAGAACAGGAGTTCTAGGTGATTTAAATGTATTTTTCATCTAGCACTTTTGTGAAAAGGGTAAAAAGTTGCCACCCCAGCTAAAACTTCAGTTGCTTTACTTCTGTTGACTTTTCTCAAGTTTACCTAGGAAAACAAGTTGGTCTGTCTACAATTTTCATATAAATATCCAAGTATTTAAATGCAAGTATTGTTAAATAGAGCCGTTAATACAGCCTTATAACTATGTTAGTCTTCTCAGTACAACCTTCTCTTTCATTCCTCATCCCAATAAAATACTCGTGCTTATGGTAATGCAGATTTCTGATTATTTCGTTGTTCTTTGGCTGCTCCTGTACATGTGAGAAGGTTACAGTGACTTGGCTGAACTTATATGTGTTATATGAGTACAAGGACAGTATTTCCATCTGAGAGCTGATTGAACACTGAGCTGGGCTTTGTGGACCTCCCTAGAAATACCCAGGATGCTGCTTGCCATACTCTCCTTTGTTGTTTGACACTCTGAAATATTTTCTTTAGAAGGAAAGCTGGAGGTTACTGGCAAATGCTATTTTAAGAGTGAAGGCCTGCAGTTTGTTGTTCTTTCTCAGCTTTGTGCTTTAAAAAAGCAATTTTCTCCCTCTTTGTGTTTATTTTTTTTCCCTTCCTCTTCAAATACCATGTTTGGACCACGTATCTAGCAAACTGTTATTTTTAGAAGTCTTTCAGCTGCTTTATTCCCTCGGGTTTTTTCAAATCATGTAGTCTTTTTTCCTGTCACCTATTCTATATCTCTTTTGGATCTCAAAGCCTATCTTTATTGTTTCTTACAGTGATTGTTCTTGCTGTGGGCATGTTCTCCTTTGTTCTAATTTAATATGTCATTCTATAGCCCGTTCTATTTCAGCATATCATCTCATCTTTTATCTGTCCATCTGCTAACTTATTGTGTCTCTCTTGATTTCCAGCTTCTCATTAGTCTTCCAGATTATCTGTACTTTTAAAAAAAATTATTTTAGTGTACAGGTCTTAGGTTACTGGGAGTTGTGTGCTAGCCAGGCCAAGTAGTTCTTCCATGTGCATGGTGCTGTACCTGCGTTAGGGTAAACCCCAATATCAACACTGTTTGAGGATGAACAGATCGAGATTGAGGACTTGGAGGTGCTGGTGAGTGAGAGGCTGGACATGACCCAGCAATATGTACTCACAGCCCAGAAAGCCAAACTGGACTTAATCCAAAGCAGCGTGGCCAGCAGGGCCACTCTGTTTTGCTCTGTTGAGACCCCAGTTTTATTAGAGTTCTGTGTCCCATGGTTAGAGCCTCAGCACAGGAAGGACATGCAGTTGTTGGGAGCAAGTCCAGAGGAGCACCGTGAAGATGGTTAGAGGGCTGGAACACCTTTCTTGAGAGAAAGGGCTGAGAGAATTGGGTCTGTTCGCTCTAGAGAAGAGAAGGCTTAGGGGTGACCTAATTGTGGCCCTACAGTGCCTGAAGGAGCCTGGGGAAGGGGAGAGACATTTTACAAGCCACATACTAATAGGACAAGGGAGAATTGCTTAAAGCTGAGTAGATTTAGATTGGATATTAGGAAGAAATTCTTTACTGTGAGGGCGGTGAGACAGGTTGCCCATGAAAGCTGTGGATGCCTCATCCCTGGAAGTGTTCAAGACCAGGCTGGGAGGAGCTCTGAGCAACCTGGTCTTGTGGAAGGTGCCCCTGCCCATGCCAGGGAGGTTGGAACTAGGTGATTTTAAGGCTCCTTCCAACAAAACTATTCTGTGATTCTGGGAAACGAGGAATTTGAACAATTTAACTCAAAAGGGTTATCCTGAGCCATTCATTTGGGATGTTATGTGAAGTAGGTTTAATTAGGTCAGTCTGCAGAGCCTAATCCAAGTGAAGTTTTGACTATCACTAAAAAACTCACCAGCTTGTGATTTCCACCTTTATATCATCAAAAGACTATTCAACACCTTAAAGACAGATGCCAAAGTTCTCTCTCTTGACAACATTACTGTCAGATGCTATGGTGTGAGATCAAGTGCTACACGCAGGCAGCTTTGTGAGAAGTGGCAGAGCCTTGCAAGCAGAATCCTCCACAGCTTTCAGATGATTACCTGTGGAACTGGAGATAAGCAGCTGAGAGAACATGCCTTGCAGCTCCAGTAAAATTATACAGATTTGATTTCTTGTAAGGAACTCATCACATTTATACAACAGTTGTGTAAGTACCTTGCTGTTACTATTGGAGAAAAATCTAATCAAAGTAGAACATAATGGTAATGTAAGAAATTGAATTTAGGAGACTGAATGTAAACACATAAAAATGATGAAAAGATGCTGGGAGCTGTCAAGGAGCATATCTTGAAACAGGGTTGACAGTCACAGTTCCAGAATCAACTGAAAATTCTGTGCTTTGGCTGTTCTGTGAGAAAGTCTTTGGTAATAGCACACAATACTGCTCTTCTGCTTGTTGGGATTAAAAGTGTGAAAAGGTTTTAAATAAAAGTGAACATGTGAGAATGAAAATACCTGAAACAAACACCACCCTTCTCCCCCCCCTCCCCCCCCCCCCCCCCCACAAAAAAATAATTAAAGGATCTTTGGTTATCTTTCTCAGTGAAGGGAAGTGTTTCAGGCATTTTTAGATCTGGAAATCAGGAGCTTATTGACATGATTATTCAAACCATAAATCAGTGAAAAATATTACAATTTCTTACTATTTATACTGTGTTTATTATAAATGTTGAAAGTGAATTGTCGTGAATTTTGGTCAAAGTAGACAGTTTCAGTCATTTCCTCTTTGCAAGTCTTCTGTGTGTGGTCACTCACGGAATCACTACTTGACTTGTCCAAATTGCAAGCATTTTTCTTTATCAGTGATTTAATGAAATCCTTAAATACACTGATAAGTGTATTTAGTTAACATGAACTGTGGACAATAATGCTTGTTCATATGTGTCAGTCTTACCAGAGTTATTTGCTATGATTGAATGAAATTCTTAATTGTTATGCAAAGCATCTCAATTATATTGGTTTAGTATGCAAGTCTTAACAGAACTCTCCAGATTTTACCCAAATCTTCAATTTGTGTTGGTGTAGTATGTAGAAGCAGCTTTCATTCCTGTGTCCTCACAAAATCAAAGGAGATAAGCAAAGGAGATTTGCATGAATCCTAGCAAGCTGGGGAGGATGCTTGAAGAAAAGCCATCTTCTTAATAGATAGAATGACTGTTACAATTATTTTCTTCAGGTTGTAGCTTCACAGTTCCTCCTGGATGCCCACGTAGTGCACGTAAATCACCTCTATATAGTCAAAATGTTGAAGCCTTTCTGTTTGCTCTGGGTCATTTCAACTGTAACTTACACCAGTAGGTCCTCCAGGTTGCAGAACTGCCTCTGAATTTCATAGTGGTACCCATCTCACTTTACTTTCAAAGTGTATCCCAAAGTGCAATCCTCAAACTTCTGCAATTGTTAGATCCTGGCTCTTTAAGACAGTATCTCTTCCTTGAGGGCATTGTGGCAGTTGAAGACAGTGGAAGTGTCTGAGATTCTACTTCTGGGCTTGAGTGCAAGGGATCTGTGGACACAGGATCTTCTGGCAGTTGGGGTTTCATTTTTTTCTCCTTGTCATATGACTAATTTCTGAGTTCTTTTGACTAGCAGATTTATCTTTCATAACTTACTCTGCATGCAGACTTTCTCTGGGTGAAGAAGAGAGGCATTGGGTGGGGTAGCAGAAGGCTTTTCATTTTCCAGATGATTTTCCAGTTGATCAGAAGTTCTAATACAAGTTTATACTGTACTTTTTTCTTTCCTTTTGAGTGTTTGAACTGCTTATGAATACAAGATGTTTGGGCTGTGTTCACTGCTGAGTAGACACTACTATTAATTTTTGTCAGGGAGATCTCCCATTATCTGTAGAGGCTAAGGCAAGGCTGGCTAATTGACTGCAGCTCTAGTAAGTGTCTGAGGAAGGCTTAATAAGAGGCACAGCAATCTAGGGAACATTAGATGTCTTGAGTACTATTTACCACCAGCTCACTTGTGTTATTTATAGAGTAGGCTGTGCTAGGAATTACTTTCATTTAAACTTTCTTGTGTTACCTAGGTATTTCACTCATTCCTGTCAAGAATGGTTTCCTGGACCACAAAGAAACTATAGATGGGATTAATTTAGTTCCAGCAGTACATAAACTGAGGAAAAACTGGCTCTTGCAGATCTACATGGCCTCCCCAGAGTTGCATGTGTGCACTAAGCTTATGTTCACACCATTGCAAGTAGTTGCTTTCCCAGTCAGGCTTTCTTAGCATGGTAAAACTTGTGATTCCTCAGGAATCTTGCAGGGAAAGAGTCACGTACATAGAAAGGAAAGTGACACAGAGTCAATGAGAGAAATCATGTTTGAAACAGATTTCTCCTTATTTTCCCCAACAACTGTCAGGGATTAGAGGAGAAGTCAAGAAAGAGATAACTCAGATCATTCAACTCTGAAGAATGTGCTGGAACCTCCCAACATGTTAATGAGCTATTTCTTTGCCGTGATAGTTATAATGTTGCCTAAACATACCTTGAGGTTACCAGCAATTATCTGTGGAGAAAAATAACACTGATGGCACTTGAGAAATAAGCTACTTGTGCTTAGACTGATAAACAGCCATTTACTTTCGATAAACACCCATTACAGAGAGGCATATTATTTTGGAAGATGTCTCTAAATATTGCTGTAATGTAGGAAAAAACCATGTTAATCTGTTATATCGAGAGGAATACGAGTATGAGGACTTCAGACTCTTCTACCTTTTAGTTCTGTAATGCTTCTGTAAGAAAAAGAGAAATACCTTTGATTTAGTCTGTGGCTATTTAAGCGTAAAGCTCTTTGAGGTAATTTTTTCCTGTATCTGTTATAAATCTGTTGTGACAAGATAGTGTAAGGTGTCAGCTGGAAATAACTCTGGGTGTTTGTTCAGTTTTGCAAGTTTGAATACATTTTGAATGTTCCCAAGGGCTCATGCAGTCTACTTGAAATGTTGAGGTTTTTCCCTCTAAGCCTTTAGAAATACATATTTTCCCTTTTATTATTTGATGCATTTAATTCTTTTGACAGGATAGGTGAGTGGAGAAAGTGGAAAGAAAATACTAAAATAACTTGAAATCACAAAGTAATTGACAGGCTCTTGATAGTTGTTAACATAGACTATAATTTGTGATGGTTAATTCCTTAGCATTGGTATACTTAGGTGGTAGTTAGAAAGCAGTTTAAACTGTTCAAGTGGCTAACATCGAGCTGATTCATATTCTGTATAGGATTGGCTCAGTGTCATTCCACTTGAAAGTGTTAGTGAAAGCAAAGATTCTTATCCATATATTTTAAGGTATTCTTTTGTCCTAGTTACTGTCTGCATTTCTTTGCAAGAAATTCTTGACCTGTTTTTCTGTTGTAAGACTATCTATGGTTAAGTTTCACAGATATCTAAATTGTTCTAAATGCAGATGTTGTTCCCAAATATTTCTGATATTTTAAAGGTTCATAATGGAATTAAAGCCTCTCTGAGCATTGCCAATCTTTAGTCATTTGCTGAGGTGCTTGACTGCTTCAGTCTGGTCTCTGTCATTTCTGAGAGAGAGAGACTGCAAGGCAGGACTTTCCTGGCCCGTTGTGGCTCTGTTGCACACCCAGTGTGTTGCCCCATGAGCAGAAGGTATGCAAACACTAGAGAAGGAGCGGATAGATAAGAAATTTTCAGGATCAGCACATTGGGAAAATAAAAATTTTTGCTTTGCACCTCCCCGCTATGCCTTCCCACACCTGTGCAAATGCTTCCTTTGCTTCAGAGTGGTGGCTAGCAGAAACCTTTGTATTAATGAAAGCCAGACCGCCAGCCTCATGATACAATTTCACCACAAAGGCCAGTGACAAAAGGTTGTGCTATTCCTATTCAGAAAATTAGTTTAGTTGTAGATCTTGCTCTCCTGAAACTGCATTTAAACTGAATATTTGATGCATGCATAGCAGGGGCTCTGGCCTAAAGCCAGAGAAATGTTTGTGTAATATTAGTGGCAATTTTACAGCCGGCCAGAAAAAATTATCTTTCCTTGAATGCATGTAAATTCTGGGCCTAACAAAATACATACCTCCTATGCTAGCTGTGGTTATTTGCATAAATCATGTTATGTTAATAAGGGGGTTCACACGGTCGGGAAGGAAATTGAAAACTGCCACAAACAAAACCTTGGTAAGCAGATTCAGGCATTTCTCTGCACAGTTGTGCAGTCTAACTTTAAAACTTGTTCACAGTTTTTGTTCAGGGTGAGAGGGCTGCAGAAGGAATGTGTTTGCATGCTTTTTTTTTTTCTTTTTTCTTTTTCAGAGGTAAGCTGTCAGATCAGGTGCACTGGAGATACAGCCCATTTCCCTCTCCATGGGAGTATATGGAAAAGTGGAGGTGTCCAGGCTTCCTCCTGCTGAGAGGCCCTGGGGATTGCTCTATTCATGTCTAGTAACTGACTCAAGAGGGCTTGAACTGAATCAGTGCTGTGATGAGAGGCACCCAGAGAGGTGGAGGTGACTTAGAATGGTTGCCTGTTGAAAGCAGACTCAATTTCCTCCATGTTACTTTGCTGTGGTGTCAGTGATTGGGCTGTAGGAGCCATCTCTGCTCTGAACACAGATGAGGGATGTAGGAAGCATTTTTGCCAAATCTCTCACTATGAAGATGAAAAGGATCAAAATCAATTTGATAAGGGCAGAGTCTCTCAACTGATAATTATATGCAAAATCTACATGTTTCCTAAGAGATCATTCTGTAAGGGATTATACTCTAAGCATCTGTACTATCTTAAGGGTGCAGTCCAAAAGAATAACTTTGATGGAAAAGGCAGTTGCCATTGGTGCGTTCAGAATGTCATTGCTCATGGTACAGCAGAGCTGCTGGTCAGCTTGAGTTCACAGACCTGAGTTTATAGATACAGACTTGTGGTCATTTGTTTTCATGTCTGATGCTAAGAATAATTTTGTCTATGTTGGTCAGTACTTTAGATTAATAAATATTGATAAATAGGGACATTAGTCTATAGGCTTTACCTGAGGTTATTAATTTATATGCAGGGGTTTTTTTTCTGAATAGAGGCTTTTCTCACAAATGTTTTGTTTTTTTCCAGGAGTAGTATTGCTGAAAGCAGCTGCCAAGTACAACTAGATTAAGTGTTTTCATTTGAACAGTTTATTAGCTGAAATGTGCAGATTTATGTTGACTGCATATATTTGTCAGTTTAGTTTGAACTTGGCAAGTATTTATGAAAAAAGAAATAAGAAACATAAAAATATTATGACATTTAATATGAAAATATTTTGACTTTTAATTTTTAACAATGTCTCAATGTTTAACTTATTCTAAAATTATTTCTTTTCCCAGTCAGTGAAACCAAAAATGTCTGGTTGTCAGTGAAATACAATGTTTTCATAGAAAAACTTAGGTTGGAGGGTGGTCTCTGGAGGTCTGTGGTTCAAGTCCCTGCATAAAACAAGGCCAGCTTCTAAAAATATTTTTGTCACTTTGAGACCTCCTTCTGTGACTGCAGCCTTTCAAAGGTGATTGAAGGTGTTCTTTCACGGACAATGGCTGGCTCCCTCAGTATGTTTGGATGCAGCTTTTTTTCATCCCATGAATTTATATATGTGCAAAACTTTGGAGACCTGACCCCACCATTGAATATCACTGCAAAGAAGGCATAGTGTGAGTACTTCGGCCTTATTTGGCTGTGAATTAAAAAAAAAAAAAAAAAAAAAAAAAAAAAAAAAAAAAAAAAAAAAAAAAGCCGCCATGGAGAACATTTTTTGGGTTGCTTTCCCAGGGTAATTTTTGGTCCAGAAACCAGGGACATTTTCTGATTGGCATGAAATGATTTTCTCTTCCTTCTGCTAAAGTTGCCAATTTGTTCAATGAACCAAAAATGCATCCTGTTCTTTGTATTTCCTCATGATCTGTGCTGTGGCAGCACCTCTGTGGTCCAGTTCTTGTTCTGCAAACATGTGTTTGCATACAGTGTAAATATTCACCTTAATATCATAATCTGACATACATGGTATTTCTGGCAGTGAGCATTCTTCAGCAGGTAATCAGATGTGACTTACAAAAGAGAAAAGTCACAGAAAGGGTGCATTTTCACATTGCATTTAGTTAAATGCTGAAGGGATACGTCTTTGTGTTGGGGAGAGAGCAGATGTTCTTTGCATCATTTTTGACTCTGTGGCTATTGCTTATATTTGACTATAAATATAAAAGAGTAAATTTGCTGATCCAGATGGTTGTCCTAGATTGGTGTTCTGATAGAAATAGTCTTTTAATTGTTCTTTGCATGAAACCATGTGTCTGAATTTGACACCTCATTAAAAGTCAGCATTGGTATAAAACTAGAAGCTGTTTTGCTTTGTGGTGCTAGTGATGTTGGATGAGAAATTAGAAGTCCCTTAATTCCAACTTATCTCATTAGTACTTGACACTTTTTTTTATTCCATACCTGCTTGAAATTGCAACAGTGATGTTAAGAGATACTAAATGTGACCCAGTTGCTTGCAAGTTTGTACAAATGGCTTGGTTTATGGGCAAAACTTCAGCTACCAATTTGCCATCAAGCATGCTTTGCAGTAAACAAATGTTTAGCAACTTTTAAAACTGGACTTGGGACTGAATGAGAGGTGATTCCTATAAAATTGCCCTACCATTTATTGAGACTTTGAATTTATATACCAGTTAATCTAATTTTCCAGACTGATATGCTTTATAGCTTCCTTTCAGCACCTCTGAAAACCAAGCTGCCATTGAATTCGTGCACATGCATTCGTTAAAACTGAACTGCTGACAGTTGGAGATAGCATTAATTAGTTTTTGCAATGAAAAAGGGTCAGAACTAGTTTTCATCTCTTCCTTTAAAAAAAAGTAAATAAAAGAGGAAGCAAGAGGGGAACCTCTTCCAAGCAAATGGGGGTTCAGCCCAGAAGCAGGGTTGTTTAACCCTTGAGTGATAAACCCAGACTAGTGACTGGGGATAATTGTTTGTCACTCAAGGAATTCAAGTTTCCAGCAAGTCATCCAGCTCCTTCTCAGATTGCAGGTTGGAAATGTTACACTTGACAAAAGCTCACAAACCGGTAAGAGGGAGTAGTTTACAAGTGGTAATCTAAAGCATCCATTAGCAATACAGGCTAAACAAATAAAAAAAATGAGAACAAACAAACCAAAAGAAAAAAACAACCCCAAACTTGACCTGTGGTCCTACAGAGTGTTACTCAGTGCATTATTTTAGAAGACCATAGTGAGATCAGGCTAATATGACACTTACAGATAAAAGTATTTATTTCTATGAAATCCTGACTTCTGAAGAACCAGTACTTTAAAAATTTAGAAGCAAGAGTCTTCTGAGGTCTAATCCTCATTCTCCAGGCTTGGCTATTGCTTTGAATATTGCATCAAACCCTTACTTCATCACATCATTCATGTTCTTGGGGGTGTGATGAGCTAAGTGATGGCATTTGTTTTTTCTGATTGATTCTGCAGTGATTCTTAATAAATCATCCTGGAATGCCTTATCCTTTTGCATTTTAAAACAAAGCAAAAAACCCAGCACCTCCCCCCAGCCAAAACTCATCTTGAGAGGAGTGCTTATTCCCCTTGGAACTGTGGGAACTGGAGAGAGGTTTAAAACTCTTGTGCTGTGTAGTTGTGGCAATCATTTGTATCATGGCCTGTATTAGCAGTCTGGTGCTGTCCTGGGAATCAAGTTTCCTCAAGTGATTGACCCGTGGGACTTGATGATCTCTTCTACTTACTGTGGTGTTTATCTTGGACTGATGGTAGAATCTTAAGATCCACATTTTAAAGAGAATCTGTAAATGTTCTGTTGCTGTGATATTAAAATTATATTTGCTGATGGTATGGAGTGTGTAAATGCTAGTAGTTTTGCAGCATTTGTTCAGCATAGAATCTGAATGCTTTCTAAACATGCACAGATTCATTCTCAAAGTGCTCCTGTGAACAATAGAAATTAGAGAAATATTGGTTTGATGAGCATTGCAGCACACCATCTGTTCACCAGCTAGAAATAGAGACATCGTGGGGAGTAATATATAGAGAGAGGTGTGTAAAATCTACCCATCCCTGTAACAATTACCTCTTTTTTTAACAGGCAGGCGGAGAGGGAGAAAAAGATTGTGTTGAGGTTTTGTAGGTTTGGTTGGGTTTTTTTTTTTTTGTTTTTTTTTTGTTTTTTTTTTTTTTTTTTGTTTTTTTTTTTTTTTTTTTTTGAGTCTTTGAAAAGGCAACACACAACATTTTCTCAGAGGAAAAGGATGTCTTTTCAAACTTGCAAAGGAAAATAAAGTATGCTCATCACTAAGCTTTCCATGGGAAATGAAGAGTTAGATGTTATAGAGAGATGTTTGTGGCCATCTTATGCCATTAATCAAATTCTGCAGTTTTTACGGCTTAGCCTGAGGTCAGCATATATACTATTACTTGACAGTGAAGCAACCTTTTTCCTGAAATTATCTTTGAAACAGCTTGAACTAATATGTAATCCAAATAAAACTAGATTTTTTTTTATTTCTTTAAAAATTTTACTACTATTTTAAATGTGATGTGCAAGGGCTGATAAACCTTGATTGCAACCAAGATGGCTGATGAAGATGCACAGGCATCAGCTGAGCTCAGGAGCTAGAAAGTCACCACTTTCCTTCCTTGTGTTCAGCTCCTGGTTTGTACACTGATGTTGCTGTCAGAGCTCCAGCCTTTTTAAAGTGATGATTAACTTTTCTCTGTGTTGGGCGCCAATAGAAAATCCCCAAATGCTGATGATACCTTTCCAGGAGTAAGTCTACTTCCTGTGGGAAGAGATCTGCTTTGTTTCTCTTTTCTCTTTCTCCTGGTATGTTGCTGTTTTGGGATGACTCCTTACAATTAATTGCCTGGTGTACTCCTATCTAATTTTAACAATATTAGGATTACATGTAGATGTTGTATGAAGCATAGGGGATTTTTATGAAGGTATATGTATGAAATGGAGTGACTCAAGAGCTGTGGCATCCTCTTGAGAAGCGGGATGACATCAGTTTGGATCTTATATTGTGTTATTGGGGGCACTGAGGACAGAGAGATATGGATACGTTTAAAGTTATGTGCTTAACTTTATAATTCCCTTTTTTTTCTGGGGCATTTTTTTTTCCTTTACATGCTCCTTAGCTGACATGAAAGCTGTGACTTTTAAAATCTGAATTTCAAAGGAGTTCTCGATATTTCCTCAGATGTCATCTTTATCTGTAAATCCTCAACTATTCTTCAGTCTGCACGTCTGATCCCTCAGCTTTCCAGAAGCCTGTGATCCTTCCTTGATAGCTCCTTAAACTAAATAAGGAGTGTCTTGCTTGTAGGTCTACATTCCACTTGTCTTTCTCATCTGGGTTTCTCAGTTTAGGTAGAAAGCAATCAGCCTGTGCTGTCAGGAGACTGGAGATTGGTGGTGTCTGTAAAGCACCTGAGGAAGATTTTTTCATCAGTGGATACTGATCTTGTTGCTATCACTGAGGTGGGTTTCTACCAGCAGGGTCCCAGTTCTTTTGGGAGTATGCATTGTGACTACTGCTGAAAGGTTTTTGGAAATAGAAGAATTAAGTACCATTACACAAATTATTTCCAGCTAGACAAGAGGGTCCAAACTTTTGCTGGCAACTCAAATCTGTCCACATTCTGCCTCCTAAAACTTTGAGATTGCATTAGTGTTGTAGTGTTTTGGATAAATAAGGAATTCTGTAAATATTAAGATGAAAATGAAAAGCTTAGAGGATGGCAACTAAAAGGAAGTATTTAACTTGCAGCTCAAGAAGAGAAAGGATAAAGGGGGCTTTTGGAGAGAGTCTTCTATGTCTCTACTCCTTGTATAGGTAGATTCAGCAGAACTTCCCCATGAAGTTTTAATTGGATTGACTTGTTTTCTGCTTTGTAACCTGGAAATGTGGTTTATCTTAAATAGGTAAAATATATATCAGTGCTCTAGCTATTAAATATCAGGAAAAATTTCAGTCACAATAGTGTCATCTGTGTTGCTATATGGTCACTATCTTGTGCTAACCATTCCTATTTTAAGAAGTGGGAAAATAGTCAGTGACTCTTCAAAAAGTAACAGCAGCTGAGGTCTCTATTCTGTTCCCTGTGAAAGACACTCTTTGAGGTGGGTAAGCTTTTAAATGCCTTTAGCATTAAACACTCCAGTCTGCACTACTGATCCCTCAGCTTTCCAGAACATTTGATCTTTCCTCAGTAGCTCCTGAAATGAAATAAAGAGACTCTGACATGTTAAGTCCAAGTACCGCTCACCATCCTTCTCTCAGTAGTTTCTCACTTCAGGCAGAGAGGACCAATGTGTATTACCAGTTATGCACACATAACTTGCCTGTAATATCTGAAAACAAAGGATCTCTACTTGCAAATTTTGGTTGCTGTTTGAACTTGTGAATAGTATGACTTCTATGCATTTTGATGTTCCTCCTGCCAATACACCTGGGGTTCTCAGTAGACTTAGACATACTGGTTAATATGCGAGTTAAAAAACTCTAAAGATTGTAAAAAAGAGTGGCACCCTTCAGGATGGAAGTAGTAAAAAGAGAGCTAAACCTAAAGGGCATATACAGTGTTTTGTACCCCGTGCAGAAATCTGGAATCCTGCTGGCTTTGTAATCAGTTAGACATAATTTCTGTGAAACTGTTATGCTCTTAGAGGGAGGCTGAAGCTAGTTCATGTCATACTCCTAGCAACAATGAAGGTGTAACGCTGTGTGCATTTGTAACACTTCAGGCATCCAGGTGCCAGAGGGAAAGGTATTTTAATTGAGAGAAAAATTTAGGTTCTTTGAATGTGTGATGATGTTCCTTGCCCTTCATATCTGGATAAAGAAGTATTGGTACCAGGACTGTCTTCTGTTCTAATGCTATGCTGTTGGTTAGGACTGTTCAATGTGTCCTAAAGAGCATTAAAAAACCCCAAACAAACAAAAAACTCCCCTTTAATTCAGTATTTAGGACAAGAGCTTCAAGGAGCGCTCTTTTTTTTTTTTTTTTTTTTTTTTCTTGACTCAACTGCTTGTTCAACTCCCAAATGTGCCTTTGGGAAGAGGAGACCCTTTCTTTGGTATTATTTTCTGTGTTCTGAAAGAGGGGGGGGGACAAAGATGCTATTCTATTGTTAGAAAGTGTTCTCAGATCCTTTTCTGAAAGACACGTGCAATTACAATAACGTGCTTTATTGCCATGTACTGTATGATTTATCCATCTTTCTGGTCTCCTTGTTTTGCAGATTTAGATGAGAAGTTGCTACTACAATACTTTTAAAAGGCACCCCCCCTCCCCCCGCACCTCATTAAGAATCATATAATTCCAAAATTCAAATAGTCCTTTCAAATGAACTAAGAGAGGCGATTAGAGCATGAGAACACTCACTAAATGGGCTGATAGGAGCTTTTCCAGCCTGCTCCTTCCTGTTACTTAGTAACATAGCAAAAGCAAAGATCTTTGAGAAGGGGTGTGGGGGGGAGGCATTGATTCTTGTCTTAAAGACTCATACATTTGATTCATAATTTTTCCCCTCTAAGTGGTTTGAATCTCACCCAGGCAGTTAGCAGTCAACTTACTTCATTGCTGCTATATGTGTGTCTGTATAATACATGTGGCTCCAGTTGTCTCAGCCTCATCTCCAGCGTCTTCTCACTATCATCATGATTAATCCACTTGCTTTGTAGCATTTATGGAGACATTTGAAACTAAACAGGAAGAGAAATTTAGTGGTCTTACTGTTGGTAGCATAGTCTATCTATACTTCAAGTAAGGTACATCAGTGGGATTACTGTGAAGCTGTTTGGGTTTGGTATCTCTATTATTGTATCAAGACAGGAATAAAAAGGAGAATTAAATTTCTAGCTTTGTCACTCCTGCATCTTGCTTTGATTTTATTGCATCACTGAAAGGCTAATAAAATGTAAAGCTTCCTTTAAATAGAATCTCTTTTCCTCTTTATTACGGTTGTGGTGTACTAAAACCTATGCATAATTGTTTCTATAATGGTTACTTTAAAATTCTCTCATATGATAAAACTGCATATTTGTAATTTCTGCATATACTCATTTCTTGGGTGACAAATCACACCCATTAAACAAATATACCTGAATTCAATGGGTAGTTGCTATTGTGGAGGCAAAGCTGGGTTGAAGTCTTAGAGTTATTTTATTAATTGCTGGAGTGGAGTCATCTTCAAAGCAAAATATATCAGGACGAGAAACTCTGGAAAGCGACATTGAGTACTGTAACACCTTTTTACTCACGTAAGCCTGTCTAAGCAGCAGCGTCAGTGAATGTGGTTTCCCTCTAGTGGTGCTCCCTGCGGTAGACGCTGCTCCTGTGGTTGCCTGGCTGCTTAACTTACACCGGGAGTGGTCTTGAGCTTTACTCTGTGAAAATCTAGTGCGTACAAATAATTCCTTAGGCAAGTTGTAGATGAGTCACAACATAGCAGCTTCTGAGTTCTTTATACCTACGCTGAAGCTTTGGTTGCCCTGATCTCTTAGGAACAGGCGTTTGGCAAATGTGAAGTGGTTCATATGACAGCCTTATCTGAATACAAACATAGAGTTAGTATGACTGAAATCACTTTGAAGTTAATTCAATTAAACTCTTATAGATCTTAATTTTAAAAGCATGAATACTTGAGGTTATTTAACATACTTCTGTGTCCTTTTTTGACCTTTTCACTGATTGTGAATATAAAATAAAATCAGTTTCCTTAAAAGTGGAAAAAGCTTACTCAATAAAAATGGGAAACCATCTATTACCATTAAAAATTAGTAATATCTTGAATAAATAATAAAAAATGCTCTTTTTTAGCAGTGGATTTTTTTAAAATTTAGCTTGAAGTTGAAAGATTTTTGATGTTTTCTAAATCAGAATAAAATTATTTTTGGATGAACTAAAATATCCTTTCATTAAAATGGTAATTTCCTATTTAAACCCTTTTTGAGGGGATCAAATTTCTATTAACATGAACATTTTTGTGTTAGAAATTATTGTGCTCTATCTACTCAATAGTTATGTAGTGTCTAAGGCATTAAAATTCAGCAGCAGTGAAAATGAAGTAAACAAGTAGCATAACCCACTAACTTTGATGGAAAAACCTCCACATAAAAGCAGTTTGTGCCATGTGTGACCTGTATGATATATGCAATCAAATCATCTCCCTGTTCTTAATCATGGGTTATATTCATTTCACCTGAAAGACATGCAACTTCACTTCTGCCCTAAGTTTTGTTTCAGAGCCTTATGAAAAAGCTATGACTCTGTTGAATGCTGACTGAATCTGTGCTGAACCTTATTACAGCTATTGGCCAGGGTGTCTGCAGTGAAAATAACAGTTATTCAGTATGGTGACACATGTATTGATAGCAAAAGCAAGGAACTATGTTGTTTTTTATTGGGTTTGGTTTTGATTGTTTTTTGTTTTAAGTAAGGGGTTTAAAAAATTAAAATAGATCGTATACAAAACAGTTAAACCTAGCTAAACTTACTTTTTGTCATGTTTGTATGGAGATGGGAGTATGTTTGAGAGAACTAGTAGGGTGGTCTTGCTACTTTTCAGTTAGTTGCTGAGCTAATTCCATGCACCTTATTAGTCTGGGTGTTTCAGGGAATTCTTACTTGCACTTGTGAGGCTAATTGACTCTGTGGGTGTTTAAAGGACTTTGTGTATGCACTTATTACTGCTGAATGGATGTAAATAATTAAACTTTGCTTCTGGGTAGGCTGATGTAAATCATCTCAACTTAATTGACTCTTCACAGTAAAGCCACTGTGTAAAGCTGTAAACATAAAAGTTTTTAGCATGCCTCACAGAAAAGTTGTTTCTTAAGTGCATGCTGTGTTTTGTTTAACTTGTGGGGTAGTACAAGGACCTGATCCCATTCCTTGAGGAAATGGAAAGACTGCTGCAGGTAAGGTCCCCAGTGAAGATGCTGAGTATCTGTGGGGGAGTGCAACTGCGTATTTCTTGTTGGCAGCCAACATCTTCTTGAAAAGAGGAATTCTAAAGCCTGTATATGAGCAAAACAAGTGTGTGTGTGAGAGAATATAGGTTGATTTGACTGGGATATCTACATAAATGTCTGCAAATACAGAGTCTGGGATCGCCACTTGTTTCTTAGCAATTAACAATGCTCCTGGTGTTGAACAGCAAATCCTGGTCAGGGAAAAGACTGTCCTAAATTACTTTGTCCGTACTAGTGCTGCCTGAAAGAAACAGCAAAATTTACATTAGTAAATTTATAAATAACCAAGACTGAAAGTTACTGAAGATTTTCAGAGCAGCTGCCAGCTCTGCTTTTGAGCCATTCTTGTGTTTTGATATTTGACCTGTTCTTTGTAGGAACTTCCTACATATCAGGAAGTCACAAAGGTGTGTGAAAAATTGCCAGCATCTTTGTCCTTATATCCATTTCTGCCTTTTTTTGAGGTCTTGTGATTCATTATCATGTTTTACAAATCTCTGTGCGCACATTTTACACAGCAAACCACAATTTCTCTGGTCATTATGGGAAAGTATAAGTAAAAATAACCAATGCCCCTCCTCCATCACAAATGAAAGAAAGGGGGGGAGGTAAAGAAACTCCCCCTTCCCAGCCCCTCCTTGCGTTGGGATGCTAATGGCATACTGACAAGATATTGCCCTGTATAAAAGAGACACAGAAATGCATCTTTCCACTGAAAAAATCTGGGATGGTAGCAAAGGATTTTAGTCAAAAAGTAAAAGCAGAGAAAACCTTATCATTACTGAGGGTCTTCTTTGAAAAGCTGTGTTAGTATCACTGTAGAATTATTTATCATTGTAATTGTACTGAGGGAAGCACCTTGTCCATTCTCATCAATATGGCAACGTCCCTTCTGTTCAGCTCTTGTGGCGTTTTGTAAGCTTCAGTGTTCCACTTCTGTAATGTTGCATAAGATATGCAATGATAAAGATAGCCAGGTTTCATGCAAGTCATTTTAATCTTTTGGATGGATCAGATGATGACAGCCTGCACCAAAGTCAAAGCACACTTTTTGATCCACCTGTGAGAAACTGCAGAGGGGATTAATCCTCTTTCTCTATCTCACAGAGGAAATTTCCATGTGCTGCTAGCCATTGAGGGTGTATAAGAAGTGCATTTTCAGAGGTATTGTCAGAACTGCATCCCTCTGACCAGTTGTTCTAAACAAGCAAGTTCTTGAGGAGCAACATGGAAAGGAAGTTGGCATTTTTAGAAGGCATGATATGCTTTTTGATTCTTTATACTTGAGCATGTGTATTCTTGCACTATTATATAGTTTATTTGAGCCAAGCTATTAATTAGCAGCAGTGCACCTTTGATACAGAGATAATGTTTGGGACACTCTGGGGAGATTGGATGGAGTTCTTCCTTCTTCCATGTTTGAAAGTATCTACTAATTGCTTTTTGTGAACAGTATGCATAAAAGTTAGAGAAGATGTTGGAGGATTCATGGGAGAATGAGGAGGAGTCATTGTGGCTGAATTAAGTAGTATTTGCTCAAGAAGCCTGAACTGCCACTGAACTTGTGTCCAGAATTTGGGAATGGCTAAGAGACAGATATTTTTGCGTCTGATTAAACTGGATTTGCCACTGCAAAGCATGAAAGGGATATTCACTAGCCTGCCTCATTTGAGTTGGAGAATGAAAGGTAGGGATCAATTCCATATGAAACACAGTTCCTCAGACAACATTAGGAAAGGGGATGGAATGACCAAGATGGTCAGAGACGCCAACAGGAGTGATGGTCTGTCAGCTGAACTATTAAGTTATTGCAATGCATAAAAATTAAATAGTCAAAATTACCTAATGCCCAGTGGCCCAAAGAGTCTTAAGTAGAAAGTGTTTCCAGGTGTGGTGTTCATTGCTACAAGAGTTCCTTGTTTGCCTTTTCTTGTCTTTTATCACAAAAGAACGTTGTACAAAAGGAAGATACAAATCTCTAGATTTCTTTCTCTGTCCATTTAATCTTCTGTTTTGCTTCCTCATATGTCTGTTATCTTTTTTGAAGGATGATGTAGGTGCAGATAGCTTGAAAGGAAAAAAAACCCATAAACCTGCAAAAGCTAAGACCACAGAAATGCCTGGCAGGAGATTGTTTTTAGGGACAGCCTTATGGTGCAGGAAGACGTGGCCCATTTCCTTTCTATTTTCCCCATCATCAGCAACTGTTGGATTAGGAATCTTCAAGTCCTTGTTTAAGAATTGATCACACATAAATGTCTGTATAGGAATGACACATGTAGGAATCATGCTCAATAAAATGAATTTTGGTGTCCAGATGTGAAAATCCCTGTATACACGGTTCTTGGAACTACTTAGAATTCAATTGGAACTTACACAAGGAGCTGCAATTCATTTGCCTACTCTCAGTTGAAAAATGGGGGCAAAATTTTACTGCTTTTCAGGTCAGCCCACTGCTGCATAAATATCTTGAAAGCATTTGAAAATAAGCCAGTTTGAATAGAGTAAAATAATGTTTGTTTAATGCTTTCTTTTAAGATCAGATATGTTTGGTTTGAAAAACGTATCTAAATGCTCTTAAGCATGCTCTTGTATTGAATTTTTGTATGTAATTATTATTGGGGTAACCCTACTAAAAGAAGCCAATGCCCATTTTTGCAAAAGGGGGGGGTGATAAGTGAAAAAATAAAAGCATTAAAAGTTTGGGGTTTTTTTTGTTTTTTTTTTTGTTTTGTTTCTGCTGATCACATATTAAATTGTCTGATCAGGACATGAACTTTAATAAAATAATTCATATCTGTGATGCCTAATTTTCAAATTTTTAGTCAAAGCTATTAACCAGTTACTTCTAAGTGGACAACCTTATTCCTTTGGAAAAAGCGGGCATGCTGCAACTTTCTATTGTTTGTTTGTGAATTGGTTAAGCTACGTTTTCTAAGAATATATTAATATAAATTCTGTTGGTATCACAGTTTTGTTTTGAAAGTGTTACAGTAGGCATCAAGACAAGCCAACCCCCAGACTGTTTTAGCTGATCCCTGTTTTGTCAGGCTAGGGTTGAAAAATGGGAACGAGAAGGTCAGCAACTGAGTTACTCAACCACGCTGAATACAGCTATTGCATAGAAAGCATTGCATTGTCAGCTGAGCAGACTTCAGCACGTCTGACTATTTCTCTTGGCTGAGCCCTCCAGAGCCCTAATGGGTATGTGGAAAAGATTGGGTTTTTAGAAAGCATTTGCCACCCCTCTGCCCTTTCCCCTGATTTCAGATGCCATTATATAAACACAGTTCCCGGTGACCTCCTTCATCTTCCTACCTGGAAGGTGGCTGTGTAGAACTATAGTAACTGATGCTGTATATTTGGTTGTAGGCAATAATTTTTCTGCCCATTCAGAGATACAATTTTGTGAATTCTGCTTTAGAATAAAATGAACTCACTGATTTGAATCTAGCATAACTTTCTTGGATTCTTAGAGTTTTGCTTCTCTGGTACCAAAGAACTTTAACTTTCTGGCCATGATCTAGCTTCCTTGTTCAGCTGGATTTACACGTGTGGGATGTGACTTTGGCGCATGGATGAGGGACAGCATAAAAGTTATGGGTTTCTCCTGCTAAGGAGATTTTCTCTGTAACTTCAATATATGACTCCCCATCCTTTTAATCCAAGAATGACTCTTATCTTTCAGGTCACTAGAAAAACATCTTTTTTCATCTTAGTTTATGGCAAAATTAGTTGGCAATGGTCTTTATTTGAAAAGGTATTGATCTCCTTTTTTTATTAGCATGAACTGAATGATTTTTTTTTTTAAAAAATGGAATATTTATTTTGCTTTGGTCTCTTTCTGAAGAATTCCTCTACTACAGATTGAATCCTAGCTGACTGAGACACCACCTTCTTTGCCTATGTTCCTTCTTTGGTGAGACGCAATTACAGTAATGCTCATTAGGCACTGTGCATTCTTTGGGCTGTGGACTATCTGACATTAGTTTTACCAGTGCAGTACAAAGAGCTGTACCAGTGCCTCATTGTCTCTCTTCCACCTCTGTCAATATGTTCAGTGTGTCTCGTTTGTTGTTTTTTCTTGGGTTCCCTTTTTGCCAGTTTGGGCAGTGGGTCCAGACTAGTGTGCAGCAAGTTTGGCTGTCCTCATTCTACATTTTCTGGTATACCTGGATCAACTCCCCCCCACTTTAGTACTGAACTAAAATAAGGATAGATGCTTTTAATTTAGCACACACCATTATTCAATTTCACTTACCATTTGACATGAGTGAGGTGTTCCAGTCTTGTAATCTGAACAATTAATTTTTAAGTAATTGCCTGTCAACTGTGATGGGTGAGCAGCAAAACTAGACAAATATGGGTAGCACTAATGCTGTTTTCCCAGGAGCATTGTTTGCAAGGGCAACTGTGGTATAACCTTTTGGAGAAGGCATGGCTTCTCTTTCTCTTTTGACTGTAATTCAAGGGGTGAAGGAAGCACCTCTAATCTAGGCTCCTTTGCCAAAGAACCTTAAAGCAAACTGCACGGTTGGTGAATGATTTTCTTTGTGAGATTTAATTCTTTAAAAATCATTTTAAAGTTGGGGTAGGAAGTTCTGTGGGGAGTTTTTATTGGTTTTTTGGGGTGTTGTTGTTTTTGGGAGTTTTTGAGAGTGAAACCAACCTGGTGTTTGATACTGAAGTGTTGAAAGACCAGTGTGTTTAACTTTGAAAAGAATCCCAAGTACCTTGGGGAGGTTGTAAATCCAGATTCTTAGGAGAGCAAAATGCTACTATAATGGCTCCAGTTTAGAGACGTTTCAGTCATCAAGTTGTTTTTCCTATTACTCTAGTGTGCTGTGCAATGCGATGTTTTGAAATTAGTACAACAGCACAAGAGAGATTTCCACCCATTTTAGAGAGGATTTCAGTTGAAATGGATAAGCCCTTTAGGGCTCTGTGGAGGAAGGAGCTTGACTGGGTGGAAGGGTTTGTGATTTCCTGAGCTGGGAAGGTGTAGATGTGAAGGTTGATCACAGGTTCTCATATGCCTGTACACTCTATTGGTCTGTATCACACCAAGTTGACTTTCATGACTTTTCCCACTGAGAAAGTACTAAAGCAATTGTGAGTCTGGCTTTAACTGCTGCACCTATTGCCCTTCCCAGGCAAGGGACCTGAAACTCTTTATGCTGGGCAGAAACTCAATGACAATGAGTGGCACACTGTCCGGGTGGTTCGGCGAGGAAAGAGCCTCAAGCTGATCGTGGATGATGATGTTGCTGAGGGTAAGTGTGATGTATCAGTATTTTTTGATCACTCTCTTGGTATCTCTGTTCCTAGTCTTTGCCATTATGCTCCTTCTCCCTGTTCTTTTGTGTATCTTTCTCCCCACCCCTTCCTGTTACCACTCATGTATTATTTAGTGTTACTATATTGAAAATGAGTGTGCAGGTCTGAGAGACTTCTTAGCCAGCACCAGAAACTTCTGTGACAACTATAATGACCTGAGATACAAGTCTAGGGAACAGATAAGCTTGTACATATCTCAGACTGTAGAGGTGTTCAGCAGAACTTTCTTGTGGTCCAGGCTCTTTCTGAAGTAGACTGAATACACTCCATTCCTGAGCTGCACGTGTGATGGTTTCCAATACTGTGGAATCAAGGCCAAGGCTCTCTGGATTGTTCCTCTGCATGAACTTTTCCTTGACAATAAATGTGCATGCAGTACATGTGTTACAGAGCATGGATTTATGTCTCTGCTCTTCATTTTTGGCTTTTCTTTTATTTTTTATAGTTTGAGCATTCTTGGTTATTTTTTTTGTTTTGTTTTGTTTTGTTTTTATTTTCCTAGTTCTAGTGCTCATTGTTTAGAGCCATCCAGAAAGAAAAACAAGCAAAGCAGTTTGAGAGGGTAGGGATCCTGACTTGGCAGTGTGTCAGTCCTTCTTTTTTTTTCTTTTTTTTTTTCTTTTCTTTTTTTTTTTTTTTTTAAATTATTTTTTGCATTTTCAGACAGCTTTTTAGCTCCTACTTCTTTTTGCAGAGAAAATGTAGTTGAAGGGAGGAAAGAAAAATCAGTCAGTCAGAAAAGTTGATGTGTCCCAGGTTAAGATTTGCATTGAAATGATCAAAGTACTCCAGATTGATCCTTTTTTAATTGCAGAATTTTAGAGATTACACTTTTCAGGTCCATTTCCCCATGACTGCAAGAGCCAGAAACCTGTATTTCTTTACTTTTGAAGGTCTAAAATTCTCACAGTTGTATGTAACTTTAGCAACTGGGTTTTTGAGAAAAAAAATCAGCAATCTGGAGGCTGATAAAAGAATTAAAAAAACAGGAACTCTGGATGCAAAATTGATGAAGATATAATTGTTAGTTGACACCCATGCTGGTTTGCCAAAAGCTGAAATCCTCTCTTCTGAGTAGCTTCTACTCAGAATGCAACTAGAAGTAATGGCTGCCAGACACAGTGCCAGAACACTAGATCATGTCTCTGAAAAAAGTATTTTTCTTCTGTATGAATGTGAATTATTTTAAATATTGTGGCAATTTAGATTATTTGGAAAGCCAGGAGTAGCAAAATGAAATAAGCCCAAAGAAGTTGGCATACAGGAAAATGGTTTGAAATAAATTTTCTATCTGAAGTAAATATATGCTGTCCAATATAGGCTGTGATTTTGCAAGAGAGAACAAGAAACATATGCAAGAAAAATCATTCCCTCTCCTTTGGAAGTCAGCCTTGGTTGTGACTTGGTCAAAATTAGCTTATAGGAGAAATGAATTTCGGTTAAGAGGGAGCTTTCTGAGTTAGTGACACATGCCAACAAACACTTCATCCCGATTACTTCTGAATTTGAGATCAATTCTTCTGGATATGCTTTTTTAGGAAGCACCACGAGGTGGCGCACTCTGCATTACCGACTCGATCCCCTAAAGCCATCTGTTTTTGAAGTCTTTTTCACGAAACTGAGTTTATAAATAATAATGATACAATCCTACACTAAAATAGGATACGCATATGTAGATGTATATGAATTACATAATTAAAGATGCATTACAGCTAAAAATATCTGTTAAAAGAATGCCATCATGGCAAAGTCAGAAAAGCCAGAGTTAAGATTTTCTGTGCAATCTTCATCCCACTTCCTTGGGCAGATGATAATAGTCTTCAGTGGTGTGGTCACATAGATTTTTTCCAGAGGATTCTTAGGCATAGATCACAAGTCTAAATTGGGCCCCCAGTAAAAATAAACAACCTATTTGATTTCTACCTTCTTATTGCTTGTTTGAAACAATGCATGCCAGCTGAATTTTGCTCCAAATTTAGACCTGCTTTTTTTTCCTCTTTTTTTTTGTCTGTGTGTTGTAGGCTACTCATCAATATGTTTATACAGAGATAAGAAGCTTTAACTGGATTTATTCCCATGTCTATGTTATGTGAAGTGAGTGGGCATATTTTCCCATTTTACAGATTTGGGAACTAGGCACGAGATTAAAGTTGGATGTATTTGGTACCAATTTGCCATGAATTTTTAGTCATTTGCATCAGAAAGATTCAGCATGTCTGTAAATTACATCCTGTAAATTCGTTCAACCCTCCCACTTAGGGAATTAGATGTAGACAATTAATGACCACCTATGAAAAATTTGTAATGAAGTGTCTGACTTGGTTTCCTATAGGATAGCTAAGGCAGAGACAGAATCCAATTCTGGACAGCGTTTTACTGTTTGGTCACAAAACCTTTTTCCCACATTCCTCCTGACCTCAGAACATCAGTGGTAAACGAGACACAAATACAGCAGATATATTCCTCTCTATGCCATCTTCCTAGCACCCAAATACCACAGTGGAGGCTGGAATTTCTTCTGACTGCTACCACTTGAACCAGAGAGCTTCTGATTGCTGTAGTAGGTACTGTACTGTATAGAGCACAGTGGGGGAACCAGAGGTGAACTCTGCAGGTGGGGCTAATAGCTAATGAGATGAGAAAATACTGGATTGCACTCCATGATTTCCTAGGAAATTACATCTCTGTCCAGATTCTGCTCTTGTATTGCCATGTCCTTTCCAGCTTTTCACTGAACTACTCCTGTCTTTCTACAGCACTGCTTCTAACATTATTTCTTTTTTATTAAGCCAGCCCAGTTTTCTTATTTTTCACCTTTTCTAACATTCTGGGCTCACCTCCTCCAAACTCTCTCACTCCATTTTTAATGCCTCCTATATTTGGGGTCCCTCTTTCAGTGTACTCCAGATTTCCCAGTCCTGGTTTTTCTCTCCTGCTCAAGCCACAGTTGACTGGTATTTTTTTAAGTGTAGAAGAAAAAAGGAATTTTCTTGACTTTGAGAACTGACATATCTTAATTTTATTATTTTTTTGAAGCAAAGAAGCAGGATTATTTTTAAAATGACTTATCTAATTTTAAGAAAATACACTTCTGGTTTGGAAAAATCATAAATTTTATAACACTGAAACTGAAACTCTAAGCGTCTTATAATCACAGTAGTGGAAATGAGAAAGTTGTCTAAACAAATTTCCCCATGTACTATTTCAACTTCTGGTAACTTCCATTTTTCAAACTAAAATAATGTTATTTCTGGTGAAAAACTGTTTCAGAATTTAAAAACATTTGCATTGGTGTTGACACTTGAATTTTTTAAATAGCCAGAAATTTGTGACTGCCTTCAGCTGCTTCTGAGTTTGATCAGCTGTGTCTGCATGGACTGAACGTTTCCCTGGTCTTTGTATAATTGCATTTATATTTAGATCCAGTGGTAAAATTTGGAATAAGTAAAAAAGGTGAATTGGTTTATATAATATTTTTTTTTATATTTGCAGTAGATAGCTGAATTTTTTTTTCTAGTAACAACTGTGCTTGTTTGTTGTCTTCAAATAAAACTTGGCCACATTTGGACAAAGTATAAACTGAAAAACTGCAGTTTGTACATGATCATAAGAGGTGAGTTAGGAATATTTCAGTGTTTCCAGAGTCTCTAAGCAAGAAAATGACTATCAGTTCATTTACTCTCTCTATGCAGTACAAGCCAGGATGTGTCATCCATGCATCCTTAAAAGTGGGTTCAGGTTTTGTTCTATCCCCAACAGAAAAAAAAAATAGAAAAAAAAAAAAAAGAAAAAGAAAAGTTGCAATTAGTAGGAAAAGTTTTGAAAGGGCTGCTGTTTGTTGGTTGGTTGGTTTCTTGTGGTAGTTTTTTTTGTTGTTGTTGCTGTGGTTTTTTTTGGGTTTTTTTGGGGTTTTTTTTTGTCTTTTAATGTCTGGAAACTCTTGAGGTAGGAAATGCTGGGAGGCTTCAGGAGACAGCACAGAATATGAGAAAGCTTATAAACCCAAGTTGATATAACCTAGGGGAATTGGAGGAGTTTGTTCTGGATTCGGCTGTCGTGATTGGTATGATTCCAAGGTATAATCCCAATGACTGACAAATATCTCTTGCAGTGACTGGTCGAGAGTTGTGTATGTACGCTTACTGACCAGCAGATGCAGTCTAGTCAGAGAGTGTTGCTAAATTTCGTCTGTTTATAGCACACTGGAAATATTCAGGTCTTCAATTCTTATTCACTTGTCGAATTTCACAAAACTAGTGTGAATTTAAATATCTGTGTTCCCTCTGGTTTTCAAACCTGGTAAATTAGGCCAGCATGTTAAAATGTTATGAGAGGGACCAATAGGTAGTGTGGCTGTTTTCTTTGGAAAACCTTTTAAAAGAGAAGACTGTGCAGTGATCATAATCAGGGACAAAACACACTTGATTTGGAGAAAATTAATTTAATGTACTTCCAATTAAAAATAGAGTTGAATGGTGAAAAATAAAGACAAGAAAGTAGAACAGTGTCTGCCACCCTCTTTTATTGCTTCTTCCTACCTCTCCCACCTGCCCCCACTAGGCAGAGAAGGGGGGTGGAGAATGGTGGCTGTGGTCAGCCCATTACAGCTCCTCTCTCATATTACTTCCTCCTCACACTTCTGTCCTGCTCCAGTGTGGGTCCTACCCATGGAATGCAGTCCTTCATGAAGTGCTCCAGCATGGGTGGTCTCTATCGTCTTTCAGAAAACCTGCTCTAGTGTAGGCTCTCCAGGGGCTGCAGCTCCTTCAGGAAATATCCACCTGCTCTAGCACAAGAGTCCTCCATGAGTTGCAGTACTTGTCTGCACCACTATGATCTTCTCTGTGGATGCCAAAGAATTTCCACTCTGGCACCTGGAATGCCCCCTCCCTCTTTTCAGTCCTTGGTGTTCATAGCGGTTTGAGTTGTTTTATTTTTCTCTTTGTTTCTTGTGGGTCGCATTATGTCCTTTCTTACATGTTTTCTCCCAGGCACCACTGTCTTGGCCAGGGGGCTGAGCTGTGCCCTGTCCTGGGCAGGTTGGAGCCATTTGGAACAGGCCGTGTCAGGCATGGGACAGCCCCGGCCTCTCCTCACTGAGGCTGCCCTGCAGCCACCCCACAGCCAACACCACGCTGCATAAACTCAATGCAGAACTGCAGAAAATTTCATGAGAGAAAACATAATGGCCTAGATAATAGCATTCATAATGTAGCAGAATTTGAATTGTGGTTGTACAGTAAATTATAGGAAACCAATTAAATTCTTAGTATTTCATTCATTCCTCTTTAGTAAATGCACCAAGGCCCATGTAGAAAAAAATATTTGCACATGTGACCAAATAGTAAAAACTCCCTTAATGAAGAACTATGGAGAGCTAAAATAAGATTGGCTGAAAGATTTTCATTCTGATGTTGTCCAACTTGTCTTTGGAGCATACTGTTGTATTTCATCTGTCTGTATGGGTTCTGGTCTGCACTGGTGCCTAGCACACTTAATGATAATAATGCTGTACAAAGAGTCTGACAAAAGTATTTGGTACACTGATCAGCTTGGGTATTTTGAGAAGTTAAAATCTTGTTATGATGTGGTAAATAGCCCAGGTGGTAGGTTGATGATTTAAATGTATGGAGGGCTTTTCACTTGTTGCATTTTTGTGTGTTTCCCTCCTGCCGTGCTCTTAAAAGAAGAGGAATAACATCAGGCACCAAGAGAGAACAAAGGAATAAACATCAGCAATTGTATAACTTTTCTCACTTCTCTCACTGCTCTATTTATATTAATCTATGTTTATTAAGTGTTTTGAGGAAATGCACTTGCAAAAGCTGTTCCAGAAGTATTCAAGTTGTTTGGCAGATGGTCTGCTGCATCAAATAGATCACCATAGGCTTTAAGGGACTTTTTTAAAGTCTGTGAGGCACAGGGAAAAGTGCGGAGCTTGCTGCCCATGGCTTTTTAGGGGCCTGTCTTTTCTGCTAGGTTTTGGCAACTGCTTCACTCACACATCTCCACCAAGCCTCTTCACCAAGATTATATACATCCTTTCTTTCACAAGCTACTAAAAAGTGATCAGATAGGATTTAATTCAGCTATTAGTGTGGAAACTGGAGTGTGAAGGGCTCCATATAATCTGTTGCTGATCCCCAATATTCGTCCTTGTTTCTGTCCTTCAGGCACAATGGTTGGTGATCATACCCGCTTGGAGTTCCACAACATTGAGACAGGGATCATGACAGAGAAGCGGTACATCTCTGTCATCCCCTCCAGCTTCATTGGCCACCTCCAGAGCCTCATGTTCAATGGGATGCTCTACATTGACCTCTGCAAGAATGGTGACATTGACTACTGCGAGCTGAAGGCACGCTTTGGGCTCCGCAACATCATAGCTGACCCTGTGACATTCAAGACTAAGAGCAGCTACTTGAGCTTGGCCACCTTACAGGCTTACACATCCATGCACCTCTTCTTTCAGTTCAAGACCACCTCGGCTGATGGTTTCATCCTCTTTAACAGTGGTGATGGCAATGACTTTATCGCAGTTGAACTAGTCAAAGGGTAAGTGGTTTTCTGTTATTTTCTACCAGCTAGTTTATAGATAAACTTTCTTATAGGTGAGCTGAAAATGCTTGCATGAAGAGAAGTTCACCTGATACTCATGTTTTCTCTGCTGAGCTGTAAGACAAAGCATTTAAACAAAACCACTGAAGCTTAAGACTCTGGATTTTATCACTGACTTCCTCCTGTGGCTGTGGGAGGGACATTTTTACAGTGTGCAACATTAGTATTTTAAGTCATTTGGACATAGTTAGACTAACATTTTGTCTTGTCAACCTCGCAGATTAGCACAGAGGAAGAGATATGCTGAGGGCTCTGTATGTTTCTTCTTCCCCACTCCCTCCCACACTTTTTTTTCCCATTGTAATACTTTTTTTCCTGCCATCTCCAATGAAGGAAAAAGAAAAAACATATGGGCTGCTGAATTTGTATTTCTGCTGGTGATGCTTGATGAAAAGTGAACTCAGCTTGCTTTTGAGCTGCTACATTCTTTTCAGAAGACCAATAGCTTATTGAAAAAAATCCTTTATTAGCTGAACAAATTTTGATCTCTTATGATTTAGTCACACTACACGTGTTTTCCACAGCTTACTAGTCCTGTTTATTGCAGTTCAATCTGTTTTCATTTTTGGCTTTGCCCATACTTCTGTAAGTGGGACATTGAGTAATAAAAAAAGCAACAGTCATGAGCTCCTGGTGCTCTGTTGAGAGTTGAATTTTGTTGTCGTGTTGTTTTTTTTTTTTTCCTTTCTGAAGTAGAATACTTCTCTTCCATCCTCAGGTGGATTTCTGTGTTTAAACTATATAAATAATTCAGAGTAACACTCCCATGACTTCAGTCTTTGTTAGGGTCTCTATTTTTGCCAACAGCTTTGCTAACTGTTTTTCAACTGTTTGAATAAGTCTAGGATCTCATGAGAATTTTAGTACAATATTTCAAGTGAGTTTCCCAATTAACTTCTTATGGGAGTTATTCAAAACTCAGAATTAACCTGGGGAATATATTCCCCAAATAAGTGTATCTCCCCAGTACATTTATCAATATTACCAATTTTAAAAAAATGATTGTATATTCAGACAGTGTTTTTGTGGATCTGAGAGAACTTTGTGAAAAAGAGGAGTGTTTGACGGTTCGTATCTGATTATTTGAAATGTTGTCATCTCAAAATACTAATCCTTACACTTTGGTGAAAAGGAAACAACTATATTCTTTCAAAGCAATGGCTAATATTTTGACTTATTAGAACTTTCTAACCCAGAGATATTTCCCTTCATGACTTTTTAAAGTTAATTTATCAGCCCTGGCTGATAAAGGTTTAGTAATGCTGGAGTTCTTCCAGAATTTTAACCAGTTCTTGCTATGTTTACAGGTATATACACTATGTGTTTGACCTTGGAAATGGACCTAATGTTATCAAAGGCAACAGTGATCGTCCTCTGAATGACAACCAATGGCACAATGTTGTCATTACCAGAGACAACAGTAACACACACAGCTTAAAAGTGGACACAAAAGTGGTCACTCAGGTTATCAACGGTGCCAAAAATCTGGATCTTAAAGGTAAACTCTACAAGATTGACAGATTCCCCCTTTATTCTTGCAGGGCTGAACTAGTGAACAAGAGAAAACCTGGAGTAACCATGTGTTAACAAACAGTAAATCTGGACTTTGCATATTTTGGCTTTCACATTCATTTATGTCTTTTTTATTTGACAACTTTTTGTAGCCAAATAGTAAGTCATATTTTTCTTTTTCAGAAATTGTCATTTTTCAGTTTTTCCTAGTTAGGTAGCAGTGAGAACTGGAATTATTTAGGGGATTTTGTGATGGGTTTTTGTTTGGTTTTTTGTTAGTTTTGTTTTGGTTTTGGTTGGTTGGTTAGTTTTGGGGTTTGTTTTGGTTTTTTGTAGTAAAGGAGGCAGAAATGACTTCTTGCACAATACGTTGCTCTGTTTCTAACTTTTTCTGAACGTGTGTTCACTTTGCTTTATTCACATTTGGTGGCAAGAAAAGTGATTCTAAAAGGTGTGTAACATCCTTCTTGTATGTTTACCCCACTCTGCTCTAGGTGATCTCTACATTGCTGGCCTTGCTCAAGGCATGTATAGCAACCTCCCCAAGCTGGTGGCCTCACGTGATGGATTTCAGGGCTGTCTGGCATCTGTGGACCTGAATGGGCGTCTGCCTGACCTCATCAATGATGCTCTGCACCGCAGTGGGCAGATTGAGCGTGGATGTGAAGGTATAATTGATTTCAGAGAGGTTCCCCTCTCCAGCACTCACTTCATGCTTCATTGTTGCACTCTGTACATTTACTGGCTTACCTTACTGTCCATTTCATTAGCTTGCTTCCATAGCAATATCCGTCACTACACTTTTGTCTATCAAATGCAGCTTAAGAATTGACAGTGTCTGTGAATGGCTTAGCAGTTCTTTTCTTATATGCTCTATCCCCTGTGAGTTGGTACCCTCAGTAGCGGGAAAGGATGGCTCTAGGGGGTACTACTTACTAGTACTTTTCTCAGAGTGATTTGTTAGCATTCCAGTAGTCTTAAAATACTTTGGAAGGTGTTTTGAGCATTCCGTTCATTTGTGCTTCAGAGCACCCTTTGTGGCACTTACTTTGTCAGTGTGCCAGTGTGGTACCAGCACAGCTGCTGCCTGGACGTAGAGATTGGTTCACTTTCCAGAATGCAAATTCCTCTTCTCTTCTAAAGTCCTTCAAACAGGACTTAGAATAGAAAAGAGACCTAAAAAAATGGGTGATAGGGTCAGTGATGGTCCCCGTTCTGCCTTTGGAAGAACTTGATCTTGGAAAGCTGTGCCTGTGCTACCTTCCCAAATGGTCCCTGTTCAATACCAAGGAAACTGCTGAAGAGGAAAGTGCTCTTTTAGCCAACGTATTTAGGATTAGTAAAAAAACCTGAGAATTTGGTCCTTGTAAAGCTGTTACATTTGTTGTTGGGTTTTTTTTCCTATTTTTTTGTATCATAACAATGCTCAAGGCTTCATCTCAGATCTGTCTCGCTGCCTGCTGGTGCCTATTCTTACAACTGCCGGTGGAAGTCACACCTATCTCCCATTCTCTAAGGAAAGGAAAACTCTAAGGTTGTTCAGGCCTTATTTACGTCTCCCTAGTTTGTTTCCATCTGAAGTGACTTTGGGTGCAGTCCCAATGTTTTTAAGGGCAGAAGTCCCAAATAGTCCTTGCTGCTTCCTGATGTTTAAATATGTTTTTAACTAACAATTGCAGGCTTTTTCTCTGAATAGTTGTGCTGTGTGTTGATTTGCTGGACATCTCCCTGTTTCATCATGAAAGGCAGAGGGATCACATACATGATGGAAGCGTCCATGCTTAAAGACATACTTATTCCATTCCCACATATGAATTTTGTCTTTTGAAGGTCACGTGAGAGATTTCTGCTAATGCTTGTCTTTTGTTACGGCTTTGCATTCAGAGGCAGAGATTACAATGTGGCAGCTGTTTTCTTAGAAACTGTCAGTTTGATCTCAGGACAAAATCAAAGAATATTTAGAGGAAGAAAGCCTTGAGAACAGTAGAATATGAGATGTAGGTCAGCAGAGAGCACTTTCCTGGCTAAGATGCACCAGTACCGCTACAAAGGGGTGATATTGTTTCATTCTGTTTGTGTTTTTTATCTCTGTTCATGTTTTTCAGTAACCTATTTCATACCACCAATTAAGATTCTCAAGTTTCAATAGGAAAATAATATTCCTTATTGTCGTGGTTCTGCTGCCATCTCCTTTTATTCAATTTGAGTAAGCCATTGAATTTTCTTGACCACATCATTCCTCTTGTGCTTAAGCATGATTCAGCATCCCAGTGCACCACAGCACACACCTACCACAGAACTATCTGTGTTCCAGTGATGAGTAAGGCTTCTACTTGAACTGGAAGCACTTTCAATAATTTGCGTTTATAGGACATCTTTTTCTTTGGGATCTTCCAAAACATTCTTAGTCATATATACAAGTCACTCTTGAAATGCAGGCATCCGTGAGACTGAAATTGGCTGGTGTTTAACAGTGTATAGTAGTTCTAAAAAAACAGTCAGTTCAAGACTTAAGGCAAGAATTACTTTACCTCTGAGGTCCTACCGTTTCTATTGCTGTAATTTCTTTAGATTATACATGGTGGGATTTGTTTAGGCTAGCACAACTAAATAACTTCTTCATTGTGTTAGGTGACATATCAGCTCCCTTTTGTATCATGCAGCATCCACGTGTGCTGTAGAAACTTATGATTTAATCTTTTCAAGTCTATTGTTCAATCACCAGTGTGTTTGACAAGATGATAGCTACCACACTGACATGTTTTGTGTTTCAGTGTGTCCTGTAGTACCATTGCTTTTGGCAAAGGATTTTAAGGGGGATTATCAGGAAGACGAGAACCCAGGAGTGTCTGAAATGTCAAATGAGTTTATGGAGTTAAAGCTTCATATCACACACTCTCTTTTTTTGCATGTGGTGGTTTGGTGTATTTTCATTGGTCTTTTGCAATCGCTACATTTCTGATTTTTCAGGTACAACAGGCAGCTCTTCACAGATTTTACAGGTCTGGTCGAATCTGTAGTGGCAGCTTGTTTGTCCCTGGAAGGGATGCGGCAAAGCCAGAAATCACCTTGCTGCCTTGGTATGTTCAGGTGTGCTGCACACAGCTCTGAAAAGAATAAGTATATTCTCTTAGGGAAAATGACATGATACCAATATACTTGTTCATTTTCACAGTTTCTTGATCTCTTGTGCTTACTGCAGCTTTCATCACTATCTCTGACCTAACAAGAGGGCAGTTCCCCTTACCACCACCTCAGAAAAGGCATTGGTGAGAGGGCCTGAGAAAAGCTACCAAAAGTAGGGAAGTGGTTAAGACTTAAGTGGTCCTTGTGTCAGTGTTGCATGAGGGTACTAAACACACTGAAGAGACAAATTCTCAGAAAGGACTTCAAGTGGGAGTGCCTTTTCTAGTGGAAGCTTGAAGGCAAGTCTGCCACCTACTTTGGGCCTTGCTTTCCCCACCCATAAAATTCATCTTCCAGTGTTCATGTATTTGTGATAAAAGTATGAAATTAATCTATGTTTTGCAAACCACTTTGAAATTGTGAGTGGAGGCTCCTGGACACGAGCAAAGCATTAGAAATTAAAGTCTTCTACCAGGATGTAGTTTTCTCTAGTCTGTATCTCAACAGCCTATGAGGGATAGTTGGAAACTTTTTACTCCTGAGTTTGAGTAATATAGACTATTCCACATCAGATATGCACAGTTTGAGAGAAAAGATGTCTGCACCATGGTGTATATGAAGAGTTGGTAGATAGAAGAATTTGTACCAGGTGACCTTCTTTCCCTTCTTTAAAGTAAACAATTTAAACTTCAGCTCAGCTTTTTCTTACTTCTTGACTTCTCAAACAAGTTCTTCTTGCTGAACTCCTTGTTTCTGGTCTTACTACTAGGTAAATGGATCAGTTTATTCCACCCACAAAAACCTAGACTGAGTGATTGACTGCTTTTTTCTCAGTGGTCCTTAAAAAAGTTAAGCAGATGTCCAACCTTTTGTATAGTTTAAAGAGGATGTCCTCAATATTGATGAGTACTTTCTGCCTTTCAGACACTTTTTCATCTCTTTGTTGATTTGCCACATGTTCTCCTGTGTTTTTCCTTTTTTTCATTGGACATTCATATAGTGCTCACCATGGGCACTAGAGCTACCTGAAATTCAGCTGCATGTTCTAAATATTTTCACCCCATCCTGTGCCCAGCCAAAAAAACCTAACAGCAGTGGCTAAAGGACATTTTATTTCTTCGGTAAGGTAGTTTTCTATGTGCTTTAGAGATGTTGCTTCTACCTCACCTGTTCCGCTAACAGCTTCTCACAAAGGAGACTGATTATTATTAAACTGGCTGACACTATTCCAGATGTTTTGGGACTTTTTTTGGTCCTAATTTAATCTTCTTTACAGATCCCACAGTAAAATCATAATCTTCCTACTTTCCATGAAACAGTGTAGTTAACCTTTGGAATTCACTGGTGCATAAAAAGTGTGAATGACACATACAGGCTGGATAATCAGTAACACATTTTGCATACTAAGCAGTATGTGGAAAACAGCAAATCTAATCTCATGCTTAAAATCTCCCAGCAGGATAATGTCAAAAAGGATTTCACCCTTCATCTGCTCAGTAGAGAAACTTAAAATCTGGTCATACTTCACTTTCTCTCTGGAATCAAAGGTTGTCCATTGAAGAGTGGAGCATTAATTTGCTCTATGATGGTTTGACATCCTTCCTTTTCCTTGCTTTTGTATTTTATTCTCATAGTGCCACTGGATTTATGGAACAAATATGAGCTTTTCTCTCAGCTACAAAGAAAATCAGGTGCAGGGAAGTAGGAAAAGTACTTGCTTGTTATGGAGAAATTACTTTGTTAGAATATGTGTTGAAAATGATGCATGGAGAAACACATCCTTATCTCTTTAATCCCTTCCCCTTTCTTTTGAATTTTGTTTAAGGAAAATGGGATTTTATAGCTTTATGTAGTAAAACAGTTTCAAAAACGGAAAGAAAATTCTGACTGTCTCAAAAGGGAGGATAACTGCTGAGTCATTCATAGGCTGTGAAACAACAAAGATTCAAAATGTTAAAATTCTTAGGAAGCACAGGAAATGGCATCTGCATGTTTCAGTTCTTATTTATTGGGTTGTAAATATAAAAGAAGACAATGGGGAAAGGAGAGCTACCAATCTTTCTTAAGTATCAGCTGTGATATTAGAACTTTTTAAGAAGAGGTTAAGAATGTAAGTATGCGCTTCTTAAATATCCATCTTTTGAGCAATGAGGTTGATGATTTGGTGTTTTGTTGTTCATATTGTGCTGTGTAATAGAAATATTAAACCTTCAGAGGCAGGGGATTCAGGAAGTTCTGCCTGTGCTCCCATCTTTGTCCTCTACTTTTCCCATTCTGAAAGAGAAAACTTAGAATTAAGGTATAACATCCCAAAAATCTATGTGGCTTCCTTGTGTACTGACTCCATTAGAAAAATCAAACCAAACCAACAAAATTAAAAAACCAACGAAACAAAAAAATCAAACCAAGCAAAATTTTAAAAAAATTAAAGAAACCCTGTGCCTACATGGAAGAACATCAATGGTATTGTTTTGCTTTTAATGTACTTCAGTAAGTGTATTTGGATCTTTAGACAGTCAGACTTAGTAGATCTATGATTTTTTTTTTTTTTTTTTTCCCTTGTGGACTATGATTTTACCACAGGTAACAAGATCATTCTGACCTAGGTGAAATAATGAGCTGGTACTCTCTGTTTTTTTGATTGCTCTGATGACTGATTAAGACTATATGGGTCTAAAGCTTGAGCTGTCTGCTTGCCTGTTGATGTAAGTTTTTTTTAAGGATGTGTTGAAATCCATGAGCAGGTGACAGCTTGTGAGGGGGCAAGGTGTTACTGTCACTTATATCCAGTGTCGAGATCAGTTCTTTGGATAAATAGAAATTTTTGTCTTATAGAGTTATCAGTCCTCTGTGGTTTTCTGGCAATAAATCCACTTTGGACAAAAAGCCAAACAAACTAAATAAATATGTACTTTACTGAGGTACTGAAAGTCAAATAGATTTTTTTCTTTGCTTAAATGGATTCTATGTATTTCTCAAATAAGACAAAATCTCTCTAAAATTATTTTAAATGCTGAGACATGGGTTAAAGAATGTGATTTTTTTTCTTCTCTTTGTATTATCTGTAAATTTTATGATTTTGTGCGTGCATGAATGAAATGCATTTCTTCTCTTTTTATTTGGTTTTGTTGTTTGTTGGTTGCATTAATGTAGTCATTGTCCCTCTGTGCCCTTGTTGCTTACGTTGTCATTTCTGTGTGTTTTGGTTATGCATGTTGGCTGTGATAGTTATACCAGTTGTTTTTATTTATTCAAAGTGATGTGTACCCTGGTTTATCTTCTTTTATACTAACCTGTTGTTTATTGTCTTTGCTTTTTTTTTTTTCTTTGCTAACAAAGTTGAGTTGACCAAAGCTGACCTGCAAGGTAGAGAAGGTTGTTCTTCTCCATTACTTGTTTCAATGAAAGATGCTTTTATGTAACATTTGGTGCCTTTTACTGGATGCAGTCACACCTCTAAGATAGGAACAGAATGGCAAACTCTAGCATCTCTGGAGGGGGATTCTGGGTTGAAGAAGAACATGGCAAACAATGGAGGTGCTTCTGTTGACCTGGGGGGTTTGACTGTATCAATTTCTGAATAGCCATAAAAGCACCAGTTGATTTCCTGGAAAGCCTAATGATCAAGCAAATAGCTGCTGTGCATCAAAACACTGAAGGCCCTCAGAGCTTTTAAAAACAGAAAGCTGACTTAGTTTCTTTAGTACTGATCTTAAGGAGGCAGATTAGGCGGTAAAACTTGGTTGTTTGTTTGTTTGGTTTTTTTAAATTTAGATTTTGAAAAAAACCCCACAGAAATAACTTTCTGGAATTTCTGGATTTTAAAATATAAAAAACAAAAACAAACCCCCAAAAAATCAAAACAAACAAACAAAACCCAAACAAACAGACACCCCCCCCCCCCAAAAAAAACCAAAACAACCCCAAACCCCCCAAAAAACCCAACCCCCAAATTCCTAAACTACAAGCTCCCTTAATATTTAGAATGGCTTTTTAGAAGCCATGATCTGGGCAGGAGGGGCTCCTTTTTGTAGGAGGGTCAGCACAGTAGCAGAACCAGAGAGCAGCACATGGGAGCAGCTGTTAACACTGAGGGGATGAGGAGGCCCCTTGTCCCCTGTCTCAGCAGTCAGTGCTGCCACCACTACACTTGTTCTGTGCCACAAAGCTCCTTCCCCAGTGGCTGTTGCTGCACCAGTAATGTCAGAGGCTTTCCCCCAAAGAGACCTTTTGACAAGTCTGCAGGGCCCTGGTGGTACAGAGTGCCTGGTGCCTCTCTGATTAACTGGCGCCAAGTCCTCTCCTCTGCAGAGAAGGTGTGTTCTTGTCAAGGAGCTGTGTCACCAGGTCAAGGAGTTATTTGAGAAATGCAGTAGGTTGAGTAGCATTTGTGAGAATGAGGAGAAAATCAGGTATTCTCAGAGATCCTGTAAACTTTTTGCCTGGGGCATAAGTAAGGAAACACGCCTATTAGAAATTAATAGGTCTTTGATACTAGTATAAACAGAGAGATGTGTTCCATGGCACTGAAAGTGAATCCTTTTAAATATCATAATGAAAGTGTACTTCCCAATCCATCGGTAAAGACTGCAATATAGACTACAAATTAATTTATTCTGGAATGCCATGAAAGTTAAAAAATTGCTCCTCCTTTTTAATGGAGAAGGAGATAATGATCTCAGGTATGAGGGGAAGTCAGAGGCATTGAAAAAATGTGTCTCTGTTTAGCAGTCCTGAAGCCACAGATGGCATCTGTTAGGGGATCATCGTAGTCACCTTCAAATTTTATGTTTAAGCCGCTTTATGTCTAAGGTTCTGTTGTGAGACCTTTTTCACCCTCTGAGATGGAGATTTCCTGAATTTTTACATGTCTCTGAAATTAAGGCTTTGTAGCTTTAATCACATGATTCATAAACTCCTTTTCTATTCACTGTGTTTACTTATGAAGACCTGGTGATATTTCTGACCTCATCCAATGTAATACATGCTATTTTCAAATTAAAGTATGCTTGTTCTGTATACCAGGTATAGGCAGGTAGCCATTACCTTTCCTTCAGGATATCATCTGTATTTTTAAGTAGAGTTTGGTGTTCTATGGCTCAGTAGAAAAGGATAAAAATAAATTTGGAGGAATAAGGATGTTTTAGTAGGCAAACAGTTTATCACTGTGGCAGTTGTTGACAGAAGCATATTTAGAGATACTCTCTCACCCAACAGGTAATGATACTGACAGTCTGAGATAATTTTAGCAGTTGGATCCATACGAGACATTGAATCTGAAATATTTGACAGCCTTGAGGTAGACAGAAATTAATGTGATGCATTTGCTTTATGCATGTGGAGCATCTAACTGCAACTACGTTTTGTTGGCATCTCTGACCTGTTCCCAAGTGTAAG
This sequence comes from Chamaea fasciata, assembly GCF_029207755.1. NCBI lineage: Eukaryota > Metazoa > Chordata > Aves > Passeriformes > Sylviidae > Chamaea > Chamaea fasciata. The sequence continues at coordinate 41,834,453 of NW_027094092.1, forward strand.
AGGTTGAAGTACTCTGTCTTACAGAGGTGAGTGATGTAGAGAGGTGCTGCCCCTAGGGAATTTCTGAAGTTTATGTAAATGAAAGGGGTAAAAGATGAGATCTGAAAAAAAAATTAGACATCAGCAAGTACTGTCTCTCTCTTGTCACAGCCACTGTTGTTCTCTATAGTCAGTTATGTGTCCATCAGAGTTCAGAATGCATGCTCAGGAATTCCTGAGCTTGATTTTTGATGTTTATTGGAGTGGATACATCACAAACAGGCACTTCTTGAACAAAGAGACATATTGTTTTGATTTTTCCAGAGTCCTCAGAACCAAAGGGATATTACAGCTGTGAAGATATTCCATCTCAAGCTCAATTTTTTACAGAGGTCTTAACCGTATAGGAATATTTGCCTTTCAGATAGAGACGTGATTACACTGAAGCCTTAGAGGAAACATTTGGCTTGAGTCATAGAATTGATTATTGGCTTTTCAGGAAACCAACCTTGGCTAAATAAGTTTGGCTGTTTCAGGAAAGGCCATGACACCTCGTACTGAAGAGCTGGACTTGGTGATCCTTGTGGGTCCCTTCCAAATCAGACTATTCTGTGATTCTTTTATATTGCTGTGATTTGCAGTAAGAAAGGATGTTTTTCCAATGTACTCTGATTTTCCTTGTTCATGTACAGCTCTTTCAATTTTCCTTTATGCTTTTAGTTTCTGTTTCTGAATGTTCAAATGCTGTTTGCTTCCTCTGCTTCGTTCACATCTCCCTGTCCCTTGCTGCATTCTATGTGCAGGCATACTCCCTTTTATGCAGTTGACTTTTTGTTGTAGGGTTGGGATTTTTAATCTTTTGGCCTTTTTTGGTTCTTCCCTCATCTGCATGTGTATAAGCATGTTGCTCATGACCTTTTATGTTACTTAGAAATGGAGAGTGGAAGGGTGGCAAGAGAGAGGAAGATAGGTATATGCCAGGTTTCTTTGCAGGGAAGGAAATCCCACCACTTTGCAGATCCATTTCTATGGATGGCCCTTGCTGCTTGATTCCCTGCTTCTGTAATCTTGAGATAGATGTGCTTTCTTTGAGAGAGAGGAAATTTGTGCATGTTTGTTATTTTAACTAGTCCCAGTTCCTGAAGTTTTCAGACCAGCCACTTAGTTGTTCCACTTACTTGGAACAAAAAGACTCAGCACGATGACTTATATCAGGTGGGTGAAGTATTCAGGCTCTGTTGAGGCACTGAAGAAAATGGCTACATTTTTCCATAGGACAGAAGAATGCTGCCTTTTGAGTTATTTCTGACAATGAGTAACTTTAAATATGGAACCTGACAGATGCCTAACCTTATTTAGGTGATGAAAGGGATGATGAGTTCTTAACAAAGTATGAAACTGAGAGCTTGAAGAGCTGGCCTTGCAATCCTTGAAAATCTGTTTGGTTTCTGGTTCTGGTTTGCTATATTAGTCTGTGATATTCCTGCTTTCTGCTATCTGTGACTCAAAATACAGGATCTAACTTTTTGAATCACGCACTGAATGGTGACTATAATTTAGTTTCTTGCATTTGTGCAAAATAAGTGCTGATGTACCACCAAAATGTATTTGGCAGTTACAGTATATGTGGTATGGTCCATCCCATAAAGTGATGGTTCCATAAGATTCAGACTTAATTTTGCTCACTTTTTCCCCCAAAAAACCCTAGTTTTCCAAATTGTTGTAACATTGGAAAACTATTGGAAATAACTTTGTTTTCTACTTAACCTGCAGGAGGAGTGAGTCCTGGAACAGGTTTATTTTCTGCCTGGTGCATATGGTTTCCAAGACCTGATGCCTCTCTGAGCTGAACTGCTACTGCAGATTGAGTTAAAAAGGGCTGACTATCTCTCGTTATGAAAGAGGAATGCTGACAGAAGTAGAGTGTAGATTTATCAAAGGTGTAAATTGATTGTAATGTCTGACTTGTGGTGGTAGAGATATTTCAGTGCTGGATGGCATTTGTAATTTAGGAGCTATAGGACTAAAGAAGCACCTTATTCTGCAAAGGCTGTAAAGATATCTTGTGTATATTACTTTCCTATTGCTGCCTAACATCTCTGAAGATACAAGGAGAAAAGATGAGAGCATTTAGAGAGATAAAGAATGAAAATGGAACCATATTGTCATTGAACTCCCCCTGTTGCTGATCATCATCATATTGAAACAATAACGTTAACACAAATGGTTGAATCCCTTCAAAAAGAGTGAATTTTTGGTGAGTGGAGGAGGGTGTTGTGTGCAAGACCAATAATGGTTTGCTTATCTTAATATTTATTGCTCGTCATGCTCAAAGCATGAGGCAGTTGTGTTATAATCCTGAAGCTGCTATATAAACTTATTCCACCTGTAACTTGAAAAAACAATTAATGCAATACTGTCTTTTATTTCTCAAGTTCCTTTTCCTGCAAAGAGCTTTCAAAAGATACAGAAGAAATGACTTTTCTGGCCAGTGAAACATGGAAGTTCTAGCAACATGCAGCAGTAGAATTTTTTTTTTTTTTTTTAATTTCAGGACAAAGTGAAATGTACCATACAACTGATATTGTAGGAAAGAGGGTAGACAAAGCAATTTGTCTAAGCAGAATACAGATACGAGGTCAGGCTGTTATACTCTTCAAAGGTGATTTTCTTCAAATACTTATTAGAAAAATTAATAAACAAACAATACATATGGATAGGTAGCTGAAGAAAAGTGTAGTACAGGTCTCATTCCCAGGGAGGGAGACCTTCCCAAGAAATCTCAGATCCTGAAAGTCCTCAGATACTAGCTGTTCCAGTAAAAATTAGAGATGAAGACATAAAGATAAAAAGGATATTGTTGATAAATCCTGGTTTGCCACTTCATGTTCCAAAGGAGATGCCTCTGTTGGTAGGCTTAGCCTGGACAGGAAGAGACACAGCAAGGCATGCTTCTGCTACGAAGGTTGCTTTTCCGCATTGGGGACTTTTCCACTTTTACTTGATATCTACTGCCCATTTACTCCTCTTTTCACTGTACATGTGGCATGAAGAAGGCAATGCGCCAAGCTCAGCTACAGACAATAAAATCAGAGGTATCTCAGATTATTATGTGAAGACTAGTTCTGAAACTTTGCTTTTAAATACTTTGTCTGCTCTTAGTGTTGCCAGAGGAATGAGATTAAAAATAGAGCTGAGTCCTGATGGCACTGGTAATTTAGAAACAATTCTACTGCTTTATATATAAAGTTGTTTGTCATCTTCTTTCCTTGTTCGTTAGCACTAAAGGGCATGTGCGTGGTAACACAATCTTCATGTTTTATAATCCTTCCTGTGCTTCTGTCACTTTGCTCCCTAATCCAAAATCATAATTCCCTGTGACATCCCTATTAGTTGCTCTGAAGAAAATTCTGTTGCCACAGAGGATTATGACATCAGGCAATGACTGTTAGCAACAGGAGTAGATGAACTCTCTAAGACAAAGATCCTTTTATGATTCAAATGGCCCATAGTACTAAGTGAGGCCAAGTACCCAGCATCTATGCTGTGCTGTCACGACTGACTCTAAAGATGGCAGATCAGGCTTCAAGCTTCCTTGTGGTATTGTCAGGCTTTCAAAATTGCTCATCGCTGTGGTTTTGTTTTTTTTTTTCTTCCCCCCCCCCTCCCCTCTGGCTGCTGAAAGTGCTGTTCCCCTCTTCACAGTTGGTTTCTGTTAAATACAGTTCAGCTACCGTAATGCAGGCTATGAATTAAAGTACTTTGGCTCTTTGGGCTCTATCATATTAAGACCTCAAGCCACAGATACTGGGCCTCAAGCAGTCTTATTCCTTGAATAGAGTAATTTCTCTTGCAGCATGTAGACAAAGGATATGCCCATTGTCAAGTCCAGTTACTGATTAAAGCGTTCTCAGAAGAATGAAGGAAAAGTGGAGAAACATTGAAAATGGTGTTCTGCTCTGCTTCTGTGTAATGGTCTTTATAGATGATACTGTAGCAAGTTTGCATAGAGTCACAGTTGCTTTCTGGTTTAATTTTTAAAATATAGGTATAGATGTCTTGCTTGTTTACACCTCTAGGAGTATTGGCGTTCATGTTTGAGGTTAGATAGTGGGATAGTAATGTGCAGGAGAGGTATCAGTTCTTCATTCCTTATTCTAGGATAATTTAGACATTTTAGGCAAAATGACAACTAATATTCTATTTCAAATGGTTAAAAGTTATCCCTTCTTTTGCTTGGCCAGAGTAAGTCTGAAGCAGGTATCAGACCACAACCTGATGCACATGTATATATATTTATTTCCATGATTTTTACAAGAGTAAAAGCAGGAGGGAGGCCTGTACATACATGTGCCTGCCGGCCCACGCTGAAAAGTCTGTCAGCTCTGTTCTAATCTAGTAGTGATCTGTTAATTTCACACTGTGCCACTGAGACCACTGGGATTCATATGGCTGCAAATGAGAGTCAGGTGGGTGGGAAGAAGAGGCGGAGGGGAGGGAAGAAGTGTTGAAAAGTGCTGCTCAACTTTCCTTCAGCATGGCAACAAGGGGTTTTCTTGCTGTGGTTGCTGCTGTCACTTCTTTTCAATAGGTGAACTTTCCTTCAGGGATTTTGTTGTTGACTTCTATTAAGCACACTTTATGTTTCTACCTAGAGGTTTTGAAGTTTGTTTGGTTTTGTTTTTTTTTAACAGTGTAATAAATTCTGGAAGAAGCTCAGGTTTTTGTTAACATTCAGCCAAACTCTGCTTGCTGAGCCACACGTTCATTCTCATTGTTGGAGAGATGTAAAGAAAAGCAGATAGCTGAAAAACTACTGAAATTTATCCATTCTGTTCTTTCAGTGAGGAAAGATGATCTGGTGGGGAGAGAAGAAAATCTGCACCAAAGCTTTAAGGGTCCATTCCTGGCTTGGTGGTTGAATTCTTGAGAGGCTCATGGCCTGACATGGGACTTCAAGTTAGATGTGGGTTCTACAAGGGCTTGTAAATATGGAATTGCCCAGGTGTGCAATCTCAATATCAAAAATGCTGAATAATAATGGGATTTAGTGAAATCACTGTGGATGATGTCCAACGGAAGTTGAAGGATTTCATTTTATGTTAAAATATTTTAAAATGCTGTCTATCCTATCTAATCTGTAAAATACAGATGGTAGTGTTAATGTGATGAAGAAATAAGGAGAAGGATTGAGTCTTGTGGAATTGCTGTTGCTAGCAAAGACTGTGAAGAAAGATCCTGGGATGGGTTGAACAGTTGTTACTTTGCTCTTATAGTATTCTCCTAGACTGGAAGTGGTTAATGAACTGATCTCAGGCAGCCTAGCCAGTCGATCCTTTATTATCTGCTTTATTTCTTTCATTTCTTCTTTTCCAAAACATACAGGATATAGCATAGTAGGTATGTCAAATGTATATGTACTTTTTTTTAAAATCCTGCACAACAGGAGCAACATACCTTTGTCTAGAATGCTGAATATAAAATGCTTTCCCAGGAAGTAAATTGTAAACTCATGTTCTTGTAATCTATGACTTGCAGCTTCATGCCTGCTCTCAGATGATTCAGAATCCAGCTACCTCCTTGTGGATGACATAGTAGCTGTCATTCAGAGTCTCTCTGATCTGAAGATTACTTTTTTGCCTATTGCTTGAATTTTCTCTTTGCAAGGCTTATCTGAGTGGGACAGCAACTTTTAGCTGCAAATCACAGAACAATGAAAGGCTGTTCCATTAGTAGTGGCTCCTTCCTTCTCTGCTTCCACAAAAAACATGGAAAGCAGTCCAAAAAGAGAAGTGTTGTGAAGAAATGTAATTCTCTTCTGAAGACTTTATTAGCATGTTTCCAGAGGAACCTATGTAATAGGTCAGAGTGTTTGGTTTTTTGTTTGGCTGACTTTTATTAACCTATAAAGCCAAGTTGTAGCCAGCTGAGGCTTCAAAACTTCAATTTCAATCTACACTATCAGTTCTTTGGGTATGATGAGATGTTGTTCCTGGGCCTATGAATTAGCTTTCATTTCTATAAGGGGATCAAACTTCTAGGGAAGCACAACAACCTGGCCATGTTTGTTTGCCTGGCATCACCCCCTATTTTACTGTAAAATTCTTTGAGCAAGTTGGGAACATATAAGTTTGGCCTGCCTAAGAGAGAATATGTTGCTGTTCCCTCTTCCTTGCTCTGTGTTACAGTTTGCTTTTTTGTTGTGAGGTGTAAACTTGTCTTTGTGCTCTTTTTACCTGAGTTTCTTGCACGTCCAGGAATGGAACAGTGTTTGGTTAGTGCTTTCTCTCTTCTGCATGAGGATCCTGATGGTAGTGGTAGTGATTAATGGAAGCTATTGAGGGCCTGACCACAGTGGTTCCCTCAGCTTAATTTCACTCTTTTCATGTCATCCTTTCCCTAGGACCGAGCACTACCTGCCAGGAAGATTCCTGTGCGAATCAGGGCATCTGTAATCAGCAATGGGAAGGCTTCACCTGTGATTGCTCCATGACTTCATATTCTGGGAGCCAGTGTAATGATCGTAAGTAGACTTTTCAGTGCATTGGTGACCTGTGAGTTCTGATATGTGAGACCACAAAGAACACAATTCATTATTCTTTCAATTGCAATTCAACTTTCCCAGTGTAAAATTCAAATGGAAATTTCTTTAAAGCCTACAGCAAGTTATATTTTTTTTTACCCTTAAAATGAAAATATGCAATTCAGCATGTATTGCTTTTATTTGGCTGATTTTTGGGGTGTTTTTGGTTTTTTTTCCCTCTTCTTTTTGGAAGCTAACTTTACTGGTCCGATGGTAATTCATGTTAATGGAATTCCTGGTTTAGGGAACCCAGGAATGACTTTCAGATACTGTATATAATATTTTCATAGGTAAAAAATGTCTAGGTTTTGTGTAATGAATTATGCTTTGAGATTTTCATTCAAATCTTGGTGAAAAAGACATGGAATACAAGTCAAATGACTAATGTTCTAGATAGTCTTCTACTGAAATACTAGCTCTGTGCTGAAATTCTGGGTAGTGTTTGCAAGAATGTTCACTTAAAACCAATGATCAGTTAATGCACAACAGAACAGTTATGCTTCTTACTGTATTGATTTGTTTAGTCTCAGAACATTGGATGTTCTTGGCCAATTCTACAAGGATCTCTGATAAAATGAACAAACCCCTTAAGTCTCCCTATCTGCCTTTGAGGACAGATAATCAGCTTTTTGATGTTCCCTTTGCTCATCATGATTTGGCCTTTGCTCCTGCCTGGAGGGAACAGATCACTTCAGCTCTACGATTTGCCTGCTTCTCTTATTTGAGGTGACTTCCCCCTTCTCCCTCACTTGCTGCAAGGCACGGAACAAAGGAATACATCATGAGTGCTGTAATAAGCATAACAGTGGGCTTCAATAATTTGGTTCACTGACTGTATAAATTTTAAACCCCCAAAAAACTGCTTTTTGTTAAGACATTTGTGGTAAACTTAATTAGTGGTACCAGCAAGGTCCATGCAATATTGGTACCACAGCACTGTCATATCTGCAACCCTTCCCCTAAAACTCTGCAACGTGACTGAACTGAGGACACATGTGACAAGCTGTGTAGCATATGGTGACAATCCATTTCTGCTGAAGGCCAAAATACCTGCTTTTCTGAGTCACTCATAGTATGTAGTGTTGTCTGTGTTGGTCTCCCATTTCTTCCAGCATATTTCTCTCAAACAGATATTGGAAAGGCCTATCAGCATTCATACTTTGACAGGGGCTGTATAAACAGGGTACTACTGACACAGATTTATAGACTGTAATGCTGTGTCTGGTTTTGGGTTGCTTTGGAATTCAGAATGTTTCCTTTGGGTCCAGAAGAAGCATTTCATATTGGAGTCACAAGATCTGGTGCCAATTTTTTGCATTTTTGTTTTGGTTTGCTTTTATCAATTGGACACCCACTTTCTCACTCTCAAACTACTTGTTCAGTCAATCAGTTTAGACTTGCTAAGCATGGCACACAAACGTGTGAAAGAAACACTGCTTTGAATTCTGTTGGGATGCATTTAAAACGTATCCAGGAAATCTCTTGTATTATTGATACTGTGAGGTTTATTTCTAATGCGTTTCGCTTCACAACTCCAGAAAACTGCAGTGCCCTTGATAAGCTGTTGCTAATGGCTTAGAATGGGCCCTGAAGCATCAGGAAGAGCTGGGTTCCCATGTCTGTAATTGGGGATTTCTTGATGCTTTTTAGAGCTGGTAGCTGGAAATGATGAAGAGAAGGGAGCTTGAAACGAGTGGGGGTGTTGTGGGCAATGTAGGAACCAGCCTCCAGTTATCAGACCTGGCTGGTAATTTAAAAATGCATGTAGAAGGATGTGGGTTTCAAAATGACCTGGAAAGGTAAGTTGGTGGACTCCTTCTGGAACATGACAAGACTTCATCCTGGACCTTCAAAAAGTGCGTATAACATTTTTTTGTTGGGTTTTGTTTGTTTGTTTTTGTCTTTGTCATGTATCACAACATTGGAAATAGTTGTACCCCTGACTTCCTGATGGAGTTAGGATACACTGTGTGTTTGTAGCTGAGAAGGCTTGAGTCCTGTTCCTTCCTACCTTTTAGATATGGTTGCTAATCATGCTAAACATACAGGCATCTACCAATTGAAGCAAATACTCTAGACTGGATTTTAGTGCATGTAATGGCAGGTGGAGATCCCTTCTGTGTAACCTGAGGCCTTTTATTTTGAAATGCATCAGGCTCTTTGGTATAATGCTTTTTTGGCCACAGCAGTTCATTCTAATAATTTAGAAGATGGCTATTTCTACCTTATGAGCAATTGGTGGGAATATGGAGTATTGAAGTAAATAGAACAGGTCGAATTTTACACAATGAAAATGATAGCAAAAGGCTGACTTACTGTACATCTTTTGCCTTTCTGCTTCTGTTAATCAAGTGTCTGCACTGGAAATTTGCATTTTCATGTGTTTGATGAAGAATATTTCTGTGCCTCTGAGACAGATAAATGGAAAGTATAGTGTTCTCTTCAATTATTCTTGATGATCTCCGATTATCCCAAATTAACTATTGGTAGGGGTGATTTACGTTTGGGGTTTTTTATTATTTACCAGGGCAGACTTTGTAAAGATATTCAGTGTTAGTGTATTGCAGTTAATATTACAAATATTAAACAACCCTGGCATGCCAAGCTGTTGCTTAGACTTCAAATGTGCAAGTTTAAGCATGTAAGGTAGCAGAAGGAAAGCTAACCCACAGTGTTAGAGAAGTGTCTTGCATCTGAGGTGAACTCCATCCTGTTAATGTTAACCATAATATGAGATGAAAAACATGGTAGTTAAGCATTTCAATCTACCTGAGAAGTGACCTGTATTTAAAATATTGTCCAAGAACAGCTTTACAGATTCTTTAATTAATTCACATTCTTGTCTGTCTGATCAAACAATAACATTTTCTGCTCAGAGAGAATGCATAAGAAGAGGCATTGGCAATCTAGCTAATGAAAATGGTATATCCATGTCAAACTAGATCATAGAAAATGCTGATTTTTCCTTAGTGCCTCTTGCAGATGAATAACACTGAGGGTCAAGCTTTCCAAGAGCAATTGCCAAGGTAACACAAGTATGTAGTAGTGGAGACGTTTGCCTGTGAAAAATCAATGATTTGCTGCAATGACTAGTGCAAGCAGAGTATAAAACACCTTTTCAAACAGGTTTTATGTTGTTGAAAACAGTTAAATCCATCTGCTGAGTATTGATGGGCTTTTTAGAGGGTTTATTTATCCATTTATTTATAAACTTTGTGTTGTAATAGCCTCGTTTAAAACACCTGGGTTAAAACCAACTTTTCCATTTTATTGGTAAAGAGAAAAGGCAGCCCAAGCTTTTTGTCCTCTTGTGTTGGTATCTTCATATGCTTCCAATCTCCATGCTTTTCAAGGATCCTGTTGATAAGTAATCTTCCAATGAGATTGCTTGGCTGAGTGATGCTGGTTTTTGTCTGGAAGAGAAGAAATATACAGGGCTGTTGGGGTTTTTTGTGCAGTAAGTTGTGGTTTTTTTTCCCAATCCCTTTCCGTGTGATGCATAACTTACATGCTTTTACTGTCTTTATGTGAATCACATTGGGTGGAGGGAAAGATTAGAGGGAAAGAGAGCTATGGTGACTCTGTTCCATCACAAGAAGAGCCTTTGATAACTTCAATTATGTAATCACAGTGAGTGAGGCTTACTAGCCAAAATCTTTGTTGTTACTTGACATAAAAGGAAGGATATCAAAATTAGCAAAACATATCTAAGACCAATATTTTAGAGTAAAGCACAGAGTATTTTTTATTGATTAAGGAAGACTGAAACTGACCTTAGCCCCAGATGTGTGAGATACCAAGGCTGTCAGAGCAAGCCCCTCCCTCTTCATTAATGTCCTTCTTTTTTGCACCCTACAAAGCAAGTGAATGAGTATGAAAGTGTATTGGTGCTTCTGGAGCATAGTCTGTACACTAGGTTGCAGTGGCAGAACTGGTTTTCCTCACACCTGCTTTAATAGCATAGCTGAATAGTCATTAGAAGACACTACTAGCAGGGCAAATGGCTAAATAAGTAACCCTTCCTTTATGATGATGGCTTTATTCTGATGTGCTCATGGGCCATTTGCACCCCAAACTTTGAGAATCACTGAGCAGTTACAGTTCGTGCTCTCCATTGCAGGATTCAGACTCCTTGTTGGGAGATGAACCCTGTTCAGTCTGTCTCAGTATTTTGTGTTTTTTACTATCTGGGCCAATTTTTGTCCAGAATTCATGACCTCCTTTAATGTCAATGCCAACAAACTCAGTTTGATTTACTTACAGAAACATTCTTCATTGTTCATGTTCAATTATCGCCCATTTGTTTCTAATGTGCCCAACTTACTTACTGAGTCAGAGAGCAAGAGGTTGCTAGTGTGTAGAAAATAAATCTGCATAGACTTCATTAGTCATGCATGGCTAAACCAGTCAGCTGTTTAAAGATCAGCATGCTTGGGGATTTGCCTTTGATACTACAGAGACATCCATCCTACATGAAGCAAGACTCACCTCTGATTTATCTTGACTGAATCATACTTCATTACAACAGGTCAGACACTCTGCCTACTTCTTAGTTCTCTCCTCATGCTTTGTTCTTGCTTACTTGGTGGTCTTTCACATATTATCACTAGTGTTTTCTGGCTGATGGCTCATTTTGAGTTCCTAACTTAAGCGTTTGGTGTCTTCTGACAGTAAATGACCTTATCCTCTGAGAACAGGGATAAAAAAGAAGTGAAATTCCACTCTGTACTTTAGTACATGATGTAAATTGTAGCAATGTGTTTGGGGTTAGGAACCCTGCTTTCATCCTTCTTAGCACTGTTTATTTTCATTTGCCCTGCAGGGCAAGGGATGTAACATCTTTAGGGGAAGGATCTGATGCTACTTCTTATTAAAACACCATACACTTTTCTGATGCTGAGTAATAGCCCACTACCTAATTTCCTTAGCTCTTCAGTGATTTAAGAATGCTCATTCTTTTCAGTGTACTGAAAGGCACTTCCCCTCCCCTGAATAACAGCTGTTAAACATCAGATCAGACTGCCGATCAAGAGCTTGTTTGCCCCATGTTCCCTTTGGGAATTATCTGGAATGGGCAGTGCTGTCAACATTAGAGGGAGAAATTTGTCTGTCCCTGTTTTGGGGGAGAAAGAGGGAATTTGAGTGACAGGTGCTTTTTCAAATTGCTTCTTCTACACCTTTCAGCTTCTCAAGGTGCCCTGACATGAAAGTGACAAGTGCCCTGACATTTTATAGTGAAAGCTAGCCAGCTTTATCCTTTTGTGATCCCCAAAATGCAGCTAGGTCTCTAGTGAGTAATTTAATTACGATTGCTTCAACAGCTTGGCAGAAGGAGCATTTAGAATGAGAGCTGTAATCAGTCATTGATATCTGTGCACACCTGGCTGCTGTCTTCACATAAGCTATGGTCCAGCCATGCTACAGACTTCAATAGCATGGAAGGAGAGAGACTTCTTACAGGTGGGAGTAATTACAGCCTCTGTTATCAACCTTTGAGCAGTTCAAGCAGTTAATTCTCTTCCTGGCACTGCTCACCAGCTATGCTATTTTCATAAGCATGTCACAAAAGGCTCTTGCCATAATTTTGTTCCTTGTGATCTCTGCTCCCTTTGACAGTATTTTTCTTTAACTTGATACTCTTTGGTAGTCATGGCAATAATTTTCACTTTTCATCTTAAAAGTAGCTGAGTGAGTGGTGCTGTGTCCTAAGTATTTTGCCCCATGAGAGATTTGGCCTCAGAAACTGTTCCTTCTGTAATGGCACACCCAGGGTGTAATCAGTGATAAGACACTGATGTAAGTTGGCAGCAGAAACAGAAATGTTGTACAGCAGAATAAGAGTCTCTGTTTGTTCTGTCACCCCAAGCTCCATTTGTCAATGATGATCTGTAAGCACATCTTTTGACTGAATGTAAGATAATAAATTAAGTGTTCTGAATTGTCAAGTGCAACAAAGATTTGATTAATTTTAAATTTAGCATTTTCTTTGTAATATCCTGCACGTGTTCATATTTGTTTTAAGAAGCAGTTAATGTAAAAACTCAGAAAAATACCAAAGGTCTTCAAACATCAATTTTACTCTTTTAAGATTCTTTTCTTCTTACAGTAGCTTCTTCACAGAAGAATCATCTTCCACTGATTTTGGAAGATGATGAAAAATGTATCTAGGGTTGGATTTTATAAGCATAAATCACCCTGAACTTGAGGACTTTTATTTTAAATGGATCCCCCCCCCCCCCAATGCTATGAAACTTCTGTCCTCAATTGTATTGTCCAAATACTTTTGATAATCTCACACCTACCTTGGTTTCATCAGCATGAGTTATTTTGAGTGCCATATGGTATGCAGGTAGTACCTGTTCTTTTGCAGAGAAGGGAAAAAAAATACCTTTGCAAACTCTGTTTGGTCTTTTAGCTGTTGCAGATGATCTGCAATAGGATACCCAGTCACTAGTCCAGGTGAACACACAGCTGGCTTTGATCATCCCCTCCAATCCCCTATGGGTCTGTTGTAAATTGCATTGTGGATTATGAAAATATGATTTCCACGTTAGGCTTACTGTCCTGGATGGAAGCTCTGACTTGCTTAGAATAATGCTTAATCTGTTTTTTGTCCCATCTGGGTTTTGTGTGCTCTCCCATCTTTGCAGCTGAGTTTTATATGTCTGCTTTTAAGCCATTGATCTAAATCTGATGTGTGATAAGTGGGGTGTAATGGTGTTAATGAGATGGGATAGAGTTCACTTGGTGCTTTCCCAGACAGCACAGAGCTGTTTGCCACAGCACACACTATTGCCTCCTTGTTCCTATCGGGTCCTCAAGGTGATCATTGCTTATTTCCCAGGGTGTCTACATAGAGAACAGTTTGCAAAGAGAAGCCTACATTATTGGGTGAGAATAAATAGATAAGGATTGAAGTCAGTCTTTCCTATTTTACTGATTAGACTTTGTTCAAAGTAATATTTATAAATACAAAGTAATTATTTTAATTCAATGAGGTAACTTTGGATTTAGGCCAGTAGTTGCAAATCAAAATCTGGTATGGTATTCTCACAGTCCACATACCAAATATGCCTAATTGTTTTGTTTTTAAGATACATATATTGTTTTATATACCTTAGACTAAAAGCTGCCTTTAGGATTACAGTCATTAAGGTGGGCAAATCTATATCATAAAATATTTACAGTGTGGGTAGTTGAGAGAATGCCAACATGCACAGAGATTCAGGCAGTACTAGAATTTTAAAAATTTTTCTTCTTGCTGATTTTTGAGCCTGCAAGTCTGGGGCTACCTAAGAGAGAAAGCTGGGGTCAGTAGGGATCTAGAGACAGATCTTTCACACTTATTTGATGTTTTGCAATGGAAATGGTTAACAGAAAAACAAAGGCAGGAGGAGTCAGAGGTCCTGAAGGAGATTCTTTGTTCACTATCCAAGATGCCTAATGTACTAATTATTTCCTGTCATTGACAGAAGGCTACTATTGATCTCCAGTGGAGTTTAGCTGCATATAGGGACATAGCTTTATTATGTTGAAATCTTGTTACTCAAGAGCTGGTATAATAATCTCAGCTGTAGAACATTGGGGATTAGATGAAAAACCTTAATTACAGTTATCTTAATAATGATCCCTGAGGGGCAGATTGAAATTGGCTGCTTGGGTACCTGTGAAAAAAGCTTTGCGCAGGGGAGCGCATTTTGGTGGATTTAATTTATCTTTGTGGAGGTGTTTCATTGTGCACTGACATCTGAGGCCTTGTCAAATGCTGGTAGAGGAATCTGGGACTTCAGTTGCCTTTTGCTGTCCTTAGAGATTTTGGGACACAAAATAGCTTCTCTGATTGTGGGAGGAATTAGGCTTTTCAGTAAAAATCCCTAAGAATAATCATATAACTTGAATTCTGTTGGGATGTAAGTGTTAACTGAAATTCCAGTTTGCTAACAGCTGTCTGCAGACAAACAAGCTCTCAAATCTGTGAACGTTAGTTCATTTCAAAGTCTTGGGTGTATACAGAGCTGGTGAAAATTTTTCATGGGTGGTAGTTTAATCAATGAAAACTGCACACTTAGGGCAAGCAAAATTTTGCATATTTCAGTGAAAGTCTTAGAATAATTTCGTGCAGAAAAAAATGAAGGAATACCAAAGCAGGATGTGGTTCATGTCATCATGTTCTAAACAAAGCTCAGGATTCATTGACTGCATCCTAAGGATGAATTTATTGTGAAAGTTAGCAGAAAACACTTAAAAACCTGAGAAAGAAGACTACTAACCTTGGTTTAAAAGCACTGACCTAAGTTAGTTCATCCTACTCTGCATAGGTTTCTTATTAAATAAGCTACTGGCCATGACATCCTGAGGCTCTTCACAGACCTCTGTGCTGGAGATGCATGGGCTTGTGGTGGCCTCCCTATTCTAGGAGATGCCTTTCAGGATATTGCCAGCACAGTGCTTGAGAATGTGGTCTTGAGCAGGATGGAGAAAGATTTGGAAATTATTCCATCCCTAAGAAAGCAGAGTTTGATCTTTTTAGCTTTTGTTCAGGTGTCTCTAGCCTTAATGCGAGAGTAGTTGTGCTCATGTCTATTGAGTAACTGTCTCAGATACCTTAACTGACTCTAGACCAGAGTGTCTTGACTAGACTCTGACTTTAATAATATAACTGCTAAATATAAGCATATTTTTCTTCCAGAGAGACTCCAACATTAATTTTGAAGGAAGTGTGGTTGGGGCTCTATTCTTACTCTTGTCTCTGGTCTGAAACCTATTTGCAGTGCTTGACCACAGCAAAACTGGTGTCAGGTTTTCTGGTTTCCCATAACCATCTGTCATTTTTTTTTTTTTTTTCAGATTGTACTAAATGACCTTCTGTCTGTTATATTTCTGCCCTCTGATCTCAGGCAAATGATGAAGACAGATAGCAGTATCACAAGTCATCCATCATACAATTTGTGGGTCCCATAGAAGCATCTGTGTCTTTAACAGTTCATCTGTCACAGACAGTTTCATAGTTCAATGCCACAAAATGCTGGAGTGGGCTAATATTGGTATTTCTTTTTATTACTAAAGACTTCAGCCATCAGGTGTCTTTCACTTGGATATGCAGACTGTCACACAAAGTGCCTATGCACCAGGGTTTGCGTTATGGATTCAAGCCAACTGCATGTTACAGAAGGCAGCATGGTTGCCGACATCAGCAAAGACTCATTTTCCTGCTGTTGGAACATTGAATTGGTTGTGTTACCAATGCAGAATGAACTGAGCAGACCTGGCTCTGTGCGAACGAGCCCAAGTGCTCAGAGGCAGTGTCTGAATCTGACTGCCAGCAAATTATTGTAGGCACTCCTGCTGTGTGATATGGGACAAGAGAAAACCTGTTTGAGTTACTGTACATGTGTGTGACAGGCAGAGATACCAGTATCTATCTTGAGGTCAGGGGGCATAATATTTGACAGAAACATTTAAAGTTACCCAATAGGGCATGATTTTGATGTCTTGTTACTGTAGTGTTAGCTGTGCAGAATATGCATTTGGTAGATGAGTTGCCATGCACAGATATCTGAAATACCTGTGTGAGCTATTGCTGAGTTGTGCCCATTCGCACAGTATATTGAGCTAGGCAGAGCACCATGTTAACCCTACATGCCACATGATGTTGAAGCATTTAGTGCTGCAACATGGAGATTATCCTCCAAATTCATCTTGTTATAGTTACTTGAAAGCTGGAAACTGAGATCGGACAGAATTATCTATGCTACACATTGTTAAACACAAATCATAGGAGTTAAGGGTTTGTACTGTCAGAAAAAAACCACCAAAAACCCCAAACAACCAAAACAAACAACCCCAAAACCTAATTCACCAGCCTGTTCTCTTTTTTTTCCTCTCTATTTTTGCACTTGTTACCAGTGGCATTTGTTCCATTTGGAAGGGGGTTAGAGGCTTAAATCCCTTACCTCATCATGCTGAAATAGAGATGCTTCTGATGGACACTTGAAACATGAATTTGTGCTTTGTCTTAAGGGATCTTCACAGACATTGCCACTTGGCTCTGGAATTGCTACTGGTGGCTCATATGCATGGAATATTGGTAGTTCAAGTCATTTAAACTTAATGTAGGCATACTAGAGAACCTACTTAGCCCAAATAGCACAATTGAGGAACCTGTACTAAAATACTCATGGGAGCTATTTGAAATGCATAGATAATATACATAGTGCCTTCTGTTTCTAAACAACTTTCATACTGGAGACCAAGATGAACTAAGAATAAACTTGGAAGTATTTGCTGGAGTGGGGCTGGGTATAACACAATAATTGAGATGGAGCTGAAAGTAAGACAAACTAAATCCCTTCTGCACAGACACCCCTGTATTTACCTACCTCCTTTAGAAGTCAGGACACTTAAATGCTTTCTGTTGCACAGATTAATTTCTACCTGTCATAAGGTAGAAACGAATCAGGTCTTCATGCTTTCAGTAGTGCCTGGAAATCCTTATTTATAACCAGTAAGATGTGAACCAGCTGGGTAACTTAAGCTGTTCATTCTCAGACACTCTGTAGGCATACCTGCAAATTTGGGAGCAAATACTGGGAAGGGTGGAATAGCTGCTTTTTTGAGTTTCCTTCGTTTTCTAAATGGAAAAGGGCTTTTTTCTTTTCCAGTACTAAAAAGAGAGAAGTATAGATTGTTATTCCTGGCAAATTTAGTATTTGTAAACTTGTTTTCTTTGCCCACCTTGAGTACACGAGATTCAGACTTGTAAGAAAAGGGTGCTCACAGCTGTGCTAGGCCTGCTGGCAAATAAAATTCAGTACAGATGGTTGTCTGCCCACACTCTATTTATGAAGAGGCCTGCAGTGTTTATGTTAACGGTGATGAGTTTGAGAGATAAAAATAGGGAGTTGTTTGTTGTTCATTTGTTCTTTATAGATCTGCAGTGAACTTTTTATAAAGTACAAATTCGATAGAGAGATTTGTTAGCCTTCCAGAAGAGCAGCCTGTCAAAAAGCCAAGCTGCAGACGTCTCAAGTGCTGGAATCATTCCTTGTTTTTTATACTCCCATTCACTCCACGAGATGGTGCTGTGTACCCACAGACCCTAAGCATCCTTTGCTTGAGTTTTCCGAGGTCGTTGGTGGATATTTGGATTATGAAAACTTGAAATGAAGTTAGAAATAATCTCTATCTTCCAGCTGTCTTTTTCTCCTCTCCAAATTAATCTCAAAAAGAGGTTTTCCAAAATCACCTAAGGCTTTGTATAGTCCTCTACAGATTATGTCTTCCTTGATATTTATTGAGTCCTGAAGCTTTGCCGTGACTTGAGGGTTTAGGAAACCTTCTGGAGGCTGCTTCCAGATGCCATAGTTTCAGGGCAGACATGCTAAATAGCAAACAGAAAAACCGAGATTGTGTGTTCTTGTCTGTGGCCGTTCCTTGTGGATAGCTTGCTGAGTCAGGAATACGTCTGCATGTTGCTGGGGTCTGCCTGGTTTCACATTTATTTATTTATTTAACTCGTGTGCAAAATGTTCCTGGGCTTCAGCCCTGGAAACTTAAATTATGTGATCTTGTCACTTAAAATAACTAGCAGTTCTGCTCTTCTCATTCTCCTACCATATGCTTTCCTATTTATGGTTTTGGGACTTAGTTTGTGTTCTATTTCTCCTGCTTTCAGTTAGATTTGGAGTAGAGCACTACTGAGGGTACTGTCTTTGCAGGAAGGAAACTTTGGAAGCTTGTCTTTGTAATGGCTGAAGCCCAGTGATCTACTGCCACATGGTGGAAAGATACTTCGGGGGGGTGGGAGAAAAGTCACTTTTCACTTGCCAGGGTGTTAGCCTTTCTTGGTTGCTAAAGCAAGTTTTTTGTCAGGGTGGAAAGTAAAAGAAGCAGTTTACTAGTTATTTTTGAAGTCATGGATACAGAACTTCCCTTTGTTCTGTAGAACAGATTCTTTCTTTACAGAAGCAGATATTTGGAGTGAAAGGTTTCTGCACCCATTATGTGCCCCTGGAGTCTGCCATTTTAGCTTCCTGATTATCACGCATATCTTTGTGTGTTGTAGAAATGTGTCCAGTGTCTTCACAGCTCTGCCTCTCATTTCCTCATGATTCCATAAAGAACAGTCTGACCTCACTTTTGTTCTTACAATTTTCAAAATCTTGAACTTGCACTTTCCTCCTTTTATGCTGACTGAGAGCAGATTCCTGATTTCTATCTAGTCTCAAATCCCCATAAGTGGTGTGGAGGTGATTAGTAGAGAAGAGGTACAGAATCTTTACGTGCCTTAATGAGGCTGAGACCCTCCCCACTTTTTTACTCCTTACAACTGGTCCTGATTAATGTGGAATAACTGCAACTCTGTGGCAAGTAAGTAACAGTTTTCCATTTCAAATACCTAAATGCATTTCAGCAGGACTCCAAATGCAGGTCTTACAATTTTCACAGTTGTTACTTTTCGTTCAGCTTGGGAACTTTAGGACCTAACCACATCGATGACGTCATTGTATAGGGATTGTTTCTTACTCCCTTAGCTCAGGTCACATTTTGGATATAAGCAGCAGTTTTTGCCAACAGACATTAATCCCTAAGAACTGTGGCATGGAAATTCCATGTCATGCATGTTCTCCAGGGCAAGAGAAGCTTCTTATCTGGATACCTCTAGCAAGTTTTTTAAGATGCTAGTAAATGTTCCAATGCTCAAAGCTTATCTCTGATTTCCCATTCAAATTTTAATTCCCAGATACAACTTCAGAAATGCTTCTATGAATCATTAGATACACACCAGAGGGATTCTTAACTTCAGAAGTGGTGTTTCTCATCTCTTTTCAGTGTCCTGTCTCTGCTACCATGAAAATTTACTGAACAATAAAAGCTAGGCTTCTCTGATAGGTTTTTGTCTCTAAGTCCTCCCCAGATCCTTGTCTTGGGTTATCTTACCTTGATGTAGTAGTTACAGCTTCAAGGCTTAGGGGATTGAGAAATATGATCAAGATTTTATGAATAACACTGTGAGGATGTTTTCTGCATTCAGTGTGATGCTTGCTTTGCCCTCCTTAAAAGTATGCAAGTAGCAAATAACTGAACTCTTCTTGCTGGTCCAGTTATATGATTCATGTTTACTACATACAGATTATACTGAGCTCTGGAGACCAGACTGGGTCACAATGCACCAGTAACTTGGGAGCGTTTTGGATGAGAATGCAGGGGCATGAATGAGGTAGACTAGCTGAAAGCAGGGCCTGTTCTGTGTGGGAAATAGGTGATGCTACTCTCATTAATTTGATAAGTACAGCTTTTGCCCTGGCTCACCCTGTTATTGCTGTTATAAGGCAGACTTCTGGCTTCTGAGTTGGTGTCATCTTTCTGACTTGGGATTTACTGTTTGAGTGGGGAAAATGGTTCTTCAACTTTTCCATGTGTTTTTTTCTGAAGGCAGCCCAGGACTTGTGCAGAGCAGCAGCTGTGAATTGACAGAGCTTGCATTAAAACAGCAGGAGGACACATCACAGCAGAAGGGGTTGAATTCTCCAGAGACAGAATTTTTAAACCAGTAAGCATGGAGCAAATTTTCCCTTGCTCCTTGTTTGCTTGTGTTTTTTTGTTAATTTCTTCTGTTTTTAATGACTCCAAGTTTCCTTTGGCATTTGTTGCTACTGTCTTATATATCTTTTCAATCTGGGAACTGCTAGGTATAGAAAGTAGTGAGAGTTTTTGATGTCAAAGGGAGCTTCCTCTTCAAAAGGCAGTTTGAAGATGGCAGGGAGGATGAGCTAGTTTGAGATAAGTTACATATCTTCCTCTGGTTCAAATGTGGCTCAGGCTCTGAGAAAATAACAGCCATTCTGCTGTGACGACCAGTGTATAGCTTACTTCTTGGGATGTTGTGGAGAACTGGAGGATCATGAAAAGTTCTTGAGGAAAAGCATCAACATCACAACGATTCTCTTGCTTTTGGGTCTAATTGAGGCTTGTGGTCAGAGGAGAGATGTCAAAAGCTGAATAAGATATTTGTATTTTCCAGGTAAGTGAATGGTATTGAATAAATGCCGAAAACTGTAATTTTTAAAATTGGAAATCCAACAGGAAATTGACTAAGCCACTGTTATGATCTCTAGTATTTGCCAATTACTTTTGCCTGGATGTTTTGGTAGTGCTAGTTCTCTCAGAAAACAAAAGTTGAGCTCAGACGTTCTTTGAAACCTTAACCTGATAATGAAAGTATCTCTTCCTAATTTTCCTAATTGTAATAGGAAAGTCCTTGATAGCAGAAATCCTATTATTTCAGTTACTCAGCAGTACAATACAAACTAGCAATCACAATGACCAGCTGCAGCAACATCCAAAGACGCTTATTAATAACTCTGAATCCACCTGAGAATTACCTTCTGTTTCACACACCAAAGAAAAGGAAAAACCTTCTTAAGACAAATGACTGTCTTCTTGAAGAAGCAGGGCACAGCAAGGCCCACTCTCTTCCTACGCCTGGAACCTTCTGGCCTGGGCAGTAAATCTGTCTTCTCCCTTTTGATCCATGAAACCACCTGTGGCAGAGTACTGCTGAAACTGTCTGAGCATGCCAGGGTTCTGTCTCTTAGTGTGATGTTAATTCTGGTCTTTATGAAACTGCATTCTTTTCATCTTGAAAATATAGAACTTTTCCCCTGCAATTTATCTGGAGCAAATTCTTTTTCCTTGTTAGTACTCATGGGGTGTTGTGAACTCTTTTCCTGGACTGTTGCAATCCATGAGTTAGTGTCTTTGCTGTATCCATTCATCTGTTCATTGAACTACATTGGATTGTATCATAGGGAGGTATAATAGTAGGTCCTTTTGAGTCTCTGCACATTGCCTGACAAGTATGGCTGTGTAGACACAGCTTGAGAACCTGAAAATATATATTTGAAGTTAGTCGGTCATAAAATGCAAGTTTATCACTGGCTCTTAAAACAAGCATGCTCAGTGTTGGCTAGTTCATCTAAAAACACATATTAATGAGCCTTAAGATAAAAGAAGAAAAAATAAAGTTTATTCTAGTAAAATAAAGGGTTAAGTATTTAGAAAATAATTTGAAAGCAATTTTGGGACAGGAGCTTCTGAAAGGCTCGTTTATAAGCTTTTTTCAAAACCCTTTCATTGACCAATTTCATACTCCTAAATTAGGTTTGTTATCCTCTTGTGCCTAATGTTGGTCTTATATACACTGCAGATTTGCAAAGAGATCACTCAGATCAAATTTTAAATCTCTGCCTGCCACTTCAGCTGTCTGTATGAGTTTCCTTTCGTATTTTATCACAGTTCGTTCCTTTAGCTATTAGAGTTGGTGGCAGTTCAAGCAGGCATTTTCTTCAGTAGGCAACTGAGGAGGATCACCATCTGAGTGTTTTCTTCACTGTTCAGATTCCAAGCAGAGGATTCTTTTGCTACTATTGTCTGCCTTTCTGCTTCAGAATAAATAAACATACGTTTCACTTGAATATTTATTGACCAAGAATAAAGAGAAGCCTGGTAAATACAGTAGGAATTGTTTAAGTAAGGTTAAGTTTAGACTGCATGGAAACATCCTCCTACTTTGCAAACTAAATGGAGCACTCACTGATGTCAGGTTGCTCTAGAACTATAAAGAGCCTAAATTTGATCATGACTAAAAACAGCTAAAAAAATTGTTTTCTATCTTCTGCCATATATGATACCAGTTTCAGGGGATCCTATTTCAGCTTTGACATCATGGGATCTATTCTTGATTGCATAAATAGGGTTTGTAAGATATCTCAAATGATGAAAAGGAGAATATTTCTGTCATCTGGGCAAGGACACTAAAGAACCTTAAAAGCTGAAAAGGTCCAGCAAGGAAGGTGACCTGGAGACATGAAAAAAAAAATTTATATATAGTAAAGAGGCAATACCTCTGTCTCACAACCAAAGTATTTCTCATTTTTCTGGGAGCATCTCTGGATGAGGAGGAATGGTTCTCACTGTGTGAAGGAAATTTAATGGTCATGGACAGTGGTAATGAATGAAGATAATTCTAAAAAATATCTTCAGAGTTAAAAAAAAACAACCAACCAACCAAAACAAAAACCCCAAACCAAAAAAATTATATTTTTTTTTGGTTTTGTTTTGTTTTGTTTTGTTTTGTAATTACACAACATTATTTTGTAGTCAATCAGAATGCAAAAGTTTTAGGAATGTTTCCTCTTCTCCTACCAACAATCCCTTTGCCTCAGATTGCAAAAGACATTATCCTTTCATTGAGTAAGGACTTAGTAATGGAATGACTTAGTGTCATGAAGGTTAGTTCTAGATACCTCTAGAAGCAGGTGTAGCCATGCAGGGTTAGGCCTTGTTGATGGAATAAATAAACTCTTTAGCTCCATGTTCATGTGCATTCTAACTTCATTGGAGATAAATGATTTCTGTTGATGTACATTGAACAGCAATGGATAGTCTGAATGTAGAGAGAAGATAGCATTACTCCATTGCCTAGGTTGTTCCTGAGGCTTTGGAATGACGAAATAATGGTAAGTAGCTGAAGGTTTGTTTCATTCTACATAAGCTAGGACTGTTCCTCTCTGGTTTCCTTCAGCTGCTTGTGCACGTTTCATTGTGACAAGGTTTTTGATTCCTTGAAAGGGTAACATCACATACAGTGTGATGCACTTCCTTCTCAGGGAAGGAAGATGCAGACCTCTCTTCTAAAGCACAGATCTCAAGTGTTAGCTGGGGGTGTTTCCCTTCCCTACCTCTTGTGTGGGGATCTCTCTCCCTGAGCAACCTTGCAGAGTCACTGTTGGTCTTCATTTTGCAGTCTTACTCTTCCCATCGGGAGAGCACTTTACTGCTGATCAAGTGTCAGGCATTTGTTGTACTATTTGGTTAATGTGATGGATGCCTCTTTCTCTGCCTCCTTACTGTTTGCAGCTAAAACATGGGATTGTAAGCTAGGAGGTGATTAACCTTTCCTAATGGGACTGTGCTGCAAGCAGGATCTCACCCACCGCATCTTCATTAGCCTCAACCAAAGCCTGCATTACCTTAGATTAGGTAATTGGTCATTTATGACACAGGAGAAGGGAAGGAGGAAGAGCTTATGAGAAAGTGTCAGCTAGATTAAGGGCATTAAAATTTAATTCCTGTTATCCAAGAATTCTGGAAGGCAGCATTTAATCAGGCACGCAGTTGAAAACCTCCCATCATCAGAGGATTCAGTCACAGTGAGCATGGTCTTAGTCTCTGGAAGGAGGTGTACAGTTGTAATGGTTATGGCCTCTGCATGTAACCATCAGTTTAGGGTTATTTGTATAAATTTTGGAGCTTTTGTGATTTGCCCAAGGGAAAAGAGCTTGTAACTAAAAACCACATAGTCTGTCTTATGTCAGTCAGCTGAAGATTTTTTGAAGAATTAGTGAAGTATGTGTTCTACAAAAAATCCTCATGTGTTTCCTCACTTTATCAGGAACAGTCTTGTCCAGATAACTTATCCATGGCCTGTTTCTGGCTGAGTATCCCAGACAATATCTCCTCAGGGTCTAGGGCTTTCAAAGCACTTTTGCCTGGAATGTTTAGAATGCCTTCAACTGCCCTGATAATATGAACTATAGAAATGGCTGTCAAGAGGGAGTTTCTGGATGAGATAGTCTTTGTGGCAAATTCCCATTTTTTGAGAGTTTTTTGGGATTTCAATCCCAAGATAACCATACGCGTTGTATTTAGCATGTCCCCAGATGCTAAAAATGATACAGCCATAACAAAGGAATGAAGCAAGCAGGTCAAACCCTATAATTCTGCAGTACTTCTCAGGAAGCTACTTTCCTCCTGTTTTTTAACACTTTTGGCACATGCACGTGTTGAAAAGATCAAATATTTACCATTGTGTATGGGTCTGCAAAAGACTTGACTGTGCCCTACTCATAGAAAACAGACACAATATTTAATGATAATGTTGAACTTCATCCTTTTATTTTATGGAAAACCTTAATAAAAATAAAGAGGGATGAAAAAATTGGTCTTTTGATAAAGATATTGTATCGTCAGACAACAAAACTGCATTTTTCAATGACTGATGGTCATCAGGAGGGTTCTCTGGCATGCAGCAATGTGTTGGGAAGTCTTTCTGTACCTAGGAGCCCCGGGAATTTTTCAAGAGTTTTGTTTTATGAACTTTAATGGAGATGACATGTTCTGTCTGCACTTGCCCCGTCTGTGGCTTTTGTAATAAGATAATGTAAAAATTCAGCTCAGGCTTTCTTCACAGGTTTGGCTGCTCCCAAAGTCCCTCTCTTAGAAGCTAACTTGTTTTTACCCCAGCCAGAATGGTTCTTCATGTAGTTGTTCTGGGAGGCCAAGGTATTTCAGAACTGTACTTCTGATATGCTGGTGCTGTGAATGGATTTTACTGTGAAATGTAGAAAAGCAGGAGGCTGCAAGGAACCTCAGGAGTCCTTGGCTCCAGTACTGTGCTTTGGTAGGGAACCATATTTCATAATACCTTTCAGAAATGCATGAAGCTTTATCCCTCATTTAGAGCAGCTTTTTGCCCCTGTTCCCTGTAAAGGCTTTTTAAAAGCTTCATTGCTCTGCTGATTAGAAACCTTTGTCTAATTTCCAGTCTAAATTTATTCTTTGGCAGTTTATAACCATCTGTTCTTGTACCAGTATTGTCCTTAGTTAAATAGTCTTTCCATTCCTCAGCTATTTCTACTCCTGGGTGTTTGTGCACAGTAAATGTATCTCCTCTCAACATTTATTTAGCTGGTCTGAGCAAGCCAAACTTTAATATTCTTTTTCCCAGATAGGCTTGTCTGTCTCCTGATAGCCTTCCTCTGCATCTATTTTAGTTATTTTTCCTTGACCAGTATTGTACATGCATTGGCATTTATTTGTGTTCAGAAAGCACAGTCCTGGATTCCTGAAAGTTTTTGGTTTTTTTAACTGGGTATTATGTAGAAGTATAACTCTTATCTGAATTATGCTACTGATTTTCCTTGCAAGTTTTACTTTCTTTCAAGCTTGGTAAATAGGAATAAGTAATGGTGGCAATGTCTGTGCAGTGCTGGCACAAGACTAAATGAAGACTTGTTTGTAAGTGCTGGAGTATGTCCTTTTCTCCCAACACTGGTTTGAGCAGCTGCAGACCACTCCTGCTATCCTTTTCAGAGGTGCTTTGTGGTGCCTGGTTGGTCTGACAGAGTTGTTTCTTGGTAAGCAAACCTTGGTGAACCTTGGTACGTTCAGTTACACTGAATACTCACTCTTACCTTACACAGACACCTGCCACAGAGGGATATTTGAACTAGTCAAACTCCTCTTATGGGCAAGGGAGAACAACTGAATCCTCCAGGGCCTGAATAATCTCATTCTAAAATAGACATCTGTTAAGCTTGTTACTGTCTGTTGCTTATGAACATTTTTGTAAATAGGATGATGCATTCAGTTGGTTGATTAAACCCATATCTGTAGCCCATATTAGCAAAATGGAGCTAATAGCAGTTACATGTCTTTCAGATGTGTGGTAAGAAAAAGCATAAAGGACTGGCAGGCCGTTCAGGGTTTTGAAACTGCATAATGATAGGTAGGGAAAAACAGAGAATAAATGATATTCTGGTTGAACGACTGCCTGTGGGAAGATCTTGTTTCTGTCAGCTACTAAGAGATTATTCAGTCTCTCTCTTTTGGAAGCTGAGGGCATGTCTTAAGGAAAAAGGGCAAAAAGAAGTAGAAGGAAGAATAAAAACCTACAAGAGCTCAAGGGGTTGGAGGACTCCAGGGTAGATGTAGTCCCAGACTGTGTGCTCTTTTGGCATCCTGGTGAAATCCAGGGTTTAATTTTATTTTCTATAGAGCAAGTAGCTACTTCCCTTTTCATTAGAACATATTTTCCTGTGCCTCTCTAAAATGGATCAAGTGACTATCACTACTCTTGATAAGTTTGGTAGCAAACCAAGACAGAACAGAGTCAGTGGGTTAGGGGCTCTTGTCTCTTTTTTGAAAGAACATACAAAGAAGAAATCTGACATATGGAGAGTACCTCAGAAGTTTGCTCTAATGCTGAATTTACTATATGGAAACAGGTCTGCAACAGAACCAGTTCTTCCCAGCAGCACAACAAGATTTTGGTGGTTGTTTTTGAAGTTATTGGGAAGAGACAGATGAAGGAAACAAGCTAGGAGATGAGCTGATGTGCCCTTGTTTGGGCCCTATACTATTTCACGGAAACAGAATGAGGTCACTTATGAGCCACTTCATTTAAAACGAGGGAAGTCTCTTAAAGGACCCTCATGTGTTGAACAGATAATGTGGATGCTAATGAAAAGGAAGACTGATTAGGAACTACCTACTAGCTAATCTACTGCTTATTGGTATAAATGAGCAGTATTTTGGGGGTGACACGTAAAAGTAAGCAACATATGGCATGACTGTAAATGGTTCCCAAATCTTCAAAGCCCTGAACAAGTAAAGAAAGAAAGAAAGAAGCATTGGGAAGCACTGGACTGTTGAAGGAGAAGGGGCCTAAATGAGCAGGCATGCTGCTTGATTTCTTTGATTGTTTCTCTCTAGTCTGCCCAACGGGGGCTCACATCAAGTGGTAAGATGATTGTTTCTGGAATGTGGAAATATTCCTGCCTGGGAGAAAAAAAATCTACTGAATAACCTAGTCCATAGAACAAGAAAAAGGATGTGAACACTATAGAAAATGAGAGACCTGAAGGCCTTTATGGTGTTGTCTAATGCCAAAAATGGCAGTATGACCTCAATCTAATGAACAGGATGCCATTTCTTATATATAATGCTTTTGAGATATTGGGAAGCTGTTTGCAGAATTAGACTGTATAGATGTATAACCCTTTACAAAGTAATTCTAACATTTTTGCACTTCATGATCGGTTTTTATAGACTGTGATAAATAAGTACAAGTGTACAAGTATACAAGAAAAAGGGAAAGACCTAACAATAAGTCTTAGCGAATGTCAATAATCATGTTTTATTAATATATAAGCTTTCCCACAGCATTGCTGAAATCCCAAAGCAGCAAAATGATCTCTTTTTGCCTGCAATGTACCACCTTTATCAAGTTCCTTTTTCTTTACTGCTTGGCTGTTACTAACTGTGTGGTTTTTCTCTTACTGTTACACGAGATCCGGGATCCAAAATGGATGTCTTGTTTTTCAGCCCAATTTGAATTAAAAGCAGTGGCAGACAAATGCCACTGGTGAACAAAAAAGGCAGAGTGATTTATTTTTAATGCAATTGTCATAGCATTTCTTGGTACAAATAATGACTCCTTTCTACTGCAGTTATAGCATTGGCTTTTCCCCTTTAGCAGTCTTTTTTGGTGTTATTTTGTTGTTCTTGGAGGATTTAAATCTTACTCTTGGAGCCATGTGGCATTTCTGGCCTTTCTGTGCAAGGAGAGCTAGTAATCAGCAGTTGGGTTCCGCTCTGGCACACCAGGCTATTGTTCTCTGTACTGTCTTTCTCACTGTGCTGTTTTCCACACTGAAGGAATGACATTCCCAAGTCACCTTGCCTTACTAAAGTTTGGAGTCACTGCATGCACTCTAGGGCCTGACTCCTCCTCCCTCTGGAACTCTCATTGTCATTTACATCTGCAAGGCATGGACACTAAAATTTAGCAAAAAAGGGCAGATGCATTTGTTTTCAGAGGCATAAAATACAAGGAGTAAAGTGTTGTCAAGACTCCATGAATCTTTCCATAATGGGTGATCCCTGGCACCTGTGCTCTTGTAGCACCTTTCATTGCAAAGTCCTTTTTGTATTAGCTACATACCAAGGCAATGTTCCTCACCTTTGGGATAGACTGATGGATTTTCAACAGCATGTAACACTGTCACACACACCATTTAAGGCAACAGATGAAGAAAAATTCCACACCATGCTAAAAGCAGAAGAGTTCAAGGAGGCAAAATGTATTTGGTCATGCTATAATTGTGTATGCCCTCCTTTTTTTGCCAGAGTTCTGAAGGGTTAAGGAGACATGCTGTTGTATAATAAAGACGTGTTTTAAAGCTTTTCCACCTGGAAGTCCAGTGAACTGATGTGAACTGTGTATGACAAAAATGTACGTTAACATAAGAAGATTCAGAAGACTGATAGTGTAATGGAGTGATGCATCTCCAGTACTTGCTCATCAGTGAAAAATTCAGTATGTTACCAGCACCACCTGGACCACTTGGGTTCGTGTAAAGCATCCTGGAGGGAACAGAGTTTGTTTGGAATATATACTTGCTCTCTAACTGGGCAATAGAAGTAGTTTCTTGACTTTATTTTTCATCACCTCTTTTCAGAGGTTGTTGTGATTTTTGGTAAAATCTTCATGAAATTAGTTTGGGATAAGAATCTTAGGGGACAAGAGACCTTATTAAAGCTGATGAAGCAACATAATTAAAGCAAATAAATATATTAGCTAACAGAGATTTAACTGTTTCTCATAAACTAAAAAAGTTTTTCTATATGCATAAGGCAAAAACTACCTTGTGTTCCATGAAATTATTCTCCTAAGTTTTCTGACCAGCTTCAATCACTATGTAGATAAAAATTCTCCTTTTAGGATTTTGAAGTCTCACATATTTCTGGTTTTAAATCCAGAAATGTCTCCTTTGACATGGGACTTCGGCTCTACTTTTCCAAATATTTTTTTCAAGTTACTCATGAAAAATAAGACTTTTATCCCTAATACACACAGGCTGCAGTCATATACTAGCAATACTCATCATCCAGATATTTAACTACCACTTCAGAGATCATGTTCTGATTTGGATACACTTGATTTGAACTTGTCTTCTTGTTAAATCTACTGCTAAAACCCTCTGTAGTTCCTTCTAGTAGTTTGTAGGTTGTTTGTGTTTTGTTGGGGTTTTTTTAAATTATTTTTTGTTTTGTTTTGGTTTCTGTTTGTTTGTTTTTCCTTTTTTCAATGCCTTTTGTTTAGCAAAGTATAAATATGGGTCATTTCCAGAGTTCTTCCCCTCAAGACTCATAATCTGTTATGACACCTTGGTTTATGCTGGTGCCAGTGGACTACACAGGCAAGTAGTAAAAGAATCTCTGCTGTAGAGATGTTAAAATCTACTGCAAAACTTGAAATCTCTTCAGCTGTTGAGCTCCTGTAGGATCATACGTTGAGATGGCTTATTCAGCTATGATTACGCTGATGGCCTGTCTTGACTGTCCTGCTTCACCTGACAGTACCACAAGGCCCTCTAAGGTGGCTGGGTAGAGTTTCATGTGGTCTTGAGAGGTCGATTGACTTGTAACAGGCCAGGGAAGTAGTTCTGTAAAGTGGCAGTCAACCCAGGATGAGCAGGTGGGCACTGATAGAGCAACAGAACTGTGCTGTGATGCTGGGATTGAAAGATTAAGGTATGTATAGGGAAGAAAAATGTACAGCATTATTTTGGGGGGGACGGGAAAAGATTTCTGAATCTAAGTGACAACACTGAAGCACAAAACACTTGGTTATGGTTTATAAAGTTAAAACAAGGGGTGGATAAGGACATATAACTTGGCAGCAGATTGTGGTTTATGGTAATGACAGTCCCAGAGGAATGTCTTTCTCTTGGTGACATTGAACTAAATTGCATTACTCAAGATGCGTACTAAGGATGGGTAATGAGATGTATGGATGGGAAAGAAGAGACTGCTGCTTTTATGATGGTATGAAATGACTGGGATTGAGAGTATGAGTGTGCCTGCACATGCACTTCTGAGAGTTGGTGTAGAGGAGGAGGGTGGATGCCAGGGCAGGATGGGCAGAATGATTTCTTTTTGAAAGCCCTGAAGTTGAACTTGTTAGATGAAAGGGTTTTAGGTCATAAATATTGACCTGAACTTTTTTCCAAACTGAAATTAAGGCTTAAATGCCTAAAACTTTGCCTTTAGCTGAACAGAGATGTTTATTATATCTTTTTGTGCTTTGAACTAAATTTGTGTGTGCAAAACCTCTGGAAAGCTGCTTTTGTGAGGCTGATGACTGGGAAATTGTCAGTAAAGTTTATAGCCTGGGTGTCCAGGCTGGAACAGATTGGTTGTGTCTCAAACCTAAACCACCCTCCTGTCACTGCTCCGAAGTCTTTTGTGCCTGAAAAAAGGAAATACCAGTGGGTGGAAAGCACCAATATCTCTGCTTTCCTCAGTATGCCAGATGTTTCAGAATAGATCCATTGTTTATCCAATCCTCTCACCTTCTTGCTGTAACTTTTAATATATTGTTGAACAAAATGCCTTTGTTTTGATTTTGTTGGAAAAGTGTTCGAATATTTTCTTTATACTAGTTTATAAAGATATTTTGGATAATTTGTGGCTTAGAAATCACAAATAAAGTGGACAACAGGATACTCAGAATATCACATCTGTGTTTTCATGCAATCAAACTAGTTAGTAGCTGAACAGCGTATATCCTCTGCTAGGGAGTGGGCCAGGGCTATGACTTCACTGGTGTAAACTGTCTGTCTGTTCTGCATTTCTCCCTGTAGACAGAAGTAGCCATTTGCATCCAGGGACTGACCTGCCATGACGAAACTCCTGGCCCCTTGGGTGGAGAGTGGTGCTGTACAGCTGGTATCCATACCACTGAAAAGGAAGAAGGAAGCAGTTGTGATATTTGCTAATCAAATAAATAAGTGCAGTGGTGAGGCCTTCAGTTACAGTAGGGAGGAAAGGAGTTAGTATGTACCTACAGTGTTGGATGTTGGCGTTTCAAGTGCTTTGTGAAAAGATGTCTCTACTGGTCAGGACCATCTGGCTACCTGTGTACCCTGTCAGTCAAGAATTCTTGCATTAGCTGGTAAATGGCAACTCAACTCTTCAATTACCATCCTTTTGGCTATGTGACAGGGAAATGGATACCTGTGACATTCTCAAGGGTGTTCGAATAGACCTTGTAAGAAACCCTAGGACACCATTATAAAAAAGGAGAGTATCTTTCACTGCTCCTCTGAGTTTTTAAAATAACTCAGTCTTCTTTCTCTTTATCCTGAAGTGCAGGTGACTGTCCACTCTTTTGAGTCTGAGTGTTGAGTATTTTGGGTGGCGTTTTTATAGGATTTTGGTTTGATATTACTATTACTAGTACTATTACTTTAAGGGTAGAGCCTTAAAACAAAGTTTGGTCAATTGAATTACTGTGCTGTTATATTTTTTTTATGAGACAGATTCTTAGTTCCTAAATATTTAAGAAGTATTTAGGATTTCTAAACATTTGAGAAGCATCTGAATACATGGAAGAGACTTGCTGATACTTAGGCATATCGCTATCTGTCAGGGATGCAACCTTCTGTCATTCCTTCCCATTGCAATGACTTCTTTTCCCAAAAGCAATGAGGAGCTTTTCCTTGAAGAACGTGTCATCTTAGAGCTGACTCGTTCCTGTGAGCAGAGAGAGTCTTTGCCAATGCTGATGGGAGTAAATTTTCTTAGGCTGATGGCTGATGAAGGAATGGAGGATTTATAACTCATTGGAGTTCCCATACATTACCCTCTGTGTCGCTTGCTTATGATGGCCCTGCCACAAGATAAAGAAGTGCAGGAGGCTCAATGCAGGCCATAGTGACAGGCCAGGGACAAATGTCTCTGTTGGGTAAATTGATTTGAATGGTTCTGGTGAAGTATCAGGCTGGGCTGAAAATATGATTGCATTTAGTGATCCAGCTAGCTTTGTATCCTGGTGGGATTCCAAATGCAGGGAATGTTAATTAAAGTAACGTGTATGTATTTTGTCTAGAATAGCGGACATGGTTTTTTCTAGACATCTCTGTATGCTAATCTTTTACCCGTATCTTATCAATCTAAATACAGTCTTGTACTATTTCTAATGTAGTGGAGTTGCCATGAGGCTGATAAATATCAGTTGTAATTTATAGGGTGTTTATTCAGGTAATGGTATACAGAATACTTTTTATAGCCCCTAGAGTCTAAACAGGCAGACACCTAAGGGCATAAAAATGCATTATGAAAAGACAGAAAACAGACAAGTTATTTTATTTTCTGCAGGTAAAATTTAATGGATATAAAACTTAATATGGTGCTAAGAATCTGTGGTGGGTTTTTTCTTTCTTGTTTTTTTATTTGTACAATGGATGCAGAGCTTGAGAAAAAGTGGTTGGCATGAGGATTGCTTAATTACATTTTTCTGAAGCAGAATACCTTGTTTTCTTTTAAGTGTTGCCATTGCATCCCCTGTGAATCTGAGCCAGCCTTTCCCCCCCAGCTGTGAGATGTCTGACAGAGAGGGGCTGAGAATGGAGGCTGTGCAGAAGGGCAGCCTGCTGGCTGTGCAAGCTGTGCCTGCTGAGCAGCTGGCACCCAGCTGCTCCCAAAGGCTCTCACTCCTTTTAGATGCTCTGTGGTGCCCATCAGATCTTTTGATCGCTTTAGGGCTTTAAAGGAAGTAAGCTGTTCTGTACTAGCTCGTGTCACTACCTTCTGTGTTGAGAGAACATTTCTGTAGAGCCCTTTATAGCAGAGAGTTGTGGGCTACAGCCATCCTTGGGCTCAAGGTGGGTGTCAAGCCAGTGCTCTGCAAGGCACCAGCCATAACGCTGTGTACGGTTCTTCTCCAGCTGCAATTTGAGGAGCTTTCTTTTATGTGTGCATGAATTTCTGATGCTGCTGGAAAATTGCTAGCTGTTCTAACTCAGTTGTGGTCAGGGAAGCTGAAGTGGGGAACACAGAGTCACTTGGCTAAGTCCAGTTGCCATGTATTGGCCCAGAAAGCCAAGATTGGCCTATCTCTCTTTTCAACAAGATGACACATTGTTTTTACTAGTCATATTTCTTTGTTGCTGCATCCAGTGTTTTAAGAAAGGACGTAGTTTTAGAAAGCATTGATAGCTGACAAATAATTTTCTGCTTTTTCTTTTGAGACAAATATTAAACGTTACCTTAATCTTTTCTTTCACACACCTTTCCTTGTTACTTCTTCCTGTAAATGACTGACAGTATGAGGATCACTATTCTTTTCTGGTTCAGTTGGTTCCTCAGTAGCCTTAAATTGCAGGCTTCTCTTGCAGTGTGAATGTTGAGATGGCTTCTAGGACGCTGCCAGGAAAGCCTAGAGCATGCAGATTTGAGAACAATCCAGCAAGAACTTGCTAGAGCTCAGACTGAAAATCATTTGGTTTCCCTTCTAATCTGTCATTTCCCATCAGTACAATTATAGAGCAGATTATCCCTAGTGGAACTGAAAATACAGAGGTCTTTGACCAGTGAGCTGTGGATAATCATGGGAAATATTAGTGGAGGGCTCAGTCTCCTGTAGCCAGCAGTGGTGACAGGTGGCATGGCACTGTGGCACAGTGTTGTGGCATGGAGACAAAATGTCAGTCAATCATGTTTTATTGCTTCAAATTTTTTCAGAACAGAAACATAACAAAATTAAGACACAGCACTTGCTGTTAGTGAGCAGTGAATATACAAGAAATGCATCACAAATCGCCAAAATTGCTGGTCCAGCATATCCTATACTAGCACAGAATATTCTTAACTAAGACTTTGCTCTGAAACTCCATTCTACAGTCCAGCTCTGTCACTGTCCCAAGTACAGGAGTCAGATTCAGATACACTCTCTTTTTTTTTTTAAGATACTGCATATTCATTTCAGACCTCTGTACTGTAACTTGAAGACTTCTGCTTGATGAAATTTTCCCAGTTCTTTCCTAGTATAAAGGTTCCACAGGCAGGGCAGTTATTGACCAGATGATCCTGGAGCTAGTTGTTTTCCTTATTTATTCAAAATTAGTTAGTGGGAAGATTCATTGTCTGACTATAAACTGCTTTAATTAAATACAAATATCTGGGTTTTTTAATAAGCCTCTGGATTGGATGGACAGTGTAATGTAATATCAGGGGTTTGTTGTGTGTGAATACTGTAATTAAAGTATTATTTTCAACCCTAGAAGTGGCTGCACTTTATCAATTGCAACTAACAGCACAAATCTACCTCAAAGGGACACTTGATTGCTGATGTTTCCAACCACATTTTAATATCCTTTGAAAAATGTAGAAATAATGCAAAGCATATATTCAGAATTATAAGGATATTATGGTGGCAAGTGTGCACTTCAAGAAAAAAACTATTCACGTTGGCTGAGAAAGTAGTATTTCTGCTGCAGATCTTGGAATAAATAATGGAGGGCCTTTTTATTAACTCTGTAAGTAATGGCTCATGTCAGACTCTAGATTTCCTCATTGCTTCTTTGGGAAAATCTTTATTAACTTTTTAGGAATGTGTGGCCAGAAACAAGAGACATTGGTGTCTGATAACTAATAAACTTATGAAGTGGATCTGATCTGTGCTGTTTCTTCCCCTGAAAAGGTGTGATGAGTTCCAACTTGTCAGCCAATCAGTTTGTGATCTCCTCATCACAGTACTGGTGGTTCTTAGAACAGCTTGGGTTGGCAGAGACCTTATAGATCATCTAGTTCCAACCCCCACGTTTTCCACATGAAGAGCTGTTTCAAATTCAGTAAGGTGAAACAAAATGCCTGTTTTGGCATAGGGCAGTGGTGTTCCCAAGGGGTCAGTGCTGGAGCTGATATTGCTTAATGCATTCACTAATAAGTGAGGTGACAGGATAGAACAATCCCTCTCTTTGAGTTTGCAGGTAACACTAGATAGTGGAATCAATTGGTATGCCAAATGTCAAGGGCTGCAATTCAAAGACATAGTCATGACCAGGAGAAATGTGTTGCTAAAGGTATTAGCCACCCTAAGCACTGTTTGCTTAGAGAAGAATTTGGAATCTTGTTTCCAAATAAGAATGGGGAAGCAGTAGAGAGGCTAAAACATCCATTGCATTCATTGTAGGTCCAGAGGGATTTTGCACGAGTACAGGTTTGATTGACTTCTCCACTGGTTGTCCTTGTTCCTGTTGCCTGCCTAGCATCACAAAAAATGTGAGGCTACCAGATTTATAGCATATACAACTCTGAATCCTAGCTACAGCACTCCTCCTTTTTCTTCTATACAGATATCTTTATGAGGCTTCAAGGAATAAAATCTGAAATAGTCAAACTGAGCAAATCATATGTGGATTTTGTTTCCCCACCAAAGGCAGCACACAGGATGGACTACATTTGATGATCTCTACGGGTAACATGGAAGTTTTCTGGTTTGCCAAAAGCCAGTTTTTAATTTTTCAGGCAGTAGAAGGCAGCTCCTTCCTTCAACCTCCATTTAAGACTAAGGGGCAATGACAACAAGGCAGAATCAAAGTGAGGGTTACGTTTGGAGGTCACGCAATATGTCCTCTGAATGGGGCTGCCTCAAATTTGAAGGCAAGTTGCACCCACTTGAACTTTATAGAACTTCAAAGCTCTCCATATGCAGAGAAAGCATTTCATTGGGGGTTTTACAGAGCA
This sequence comes from Chamaea fasciata, assembly GCF_029207755.1. Taxonomy (NCBI): domain Eukaryota; kingdom Metazoa; phylum Chordata; class Aves; order Passeriformes; family Sylviidae; genus Chamaea; species Chamaea fasciata. The sequence continues at coordinate 41,870,391 of NW_027094092.1, forward strand.
CCTTTATTTTCTGTTCATAACATACAAGAATTTTCATTAGCTACATCAGTGTTATGTTGTCTCTGTTTTTGTCATTTTATTTAGATACTAGTTTCATTATGTCCTGGCACACAGAGACTAGCATATGACTAATGTGTATATAGATTAACCGGGAAACTGAGAAGTTTGGTTTTTCCTGAATTTTACTTCCCTCTCCCCCTGCTTTTTTGTATCTTGCTTGGATGTGTTTCAGAGTTGAAATGCCAACCTGGAGGCACCTGCAAGTCTCTGGATCTGCTTTTGAGATGATGTATTCTAGGGAGTAATCAGACATGAAGAATCATTCTTCAGTGGCAGGCACCTTTACTTTTTTTGTTTTCAGTTCTTTGTTGCAGAGCTGGCTGACAGTATTGTGTTAAAGTTAACAGTTTTGAGTGAAATAGATGTGTTATATGGTGTCCATTTGTTTGGGTTAGAGAGTACTTGTCCCTTTAAAAATCTTAAACTCTGTCAGGGATTGTCACAAATTATAGCTATATATTCCTCATCTGTCACAGAATATGAATGAGCCATTGACTTCAAATGCAGCCGCTGTGGCTTGCTACATATCACTGAGCAGTCATTTAGTTTGTAAAAGCAATGATTGAGGTCTTGTAAACTGCCACAATTAAAAAAAAAAACCCAAAAAAACCACAAAACCAAAAAAAACCAACCAACCCCAAAAAGGACCCATATACTGATTTTGATTTGATGTGAAAAAAAAATTTAGTTCCAGTGTTTCTGTCAAAGCAACGCAGCATGATCCATTCAGAGCCTGAGACACATTTTGGGAATGTTACTGCTTATTATTAGCACTCCCGTTTACATGACCTAGGAATACCAATTTACTTCCTTTTATTTTTTTTTTCTTTCTGTTATCTATCACATAAACTTGCATCTCTTTTCTTTTCTCATCACTTTTTTGGGAATCATTGGATCAAAAAGGACAATGAAAGTTCTGCATGTTCTTGTTGGAGGGATTATTTGGAGTTCAGTGTCCTGTCTGTGTCTTTGGAACAATACACCTTTCCAGCTCCCCTGAATGTTGGATCAGTAATCTGATGTTACATTTGCATAGCTGTAATATGGGGATAATGCTTTTATAAACTCCATCAAGTGCTTTATACAGGAAAGGAATATGATGGCCCCTTATAGCTCGTAGGCCTATGTGGCGCAAAATAAGCGTTCCCTGTCTTAAAAATGGGCTTTACTACTCATGAGTTGGAAATCCAATCCAAGGAAAAGCTACATGATGGAACATAAGCAGTTTTTCTGAGCAGATTGTTTTATGGAAGTTCTGGCAGAGAAATGCTGTAAACAGCAAGAACTTACTGTAGCTTCCTCATGTCCTTTGGATCTGAAGACGTCTCTGTTTCTCTTATGGATTACTGTTTATTTGTTCAGTAGACTGAACTACACTTGGAGACATTTCTGCAGAAGGCATTAACTCGTCAGGCTGTTGGGCCACACTTTCTACTCCCAGCTGCCTTCTTCAGATGGTTGTGTCCTACCCTAAGCAGCTGTTTTGAAGACAGCCGGCACAATCCAGCCACCCTTCAATTTGTGCTTGCTAGCAGCTGTCTGGCACCTTGATATTTCTGAGATCATCCCTCTCTTTAATGAGGCAGCTCTGTGTGTCCTTACTGTTGCTCCTGGGTGTGCTTTAGGTCCCAGCAAAATCTGTGAGTTCTTTGGTCATCACACTGCATTTTTCAGTGGCAACAGGGTGGCTTGATATGTCTCTAGTGTGTTACAACAGATGTGGTGTTATAGCATGGGAGAGGGAGGACCCTGATAGTCAGAAGTGCTAGCTTAATGCTGACCAGTGCTGTCTAGTCCTAGCTGCTGGACACTGGTACTGTCTATGCTAATAATAGCTGTCATTTGTCCAGCACCTTTACTGGAAGAGGGCCTGAAGCAATTTATGAGCTGTACTCAGGCAATGTATCCACCTCTGGGTTGAAATGAGACAGGTATGTGATGGTGCACAACAAAGCTTGCATGAGTTTGTGGAAATGTTGGATAATCAGTGAATGACAGGCTTATTGTCACATGAAGGAGTGGGCAGCCATTGGATTCTCTTTAGATTTCTCCCTTTGAAGAGGATATCTGAGCCAAAGAGAAAGGCCAAGAACAGACTCATAAAGTCTGGATTATGGTGATTTGGCATTTTCAAATATGTGCTTCCCAGGAGCTTCACTAATGTTTGTTCAGCAGATCCTGGCTCCCGGGGGGAGCCCAAAGCAAAAGTTCATGTAATCAGAGCATTTAACAAGGATGCAACAGCTGGGCACATGCTCAATTGTAAGGCTGGTAAGTTTTAGAATTAATCTGCTGGAGCTTTTTGTACACAGATCTTTAGGGCTGTGTGTGTGAGGAAGCTTGTTCAGTTTGTTAAATATCTGTGGAACAGTTCATGAAGTCTATTTAATGGGAGCTCTCTTTCAATGAGGAAGTGCACTAATAGAATTAATGCTAGGTGAATATGTGAAGTGAAGCTGATGAACACCAAAAGCCTCTGAGCAACTAACTTTATATCTGTGAATTGAAATAATATTAATCAAGCTTATCAGGAACTGTCTCTCGTAAGTGGAAGTTCACATAAGAGTAATCATCTGTATCTTACAACTAACCATGCATGCCACTCTTATTAAATGTCAGTTCAGAGGAGGAGGGCTAGCAGGACATGAGGATAGTGTACATTAGGAAACATTCAGTATTTCATCACTTTGGGATGGTTGTTGTTTTTTATTGTTAGGACGCTGGAGTCATGGTGTGTATGTGTGGACTGGTACTCCTTTTCCTGTAGAGGGCTGCTGAAGCAGCTGTAGCTCTAGGATGCCATCACCTTTATCAGGGTCTGGAGCTGAAAGGCAGAAAAGAGACTTCTTTCTGTTCAAGTGCACAACTTGTGTGGAACCATCTCTGTTGCTACTTCTCATTTTCATTTTTCTTTGTAGGCAGAGCTCCTTCCTTTCTCTGATTGGTCTGCATCTCAAAGAAGGTCTCTTTTACTGCTTCCCAATGTGGCTTTGTAACACTTCTGTAGCCTTAGGGGAAGGACAGTTTTCTCTCTGAAGTCCTGCAGCCTTTCCCCAGCCCTTGACCTTTTTATCTGGGCTCCTTTTGTTTCTCCTCTCACAAGGCAGAGAAGAGGAGGATGGAACAACTGCAGCTGTACCATTGGTGCTGCGGACCAGGGGATTTAGGAAAGAGAAAATTCTGACAAAGTAACACCAATGGGGAAGAGAAACATATGCTTCCTCTCATGCAAGGCAGTAAAGAATGAATACCCTGAGGCAACTGCAGTTCTTATCTGTTTCAGGTGAATGGAGATATGGTGTTTGGAATCAGATTTTCTCAGGTGTTAGTGACCTCCTGCCTCTACAGACTCCACCAGGAGTGTAATTACTGTACTGCTGAAAAGTCATTAAGTTTCTTTCACCTAAGCAATAAAAAGCCGTGTGAGATAGAGGACAAGGTGCTTTGGGGAAAAAAAAAATAACAACAAAAAACCAACAAAGCCAAACAAACAAAAAGCAAAACCAACAAAGAAGAAACAAAATAACAAAACAGTCTTGTCCTGAAGGTGTTTAATTACATCTATTGGGGAAGAAAGTAGGAATGGTGTGTTTGCTGCATGTCTCAGGAGTGAGTGAGAGTATCCAGCTTGGTGAGTAGCATGTCACTCCTGGCTCTGCCAGAGAGAAAATGTGTTGCCATGCCTGAGTAGCTCAATGCCCAAACACTCAGCTTTCTGTTCAACTGAATCCCTATTTTTGTGCATCTATTTTAATACCAGTGATAGTGATGTTCTCAAAATTTTTCTAAAGGCTCTGAAATATGATTCTGAACATCAGGACTTTCTTAAGCCTTTCCGTCTCCAAATGAAGATGAAAGTGGTGTTACTGGACTGAGGATCATTACTCAGGGCTCTCAGCATCAAAATGGAGAATATCCTGCACCCCCGTAAGTTCAGATTACAGCAAGACTACTTTTTTTGCTCTTAATTGTCTTGCCATAAATGCAGAAATTCTGTTTTTCCTTAAGGCAATATACCTCTGATCAATAAAATTACTAAGGCATTATAAAATGTATGTGACAGGGGACTTAGATACATTAACTTGCTGTTTCAAGGTATTTATTTCAATCTTCATATTTAGAAGAGACTTTAAAAATGAGGAGAACAAAATGCTGCTGCAGCATTTGGTGGTGGTAGTTTGGAAGTTGTATTACAGCAGTAGACAAAAGGTCATTGAAGGGCACACCTCCTGAGATGCTTTGAGTGGAGAAAAAACCCTCAAGTAGTTCCAGGATGGATGACTGTGTACATGCTTTTCTCTCTGCGACTATCCATAGAGAGATAGGAGAATTACAGAATGGCTGATTCAAATATGACTGGTTTGAGACTCCAAAAGGGCATTCAGAGTTAGCTCTGGTACCAGAGCCACTCTGCAAATGTTCGTGCTGCATGTGTCCCCAGGTTAGGGCTGTCTGTAGGCTTTTCATTTCTGTTCTGTACATGATACATCCAGTGCTGATGTGAGCAGTAAGATGAATGGCTATTTATTTCATCTTACCAGAGCTAATCCATCATGGTGCATGTAGCAATTGGATTTCTGCACTCCAAAAAAGCATTTACTGCCAGATATTAAATAAATAAATAGATGTAAGGACCTCTCTTTCTAAATCTTTATTTTCCCTCTTCTTGTTCTTTTCCTTCTCCTTACCTGCTGTGTAGTAAATATGTTTGTTTATTTTGGTAAATATGCATAATTTGAAAATAGCTCTATTTAGCACTTAGCCCACTACAGACATAAAGTGATTGATAACATCATTGTTCTGGAATGCCAGAAAATTAGGTCAAGATTTCTTTTTTAATTCCTTGATTAATTGCAAGCAAATCTTTTCATTCTTATGGATCAGCAAAGACATTGCTTCAGGATGGAGAGATACAACCTTTGCAGGGTCCTATTTGTAACTTTCTGTTGGAATGGAATATTCTCTTTCTTTTTTGAGGTTTTAGCAAAATAGGTGAAATTACGATTAATACTTCATCATCTGAGGTTCTCTCTTTAGTCGTTAATAATGTATTTACCCACCCCTTATCCCCTCTAGTTCCTTAAAAAAATTCTACCAATATTTCCAGAAATGTTTACTGCTTGTTTATATTGAACTTTCTCTAGGATATTTATTTGATAACCTTTGGTTTCATTTGTTTCTTTTAATTCGGGAGATGTCCCATTGAACACATCTATCTACTGTGTATGCTACTGTACCAGATCAAACCCTTTTCTACGCTTTCCTATGTGATTGGTTAGTTAGGTGGGTTTGTATTTTACAATAAATTCCAAAGCCTAACACTTCAGTTTCACTTTCTATGCTAAGGAAAAACTCCTGAGGGTTACTTTTTCAAAATTAAAGAACATTTTGGGGAGAAAATTAAAAGAACACCATCATTTTGCTTCAATTCATTATGGTATCTGTTTGTATAAATCATTGAGATTGGAGGTGGGTTAAGACATTGGGGCCCAAACTCTTTTTGTTTAGAAGAGCTGTGAGAGTGGGTACTATTAAATTTAAAGAGTCTAAGTATATTTTTAGTGGCTACTGAGAAGCGTCAGTTTTTTAAAAAAGCATCCATTTTCTGTGTGTTCCCTTGGATTTTCCTAGGAGATGCTCTCACCCAAACAGTCCGTAGAATTAGACACTTACCACTTAAAAAGGTAAGTCACAGTAAGAAGTATAAGCATCACAAGATGAGGTAGCTTACCACAGGCCAAGAATGGTGGGGGAGGAGGAGAAGAAAAGCTCAGCTGACATACAGGAAGGGAGGAAAATGGAAAAAAATATATCACCACACACCAGGAACTAAATGCTTTCCTGCTTTGCAGAGAACCTGCCCATAGCTTAAGATTGGGCTTTTTGCAGCTTTGCTGCCTTCCTTCCTTTCCAGTTAATTATTAATGCATTTGCTACTAGTGGGCGAGTTTTGTTTTCATTTAGGTGTAATTAGAGCAATCAGAGGGCTTGTAATATCATAATAAAAATGCACTTTTGTTCTTTCATTGGCCTCTCTCCTTCCCTTTTTTTCCCTGTCTCTCTTCCTCTCTTTTGCTGGTGTCTGTCTGCTGACCACTGTCTGTTCACCAGTCCTTCCATCCTTCTGAATTTTTTCCTATCTTTTTAAGCTGTTTCTCTCCTTTGTTCTGTTTAAGTGCAGTTGCCAGTTTAAGAACCCAGATAAAGTTCTGAACTTCAAGTTTTATGAATTCTTGCAGGGAAAATGGCCTTGCTGCAATAGCAACTGCGCTAATTCTGAAATGAGCAGAATTAAATTGCACCCTCGAGGGCAATCATTTGTATACAACATGGAGCAGAGGAAGAGGTGACAGCACAGGTGAACTTTTGAGTGCCTTGTCTTTGCATGTTTTGGTGCACGGTGAGAAAATATTTCCATCATGCATTCCGTCATGCTTTTGTCAGCCAAAGGTTTTATTAGGGTTTGGGGTTTTCTGTTATTGTGGGGTTTTGTATTCTCTGGTGTGGATTCTAGATCAAGATAGGAATAGAATTCTCTTTTCATAAACTACCCTTGTTTGCTTTGAGTTATGCAACAGAGTTACTGCATCACATTTCTTATCGGTGTGCCTAGTGTTTAAACTTATATTTTTTTTCCTGCTGGTATGTATACACATATTTACACATGTAACAAATATTTACACATTTCTGGGGCGGCTGAAGCTCGCTTATTGCAATTGTTTTCTTGCACATGTCAAAGCCATTCAGAGATTTTGCACAATTTATTCAGTACATCACAGTACCTCTTTTGGGGTCTGTTTGAAATGGCCTGTGCACTGGAGTGTATGAAGTGAATCATTAAGGAACAAGATTCTCTCACCAGCAGTGACAAGAAGTAGCCCATAAGCACTGAAGATAATTTTGGCTAAACACTCTCTGCATCTTCTTAAGGCAGCTGCTGAGGGGCTTCTCTTTAGTGTTACTCAATGCCATTCATATTATTTGTGTGATACAGTTGATGAACTTGCAAAGAGACGGTATTCATCAATACTCTTAAGTGGTCAAGGTGAGAAGTGCTTGATGGACAGGGGGAACAGAAGTTGGAAGGGAGGTCCTCTGCAGCTTTGATCTCTGGGTGGAAATACAGCTTGTTCTGCCCAATGTCTGACTCCTTATATGTTTGTGTTGGTAGGGGTCTCTTGAACCATAAGAGGGCCAAATTTGGTAATGGCTTTTCACATGGAAAAGCCTTGTTGACAAGGGGGAAGGAAGTATTGACCTCTGCAGTCTCAGCCTTTCCACATTGCTTTCTCCTTTCCTCAGCTGGTTGAAATTATCAGTACCAGTGGCAGCACTGAGTGGCAGTAGCAGTCTTTGCCTGTAGCCTGTGCAACTCTAACAGTAGGGAAAGGTCTGCATTACAGGCAGTGTGAGCTGCAGATCCCTCTACCAGGTTCACAGTTGGAGAAAACAAGGAAGTGCCAAATGTGGCAGCTCTGACTTGTACAGGCAGAGCTGTTGAAAGAACCAACAGTGAGGAACCAGCTTCAATGGATTTTTCTTCAATTGCAGTGTGAGCCAATTTCCCATGTATATAATCCTCTTTCGATAGAAGATGGCATAAAAAAAAAAGTTTTCTTCTGATATTTGTTGTTTTTCTTGATATCTGTGTACTGCACACTGTACTGAATGCCAGAGTTTCTGCTGCTCTTCTCTATTTGTGGAGACACCATTATATCATCCTGGAGGGGAGAGGCATTATTACTCTGATTTTTCACATATGAGAAATGACAGGGCTTGTCATGTCCAGAGAGCAGAAGCGGGCAAGGGTCTGCTGGTGAACATTAGCTCATTTCTTTTCTTGACAGCTTACCAGTGCTGCCAGGAGCTAGCAAAGGTAAATGGGTATGACAGTAATACCTCTTTCTAGTGGCATAGCTGGATCATGCAGTCAAAGATCCGCTCTGTGCAGGGTTGGGCAGGGTCAGCTCTTTGGTGAGTGAGCTCTGAAGAATACTGAGTATGCTTTGTGGAGAGGCATCAGCTTTTTGGTAGTGGCTGTGATCCCATCTACATTTTGTGTTATTTTTGAGGTGGAGAGTGAAATGAAGGTGAGCCTCCTCAGAGTTGAAGGGAAGGGTGCCTGATGTCAAAGGCACCATGGGGATAGGCTTTGTTGAACCCTGTGCACTGTAAGTATTCATAGAATCATTAATATTGGAAGAGACCTCTGAGATCAGTGAGTCAACCTTTGATCAAACACTACCTTGTCAACTAAACCATAGTGCTAAACACCGCATCCAGTTGATTCTTGAACACTTCCAGGGATGATGTTTCCGCTGTCTCTCTGGGCAGCCCATTCCAATGCCTGAACACCCTTTCTGTGAAGAAATTACTCCTGATTTCCTACCTGAACCTGGTGCAACTTGAGGCATTTCCTCCTATCCTTTTGCTAGTTGCTTGGGAGGAGAGGCCAACCCCCACCTGTGAAGTTCTGGTGTGCTTTTTCTTTAGAATGGAGCTGTATATTGTTCTCGGTGATTTTTTAGGCCAGTAGCATTAGCATTGGTATCCTGGAAAAGCAGAAAGTGTCTCTGTTTGTTTAACAGTCCCTTTACAGCTGCTTTGGAGTCTTTCACTTCCAGTCCTAGCTATGATTTAGCCTGCATTGCCACATTCCTTTTTAGGATGCTGAGCAATTCCTCTAAAATAAATAGTGAGAAGACTCTGCTTTTTTAGTTTCTCGATTCTTTCCTTGGTCTCTGAACTTGATAAATTGTAGCTTTTTCATTTACTCCAGGATTTCCTGGAGTTCTGTAACTGTCTTTTCCCCCAGTTTGATTCAGAAACTGCTTTGCCATCTAGATCCTCCTCTGAAGAAAGCAGCTTTGTTAGAAATAATAGAAACATTGGAACCAAAATTCTGGAAAGCCACTTAGCCTCTGTATGTCTGTAACGTGCTTTGTGCTTGTCTACAGTTCTGACATGTCTTATAGAGGTATACAAGGCATTTATTAAGGAGCCCTGGAAACCAAGAGATGGGGATCGATGTGCTGCTCTTCTGGTAAATATTTATACTATACCACTTGAGCCTGACAAGTTTGATGGCCTTCTATGACTAGGGTTAGAGTGTTGGTGGATAAGGGAAGAGCCAATAATGTCATCTGTGTGGACTAGTGCAAAGAACTTGGCACTGTTCTGAGTAACACCCTTGCTTCTAAACTGGAGAGACATGGATTTGATGGGTGGAGCACTTGGTGGATAAAGAATTGTCTGACTGGTAGCACTCAAAGGGTTGTGCTCAATGGCTCCATCTCCAAGTGGAGACAAGTGATGAGTGATGCTCCACAGGGGTCATTATTGGGAGCGGGTCATTTTAGCATCTTTGTTGGTACCATAGACAGTGGGATTGACTGCACTTCCAGCAAGTTTGTTGACAACACCAAGTGGTGCAGTTGACATGCAGGAGGGAAGGGATGCCACCCAGAGGGACTTTAACAGGCTGGAGAGGTGGGCTTGTGCAAACCCTGTGGTATTCAGCAAGACCAAGTGCAAGGTCTGTGCCTGAGTTGGGGCAATCCCAAACGGAAATACAGGCTGGGTGAAAAATGGACTGAGAGCAGCCCTGAGGAGAAGGATTTTGGTATGTTGGTGGATAAGAAACTCAACATGACCCAGCCATGCACACTCACAGCCCAGAAAGCCACTTGTATTCTGGGCTTAATCAAAAGAAGTGTAGCCAGCAGGTCATCTTTTAAAAGGTGCTGCTCTAAAGGCCAGTGATGTTTACCTGTGACAGCAGCTCAGCATGTCTCTTAAGATTTGTCTTCTACTGTAGCAGGAACTAAGAGTCTGGGCCCACGTGATGGTTTCAACTGGCAAGGCTTTACTGAGCCATAGCAAGCACCTCATATCCACTGTCCAGTCCACAGCAACTTAAATGTGAAATTTCTGATTTTATTCTCTTTAGTAAGATTTTCTTTGATATCTGGCTGACTTTTGATAAAAAAAATGCTGTTTTACTTATGCAACCTGATAAAGAGGGGTCTAGTTTCTTCTGTTTTAGAGAATTCCTTGTCATGATCTGAGAAATGGCACACAGTTGGTGCTGGGAAATGTGACTGCTGCACATACTCTTTGAGAAACACTTTCCTCTTTAATCAGTGCTGTGGCATGCTGAAAACACTTAACTTTTCGTGATGGTTCTGGTTTCTTTTCTTGTTGATCTCCTTGACTTTGGACTGAATCAGAGCTGCTTGCCTGCAAATCATAGGGCCTCAGTAACTCATGTTTTGATTTTTTTTTTTTCTGTGGTTCGCTTTGGGAACAGGATAAAGTTTTTATTCTTGTAGGTTTCGAGTCCTGGGTAACCCAGATGGTGCAAGAAAGAGAGATAGGAGGAAAACCCTCCATCAAATGATGTTGACTGTTGTCACCTTTTTTAAACTTAAGTATTGCTTTATGTTTTGCTGGGGAGGTGGGCAGATTTTCATATTTTATAAACCACTCTCTGACCAAATTACATCACTATCTGAACAAGTGATAAATATTTAATTAGGTCTGTACTCTATGAAATACATTGCTGCTTAGGTGGATTGAGACTCCATTGTCCATAAATTGGTAATTTGTCTGTCAGCTTCCACAGTGTCCTGGACAGTAACGAAACACATGAATTCCTGTGGATTTCTGTCTAAAAAAATTAATGGGTTGGACTGTGAAAGGTTTAGGTCTTTTATCATTTTTCTATTTCTTTAATTAAAAAAAGATGAAATGAAATGAAAATTTTAGGAATACTTTTAATGTTGCGGTGTCAACTAGTTGTATCCATTAAAGTTACCAGCCCTCATCTTTGCCACTGATGTGTTAAAGAAGCATCTTCAGGAATGTGATATTGCCAAGAGTTAAAACAAGTGATATCCACTCCTGCAAACTTCAAGAGAGTTATTTGTATAGAACATGAATTAATTTAATGTCATATTGCATTCTCCTTTGAGTTTTCTTACTGCTATTAGTCAAATAGGTGCTGGGAATACAGGGTAATGTTTTTGCTGCATCCTTTAAGGTTTACCTGCAGGCAAGGTGTGGCAGGTAGTCAAGTGCCCATTTGGGTTCACTCAGGTGGGAAACTGATGCTGCAGTTTGACTGGAGTCAAATATCCAGGGGTTACTGGTATCTTATGGCTTCGAGGTGGGAGGAGAATGGCATAGGCTCAGAGTTTGCTGCTCTGCAGTGTGTCCAAAACTGAGGCAAGATGATCAGACTCTAAGGATGAGCGGCAAGGAGCATCTAGTAGGTCCTGCTCAGTAATTTCATGTCAAAACCTTAGGGCAGTATTTTCTCTCTCCAGGTGCTGTGCTATTTCTGGGTCTGTCCTGGTAATGTCCACTGAACAAATACTGACTGTATTTCATGCTATATTATTGTTTACTGTAGCTGATCTTAATTTATATTATTATATAACATAGCAATGAGGCAACCCAGTCACTGCAGATCAAAGGAATTAATGCAGCTGTCATGTGGATAAGCTCACGTTGTGCCTCACAACACCACCCCAGGCTTGCTTGAATCGTGCAGACTCAACTCTGTCTCCCTCTCATCACTGTGGATGCAGCTGAGGATATGTAAATGTGTGTGTGTACGTATGGATCCTGTAGGTATTTACACATGCTTAGGCAATGCTGCCTTGCAGCGTAGGTTATTGTCTGGGTTTGACAGCAGCCTTTGAATGCAGGCATCAGTTTCCCATCCGTAGTTCCCTGAGGCTGTCAGCAGTCATTGGGACGACTGGCAGGGTGTCAGCTAAGCTCTCCTCTACTGCAGGAATATTACAGTAGCAAAGCTGATGAGAGCTGTGACATCTTTGAGGGAGGACACTGCATGAGGTCTGCATGGTATGTATCATCCCCTACTTGACGAGTTTTTCACAGCAGGGACTTTTTTATTGTTTCTATTTTTGTCAATATCTGTCAAGGTACCCAACGTAGTTTTCTCTTTTCAATTCCTTTTTTCTTTTCTTTTTGCTTTCTTTCTCTTCGTAGCTCAGAGTCCCCAGCTGCCATCCATTGGGTTCTCATCTTTGCTGATGTCTGGAGAGTCCAAGAGCTGGAGCAATGCAGTAGGTTGCAGTCTGCTTCCCAGTAGCTCTGACCTGGGACACAGCATGAAGCCAAGGGTGCCAGGGACTGTGTGGTCAGTGCTGTTAGGCTGTAGCCATGAGTTCCAGTAGGTCACAGTGCCAGAAGAATAGTACTTGCATTGGGGATTCAGGGTTTGAGGAGTGAGCAAAAGCAGGACATAGGGCAACACTGGCAGCTGTCTGCCCCTTCTGTGAAAGCCAGCTTGGAGAGCTGAGGGCTGGGTTTGTTTGCACTGATGAATGTTGTGCACTGCAGCTTGTGAACTGTAGTGAATCCCCCACCATGCTGCCTTGCTATTGCTGCTGGCATAGCTTGTTGTGTTTATGAATGTGACAGTCAAACACATCAGAGGCACAACTTGCCCACTGATCTGTGAGACCGCCTGCCTTGTTTAGTGGGAACCCAGCTGACAGTGGCAGAGAATACATAGATTCCTAGGAGGGCTTGATTGGAGGATTTATGTCTGTAAAGCTCCTTGGGACATGCCAGCCTACGAGGTTTGGTTGTCCATTCATGAAGTTCATTTAAACCTTGAGGGGGGAGGTTATTTTCCTAGTCTCAAGTAAAAAAATGTTTTCTCTCAGTCTCAAGAGAATAGTGAAACTATTTTCCACTTCTAGTTAATCTATTTGTTATGAACTGTGACGTTTCACCATGATATAAAGTGGATAAAGAGGAAAAGACATGAAGAAGACTTCAAATGCAGAGCACGGTAGTTTTAGAAGAGAGTCAGAGGTCCTGGTCTTTGCCCTGATTAGTGTGCCAACATACAGAATTGTGTTTAAATTAGGGTTTATGTTGGCAAAATTATTTTGATAAATATCACATGCAAATGAGAACAGTTAAATAAAAATGATGAGCTGTCTTAGCCCCTTTGTGGTGGGGATGAAGATGTTGTTCTGTGGGGATTTTTGTTCATTTTTTTTTTTGCCTAAGAACATTAGTATGTTTTTCTGGCCTCCAGGTTGTTCCAGGACATAATGTTTTTATTTCTGTTGAATTGTAGCAAGCAGTGATTGTTACGTGTTGTGGTTCTCCTTGCGTGAGGAGCACTTTACCTTTCCTCTCAGGGTCTCCTTGTTTCTTGTGCTGTATGAGGTTATAGTAAAGGGAATTCAGCTGTTGACTGCAGTTGTTTCTGCTGGATTTCATATTTGTTTCAGTAATAAATGGCAGATTATTATCTGGGGGAGGACAGGGCTGGTAGCTGCATTACACTGACTTGTAGCATTGCTGTAGCCTTTCTGAAGATAATTTCTTGGAGCAGCAGTTGCAAACTGTGCTTTCTTCATCTTCAGCTTTAGACTGAAAAACCCCTAATCAAAAGACAAGGTGACATTTTCAGGTCTCCTGCAATGTAGCTAACTTTCCCCTTAGCCCCTGTCTCTGGTTGTTGCCCTTTTCACAGCAGTGTAGGATCATTTTCTGTGCCCAAGTGTTCTTGGAGGGCAACAAATCTCCTTAGTGCTAGATTCCTATAATAAGAAGCAGCCTTGCACTTCTCCTTTTCCTCTCCAAATCTCATTTGCTAGACTTGCTGGTGTGTGTTTCAGTCCTTTAATTTTTCTTGCTGCAGCACTTAAGCATAATTTGCTGTCAAACACATGCTCTCTGATTGAGGTCCAGCCAGATTTACTTGCAAATGTGTCTGGGTCAATAGCTTTTGTTTCAATTAGATTTACAAAGAGCCATTTTGGTGCTCTGGCATGTTACTCAGAAGGGAGGTTGTGGGGAGGGCCCTGGGCCTGCCAGGCAATTAATTAATTAATGAGTAAAAAGAAAAAAAAAAGAAAGTTTAAAAAAAAAAAAGAATTGGGAAATCAGATATTATTTGCCCATGGCCAGACAGGCTGTCGCAGTTTTTGCTGAGGATTAGTCAATAGCCAGGGCTCAGTCTGATGGGTGCAGTAAGATGCAATGCTTTGAGATGTAAAAATTAGTAAAAATCTGCATCTTTGGATGCAGATGGGGTTGTGGCCACAGTTAGCTAAATGAGTGAAAACCATTAGTAGCAGGGCTGAGCCAAAACCACAGTAGGCTGTGAAGAATTACCTATTATCCAGTATTATTTATTTATCCATACTTTCTCCTGAAAATGCAGGGGCAGGGTTTTTGCATGTGAGGAATTCGAATTTATGCACTGAGGTAAGAAGCTTGATTCATTTGTCTTCTTACCCCTGCAGCCACAATGAGATATTTGGCTTCCCATTGATGCTAAAGGCATTTGTGTGCTCAATGACTTTTCATATACCCATAATTATCTTTCTAGATAAATGAAACTAGATCATTAGATTTGTCCCAAAATGCTTGAACATATTTTTCCAGTATTTCAAAGACTCTGTTGAAAAACTGGGCTCAATACTGTGGTACTGTCCTAAACCCAGGCTTTCTTTGCCAGATTACCTTTCCATCCTTCGTAGTCTTTTGGTGGCCTGACTGCAGGGCTCCTTGGCATCGAGCTGGATTTTATATTTTTCCCATGCTTAAGTTGTTAAAGGAAAATTTCAGTTGAGTCAATTCTTAGTAATTTTTAAAAATTCTTTGGTTGTTTCACATGCCTGATGTCTGAGAACCAGCAAAACCTTGCAGTGTCTGTGTGGGGGTCAAAGGAGGGATTACAGTGAAGCTGGGCTGGCAAGAGTTCCAGCTGGAAACTCTGTCACTGGAGTTGACCCATGGGACAGGAGAGGTTTTTTATTTTTAAAAGCTGCTTCTGTGGTGATTGCTACAATTATCCTGAACTCTTTAAAAATGTGATTCGTTTCAACCAGCTATGTTGTTATTTTCTCTAAGTGTTGTGTCTTGAACTTTGGTGCTTCTAATCTCTCTGAGCTGCACCTTGTACTACTTGATACCTCAGAGTCATTGGAAACACTGTGGAGGAAGATCCTCTTCATTGAAATACATAAATATTTGGAAGACTAATAGCATTGAGCAATTTTCTAGTAATAATAAATCCTGTCATGTTCCTTCAAACAATACAAATGCAAACAAGTATCAGGGAAAAGACTGAAGGATTTGAAATTCCTGATATCAAAAGCAATTTCAAACACTTTCCATTTTTTACGATCTGCTTAATGTTCTTAAGTTAACTTTGCATTTTACTGGTGTCTCAATTATGATCAACTTGACATCTTCAGTGATTTTGCAAAGCAGCTAGACATACAAATACCTTCTTTCTACAGATGAACAGTGAGATGTAAATATATACTATGTTACTCTCTTTTTTCTTATTTTTTATTTTTGTTATTAAAAAGAATAAAATTCACATGTGAAAACAAGCTCAGATGACACAAACCTGGTCTCAAGCTAGCTAGCTATTTGGGTGATAATTACATCCTTCTCAAAAAGATTAGATTTACAACTTTTGGAAAGCAAGGGGGACATGATGGGCCCTCCAGTGTGTTTATCATGACTGCACCAATAGTGGCAGCTGTATTCCTAAAACACGATATCTGCTGTGGATGGTGACATAAGAGACAGTATGGTGGGGATGGCTACATTAGGTTTTTGAGTGTCTGTTCAGAAAATTTGATCTGGCATCACAGAATTATCAAGGAGCTCTACACTGTCATTTTTATTGGTATTGCTTTTCAGAGCATACTTTTAAAACATTGCAAGGTGTCAGATGTCAGTGAACTGCATGAGCTCCCCACTGCCTCAGATGGAGTTGCTCCAGCCTTCAAAACCTGAATCGAGGCAGTTGATTTATAGCAGTAAATTGTACAACCTTGCATCTTGCTAGGATCACACTGCCCTTAAATCTGGTCTAACCACTGAGGAGAGAGCTGATCAATTCTTCAAAATCTGTTGTACAGAGAGAATTTGTCTACAAAACACAGATTAGAGGGAAACGAAGCAGCCTGGTCCGGTGGGCAGGCTGGCAAGTGACAATGAGATGACTCCTGGGTCCTGTGCTGCTTCAGTTGCTCTCTCTTCACCTGACACTGAGTGAAAGGGGTAACTGGCCTGGTCAACCTCAGGGTGCAAAGCTGAACAAAAGCAGTAGAAAAGCAGCTGCTTCTAAGTAGAAGACTCCGGGGTGAGTGTGGAACTGATTTAGTATATTGCTGAGGGGCTCTTAACTCCAGCTGACTTCACAAGTCTTTGGTAGTTTGTGTAAATTCACAGATCAAGGACAAATGCACTCTGTGCTTTGGGGATGCTTTGTTTGAAGAGTGCTGCTTGACCTCAGCAACTTCTCCAGGGGCAGTGTAGAAAGAGGTCTTTTTTAAGAGGCCTTTTTTAGGGGGTCCTTTTTGATGGTATCTTGTGGCAGTGTTGTACTGTAACACGAGGCAGTGTATTTTTCTCCATGGTCTGCCAGCCCCTGATGCCAGTGCCACCTGTTTTGCTTCCCACTGCACAGCTGTGCCTTTGTGTACAATTTCTGAAATGGGTTTTTATGACATCTGTGTTTTAGCTCCCTTGGGACCCATCACTTGCAGTCCTATCTCACTGGGCACTCTCTCCCTTCACAAAATCAGTGCTATAAATGTAGCTCACTTAAATCACCACTCGCTGAAAGAACAGAAAAGATTAATGAGTAAAAATTTGCCTTGGTGGAAATGAAATACTTGCTATCATGATCTCATCCAGTAGCACTGAGTGGAGATTTCTTTCCTTTACAGTTGAGTCAAAGTGACATAAAAATGAGAGCAAGGTATGCACAAATGTTCTGCAAGTATTATACTTGTACTCAAACATTTATTTTGTTCTAGAACTTGCATTCCTTGTGGTAGTATCACTTGGGGATGGCTCAGGTACTTCTATGGGAAGTGTGCTGTATTCACTATGACAAAATCCAGCAATTGCCAATGGAGATGAGGAGCTTACCTGATCATTGAGAAGAAGCCCTTCTCCCCAAGAAGAGCTATGAGGACTGCTGCTCCTGTAGAAGTCAAGGAGTGCTGCTCCTGTAGAAGTCACCTGTACTCACTCAGGATATACACAAATGCAGCTTAAAGCAGTGCTGTATAGGTGTTTTTAGAGGTGTCTGAATACCTATACATGTGTGGTTGCCATTACTCTGAGCACTGCAGGATGTACTGTGATATGTGTAAAAATCCTCCAGTGCAGGCCACAATAAATGGATGAGCACTGTGGTATCCTAGCAGGTAATTATTGGAAAAGTCTGGCAGCTTGAAGATGACCAGCATGTCTATTTAGGAAATGTAGTTTGCAAACACTTGTAGGATGTATTCAGATTTTTTAAAGCAGAAGACCAAAATTTAATTACAGTAACAAATATAAATTAGTGAATATTACAGCCATGAGGGCATGCTCTTTCCCCAGCTGGTTTGACAGTGCAAGGAGCAACAAGGGGGAAAAGGGTAACCTGATGTGAAAGCAGACGTTGTTTCTGCAAGCAGCCTGGCTGAATTTGACAGTGACCATGGTGGCCTTGAGATTACAGAATTTCTGAGAACTGCCTTTGGGATAAGGTGGTGTCTAAAATTCCCTATCACTACAAGCCCCTCAGGTGTTCAGTGAGTTTGGTGTAGAAGGAATGCAGCAACAGTCAGGTTTGCATTTTAACTGTTGGAGGAGAATATTGTTGCAGTGTAATTTTTTGCCACTGACTTCCAAAATGGTAGGCTTGTCCCATCTTAATTGTCATTCAGACTTGTTTTGTTATCACATCTTTGAAGAACCAGTCTCACTGTTACATTTCCTGTTTCCTCATTATGTACAGGCCGAAAGGTGAAATAAAATGTATTTCAGCCCCAGACATGGCATAAATGAGAGTGACTTCTGACAAAGAGCCCTGATTATTAACTGATTACTTGAACTTGAAAATGCTTGAAATACAGGTCACTGCCAGTTTTTGTTCTAGTGAACTGATATTTCTAACTAGTTTACAATGATATTAAAGATATAGGTCACTCTCATATAGCTGGCCATCTCTGCAAGACTGTTCTTCCCCTCACAGGCCCTGAATTACACTTGGCAGTGGGCTGAGTTTGCAAGGAGGGATTTGCCTTGAGCGCAGTGCCCAGCATCTCTCCTGTACCCTTTCTGCTGTGACTTGCTTTCATTGACAGTAATCAGCAGGGTTTTCAGCTGGGCAGATAATGGGAAAATTAGAAATTGTGTGTTACCATGAATGCTGCTGACTTATTTTAGGGATAGAGGTTTCCTTCAAGGCAGATGCTGTTGAACTCTAGAGAAAGAAAAGAATTTGTGAGTGTCGTGAATGCAAGTATGCCACCTTTGGAGAATGCAGTTTTTCTGTTTCTGTGTTTTATGAAGCTTGGCTTCTAACTAGCCTCTAAAATAGAGGAAGCATGACAAATTTCTGAACGTCTTCTGAAGTGTGAGAGGTTAAAGAAAAATCACATCTTTATGAATATGTTCTTTAATTTTGCTCAGGAAAATCCTGTTCCAAAGCACCTGGATGCTCTGGTGCATTATCTGTGAAGTCATTGGGCAATAATGAACTGCAACTAAAGAATCTGTGTGAAAAATGCTGGTGAATAGAAAACAGTATTTCTCACAATTGTCTCACATTTTGACTCAGGCTGAAAGACCTGATATAGACTGTAGGAGTAGGCAAGCTTCCTCTGATTTAAAGAAAACATAGTTTAGTAATCTGACACAATGGGATTTTCTTATGAAGATTGATCTTTACTGTAGAACACTGTCATTAATTCTCAAATATAAGTGCTGTATTCAAATTTACGGTAAAAAATCCATGGAAGCAATGTGAAGTGTAGCATATTCTAGCCCCTGAAGGTATTTAGAGAAGTAAAGTAAGCTTTCCATTTAAAAAACCAAAGACATTCTTTCTCAGGTGAAAACAATGGATTGGTAGTGCTTCTTACCATGACAGCAAAGCAGCTTAGACCATAGTGCTAGTTCATCCCAGTACCTGTTTCCTGCTTGCACAAGAAGGAACAGTTGAATGGTCTGGGCAGAGTTGAATGATTACGACATTAACTGGAGATTTGAGTGATTCAGTTAATTTTTCTTTTTGATTATGGATATTCTTTGTGGAGTGACAATTTTCTTTATCTCTGATATAGTTCAGTTTGAAAAATAGAGTTGATATTTTTATGTTTCAGAGAAATGTTCTGAGATAACTCAGTGTATTATATGCCTGGGACAGTCTGAGCACCTATGACATCTGTGCAAGACTGGTGAGAATATAGATCAAACTCTGTTGCTTGTAGTCTTTAGATCCTGAATAAAGAACTATCACCTTGTCACCAGTTTTTATCCATTTGTGTTCTTATCCCTCATGGAGTTCAACTAGACTGATTTGTGGGTTTTCTTCTTGCACTTCAGAGTTTTGTTTAGGCAGGTATGTCTGTTCTAACAATTTCTTTTTGTCTTTTGGCCAAGATAGAAACAACACAAACAAATGAAAATTTATTTCCTCGCTGTAACAAACCCAAGCCACAGATGAGCTGTGGCTCAAGAGCTGGTATCTTTCAACCTACCATGGCAGGGCTTAATTGTATTCCCCTGGTTAAACCAATATCTCTTTCTGTGACAGAGCTGAGAATTTAGAGACTCAGCAAAAGCTGAAATCTTGTACAAGAGCACTGAACTGATTGGAGAGTTTTACATCTCCCACAAGTGAGGGTTGAGCAGTCTGGCTGTCTTATGCCATTCCTGATGTCAGTCACTTTTCCTTAAATGCATGAGCCAGCCTTGTCCACTGGCACAGTACACAGCTACATCTCCACTTTAAAAAGTAGCATTTGTCTCCTCTCCAAAAGGAGCAGTGTGTGGTTTTCTTGTTTGATTTTCTGTGGTGGTAGTTTTTAGGGGGGATTTTTTTTTTTTTGTGGTTTTTGTTCTTTGGGAGGGATGTTTTTGTTGTTGCTGGTTTACGGTTTTATGGTTGGTTTTGGTTTTGTTTTTTTTGGGGCGTTGTTTTTTTTTTTAATCTTGGTAGCTCCAGGTCAACTGATCATCATCATATTAATTCATTTTCCTCTTACATACAATTTTTTCTCCCTTTATAACTGAGGTCAAATGCTTATATGTAGGTGACACCAACCATTTCATAGAGTTTGTCCCATTCCTCTGTTCTGGCTCAACTCCCTTGCAACATTCTTCTGTCTGACCAGTGACAAATGGGACCTGGAGTGAAATGGAAATGAACTCAGGAGTGAGTTTATGGGACTGCAGGGGACCATCTGTTAATGTAAATGTTTAAGGTAAAATGCATTAAGGCCCGAATGCTGACGAGACATTTCATTTGCATTCTGCCTCTGGGATTATTTCTGACTCATGCCTAAGGGCAGCAGAGTTCCAGGGCAGACAAGCGTGCTTTCTCCTTTTCATCTTTTGCTAGTACAAGTTTTACGTTATGGTTGAGATGCCAGACCTGAAATGTGAAATGTGCTGCTTAGATTCAAAATGTGGTTTTGGTTTTAAAAAATATTGTGGCCTATGCTTCACCCCAAGAAAGCATAGATTCTATAATACCTTCTTTATTTATAGAAAAAGAGAATTAAAATATCATTATTTTTAGAAGCAGGAGAGACTTTTCCATTCTTTACTATTCAAATGTTAAATATAAGAGCAAGGAAGAACAGATCATGAAGAGAAGGTGCAATGGGTTGATACCACTCATCTCTCGCTTCATGCATGTCTTAAATTAAAAGTATAGGGAAATCTAACCTACATTTTCCTAACACGTTCTGATAGTCTCATGAGTAACCTAGGGGAGGATGGCTTAAAAAAGGTCTGAAGGTGTGTGTTGCTGCATGCTCATCTGGGACCAGTCCATAATTTTAATCCTGACAGTGTTCATTTAAGTCTGTGAAGAAATTTTAGTTATTCCCAAACCTTAAGTGGGACATAAGTCCACAGTGTTTTAAGCAATGTAGTTTAAAATATGACTCCTCTGGATTAGAAACTGGGAATGCATTTTAGTGTCTTTTTTATTTTCTGCTTGACTCTAAGCTGCCCTTAGAACAAAATATTTTTGATATGAATGGGAATCATATTACAGGGAATTCCTTTGTTGGTGTACCTTTAGGAACATGAACTTGAAGAACAGGAGAGTTTGAGAACTGGAGTTTGAGATAGTCATCTCAACTCTAGTGACTTTACTAATCATGAGTTTATGGGATAAAATACAGACAAAGTCATAGTTCCTAATCAAGTGTCTGTTGATTACATAAATCTCCAATCTAGATCTGATAAGTCTGGACTGTAATTTGTTTTTCTTGTTACTGTTGCAGAGATAAGTTGTTCATACAGTGTCATGGGTAAACCCCAGATGGCAACTGAGCACCACTCAGCTGCTTACTCACTCCCTGGCCCCACCACTAGGATGGAGGAAAGAGCGCAAGACTAAAAGTGAGAACTTATGGGTTGAGGCAAAGACAACTAAATGGGACACAAAATAAAGATAATAATAATTATTATTATAATACCTGAAGCATTAGAATACTCAAAGCTGTCGCCCCAACTTTGCCTGCTTTTCAGAGTTTGCATTTTGTTCTCACGCAGCTTCAAGAAAACAATGTATATTTTTAGAATTTATCTTTTTTGTTTACATATTTCTCCTCTGGGAGGAGAAAGGTGACTGATGGTGGTCTTCACCAACGAGGTCAAAGAGGTGGCAACCTATGCAGCCAATCTTGTGCCTTCTGAAAGAATTGTATATAAGATGGAGTCAGAAAATTAAAGATAGAACTTTCCTGCTGACCTTCTTGCTGCCTGCCTCATTCTTTCGTGTCCCTACCGGCGACATAAGCAAGTGATACACAATGCTCATCACTCCCCAACCAATGCCCAGCCAGCTTGTGAGCAGTGGCCCCTGATCATCTTTCCCCTGGCTTATATGATGAGCATGACATCATGTGCTATGGAATATCATTTTGGAGGCAGCTATTCTGACTGTGTTCCTTCTTAACTACTTCTGCCTCTCCAGCCTTCTCCCTGACAGGGAAGCTAAAAAGTCCTTGATGTAGTATAAATACTAAAACCATCAGTGTGTTATAAACATTCTTATACTAAATCCAAAACACAGGACTATACCAGATACTGGGAAGAAAATTAGTTCTATTCCAGACAAAACCAAGACATACAGTAAAAAATGTCAAAGTTCTGTCTAGAGTCATATAGATCACACACAGTTTAAAGCCATTAGAGGATTGTGTCCAGTTCATCTAAACATAGCATAGATTGGACATTACTCTGTTCTTGTTTTATCTTGCGTATGACAGTCTGAATATGGCTAGATAGCTTGGATGTGGCTTGCTCTGACACCAGCAGAGGGTAATTCTTGTCTGTGTTTCACTTATAGAAGTGGAGAGCAACGATTCCCACCTAATTCTTTTCCCTGCCTTGGTGGCAGGGGTGTCACAAGGGTGACATTGGCAATGAAGGTTGATGAAGAACTTTGTGCTTATGTCTTCTTACTTTAGCATACTTATTCTCTACTAATTCCTTGCGTGGGCATTCTGCACTGAACATGCCTTTGTGTGGGTTAGAAGTGGATTAAGCTTAGCTGCCAAAAGAACTCTAGGTATAGAATAAGAGAATTACAGACAGAATGCTGTTAAGCCACATTCTTATTTGTTCCAAAGTAATTTTCCTGTATTGGCAAGCACTAAGGAAAAGCTTCTTGTCTTCTCATGGTAAGAGGAGAGAAAATCCAGTTTCGATTGAGCATGCCCTTCTTTTCTCCTTTTCTCCTAACTCTAGTTTGCCCTCTGTGCCAAGCTAAAGAATTGCACGTTCACCTCTCACACTCAAGCTGAAGAAGATTGATGTGCAATTAAGATCTCTAAGGAGATGTATTAAACGCTGCAAAGACTCTGAATTCTCTCATGAATCTTCTTTTTTTATTTTGTTTTTCCTCTCCTTAGTGTGTGTATTGCTATCTCATCTCCAGGACTGTGGTAACCCTGGCTTACACTCCAGTAAAAGGTGGGAGCTGAAGGTGTTATGAAAACTAGTCACTGAAATCTGCCCCTGGTCACAAAGGTCTTTGAAACTGGTTTTGTGTCATGCCTTTTTACCTCAGTCTTTTCTCCTGTCTCATGCTGTGTTAGGTCAGAATTTGATGAGTCACGGTTGCTGCAATGTGGCTGGCTTTGAATGTTATCTTAAGACTTGAATTTTTTTCTTTTCAGTATTGAAAGAACTTCTAAAGTTTTGGAAATTCTATTCTATGGTGGCTTCTTCATTAAAACTGCTAGAAGCAGTGGAGATTTTTGTAACTTTTGGCTCATAACAAAATAGGATAATTGTGTGAAAATTGGGAGAGGCCAGTCATTGGAAAATACCCATATTTATTTTTGGGATCCAGATATTCAGTGTAGTTATCTTCTCACTGATTTGCTTTCCTAATATTTTAATAGAGCTTCTATCCCAAAGTGAAGGTATTTCCTTTCTTCACTTGTATCTTGGTGTTTGATTTTGTTTATAGTTTTTCCTGTGTTTACATGTCTTCAAGTAGTTGTGTGTTTTGGTGGTTTCGTTTGTTTGTTTTTTCTTTCTCCAGGCGCCTTTCTGTGTAGTTTAATTTAAACTTCCTTGTGGATTTTGGTACAACCAATATTGAGCATACCAATGTGCATTAGGATTTCAAACATCTTTTCATGGAAGATATTTCTTCTTCTGCATAGGGGTTACTACTTATCTGAAATATTAAGTACATTGCCCTGTTTCTTGCCATATGCGTGACACTGTTCCCTTGATGCACCATTTTTCAGAATTGCTATGCTTACACTGGTATGTGGGTATTGAGTCTATAATACTACTTCCTTACTCTATACATACCAAATTCTAAGATTGCTGCTTGTGTTTGAGTTTGCAGATGTTTTGTCTCTGTCTTGAATTATAGATTTGATTCGGATTTTGTTGAATGAAATGGAAATCTTCGTGCTCACATCTGTGAATTTGGAAATCAGGCCTTATATGATGGCAGACTAAGTAAGAAGTAAGGCCTGTTTTCGTGTCTTATTCCTTACTGGCTTCTCATCTGGGGTGGAGGAATACTCCACTAGGTGCAGTTTTTCAGAGTGCAGATCAAAACAAGAAAGTATTGTTAGGTTGAATGTTCTTTATTTATAGAGAAGTCTCATGATAGCTAAGACTGTTGAAATTTATCTCTACTTTTGTAAAAATCTGTGATAAAATTCTTTCAACAGAGAGCAGAAGTCAAGCCTTGATTACTTGCAGTCCACAAGACCTGTGTAGAAAGTTTAGACAGAGCATTAGTTTCAGTGTTGTGAACAAACTGGGCTACAAGTGATTAAGTTTTCCCTGCCGTTTCAATTGCATTGAATATTCTTCAGTTCCCTGCCAGAGTAATTGTAAAAAAAATTGTTGTGCTCTGTTAACTTCCAGTGCTGATTTTCGTCCTCCCTGCTGGTGAATTGACCTGCCTGTACAATTCCTGCAGAAGTGCCCTCTATAGTAGAAGTCCCTATAGCTGTAAGATTTTACTGTCGATTGGCATTTACTGTAAGATTGGCATTTTGTATGCAACCACTTCAAAAATGAAATTACCAAAGGGAATTGAGCTCATAGGATAGCTAAGCATAAACCTGAGGATTGCAGAAAATCAGCAATTATGATCTTCAGAGCAGAATCTCCATCCTGTAAGAGTGTTGAGCAATTGTAAGCCCTATTAGATGTGATGGAAGTCAACAGCTATATTCTGTAATGTAAGATTATGCAAAACTTTTAAAGACATTTACATTTTTCTTGAAGTTTTTGCCATATAACTTTTTTTTTTCAGTGCTGAAATCCCAGCAGGGCAAAATACTCAGTTTTCATTTGTTTTTCTAAAAAAAGTATTTGAAGCCAGTGACAAACAACAGTGTGCTGTGATGGTGAACATGGCCATTTTGCTACTTGTGAGGGCAGAGCTGCTGTTTAAAGCCAACAAAATGGATGAGTTGAACACAAGAACTGAAGGTAGGCAATAGAGAGAACTTGGTTTTGGTGTTCTCTTCTTCTGAGTATTTTTCTGTTTCAGAAAGGAGGAAGAGAGTATTATGTCTTTTGCCATGCCTCATGTAAAGGAAGCAGTGATGTAGTGAGGAACACAGAGTCCAGACTGAGCAAATACCTAACTTTACTAATGTAAACAATATTGATGCCCTCATGTGAATATTTTCCCTAAAGTTAAACCTCATCAATGAGGTTCCTTCCAAGAGCTGGAAGCACAAATAATTAAATTTTAGCGTTCATAATATATATAAAAAGCCATCACACTTTTTTTTTTGTCTTGTTAAAATATCTTTTGTAGCCTGGATGTTTTATTTGATATGATTTCTTTTGCTTCAGAAAAGTAGTATGAATTAAGCTATAACTGTCCCAATGGAACAAAGTTAATAGCCATTTAAATTAAACTACAGCCTCCAGTGGATTACCACCTCACTCTCTTTGCTCTAAAATAGAGCCATTTTATCCCCTAGGTTACACAGTCTCCTTGTCGGTCATGGGAATTTAAATTTGATGCATTATCCACAGGAGGGCTCTCTTATTGTTCCCTGAAGGTAACAGAAACATATTGGGAGTTTCAAGGGGAAATTTCAGTTTCAAAATGCAAATGCAAGCAATACGGAGTTCAAAGAAAGTCTTTCTTCTAGCTCACACCAAAATCTGGCTTCATGAGAAATTTTATGCAGACCAGCCTTAATGTACTTTCTGTTTTGCCTCTGAAACTAATACAAAGGTTGAGAATAATGTTCCTGCATTATATCTGTACATTCCAAAATAACTTCTAAAGTGATTTGTTTTCCCCGAGATGTTAGCGTTAAGTCTGTGGAGAACTACAAAAGCAGCTCACATCAGGGTGGATGGAAAGAAGATAAATTCAAACACCATGCTGCAAATGAGATGTTTACAGAATATGATGAATCCTCAGATGTTTCTCCGATTGTTTTATATTTATCGTATCTTTTTTAATGGAGGATGTTGCAAAAGGAATTGGACTAGGACATCTGGTAAGGAATACCCTAGAATAATTCCTAAAACAAATCTTTTGTAAATCAACAGCCATGTCAGTTTCTCTTTTTATGCTGCTCTGGCCTAGTGCCCTTAGAATGGAGGAGAGGTAATTTCTTTCATTTTTTACAGACCATAAACAGTCTGCTAAAGTGCCTGTGATAGGAAGCTTTTTATGATGTGTTTGGGGAGAGAGATGTGAACATTTTTTGTATCAGAGGCTGCAGCTTGCCAGTGTTGTTTTGGTTGTTGCATAAAATCATATCTAGTGACAGAGCAGTGAAAGAACTTAAGGACTTCTGACATACTCTGTTTTCTTTTCCCATGTACAAATTTTGGAGGTAAAAATTAGTATTGACTAACATGATAATTTCTTTCCTTGATGGATGTGCAGCTTGGGTTCATGTCCATCAGTTGCTCTTTTTTCCTGCATTTCTAGCTAGTTCCAGATTGCCGACTCCAAGGAAATGTGTCCCTTTCAAGCTGATGTTTGCAGCATAAGCAATATTATTTAGCATAGTATCCCACCTATTCGGCATGAAAAAATTTTGTGAAGAAAATGTCAAGTGCCCTGTGAACTCTGAACTTACCTGATATCTTTTAGCTTGTTCCATTGGAGAAGAAAATCTCAAGAGATAATTCTCAGAAGATAACCCACAAGAAAAGTCTTGCAAACCCAGGTAGGAGAAGAGGATTAGATTCCACCTATTTTTCTGAAAAATAACTAGTTATTATCTGATAGCATTAAATGACACTATGAAGAGATGCCAAGCTATCAGGGAATAATTGGAAATTGCTTGCGGCTATCTCCAGCATAGATGGTTTTGTTATATTTCTTTCAGTGTTAGATTGACTTTTCTTGTGCTGCTGTGTGGAGAAGAATTTAGGAGAATATTTAGAAGTAAGAACTATGAAATTGGGTGTGTGGCTACTGTGATGAAGGCTGTGAGATGGCATGAGATAGTAGGCAAAATGGTCAGAATTTCTGGACTGCACATCTACTTCTGATACCAGGTCAGCCTGCTCTAGGGGTGAAAGTAAAGGCTAATGTTCATAATACTTCGTAGGATCTTTACAAGGTTTATTGTCAAATGTTTTTGATATCCATGAATTGGCAATGGCATATGAATAGACAGTATTATCATTCATATTTATGGCAGTGTTGCAGACTGCAACCTTTGTGTTGCAGACATTTTAGAGTCATCTCTATGGTTCTGATCATATTTTTAAAATTTTCAAAAAAATGTAGACATGAGAGGACTATATATGGGTATTCTACATTATTACTTTCAAGCTAGATACCAAGATCTTAAAACTAATATTAAAGTTTAAAAGTGGTTCAGAACAAATAATACATTTGCATATTTACTCTTCTTTCTTGGCCTACACAAATTGAGAAGTTTTGGTTAAATCATGCTTTTCAGGAACTTCTTTAACAAATATTTCTTGGTGAATCTGACCTCTTTTTCACCTTTTCTCCATTTCATTGAAATTTGCATTATCTGTGAAATATGCAATTTGAAATGTGCATCTTTTCCAGACTGGAATATTCCTCTAATAAATACCATTTGCTAGAACATCTGCAAATGCAAAAAGGCTGCAAAAATAACTAAATCACACGGTACGCCTATGAAAACTACAGGAATTAGATGATACAGTGGTAAAAAAATAATTCTCATCTACAGCTCTTGCTAGTACTGTTTTTGTGAAGCTATAATGATGATAACCGATGACCTTGAAATCTCTTTTCATCCCATTGTTGAAGAGGTAGAGTAGGAAAATGTTTCTGTCTGTAGTATTATATTTTAATGTGAATGAAACACGTATTTTTTATGCCTATGCTGGATTTTCTTCTAGAAAATCTGTTATGCAAACACCCTTGTAATTCCTGACAAGAGGTGCAATAAGAGCTTCAACACAAACGTGAAGTATTATTTTGACCTTCCAGAGATGTGCTCATACACTATTGCCATGTGCATGTTTTCATTTATGCCAATGGTAGTCTGATTGTTGAGTATATTAGTGAGAGATTTCTACTTGAAATCTGCTGTGTCAGTGGGGCTCCAACATATCCCAAGGACCATCTCTGAAGTGATGCAAAGTTTCAGAATTTGAGAAAATAAGTCAATGCATTGTGTTGTTTCCTATTGCTGTTTCTCTCCAAAATTGGGCCTGTGCACCCACCACTCATTCTTTCTAGAGCTGTGCATCCACAAACCGGATTTTCATGGGCAAACACTGCAGTCTCACAAGGTGACTTTAAGGACTGAGTTTTGTTGGAGTTGTCTCTTAGCTGTGGCTGTGAAATTGGAAGGAACAGTAGCAAGATCTTTCTGTTGAGGGGAGTTCTTAGTGGCACCGTTTTGAAGGTCAGTTGGAGACGTGCACTGCAGCTCATCTTGAAGCAGTAAAGACAGCCCTTGGCTGGCAGTTCTAAATGCAAAAAGACCTAGTCTTTTCATGAGGGCAAATCCATAAAATGCCCCCACATTGTGTACCTATGCCCATTTCACACAATTTAGGAGGAATTAAGAAAAGTGCTTTCCCAGAGGCAGATTGTAATTTGCATGTCACCATATCCTCAGAAGACCGGTTGAACTCCTGGGTGTGCCCAGTTGTCAGTTATTTGTGTGCTGTTGCCTCTTGCAGATGAACGAAGCTTGCATTCACCTCAGCTGCTATTTTTATTGTGTTGCTGTTTGTCTTTGCCTTGTGTGAATCTTTTTTTACTTCCCAGTTGCTCTCAAACATGTCGACTTCCATTATTTATCCCTCTACCTGTTGCTCGGGTGATTCTGCAGCTTGCTGATCTGCAGCTAACATGGACTTTTTCTTCAGTTGAAGTGTACTGGAGTATGAAAGAGAGAGGCCATGGAAGGGCAGTTCTGGCCTCTTGCAGGCCCTATGGAGACTGGCTGTTGGTGCTTCCAGAGGATTTGTTAGTGTGTGTATGTGTTGGTTCAGCAGCTACCTGCCCTCCTCAGCTGGGTTCTGTGGAGGGAAGGGCTGTGCAGTGCTGTGCTACTCCTTCCTCTCATGGCATCACTACAACAGGGCAATGTCCAGCTGTGCTTTCAGCTTACCTGGAGGTGCTTATAAAACCAAAGCTATCTTTTGAGTCCAGTTTGGTGTTTTAGTGTTTCAGTGGTGTATCTGCATAGTTCTTCAAGAGTTTATTTATCTTTTTATATATCCTTTTATTCATAATCCTAATGTGCTTTTAGCATATGGCAGTAAGAATTGTCAAAGTGACAAAAATGCCTTAAATATAAAAGACTTGGGGGGATTAAATGAAAATTCCTTGGATTACTCTGTTTCTCTTGTGAGGTTTGTTTTGTTTCAAGCTTGGTTACCTACTTTTCTGCAGCTACAGGATTTATCTGTGCTGTTTTGTGCTGTGATCATGCCACAAATGATAGCAAATTCAGTAGAAGGGTGTGCTCCCTGCCCTTGGCTGCTGTTTCTGTGGGTAAGTTGATTTCTCTGCAGTGCAGGATTATATCAAAGTGTACCTCTGTACTTTTCTGTTATAGAGACACCCACCTTTTCCCCTCTGCTCTTTATAGTTGGTTCTGCAGTTTTTCCCTTCTCCTGGCAATCCCAAAAGGCAAAAGATGTGTAGGAGGTGGAGACAAATGAAAAACCTTTTGCTGAAGACCAGGGCATTGCTAGAGCACCAGAATTCCAGAGGTCTTTGCTGGTGTTCGCTTTCCATTGTTGTATGATAACCACTTAGAAGATGTATATTTACACTACCCATGTACTGACACCTTAGGTAACATGATTTCCTGTAATTTCTGTCCTGTAAATACTTCCCTGAGGCATTGAGGATTTTTTTACAAATCATAAATATAAATATGCATGAATAAAGAGATACTTGAGTACTACATAGCAGTCATTCCAGCCATGAAGTTAGTGGACATGCCCCACAAACACCTGAGGGTTGACCTTTTTAGATGCCTCAGTCTATGCAGGCAGGAATTTCATGCACTCAGACAGAAAAAAGTGAGACGGACACGGTGTGAGAACTGGACAGGGGAAACTAGGAAATGATGATGTAATTTGGTGACATCTGATGGAAAACAGTATCTGGTTGTCTTTCAGGAATTGCAATGTCTTGCTATCAACTAACAACACCATCAGAAATCATACAGTCATAATAGGACACTCCTCCTCCTAAGGATTTCTGTAAGGTTGTTGTAGGGAATAGATTCCCAATCCCCAAGAGGAGGTTTGGCTTCAGTAGGTTCAGGGAAAAGAAGGTACTTGTGTCTCTGGGCAGCATGTATATGCTCGAGCCTCAAAATTCATTAGCCAGAAGTATTTCTGAGGTCTCTGCCTCATGTCCACTATCTTATGAGATAAAGGCTGGCTGAACTTTTATAGGGAGAGAGCTATTTTATATACTCAGAGAAGAGCTTGAGGTGAGAATTTAATATCTAAAATTTGCCTCTAGATTAGCATGTAGATATGTGTATTAGCAATATTAAACTTCCTAAACACTTTAAGAATATAGTTGTTCATGGAGATATTGTTTGAGCCTGTTTCTGTGAGATGATTTGGATGCTGTCTACTGATGCTATGATACCTTACCTGAGCTTGCCATTTGGTTGTTATGGCCTGACGGGATGTGGGAGCAACTCTCCCCCCACACTTGGCAGGATGACTCCTCTAAGAGCCTTGTGCATGGAGTGTGACTGTGAAGGGCAGTCTGCTAGGTTAGACTTCCTTGCCTTGTGCATGCTTTTTGCTTCTTCCCTCTGAAATGCTAAACTAAAATCTGATGAGAGCCAAACATTTGGAAGAAAAAAGCCTGTAAGGCAGGTAATGAATAACATGCAGGTATCCTGCACCAGAAACCCAAATCCCTTGGTTTAGGGTGAGACATTTGGGAAGTGAGAGTGAGTGTATTTATCTTGTCCTTTTTTTTTTTTAACCCAGTAAGATAATTCTGCCTGATGATGGAGTTTGCTCACTCTGTTTTTTGATCCTGTAGTGCAGCTGCTGCTCTATTTTCTACATGGCTGGGCTTTACTGCAGACCTGTCGAGCCATAGCTGTCTTTGATTTTTCTTTCCCATTTTTTTTTAAGAGAAGAGATTGCCATAAACCAGAGTTATGGCAATGCAGCCCAAATATATAATTATCAGGGCAGGAAGGTGCCTTGGGCATCCCAGCCTGCCTGCATTTGACATCACTTGATTAGCTTAGCCTTGCTTCTTTGAATATTTCTCACAAGAAACTCAAGTGTTTTCTTTTGTGATGAGTTTGTATGATCTCTGTTGTTTGTTAGCCTATTTGAGATTTTGGCAATTGTTTGTATTTTGATTTGTTTTGGATTTTTCTTTAAGTGGAGGGAAAGGAGTAAAATGAAGACCTCATTAAGAAAAATATTTTTGTGGACTTTAATGTGCTTGTGACAAGTTGGGGGCCCCTAATCTCTCTTTAATATCTAAGAGTATTTTATGGTTGTTATGTAAGTTTTAAGAATCATATCCTGATCCTTAATTCAGCCCTATGGTGTAATCTTGGGCAAAGCATCCCAAAACTTAGCAAGAATCCAGTATCTCCATCCTCCTTACCTCTTTTTTTTTTTTTTTGGTAGCATGGCACTACAGGTTTGTGCAATGTCCAGTGAGCCCATAACAGGTTGGGAGGAAGGACAAGAGGGACTAGAGTGAAAAATAGGGAACATGTACTTGAATAATGGTAATAAAATAGCTATTCCAGGACAACACCCTGAGTTGGATGACTTTTAGAACAGAGTGAGTGTGTCACCTTAAAATTTAACCAGTGAAAAATTTGGATGCTGTATCAGACTATATTGTGTTAGGTAAGGTACTTTAATTAACTGTTTGCACACTCTTCATTGCAAAGGCAGGGTAACACTTAGCTTAAATCTCTTTTATTGTATCCTGTTCAATTGCAGCAATGTGGTAGTACACCTAAGAATATTCCGCTCTAACTGTGTCACATAGATCGTTGTTGTTGTATACTCTTGTCAAATAAAAACATAAAGCTGGAAAGGCTGAAAGCATTTATCGATTTCTCAGTTGAGGCATAAAAGAAGTAGACAACCTTTCTAGGCTCAGGGACTTAGATCTGAAGAAGAAGAGGAAGAAAAAAAGAGATATCTTTGACATAGATGACACAAGGACAGTGGTTATGTTTCTGACATAACCCAATAGGCCTGAATGTTGAAAATGCTGTCTCTTGATATGAAAGAAGAGGTTTAAATGAGGGGAGAACTAGGTACTAAAGTATTTGCTGGCAATGTTTTAATAAAGTGTGTCTCATAGATATGTATCCTTTTAAATATTTTCCAAGCAGATGGATAAGGCTGCAGACAACCTATAAGCGGTGCCTTTGAGGGATGTTAGGGCTGTGTCTGTTTTTATCGAGGGGATACAGCTCCAAAGCCTAACAATATGAACTTTAAATATAGGCATAATTCACTCTTTCACAGCTGATTATTTTGGTGGGAACATGTGGTGAGTTTGAAATAGAAGAGTGGGAGATTTTCAACACTAAATTAGAGTTGAAAGTCATCCATCCATTCTGTTCCAGATTTAATCTGGTGTTGCTGTTGGTCTTTAAAAAGACCTTTTAGAGTAGATGCAAAGCTTTCTCTGAAAGCAAGCTTTTGGGGCTTCTCCTGGCTCTGCAGTGTGGTTTGCCTGCATTAAATAGCCATTAACATGCTGTTGTAGCACTTTGCTAACATCTAGTTCTAAATAAAATGTCCTAAGTATGGTTATCAATAACTATTTTATTCCAGATATTTTATTTGGTAGATTTGTAATAGCAGTGATCCTTAATATTAACATGCTTTCTGTGTTTGTGACAGCTGTTCAGTCCTAGAGAGTGAAGGGTAGTGTGGGGTCTTCAGGTCACATGGTGGCATCATGGAGAGTTGTGTTTGCTGTTGTCTGGCTTTTAGAACATAACATTTGAATGTGTGGAAGGATTGTATTATGCATAGAGCTAGATCTGATTTAATCTGTCATTTTATGTAGGATGATTTCAGAGTAGTAACCCTCAGTCATTGTCAGCAGTGTGCTCTTACTGTAGTGATAGATGCCAGGTTATTTATTGCTGCCACCTTCCTATTAAAAACTGTGCTTCTTTTCACTACATCAGTTGGTCTGAATTTGGGAGTAGTAGTTTATTCCATTTATGAAGAGGAAATGATTTGCATGGAGTCAGAAAACTTTGATGGATTTTGTTATTTTAAAGATCTATATAATGTCCTCCATTCTCAAAATAGGATTGAAAACATAGACGTTCCTCTCTACTCAGGGTACCAGTTCTCTCTGTATGTATCCTTCCTCAAATGTCACATCCCACAGCCACATCACACATGAACTTAGCCAGACCTAAACTTCTGTCACTCCCCGCCTGGAGAGTATGTTCTGCTCTCACATGAATTTTGAAGGAATTGCGTAGCTATAGTGTGTTGTGTTTTGCTGTTTGCTGGATTTTTAAAAAAAATTCTAATTACTCCAGACCTCAAACAGCATGATATTATTCTTCTGTCTGAAGTGAAAACTTGTTTTCAACTCTCTGTTGTGTCTACCTTTCAAATACCTGGGTGAAAATTAAATCTACCAGTTCCACTGTGATTTAACTTCTGCTTAGTATTATTATTTAGGCAGACATTTTTCATTCTGTCTTCAACAGTAAACCTTCAGTCTCTGGTCTCCTCTGCCGTCAGTTGTACTGGTTTAATTTAAGATACTGCTACTATAAGCCTTGTTAAGCCAGAGTACTCACTTTGGTTTAAACCTTGTTTTCCTCTGTTTTGTTGAAAGCAACTAAAAGCACTTTAAAAGCAAACAAAGAGCCAGTTATTAACTTAAAATAAACCAACCTTTATTAGAAATAAGAACCTGTGTGTATTAGTTTCTCCTAGTTAAATTTTAGACAGACTTGTTTACAGGCATAACTGTAATGTGTTTGAGGAGTAGTGAAGACAAGTTAGAGAAGACATGGGGATATAGGGGATGGGTCAGAGGGATGGACAGCATAAACTCAAAAAATAGATCAGCAGGTTGGTTTTTTTATGTGACTTTGTACAAGCATGATTACACACAGGTTCTTTGTAACTTTTTGTTAACTATTTCGCGTCACTTTCAGTTTAGAAATATGAGATGGAAGAAAGTTATTGTGTCTTGGGTGGCAGTAGCAAGATGCTGTTTGAAGCTCTGGATTGTTCTTTGTTTCTTGATCTTCATTCAAAATAGAAGTCCCACTGTCCTCAAAAAGCTAAGAGTTGATGATATTTTTTAGGGAGGAGGAAGGGGACCAGGCAGGAGCAGTTAAAGTACTGGGTTTTTTATTTCAGGAAACATAGATCTCTGTGCTTCAAAAGGACGGGCTTTGTGTGCGCATGAGAGAGAGAGAGTGCAAACACTAATGCATCATGGAGGACAGGTCATTCTGCTGAATGCAGTTCAGCTCCTGAGTGTTTGGAGATTAGAGGCAGCAATAATTTCTGGCTGCTGTAATTTATGTTAATGTGGCAGCCCAGGGTTGTATATTTCTGCTGAGCTGGCCATTTTTGTGAGGCTTCATTCTGACCACAGTAGAAACCACAGGGGTTTCAGGTATTGGTGTTTGTGTTTTGCTGATTTAGCCAAGTAGTGAAACAAGCAATTTTGTTTTGATTATTTAATGATGGAATTTAATGCATGTTTCTTCTGATTTCTGTGGGCTAAAATGGTAAAAAGAACAGGAAAGAAGCAGTAAGATTTGGCTCTCACCTTTGGTTAAATTAGTCCAATGTTGATGTAGGGTCTGGCACTCTTTTCAGTTCCAGTGGATGAAAAGAAGCATTGCTTCAGGAGCTTTCTGATAATCCCTCAACCCTAGGGGTCTTGTGACATCACTGAGCTCCTGCTCCAGTGTCCAGTTTTCCCAACATCCTGTGTACTGCTACAGTCTGTCCCATCAGCAGGAGAAAAGAAGTATGCAAGGTCAAGGTCAAGACACTGCGGAAACACTGAAGTAAGTGTCTAATATTAGAAAAGTGGAGAAAGTTTAGGGAAAGAAACTAAAACTGTTTTGGGAATTTAAGGAATTGCTTTTAGAAGTATTACTGAAAGAGTTAGTTAATCTTGCTTAAGTGATATTTGGGAGAGAGAAGGGGAAATACAGCTCTGCTAGTATTTGATGATCATAAATACTATAGAAAGAGACAAGATATTTAGATGACTACAAGTGGAGAATAGAAAAATTGAAGGGTAAATATTATGGAAAACTTCCTGTCATGGAGATATGTCCTTGCCCTGTCAAGCTCTGGAATCATTTCCCAGGGGAATAGAAGAGCAACTCCATGGCTTGACAGGTTTTGAATTAGACTTGGAAAAATGTTAGTCCATGCAGCATGTAGAATAATCTTTCTCTTGGCAGCAAGATAGCATATGAAAGGAGGAAATGATGATCTTGCAGAAGAAATTATGGTCTAGTGATTTATGTACAGAAGTGGGCAACAGGACATCTGATTATTTTCTCTATTTTATCACTGATTTACTTTATAATACTGGGGCAAGTAATTTAATCCTTCTGTGCAACCATGTTCTCATCTGTAAAAGGAATGTTTCATCATCTGAAGAATTTACTCCCTGGACAGTGTTCTCATAGCTAGACGGTACTCTGGAGTATTGTGGTTATTTTTTAAAATGCCCATAGTCTGGAGAAAACTGGAAGCTCCTTGTCCCAAGTGACTAACTGCTTAACCTCAAGACCAAAACAGCTGGTTAGAGCATCAAGTCTTTCATTTCCTTCACCCTGACAAATTAAAGTCTATATAGCATAGTTGATGGAAATCTAGTCTGCCCTCAATTCTGCTGCATTGCTTTTGTCTGTTTTTCTCACTGTACACTGATACTAGCTTGGGAGACTAAAAAGAGAGGAAAAATCATTAGGCTGTGTTAATTTGCACCCAGCAAGGCTTCAACTTTTCCAGTGTGTTGCTCAAACCCAGAATGGAGCATGACATGAAGATACTGTTATACTGCCTGCTCATTACAACAGATTGGTGTCATTCCTGTTTTCCTCTAACAAGCTTGTTTATCCAAATTACTAGCTCAGTCTCCAACAAGAAGCCACTAGCAATCATGCCAATTTCCTCACCACTTTTTCCCTTGAGGATCTTCCCTTATCCCTTGGTACTGAAGTTGTGCCCAGCCTGATCTGTCTGCTATGGGAAGAGAGAGGATACTTCCCTCCACCTTGATTAAAAGCCCGTAACACACATTAAAAATGAGATGTGATCTGAGATGTCAAATGTCTAGCAACCCAAGCTAGGCTCAGTAAGTAATGTCTCCCTGGGCTCTCCGTGGCATTTTCCTGGCATACTCACTGAGTAGCCTGGTACCAGATTTGAGACGCTCAGGAAGGGTTTCTTCAGCAGGAAGCTACAGCAAGACTATAATAGATCCAGTGGCCCCCAGGCAGGCAGTCAGATAAACCTTTAGGGAGCTTGTTGGGCTTGTTTGAGAACACCTGGGGCTATTGTTTATTCATATAAATGATATTCCAAAGAACAGCAAACCTAAAGTTCTCATTATTCAATTTTGGATTTACTGTGTCTTGTTCACATTATTTATTTATTTTAAATTATTTGCTGAGCCACTGAGAGGCTATATTAATTCAAGGGCTGGCCTCCTTACCATGGACCTGATGTTTTCATTTACACTGATGTGACTTCTCTGGGATCACTGTCACGATTGTTTATTCATGCCAGTTTTATTGAGAGAGCAAACAAACAGACCCAGCCTATCTATAATCCCGGAAATGAAATATAAGTGATTATTAAATCCAGGGACTTTCAACACTGTTAAAAAGCTTCTTGATGTTTTGAGGAATACAGGGCCTAGTAAGAACCTTTGTCTGGAGCTAACATAACAATTTGCTTGTATGTACCACAATGCTACTTTAACCTGGATTGTAACAGCAGAAGAACTAGAAAAAAGTCCGTGATTAGAGACCAAGGGAAATAATCCAGCTTCACTATATGAGTCCCTGTTGTGGAATATCCTTTCTACACTGTTGAGTCTGCTCTGTGTCCAGAAAATAGCATAAGTATTATGCATATGGAATTGAAACAGCTGTCATCTGCTCTCAGAATTAGTTTCACGAATAGTCTGTAAGAGAAATCTGTGGCTTTTTGCCTCATTTTGGAAAAAAAATTACAGAAGAAAACATTAATTGATGCAGGTGGAGGAAAACAACTCCGGAATCCCAGTGTTTTTAAAGTACAATTTTAGCCAGCAAGATACCCTTACAAAATCAGCTTTGTATCACTTGTTTCTCCAAGTCCTTCAAGAGAAAACACGCCTGCTGTATATGTCCAAGCTGTCTCCATGGCTCCACCTGCTCTACCGCAGCCTGCAGGAGTGTGATCCTCCCACTCCATATCATCTGACTCATGCCACAGAGTGATTTGTTACGAAGGAAAAAAGAAAGTCAGCTTGCAGCAGGCTTTGTTCTTTTGACATAAAAATTTCCTCTCCCTTTCCTTGTTGAGTTGACAATTCCCATGTAAATATTTTTTTTCATAAGAAGTGCACAAGATGGCACAAAGGTCCGAGTAGGAGGGAGCTAAATTTGAATCTTAAATGAGGGCATTTTCTGTCCCTGTTTTAAGATGTAGAATTGAGAATGAATGTTGATCTCAAATCTTTCTGTCTATTACTGGAATTTGAAACTTCATTGTCCAAGATACCAAGCAAAGAAATTCTAAAAGAGAGCAATTTGCCATCCTGACTCATTTCTTTCCTTCCTTACCTCCAGCCTATGGTCTTCTTATGAATGCTCAACAGGGCCTCACTGGACCTTGTCAGTGTTTAAGTAATAGGTGTCTTGCTGACACCTGATACAAAATTCGTGTCTTTTTTCTATCATTCATAAGATAGATTTTATGAAATATAAAACTGACTTTAAGGTTTTGTGGAAAAGTCTGTGTCAAAGCAGCCACAGTAGGGAATAAATCTTCCAATTCTGACCTGGTAAGGGCTTTAGCAAACGAGGTGGGAAGTGGGCTAAAACATCAGGAAAGGAGCTCACTATGGAGGTGCTGTGTACATGTTTTGTCCCTGGCAGGCCTCCTTGACATCTCTGTTGTAGGTTTTGTCCAAAGCAAAGCTCAATAGGCAGTTCAGGGATTCTCTGTCATAGTTATGTTCCCATAGTGATGATCCCTTTCTTCTTTTGACAAGTCAGCAGGATTTGCTGTTATCAAAGAAAGCATAGAGTCTTTGTCCTTTATTGGATGCTGGTGGAAACACTCCCACAAAGGATGAGGAAAGGCTGATATACTTAATGTTTCTTTGCTTCAGTCTTTTTAGTAGGACCAGCTATCCTCAGGATACTCAGCCCCCTGAGCTGGAAAACAGAAATAAGGAGCAGAATGAAGTCCCCATAACTCAAGGGGAAACAATTAGCAACCTGCTGCTCCACCTTAATGCATGCAGGTCTATGGGACCATATGGAATCCACCCAGGAATACTGAAGGAGCTCACAGAAGAGCTTGACAAGCCACTCTTCATCATTTATGAGCAGTTCTGGTTGAGCAAGAAGGTCTCAGAAGACTGGAGGTTAGCCAGTGTGATATCCATCTACAAGAAGGACTGGAAAGAGAATCCAAGGAATTACTGTCCTGTCAGCCTGACCTTGGTGCCAGGGAAGGTTATGGAACAGATCATCTCGAGTGCCGTCATGTGGCACATACAGGACAACCAGGGATCAGGCCCAGCCAGGACAAATTTGTGAAAGACAGGTCCTGCTTGACCAACCTGATCTCCATCTGTGAAAGGGTGACCCTCCTAATGGATGAGGGAAGAGCTGTTTGTGTTGTCTTTGTTGATCTTAGTAAAACCTCTGACTCTGTCTCCCATGGCATTCTCCTGGAGAAACTGACTGCTCATGCCTTTGATGGGCACATTCTTTGCTGGGTAAGAAATGAGCTGGATGGCCAAGCCATAATAGTGGTGGTGAATGGAATAAAACCCAGCTGATGGAGAGTAACAAGTGGTGTTCCACAGGGCTTGGTATTGGAGTCAGTTGTGTGCAATCTCTCTATTAGTGATAGGCATGAGGAATGCACCCTCAGTCAGTTTGCAGACAGCACCAAGTTGGCCAGGGATATTGATCTGCTTGAGAGTGGGAAGGCTCTGCAGAGACATCTGGACAGGCTGGATAAATGGGTCAAGGTCAGTGGTATGAGGTTCAACAAGGTCTTGCACTTGGGTCACAGCTACCCCAGGCAGTGCTACAGGCTGGGGGCAGAATGGCTGGAAAGCTGCCCAGCAGAAAAGGATTCAAGAGCATATTGATATAGAGGACCTGGGGGTTCTGGTTGATAACCAAGTGCACATGAGCCAATGTGTTCCCAGGTGTCCAAGAAGGCGAGTGGCATCCTGGCCTGTATTAGCAATAGTGTAGCCAACAGGTCCAGGGGAAGTGATTGTCCACGGAGAGCAATCTTGAGCAATCTTGATGTCTCACTTACTTAAAACTTAACGAAGAACAAGAGAATGGTCTTTAGAAAATAATTCTTCCAAGCTGGAGGAGCTGGTAACTAGCCATTATGTGACAGTTTACCTAATTTCGCCACTAAGTACATTGCCCCTTACATACCTGCCTAACCATTACTCAAGTAGTAAATGCTTTTACAGTCTGTAATTTAGAGATGTGGTACAGATAAGTAAGATACAGCAAAGTGCTGTTATCCTCATTATAAGAACAGGATCTAACTGATTTGTAAGGATGTGTAATGTGCTTAAATTCCTTTAAAAAACCCTTTTCTTTAAAGATTTATTATGTAATGCACAAGAAGTCTGTGGTATGGTAAAAAGCTGAACCTAGGTATTAGAATGCATGGTTTACAAAAGGGTTTCATTAAGGCCAGGAGTTTAGCCAGATGCAGAGATGACATTTATGTTGATAATCGCTGTAACTTTGGATATTCCTATTAACAGGGACAGGGAAATTTGGAAAGGGTACTAAACCTTATGGTTTAGATCAAGATTGGAGATTAGGATATTAACTTTTATGTTAGGATCTGATTGCCTCCTTGCCGACTACAGCAGAATCTCCCTGCATGTTCGTGCCAATGGTTGGGTCTTGGTAACTATTGCTTCATGAGCTGGGCTGTGAGCACACCAGCCTCTACAGTTGTGTCTTTCTTGAGGCTCAGGTTTAAGCAAATTCTTAATTGCCTACTCACTAGATTATCCTTTCCTTCTTCCTTCTCTTTTGCCTCCTGCAGTGTTGGTTGTAAATTTTCTGTCACTCTTATGACATTTTTGTGCTGTTCTTTTGCGTTGAAGTGGCTTCATTGCTGCATTTAGTTAGTGGTATATATACAGGTGAAAGAGCACATGACAGCCAGTATCTTAAAATTATTTGTTCCCCATTTTCCTTTCCCTTTCTTGATTTCCATTCCTCGTTGCATTACTGTAATGTCAGTTTCAGTTAGTGATCTTCTCCATAAAACAAAACCTTATTAAAATGTAACTACTCAGATGTTTGTATCTAATGTAAATAAAGATTGGTTTCCATGTTTAAAAGTTAAGTCACTGATTAAGTAACCTGTAGACTTTTTGGCAATCACGTTAATAAGAGTATTTGTGAAGAAATGGTCTGTATTTAGGGAGAATTAATTAGTTTAGAAGTAAAATCTATATAGCTGAAGGAAATAATTTAGCTGTCTTTTACAGAAAAATAAAAAAGGATGCTAGTGGGGAAGAGATGTCACTATCATCAATTAAAAATTGAAGGACATATTTAAAACTGAAATGATAATAAGTCAGACGACCTGAAAACATTGCTGCTCCTTGGACAGTATCTGCTCCATAGATAACGCAGGACATCATCTCCAGGGCTGTCAATCAGAGATGATTTAGTGAGTACCAATCTCAGTAAAAAATAATTAAATTGATAGAAGCTACTGAGCTGAATTATCTCAGTGTCTAGAAGCCTCTCACCTCTGCAGAGCAAGGTTACTTAAGCCTGTATTTATATGAGAAAATGAATGCATTGGTCTCTTTCTCTCTTGTTCCTATTCATTTACTTACTAAAACCAGAGTGATAGTTCAGCATGTTAATTTTTCTTCAGAAAAATGAATGCAACATTTTCGTAGTAGCTACAAATGCGCTGCTACGTTGAATGAGCTGATTATCTGAGTATGCTGATCTACATGGGGCTGAGGACCAAAGATCAATAGCAACTGAGTTTAAGACAGATCAGAACTCTGCTGATGGATTAGGTTCTGTGTAAACCTTATCACTCAGCAGTATGAACATTTATATGTGATTCATTAGCATAATTAAAAAAGGCAGGATATATGTCAGAAAGCATGACTGAAACCAGGAAAGATGTTTTTTAAACCTTCTGTATGACCACCAGAAATTTACACTGCCTTTTTATATTTTCCAATCAGTTGAATGGTGTAACCAATAGCCCCCTCCAGAGATTAGGAAGAAAAAGGCTTTTGTAGGCTGACTTTTCA
The DNA here is from genome assembly GCF_029207755.1 of Chamaea fasciata. Lineage (NCBI taxonomy): Eukaryota > Metazoa > Chordata > Aves > Passeriformes > Sylviidae > Chamaea > Chamaea fasciata. Next base: position 41,912,011 of record NW_027094092.1, read on the forward strand.
AGTGTTGAAGGTAGTACAGATGAGTAGAACAGATGTAGCTGTAATGATTTCATACATTAGTAGAAAACTGAAGAGCAAAGTCAAAGGTTGCTTTTTTAATTGTTGTATGCAGGACTGAACTGCAAAGGCTTTTTTATAATTTGATGATTGTAATGGAAAAGAGTGTTGGATAGGGTCAAGCACCCTTTTTTTTCTCTATAATTAAAATATACTTCTATGTATTTCTGTATGTGAATACGACAATTGCTTAGTTACTATTTTTACTGACTTAAAAATTTAGACATTTTAAATTGAGAGTTACACTTTTATATGAAAATGTAAAGGCTTTCTTTTGAAACACTGTGTAGCCTTTTTTAGATTGTACTTGTCATTGTTTTGGCTGGAACAGTTTGAATATTATTTTCATTTGCAGTAATTTCATTTAGATTACATAGGTATTTTTGAGGGTGAATGAAACATACAGTAAAGTGTTGCATGCTTGTATTAAAGACTATTATATGAACAGATTCTTTGACTCTCTGTAGGAGAATGGGAAATGTAAAGGTATCTAACCTATTTTCATTCTCCATGTGTCCAGAAAACTCTTGCTTTGACTGTTGTGACTTCAGCCTTCTGACAAAAGGAATCTAATCAGGTTATTTCATTTAAAATGGATGTAAACCAAGAAGAATTAAAAGCATCAGCAAAACAATGATGTGAAAGCTACCGACAGAAAAGGATCATTGTTAGGGTGAAGCCACAACTGCTCTGTAAAGCTTGATGCTGCTTTCCAAGTTAGACATTAATGGGATGGATGATAAAATAGGAAAGGAAAACTGTATTTGAACATCCCAGATAAAACTAATTGAGAAGCAAAATCTTTCCACCTCTCCTGCTCCCTGGGCATTTGCTAATGGACAAACCTTGAGTGAAGGCATTTTCTTGGTAGTTATGTCAAAAGCCAGAGTATTTTGAAGGTACCTGAGGGAACTGAAATTACATAATTTGAATTCTATCAATAGTCTAAAAGGAGAGAGCTGCTGAGAAAGGGAGACTTGGATTCTTACTATGAAATTACCTTTCTGGATATTGCTCTGACAATGAGATTGAAGAAAAGTCCCAGCCAAGTTGTGAGCTGGTGGGTCTCAGTCTTTTTGAAAAAAAAAGGCATGACCCTAATCATTCTCAGGAGCACAGCACACTGTCTTTTAGGAATCTTGGCAGCTGGAATACTCAAGCAGTGAAGAAAATTATCCTAACTTGATGTGAATTAATCAGAGTAACTTTTAAAGATTTAATGTACACCCCCATCAGTACCAAAAAAGTCCCTGCCTACTGGCCATGGTGCTCATCTCCAACCCACACACATGTGGAGAGACACTGGAGCTGATTACAATCTGTGAGAATATTATTTTTAACAGTTTTAATAGTCCACTCCTGAATAATCATTAAATGTATCTTTAAACAAAAAACCTGAATCCAAGCCAACAAAAAACCAAAAACCCAACCAAAACTAGAATATATGCAGATGACTAAAATGCAGTTCCTTTCTTCCTACGCAGAACTATTATGCTCAAATATTCCCAGTGAAAGCATCTGCAGCAAATCACAAGCAGGATTTTAACCATTTAGTTGTCTGATGTTCAGTTTCTCTGATCATTGTTTTGCAGCTTGGGGAATGTGTTACCAAGGTAAAATTTTGAAAAGCTCAATACCTTGCTTTGGAATAATTGAAAATTCCTTCTCTGGATGGTCCAGAGATATGTCTATGACATCAATCTTGCCTACCTTTAGAATTCTCCATCAGCCTATCACTTTTAAAACAGAGCACCTCTTGGGTTAATGAGCTGGCATTCTTCTTGCACTTTAGGGATGTGGAGGCCAGGCAAGACAAAGGAGGCTGTTAAATTGTGTAGAAGAGAGATTATAAAATGTGCCCTAAAACGGGGTTTGTGGCATAAGTTGGGAAAAAGAGACTGGTTGAAGATGGTACCATGGCTATGTACTCCCTCTAGCATGTATTGTCCAACTCCACCTAGTTGGTGGAGTGTTCTTTTGTCTAGAATTTTTTATCTTCCGTGTTTTTGAGACAAGTTTTGGATGTTCATTTTGGCTCTGATCTTGAAAGTCTGTGCTTTTAACGCACTTGGGTTTTAGCAAAAGGTTCTATTCTATGTTGTTCAGAAATAGTTAAAGGATTAGAGATGTTGGAGTGTTCTTTTGGCATCATGTTCCTTTTGCATGTTGTATAGTACACATTTTATTTGAAACAAATCTCTCTAAAAGAAAATACACATTCCTGGACAAGAGGCTGTATTTCCTTCCTGGTCCAGATGTGCTGCTGCACTGTGCCAAAGGCTGATGCAGGCTGATCTGCATTAGCTGCTCAGTGCCAGTATTTGGGAAATAGTATTTTACAATCAGCTGGAGTAAAGAAGCCATGAGGGAATCGCTCTCAATGAAATCCTTTCTGTGAGATGTCTCTGCAGGTCCTTAGTTCATGGTTGCTCTTGTTATCCCCCCTGTAGTTTCTGTTTCAAACTGGAATAGCTCAAAAAATGACCATCCTCTTTCGTTCTGCCAGACTGACCCCACATACAGGCTCATTAAGCCCCAGCTTGCTTATTGTTTCCACTCTCAAAGCTAATGTAAGTCAAGGGAGAGATCGCTGCTTAGCTTTGGCTCAGAATGTTGAGCAAACAGCTGACTGATTTCTAACTAACTCATTTAGAAGAAGAAAAGCAAACTCTGTTTTTAATGTTAGCTTGCTCTAGTAGCAATTTTTCTAGGGCATTTTTCTCTGTTGGATGGAAATACAGAGCAAGGATGAGGCTAGTTAGAAGCTTTGCTGTTTGTACTTTCAGGCATTAAATAGAGATACTGGAATGGAATAGAAATCCCTGACCTTATTAGCCCCACAGAGAGAAAACCCCAGATTTTCTATGTCACAATGTGGCAAATGAAGGCCTGTATGTGGCAAAGCCTACAAAGCAAAACTGGCAGGCAAGGAGAAATGAAGTATTGCTCTTGATAATGGTAGAGAGATAAAGTATTTGTGACATGCTGTGCTGTTGAAAATTCCTATTCGCAGGTCCATTCCTTCATCTCTTTTCCCCCACACGCACATACAAAAAAACCGTTTTAAAGGTGGAGGAGAAAGCAAAATTCGCCCTCTTCTTCTCTGACCTCTCCCTGGAGGCCAGGAAGGTAAAGATACAGCCAAGGTTATGGCTTTCCAGCCAGTACATACTCTCTTCCCCTAGATCAGTGTGGAAAATATCAGCTTGATGTTTCCTGAAATACCTGGTTTCTTAGGATCAGTATGAAATCTTTACAGTTTAGTGAAATCTAAAGTTTGCATATGCTGCAAAACCAAGGAATGTTCATTGTTTTTTCTTTAGTTTCGTTTCGGAGCATGACTTCAATGCAGTCCTAAAGAGGCAATAGATGATGCTTGCAAACTTCTGTCAGTTTTAACTAAATATTCCAGAAACCCCAAACCAAACAACTCAAACATTTATTTATCCAGCTTCTCACCATTGCAGCTTTGCTTTATTTTAAGCCTTCTGGCTGGGACAAACGGTTGAGTCACACTGGGGGTTATCAGTTACAGATTAGAAAAAAGCACAGGATGCTCAAGCTGGCCATCTCTCTCTCACCTTCAGTGGGGGTGTTAGCATGAGTTATGTGTTTGCCTGCTGAGGAAGGATGAGTGGGAAAGGAGAATGGATGTCAGTGGCAGACATTGAAAAGTATCTTCTTTCTGTGATGCAAAATGAGTCCAAAGTACTCAGACAAAAGCAGACAGAGACAGGCTAAGGGGGCATCTCACCTTTGGGTTGCTGAAGAGGGAGGAGTTCAGATGGGGAAAGTGGAAAAATGAGCAAAAAGATCTCAGAACAGAAGTTTCTTGAAGATTTCATGGTGCATCAGATTTTGGTAGTATATTCAGATAGCTGTAAAACAAAAACAAGTGATGTGTGTCTGAAACTGTGGCCTTTGCCCAGCAAAGTCACCTCATCCCTGCATTCAGCAGCAATGCTTTGATGTGCATGTAAAATGTCCTACTATCCTGTGTATGTGTTTTACCACTGGAAGATCATCCCTCCATAATCACATCTTCTTTAAAAACTCAAGACTCTCTCATGCAGTATCCTTTTTCCTACGTCTGCAAGTCTTTTACTTTTGCTACAGTCACTCTCCTCAGAAATAGAAAACTTATTTTATGCTACTCTTGGCACCAGTGAGGCCCCTACAGCTTTGTTTTGCTTTGTTTTCAATTGCTTTTTCCATGCTTCTGTGTTTTAATTATGTGTCCTTAGTGATGAGATTTTATCCACTGAGAAATGAAACTGTTACTTTATATTTGTGATCCAGTTTTGAGATTCTGTGGAAAACATTGTAAAGAATAAATAATAATTCCATGACATCTTTTCAGTTTCTGGAAGATTTCCAGTCTAAATTTCTTCAGTCTATAATTTTTATGCTTTTAATTTGATTTTTATCATTTTGCATTGATCTTCCATCTTTCCTTCACATCTCATGTTTGTAGATTTTTATTTCTTGTCTTAGTCAGCATTAGCCCAGCATTTTCATATTCAAATTTGAAACTGTCTTCCTAAATCAGTCTAAGATAGTCACAGATTTTCTTCATGTCTATTCCTCCTTAGCATTGTCAAGTGGAGCTTTGTAGTATTTGGTAGGCAGTCTGAAATAAAATGAAGAAGGAAATGTCAGAGCCAAATCCACTAGCTAAGTAATAATGAATAATCAATCCATTACATATTTACCCAAGCTTTTTTGTGTTACAAGACAAAAAGAAACCAGCTTGGAATTCTACAGGGAAATCAGGCCTTTGTGTAAGAGTTAAAATATGTGCTCCTTTCTGAATTCTACCTACATTAATTTTCATTCAATATCTTTTCTCTTTCTATGCACAACATATAACTGTATATTTATTTCAAATATATATGTAGTATGTTTTATATAGTACTTTTGTCCTGTTCTTAGATTTTGATTGTAAATCACTGTTCATTCCCAGTCTGAGATATTCTATCTGAAGCATGGAATAATTTTTAATGATACCTGTATTGTAAATTCCTTTCAACATAGAATGAACTATTGAGTAGTGTCACTAGAATTCTAAATTAAGTGCACATGAACCATGTGCTAGTTCTGGTTGCCTTAAAATCTGAAATAACACTTTCCTGGAATGCTATTTCTGGGAGTGTATTTTTTCTTTGTGGAAAGCCCTTGCAAAACTTTATGAACAGTATTTTCTGTGTCATAATGGCACAAAATATTATGACTGGTTAGTGGCAAAATACAGCAAAGCAAAGAATATTGTCTGCAGGGGAATTTTATATAACCAAGAATACATTTCCTCAAAGAGTAAATATACTCAGACCACTGAAATTCTTGCACTAAGATTACATATATCGGACTTAATATTTTGTGCTGTTTGTAATATTTTTTGAGAGCTGCACTCAGGACTTCTCTAGCTGTCTCTGGGGTTTGTTCTTCAAGAAGTTCTCTACTGGTAGGATGCATCAAAGACCTCTTCAAGTCCCATTTAATTCCACATCTGTTTTCAAAACCTGATCTGGAGTGGTTGTGCATGTAAAGAAGCTTGATTCCCATTTTCATTGTGGTGGTTTTGCACGTACTCTTCTCCTATTCTTTTCTTGGCCTTCCTGTCTGAGCATTCATGTTTCTCTCTGTGCTCATTTCCTTGTGAAACCACAGTAGGGTGCAGGATGGAATCCCCTAGGATTTTAAATCCCAAGTCAAGTCTGCGTGAGAAAGGCAAATATCACTCCCACACTCTCAAAGCGACTTCTGCCTTGATTTATAGATTAAATCTTCTCTTTTGTTTTAAAGTCCCCTTGCCTTTGACTCCTTTGCAAACCCCAGCAGCTTTGTCTTTGCTGACCATACAGGCACATCTAGTTATGGAAAAGCTGCTCACTTTCTGGTGCTCTCTGTCAAGACATATGATAAGCACTCAAAATAATCCTGACAGTATGTGTCTGTATGGAATCTAGTTTAAACAAAGAAAGAAAGCCTAAGAATACAGGTTATTTTGGGAATAAAAATATAAAGTTTTCTCTGCCACAGTGATCTTTGTAGTTGAACACATGGTTAATAAAAGAGCCTGGCTTTACAGCTGGAGAAATGTAAAAATAGTTTCAATTAAAAAGATGTGAAAAAATATAAAAAGTATCACAGACATTTGGGTTTCTTAATAAAAGTCTGAAATTTCTAGAGACCGGGATAGTGCAGCTGGGTACAAAGTCTTTGTTGCTAGTCTGTTGATATGAACTTCATGAATCACTTGGCTTTTTTCTAGGCATGAATAATCACATATCCAGCTTGTACCAATAAAACCTGTATACCATACCCCACAATATTTTGTTGTCTTTCCTTAATTAAATTATAAACTTCAACTAAAATATTCTGCAAGTTTCTCCATCTGGACCCTGTTACCAGAGTAGCAGCAAATGATTCACTGTCTCCAAGAGTTTCATAACACTGAAGAAAAGATGCAGTCCACCCCCTTTTTACAGACAAAGAGCAGAGCCATAGGGGTTTTGTGACTTTCTCAATGTCACCTCCTAAGTCAGTGAGAGATCTCCTGTATGCTAGGCAGGCAGCCTAATGACTGAGACGTCCCTCAGCCCAGCGAAGTTTGTGGCCTAGATGAATGTTTGGTACATCTGGCAACACTTCAGCAGTGTTTCTGCTGGGAACATCTGTAATGTTTGGCTGTCTTGCAGGTATTTTGCCTCTGTGCACATCTGGAAAGCTAGCAGGTATGCAAGCATGGCCATTGTGACTTTCTGGAACCAGGAACAACCAACAGTTAAGGTGTCACGGAGCGATGTATTATAGTATCCTTGCAGAGCTGAGCTGGGTTATGTGTAGTAGTTGCAGTGAATTTGCAGAGAGCTTTTGATAATGGAAATCTGCCATAAGCTGTCCTGTCAGTAGGTGGAAAAAGGTCAGTTGTGTATTCCGTTTGAGAAATAAAATTGTGGTAAAGGTCAGAAGAATTAAGACATTTTCAGTCTGCCTCAGTCTGCCATTTCCTCTGGTTCTTTACTGTGGTGCATGTTTTGTAGAGTAAGGGATATAATTAGAAAGCTGAGAAACCCAACAAAGAAAGCCCATCTCCAATTTTAATCTTCAGTCCTTCAAACTGGAATTAAGTTAGGGAATGAAAGAAAGTTTTTAATACTGTCCTCCCTTCTCCCTCCAGAAAAACATAAGCTACAAGGTACAGTGTGTTTTCAATAACCTAAGTGATGTTTATCTAAAGTGATGTGTTACTGAACACAGCTCTCTGTCATTAAATACTGAAATCACGGCACTGGCTTTATTCTATAGAGTGCTATAGGTCTTTCTTGAGTGCTGGTGGATTTTCTCTTATTTTCTTGTAAGTAGTGTCCTTAAGATGCACAGGTTTTAATTGATTATGTATCTGTATTAAGCACAGTGAGACTGTGTTAACTAATGCAAGATTGGAATGTAATGTTAATAGTGCATATTTGTAGGTGATTCCCAAAGAAGCTGTGTATTTGAAATCTAAGGAAATACTCTGTTTTCATGTGCATAATGAGCCTCTGGAACTCACTGCTCTATGGTGTTGTGGAATCTTAAGTACACTGGAAATCTCTAGTGTGCTAGAAGTGTTATATGGAACGGTATATAGAACTAATGAGCAATCTCTCACTGATAAAAGTTGCTTGGAAAACCCTATAAGAAATACAAAATACAATACTTAGGGAATATAAACAAACCATCAAGTAAGAGAGTAATAAATATTTAGGCCAGATATTCAGTAGCCACCTACCAAAAGCGTACTTGCACTAAAGGAAATTTTTCTGAAAACTCTAAAGCACATTCTTGCTAATACTGCTAAGTGTCCATGCTTCTCCTCTCCTCAGGAACTGAACATTCACAGTGGCACAGGCTATGAGGCAGAATTGAATGCTGGATATTATTAAACCATTTTCCATGCAAAGCTTTACCAAAATTTCAAACCACTCTTCAGTATTTACTGGCTTTGGTCTGCTAACAGTAGTCTGTGTATTTTCTAGCATTGATATGAGACAAAAGGTCCCTCTCTATTATTATTTTTTTTTAATAATGATGCAATTACTCAATAACAGATCACGTGACCTGTATCTCTTCCAGCTGTAGCTGTCTGCCTCTGTGAAGAGGGAATTGGCCCTTTGAGGATGCAATCAGAAAGGCAGTGACAGAGTAACAGGATTGTGGTGAAGAGCACAGCTCCATAGGGGCCAAAGTGGCTGCATGCCACCATCTCTCTAAGAACAACCAAGATACTTGTAGCAGCATACATAGGACAATAAGAGCTAATCAAGAGAAAAAAATGAACTTCATAAACTCAAGGTTTAAAGTTGATGGTGTAGTCCGTAGGGATCAGCAGATACATTGGTTACCATGAAAAGTTTTTGAAGTTTATTTAAGTTTTTTAAAATATAAAGATGAAATGTGTTATAAATGATCAGAGCCAATTTCCAAAATCAAAGATTTATTTAACAAATTTGAAAAGCAATTTCGGGAAACGCCATGATAAATCAGGACAACATCGATCGAATGTTGGGTGGACAGTCCGGGAGCAGCAAAGGGTACTTCTCCGGAGTACTGCCCACAAATTCAGGGTCTCAGGGTAGGTGTTTTATACCATTTTTCTGCCCTGAGGCGAAAGCAAGACTATGACAAAGAACGTGGATTCGCCCAAAGAACATGACATCATGCAGATAATACAATCATTGAAACATCTCACACCCCGTGAGGGATGTTTGAAAGGGCTTCCTGAGGAATTGAATGTAAGTCCGAAAGAAGAGTCTCTGAATCTTCTGTTGGGAGGCTTCTGCTGGTCTCCACCCAGATCGATATCAGATCTTCTGATGAACTGTGAAGATGTGGTCAGCCCGTGATTAATGGGTCGTTTCCCCGTTATCTCTCCGGCAGGTGTCGAGGTAACACCTTTGGACTAAGAAAAGACTGTGGAATGTAAAGAGACGCCCTGGGTTTGTTTTCAGGAATTCAGGGTTTTTACATCCCACTGCAAAGTTTAATACACACAATTTTTGATACACGAATCTTCATACAGTATATCTATTACAAAATGTATGGCAGAGAAATCTGAGCCTTTTTTCCCTGTTTTCCTGTGGTCCCTGTTACTCCTACCACTTCTGCCACTGAGTCATTTCTTGCCGGAATGTTCCTATGCAACTTTCACTGCTGTTCTCCCGTGTGAATATCTGCAAAACTGAGCTTAGGGTTTCAAAGACAAATACTTGCTGTGAAATACCTGGATCTGGCATTGCTATGTGAATGGTGGCTTTCTGGGAAGTTGTGCCATGCAGAGATACCAAGTTTCAGAGACAGCTGTTTCTTCCTACACTGTAAGACACAGAGAGCAGCTCCTCTATCAGTGACAAGAGCCATACGCTAAAATTTGTAGCTAAGCATGCTTTCCTTTCTTTGGCCCACCACTACGTCTGAGCTCCAGCTCACAGGAAGCAGGTGACTGGGCAAGAGTCACTCACCCAATTCTTGGTCTGGCACTGTGAACAGCAGCTGTCACTTTCCTGACTAAACTCAGTCTTCCAGTCTTAATTCTGTTAATCTCTTGCATTGACTGTTGTGACTTTCTTCCTTTAGATTTAATTGTGTGCAGTTCATTCAAGTGGCTGCTATAAGATAGCAATCTGCAACCACTTCTGTTAGTGCTCCTCTTGCTTGCTTCACTTTTCTTTCTGAACTGCCAGGTATTTTTACATATCATACTCAAATCATATTGCTTGTCATCCAAGACACCACAAAATTCTTTTCTTCCTTCCATTTCTGCTTCCTGTGATTCCTGTTCAGCTCTTATCAGACTCCAGGATCTTATTTGGTTTTGTTTTTCCACTCTTCTGTTACCTCTTAACAGCTCCTTGGCACGAATGCCATGTCTTAGCTGTCTTTTATTGTGTGCTAAACACCACTTTCAACTCATTCAAGTATTTCCTTGCAGTCTTTCCCGTACCCTCTTTTTCCCTGAGTAAGTCACTGCAGAAAAGAAAATTGTAGCAACACAAGTGAAAAGGGAAGTTTCTGGTCAAAAAGTAGTTAAGAGACCGTTTCTCATTTATTTTACCTTGGGAATTTATTTGTAGTTCATGTGTCATTGGGCTACGTAGCAAATGAAAAGGAATTTTTGCTACGAAAAGCTATGAGGTGCCACCTTTGCACTGGAGAATTTTTGGCTCAGATGAACTAAGGAAAAGTTTGCAGGGCTTTTTGCTGACAAACGTGCATTTGGAATTGCCTTGCGTTTGGTCAGGTTGATGAGTAAACAGGGTGGTCTAGAAGCCAATATAACTGGTTCTATGCTTGAACAAATAGGCTTAGCCTCTGAGCAGCTTTGGAGCCTCTGGGAAGAAGTTAGAGCTGAGTAAGCAAGTCCCTCTGTGCATTGGATTCAAGAGGCATGTAGATGTATGCAACAGCAGAGATAGTCCTATTAAAATATGAGGGGCTTATGTGGGTAGCTCACAAAGGGATGTGGCCTCACCACAGGAGGCTGGTGGGGCAGAGGGAGTGACGATGGCTCCTGTTAGGGGTCACATGGTTGCTCTGTATGAGGTTAAGCTAAACTGTGCTCGTGGGTGACCTAGTAGATGTATTTTTTTCTGGGACATAATGTTGAAACAAGATATTTAAATGCATTAGCCACTTTGGATTAATTTCCTATGTTAATTCCCCCTTTCTGTATCTTTGCCAAAAGGTCTTTTACTTTATCTAAGAGTTTATAGCTGGAAATAATGTTGTTTGTGTGCCATTGAATGCTGGTTGTAACTGTCCCAGAAGTGGTCATATTTATTGTTAAGTGAAGGAATTTGTAAACAGATTCTCACCTGTTCAACATAATAACAGCTCTAATACAGGCAAAATACCACATTTGAGAAAAACTGAGAATTTGACCCTTTGAAAGAATATATGAAAAAGGTAAATGTGGTAGCCAAATAGGGAAATATTTTTATAAAATAAGCTATGCAAGTATGGTTGCTTTCACTGCAGTTTCAGTAAGATGTTGCCACATACGATGACTTGCCTCTCATTCAGGATAATTTTGTGTGGTTCTAGTATGCCTGTTTATCGAGTACTTGCCAGCTGTGTGGGACAGCATAGTTGGGTACAGGTGCAGGCAGTTTGTAGAATATGTTGCCTTTGCTGCTGTCTAATCACTAAAGCTACAGGATGCAGCAAATATTTCAAAATGCTGCTGAAAAATGGAGATGAGAGGTACGTGAAGACCCTGATTCATACCAAGAGTTTTGTTACAGGGTATTTCACAGAGATAATATCATGATTTTGGGTTCAGAGGAGGCAGAGAAGTTGTATCAATGCATTAAAATAAAATCTTCTCTGTACTGGCTGTTTCACTGATGAAACTTTCCTTAGTGTGGTTTTTCTTTTAAATATTATCTATGCTGTTATTTTGCTTTTACCACACAGGAGAAAGCTGTTTGCCTGCTGAGGCACAGCATACCACGCAGTTGTGTGTATTTCTTATTAATTTCCCTAAGCTGAAGGATCTGACATCAATTTCAAAAGATGCAACTGAATTCTAACATTTAAGTAAATAAATATACCCTATTCATATGTTTAATAAATGGGATTGACATTGATAAGTATGGAGTCTATTATACTTGTATGATGTAGATTTAAATACAGAAACAGCCACACACAAGCAATGCAAAACAGGGAACTCATTCACCACCTCCCATGGTCAGGCAGGTTCAGTAATTCAAAAGCAGAGTTCCATTACACATAATGATGACTTGGGAAGGGGAGCACCATCATTTCGAACATCTTTGCTTTCTTCTTCCCCCACCTTTATATGCTGAGCATGGTGCCATCTTGCCTGGAATATGTCTTTGGTCAACTGGAGTAAGCTCCCCTGGCTGTGTACCTTCCCAGCTTCCTGTGTACCTCCAGCCTGATGGGGTAGCGTGAGAAGCAGAAAAGGCCTTGGCTCTGTTTTAGCCATCCCTAAAACAGTTAAAACATCCCCGTATTATCAACACTGTGTTCAGAATAAATCCAAAACATAGTGCCATACCAGCTACTATGAAGAAAATTAACTCTATCCCAGCCAAAACCAGCACTCTTTTTAATTTGATTTGTGCAACCTTACATCAATTTCATCCTTTCTTCTGCTGGAGACTCAGGGTAGATAAAGGTAATATGGGCTAGGTCAGCTGCCACTGTTGTTCACCGGGTGCTTTGACGGTCACTGTAATTTATTGCCATAAATACTACCAGAAAATAGGTAAAGAAGGGCACTGTCTACCTTTGTGATCCTGCTCTGATTTGGGTGGTGCATTTTTCAACTGCAACTGAAAATTTAGGACAATTAGTATGGTACATTTTGAGAATGTCATATATGTGTGATGAATTATAGCAGTTCTTCCTGGGTAATAGAAGTTTACAGTCAGGAATACAGATGCCTAGGCTTAGGCTCTTAAATCTGTTTTCAAGCACCTAAAGATGTGGCCTGGTTTTCAAGATTTGAGCATTTTACAGCTCTTGGCAATTTCAGCACTTCTGAGAATGAGGACGATTCTGTAGATGCTTAAATATGGATTTTGGAATGCCTAACTTTGGACATCTATTTTTGAAAATGTTGGCCTACATTTGTGGAGAAAATCTTAATCTTTAAAAGATTCCTATAAGGCTCTCCTTGTGCAGGTGCATGCGCAGATACACATGTGCATGGATAAGTACTTGGCACCAGGAGTGAGCTCTCAATGCTAGTCCTAGCTGCGCTGTGCTGGGTGTTAACTCCATCCTCCCCAGAAGTCCCCTTCCCCAACTTAATTGACAGCTATGATTCTGGGGCTGTCATCACTGGATGTGGCATCCTTTGTGCTTCTGGCTTTTGTTGTCAGTAATGCTTAAACCAATACACGCCTGTTATGCCTGCGGATAAATAATGAGAGAATTAGGGCCAGAAAATGGGAATGCCATTTGTAGTAAGTGTTCATTAGCTTATGCTTAACTAACATTGCTGTTGTTAAGAATCTTGCTTGCAAAGTCCATTGAACACCCAAATCATTTGCTAGCTGTTTATTTACTGTCCTGCCATGAGGAATTCATTATACTCAAACATGCAAAGCGGCCCTGTCTTGAGACAGCATCCATTCAAATGAAAGGTCTGTCAGGAAGAAAATGGGATGGAGTTGTGTCTTTTAAATCAACATCCCCTGACTAAAATCTTACAGTAAGAATCCCATGACTTTTGAAGAGATGATTTATATAACTGGGAATTACATCCTGTGAGGAACCTTTTGAGAGGAAGAATAAGGAGTCCTCTGTCTTTCAGATTTGTGTCTGTTAAAAGCTTATTTGAACTTTTGAGACTATGTGTTTGGCTTCTGATACTACTGGAACTGTTCTGAGTGTCCATAGTATCTGTGGGTTAAATTGTCAACATTTTTCCAACATTAAAAAATACTAATAATTTTCTTTTTAAATTCCTGTCCTCCTGGAAGCAGTCTTTCTACTATTTCCCTTTAAAAGAAATAGATGAGAAAGTTTCTACAACATCAGTCTCTTTCTGAAATAGAAACTACTGTGATTTTTCCAACTCAAAGGGGCTGTTTGTAATCCCAGAAAATACGTGCAATTTTTAACAAGGCAGTATTTTTGAATCTGCAGTGTTCCCTGATGACATAGCTCTGCAAGTACCTAAGTGCCTGCAATGCCTTGGGAGCCATCTCATTCTTCATTCTGTCCCCTTCCAGCTTTTCTTAGAAGCCAAGGGTTTTACTAGATGTGACTGTTCTTATTTCTTAAATTAATGCATATTAATAATAAGATAATATCTACAAAAGTCTCACTAATAAAGAACTATAAAAATCTATAACATATACAGCATATTCCTGTGTACGTATCAAAATGACCTGTAACAGTTTCCCTAGGACTTCCATCCCTAACTAAAGCAACATGCACTCCAGTGTATATCCATTGCTGTTATTCCTTGTGCTCTGAACTCTCTCTTCCTCATTGTTGCTGGCCCTTCGCTGCATTGTTGCTGCAAACCTTTTATTTGAAGAGGAGGAGGAGGAGGGAGAGGAGAGCATGTCCAACACTCGTGTTTAGATGGAACTTTGCATCATCGTTTTCACCTTTCATGGGGGAGTATCTTAGGTTTCTTCCATTTGCCTGAGGTTCTGGCATGGCATCCTCTTAAATCAAGCTTGAAGGGAAATTGATTGAAAAGAGAGCACCATTATGGGAAAACAATTTATTCCTTTCCCCTTGACAGAAGACAGAGTTTTGTCTATACTGTGGAATAAATATTATCTGCTTGTTTGCTTTAAGACGTGGAAGCTACTCATTTCCTTATGGTGGCTTTGATAATTTGAAATGGGATTTTTCTTCTACTCTGTGCAGTCATTTGATGTCAAAAGCACATAGTAAGGATCAGATATCCCATGCCCTGCTGAATCCCTACCTTTTATTTTCTCTTGTGTGTACACTCACACGAATGTACCTCCATTAATGTACATCACTACTCAGAGGAAGACAGTCTTTTGCTGCTCGATTCCTTTTTATTTGCCCTTAACTGATCCAACAGTCTCTGCTGCAGTGGTGTCTAAGGAAATGTAGACTTGTCTCTTGGTATCCTTTCGTGTCCACTACTTCATTTGACTCCTGGAGTGTTCCTATTTGGGCAGACAGGGCCCAGTACTTAGTGTTCGTCAACCATAATTACTTCTAAATCTCTGAGTTGCCTTTTAATTTTTGTAGGGTTAAGACCTTGTGCTGGGGCTGTTGATTGCTGTAGAAAAATTGCTCCATTGAATGACAGTTCTGGGGAAATGCTGCAATTGAGAACTTAAACATTCTTTCATTCATGCTCCCAGTCAAGAAGCAACCATGTCAGATTTGTATTTTATCTCTGATTGTCTGAGCACTCATAAAAGGCTTTGGAAGCTAGATACTACCAACTAGTGCTTGACTAAAGGATTAAGTGCAGACTTCACAGCTCTACAATATTTCACATAAAAGTGCATTGTGGTCAGGTCAAGAACCCTAGAAAGGAGAAAAATAAAAGGAAAAAAAAATGACAGTTTTGAGCCAGTCAGGCACCTGATTTGCCTGGGTGCTGTCACTAGGAGTGGGGAAAGGGAAATGGCTCTGGGAGGACTGAGACTAGATGCAGGGCCTGAGGGGTGTGGCAAGGAGAGACTGCTCTCTTCAAGGAGAAGCTTTGAGGGCTGCAGCAAGACTTGGCTGTCAGGGACAGAAGGATAAAGTTCAGTGCTAGGCTAAAAAGCCAGGCATACTTTATCAGGGTGGGGTAACAATTTCCCTTCTCATCTGCAGGTTTCACATAAGATTCATCTGCCTGGCAACTTGGAAATACTTGTCAGGTAGGAAGGAAATGATGGCAACATCATCTTCATTCTGTGGAAAGGTTTTGGATTAACTGCTATACTTAGAGCCCCAGTAGACATCACAATATATTAATAGTTTTGCAAGTCCAGTGAATTTCCTGGTAACATTTTCCTCTATATCTTTGTCTGAGTAGTGACTCTGTAGGCTGTGTATCCTGGGATTTTTTCTGCTGGGTGTCTCTGCTGTCATTCTCCTAACTATTTGCAGAGTATCACTGGTAATTTCTATGTAAATTTGCTCAGGCTAGCAATTGAGCAACTTTCTGTTGACAAATGAAGGAACATCTTAATGGCAGAGAGGCTGCTAAAGTCTCTTTGGAGGGAACTGAAGTGGCATCTTGAAGGTCATGAGAAGATCCAGTTACTGTAATGTGGCTAAGGGGAGCCCTCTCTGGAAAGTCCTGCTTGACTTGGTTCTGCTGCTTCTCAATGAGGTTTCCACTCTGACAGCCTTGCAAGATGGTCACTAGGGTGAACCTTGCAGACTGCCTTGGTGCTTTAAAATGGTGATTAGTTTCAGCTGGAGGGGAAAAATGCGTAGATAGAAATCGATGGAGTTTGAACTTTTTGCTTTCTGAACGTAATTCAGGGAGAAGTGATGGGAGGGCTTATTGTAAACAGAAGTTTCCAGTGGAAGGCGAGTGATTTCACCCATAACCTTGAGCCCTGAATCTTATTTGAGCACACAGACTGAATGACTTGCTTAAAGTATGAAATTGCACTAGGAAAGATATATACATATATGTACTTGTGACAGTACTCTCTGCATAATCTCTGCAGGTTTTGCACATTATCTGACAGTAGTATCCATATCCTTGTCTCCTATTTATTTTGGGGAGAAAATCTGGATTATTTTTATTTGCTCTTTGTCAATTGGATTTGGTTTTGTCTTCCTTTGCTCTTGGATGTTCCTACTTGAGCTATCTTTGGAACAATTGCAAAAAAAATCTGTGGTTGAAGCTATAAAGTTATCCACAGTATATTAAGGGCTGAGTGAGTTAGAGGTCAAGAAAAAAGCAGGACATTATTTTAGATGCGTTGGAAGATGGAAGTTTATCAGTTAGATCTGAATTTTTCATTTTTCTTCTTTGTCTCAATGTAGATGGCTTTCTTGCACTTGTGCTCTCCTGGAAGGCAACTACTAGGTATTTAGGCATTACCACGGATATAGATAGCTATTATGAATTGCCCAGAAAACTATTTTGTATTTTTCTTCTCCCAGTGCCATAATCATGAATGAACAGACAAGAGAAAAACTTACCCTTACTACTTGTTTATTGGGTCTGGTTTTGATCACTCTCAAATTCCTGTAAATATCATGGTCCCAATGTTCCAATGCAGTCTGTGTTGTATGAGTGTATATGACAGCATGACTATGAGGAACTTTCAGTCAAATATAAGAGAACAGTAAAAAGAATACAGCAAATAGGAAAAAAGGAGAGCTAAAAAAACTGTGATTAGTACAGATCCAGAAATAAGCAACATGAAGAAATGGAAAGTTTCGAATTAGTTGTACTTATTTATTACATGCTTGATAAAACAAGATAATGAATCTGAATCTTATACAGACCCCCAAATAGGCATACAAATGAAAAAGGAGCATTTTATAACCACCAAATTAAACTAAAAAGAAACATTTACTGCTGAAAAAATTAGAAAAACTCTCACCATCTTCCCTTCTAGAAAACTTCTTTTATCTCAACACATAAGCAAAAAAAAAACGATAGGAGAGAGACAAAGTCAGTGTCTCTGCCCAGTATTCTCACTTAACAAGCTGCCAAAATTCAGCCACAGCCTCAGCTTTGCAGTCAGTGACACTGGTGTGGCATTGTGTTTCTGGGATATGTTTAACTCATTAGCTTAAAAAAAACCAAAAAACCAAAAAAACAAAACAAAACAAAAAAACAAACAAACAAAAAAAAAACCAACAAAAAAAAAAACCACAAAGGAAAAAACATCAAATGTCTGTATTTTGATTCAGTGCAAAGTAAATAGCTCATAGATTATTCAACCACTTCTGTCATTAATACAAAAAACATTTTTAAATTGATAAGGTAGAGAAGAGAAGAATAATCATGTGAACTATTCGTACACCTCTTTAAAGTGGAAACATGCAACTCAACAGAGCAAATATTTTCTTGAAGATATATGATCTGGGTAGGAGAAAATCAGAAATTACCCATACTTTGATTAATAATGATGATGATAACAACAACAACAACAATAAAAATAATTTTTGTTATTATCCTTTATTATGTGCAAATTTTTTTCAGTGGTTTTGTTTTGTCTGGTTAAGGTTTTTTTTATCTGACGCACACAGTCCTGAGATTAGAAATGCTGATTCCAAAAATAAAAGGAAAATTCTTACTACATCTTGCATAGAGCTAGAACAGAGAATTCATGTTCTGTATGAGTTAAAACAATTTTCTTTTCTGAATATTGCCAAAGAAGGCACATAGAATAATTATAATAAAAGGAATATTTTTAGATAGTCCAGTAATAGACAGTTCTAATTGCAAATGAAGGACACAAATAAAGCACAGTAGAAAGGGTAATTGGGGAAAATACAAATGGAAATATTTTGGCCATTAAGGAAATGAAGCTGTGAGGCAAAAAGAGGCAGAGAGAAGACAGAGACCAAGCAATGGCTCACAGTCCCAGTGTTAGGCACCATGCACTGATTTCTTTGGATGGTGGTAGGAGCAGCCAGCACAGTTCAAGGAAAAAGGTGCTCGTTCGTGGTAGCTTGCTGAGAGTGGTAACACAGAGTAACCCCTCTGACACCTTTGCCTGCACTAGAAGGAGAGGAATTGGATGCTGGGATGCCTTGCACTCCCTGGACTACAGGTTTCTACTACTGAATGCTTTGTGGCTGAGCAGCCTGGCTTTGGCTGCAGCTCCAAAGCCTGTGAGGTGTGGTTTTCTTAGACACCTACCCTTCAACCAGGGATTACTGCTGCTATTGTCAGTCCAATGCCCACATCAAATGGGAAGGGAAAAGGGTGGTGTGCTCAAGCTCTTATGCTGACAGCATTCCCAATCTACTTTATTTTGGCTTTAAAATTTCAATTTTGGCAGTCCAGCTGAGAAATCTTGGGCTGGTTTTAGTAGGGCGAGGGGAGGACTCGAAGGGAATTTTGCTGCTGCCATGTTGCACTAGAAGTTCACTTGAGGGGAAAAAAAAAAGGTAATTTATTTTCCAAGTTTTGAAAACTTCTATCCTTTTGCAACTGCCCTTTTTCCATTTCTGCCCTCCTGTCTCAACTTTTTGTTATTTCTCATCTCCCTTTTCTCCCACTTTATTTCTTCAATGTTTTTACTTTCAGTTTTTTTTCCTCTTCAGTGTAGTGCTATTTTCTTCTCCCACGTCGCTCCCCCAGTTCCCTTCCTCTTCCACTAAATACAGTAAGTGATATTTTAAACATTTTTCAGCACTGACTGTCTGGACTGTAAAGATTGAGGATTCACTGGCAGTAGGTAATAATGTACTAAATTGCAAGTTAGCCTGCAGGTAGCTATTGTGTTGATGGAACTTGGGTCTGGCACAGGTTGATTAGTAAGAAACAGTCATTTTCTCTAAAAAACAATAAATATTTTTATTCTAACAGAGCATCCCTCAAGCAGGATCAGTCAAAAATGTGAAACTCAGCTTGTTCCAAAGTGTCTCCCAGCATCCTCACTCTCACTGGCTGATAAGGAGAGAGATCAAGGTGGTCTCTCTCCTTATCAGGACCTAATTAGCTGTTTATTGAAACCTAGTGATTAAAAAGTAGGTTTTGGCTTTAGTTTCACTTTAAGGCTGTGTGGAAAGTGACTCTGATATGGATAGCAAATGGACCCGGAGATAAGTGAAAATACTGCAAAAATGTTGAGGAATAGACAGAAGGTTATGGCTGATTTTCCCAAGCTCTTTTCCAGACTCTGCTGTTGATATGTTGTGCTTCAGTTCTCCCACCTGTGAAATTTCTGAATTTTTTCTTGTCAGGCTTTTCGAGCACAAATGAAACTATAGTTTCATCAAAAAGATGAAATCTGAAAAGGAGTTTAGTTTGTATCTTCACCAAGTTGTCAAGTAGATGGCCTACACTTCTTGTCACTCACTTCCCAGCGGCGTGGTGTCTCTCTGGGGTTTGGGAGTACCGTCAAGCTGGAATAAGAACAATGGGAGGGTGGTGGGGGCTCTCACAAGGATAGCAGAGCTTTCAAAGCACTGTGGCAGAGTTCTTCTAAAGGGAGGTGGTTTTTCACTGTCACTGTTTGTGTCCAATGCAATTACCAGGTTACTTTTAATAGATGTTGGAATGGCTCTTAGCCTGTGGAAATATCCAACACCCCTCCATGTCCCTCTCCTCAGCAATGTTGCAAATCCTTCCTCTCCTTCTCTAATCCCTTTACACATACTGAGGCACAGATGTCTACACTAAAGGCTGTAATTTTTTTTTGTCTTTCCTTTAATCTGTCTCAAGATATATTAATTTCTCAGAGAAGGGATATATGCCCCTTATTAGCATGCTGGGTTGTAAAGACTAAGTGCTCTGTAACATAGACTAAATGAGATCTGAAGAGGTTGGCACACAGCCTCATCTCTTGCTCTCTGTCTGTCTTCCACCCTAATTTGCTTTATATATAAAATAAAAATGTCAACTGACTCAGAGACAAACTGTGATCGGCATTTCTCGCGTCTCTATAAAAGCTGTCTCGATTATTCATCAGGGTGCGCTGCGTGCCGCAGGAGGAGTGATGACATGTCATTCCTGTGTAAGCACCCAGCACATTCCCTTTGAAGTGAGCATCGAATCGAAGTCCCCATCAACACTGGAGCTTACAGTCAACCCTTAACCGCAAAAAACATTCTTTTAAAAATAAAGAGGGGGCGAGCAATGTATTGGCAAACAAGAGGGAGGATTTTGAAGAGCCTAGGGGGTTAGGGTAGCTAGGCTAAAAGAAACGTAGGAAGTTTGTTGCCTTTCATTTTCTTGATTTTTGGCTGATTTCTTATGACATTAGTTACAGCATTGGGTATTTTGTCTTTTTTACTGACAGTTCAAAATTAAAATGAAAAGACTCAGAAGGAACAGATGTTGTTACTATAGATGGCTAGAGTGGTACTTATTATATCTCATTTCTACTTCTATCAACTCAAACAGCTTCTTGTCTATTCCTCACCTTAAAAAAAAATTAAGTCACCCATGGCAAAGTCACGGCACAGCCACACCCTGTCAAACTCAGTGTTGAAAAAGCTCTCCATCAATCAGCCACCCAAATGTCACTGTACAACCATCACGTGCCACAACTCAACCATGGCAGCAGAATGCTGTTATCCAGTCACTAAATTATATAGTATAGCACCTCTCCTCCTTCTGGCACAGAAATAGCATAACCAGCTTTTAGCTATTGAAATTGATGCCAATAAATTTTCGGTCATCTCCCTTCATGGCTGTTATTATGCTTCACACTGTAATCAAAGAGAACTTTGCAGTGATTAGTTATCAGGTAGTGGGAAAATGTGGGTGGGTTTTTAGCGTCACAGCTTTGGGTGGAAGATTACATTACTCACATTTGTATACAGTACACAAAATGGGAAAAGGATGTGGTGATGATTGCCAATAGAGAAGGTGCAGAATCTGCTTAAAAATTACTGAGTTTCCTTGGACATGTCTCTTCTTTCCATTTGAAAAACAGCAATGAATTCTTCAGTACAGTGTCACTGCTCAAAAGTTTGAAAATCTCATTCATGGATATCAAATTGCTGCTTAATACAAAAGGTAATTTGTAAATAATTTAAAAAATAAAGTACTGGATATGATTATAGCTGTAAGGGGGAGTCAGAGTCTTCCTTTCCTGAAAGCATTTGTAAAACCATTTCTCTATTTTGTAGGTTTCATAGACTCTAAGGTGAACATGTAGCCATGCAGTCATCCATCTCTGAAAGCTATTTATTAACAGTGATTTAGCATTTGCTGCTTATCACTTCCCCATTTGAAAACTTTTTTTTTTCCTGTAGTCAGGAACTGGAAACAGTACTGTGCTGCCACTTGCGCACTGTGAATAGCAGATAATTGAAGTGAGCAGCTCGCAAGTGTTCTGGAGGCGGAAATGTGCTCGAGTGAACTATTTGGTGGATGTTTCTGAATAACAAATCCATTCACAGAAATACGGTTCAGTCCATGTGCAATAAAGAAGGGCCAAAATTGCATGAATTTTATTTTCAGTGAATTAAAAATCTAACTGTAATTGTTATTACTCAGTGATTTATACATGGTATTGATGATAAAAGGCTTTGCAAGGGTTAGAAGCGCTGCCTATCGCAGAGACTGTGCAACCTATGTTGGTCATAAGAAGGAGTTGGTGATGAGTCAGAGCAGTGTGCATCACAACTTTGTAGTAGTAAGGAACCCTCTGGCTCCATCTGGGTGTCTATTACAAGAAAAGGGTCAAGCTATGAAATGGTAGTGCAGGTTTTTAACCATTCACCATCCCTCAGAAAGACTGGAAAGGCTGAGGTTTGAAATTTGGTTATGAAAAATGTACAAATGTGCACAAGCCTTCGGCAGGTTTTTCTTCTCAATTTGTTAGCAAGGACTCAGAATATTGGAGGTTCATCTTTACCAGAGATGAAGCAGTGTCACTCAAAAAACTTGTCACCAAAATATGGTCCAGTGCTTCATAATTTCAGCAGTTCCATATATATGTAAAGGGTTATGTTCATAGTCTAAAAGGAGCAGAAGCCATAGAGGTAGTTGCAAAAATTCTGTACTTTGTGAGGGTTTAATGAAAAGCTATTTTGTATCTTGTAAAGCTTTTTAATCTGTTTTATTGAATTTGGAAATTTAATCTGTTATTTGTCCCAAATATGACACCTGTTCTACATGGTTAGATTCTATTCTTTGTTGCAACTTTTGAAAGGTAAGCTCAAGTCATAATTACTGCCCTAACTTTTCATGTGACTTCACAAAAGTTCATATCCTACTTTGCATGTCTTTGTAACTGCAGCAGTGGTAACATTGTGAGCTGAGAGCTGAAAGGGGCTGAGGTGGTATCATTTTTCAAAAGAAAAGCCTTTATTCCAGAAACTGACATTACTTTGATTATGGAAAAAACCCAACTAATCTCTTCGTTGAGAAGACTTATGAACTTAATGTAAAGCCTCACCAGTTTTCTCAGTGTGTTTTTAATTTAGAAACTTAATCATGTTTCCATTGCTTACAGATTTGCTGAATCAAAAGGTATAACAGTGATCAGATCATGTCACTGAATGAATTATATCCATGAATAACTTTCGTAAGAATAACCATATATTCTGGGAGATAAGTGGTTGTGGATAAAGTTATAAGAGTGTCTGTTTTCAAATTCTCCTTGGTACTGTGATTTGTGTCCCATCTCTGTGATCTGAGAACGGGCATTTTCTGTCACCATCAAGGATTTTACTCATGTTGTAGCCTAATTCTTCTTTTCATTGTCCAATAGAAATTCTAGTTAATTTAAGGAGATTGATGGAAGAATAATGGAGTAGGGGGAGATTTCCAACCTCGAGGGGGGGAAAAAAATAGAGGAAAAAAGAAGAAATTGCTTCATGGAGCAGAGCTTGGCATTAATGCTTAAACAGATGGCTATGATGATAGGACTGCAGGCACCAGCAAGTCAAGGTAGAGCAGACAGAGAATATTTGTTTTGTACATGTGCATGATAAGTGGGAGCAGTCACATTGCTTGTTCTTTTTATAATGTGAGTCATGACAAAACTGCTTTAGCTTTCAGGAATTTTAAAGAGAATGAGGGGAGGAAAACACTTGGTATCTGCAATTTAATGCTTTTAACTGGAGAAAGAGTGGTAAGCTAATACTCAAGTGTTTCATATGTGCAGGCACTAAAATACCCCGGGAGTAGTTAAATACTCCTTGGAGAAACTTCACAGCCACCTCATTCTCTCCTCATCATGACAACCTCACTTCCCACGGTTAAAAAAAAAAAAAAAAAAAAAAAAAAAAAAAAAAAAAAAGGAAAAAACCCCACCCTGAGTTGCAGTAAGGTGGGAGATGTGTGCATCATTTTTCGATTCTGCTCTTTTCAACAGCTCTTCAATTTGCCGTCTCTTTTGCTGTCACTGAGATGTTTCAGTCATCATGTATTAATTTTCTCTGTGCAGTGTCTTTTCAGGTATAATTTCTTCCAGGTCAAACAAAATCCGGGGTGAGTTCCCAACAGTTACTATCCTATCAAAGGAATCCCTACAATACAGCATAATGGCACTGGACATAGGTCTGGTCCTGCTCTTCCAAAAGCTAATGGCTGTCTCTTCCTGAACTGTAGGAGACCTCCTGCTCTGTCTTCATAGCCTAAGCTCATGAGCAGTGCTGCCTGCTAGAGCAGCTCTGCTTCTATCCTGTGGGAGCACCCATATAGGCAGCTCCATCCAGTCTCCCATAAAGGAATCATTTACAAGGTCATCATTACAAAAAACCCCCAACCAAAACACAACAAAAAGCAAACCAACTAACCAACCAACCACCCCCCCCCAAAAAAAAAAAAAAAAATCCAAACCAAAAAACAAAGAAAACCCCAGAAACAAGAAATGTATTTGGTGTTTTGCTGAGAATAGTAGACTACAGAACTAAGAGATGGAAAAGCCTTGCTATATTCTGTTTAGTCAGTTTGCTTAAGCACAAAGCAGAATTATTCCCCAGCAGTGTAACTTGCAGGGTTTTTCTGTTATGTATAAAGGTAGTATTTATTACATATTTATTACTGCAGAGCCACTGGGATTTTCATGTTACTGTTGCAGTTAATGAAGTGGCAGAGTTCTACCCTGAGGTCGGACCTAGGCAGCTTCTTGGGCTCTTGTCTGTTTTCTTGCCAGCAAATCATCACTGGCTAACTTTGTTTTCCTGGAGGGATTGCTCCTGGATTCAAAAGCACTTAAGGGAAGAGTTATTAGGATGAGAGAAGACAAAGGATGAAGAAGAGGAAAATAGTTTTTCTGCTGGAAAATATAGTTGAAAATGGGATCTGGGGAAAATATTGGCAACCAATTATTCACTTCATTGGTAACCAATTAGTAACTGTTGTGAGTATATCAAATTCCTTTAACTCATGGGGTGCTTGTTGGCTTGCAGGATTGAGTGTGTAGTACTGAGATTCATAGGTCTTAATTATCAGCAATTCCTAGACGCATTTGACTGTGAGTCAAGGCAAGCAGGGATCTTCTGGTCTTGAGTTCTGCCTCTGTGCCTGTGTACTGAAAGAGATTCTCTCTGCCGTGCATAATGACAATGTTTCAATGACACAGCTTTAGGACATCTCAGATAAAAACAGAAAAGCTGGGCCACATGGCATCAATAAATTTATTCTGCTTTCTCAGATTTGTTCAAAGGATTTTTTTGTGTACTTAGAGACTTTGTGCTGGATCTTGGACTGTCTGGTTTTGCAGCTCTGATTATATGCTGGGTCAGGTGCTTTCAACCCCAACTGACATGACAATAGCCTTAAATGTTCTGTCGTATTCTTTGGCTAATTTTACAGAGGTGAAGCTGTGGGTTTGTGCCTGATATGTATCAAATTAGTACTGTTAGAATGTGTGGATGTCTGGTATTATTAATTGTGCAATTGTGCCCTCTTGTCAGAGGACATTCAGGGACAGCCAGCAGGGTGTGGTATTGGAGAAGTCACAGGAGTCTCCTACCTAGTGGATTAAGGATTATTAGAAATGCTCAGTTTGGTTGTGATTTTATCTGTCTTGTTTCACCCTGTATCTCTCCAACTCATTTTAGAGACTTTTTACTCCGTTCCAAGCCACTCTCATGAGTGTGCTCTCAAACATATGAGTAGGCTATGTCCAACTCCTGTAGTAAGTTCAGAGTCTTCCCTGTGGTCTCAGAATGCTTTTATGGAATATCCTGTATTGGAGAAAAAATGGGATTTGTAAAGGATACCTCTGAGGAAAGCAGAGATGGAGAACTTCCTTTTTAGTGAAAGCCAGCATCAGCTATGTTTAGTATGTGAGCAGTTGGACTGAGCTCCATGCAACTCTATGTAAGTTGCAGATACCTTTTTACACCACAGAAATCAGTAATTAACTTAGTAAATTGGGTTGGTGTTAATTTTTGAGAGGCTATTCAGAAAAGTGTGGGTGTGGGCCTGGGTTCAGCAGACAGAAATTCATTTGTTCTTTTTTTAAATCTAAAAATGCCTTTTGGTGTCAGAGTCTCAAGAGGTGCTGGAACATATGCTGTACTAGTGGTTCCTGTTGGACTCAGGTCAGAATAGAGGTCGGTTGTTTTATCATGGAGTAAATATTAAGGAAAGAAAGACATCTCATTGTTATGTCCCCTCTCAAATATCCATGAGGCACAGTAATGTGCTGACCTCTGATGATCCATAGGGATGAATTTACCTCATCCTTTATAAGGGACTTCATCTGGAAATTTGAGAGTCAGATCTCCTAAACTATTTTCTTTTTTGTTAATATGAGTTTTTTGCTCTACATTATAGATGTAAAGAAGGGTTTGAAAGCATATGCTAGGCATCAGAAGGCAGCTGTTTCTGAGTTGAAACGTGACAGTTTTTTAGATCCACAGGTTCTTTTACTCTGTCCACTGAAGTTCCAATTTTGTTCTCTCTTTCTGGTCTTTTAAGCTTTGTGAGTTTGCTCCCCCTATTAACCTTTTTCTTAGCAGCATTTTCTGTCTCTCTGCTGCTCACATCTAACTGATCTTCTGCTCACTCTTTTTAGGACTCATCTTTTTCCCTTGAATTGAACTTGACTATTGCTACAGTATCTGAGCCAGGTCTCTTTTCAAGAATAGAGGGAACAGCTTTTTAAGTGTGAGAAACTCAGAAAACTGTGAATGACTTTTCCAGAGCTCACTTCCCTCCACTCTTAAACTGCCAGAGGATTCTGGTTACACAGAGCAGAGAGAGATGATTGGAGAACAAACTTTGAAGGCTGAGGCAAGCAGGGGCAGAGGAGAAGAGAATTCTTCCTCTCTGTTCTAAGAGGCTTTCCCCTAGGATGGGAATGGTGCACCTCTGCATAACAGAGCAGACCAAAGGGGGGAGAAAATCTCCAGGGAGCTGCTGGATTTCCTCTGTCCCTTTTTTTTTCATCCTGCAATGCACAAAACTTTGCTTGAGGCAGGATCTTTGTTATGTTTTCTTGCTTTCTGAAGGTAAAAAAGGAGTAGTTTGAGTTCTGAGTTTCATTCTAAATGTAACAGAAGAGCTTTTTGAAGTCAAGTTTACCTACAGTTCTCAAGAGTTTGTCTTCCCTTCCACACTGTGCCCTCAGTTAGTGTGCGTGAAGCCTCTGGCACCCTAGAGGGAGGAAATGTATCCTGGAGAGGTAATTCTTAGTCTTGCATGAGTATAAAGCTGTTCCCTGAAATCCTGAATAGAGAGTTGGCTATGGTCCCAGCTGGAGATGAGAGCATAGTAAATTCAGTCTGTGAAAAGCCCACTTACACAAGGGGGTAGCTTAGGTCGCTTACAGTCTTTTCTTCTTTTTGCTGCTGTGATGCAGTGGAAACGGGAGCAAGTTATCAGAGGACCAGTGTCCTGGGATGAACTTGGATCTAGAATTGACCTCTTCTCCTTTGCTTTCTTTCCCTTCTCTCTCCCTCCTGTTTCCTTCTATTATTTAATTTTATAAACAAACGTCCCCCAGTGTGCACTGTGTAAATATTGTCACTGAATTACTGTCTGTTTTCTTAGCTCATTAGAGAAAGCCATGATAAGCTTTTTAATTACAAAATTACCTTCACCAAATCAATTTCTTTCATTTAATGAACTGAAGAAAACTGCAAATGGGAGGGGTAACATTCTGTTTTCCCCTGAAGCATAAACTAACTACCTCCAACCCCCAATTTCCTACATAAAATCAAGGTAGCCAGGAAATAGATTTTCTAACCTTTTAAAGAAGTGTGACTTGAAGAGTATCTTGAGCCTCTCTTTGTTTTCTGTCCTGTGTAGTTACCCCTTTTGGGGGATTGTCCTGTGCTTATCTCTTTTATTTTATTCTATGTATTTATCTTCACCTTAGAGCACTAATCACAGAACTGAAAGCAAAGTGTGTGAAAGCAAAACCCTTCACATAGCTTTTATACCATGCTCCTTGGTGAAATGTTGCTTCTCTGGAAGGACAGCGCCAGAAGAAAGAAGGTTCTTCAGCAATTCCAGAGGGAACTGGTTGGATGGAAAAAGATTGTTAGTGGCTTTACAGGCAGTTTGTGTCAACAGAATTGTGGTTCAGAAAGGAAAGAAGACAGACAAATCGATTGAATTGGTCAGTGGCCTGATGAATGTGTTTGCAGACCACAGTTTTGCTGTAAGACCTTGAATTAAATAGAGTAAAATGTCAAAAATGGCATAGCCTGAATGATCCTAGGACATCCACGGGTAGACTAGGGCAAAAATAAGTGTATTTAGCACTGCATTTCTCAGTTGTGGACTCTATTTCAGGGCAAATATAGTGCACTTTTGTCAATGGAGTGACAAAATGAGGGGAGTGTCTGCATTTTCACAACTGATTTACAATCTAGCAATTTAGGTGAATTGACAGGAGAAGAGGGTTTGTACTAAGATACTGGTCAGGACTGTAACCTAGAGCAAGTAAGGCATGGAATAACCCCCATTTTATTTATTTACTTTTGAGGGTGGACCTCTCTCGTAAAGTGGGGGGAGAGACAGGTGTTTACAGTGATGTGTTAAACTCTTTGAGATACATTTACTGAAGCTTATCTGTTGGAATTGTCTATTTACTTGATTCTTAGAACTGCAACTGGCAGTAAGGGAAGAGGTTCTCTGCATATTTGTGTAAGATTCCCTAGTATTCTTGTTTTGGTATATTGTCAGAGAGGGTAGTGTTATCCTCAGGTTCTTCTTTGAGCCTAAAAACAATTAGCTATTCCAGCTAATGTGGTCAAAAGTGAAGTAATTCACAAAGCTAACACTTGATTTGTCACCTGTACACCTCAGTATCAATGTTCTACAGAACTCTGTGAGGACAATCCACGCTCCTCGTAGCTTGCTCATTCTTACCTTATTTTTCTATGGGTTTTTTCAGTTCTGCCACAGGGACAGATTTTCTTAACAATTCTGCAGAGTGTGACCTTATTATTTAATTCCTTCTCAGTTTACCCAGTGTAGAGAGTTAGGAAATACTTAGCATCATGGCATTGAAAAGAACCAAACTCTGAACAATATTTTTGAACCCTTAAAAAAAATCATTTGGGACTCAGTTGAAAACTACAGCAATGAAAACTACAGCCAAAACTTTTTCAACAAAATCAGCACTTCAGTTTCTTACCGCTTAGGTGGTTGCTTAGATAAGAGAGCATGATAGCAACCATAGGACTTACAGAGAGGAGGAAAAGCTAAGTGTTCAAAGCTTTTAGAAGAGCTCCCCTGACATATAGAGGAAGTCCTTTCAGCAGGCCACTGAAACCTTGCATGGACATAGGGAAGTGACTCTGTTTGTTACTGTGCATCATCTCTGTTCCCTACGGCTGAGAAAGCTTCAGCAAGAATATCAGTAAAGATAAGCTGATTCTCTCCTGATCAGTTTTGCATTGGACTTGTTCTTAAACATAATGAACCAAATTTTGGAGCATTTGTCTGCTGCTTTCATAATATAAAATTGGTATTTATTTTCTGTATTTATTTATAATGAAATTCATTTGTCATAGCGCTAATTTCTGGCTGGCAGAAAAGTGACTGTGGGAGTGCTGCTATAGGAGAGGTGGGCATGGCTATGACTGTTCTCAACTTCTTACTTCTAATTGCAGGGATAACTCTTTGAAACTATAAATAGGGTAACAGCAATCAAAGCAGTTTCTTTGAGACTGAAGGGCAGCAGTTAGCCATTTCTACCTTCCACCCTCAAATTGCAAACATAGCTTTTTTGCTGCTCTCAGTACATTCAGAATGTATTTGCTAAGAGAATCCATGTGCTGCAGATGAACAGGTGTCCCTTATGTCAGATTACAAAGCATCCTAGATCTGCAAGGCCCCTGGTGTCCTGGGGAGTAATAATGAAAGAAAATCCAATCTTCTGTATTTAAGCAGTAATAAGAATCCTCAGTGCAGCAGAACCCTTTTCTGTGCCTCTCTCCTGCTGCCTGCTGTTTCGCATAATGATTGTGCCTACTGAGAGGGATGCACCCAGGACTTCTTTGTACAGTAGTCTGGATCCTTTGTGGTGAAGGCAGGGTGGATCCTTGATTTCAGCCCATGCTTTTCTATGCTCCCCAGTAGGTGATCAGAGAGGTGAACAAGGAATTTGAGAGGTTTTGTCCTCTGGAACTCAACTGAAGGCACCTCAGTTTAAAGTGCTGTAGAGTTTTTAATAGCAAAGATTAGTTGTGAGAAGCATGTGAAGGTCAATGAACACCCATTACTATGTATTATTACTCCTTACAAAGAGGATCCAAACCTGTGTTTGGAGTTTCAGAAATACCCTGAGGCAGACAAGTTAATGAGAAACAACTGAACCCATGCATCTAGATCAACCTAAAAAGTTCTTTCTCCAGTTAGTGTGGGACTTAACTGAAAGGATACTTCCAGAGTGACTGACCCTTTCTGATTTTGAGTATCTTTTTCTGGAGAACCATGTCTTCTGGGAAGAAGATCCTTGGCTTGGTGAGATTTTTCTAGGAACCATTTCACTTAAGAGATGGTTAAAGGTATAATATGAAAAAGGTGAATATCTTGTCAGAGTCTGCTGAACTTCAGCAGCAACCTCTCTTGATGATTTCTAGTCAAGATAGGGATGAATTATTAGGAGCTGGAGAAGCCATTTCCCAGCAATTCAAAAGAGGAAAAATTGCAAGTAACCCGGTTATTTCATTGTGAAAAATCCCCCAAAGATTTTGAGTTGTGTGTCTTTGCAATGGACCAAGTTAATGCATGATGTAAGAGGTTGTGTTGCCATTGAGTTCACATGAGTTACTCCTTGGGAGAGGGCATGCGCTCGTCCTTCTCTCTCACATTCCCACTTGCCTGGCTGTGCCTGCTTGTGTAAACCTGCAGCTTCTCCTCCTATAACCCTGCCTGCTGATCCATGCCTGATGGTGGTATCAGGCCTCCACCAGTTCTCTGATTGCTGCACTCTGTGCACTTTAACATGACAATTAAAAATGATTTACAAATAGTCCTTTCAGTTCCAAATAGAGAGCAGCAAGAGGCTGTGATGCTCACTGCGGTATCAGACATCCATCCATCTTGGCAGCTGCTGGTTTTGCATTCACTGCTTCTGTGTCCCTGGTGTTTCACCTAGGGTACCTGTTCTCCAAGGGCTGCTTTGTTAGGGCACCCTGTAGGGCTGAGTAGAGCACAGTCAGCCTCCTGGAGGTAGGGGCCTATTTCCACTAAAGAGGCACTTGGTAGGTTTATGGGGCTATTATATGGATATACCTGTATGATGGGAGAAGAGTATGCAGGAGGGAAAGTGCTGGCATGGGAACTGATTATTAATTGTCAATCAGGGATGACTAAACAGCATGTACTGTTTGTTATTGTCACTCTTCCTCAGAGAGAAAGTTGGATTTGTGATTGATCTATAAGCATTTTGGAAGTCACTCATGCAATCTAATTCTGAGTAACTAAGCTTTAAGGCACTGTATAGGCTCTGAAGAGAAATGAGATCTGTCACAGAATTTTGGAGCACCAATGTCAGGCATTCATCCTGAATCACATTCTGAAGAGGGCTCCTAGGTCCTGCAAACACAGCATGAGTTCCTGCTCCTCTCATCTTTATTATGCTGAGTAACTGTCTGCTTAGGACAGATCTGTGGATCTGTGTTTGGGCTTAGGACAGATATAGCTGATTATGTCATTCCCAGACCTGATGATCTGACACCTTTATCAAATAGTTTTGTTTTTTTTTTTTTTTTTTTTTTTTTTTTTTTTTTAGGGTCTATTATGTTTTTAGTCTGTGACAGGAACTCCTCAAAAAGTCCTGTCCATGTTTACAGTGAATTTAGTCTCCATCTCCACAGCAACTGAGTTGCATTAAGATACAGGTGTGCTCTGCAGGATAAGGTTTACTCTGACAGAAAGGATTAATGACAGGAAGATTTTTTACAATCATTAAGGATTGTCAGTGAAGAAGAAGGAGCTGCTATGATACTTTGTCCACCAACAGTGGTCAAATCAATCCATGGAAGAGAGTACAAAGTACAAATGATACTTCCCTTCCAATTTCTTTCTCCAGTTGCACGTATCAGCCCAAGTTGTGTCAAAAATTTATGTAATTTCTTGGTTTATATCAATAGGAAATAGACCGTCCCTAATTTTGCATACTATTTACAGTAAACTCTTCTCCCTTAAAATTCAGTGTCAGGCACTAACCAGCATCATCTTCCTCTGTATGCTGCTCTGACCACTGTCATGCCTCTTCATTTGCTGCTGGCTGGATTGGAGCTGACACAATGCTCTGGGAGTGTGAACAACCAGGAGTCCTAAAGGGATAGATAGCACTGTGTAGTGAGTGAGGGGGAACCACCTAACCAGTGCTGCTGATGTAAGTGCAATGCTGAAGAATCTTCCCATCAGTCTGATTATTACTAGCAAGGGACACAGTCATGCTGTTTCTCAGAGATGGGTGTATGACAATCCAAAGTAAATTGCTGCTACCACCCACTTCACCAGAATCTATTTAATGTTTTCTCAGCTGAATGTGGTGCCTTCTCCTGTCAGATTAGCTCTGTTACAGAAAGATTTTGCTGCTTTGAATACTGGAGGCCATAATTGTTCTTATTTCTATCCGGAGCGGTTATCAGTGGTCATTACTCCAAGGCTTGTTCACACAGAATTTGTTCACGTTTTTGAGCTGCAGGAAATTTAGTTCAGCTACATACTGCTCCCTGCTGCTCTGGAAAAAAAAATGGAAGGAGTGGAAATTCACGTTCAAAAGAGAAATAAAGGAAAATACCATAAAGATGTGAACAAGATTTGCATATCACACTGGCAGGAAGCAGATGATATGTTCTTATGTTGTAGTGGCTATAAACTGGCCTACTCAAAAAATACTTATTTTGCACAGTGAAAGCAAGAAAGAAAACTGGAAAAAGGGATTTAGACTGTATTAAAATGGTAAACATAGATGAGTTACAGCTTTTTCAGATGTATGTATAGGTATAGGGTCAAACAGGGCCAAATTTGCAGTCAAATGGAGTAAAAGAATCTAGTGATCTCAAACTCCTCTGCTATAGATTCCAGCCCCAGAGGGGGCTTTTGCAATTTTTGAAATACTAGAACAACACAAAGTTCAGCACAGGTTCATTGGTGGAACTGATTGAGTTACCTTGTGGAATAATTGCTACAGGTAAGGAAAGGATGGGAATGAGCTCTGAATAGGGTGACGATGTTATTGCAGTGCCTAGGCGTGAACTGTCTGAGGAGCTGAACATCAGGACAGAAATGTTTGAGAAAATAACCTGTATCACTTGGGCACAGTTTGTGCAGTTCTGCTTGATGGCTTTAGTCATTCTGTGCTATAAACTCTGGAAAAGTTTTAGGTATTTAGGGGAAAATGATGGATAAAATAAACTGCCATGTTAATTAAAACGAGAGAAAATAACTTGCACCTTATATTTCCATTTTCTTATCCCATCACCACCACCAAGTCAGGATGGAGTATTTTTTTTCATGACATAAAGTATCATGTCCAATATGTCATAGTCAGATGTGTGACATACCTTGACATGACAGAGAGTGACATTGTAAGTCAGGACATGGAGCACAATTGTTAAGCTAATTCAAAAAATAAGTAAATAAAAAGTGAGGCAACAACTGGATGTTGGACTTAAAATGCAGTTTTCCACACAACTTTTTAACTCTGGACATCTCCAAAGCTCCAAAGTTTTTATTATTCAGACATCCATGAGTCCTCACTTTCAGAACACGTAACAAAGATGAAAGATGCTGCTACTGCCTTAGGGAGCAGGCAAATAGGAATGGAAAGAAGTGATATAATGTACCCAAAACCGACCCACTTGTAGAATTAGGGATATAACTTTGGTGAATTGCAGCTTGGTTTTCAATCCCATCATAGTATTTTTTAAGGGATGGAGAACCTCAG
Organism: Chamaea fasciata; assembly: GCF_029207755.1. Lineage (NCBI taxonomy): Eukaryota > Metazoa > Chordata > Aves > Passeriformes > Sylviidae > Chamaea > Chamaea fasciata. The sequence goes on from NW_027094092.1 coordinate 41,945,547, forward strand.
ATTGGTAGCAAAAGGAAATAGAAATTAAACAGTGATCAAAGGTGATATTTATGGTAATGGTTTTGCTAGCTAGAGGTCATGTTAGGGGAAGTCAGGGTTCCAGTGTAGTTCTTCAAAAACATTGAGTATTCTACACGGCAGCAGTCGTCCTTGATTGTCTTCTCCAGGTAGGAGAACCTCTAGAATAGCTCTGTATTTGTAAACACAAGGCATGGCTCCATTTCAGTTCTCTTTTAGTGTAGGCACATAGATCCTAAGCAAGAGTTAAACTTCATTTCAGTGCATGTTGCTCAAATCAGAGGAGGTAATTAATTCAGAAAACGACATTCTCATTTTTCTGCTCCTCCCATTTCAGCAACATAAAAACAAGATCAGTCTATAGAGCTGAGGCGTTTGCAGCATTCACAAGTGAAAAGTTGTCAGACACTGAAACACAGGTAAATGCTTCTGAAATTACCCTTAATTACAGTGTTGTGTGTGTCTGTATCATACACATTCCCTCCCTACCACCCAACCTTCTTCCTACCTCCCCCAGCTCAGCTGTGCTTGCTAGCTCCTGAGGACCAAGGTATGTGCACTGCAGTCAGCAGAACCTTTTTCATCTGCCTAGGCTAGAGCAGGATTTGCAGAGACTTTGTGATGAGGCTGTTCATCATGGGCTGCGTTAATCATGGAGGCAGTGAGAGAAGCAGATTGTGCTTCAGGACGTCTGTGTCCAGCACAGCAGCCATCATACAGAATCTTCTTGTATAGCTGTCACGGCTGAATTTTGTTTTTCCACCAAGATGATGGCATAGGCTTGCCATCTTGTTATTCCATAACACCCTCTTCAATACATAACACCCTCTACAAATGTCTTGCAGTTGGAGAGGGAAGAGACAAAGCGGTTCCCTCTAGCAAAGAACTTTGAGGAAAGATTTCTCCTGGCCAGCCAGATGATCTGAGAAACAGGCCAAGTTATGAGTTTAGTGGCCTGACAATAGAGTTTCACCTAGATAGCTGACATCATCACCTGGTTGTATCTCATCTCAAGAATGGCCTTTTCTTGTCCTGGAAATTATTTACTTTGTGGAAGAGCTATCCTGATCAGACAGTAAGAGCAGGTCTTGTTTAAAAGTGTGTACAGAAGAGTTGATATGTTAGCAGGGCAGCATATTATTTCAGGATGCTTTAAACATGAGCCTTACACGAATACTTTGCTGTAAATCAGCCTTGGCTTTGGATCTTATGTTCCAGCCCCAGGCCATCTTTGTAAACGTGTCTCCTTTTCGGGGGAGATCATGGCAGCGTTGGATTTGCTTCTGCATATTAAGAGTCACAAGATGGTGCGAAGAACCAGAGCTCTGGACAGGGAAAGCCTCTCTGCAGGTGTGACATATTCTATTGAGGCATAAATAGGGCATCTTTGCATGCCTGACACATGCAGCAAAGATAGTGTAACAACTTTCAGTTTTTTTATTTCCCCTAGTTTAATTAGTTCTTTCCAAATGACCCTTTTCCTTTCTGGTCCTTTGGATTCCTCCTGAAACTCACAGCCCATAGCACTTCTGAATATGCATGAGCTGATAAGAGAATCTAATGTGTGAATCACACTTAAAACAGACCCACCCACTCACTCCCTGACATCAGCTTTTTCAGAACTGTGAAGTGAGAGCAATTTTAAAATTAGAAAGCATGTCATCAGGAACTTTTATCAGCCCTCAGAGAAAATAAATAACCTCTCAAGATGTGAGAATGGATTTAACTAATGCAGTTGTTTATTTATTTTTGCAGTTAAAAAAAAAAGCTTTCATATTTCTTTAATATTGATGCTCCTCTTCAAAAAATGAGCAGTAATTGTAATGACTGTCAGAAAAGACGTCTTCTTCCATGTCTCCTGAGATCCTAGCATGCAGTTTCTGAGGGCTTGCTTTTCCATGTGGTATACATGCAACTTATTTCATTGAAAAGAACAAAGGAAAGAAATTCCTTTTACTGCTATGAGTTTTTCTTGAACATTTACAGTTTAAAAGTAAGCAGTGTTGTGTAATTTTTAGTGTGGGTGCATTTTTAAGAAGTAGAAAAAATCAACCCAACTAGGAACTTAAATTGCCAAGTTTTAACAGAATAAATAAGCATAGAGGAAAAGAACCTAACATCTTTTTTTGATGTTTGTTATTTTTTTTAAGTGCAGTTTGAGGGGTCTTTACTTTTTCATATGAGCACATGAGATATGTGCTAAAAAAAAACAGGACAAGAGGGTGGTCTACAGAGGAAATTGGTTGACTTCTCGTACCCTCACGGCCTTGTGTTCCAATGTCACAAGACTTCAAATAGCATTAGTTATGGCCTAAAGAAAAGATCTCCAAAACACCTCGAAGAAAGAGTTTTTTGCAGGAATTCCTAGGGATGACTTAGTAGATGGTCTTTTGCCCCTTGAAGTTGTACTGATTTCACTGGTCTTTGGGGATAAAACATAGGCCTATTTCATGTGTGTTGGTGTTTGTAAAGATCTTCTGTCAGTTTTCACAATTGCAGATATGTTAAATCCAGGGTTCTGGTCTAGTTCCAATTTGAGGAGCTATTTTCTGCTTAGTTTCTGCAGCAGATTTGTATTGGCTGTGATCTCCTCCTCCATTTGCTGTGTTACATTTTCATGTTTGCTGAGCTTTTTTAAACAGCCACCACATTCTCCTTCTGTGTGTATTAAAAACTACTTCTGGAGTGGAACATGGCAGCACGATATTATACTTCACATAAGAGAAGATGTGATAATGCTATAACAAATCAAAGCCACACAAAAAAATTTAAGGTAGACAGAAACTAATTACTTAGTTGGAATTTTGCCAGGGTAGTGGGATTAAAAGGCTTTTGCAGAAAGACTAGAAAGCACTTATGAATGAAGTGAAAGATGCCTTAGACACAAGAAATGGCAAACACCTGTGCCATCTAGTCCTTCCCTTGGCATTTGCTACAAGTTTGTTCTTTATGCCACAATCACTAGTGAAACATCCAGTTTAATTATAAATGAATGTAGCAACACAAATTCCTGCATCACTCTGTCGAGGCTGTTCCAGGGACTTAGTTGCCAAATAGAAATGCATCTTGACATTCCTCCAGTGTGTTCCTTTTTGTAATTTTCCTCCTAATTGCACAACCTGGAATTATTTCCTTCCCCTTCTTCTATCTCCCCCCTTTTGCATTATGTACCCTTCAAAACCTCATAGACATTTGTGGAAGCACGTTGTTTTCTGTGAGATTGCCTTTCCAACCATCAGGCAGGTTTTGTCAAACAGCCCCTGCAATTGCTTGTAGCCTTGTCTACAAGCAGTTTGAACTGTATCATTGACTTAAAATCACTGCCTCCATTGAATGCCAGTCACCCAGAGCTGGAAGGACAGGAGAAGGGTTATGAGGCACAAGGAGGCCAGACATATTCACCCAATGGCCCAAGTTCCTTTTCAAGCAGATTTTGTTCACGCCAGCTTAGATTTCCTGTTAGATCTCATTGGAAGAGATAGGCTGTTTAACAGAAAATGTTTTTAAAGATTTGTTGGCATATCAGGTTTTCTGGAGCTTAGCTATTAACTATGAATGTTAGTGGCAAAACATGCTTCCTCTGCTATAAGGAACTTAACTTTCCATTGTGTGTCTCCTACATTACTTACCTTAAGTAGTGCAAGTAATAAATAAGCAGCTGTAAATGTAGTGATTAGGGACTGGATCTCATTTAGACTCAAAAATGGGAGTGGTTTACAGGAAAGGCTTTAGTATTTCAGTCAGACTGCGGTTCCCTTTGCTCTCCATTCTCTTAGGCTTGTAGCATTCCTCTGTCCTGAGTAGGCACATCAATCCTCTTCCCAGTTCCTCATAAGTGATGTTAGTTTTGATTTATGGAAGGTGGCCATATTTGCAGATTTTCTTCTCATATTTTCTTCTAACACTTGAAAATAAGAATAGAGGGAGTTTTGAATTCTTCAGCATGTCTTGATAAAAGTACCAAAAGCAACACATGTGTTTTCTCAGAACTAGGGATATTTTCCTGTATGGCAGGCATTTATCTTTCAGTGAGCTTTCAGGGAGGCCTCTGCATCTACAAGCCTTACAACTACAAGATCCCATTTTTTAATTACCTGTGTATTCTAAGTTTATGTAATACATTCACTGGATAAAATTAACATTGTTTTGGGAGGAAAAGAGTGGCTGTTTAATTTCTTCCTTCCTTCCTTCCTTTTAATTATAGCACAAATTAGACTTCATTAATAACCTGTCTTTAGAAAATGGATAAAAGGTTGCATTTACTAAAAAGAACACAGTAAACAAAAATGGTTTTGATTGCTTCTTCTGACACATTGTCTTAAACAGAATTTGAAAGTCAGAATACATCAGGTAATCTGACAGAGAGCCAAAACTAAACAGATTGCTGGTTTTGTCCGCTAGGGGTTCATGTTCATTTTCAGTGCGTGTGTGATCAAATAGGACTAGTCAGGAGCAGAGGTAGAAAGTAAGATGAAACACAAGTCCATAAAGGGAAAAGAAAATGAAAGCTTCCTAAGTGAGTGTCTGGAAAGCAGTTCTTCAGATACTGGGAAATGATGAGGCATCCCTGGGAAGCCTGGGGGAGTGTTACTAAAACTAGAACTTCATAGTGTCTTCAAGTTTTATTTTAGAACAATGTTATCAGATGTAACTCAAGCCCCAAGGAAATTTATGACCTTGCATTTGTTACAGGTATGTCCTTTATTATTGTTTAATTTTGCTTTTCAACCATAGAATTAACATTTAGAACATTATAATCTAAAAGACTTTGTGTTCTACAGCTGGGGCTGTCAATCAGTTGTTATCAGGTTTGTTCCATAAAAGTTAGTCAACTGGGGCCCAATTATCCTATCTATTATGCAGTGTGAATTCGACAAATAAAGGTGCAAGTTACAGTAGATCATTCTGGAGTGAGTGTGAGTTTTAGGAAGATGGTATCCTGTTGTTTCAGAAGAGCCAAGGAGTTTGAAGGCTTATAAAAAATTCCGGGCTGTATGATACGAGACTGTGCTGGTCTTTAGTTAAGGTGTGGTGAGACCCATATGCTTCATTATCTTTCTCTCAGATTTGGATCAAAATGGGAAAAGCTAAAGCTGCTTCAGGTAACAGATCCCTTTCATCTGTTTTATGGGACTTGCTCTGATTGGTAATAAGGGAATGCAAAGCATATTGCTACAGTACTAATGCAGGATTCTCCCTGGGCTTGGCAAATGTGTATGATACACTTCTTCATGGAAGAGGTGATTGATATTGTAGCTAAAATAATGCTGGCAGTGTAATTATAACAGAATTTTTTATTTTGGAAAACTGAACTTTCAGCAGCAACTGCATTGTGTAACTGTGTGTGGGAACAGGGAACTTTGTCTAAACGGACTCATTCAGAAACACATTTTCACTTCTATATTGGATGCTTGAATGCATGATGTGCTTTTATAAATTAATATTACCACATGTGATATCTCAGAGAAGCACACCTTTGAAAAAACACCAATCTAAAGCAAATGCCCAGATTCAGCAGACAGAGAGCAGTGATATTTAAGAAATGGTAGACCACAAAACAGGGTGATTCACATCTGCCCATGCTTGTCCAAGCCAGCGAAGCATTTCTTCTCTGTCTCTGATGTGTCTAATTTATTACAGATTATTATCTCATAAGGAATAAAATGGGAAGACATTCCCACTGTGCACTCAGCATTAATATACTAAGCTTATCTCTGTCATGTTTTACCATCAGCTGCCCTTGCCCTGTCCTATGAAACCCAAAAGTTGTTTATATACCGGCAAAACATTTTTTTTTCTCTTTATACACAGTCTGTTAAGAAAATAAAAAATATCTAGAAGAAGGCTGTCTGAGAACATGGAGCACTTCCTTTCTGTACCATACTGGACAGGTACCTGGACATTTTTCTTAGCTGTCTTCAGCCTCACTAACACTGCCAAATAACACACAGAGGTGTGCAGGGGTGTGAGGTGCATCTTATCTCCCCATGGCTGGGTGAGTCTGTGGCTTTTCCTGGTATCCTGTTAAGGAGTTGTTGAGATACCTGTTTTCGTATTTAGACAAATTCAGCGCCCTCACTATTGCCTCACTTTTTCTTGTGAGTCCGGAGTTTGCTGATACTTATCCCTAGAGAATGTTGAGGGAATAAAATACCTTAAATCTGAAGACAGCGAGTTCATGCCATCTCATAACAATATTACTCACTTTGACCTGAAATCTCTATAGTATTGCTGTTGGGCAGTTCTCTAGAGAAGAATGACTGGTGCTGCATGGCCACAGTTCTAATGGTACCAGTCTTGTATGCTTTATCTTACTTATACAGGCGTAACAAGCAGGTAGCTCACACTGAAGTAAACATGCCTGCATGGTTGTTCTTTAGGGCCCCACACAGAAAAATAGAGTCAAGCTTTTTCCTTCACTTTCCCCCCTTTTTTTTTTTCTGCACTTTTCATTTCTTTCCCTCCACCTTTTTCTTTATACTCTTCCGTGTATACTTTCTTATTTTCCATTTTCATTCAATGACAATGGGACCCGATTGCACAGCACAGCATGCAAACATTAGGTAAAAGGACACCGTGTTCAAAGAAGAACATGAGGTGACCAAAGTATTAGTGTTAATACTAAGCAGACTTTTTGTTTCTCCATTTATCCTCTTGCACCTGTCTCCACTCTGATATCACAGCTCACTTTCTGCTATGCATTTGAGAGCTAAGCTCCCCTACAAGAGCTGTTTGTTCCCTGGGCTGTTTTGTTTGGTTCTTATACTCAGCTAGTCAAAAAACCTAATGATCCATATACAAAAATCAGCTTCCTGCTTTGGACTGTAAGTGCTGGCTCTTTCCAGAGAACTTTGCATAACCAAAATTACTGTCGATTATATACAAAAAGGATTCTGTTGGTTGATGTGGTGTTGGGATAATAGTTTAATGATGTTGGCATAAACAATTAGTTAATGTATTATTAGAAGGACTTAGCAGGTGCTCATGTGTGCTGGTGGGGTTTTTCCAGCTATTTGCTTTATAGGAAAAAAAAAAAAAAGCTGCATGTTTCATTGTTAACAGTGTTTTGGAGTTAGGACTCCCTTCCTCTCTCCTACTCTGTTTTTCTCCCTCACCCGTTTCTTTTTGCTGCTTTCTCTCTCCTTTGCAAGCATTCCCCCTTTTTTTTTCCTTTCCCTCAGATAGAAAATGATGTTTGCTGCATATGGGGTATTGATTGTGTATTATCAGCCAGGCTCACACACCGACAATTACACGTAGTGCCAAGGTAGCCGTGACAATGAGGGCCGGTTGCCATGGCAGTGAAAGGGGCCCATTGCGCTACCAAGCGCCTGCTCCATAGCGATAATCGTGCTGCTCATTTCATTTTAATTGAAATTTGAAATCATATTCTCTGGGAAGAAGCAAATGGACCTTTTCTCCTTTTTTCCTTAATTTTTTACCCGCCACCAAAAAAAAAAAATTACAAATATGAAAGATTTGCACATTTCTTACAGCAAAGTATTAACTTCCTGACAGTCAACACTGAAAGACTGGAATGAATACAGAGCTTTTTAAAGGTAGTTTTTCAATCTTTCTCATTCTCCTCCTAATTAATTCCCAAATTTCATTTTTCACTAGCCTCATGTTCCATTTGCTCTAATGTGTTCTTTTTTTTTGGTACCGGCTGATCCAGATAGTCAGCTAGTTCCTTGCAAAATTCACTGTTTTCTGCAAGCTACAAACTCAGATTTGTTTTAGCAATGAATAAAAGAACTTTTCCATTATTACTTAAATATTTTTTTTTCAAGTTTATTGTCTAGTATAAACAAAGTTTTCCACTGTGTAAATCGACACACCTCCATCAATGGAAATAAAAATACAGTAACTCTTGTTTTCAGAGAAGTGAAAAATTAGTGAAGAGGTACAAGGTGATGATTTTCTTGGGGAAAACAAAGGATTTGAAAGCTTAAGAGTAGACAGAAAAAGGAACACAGAAAAGTATATCCTAATGGCAGGAGGTGAAAAAGGAAAGGTTTTCTGAGTTGCAACATTAAAAGTGGGAGAAAGACAATGACAAAACTGAGAAAGTGAAAATCAGTCACTTTTTTCTTGATGCTTTTGGGATGAGGTTAACCTCCTTGGAAGCTGAGAGCTAAAGATGCCTGTTTGCTTGCCTCCACTTTTGGTTCTGCACAGTGTATCTGGCTTTCCTGCAGTCCTTCAAGATGGCCAAAACTTTGAGTTTATATATTGAATTTGTCACTGTTACCACTTCTTCTTTTTTTTTTTTTTTTTCTTTTTTTTTTTTTTCCTGTTTGGGACCATGGATTCAGGGAATCTCCTATGTGTGCCAGTCTTGCCATCTAGTATTGGTAAAGGTTAGACACGTTACACCTAAAAATTGATTTTTTTAAAAGTTCTTTTGGTTCTTTTTGGAATGTTTTGGGTTTCCAAACTAGGAATGGACACTACAAATAGAGGATTTTACAGTAAGTGGCTAATGTCTTTCAGATGTTGATGCTTTAAGCTTTGGCTTTGGTATTTGCAGATTCTATGTTACCTAAGGATGTGGCTTTGAGCCTCATATTAAGTGTCAGTAAGCTTTCTTCACAGGGTAGGTAGACAAAACAAATCCCTTTTTGCTGAGCACCAAGGACAACTCTCAGGCCCGAAAACATAAACAACAGTAGACTGAAGGGAGGAACAAGAAGGATGGAAGGATGGGACCTCACAACCTGAAGCTGTAATTGGACAATTAAACCCCAATATGCAAATGGACCAAAACTGATAAAAATCTAAGACCTCGTGACCGGGCAGTTGGTTGGTGTGGCGTTTTCGTAGTGGACTCAGGGTGCAGCTATAGTAGAGCTTCGTTCCTGTTCAAGGTTGATCCTGGAGGCTTTTCAATAAATACCTATTTTATTCTCTAGCTCTGTCCAGTTTCTGTTTCAAGTCAGCCTTCCAGGCAACAATGTAAGGAAATGTGTGCAAAACACACTTTGTCATATCTGATTTTTGGATGAAACTGAAACAGTATTTTTGAATTTGAATCCTAAATTTCAGAAGACAGAGAAACTTTTAAAGGCTTGTCTTTCATCCAAAGTCTTCTGAGCTACACTCCAAAATTTAGGGGTTTAGAATGAAAAAGTATTAACTGCCCACAGAGTTCTATGTAACAGTTCTGAATGTGTTAATGTTGTGAAGGAGCCTATCACTGCCTACTTTCTTTGCAATAAAGCATTTGGCCTCCTAACTCTTAATAGTCAATCTTTGCCACTGCTGAAATTGAAGCTGAGGCTCTGAATCTGCAGTGTAACCAAGCATTTTAGTGCAAATCTGGCTAATGTGTGGTCAAGCTAAGTGTATCCCATCTCTTCCTTACCTTTGGTATTGCTAACCTCAGGCATTCCATGAGAAGAGCAGCAAGCTAGGGCTCAGTATGTGCTTTGTGATGTGGCTTTCGCATGTGAAATGACATTGGGTGCATTTGCCATGTGTTTTCTTTAAACACTGATAAACTAACTTTCACCCAAACAGATTTTACCCAGAATTTTTCACCAAATTGGTTTAGATGTTTTGTTGTGTGGGGTTGTTTTTTTGTTTGTTTTGTTTTTTCCAATTTGATGTTGTTTACAAAGGCCACTTTTCTTTCTTAAATGGTACACTTTTCAAGTAGCTCACACTTTTTAATTTCTGATCCGGGCCAAGTGAGAACACACTGCCACCAAATAATGCAATGTTCTCGTCCAGGTTAAACTCACATTGCTGGTGTTGAGCTTTTAAGAAAAATATTGGTAGGTTAACCTTGCAGTGAATGGAAATATTTATCCTACATCAGATACTCTGTTTGTTCCTTTTTAACTTTACATGAGAATGGTTATTATCCGTTCTCCCTTAGCCAGAGGAAAGCCTGTACAATCAGGAAAACCAATATAAGATCTGAATTTAGTGGGCTGGTCATTCAGAAAAAAAGCAACTCTCTTTTTGCGGCAGACCTAGATGACAACTTGCACTGGTGGGTGATCCCCAGGTTGCCTGGCAGAATTTTTCAGAAGAAATCCATTACTCTGCAGCCAGAAAAGACATGCAGGCACGGTCAGGATAGGTGCTGGCTCAGGGGAAGTGAACCTGCTCTGGCTTCCTCTCACTATGGCAACATGTTTTACCTGCACAGATCTCTTCCCCAAGTGCTGCTGAACCTCAGGCTGGTTAGTGTTTGTGGTCTGGTGCACTTTCAGCTTGAAGTGTTATGCTATGAGCCTGTCTGCTGCTGCCTGCTTTGGAAACATCTGTCTGAAAGTAAATCTAAGGCCCTAGAGGTGTTTTGAAGCCATTACTGGTGGCAGGGCTAAGATTAAAGTAATTAAAAAACCCAACTGAAGCAAGTGGTTAGAGAGATGGATAAAGTGTGAGGTAATATTAAAGTAGGGACAGTGGAGGAACCAGAGGTCCATTTGTGCCAGGAGTTTTAACAACCTGCACTCTACAGATACTCTGTTGCCCCCTCCCCCACTCCCCAACTTCCCTGAATCCTCACAGACCAGCAGAGTTCTTAATTAAGTGTCAAAGAATTGATTAGCTGGAGCTCTTGCAAGGCAATTCCATTGATGAAACCATTTTGTCAGGCCGACTGATATAATTAGGCCAAACAAGATGGGAAATCTTCAGTGTTTTGGGCTACAGCCCAGTAATTATTTAATTTGTAATAAAAAGGAGCTGGGGAGGGAGATGGAACAGCAGCAGAAGTTAAAAAAAAAAAATTGAGAAAAAAGTTTACAAAATGTTTTCCTTTCCCTCTCCCTACCGTTCTTTCCTCTCACGGGAGCTAGAGAATTTGCAGAAAGCTGCTTAGTGTCTGTGCAGAGGAAGCCTTGGTGAGCTGTCAGCACTTGTCCATTCCTCTGGAGATGTAATATCGCCTTCCTTGCAACTCATCAAGCTGCCAGGCCTGATTTATACAGAGCTAAACATACCAGTGCTGTTGGGATGATCATTGTTACTGAGATTGCACTGTTCATTTTCCAAGCTGCTGCTAGTGTGTCTGAAGGAGTTAGGACAGAATCATATTTTTAACAATAATTAGCACTTATGTGACAGTTTTCTGTGGATCTTTGTGTTTTATGGAAGAAAGCCAATACATGCCCATTATATAGATGGAGAAACTGAACTTCAGAGTATTAGTGTGATGGACATTCTGCTGGAGAGAGGAGGCATTGCTGGTAATAAGACCACGTCTCCTAACTGCCAGCCCCATGCTACCAGACTGTGTTTGCTATTTGTTTGAACAGCAGCAGGGTTTTCTCTTCCTTCCCACACTTTGGTGAGATAGTGGCTGAGCTACCATTAATAGAGCATGGTAATGGACCGCTGTTTTCTCAGGTTTTCCGGACTTTTCCATTGTACTGACTCTTTGAATACCCCTTTTTGCTGCAGCACGCTTCCTTGTACAGTGCATTTGATATTGAGTCCTACAGGCTTTCATCCATCAAAATGAGTGAGGGATGTTTCACATGTAAGAAATAAAGGTATTTCAAGTTTTCCCTTCTAAGTTCTGGAGAGGAGAAGGCTGCAGACTCTCCCAAGGACTTTTACTACCAAAGGTGACCACACAGCAAATCCACAGGAATTCTGAGAGGCCAGAAGCTCTCCATGTCTGTCTCCTATTTGATCCAATTTGTGTTAGCTGCTTTCCTGAGCTATTCTAGATGGATTTTAAGAGTGATCTTCTTGGTGAGATTTTTTCATGTGTTTGTTTTAGGTGTTTTATTTCATTGCAAGAATGAGAGATAAACCCCCCTTTAATAGAAGGAGGATAGTCCCATGTGTTACAGGTTGGCAAGGGAAACAGGGATAAGGAAGAAAATATAAAAGAAAATCTGTTTTCAAGTGAAAATCACATTCCAAAGATGTTTCACACCTTGCAGTGCAAGCTTTTCTCCCTGAGCTGTGATTACTGGATTATAGCACTAGCCCTACTCCATCCCCCGCACACCTTCCTCCTGCTATTATGGAACAAATATGCCCTGCCTTCCTCCTCTTCCTCTTACCATCTCTGCCTTGAATTCTTCTTTATTTGAGGGAGGGGTACACATCTGTGTAGGGGAAACAAATGAGGCGGACAGAATCAAAGACTGACCAAAAGAATCAGCTGAGTTACAGATGATACTAAGTTAGAACAAATCCCCATGTGACTTCTGAGTGTGATGTGCCACTCTCCTAGAGGCAAGGGTCTGCCACATTTCCATCCCCTCCACATTCCACAGGGAAGGAAATATTATGTTGTCTAAATAGCACCTGAAGCAAAGGTAGAAGGTGAAATACGGATTTATACAGAAGGCAGCCACAATAAGGCCAGAACAAAATTATTGAGCTAAGATAAGGTGATGGGTAGGCCAAGCTGCAGAGAGAGCAATGCATAGTCATCTTCCCTTCTGAGTTGTTCCATAGAGCACTGTCTGTGCTGATTATTAGAGGCAGAGAGCAGAGCCCCTGTGGAAATGCAGAGCTGGTCTCTATCACAGTGAAATCTAAGTTCTGGCAGTCACTAGGTGCTAAGGAATTTCCTTGGAGACCCCAGGTGTGGAAACACATGATAAGCTGCTAGGATGCAGTCATAAGAGCAAAAGTCTAAAAAGTGTGAGGATGCTGTTTGTCATCCTTTAGAGGAGAGTGCTTTTCACTGAGCCATGACCACAAGCATAGTAATCCGGAGATACATTTTTGTGGAATATATATTGGTTGTGGCTATGCAATTTATCAGGATGCAAGACCCACCCTGTCAAGGCTGTAATTAGTTTCTGGAAATTGTTGGGTAGAGATTATATGCCTCTGTGTGTGTGCGTATACAACTATTAATGTATACACATGAACACATAGAGGGTATAACCAACAGCCACTGCAGCCACTGAGTAGTTCTGAGGGGGCTGGATCTGAGGGGCATGTTTTTTTCTGTGGATCCCTTTTAAGTTTCTATACACTGGGACAACCTATCTGCCCACAAGTGCTGGTTTTACATAGTCACACCGTCAGCTTACCACATGAGGCCCCAGAGTATCCTGTGTAGTTGCATATTCACCTGGTACCACCATGTGATGTCCAGCAGAAGTACTTCCATGCTGTGTGATACAGCATTAGGACAAAAGTGAAGGGGATTTTGCACAAGTCCAGAAAACACAAATTCAAGCCTTTATAAAACAGTCCCCAAAGATGAAAAATCAGAACCTTTTTGTTCCTTGTGTTTATAGCACTCCAAACTACTCCTTAAACATGAGCAATAGCATGAAAGTTGCTCTCCTTGTTCTCTTTCTCATTCTCTGCTTTCTGCCTTCCCTGTCACTACCACTTATCTGCTGGAATGGTGAAATTTTGTCTGTTAATTAAAGAGCTAAGGGCAGTGATGAGCATGACTGTCTGCAGCCACTGCCCCAGTGTTCACTCTGCTTCTTTGGTTTCATCGCCCATGCACATTTCATGCAGTGTGTCAAGAGATGTTTGTTTCTTTCTGTTTAGGCAAGTGAAGTGTATAGATCAAATGTTCAAAGCCATTAAAAGTACGCTAAATCAGAGACACTACTGATGTAAGGGTATCAATGAGGGACAACCCATGGTGTTTGGCAGTATTGATTCTAGTGTTAGGTGGCTGTTGAAAACATTAAGCATCTGATCCATACTTTTTACCAGCCTAAGCAGAGTGGGAATAAACATCTGAGCACACATTAAATGACAAGACTTTGATGTTACTTTCGTGGGTATTGAATGTAGGGGATTCATTTCTCTTTCAGTCTGTGTTCCCTGGAGTTTGTCAACCCAGTGCAAAGAGCACTGAGAGTTTATACCTGCTCAGCATGGAAGAGAAATAGGGCAGCATGGTATGGAGACATCATCCTGTTTAAGCCAGGATGAAGAATAAGTTCACCATATAATTTCTGCAGAACTTCTTTACTTTCTTCTGTCAGTTAAACACTATGATCTCTGTAATCATAGTTTATTTTTGAAGTGGAAAGTCTTTCTTGTACCTTATCTAGTATTTCTGTTTCATTTTTGGGCAATTGAAACAACATAGCGTTTTTGGTTTCTTAGGCAATTTTTACTTCCTGCTTTGAATTGTGGCTGTATTATCAGCAGCAAAGACGGAAGAATAAAGGGAAGAACTGAAAGTGTTTTCTAACATTTGAAACACTTGGTTTGAGCATTGGGGCAAAAGGTAGGAAGTTCTTCCCTTGTCATATAAACTGTGCATTTGTAGATCGCTTCCTCTAACAGCCTGAATCAGAATCTTTCAGCTGTGTCATAACTCATCTCCTTTGATGGAGGTTCTCTATTAGCTCAAGCACAAAGATAAAGGTGTGTCATACAGTGTGTTGAATTTGCACATAGTAAAATACACAGTCTCTGCCTCAGCAATCTTGTGATCTAAATCTCTTTCCTGCTATTGCTCTTGAGCTGTAAGATGGACACAGGGTATAGGAGAGGGCCAACCTGGTGGTGGCACATCTGTTTTATTTTTCTGCCTCAGAGCCTTTGTCCAGACCTGGTTTAGAATGCTTGGCCAGAAGCTATCACTGTGTAGCCTAGACAGCAGTGGGATTCCTGTGGGTGTAATATGTTCAAGCTGTGAATTGGTGTGTCAATCATAATGACTGACAGCTTCAGATGATTGAGAGAAAGTGTTGTCAGGCTTCATTGTCAGGCCAGGAAGAAGGATAGTGGCTATAACTTGGAGGCTCACCTCAGAAGAACAAATTACGGATACCTGCAAGGAGGGGTGAAGGGGAAAGCTACTCAGGCATTTGCAGGTACATTTCTTTTTCTTCGCTTGAGAGCAGATTCGGGTGCTTTCAGAATGGATTTGATGGCAGGAGGCAGATCTGTGGAGCTTAACTGAGGCACCAGCTGCAGTGAAGGATCCTGAGAGCCAGTGAACATGAAAAACGGATGCAAAATAGAACAGTCTTTCAAGAAGGCTTTCATTATTTGGGATCAATGAATAAAGTGTGTCAGGGAAAAGACAGGCCCTAGTAGTAGTACGTATTTTCTGCGCCTTGAGCTGCAATTTAGAACCTGGTGATAATAAACCATTTTTAAAAAAGGTACAAATCTATACAGTTTTCCTTCTTTAGAATTTGAACCACCTGCTTAGTGAGAAATCCTGATAAAACAGGTATTTCATGTTTGTATGAAGACATTTAAAAGATTCTGAAGAAAGTTGACCTTAGAAAGTGAGTCATTTTTCCTGAGAAAGCATGCATCATTTGAGGGTGACAGTGTTTATGTTTTGAAGAGATAGGACCATTTTTAACATGATAATCAGGGCAGGGGGGAGCAGGGAGATGAAAGTGATGCCATTTTTAGGAGTTTAGGTTTTGCACATTTTCCATACTTCCTGTAGATGAATAAGGTGACCTTGAGCAGTGACTGGCCTTTCTGTGCTGCACAGCTGAGCATGGTGCAGGGTGCATTGGCCCAGCTCCAGGAGTTGCGTCTCTATAATGTGGGGAACAGATCTGTGCAGAGATAAGTGCTATTCTCCTCCTAGTAGTGCTGTGTTGTCTGTACAGCTGTTGGTCTCTGCCTCTTAGCAGAGACACAGTGCTTTCCAGATGTGCTGCTTTTGACTCTAATGCAGCTTGGATACAGCTGGTTCATGGCTTCCTGAAAGATGTTCCTCCATCCACGGCTTTATTTTCAGGACATACTGTAGTGTGACATCAGCTGTGTCCTTCACATTTTGGGGGGATATGTACCTTGAAGCTTGTGAAATATTCTGCTAACAGGGTGGTGAAAGTCTCTGTGGCAAATGGTTGTGGTTGGTACCCACAAAAGCACTTTGGTGGTAGAAGTACAGCTTAAAAGGTACTGAAAACTCTGCTTAGGCAGCATGGCTGCCTGGGACACTGTATCTGCATTTTCTGGTGAAATTTTATTAGGAGGTTTTCTACTCTGCTCTCACGTGTGCCCAGAAGTGCTGCCGACTTTGCTGGATGTATGCAGAGTTCACTTTTTGGATGTTCTCATGCCTGACTTCTCAGGTGGAGATAACAGGGTGGGAGGAAATTGAGAGAGGCCACATTGATAGGTCTGCTTTTTAGACCCCCTACAGCTATTAAAACCTTTGAATACTTGTCTTCAAGCTAAGGAAATCTTCCTTCTTTCAGGCACTGTGTAAAAAAAATTGTTCCCAATACAGGTCCTCTGTGTCAGTCTTTATTCTAGGTACTGCAGAGGTTCATGGTTAGTGTGTACTGAGACAGTGACCTGTATTTTAACTGTAGTTGTCATCAGTGGCTCTAATCCCCAACCACTGCTGAAAGTAATTTTACTATTAATGGACACAGGACAAGTAGTTTTCAGTAGCTGCCACAGTGATTGAAACCTGTTGGGATATGATCTCAAGCCTATTTGCTCAAATAATAATCACAATTTTTAATCCTTTGTGAATTAGAACTGCAGGATGTAGAAATTAAATGCATTTAAGGTATTTTCACTTCTATTAAAGTCAGCAAAACTTTCAGAGAAGAGAGATGCATTATCTTCCATGGCTTACAAGTTTTCATGGAATTGATTGTGAAGTCCAAAAGTGCATTCTTTATTTCAGATGCTGTATGAGCTGGAACTCTGTAGACCGTAGGTCAGAGGTTGAGTTTACAAGGTTGGAAATCAGGGAAGGAAAGCTCAGCATTTTTTCTTGAATACTAAGTGTACATGGTACAAGACCCATAATTACATTCTAAATTATTTTAAGTAGCATGTATTGGCCTCTTTAGCAATAAAGGGAGATTTTCCAAACAAAATCTTTATCTACTTTTAGTATGGATATCACTTAAAAAAATCACAATTTCCTGTGATTTGCACTTTGGAAGTATTTAAGTCCTCTGCATCCATTCCAGTTTTGCACAACGGAATTGTTCTCACAGTCTGTAGATGCAATGTGCATATTGGTAACTCCACGTGCAACATATCACTCACTGTGAGGCCAAAGCTACTGTCAGCCATGAGATTTGCCAAGCAAAAAGCTCTGAGGCCCAGAGCAGCACTGTGGAGTGAGAAGGGGCTGGATAGTTGTGCAGGTCTGTGTTTTCAGCCTGCATGGCTTCAGGATCCAGATACTAACGCTTGCCTCATTGAACTGATGGTTCTCAGGGAACCTGTATTTGCTCTGTGTATATTGAGCAATAAGATTCACTGTCCTCTGGCTTTCACTGTCACTGACAAGCCTGGTAATTAATCAAGGCTGTACTGTGGTTGACTCTTTCTTATTTTCATTTCCCGCTTTCTGAAGTGAATAATGAAGAATGATGTCTTTACTTCTTCACCTCCACATCTCCTCACCTGCTGAACACTTGAACTAGTCCTATTGACAAGCAGCCTGCACCAGGGAAAAAGTGCCACAGATGAAAAATGTGGCTTTGGAGTTTGGCAAGCATAAGGTTGGCTTTGTGACACTTCTCCATTTGCCACTATCAATCTTTCTCTGTCAAAGTCCTTTTGTCCTGTCATTGTTGCTGCTTGTTTCACATTATGTATCAAGTCCTGTGTTTGCCAGCTGGAGACTGTACTTTCTCAGCCCACTTCTAAACAGTGGGGCTAAATGCCATACTGATGGGTAATAGGGGTCAGTGCTGCAGGCCTAAAGAAGCTATTAAGAAGGAAGGCAGAGAAGAGAATCTCTCTGAATTTCAGATGCTTTTCCAGTCCCTGCTCTTAATCTTCTTTCCCTGCACAATAAAGTTAAAAGAATCTTGAAGGTTAAAATCAAATCAAAATCTAAGTCCTGATGTAGAAACCAAGAGGTGTTTCTCTTTCTTTTTTCTTTCACACAAAAATGTGAGATTTTAAAATGTAGGAAGTTTTCACTGTAATAATAACATCTGCTAATAATTCGTAGTTTCTACCCACATATCACAGTTCAGATAATTTCAAGTCATCTGAGAATTAATCCTCAGAATCCCTCTGAGGTAGATACCGACGTCATCATCCTCATATTTGAAAGGAAGTGGAACTGTGGCACTGACGTAGGAAGAGATTTTAGGTTTCACAAAGGTTCAGTGGCTAGGGAATGGGAAATGGGGCCTGCCAAAACTACAGAGATATTTTGTAGGCAACAGTTAATTGAAGTATACTGACGTACATTATGTAATTGCTTCCTAGTGCTATCATGACGTAAGAATGGATTTCCATTAAAGAAGCAGAGCTAATCTGTTCATGAAGATCCTTGTGTTTAGGTTCACTTGTTAAAGTACCTGTGGTGTTGGGACATTTTTGAAGGGAAGATTGTGATTTGATGTACGATCAAGTCCTTTACTGACGTAGTTCACAGCCAAGAGGGCCAACCCTGTCCTGGGGTGCATCAGGCACAGCATTGCCAGCTGGGAAAGGGAGGGTATTGTTCTGCTCTGCACTGGGGCAGCCTCACCTTGAACACTGTGTGCAATTTTGGGCATCACAATATAAAAAAGACATTAAGCTATTAGGACACATCCGAAGGAGGGCCGCAAAGATGGTTGAAGGGCATTTAGGGGAAGTGATATGAGGAGTAGCAGAGGTCACTTGGTCTGTTCAACCCAGAGAAGAAGAGCCCGAGAGGGGACACAGCTTCCTCATGACAGGAAGAGGAGAGCCAGACACTGATCTCTTCTCTGGGGTAACCAGTGGCAGGACCTGAGGGAATGGCCTGAAGCTGTGTTGGTTTAGGTTGAATATTAGGAGGAGGTTTTTCACCCAGAGGGTAGCTGGGCACTGGAAAAGGCTCCTCAGGGAAGTGGTCCACAGTATGAAGCCTGACAGAGTTCCAGAAGCATTTGGACAATGCTCCCAGGCACATGATGTGATTCCTGGGGATGGTGCTGTGCAGGGCTGGGAGTTTGACTCAGTGAGTCTTGTGGGTTCCTCCCAACTTAACTTATTCTGTGATTCTGTGATAGTTTGCTAGACTAAAGTGAATTTAATTGTTCTCTAATAACCTAAAGTATTCACAGTTGGCTAATTAATGGAATAACTTTGCAAAATCAGAGAGCTGATATTTTCACCATGGTACTGTGTAATTCAGTATATTAAGAGGTTCCAAACAAGGTTCTGCATATTTTGAAAAGAATTTGTCTAATTCTCTATACACTGAAAAATCCAGAAGAGGAGATCCAGTTCCTGTCTAATATTTCCCCAGGGATACCATTTTCCCAAGTCTTTGTTTAAAGGATGAGTTCACAAGGCAAGACTTGACATAGATAAAAGGGTACAAGTAATTGTGGCCATAACCTTTGGCTGTTGCTGTTGAAGAACTAGACTCTTTCAGTTTAAAGTCCGATGAAAAGGAAGTGTCACAAAATGTGGGTATTTCTGACCCATAATGACATAAGCAAGGAATAAAAGAAGCCTCAAAACAAGGAACAAACGGTATGAAAGCATTGATGTAGGTAACTCACTCCAATAATTCGGATCTCTTCTGATTACAAGCATAATCTACATATTCAAACTCATTGGAATTTATTGGGTGCTATTTTCTCATAATTTATCTTGTTTTATTTTCCAGCGCTCAGCTAATTCTTCTTGTTATGCTGTTTTCTTTTGGGTAGAAAAAGCCTTTTAGCTCTCAGTGTTTTCATCCATTGAACATATTTACACTTGCACACAAAGCATCAAGAATTCTATAGACATATATGTATTAGATGATTAGAGTGCTCAGTGATTCCACCACTGGAAGTGGAAATGTACTCCAGTAAATCCACACATGATGCAAGGATTATGATATTGCTTCTGCTACATTTGGCATGCTCAGATTCTTATGGGAGTTTTTTATTAAGCTGAAAAAACAGGAGCAGTGATAAGTCGTCATACAGGTTAGAAGTGCTCCACCTTCTTTCTTTGTAAATCTGACTCCTGAACACTCAGTAATCCTTATATACAACTGCCTATTTTTTTACCAATTATGAATCTCATGATCTGTGTTTCCCGTCTATTTAGAATATATTTGACAATATGTAAGATAGACATAGAACATTCAGAAACTGGCTTTTTTCCTCTGTTCTAATTCTTCAAACATATGGCCTCATACTGAAAATACACCCTACCATGTGCCAGAACATACAGTGTGTGTGTGTGTGTGTGTGTGTGTATATACAGAGACACATTGAGGGACAATCTGTCATTTTCTTCTTTCACTAAAAGCATTCTTTGCCTTGTACATCTCCTAAGGGAGCCAAACAGTTGCATGTGGATTTAAATGAACAAACTAAATGTGTACAATTTGACTAATTTGTGACTAAGTAGGGATGAGATGATTATTTGAAATCAAAGAGTGAGAAGTGTTGCTTACAGTAAATCATAGAAAAGAAGGTACAGCAAGGGAGAAGAGACATCTTAAGAACAAAATTTTCACCTGAATATGGCAGAGGTAAAACCTCATGGCAGTGAGATCCACCTTATTTCAGTGGTGGTGTTTTTACTTGCTGACTTGGATAAAACCACTGGATAATTCTTGTTCACTGGTACACAGTACTGTAACTCCCATGCAGGGATTCCCTGCTGTCCTAGGTCACAGTACAGAGTAACGTGCTTGCTGGTTGTGAGATGAGGTTATAGAGATCATGTTTGGCTGTTGTGGAAGCCAAATTGCATAGTGACTTTCTTCACGTTCCCAGCAGTACAGACAAGTGACTTGTATGGCTGGCTGGCATCAACAGCCGTTCAGGAAGTGGCTTTGTCCAGGTGTGCTGTGAGGTGACAGCAGTTGGGTGCTAGCATCAGACCACATAATTTGGCAGCTCTTCACAGTTGTTGGGAGATAGCTTCTGAACATGTTCACTGAGAGGTGTTGACAGTGCCTGGGAAGTGCCTCCTGACAATATTTGCTGTAGGCATTGACATCAGCCAGGACCCAGCAATTGTTTCAAGGACCATTTTCTGATGAATTACAAAACATGAGTTGTTATGGACTCAGGCTGATAAAACCAGACTGGAAACAGAAAGTGCTCTGTCTCTCTGTGATTCTGTGAGTTAATGAGCAAGGCTGTGCAACAGTTACACAGATAGATAATGCACTGAAGGAAGGATCAGCAATGTTGCTTCCTTAGAAGTTCGAATGAGGGAGGAGAGCAGATGTTTGCAGCCAGATCTACTCATCTCTCTCATTCTGTGTGCACCACAATGAGAATGATACACTGTTTCTGAGTGGTAGAATTGCACAGAATCCTACATTTTCCAGTCTTTTCTAAACTGGAATGTATGAATAAGGCAGCCTGGAGTTTCTGTGTGAGCTAACGTGTCATTACAGGAGAGCGTTACACCTTCTGAGTAGTTTCTCCTGAGACTCCTCTTAGGGATATTTAGTCTTTCTTTTGTCATCATTTTCCCCATGAATTCCCTCTGTTTGCTGATTTACAGTGTTTAGGGAAAGAGGTATTATTATTTATCTGCTATGGCTCATGAGTTTCTGTGGCCTACAGCACTAAGTTGGAGATCACTAATGTGCCCCTAGCTCTTTAGTTTTCTCTGTATTTTCCGCAAAAGAATCTGGAGATGTACTTTTTACTGCAGCCTTGTTTTTACACTCTCCATGGCTGTTTTCCAGCTTGACAGCCTTGTGTGAATGTGAGTCATTGTGCTCTAGAAGATGCTACACATTGTTCTCAATCTAATTTTATCTTTGGTCCTTATATAATAAAGTGACTGGTACCTTCTAGGTGGACCAGTGCCAACAGTGTTTGCTCCAAAATTCTTCACATTGCAATGTGAACTTCATTGTTGAAAAATTGTTTCCTCTGTGGCATGCATCAAGCTGAACAACTTAGGATTTTAAAGCTCACTGCTATGGCCAGTGGAGCTCTCTCTGTTTCTCTTAATTTTTGACAACTTTTTCTCTAATAATATTGCAGCTGATTTATGCTAATCAATGGCTAAAACATGTTGCAGACAGATGTGGTTGCTTTCCCAAAGTGATGCTATTCTAAAATCAAGTTGGGACATGAAAGTAGAGATGATAAATTGACAGGGACAGCACAGATCAAGGTGATAGTTCCAACCAAGGTAAACTGCTGTGGCCACAGCACGCTAGCCTTGCTGAAACTGAGACAGTAATGAACATTTAATCTGTGCTAACTTGCTATTTAAGCAAGTATCTCAAAAAATCCTGTCATTAAACAGAGAAATGCAAGAAAAGAGGAAAGTAATCTTTCACTTCAATTGCTTGGAAGCTCTAATGATGGAGGCAGGATCTATGTTGAACAGAAGGTAATTGATGTGTTTGACATCAACAGCTCTGAGCATGCAGTCAGTGTGGCCAGAGCAGTCCAGTGTGTTTGCTAAGCCCACACCTGTCCAGTACAACTGCTGGTGTATGTTTATGACAGGATACAGCAGTCTAATGTGCTTTTCTAGATATCTAGATGAAGCCTTATTTATTCATGGAAAGCAGCTCTGGTACTGAAATTTTCTTTACCACTCTTCAATATTGGTCATCTGAATATTAAGCATGGAGTGCAAATTCTGCAATAATATTACATCTTCAATTGATTCTCATGCCACTGTGCAAGTTAGTAGTATTGCTTTTATTTATAATGTAACATATAGTTATATGCTACATTATTATATGCTATTATTTTTTGCCTATATGTTATTGTGTAATGTAGTAGTAGTAGTAGTAGTAGTAGTAGTAGTAGTAGATATTCCTATATAATGTAAACATTGAAAGGTGATAGGAAATACCATTTGGTATTAACTGAAGATGTCAGGGAGGGACTGGTTTCCTTCAGCAGGAGATGCCAATGCTGCATTTTCAGGCTACAGATTTTTCTTGGTCGAATTTGTAGATGAGAAACACTTGAAGATAAAAATATGCTTGTCTTTGCAAATAAGAAGGAAGGGAGGTTATTTAATTTGGGTATACTAACTGCTCTAAATATGCTTCTGTTTGGATTTACAAGGATTCTTTCTATCAAGTGAGATACAGTAAAAAAAAATTGTGAGGTAATATCAGGAGACGCCAGTGGGACACAATGAACAAACTTTCATTTCAGGAACATTTGAAATTTGGGCTCTTTTATTAGGTTCTCTTGAAGCTTACTGCCAACACTCTCTCTTTTCCATGAAGATTATTATTCTATATCAGTGCTGTATAGGAGAAAAGTGATCCATAAATTAATATCTTTAAAATATCTTATTATGAATATTTCCAGCACCATAGCCCAGTCTTATACTCCTTATTTTAAGAAGGACTTGGGATTTGTTTATTTTGGTCATATGGATTAATAGTAATATAACACCCTGGTCATGTACAGCACTTCTTGTATAAAGAACTTAAAGCCTTTGTCCCTTTTATAAACTATGAAAAAGATGTATGAAGACCTGTAAATGGCTTGCTGAAGATGAACTTGCAAAGATGTGGCAGGTTAAGGAATAAAAATCAGAAGTCCATGTGTCGTTCTGGCCCCTTGGTCTCAGTGTGGCCATTGTGAACAACATAATGTTTAGTACTTGTGTGTCGCTTTTTCTTGTCTATTTTCTTTGGAGTTCCATTGCTATTTTTTTAGTGTCTGCAAGGTTTATAGCAAATCTGAAAGAAAAGAAGCCTGGACATTATTTCTGTGTTATTTGAACATGGTGCTTCTCACCTCAGCATCTTCACCTCTCCCCACCTCTATTGCCTCTATTTATGCCTCTATTGCTGTAAAACTGCTTTGAAATTTGACTTCTGCTTATTATGAAGTGAATATGATTCTCCCATCAGTCCTGGTGGGGGAAGTTGAAGCTGTTAGTGAGAAAAATAAGCAAGCTTCCCCCCAACAAGGTGCACAATGACATTTTGGGGTTCAGCTTGAGTCTCTAAAAATCAGCCTTTCCTATGTTTTGCTTGTTGGGAGTGACCTTAATAATTGCCTAGAGGACAAACTGTACTGCATGAGTTTTGCTTTTCCTTTGCTGGCTTTTTCTTTTTTCCTGTCAGATGCATATGGAGGTTATTTAGCACCTCCTTTGTCTTTAGAAGGCAGACAGTACTGTTGTTACTGAGGTGCTGGACATAGAATTAATCAAGTTAGGGGCATGTGCCATGTAATTACTGATTTTCCCAGGTGTCATAAGCAGAGAGCCTAGATGAGGCCAGAGACGACCAAACCAAAAGAACAGCATGTGGAAGTTTGACCTGGTTTTATTTGGAGATAGTCTTCTTTCTGCCCTGGAGAATGGCATCATCTGGAGATGGTGCCTTTTTCTGCCCATGGGATCTCTTGGTTGTGCTGGCACAGCAGTGGTGGAGCTGCCCTTGGCATAGTCTGGTGCCAGGAAGGAAGCCCTTCTGATGGCTCCGTGGTTCTAGGTTTGTGGAGCTGGAAGGCTCAAAGTGTCCTTCATTCACCCTTTGGCAGAGACAATGCTTCTCACCTTCAATGGGGAGAATTACTCCCACTCATCTCTCCCATTAGCACTGTTCTCTGTAAGCTTTTGTGATGTGATTTCCCTGTTCAGTTTGTATCCTAAAAGTGGCTCCTGCTACCATCCCTATCTTTAGTTACCCATGAAAATTTGGTGTGGTTTAAATTGCTTTTATACTGGTACACAGAATTCTAGACCACTGAAGAGAAAAGAAGGTTCTTCAGATGCCACATAGGAGGAAGCTACTCATGGATTTGGCTATAGGAAAGTTCAGTGGACTTTATAATTAGGGGGGTTTATTGCTACTAGTTTTACAATAAGATCATATTGTGTTTTTCCTGTAAAACAAGTCAGTTCTCAAATGCAAATGAACTAACACAATCAAAAAATCTTTTTCTTTGAACAGTTCCTGATACAAGTTTAAAATTATTCTTTTTACCCCTTTTTCCTTTTTTTTTTTTTTTCTCATTCCACATTACGTGTCACTTGCTATAATATTCACAGAAGGAAAACACAGAAGGGACTCAGTGCAACTAGCTCTATATTTATCTACCTGAATAATAACAAAATTCAGAGGTGTTTGTCTAGTCCTATATTTAATAGCGAGATCCTACAAAATGTTTTTGCATTTTCTGTCTTCCAAATATCTCAAAGCACTTGATCATCGCCATTATGAGACAACCTTAAGTCCAAGGAAAGATTTTGTGAGATGTCCACAGCTGACATCCAGTAGAAAATAGAGCTGAGAACAGGATCTATGTCTTGAGCCCTCAGGCCACTCTGCCATCCTCACTGCAACAACTGTCGGATATGTGTTCCCTCTTCTCCCCTGTCCCTGCTGTTCCAAGGTCACGAATCAGGGAATTAAGCTTCAGGAGCAAGCAGCACTGCTTGTGAGGCCCCTTGAGCTGAAGCCTTGTTCTGCAATTAGTGCCGCCTCAGCAAGCAAGCTCAGACAGTGAGACAAAGAGAAGCCCTTGCAAATTGCAGCCATTATCTCTGTGGACTTCCTTCCCAACCCTGTGAGCACCACACAGCAATAGGAAACTAAGAGATGCAGGCAGAAATGGATTCATTTGTTCTAGGTTTGCTGCAGGGTTGCTCAGGATTATCCATCCTGAAAGGCCAATCTGCAGCACCCAGGCATCACAATATTTTCTTAGACCCACTGACTGCAATACAAATACTACAGGGTGGTGGCACTTTGCCCTGAAATAGAAGATTAAAGGTAACAAACCAGGGAAGTATCTTCAAAGGAGTGATCACTACTAGGAAAAATTATTGATAAACTGACTTTTTATTTTAAGTTGGTGGATTCATTGGAAAGGTATGGAAAAGATCAACTGGAATGCCTTTAGATTTTGACTAACAGATGTGAGTGGACTACATCTAAGTTATACAAAAAAAGTAACTTAGTAAAGCAAGATTATTGTAATTTGTCTTAAAGCCGCTATGTAGAGATCTACAGGAAAGGCCCAAAATTTTTTGAGTGTGTACAAACGGAAAGGTTGAAACCCCTTTGTAATTAGCTCAGCAGCCTCCTGAAGAAGATATCTTTGCCTCCTCCTAGTTGTAAAAGTCCAAGGTAAACAAAGTATCTGCTGATCTGACCCAGAATTGTTTGTGTGGTTGTGGAGCCACAGTAACCATCTGCCATAGATGTGCAGGCATGCTGTGCCTCTAACCTTTTTCCAGTCCTTTGGGGATTTCAATTCTTAGTACTCAGCCATTGGCCTTGGGTACTGTTCAGGGGAAAGCTGTAAAGCTCCCCTGGGCTGCAGCAAGGCTAAAGATGTGTAAGACCCCACCAGAGACTCCTTTTTGGTTCTGCCTAACATCTAATAGTAGAAAGAACAGCCTTGTCAAAGAATTATAGATTGCTAGCAATTTCAAAGGCAGCACTGGAAATTTGCTAGCTAAGAAATAAAAATGAAAGCATGGACATGCCTATTGTGTTGTGGTTAGTCGTCTTCATTTTTCCAAACATAGAGCATTGCAACTATTTATTGCAGAGGGAGTCCAAGTCCTTGTTTCTCCACTGCAATACAAAGCTCAGGTGCTATTTTACATTCAGAATTCTCTTGACTATTTTTTGTTAAAAGTTAATAACTACATGACGGTTTCCAGTTAATTTTATTTCTGCAGAGCAGTAGACTTTAATCAATCAAGTCTAATTTTCTATGGATTAATTACTAATATATAATTTGACTATACTGTTTCAGGGGAGAAAAATTCTTTGGTCACAGGAGGTTGCTGTTCAGAATTAATTGGTAAACTGAGGCATACATCTTCTATGAGATACTGAGAGCATTGGCTGCTTCTTGAAATAAAGACCAAAAATGACATTTTGGAGGTTGAGTGCTATGACCAATGTGATAATTTCAATTTTTCAAGTTTTCTGTTTCAGAAGCTTCACTGAGATTTTCGAAGTCTTTTGGGTGTCCACAATGGTGTAGGATTGGTTGCTAAAGCACAGGTATTTCAGACAATTCTGGGCTTGCATGAGAGATCCGGACAGTTGCTTTCCTTGTGATATCTCATAATTTAATCTGTAGTTACAAAAGACTGGGGAAGTGAAATAAATCACAAGCACACTGTTGGAAAAGCATTATATACTATAATTGTCGTTTTTATTATTATTTTATAGCTTTCCAGGTGTTCTAAAATCTGGTAAATATTTTGCAACATTTGAAGCTTTACCAAATTGGTCGTCCTATCTGAAATTGCAGAATAGCATTGGGAGGAGCATAACAATGCATATTATAGTGCAGTCGCATGGAAATGAATTGCAGTAGCAGAAAGGGAATTGGTTACATCTTGCTCAGAAAATTTGGCAGTTGTCACATTTAGATGCAAGAACAGATTAGCCATTGATTTGATTGAGCAGAGAAGTTCTTGTTTCATTGTTCCCCTGAAAAATTTTCATTCAGATTATGAAATTTGATAGGCCTCTTAATTAAAGCGAACTGCCTTTTTTTTTTTTTTTTCCCTCTCCTTCTGAAGACAGTCTCATTATACTTGTATCTTAGTCTTTTGGTAAGCACCATTTAATGTGAGGATGTTAAAGTCTGGCTTCTCTGTACATCTCTTGATCCAACTGAAGTAGCATCTCTTGCATCATCAGAGGGATTCTAGTCTTTCTGGAGCATGGAAGTTTTTCTCAGGCTTCTTTAACTAAATGTCACATTGCCAATCATTGCAGCTGTGTGTTGAGCAGTTTGCTGTTTCCATGGCATTGTATGGTATGAGAAGTCCACCACTGGTCAGTAATGGGAAAGAGTAGGAAAAAAACTGCAAAACTTTTGTCAGTTATCTCCTTTGTACAGAAATGTATTTCAGATTGTAGGTGATGGATCTGGATTAGTTAATATGCTGAGGTTAGACCTATCTAGAGCTCTGCGTAGATGATTTATCATTTAGCATCAGCATGGGGCTCATCTGGGTGTCAGAAAGCCATGATGATACAGTTTCCATAGCAGCTAATGCACTTCAGAAAAGAAGGAGACAGGAATCAAACTCATGACTAACATGGCTGTCCCAAGCTCATGATGATATAAACTCTGGCACCCACATTGTCACGGATCTTTCACTGTGTGGTATGTTTAGGAAAGTTACTGAGTAGAGCACTAAGGTAATTAAACTCTCCTTTTTCCTAGGAGACTCTTCTGATTAGTCACAGCTAACAACCTTATCTTCATTGAATTCCTGAGGAAGAGCTGGTTTTACCAAACTAAGTCCCTGCACTCAGAGTCAATACTGGCTTAAAACATACACTGGCTGAAGCCTCGGTGCTGGAGTTCTAATGATCTCTTGTTGGAATTAGTCTTGATTTTCAGTCATGGAATTTAACGTAATATCCAGCCTCTGTGTTTACTTATTGCATCACTTACCTTGTGTGTATGCTAAATTTTGTAGCAAACATCCTGGTGGAGCATAGTGTGGAGTCTGTACCCATTTTCTGTTGGCAGTATGCATCAATGCATGGGAACATCTGATGGAGTATGGTACCATTGCTGATCTTTGTGGCACACAAGCGTCCTACTTGACACTAGAGAAGACTTCCTGTAACCTTTCATTTTAGCTCATGCTACTTGAATTTTATGTATATCTATCTCAATCCTCAGTTCTCATCTATTTGATTGAGAGTCAGTTCAGTAAAGGATGTGTCTGTTTGCAGAAATGCATTAAAATTTGAATTTCCATTCTGAAGGTCAGTGTTGGGGGTATGTGAACTTGGTATCTCTCTCCTCTTTTTCTAAAATGGACATCTAAAAGACACCAGATGAATTCAACCTTGGAAATACCCCTATTGACTCTGAAGGAAATCTGACTGACTCTCTCACATATAAAGGCCTAAGTGATGATGGATGAGTCCCAGCCAGCATGTTTGTGATGCTGAGGCAGAATCAAGACAGTTTTAATTTTGGCCAGTGTATAATGGTTACCCAATGGGCTGGTGATTTGTTTGTTTTCAGCAACTCTCACTAGAAGCCACATATTAGAGTTGGTAAAGGATGGGTAAGAGTGACAAATGCTCATGGGGCTTTTTCTTGTATGAGTGCTGACAATTCATGCTTGTTTCTCTTCAGGTATTCATATATTCTTCTGGATACAAGGGCTGACACTAGTCCCATTAATTGTTTAGAAAAAAGGAGGTTCCAGTGCATCCTCTCTGATGTTTTTCTGTAGTCCTGTGGGGTTGTCTTTTCTATGTAGCTGTCTAAAGATTTTTCTTTTAAGTGCTTTATAAAGCATACTTTCTTGGAGAGGATGCTGGCCTGACAACTAGAAAATCTCTTTATAAGTTCAATTCAGCCTGTCTGTTGTTTGATGCTGGCTTCCTCATTTCACATTCTCTTTGCTTTAATTCTGTCTTTTTTTTGAATGGAAAATCTATTTCTTCCCCTTCCTGGTGAAAGATGTTCCCTAGGCATCATCATCATCACTGTTGGACCAGTCTGAGGAGGAAGGAGAGTCTTTTGTACTCCTATACCATCTGTTTTGCTGACATGTTACAGATGACATTTTGGAAGAGAGGGGAGTGTCTAAGATTTTAACTTCAAGTCTTTGATTTTGTTTACATTTTTCTCCTCTCAGTAACTCATGGATACCCATTTCTCAGTTCTAGCTTCATCCATCCTGAAACAACCCAATTACACCAGTTGAACAGATACTAGAGACAAACAGACTGCAGAATTTCCCCAGGGTTTAAAGGCAGGTGGGAGGGCCATTTCTCACCTACCAGTGCCAGAAGCTGGAAGTTAGAAGTGAATCAAAGTGCTCCTGAGACACAGCAGAGGTACAAAGGAGTCAGTAGTGAACACTGACATGAACCACTTAAGCCTGGAGGCCCAAATTTATACTCCCTTGTCTTCCTAGGAGATTACATGGCCACACTGACTAGGACAGCTCTTTTCAGTAAGACTGAAGATGGAAAAGATCTAGAAGGTCTCAACTAGTTAATTCCTTCTGCAGCACTGGTTGTCCTGCTGCAGGATAATCCCAGTAGCTGTGTCTCTTGTTTCACCTTAGGCAGGGAGGTTTCTGGCATATGAGTTCTTTTTGTGTTAGAGCAGTATTCCCTCTCTAAACAAATACGGCAGTTTTTTATTTGATCTTTTAGTATGTTCCCTTAGGCTGAATGATGACCAATCACATTATTTTTCCTGTGTCCAGGACAGGCTATCCAGCTCCTCCTTTTTCTGCTACTCAAAGAAAAGTACATGTCATTGTACAATCATGAATTTCCTGAAGTGATTAGCACTTTTACGCCAAGGGACTCTACTTTGATTTTTTTAAAACAAAGCTGTGTTCAACTGATGATGAGCCTCAGGAAGGTTTTTGACTTACTTTGGAGGTGAAATTTTTCCACAGAATGAAAAATCTTGCTTCCTTCTGTATTTGTCTGAGCTTATACTTCTCTGAATAATATGATTCGTTATTTACATGGTATATTAGAAATAATCATTGAGTGGCGCCTGTGCTTAAGTCAGAAGAAGGGAGATTAACATGCTTTGCATCTTGAAATAATCTTTCTTCACCTTCAGATTGTGCCAATTCTCTTATTTAGTTGGGAGCAGGGAGCTTCACTGAAAGTTGTCAGTTTTTGTTACATACTGTAACAAAACAGGTTGCTGCAGGCCTGTCCCACACTACACATACACACAGAACTTCCTGAGGAGAGAGTTGTCTGCTCCAGAAGCAAAGGAGCTGAAGTCAACTCACTGGCAGCTGAACATGCCATCTCTCTGAGGCAATGTGCCTGTGTTACCGAATTTGCTGATTTAAACTACAGGCTGTCTCTGTACCAAATTTCCCTAAAGATTGGAATGAGTCTATGTTGCGAAAGCAAGCTTCAAAGCATCCCTGGTGAGCGCAGAAGATACGGTAGTAAAGGAAGAAAGCCAAGGATGATATAAGAGGGAAGGGAGCCAGAAAGAGAGTGAGGCAAGAGAGAAAATACATAGGGAACTGTATTTGAAGTAGGTGAGAAATTCCGGTGAGGGTACAGTCTGACTTTATGGTCAAGCACGTCTCCCAGGGCAGGACAAATCAGTACCTCAGTGGGCAGCAGCAGGTCTGTGCTTGCTTATAATTTGCAGCAATCTGTCTTGTCCTTCCACCCTCTTGTTTTCTTCTCTCCCTTTCATTTTCCCTGCTGTTTTTTTTGCATGTTCTCTGGTGCTAATGCTGCATCAGGGTCTCTAATACGACTGAAAAGCTACTACAGCCAAACTCACTGAGAAATTATTTTTAATGAGCAAAAGTGTTGCACTGAAGCCGTGAATTCCTTTTCCAACATAAAAAAAAAAAGATCCTTATGGTGGAAATCCTGCGGTTGAAACTCTTCAGATGAATTGCTTGTTAGAGGATAAAGCAGTTAGGTGAATAAAAGTCTGATTACGTACCTGCAGGTACAATGTAATATGAATCAGAAGAAGTAAATTGATAATTTGGCTACCTCTGACTGAGTCTGTGCTTGAGCAGTTTTATCCAATACCTGCTTCTGAAAAAGAAGAAGTATTACACAAGACAGATTATTCAAATGAGGATTTTGATCTGCATGTGACTGCCTGCTCATTTGTCTTAAGCTAGGACTCCAATGTGGGAAGGAGGCATTTCAAGCTGTTTTCATGAGTTGGTCAGTCTGGACAGGGCATGTGACATCTCCAGTTGCTCTGAAACTCTGTGATTTTAATGTGACAGAATGGCATGACATCTCTGCACAGGCTGACAGTGTGATGGAACTGCATTAGATAGATGTGATAGGGGAGTACTTTCACCCTTATTGTGAACATCATGTTCCCTTTGGTCAGATGAAGATAATGCTCAAAAATGCTCACTGCACTGCTGAGCTCCCAAAACTTTCCCCTGGCTCCAGCTTTGAGAAGCTGCTGCCTCCCCTGAGCTGCCTGCTCTAATCACAGTCCCCAGGCAACATTTATTTAGCTTGGAGTAAGTGTTTGGTGTTAACCTCAGACAGACTTAAGTGCTGCTTACGTACCACTTCCATTTATTTATTCCTTTTTCTCACTACAGTTTTGTCCCACTTCCCCTGGGCTCTTGTGAAGCTTTTTCTTTTTTTTCCCTTTTTTTCCTTTCTTCTTTTTTTTTTTTTTTCTTTTCTGTCAAAGTCTTTCCCTCCAAGCCAGCAACCACATAGAGAAAAGCAGACACAAATGTGGAAAGCTCACATACCCAATGAGCCATCATTTTATCCCACTGGATCATTGTAGATCATTCCAGATCCATACTACCAGGAAAAAAACAAATCCTGGAATCTATTTCCAAACAGGGAAGTATTGTCTCTCCATATGGCAGCACACGGGTATTCTTCACTTAAATGCATCCAAAAAGCCCAGTGCCAACAGAGACTACCTCCCCTGTGCTTGTGACCACTCTGCTTCCCACTGTTATCCTGAGTAATTCCCATCACTAACCACCTAGAGCTCCCAAAATGGGAACGGTGCTGCCACCTCTTTTAAATGACTAGTAAGCTGCTGTATGCAGCCTAGACTGTTAGCAAAATTTCTTTGTCCCAATTAGTTCATGAATGGCTCTGTTTCTAATCCAGCTGGATTTCTCTCCTCTTCTTGTTGAATATATTTGGACATTGCATTTACAGTGTGGGTTCTGTTTGGCCGCAGGGATAATGTCATATCTCTGCTAAAGACAAAGTAGTAATTTTCCCCAATGCCTGGCACACACACAGCAGTCATCTTTTATGTTTTCCCCATTGGTAATTGCTACCTTCTCTCTCTTCTGGCTTTTTTTTTTTTTTTTTTTTTTTTTTTTTTTTTTTTTTTTTGACAAACAGTATTAGGAGATGAGCTTTGAGCAAGCCTCTAAATGAAAGATGTCATTGCTTTCACCTATAGTTTTGCAGAAAGCCTCAGAAGTTTTAGCTGTTGTGGGTCTACTTGTCACAGATCTCCCTGCTGTGTTAGTTATCACATAGTGTGACTGTGCCTGCCTACCTTTCTTTTTTTAAAAAAACCAACTTTGTAAGTTAAGATAGCATAGTATTCATTTTATTAAGATAATTTAGTATAAATCTATGACAACACTGCTTTTTCTTTAAGATTTTCTGTCTGATGGTCTTAAATTACATTTTTCCACATTAATGAATTGACTGTAATAGCTCCCACTGGCTGAATATAAGACAAGAGATTTCACTAAGGTTATACAGGGAGTCCCTTCCAGCTGAACCCTATCTGTCGACTTTGAGTTAATATTTTTAGGGGGTTCACTTGTGTTGTAAAAAAAGATACTCACTGTGTTAACAACCTACCATCTCAATCAAAAGTCTCAAAATCTATATCTGAGTAAGCAAAGAACACAAAAAAGGACAGAAAAAGTAATTTTTCAGAGAATTTTTTTTTATGAGTGTATCTGCCATCTCATCTGGATTGGAAGAATTTACAGTTTACATTTACAGTTTTTGTGTCTGATGTGCTGTCTCTCTTCAGTGTATAAAATATAGATGCACATGAAGTCTTATGTCACCATCAAAGCACCAAAGTGTCAGCTGGGGCAAATATGCATCCTTCTTTACCTTTCTGTTCTGGAAAAAAACCCCCAAAAACCCATACCAAATTATTATCCAGTTATGTACTCAGTTTGCTTCCTTAGTCCTTCAAATTTCATCTGGACCAAAATTTGAACTTGTGTGGCAATTAAAATGCACTTTTTGTTTGTTTGTTTGTTTGTTTGTTGTTTTGTTTTGTTTTTTAAGGGTAAAAAAAAGCCAACTTCATTTGTAGCTAGCCAGAAAATAACATGTGCAAATGTGGCTCGTTGTGGTGTTATCACAAGTAAGTGCTGAGGTTTGATTGGGTAATGTTTTATATTTTCTCCTTTGTCCCAGTTTGGGCTTTAGTTAAGTAGAGATAATGTACCCAAACATCTTCTTTCTGAACTATGAGTGTAAATCTAGGGCAAATAACTTAAACATAAAAACTAAAAGAAACCTGTAGTATACAAGAGGAATTACCCCCAGTATTGCTGTGGCATAGTTGTTGTAAGCAGCAGTGGAAGTCTTTATTATAGAGTAAATTATATTGTCTGTGTTTGTTGCATATTTATAGATTTATAACATTATAACAGTTGAATAATTTGCCCCATTTCATGTTACATTTCCATCTGATGGGACACTTCAGCACAGCAGCATCCCGGCACACTGATACTTTTGTATTTTCAAGTAGGAGGAGGCTGATTCAAGTCCATGTATTCCCTCTACACAGAAACGGCTCTGTGGAGACACGCCTGGAGGCTATCAGTCAGACTGAGCACCCAAAAGCTTGGCCTGGCACCCATTCCAGAGGGGGGTTAGGAGCAGAGCAGCTGTGGTTGGACTCCTTGGAAAATCTGGATTAGTCGGGCACACTTACATAATCTCAGCCTTGCATCCTCTAATGGCAGACATCGTCAAGAGCTGAAGTAATGACAATAATTCTCCCTAGGGGCTTAAGCAGGTCACGAATTTTTTTCCAGCAATGAGCAGTAGGCAGTCTGGAGTGACAGACCTTGTCCCAGCAGATTCTGATAAGAACTGCTTTTGAGAAGAGAGGTTGCAGTGAAGCAGCCAGGTGCTGGAGGGAACAGGTAGGGAACAGGAAAAATACTTGGAAGGGCAAATACTGTTACATCTTGGCACTTGGGAAAAGGGGCTGTTAAGACAAGGAGAGCTGCTCAGCCCAGCAGAATTCCCCCCAGCTTCGCTTTCTGCCTGAAAGCCTTGAGAAGTTTATGGAAGAGCATCTGAGCAGTATCTAACAGGGAAGTAGGCAAGGATGCTTGCAGAAAAAGGAGCAGGCTTTCATAATTGAAACAGAAAGATAAGGAAATATATAGACAACAAAAGAGTGTCAGAAAGGGAGCTCTGAGAATAGGCTTGGGAACCAGGGGCTCAAATTTGATTTCTTACATCTTGTTCTGTGGATAAGTCACATCACTCATCTGCCTGATTTTTCTTATCTGTGTAATGGGGAACATATTACAGATCTCTGTTTAAGGGGAGGCCTGAGAATTAATGGATGCTGATAAAATGCCTGGAAGATGAAAAATTCTGAGTATTACCACAGCAAATAGTAACCCCTTTGACTCATTTATGTTCTTATTACCACCAAATGCCTCTTCGGCTTCCCGTCATTTTAACTAAGCCTCCTTCTGTCCTATTAAACAGCAGGGGGAAGTTCCTCAGCTAGTGTCAGTTGTCACAGCTCCACTGACTTCAATTATTTCTCTTGCACAACGTATTTCATCCAAAGCACTTCAAGTGTTTGAGAGATACTGGCCAATTAAGCACCACAACCTCTATGGGAGGTGCAGTGTCATACCACTTTTAGAGAAACTTAGAAAAGAAAGGTTAATCAACTTACCCAAGGTCAGGAAGAAAGCATAGCAGAGATAAGAAAATGCATCAAGAGTTGCACTCCTAATTCTAGTCATAGTCTTGGTCAGGTTTTGCTCTCAGTGTATCAGGGTGGATCTGAAGCTGCTGTTCTAAGCTCTGCCTTTTTCATGTTTTTACTGGTATGAGACAGAGCAGGGACATGCTTCGTTTTCACACTCTCATACCCTTTCAGCTTTTATCATTCTCATTTTATTTGAGGTGTCACAGGAAGAGAATTATGGTGATTACACATATAAAGGCTGATTCCTCAGCTGGTATAAATTAGAAGGATTTCCCAAAGGCAATGGGAATACAGACCTGAGGACCTGGTCCCAAGGGCTTATTTCTAACAGAGTATGGCTGTAAGATACCTAGGGATTTTCAGCCTCCAGTCACTTATGCACAGGCTTTCTGAAGCTGCAAGAAGCTAAACTGCCTACTGGTGATTGCTTTTTCAGTCTATTGCAAGCCAGGACTTTATCAGCATATGTGCAAATGATTCTCAGTAAGCTGGTTTGTGCCCTTATGCCTGCTAAAATCCAAAACGTCTGCATCAAATGGTGACACTTAGAATAGACCCAAGTGGAAATACTTTAAATATTTCACAGTAACTCTGCTGTTTCTAAGATGGGAATTAATTTTTTTCCCCTGTGTAGCGAGTGTTTGTGCAACTTCAGCATTCTATTCTGTAAATTTAGATCCTCTTTAAGGGAAACTAGTGACTGCTGTGATAGTGGAGTTTAATTTATAAATAGCCAGCAGACGCACATGAGGAGAGGCAATGAATAACTCACAGATGGAAGAGTTCGAGATCAGTTGTGACATAATGGCAGAGCAGCAGTGCAGAGCTGAGAAGCAGTGCTCAGCTGGGTCAGCACTCAAAGAAAATCCACAAGTGCAGTTCTTAACTATATATATGCAATTTTAAGTCCAAAATCAACTTTTTTTTTAAAAAAAAAACAAACCCAAGAACAACCAAAATACCAGCCCTCACTCTGTAGAATTTGTAGTTTTGATGCAGTGCTCATAGCACCCAGCTAGGAAATAATGTGATTAGGTTTTTTTAGTTTAGAAAAGCTACAAATGAGCTGAAGAGGAAAGCCTCTCAGAGCTATGAGAAACTAACTGTATTTTTCCTGAAGCTACTTTTAATAGTGTACTGTCTTTGGACACTAAGTTGAGCCTAGTTTATACCAATATTTCGGCTATTTATTATTTAGGTAAAGAATAACTGAACATGCTATGTTTTTATACCTGGAAGGAAAACCAATTTTATTTCTGTAAAGCTCATGAAGATACTTACATTGAAGTAAATAAAATAGATGTGCTTGTCCACACATTTAAGTAAATGCTGGTCAGTTTTCTGAGAATTCACAGGAGCACTGGGGGAAGGGCTGAGGTATGTGGAGAGGGAGGCGAGGGGAGGATAGAACAGCCCAGAAACTCAGATTGTTTGACTATTTGGAGGTGCTGATTACTCAAGAAGGTAATGGTGTACGATGGAATAAGAAAAGTCCCTGTCTTCCAAAAAGCGGGCACAAGGGGGCTTCAGGTGTTCCCCATTTACCCCCATTGAATGTGTAAAAGTGCCAGCACCCCTCTTAAGGGGCATAGAGCTAAAAGCAAATACACATTTTAAAGTGCTAGAATATTTTATTGTTAGGTGTAAAACCTGTTTCTGTTGACAAGTGCAAGCAGTCTTTACTGTTCTCAGTTAACAGGACTCTAGGGACTTCCTGTTCATTGGAAGAATAAAAAAGCAGGAGAAAACATTTATGTACAAGTTAATACTTTTTGCTAGAGCTTGCACAATTTAGCACAGACCTGCTACAGAACACTAAAAGACCATCTACTTTTACATGGCATTTTAGAAGTCTAAAAGCTCTCCTTTTGCAAGAATATCTCGAAGATTTAGAACCACTTGGTCAATCCGAGTGCATAGGAATACATTAAATGGATATGTGCTGTGTGAGTAGACCAGGTCCTATATCACAGGCCTAGTGTGGTTTGGGGAACACAAAAATAAGACTTACATTTTGGACTAAATAAAACCAGAGCAATATGACTTCCTCTGCCTCCCCTGTTATAGTCAATTCCTCAGAGTTAACTCCCATATTCATTCCTGGAAATTCCCATATGGGACCTGACAATCTTCCCGTCCTCAGGACTGTGAGAGTCAAAATCTTGCTCGTATTGCACTCATGGACTCATTCAGAGGTAACTCCCTCAAGGGGCATCCTAGATTGCTTCCAGAAAATACCACTTTTCCCCTTCTACCTTTTGGGAAAGGCACCAAGGCTTGGGTGGCTTGCTGTGGGCTGCTGCCAGTTGAAGGGGGCTGCTGTCTTTAAGTTACTGACCTCTTTTTAAGAAATGGAAGGATAAACCCCCAGCAGTGTTTCTGTATGATCATAGGCTATACAGTTCAGGGTTTTTTTCCCTGGCAAGGTTCTGCTAGAAAGGCTGTAGCTGAGGGAGGAACCTTTTCCTTCTCCCAAAAGAGTAAATTTCATCCTTGGTACTACTGCTACAGTGCTGTTACAGGTGTATCTATCTATGCTTCAGGATGTCTCTCTAGGTCCTGGCATGGAGAGCTCACAGTGATTTCTGCAGTGATGGCCTCTCCAAAATCATTGTCTCTTGCATGACCCTCTGCCCAGCAGGGGATTCCTGGTCATGAGTTGTTCCCTGGTAGATAAGAGTATCCTGTTCATCATGCTCCTGTTTCAAATGCTGTTATCAACATGTCATACCTTGACTGTGTGTCAAAGCTTTTGGAAAAACACACTGTATATAGAAGCAAGAGGATACGAGGACATGGCAGGTGTGCGTTATTCCACGTGAACTGGTGGGGTATACAGCAGAGGCACTCTCTATAAGAGTCAGTCTCAGAGGAAATCCCTGGATCCCTCTGTTCAAGTAATATTTCTTTGGTCAGGGAGTGGGAATGCTGTTGGGACTGTGTGTCATCTGCCTGGTTCAGTGTCACTTCTGACATTTATGTAATATAAAAATATAGTTCTACCACTTTTTCCCTCACTTAAGGAATGTTAAGATATGTAAAAGCCATCATGTTGTTATCATTTTTGATGACAGCATTAAGTGGTGTATTAAAGCATTCTCTTTGGTGTACAATTCGTACCTCTTAGCCTGAAAGTGCATTTCTTATTATAATCTCTCAGATCCTCATATTGTGAAATAATATCCACTGAAACTCCCCCTCTTTATTTATGTATTTAAAAGAAGTTGGTAAGGGATTTGGGGAAACAGACGAATTTGCCATCTGGTAATAATGTAATATCATAAAAGGTTCAGTACTTATTATGAGAGTTATTTTCAAAGAGTTTTTTAGGCATTTCATTAAATTGGGTTTGAAATGAGCACTGTTCCAGATGGACTAAAAACTATCTGAATGTCCCCAGGAGAACACTGAGTTGGACAGTAGAGTTGGAGGATACTTCAGAGAAGATCGGGCTGTAAGGTTTCCTATTGCTTCCAATTAAACAGGCAAGATTTACAGAACTAGTAGTTTTGATTACCTCTATTTTAATCACTTGGAACAGTTTTAAAACTGATTGCAGAGGGTGCCAATCGCTCTTTTCCTGAAACTCAGCTTCCTGTAAGGGTTCTCAGTGCAACAAACGAATATTGAGGTACCTAACACCAAACTACAATAACAAATCAGTCTGGCTGAACAGCTGCAGTGTTAATGTGGAAAGGGGTTAAATAATAGTCATCAGTTCTGTTGTCAAACTGGGAGGAACTGCAAGCCCCAGAGGAAAAAAAAAGACATGACAAATGATCTGTGTTGGTGGATTTGCCAGAAGAGTTACTTGCAAAGCTTATATAAACAAGCTTAGATCTTGTGCCAATGTGGGGCACAGGTAGCTAATTAGGTGTACTGGGGAAAAGGACTGTCTTTCTTGGTATAATTGTATCTGTAACTGAGAGTTTTTCTTCAGAAAACCTACCTTGTCTACCTTTGCAGAGGTAGGCAGGAAGTGAAAAATTCACCCAGCCAGAGCCATGCTGGGTTAATTTTTGTTTGGGGACTTCCATGCACAGGCTCCAGCAGCGCCCAAAGAGCTCCCAGCTCAGGGTATCACGGGTTTATTTCCTGAGTACTTTCACCCTGCGTCATCTGGCCCTTATCAGGATGTGCGGAGTACAGCAAATGGCTCAATACTTCCCCCCCCCCATTTTATTTCCTTATTTTAAAAATAATTTCTTTTTTATTTAATTTAAAAATTTAACAAAATGCCATTTTGGCCTCTAAATGTCTAAACTTCTAGGATGTAGGTGACAGTCTCCCCATCCCCTTACCTCTTTTATTATTATTTCTTTTGCTTGCTGTTCTTCTTCAGCACTGAAAATGTAATCAAAGTCACTGGTGCCCCAGTGGACCTCTACTTGTTGATTAAAGTTAGATAAACTAGACAAATTCTGGTGGGAATGGAAGGCATTTATGATGACTACCTGGCATTTTTCTCTGCCCTTTTTTATGTACTTGTCACTGTATTTTCCCACATCAATCTCATAAAACATTTTTTTGCTCGTGCTTGAAATATTGATATTATCCTACAGCAAAGATAAAAGCACATCACAGAGCAATATGGCTTGGTGATAGAATTATCTGCAATACACAGAAATCTCTACTGATGTTTAGGGCTGGCATGGTATTAAACACATTACTTTTGCTGACAGACATTTTCATTTCCTTGCATCATGCAGGTAGGGGAATTTGAAGGAAATCTAGTTTTCAGTTCTAGATTTGTTCAATAAAAAATGTAAAACAGAAATGCCGATGGATATGGTAGCATCTCTTTAAATCAAAAGGAACTCACTGAAACTTTAAATAAGTTTTAGAGAAGGCTATATGTTTTTATGCATGTATATAAATATTTGTATATCTGTATTTACAAACCTATCTATCTCTATATCAATATCTGTATAAGCTGTTCCCTATTTAACAAATCTGAAAGGCCTGGGGACAATTCAAAGTCAAGGAGTTAAAATGTGCAAATAGACCTTGTGATCCTTTGGTTATGGTCTTTGTGCTGCAATGTTTGATAACATCTTTACTCACTATTTCCCCTATATGCCTTTCACTCCTGCTGTGCATGGAAGAACAAAGAGCTTCTGAAAGTTGGGATCTGTTCTCAATTTGATGGCCTTGTACATAGGATGCCACTTGGATTTTTCTGAAGCTGGATGTGTTGCGAATGAAGGAAAAGATTCTTACAAGGAAGGGATACCTCTTTAGTAAAGCACTGATTAAGGGACATCTCATTCTTCTATCCCTCTTTCTTCCCCAGAGTCACAGTATGATGCTGGGGAAGTTATTAAGATATTTTTTTCTTCAGCTCACCTCTGAATTACACATTTCTTGTGTTCCGGTCCCTTACTTGACGTCGTAGAGCTTGGATGAAAACAGTATTGAGCCCTTAAAAGCAGGAATGAAGCCAGCACTAGCTATGCTTCAAATGTGTAAGGTTCCATAAGGTGCTAAGCACTCTGTGTATGCAGAATTTGCCATCTGAGACCGCACATTCAATACTAGTGGACATTTTGATTCAATTTCCCTATTCCTGAACTCAGCATTTGGAAAATGAGCCTATCTTCTGAGAAAGATGTTGTCCAAAGTAATTAGTTTTTGCAAAACAGTTCAGTGCTTTGCTGAGTGGCACCTCAGAAAAGCCCATGTGGAAATAAATTACTCTTCAGAGCAGGATTAGTAAAGTGCAGAAAGGCCACAATTGGAGCAATGTAGAAAAAAACATAGGATCAAGTAATTGCACCTACAACAGGCGTTATTCTTCTTGTGCAAGGAGTGAAGGAAAGGTCATGTCAAAAAAGAGTAGTGTGTGATCGTGTCATTGGAGGCTGTGTAGAAACACGCAGAGACACCCCTGCCCCCACCAGTGGTGTGTTTTGTCCCTCACTGCCTCAGCTTGGCTCTCTGTTAAGTTGGAGTAATTAATGATTCTTTTCTATATGCTCTCTGGCAGTAAATGCCTTTGGAATAGTTTGATACCATATATTTTACAAGTATAGAATATTCCTGTGTAGGACACAATTTCTTTGTATAATTGTGGATTTTGGAAGAGGGTTTCTGTATGTTTTTAGAGCTATGCATTCAATGTTGAACAAAACCAAGTGTTCAACTGCTGTGCTGAATAGGCCCAGAGCTGCCCAGAGTGCACTGGCATTTCTGTACACCACTTGCAGTGAGGAGATCAGATCTTCTGTAGTCTAGGAGGCAGCAGCTTTGGAGCAGGAGAATGGAGTCTCCTCTTCTACTACATAGTTGGGTATTCTGCATGAGTCTGACATAAATTAGTAACTGGCAGACCCTAATTTTCCTGTAACTGATGAGGGATTTACAAAATTTTTGAAAACTTGGCTGAATATAAGAAAATATTTGTTTATGCCAGGATTCGTGTCTGTAATGAAATTTGATAATAAGCCAAATTAGTGAGCATACAGAAAATGAGATGGCAGTGGTATTGCATAATCTTGTCTGGCTGTTTCCCCAGGACAAGTAGAGTTTTACCTAATGTCTGGCACAATTGACAAAAAAAAGTGCTGATCCCTAATCTTTGTTAGCAGTGGGCCTCATTGCTAGCAGGCTGCAAATTGTACTTAGTATGTGATTTACTGTAAATGTGTACCCCTTGCTTTGAGGGCATCGTGGAGGTGAATTATATGTGGGCAGCTGGAATCACACTGGCCAGAGGTTCTTGTAGCTGCTTTTGCAAGGGAACTGCTGAGGTTCAGCTAATTAGGTTTTTTTGTCATTTAGTCTGACTAGCTGGATATGACCTCAACTTTTCTCTCAGGTCTCAGCATTTATAGAAAAGCACCCCAACATTTCCCGCTCATCAGAAGGTCAGGCATATTTTATCTGGTTAATTCCTAGAAGATCAGAAAATACGTATTATTT
Organism: Chamaea fasciata; assembly: GCF_029207755.1. Lineage (NCBI taxonomy): Eukaryota > Metazoa > Chordata > Aves > Passeriformes > Sylviidae > Chamaea > Chamaea fasciata. Next base: position 41,987,744 of record NW_027094092.1, read on the forward strand.
TGCACAGCTCCTCTTAGAGCAGAATTACCAAAAGAAGGCCTGTTGTCACCATTTCCAGCAAGACTGCAGCCTCCTGTTTTTTTGAGGTTTGTGGGAGAAACAGTTATTTTTCTCAAGAAGCACTGAACCAGTGTAAAAGCTTTTAATCCTATCCAAAAGGAACAAGGCAGGTTATCTCCTGCTATCCCCTTGAATGTGCCAGCCATTAAGATATATATGAATATCTACATAAAAACAAACCCTGCAAGCAAAGGCTGACCCTGGGCAGTGAAGTTACTTTACCTTTTGCATTACTGCTTGATCTTGGTAGCGTTCAGGTCAGTGCTATTGAGTGTGTTTCTTTGCGTGGCAATTTACATCGTGCGCAGGGCTCCAGGTGACAGTGTAGGGCATCATGTATGGCTGTAAGTTGTGCAAAGCCTCTGTGCACATACATCATTTTCAAGGCAGCAGGAATGCTCATTCTTTTTGCCAGGCTTTAGCTGTGGGAGCCTGGATGAGCCTTCCCCCTCGGAGCTCCTGTTAGCCTGCTGCACAGGGAATATCCAGCACTCAGTGCCACCATTCTGCAGCTGCCTGGCAGAGCACCAAGCTTGCAAGAGGGCACAGGAGAAAGCATAACCCTGTTTAAAACTACTCAAACTCATCAGGAGACTCTGGTATTGCAGAAGAGGAGAGGTAACATTGCTTCATAGTTCATCCTTATGCAAATAAGGTGCCAGCCAGCAATAATGAAAAGGAACTTTCCTGAAATTGCGAAATGCTGTAAGCAGCAAGGTAAAGAAAGAGGGTTATGCATAGGCTACTCTTCCTCCTTGTCCAAGTGCAGCCCATGGAACAGGGAGACAAGGAAGGAAAACAGAAAAGGGAAAGAGCCAGGTGGTCACAGGAGGAGACCAGTGGAGTAAGTCTAATTTCTGTGGAGAAGATTAGTTTTAGGAATGCTAAGGCAAGGCAAGGAAGAGCAATGTTGCCTACCCAAGTTTTACCTAGATGAGGAAGCTAGTAACTAGCACTGGGGCCATAAAATAATTCCACTTTAGCTTTTCATTTTCTCAATCCAAAGGCAAATAAATGCATATTTAAAAGATTACAGCAATTAACCACTGCTCCAATGTAGTAACAGTCTGTTATATCTGCCTAGCAAACGCCCGGGTATGCCTCTGCAGAACAGGGATTTTGAAATGTTCACTGATCAAGAATTCTGTTGTTTTTTAAATGTGAGATGCTTTTTATTGCTAGTACATAATTTAATTTGAGGCCACTGGTGGCTGATGTGTATCTTAAAATCTGAACTCCTGCAGGCATATAGTGTCATTGTATCTGCTCATTTAATTTTTATGAAAGGAAATTTTTTATTTACTACAGATGAAAGCATGAAAACAGCCCCCCACTCCCCAGTTTTCCTCTCCCTTTACCCAAATACAAAAGGAATAGGCAAATAAAAGAAACAACACTATATTAAAACAAAAAAAAAAGTTAAAAATCGCTCTTGATGCACCTGAGGGGCCAGCTCTGAGGTTTAGACTTTGGAGAATGGTAGTTTTACTAGCCTGAGCTGCTGGATTCTGCCTGAAATGGAAAGGCCCACATTTCTTCTTGGGAAAGAGCAGACTGTGGCAGATGGTGAAATAGTAAAATTACTTTTGTGAGACTTCATATTTCCAGTGCAGAAGGTGTCTCTTGCTTTGGATGCAGGAAGGAGGCTGCGAATGGGGTAGGTTGCAGTGGAATCCCATGCACAGGTAGCTTGCAGAGGGATCTTTTACAGAGTATCCAAGATTACCCTTCTGTGATGTCAGGTGTCCTAAATTTGGTGTCTGACTCTGCTCTTATGGGTTAAGTTATGGCATTCCTGTAGGTTATATGTGTTTTCTGTGTTCTTGTGATGTACTTGTGATGACTTGGAGAATAAGTTTTCTGTTTAAATGCCATTGCATTTTGGCACTACACATCTCAGTTGACAGTGGTGCAGGATACTGTAATGCATTAACACAGTTCTGCTCCTACTGCTGCAAAGTAGCATTTTGCAGCATGTTTTGTTGAACAGGCTATAGGATGTGATAATTTCTTTGAGCCTTACATCTGGCTGCAGAACCAAACGGTATGCCTCTCCTGACATCGTTCTGCTAAGACCAGAAATGCAGTCAGAGCTTTTTAACTGAGAACATCAAGAAATGAGCCAGACTGAGGAGATGGGAGTGGCCTTAGGGATGATAAGGTGACCACCGTTGGTTGTACTGAAAGGGAAGTAGCTGATTCATTAATGCCACTAAACACAGCTCTCTGCAGTTCTTCCTGATTCTCCAGTTTGTAGACTAACCAGTGCTGTCTGCCCTCATCTGCTGTCACAAAGCTCCCAGCATGACTGACATTGACCACCCATCCTTCTCAATGTGCCGTATCTACCAGTCATGTCTAGGGGCACACCAGTGTGGAAGCTTGAGCTGTCCACCTCATCCCTTTAAATGAAGTTGCCCTAGCTCTCCTGTCTGTGCTGGGACTAGTGTTTTGCCTTGGCACTGCCTTTTCCATGGTGGTGCTACAGTCACTGGGGTGTCACTGCAGAGTTCTTGGGGGTTAGTCACTGCTCATGTTCATGCTAACAGAAAAGAACCAAAGCAACAAATATGCTTCAAATGCATTAAAAAAAAAAAAAAAAAGGGAGTATGTATGTATGTTCTGTCACAGAAAGGCCTTTTAGGTCTGCTCACGCTCTTGTCAGAAGAGTTTTTTATCTTTGTATTTACCCATGTTTTTACCCTTCTTTCTGGCTTCCATGGGCAAAGGTGTACCCTTGCACTATTGGTGTATGGTGCTCCAGGAGAGCACTGAAGGCTCTGCTGTGGGTCCCTACAGCTGCCTGAGCCTTGGAATGGTGAAAGGCAGTGGTCTGAGAAAGTGTGCCTTTCTAAATTGAAAAGAAAAAGAAAAAAGAGCAATTTATTTTAGATGTGGGAGAGAAAAACATTTGGAAAGCTTTTCACTTAACAAGGCTCTTCTGTGACATTTAGGCACATTTATACAAATTAAAAAAGAATTTGGCACCTTCCCACCTCACTTATCAGGCTTGGAAGAGAAAAAGCAACTAAAAAGATAAGATTATTTGATATGTTGCTTTGTTTTGTTCACATGAAGTGTTCTGCCTGTTGATGTTGGCTGAGTACTATCAGAGCCCAAAAAGGGCCTTGACAGAGGAGTCATACTCAGTCAGGTTCAGGGCTTGCTTTCTAATGAGGAAGGATAATTATTGTGCCAATCTCTGATCTCTTTTTACAAGGCACATTTAATCTGAGGGAAGATAGGAGCATCTTTTGTCTCATACAGACTTGAGAGCAGGGCTAGCAGGTGTAACAGAGTAATCATTCTGAAGGATTTGTTCATTATTTCCCAGAAAAAGAGGAAAGTCTTTGTGTCACTGTCTCTCCTGTCTCCCCTGCTCTTGAGTTCAACTTTTGCAGTTTGATCATGGTGGCCCCACTTCTCCAAGCACTTTTACTCAAAAACACTCTTGACAAGCATTTATTACTGGATTTGACAGCCAAGTAGTCTCTCTACCCTTGCCCCTTTCTCTTAGAAAATTGGCAGCGTGTTTTGATGGGAAGCTGATAATATGCAGTGTGCTCTGAGGCCCCTACTCCCTTGGCTATAGAGCTGCATGGCCATGGTTGTATGCTTGCTTTGATTTATGTACATTATAAATAATCTCCGTAGGTGTGCATGCTACCTCTCTGGGTTCATATCATAAATGTGTCTTTTCTTTAAAAACACTCAGGTGCCCATTCCAGGGGAGTACATAATGAGTATATACTCTGTGAGATGTTTATTTTTATATAACTCAGTGCACTCATGTTTACAAATTTATGACTTCTGATTATATGGGAACTCTAAAACTACAGGGCCAACTGTAACTTCGAGAACTGCCTTGAGAATTCTTTTGTGTCTTTTTCTTAGTTATAACACAATTTCCTGGAATTCCAGGTTTTGCATGCTTCTTCCTAACATAGATTATCTCCCTGATCCTGCTCACCAGTTAGTCCCACAGTCACACCAGAGGGCTTGCCACTAGTGTGGGAATGAATGGTGCTGGATAGCACTGGATAAGTTGATTTTGCCTCAGGGAAAAATGCAAACAGAACTAGATTATGAAATACCACAATTTTAGGGAATCTAAGCTTCCTTTTAGGACAAGGTTTTTGGATTCTCAAGCAACTTGGTCAGATATAGAAGCTTGGAAACAGCCCCAGCAAGTTCTCAAAGCGTAATTTCAGTAAGATTTGTCTTTCACTTTGCATGCAGTCAGTTCTTTCATAACATCTCAGTGGTTTTTGTTTCCAGCATGACATAGGCTTCTGCAGTGGGGAACACTTTGAATGTGCAGACATCTGGTGGGACAGTTGTGCTTTAGATGCTGAGGAAGTGGGTTTTGCATGTTACCAGGATTACTTCAAGAGCAGTAATGGAAAAGTTGGCAGGATTCACTTGCTGGCTTTAGCTATGAGCATTACCAACTCATTGCAGCAAAAGGAGAGTACAAATCTCACAAACTTGCCATTTTATACGTGCAGCTTATCACTGTGCTGGTTTATAGATGGTTCAAGATCTTGTTCGTGTATACTATTAGGTCAAGACCAGTATATCTTGATCCCATAAGAATCTGAAGGCAGGAACTGAAGAGGCAGGGTTTTTTTGATTGTAGCAAGACCCAGCTATGTGGAAGAGAAACACTCTGAGCTCTTTTGATTCATTCACACCATCCCCTGCAGCACAAATTTCTCTAAACACAGGATGAAGTACTAAAATTGCACTATTGGCTCTAACAGGGAAAAACTGCGAGTAAATCTGAATGATCCAAATCCCAATGTCCAGCTGCTGAAACAACTGTTAAAACAGGTCTGTCTAATTTTAGCTTTTGAAACAGCTGGGCAAAGTGTTGGCTGTGTTTCAGTATCTTCTGCTTAAAGGGAAGGCAGGTGGCATTCTCTGAACAAGCCTCTATTGAATTAGAGAGACCTATTAATATTAGTGAGTAAATTCTCTCAACCTGCTAACGAGCACTTTGGAAGGGGTTGGAGAAGAATGACAGGGTATCTTGAATAAACCAAAAGGGAAAGGGATTGTGGTGTGTGTGTTCTAGCAACAGCAGTTTCATCAGTTTAGGAGCATCTGTGCTACCCATCACTTTTCTGCCTGTTTGAATTTCTTCTGCCTGGGTGACCTGAGGCATGTATGTACTAGCTGTATTTTTTTGAATGAAAGTATACTCCACTGGAGTAAAGATTACACATGAACATTAACAGACTGACATATGTGTGAGAAAATGTTAAAAAAGCCAACAACAACCCTGCCCTGAGTATTTTGAGATTTTTGTTGCAAAATCAAGCTTTCAAAATTGAGGCAAGCTGGAAATCCACATAACATTTTCCCCCTTCTGCATTTCTTTCAGTCTTTTAATCATATCAGGATCAGGATCATGTTCTTGTAGACTCCCTATTTGTTTGTAAGCCAGAAAGCATCATTAAGTGAAACATATTTGTATAGATAGAAAATTCTGTAGTGAAAATTCTGTAATTCTGTGAAACCTCTGTTTTAGTTGACATAAAAATTTTCTGTTGAATAATAAAGAGGAAATTGGAGTTTTTTAATTAAAGAATCCAGTGCTCGACTTGTTTCCCTAGCTCAGCAGCAGGGTTCTAGAGTGATACATTCTTCTTAAACAATGAGTATGTTATAGACATGAGGGCAGAAACAATGGATTGTTATCAGTGTGTACTCTTATATTGGTTTCTTTATGTCCCTGGGAACAACAGCTGTGGAAGCTGGTCACTATATGTAGTGGACTGTGAATCCCTCTCAGAAAAAAAGCGTGTTGGAAAGAAGTAGGGGGAAGAGAGAAGATATTTTAAGAATGAGGCATTTTGTCATTTTCTTTCGCAGCATCTGATTGTGCCAAGGAGGGTATAGCTCCTCCAGATGTCAGCTATTTAGAGAGACACACACCAGAAGTTCTGTGTACAACAAATAATTGAATCCCACACAGAATGCTCTTCTTGGCAAGAGAAGAAATGGGAGTGAGTGGGTGAGCCTGTGTGTGTTACTGTGCAGGATGGGATGGGCAATTACAAATATGGGAGGTATGGAGAAAAATGAAGATGGGTGGAGGTAAAAATACCTGCTAAATGTCAGCTGTCCCACTTGGATGGAGTAGGATTGTTGCCTGGTTGTCTCAGTGCTTTGTCTTGTGTGATTTTAACCCTATTTTACCATTATTTATGTAACCTAAGTTATGATAAGCTCTGTATAAACATCTGGATATGTGTTATTTTTAGCCTGTAACCAGCAGTCTGAGAAAACCCAAAAATAAGAGTGATTTTCTGCAATACAGATTGCTGTGAAAAAATAAAAACCAACAAACTAAACACAAATTATTACATCATTCTTTGTTGAAAGCAGAAGTTTTTCGTAGCTTTATTCCTTTAGATGAAATTTTTTAAAAAGTATTTTAAAGCTCAGCAGTCTTTCTGGGGATGGGTCAGAGGGTTTCAAAGAACCCATAAATTATTGGACAGCTTGGGGCTTCCCTCAGAGGTCACCCATTTCCCTTACAGAAGTTGGAAATGTGCTGTTCTACTGGTTCTGAAATTTATGCTTGTGTAATATTTTCTTCTATCCTCAAACTTCATTAGATAATTGATTTATCTTTCCTGTGCAAGCTTTGTTCAGTGTTTGGCTCTGATACAGAAGCAATGTTTGCAGTGGGGAAGACAGGCATCCTGCCTTTGGGCTCTAGCTGGTCTAGGTCCTGTTGCCAGTGCTAGATGAAATCTCCCATTTCTAGTGGAGAATAATGCTTGATCAAAGGGGAATAGACTTACTCACCTTTGAAGGATTCCTTCTGGACCATTCTGTACAAGTGTGGAAATACAGTGTTTTTTCAGTCTGTTCTTCTGGGGAAATCATGCCTTTACAATCACTCTGTTTGGCCGTCACCCCTTTGGTTGCCTGGCCAGCAGCCACCACATTTGACAGGAGCATTAAAGCCCCAGAGATAGTGAATTCCTCCAAAACCTGTTCCTCATCCCTGATGAGGTGTGAGGGCTGGTCCACCAGCTGGTAGGCTTGCAACTCTGAACCTGCATCAACACAGACTGCCTCTTCCTCGGCCAAAGCAAGACATGAGGAGGAAAAGAAATGAAAGGTGTTACAGTGGGGAAAGGAGACATGACAAAAATTGGAGCACATCAGAGGGAGTGTGAGAGAATGCAGGGGGAACCAAAGGTCATGTGGTGACACTGTGGTGAGTAGGGGAGGGCACACATGGCACAACAAAGGAGAATCATAAACCCTCATTTTCTAATGAGTTATTTCTGTAGTTCTGCTGCTTGCAGAACAAACATTTTTTTCAGGTAGCCAGGAATATCAGATGCCCTCGTTTTATCTGCCTGCTGCTACATTTCTGACGATAACACCTAGTGTAGGGGCTGGTAGTGGGTAAGTAGTGCAAGAAAATGTGTTATACAGAGCACCTGTATATCTGCTTCTTCTGTTGATCACATACTGCTTTCTGTCTCTTCGGAGTTTTTTTTTTTGGTAGCTTGGGCTGTCACAAAATAGCTACCTTCAGATTTCTGTGCAGGAGGAGATTAGAATGCAAAGATAAAGACAGCAACAGAATGATTCACAGTTTAGTCATCCTGAAGACCACTCACATTTCTTTCACCCTCACAGTACCCACCATTCTTCTGCCAGTACCCTGGACGAGTCAGTGGCAGACTGCGTGCTGCCATCCTGAGTGCTCACTTTAGGTGACTAATAAAAAGGTGAGGGAAATGAAACATGGCATCTAATTAAAACTATGCAGACCTAATTATAATCTAAGGGATTACTTAAGGGACATACTGGACCAGGGTGCAGCTGGCTTTTGTATGACCAATTCAAAATTCAGGTGTTCAGGTGGAAGACATAGAGAAGTGTGGTTCTTCAAGTGAGTTCCCTCTACAGGTTATGCCAGGCATTTTTCTACCCTCCCCCCCCCCCCGTTTGTTTGTTTGTTTGTTTGTTTGTTTGTTTGTTTGTTTGTTCTGTAGTTGTCCTGGGCTGATGGTCTGGGGAAGAGATAAAGAGGCTACAGAGGAGGGAGCAAAGCAGAAATGTGTGTGCATGTGTGCATGCACATGTGTTTGCATGCATCTAAGTGTAACCCCCGCATCGCTATTTCTAGTTCTTTCCTTGGCGCTTTTCAATGAATAGCTGGATTTTTTGTTGGTTCTATCCAATAGATAGTACATTCATGTTGGTAGCAGTTCATGCCTTATCTGTTGTATACAGCCTATCACTGAGGGAGTTTGCTAGTCCTTCCCTTTGTTTCCATGTCCCAATTTTCATGGCTGCCTGCTGCTTAAAGCCCTTGCACTCCTGATGACGGTACTTGCTCTGGTGGTGTTTGCAGCTCCGGTGGGATTTTGTTGCTGCAGGGTGCTTTCCCTCCCATTTTGCTCAAAGACTAGGGTGCTGGCCAAAGGGAATTGTTCAGTTTGAGGAAGTTGGCTTTTTGCATCCATGTGAATACTACAAACACTCTTTGAATTACATGAGTTGGAGGATATGACAAGTCAAGGAAACTGCTGGTACCTCAGGAGACCTGCAGTTCTGGGGGAGCTTGTGTAGGTGGAGTTTGAGACCCTGGGGAATGACAGGAGAGGGAGATGCTTCATAAGGAGAGAGATGTTTTTAAAGCAGTTCATGGTCCTTATTCTCACTATTGTGCTTTTGTTGAACTTCTCTGTTGGAGACCAACTACCCCAGTAAGGTCCCTGATCGGTTGCTGCAAATGGACCTGGACTGTATTCTGCTTCCATCTGTTTAATTTTTTGGTGTGGGTGCATTGCATGTCTTGAAGCCAGGGCCTGTCCTTGGTAGTATTACATACATCAGCATGGAACAGGTAGTTGATGCTGTATAACTATACATCTCAGCATAATACTACAGTGACCTAAACTGCACTTTCTGAGAGCTGCAAAACCATTTAAAAATCTCAGTACAAAGGGCTTAGGAGCCTGTGAACCAGGGCTTAGTAGTGTTTTCTATGTTACAGAATATATAACTGGGAGTAGCTAGCAGGGTGCTAATAAGAGCTCTCCTGTGCAAGAGGGGCAAATGCCTTACAAGAAATGTAAACAGCAGTATCATCAATAAGATATGTGAAATAATTGTTCTTATGTATGCAGTGCTCTTAAGACTTTATCTGAAGGACTGCATCCAGTCTGGGACATTGCACTTCAAGAAAAATGTAGATACTTTGAAAAAGTCTCTATGAAACCAGCAATAATGAACAGTCTAAACCCATAGATTTCTAAGGAACAGTAGAGCAAATGTCCTTGTCAAGGGAGGAGGGACCTAGCAGAAGTCTTCAAATATGTAAATAGTATCTGTAAAGAGGAAGGAAATAATCTTTCTTGCATAGTAGAGAAGAAATAACACCTCAATATTGCAACTGAAAATGAGTATGTATATGTATATTGGGAATTTACAGATTGCTAGGAAGGGCATGTATAGAACTCTAGTAAATCAAACCAGTTTTAAACTTTAAACCAAAACTTTACTGAACTCCTTCAGTAGCAACACACGTTGTGCTAATGGTTAATTCTGAAATATTATCATTAATTATTGCTTTATATTCAAAACTACAGAACTGTTATTCTTTAACATTTATGTCCTAAATTAACTGTGACTATACAGTGCCACAGAGCCGATTCTCTACACTTAGCACTGACAACTACAGTTCTTGGTGGTTTTAGCTGCAGAAGAAGTGAGAAGTAGAGAAGGATGAGAGAAGTTGGAAGTGATGCTGGCTTGTCATCTTCCATATCCAATTACCCTTTACATACTTGATTCTTTAATGCTATATTGATCTCCCAAAAATGGGATCTTCAACTGCCAACAGTGCTGCTTCTCTTGTTCTTTTTTCCCAAGACATGCTTCTTGTGTGTTAGCAGGATGCCTGTCTGTTTGCATCCCTTATGCTTATCTTGTCCTTTTTTGCAACTATTTGTTGCCTGGATGCCTCCCATGAGCAAATAATGATGTCTTGTTTGCCTGTGTGGTGGTCATATTGCTCACATACTTAGTGAGATACTTATCTATACCATCAGAATGTTGCAATATATTATATACTGCTGTTAGTTACAGTATTTTAGTATGTCTATTTCTGGGCAGAAGGAAAGCTAAGATTAATTATTTGTAATTCATGATTAATGCATTTGTAATTCATAGGTGTTACATGTGACTTCTTTGACTATGGCAGATTTGTGAGAAGGAGGAAAAAAAAAGTAGATAAAGTTGAACACTGGTATATATTGCTTCCAGAGAATTGATTCTTCATCATTAATCTTTGGACATCACCAAGAGTGTTGTAGGCAAAGTTTATACTGCACTGGTGGAGACAGGGACAAAATAGCCTCTTAAGGTACCTGTCTGCCTAGTCTATTATGAGCCTAGTTACTTGGAGGGGAAAAGTTCATTTCTCTGTGGTTGAGAGCAATTGAACTGTGTATACTGTGTACCACCCTGTGCAGGTCATGTAGCATAGGCACCACATGTGAAAACAGCTGTGCCCTTTGGGCACGGAGAAGGCCATCTAACAACTTATTGTTTGTTATACCTTAGCCAGTAAGCAATTTGATACAGACCATGCAGAATGAGCTCTCTCAGGGTTAAAAGCAGAAGAGTTGTTCCCCACAGCGTCTTCTTTTGTCCTTCAAATTTTTAGCTTTGGCTGCTCTGACCTTCTTTTTCTTTTCATCTCCTGCACACTGACAAGGTATACATCTTCGGAAATTACACCTACCAGCAGCTCCCACGCAAGGAGGGTTGGCCGCTGGAATCAGCCTGCTCTTTGTCGGGTGGTGAGGCGCTCATGTCATTGAAAGGTTTTCCCCCTGTATCTTTCTTTGCTTTTAATTCTCTTTTTTTTTTTTTTTTTTTTTTTTTTTTTTTTTTTTTTTTTTTTTTTTTTTTTTTTTTGTGGCTGGATGACCACAGCAAACACCACTCACCTGGCAGCTATTGCTGTGAGTTGAACAGGTGATTACAGGCAAAAGCCAGGCAGAGATGATAGATGGAAGAGAGAAGAGGAGCAGAGGGGAGCCTGTACACAGTGCGTATTAGAGAACTCACTTTTTCTTAGTACAGAAGTCAGTTTAAAGGAAAAAAAGCAACAGTTTTTCCAGCTTTTCCTTTCTGTGTCAAACCAGATTTCTTTGAGTGAAAAAGGAAAAATAAGTCTTCTTTCTGCTTTCATGGGTAAAATTAAAATTGTTTGCTATTTATCTCAGCAGGTATTTGAGCTCCATCTATTCTCTGTGTCTTTCTACTTCAGCCTTTCAGGTGCTATTTAAATTTTAGAACTGGGAACTCTTAAAAATAATTTCCCAGCTGTTCCACACTAAGAATTTGTGTCATAGATGATAGTTCTGCCGTACTAATATTTGCCCAAGTGTGTAAGACACTGGGCTTGAGGACCTTCCAGAACTAAATCTAGATCTGCAGAATAGATACAGACAAAATTACAGTAGGCAGCACATCTGCTGGTGCATCTAACCTATTGCTGCTATGAGAGTCACTGAAGGCAAGGAATCACAGCAGTGTGTTATCCCAGGCAGGGCTCACACCTAAGCTGGCAACAGGCTGTTCCCCTTCACCTTACACTTGCCAACACCAATTGCAAATGTAAAGAGAAGGTACACATATCTTTTTGTTTCCATAAACATAGTAGCTACATGCATCCGTAGTATCAGTTACTAGGAATTAGCAATTTTATGTTGAGCAAAATTCAATTCATTGAATTTTGCTCAACATAAAAACAGGCAAGTCACGGACCTGTAAGAGGGGGCTGTTATGAACGATGGAAATCAGTTCTACAGGTAACTACCATTTTATACTGGTATACTTAGTGAAACATAGGTAGTAGAAGTGTGAATTCTGTGAAAGAAACATCAGAAAATTAAACTGTTTAACTCTTTTTCTTCATTGGTGATTCAATAATTATCTAAGATCAAGCAGTGGGCAAGACTGATTTTTTCAAACTCGCCAGTCTTTTAATTTCTCTAATCTTTCTGAGCCTGAACAAACCTTTGATAAAAAGTTTCATTGACGAAAGTGATACAAGAAGTCCAAGCAAGTTCTGTTTCTCCACCTGACAAGCTTTGTGCAGCTGCCATTGAGCCCAGCTTCTACTGAGAGTAAAAGATATAGATGCAGTTCCAACTTTCCTGGAGGAAAAAGCTCTGCAGCCACAGAAGATCAGTTTTCTCTTGTGAGATGAGTCTGCCTGTCAGCACACAGGTGAAGGGTGGACTAGAGCCTGCTTAGCCCGCTTTGATAAAGTACCCCAGAGGCAGGGACTAAAGTGTTGATGAGACAGAAAGGGAGATGGTTGGTTTTGAATAACAGAACCTCCTTATGATGATTGAAATAAACTAAACTTGGGCATGCTTTATTTAACACAAATCCAATTCGTAATTGCTGACCTGGTAGAGATTGAGGTATGGGAAAGATTTTGTCCCAAATTTTGAGGCAGCTTTAGAAGAGAGGATGCTTGCTGGTGTCTTCTGCAGGTGGTCAGGGTTGTCTCTACAGCACATTCTGTGCTGAAGAGTAGAGTGAAGAACTCCCATGCCCAGGGCTGAAAGCACGGTCTAGACACTCCTGTGTCAAGGCACTATTGCCAGTGCCTTCCATTCTCTTAGGTTTGCAGACTAGCACAGACTTTGGCCAAAAAAAGGTACTGTTTGCTCATAAAGCTGTTCTGACATATGTTGGCTCAGACCTTTCCAGCAAGCCTGTAATCTCTCCAGGGAAGGGACTCTCAGCTTGTGTTAGTTTATGTAGTGCTGAGTACAGTGGATCATCCTTTGTACATTATCCAGCAAACAGGGGCAATTTTAACATGTTATTGTCAGTTTGCATCAGCAAATCCTGACATTGCCTCTTTCCCAATTATAGTTGATTAATGCTTATCAAAAAGAGATATGTTGCTGTATTTGTGTGCCCATGCACTTGTTCTTGCTTGTTTCCACCAACACAGGACTCTAGGTGTGTCAGAAGTACTGAACTGTACAAGATATTTGGCCCTTAAATTGGATGTTTGATAGAACTGAATTTGTGTCTCAGTGGTTACCATTGCTTTTGGCTAACTTACTGCTAGCCCAGACTAACTGGCTGTAATCACCTTGCATTTTTCTTCTCACAAATGAACACCAAGGGTCAGATTTCCCTTCCCTGATGTCAATCTACTGGCTCTGTTGAGTTTATTCACCCTGACATAAATGAGAACAAAACTAGGCTCTAAAGCCCTTCTATATTAGTTGCTTTTGGAAATCTGTGGTCCCTTGGAGCTGAGCAGAAAAGAGAATACTTGCCCTGCATTACTGGTAACGTGTGAGGCATATGCCTCAACCTTTGTGGGTAAGTGGATATACTTGGTTGTTAAAGAAAAGCACAGAAGCCCTGAGAAAAGGTTGCTTGCCTTTTTTTTTTTTTTTTTCTCCTCCAGATATAGAATAAAACTGAGAACTACAGAGACTGCAGCAACTTGGTTATACACAAAAAAAGCACTGCACACAAGAAAAAGGACTGCATAACAGCAGCTGTGTGCGTAGTTTTCAGCCCTGTCCTGGAGCAACCCTCCCTTTTCGCTCTGGATGAGCAAACAGTGATAATTCTTTGGTGCTGCTGGGTCCTGCCTCTTGAGGCTGCCTGCAGAGAGACAATGATGACAAGGACAGTGGGGCACCAGGGACTAGTCTCAGAGCAGTTAATTCTGCCAGCAATGCTGAGGAACTTACCAGATTTTTGGTCACTGCTGTTGTCAGCAGAATTTGAAGTAGCTTGCTAAAGACAAAGGTGTCTATATTCCAGTCCTAAGCTCTCTACAGCATGCTATTCCCTCTCGTTTATTTTATTTTATTTTATTTTATTTTATTTTATTTTATTTTATTTTATTTTATTTTATACTGTATTTTAACATCATAAATATGACATGTTTTCACCCTCCTTCTTCTTTTGGGAAAGTACTTTAAAAAAATAATGTAACTCTTTTGAACCTTGAGAGAAGCAATTCAGTCTGAGAAAAGCTTCTGGGTGACAGTCTGTTCTAGCTGACCTTATTCTCTTAACCTCATTATATAGCAAAGCACTGACTAACACTGTACCTTGTTAGCTTCTACTGGGTGGAGGCAAAGCTGGCCCATCTCTGGCAGGGATCCTGTATTGATAAATGCTTATCAAGTTTCCCCATTGGATCCAGTTTAAAAGATCTGTGATTTTACAGCAGCACTGATTTTTCAGTTTTGACTGCCGCAAAGTAATTAACAGCTAAGATTTAATAGAAAATATAGAGAAAGTTGTACTTGCTCCTTTAAATAAGGTTGAGTATAAACTCTTTCTGGGCTTGAAGAGGACTGGGTCTCTTTTTGGGATTCTAAAATTCAGAAACAATTGCTTTCTTATTTCTGCAGATTGTAGTGGCCCTCTGCTCTTTTAGTAAAAGAAACAGTTGTATAGGAAATAGCCTGTAGGGAGCAACATATCATGGGAACCATTGTCCTTTAAGGGATCCATCTTGGTTCTGAAGACACAAGAGCATTTAGAAAGACTCTATGTTTACGCAGATTAAGTAAACTAATATGAATATAACAAAGCCAGCCTCTTTTGAAGTAAATCTAGTGGGAATAATGTTGAAACGTCACTTCTGGCTATAAACTTCCCCTTGCCACCCAAGAGGAAAACTGCAATTGAAATCTGCCCTCTTCCTGCGGTGGTGCTGCTAAATAAATGAGTCACCTGTGAACTACAGGGTAGTAAATACATCCACTGACATCTCATAAAGCAAGGCAGAGTGAAGTTCCAGTACTTTACCGTGTCACCAGAATCCTATGATATATTTATAGCTAGCTTCACAGGTTTTCCTTTTTTTTCATTATTTATTTTTATGGTGTACTCCTAGAGTTTGGTTTTCTTGGCCCTTCTCATTTTTGCCTAAGGCAGTTTACTCACTGGTTTCCAGCAAAGGAAGGTTGGTAGGCAGAACGCAGAGCAAACCCCCATCAGAGGGGCAATACACAGCCCCTCTATTTCTCCTGTTCGAGGACTGCCCAGGCATTTTCTGTCTCTGGCCAGGGCAGTCTGAAGTGATGCTCACCTTTGTATGTCATACCAGCACCTAAGCTGCTACCTCTGTATGTGGGGAAGGATTGGTGGAAGATTGAATGAGGAAAAGGATCAGTGATTTGTTTTGGAGCTTGGTAATTTGCTGTCTATTGAGGGCTCTGCCCAGGAACCATGCTGGTAGGTGGACAGCATGACTGAGTATGGAGAAGAGGATGTGGCCTGTTGGACTGTTAAAGGGGAATTAAAAGCTGAAGGGTGCTACCACAGTTTAGTCAAAGAAACAACTCTTCTGTTTTCTTCTCTTTCAGGGCAGGGCAAGGAGTGTATCCATGCAGTTCCCCATCTCTTATCTCTTGAATTGCACTTTTTAAAACATATATATTTTCCTCACAAAGTAATGAATTTTCCACCACTGCCTCCTGGAAAAGCAGCATTGAGTCCTCAATGTTTAAACCTGTAGCACCTGTAGCCCCTTTAACTGATCCTGTAATGTGTGATACATTCTGTCCTTTTTGTAATGCTGTAGCCAGAAAAAAAACATAAAGTAAAATGATGGGAGGCAGATCTTTGTTGCGTTGCTTATAATTATCTGAGTCTGAAACTCATTCAGATTTCCTTTATTTTACAAATCAGCTACTCAATGAGGTGCATTTAATACATGTCCTTCCCCTCCTTCCCCTAAATCAGATTCCTTACACCTTAACTACACAATAAATTTTTCAGAGTACTTTGTCTGTGGACTGTGAGAAAATTAGGACTTCTGTGACAAAGGATTCAAGGGTGCTGACTCATGGGTCAGCAGCCCTTCAAGGATATTATGACAAGTTATATCCCCTCCTTTTACCCCAAGTAGTTAGAAGCAGGGAGCTTCTTCCCCATAAAGAACAGCATCCTTCTGGGCATCCCACCACACATACGGCAGCAACTTCAGTTTCCTCAACAAAACTCAGGGCCAGGAAAAATTGTCTTGCACAGATAAAACTGCTCCGTGCCCTCTGTATGGCACTGCAAACTTGCCATCCAGGAGGCATCTGCACTACAGGTTACTCAGTCCTGTCTCCACCCGTGTGTCCCATTGTCAGGAAACCTGATATTCACACTTTAAGGTGAGCAAATGGCCACCAAATCAGTCTATTAGTTTATACTAACAGCATGTACTGCTTGGGGTGGAGAATCTCAAGTGTCTGTTCCGTTCCCATGTCTATCAGTCACTAACTGGCTCAACATGACTGAGCCTCTGTTTCCTTATCTACAGAATGGCAAAGTAATATCTAAAGCTGTTGAATGGCTTCATTAATGAAAGATTTTAAAGCACTCTGAGATTCTTAGGTGGCAGATGTTAGATAAATGTGAAGATAATATTCTTGATTTTCACAATCACTGATTAAACCCAGCAAAACACCAAAGCATTTCTGGCTGCTTTAGCCCCTGATTTACATCACTTATAGTATAAGTTACTAGAAAATAAATTACAAGCATATCAGGCTCAACTAAAAGTATTAGGCGTGCAACTCAGGCTGATCATTACAAGTTACTGACATGTTGTACCAAATTGAGATCAATGACTGAAAACACTGCACCTCAGAGTTAGGGAAACACTCGAGTCCAACAGCAGGTTTCAAAGGCGCATGCGTGCACACCTACAGACACGGTTCTAGAGGGGAAAACAAGAAAACTTACAGTCATAAACAATTTATTCGTTTGTATGAATAAATGAAAGGGAAGGAGGCAGTGCAGTGCAAGGCGAGTCCTGGGGCTGGCTGGCTCCTTTTCAAAAGCTCGTTATTGGCTCCCTGAGTGATCCTGTGTAAGTCACTTCTTCACTCTTGGTGCTTGCCTTCCCCAGCGTGGCTGGGGATTTTTGCCATGTAAATTGATAGGCAGTAAACTACTCGGTAATACTACTGCATTTGTTTATTAATTTATGGGCTGTAAACTCCGGCTGCATTCCTCACTCTCCGGGGATCAAGTGCAGGTGCACCTGTTTGGACTACGCCTATTGTTGCAGGAGCATAAAAAAAAAATAAAAAAATCTGTAAGAGTCATGGGGAGTTTTAAAGAGAGCGGTCATTCCTGGTTCTTCCTTTGCTCCTGAGCAGCTGCGGCCGCAGGACGAGCCCTGGGACAGGACGGCGCGGGAGGACGGCGTTATTTCAGCGCGTCCATCCCCGAGCCACGGGCTCCCCGCGCCGGCTGCCCCCGAGGCACAGCGGGACGGCGGCAGGGGAGGAGGTCCTGTCCCCGCACAGACGGGGTGGGCGCGTTTCGCCAGGGGCCGCTCGGGGCGGCGGCGGATGCCGGGCTCCGGTTCCCGGTGCGGCCGGCTCCGGGAGCCGGGTGTTCCCGGGGGCCGCGGGGCCGGGGGCGCGCGGGACCGCACGAGCGCATGAATGGCGGGGGCGGTGCCGCGCTCCGGCCCCACCTCCCCCCGGAGCCAGCCGGTCCCTCTGCGCAGCGCCGCCGCCGCCCCCATTGGCTCGCCGGCGCCGGGACATTTGCATGCGGCTCGCCCATTGGCGGAGCCGCTTCCCCGGCCGCCCCGGCTGCGCTTCACCTGCGCCGCCGAGTTGCCCGCACTTGGCGCCGGCCGCCCGCACCCACCCCCGGCTCCGCTCGCTCCGCGCCCGGACCGCGCCGCACGCCCCGGCTGCTCCAACGCGCCCGCCCGCCCGGGAAGACCTGGCGATGCGCTCGACGGCTGCGCAGGGTTAATCGGCTTGAGCCCTCGGTCGCCTGGATTCGGTGGAAGGAGGATAACAATCTAGATCGCTGTGTGTGTGTCTGTGTGTGTGCGCGTGTGCGTGTCTTAGCAGTTCTGCATTGCAACACTTGCTAGTGGAGAAGCAAGAGAAAACCCCCCGGAATTGGGATAAAAAGAAAAAAAACAATCAAAAATTTACCTGGGGTCCCTGGCTTATTTCTTCTTTTTCGTTTTTAATAGTCCCTCTCAGCTAAGTGAGAGACAGCGATCGCAGGCAGGGAAAAGTCCTCAAGGACCCCGTGATCCTGGAGGAACCTGAACAGGACCCTCGTGCGGACATGTGCGGCTTTCCTGCGCACTCCTGGAGGCTCGGTACGGCCGCGGGGTTCCTGCCACTGTAGATCCAGCCCTGGGAAACGGCGCGTCTTATTCGTCTCTGTGTGGTTACTAACCTTCCCCCATCCCTCCCCTTCCGTGCTAGCACTCGCTCTCTCGCATACACACTGTCTCTTTTCTTGAGCACACGCGCACCCCCCTAGAGCCTCGGAAGCGACTCTCCTTTCTGCTAGCATGGGTCCCCTGGCATCATGAACGTTGTTCTCTCTCCCTGGCTGGAATTCAGACTGCCCGTCTGTAGGTGTCTTGTGCCTTGACCATGCACCTGAGAATAGACCCCAGCATTTGCCCGGGACGCCGCCCCGCCTGGACCCTGTGGATGTGCTCCCTCTTTTGGGGATGTATCGTCAGCTCTGTGTGGAGTTCCTCTAACGTGGCTTCTTCTGCCTCTTCTTCCTCGTCTGTTTCTCAGGCTCAGTATGAGCATCACTTCCACGGCAGCAAGCACCACTCTGTGCCTATCTCTATCTACCGCTCCCCTGTCTCCCTCCGAGGAGGACACGGTGGGTTCCCACTCTTGTTTCTTTCTAACCTTTTTGCAGAGCAGTTGGAGCAGCAGAGGGGGAGCAGGGACGATGGCTGTGTCTGCGGGGGAGGGGGGTCCTCCCTGCCCCTCATTTTTCTGCCGTTAGCTCCCCTCCCCATTAACCCTGCACTCCTCCCCGGCCCCCTCCCCGAGCAGAGCCTAGGGCTGAGCACGCACCGCTTCGAGAGCCCACTTCGCCGGCCGGTGTGGTCCAGCAGGACGGAGGGTGGGGGCCGGGGCGGGCTCGGGTCGCTCCGTGTCAGACGGCAGCGCCGAACAGCTCGGGACGGCGGAAGGGCATCCGCTCCTGTCCCGCTGGGATCCTGCGACGGGGAATCATTAACTCCCTGCCTTGTAGCGGCTGATACGGTCATTGCAGCAGCGCGTCTTCCCCGCCGGCCACCCTCGCTTCCCGGTCGCCCAGCTGCGGGAGGGCCAGCCGGGGGCTCGGGGAATTGCCGCCGCCGCTCCTCCCCTGCCTGCGCGCTCGCAGCGTTCCTGGGTGAGGATAGAAAGGGGCGTACAAAGGAAAAGGCGAGGTCTCATTCCTGCTCCTGGCTTCCTGCTTGGTACCTGGTAGAGTCTTCCTGGGAAGCCCTGGGGCAGGAAATAGTAGGGAGTAGGTTTTCACTCTGGCAGCGAGAGAGAAGGGGAGAGGGTGTCTGAAAGATGCCAAGAGTGAGAGGGCCAGTATAGTGCCCCTGAAATGCTGAGCAACGCTTAACAGCTGGACCTACACAGCCCCTTACCCACCTCTCTCAAGTCTCACCCTGGCAGGAGTTGGCCTAGGCCTGTCTGACATGGGGGGCTCTCCCTCATCTCCACCTTTTCCTGTCTTCTGTCCTTGTTCCTTAGCTTTTGCTTTCAGTCATTTCAGCTGGGAGAGGGAGGCAGGCCAAGACCTGGCCCTTTCCCTCCAGGGCTGCAGGTCAGGGTCAGGTCTGGCCTTCCATCCTAGGAGTATTCACCTAGAGACTCACATTTGTGCAAGGCCAGAAGAAGAACCAGTATCAGAAATGAGGCATAGGAACACTTTGAAGGAAAGGGAAGGGAAGGAAGGAAGAGCTCTGGCACAGTTGGTTGAAATGCCGCATGGCATTGGCTGCAGCAGACACTATGAGGGTGTGCTGGCAGGGCTCTGTCAGGGTTACATGGATATTGAAACCTGGAGCATCCCGGATAAGTGCTCAGATGACCAGCAGAGCAGTCTGAAGGATTCAAATGGCACAGCAATGAATGGACCTCCAGTGAAATCTCTAGGTACATTGGCAGAGTTGCCAAAGAAGCTCAGTATTGCAGGTCTGAGCCGGGGCGCATTGGAGAGGGAAAGGACTCAGAAACACAGCCAGGAGGCAGATGCTGCAGGTCACAGCTGAGCACCAGCTGAGCAGGGCTGTGCTAGCAGGAGGGGCTCTGGCAGAGCTGCTGGAGGGCATTGGAAGAGGGTGACAGGGAGCTCTGCAAGGTAGGTCGTCGATGCTCTGGCAGCGCGGGAGGGGGAGCCCAGGGCACTGCAGAGTAGCACTGTGCTGCAGAGGCGAGGACTCAGGACTGAGGTGGCAATGGGTGCAGTAGGTTGAGGGGGAGGTGTTCAGCCATTTCTGCAGACACAACTGGCACTATCCTTTCAGCCTGTCAAACTCCCACTTCTGCTCCGAAGTTCACATCCATCCTAAAATGCAAGAGAAGCATTCAGGCCCCACATGGAAAGGGAACCAATGCCATGCCAGACATCAAGACCATCTGTTAAGCACCACCCATGTGAAACTCAGTTATGGGTTATTAATCACTAGCAGCAGGAGCCCTGTTATTTGCAGCAATGCTGGAGGACCATGTGAGAGAGTCCCTGTTGTGCTAAAGTGAAATATGAGGGATCAGCCAGTCACTGCCTCAAAAGGTTTTCAACAGCCCAGCTTCTGTAGCTTAGTTCTTTCTCCTGTGATGAAAGGGGATAGCAAAGTCTGGCTTGTAGGTCACTTGTGAAGAAAGGAGAGAAGGATGTCACAAAATGTGATAGTGTTTGGCTTTGCTGTAAAAGTCAGGCAGTAGTCTATGAGAGTGTGTTTCCTGGTCAAGAAATGATAGCTCTTTTCTCCTTGATGGCTTTTCCATCTCCCTGAAAGTCAAGCAAAGCCTCATTTAAGAGCCAGGAACAAAAGCAGTTATCAACTTCAGTGAGAAACAGGCTTTTTTTTCAGTGTCCCCATTGCAGAAAGGAATCAAGGGAAATAGCTCAGGCTAGTGCATAAGTCAGTGTGAGTTGTTTGGGGGATCTTTTGGGGGGGATGGGGTGGTGTTTTGTTTTTTCCTTTCCTCATCATGCCATGTAGCAAAGCTGTCATAAAAACCCCCTTTAGCATGAATAAGGGGATGAATGGGGTGGACAGAGAGAGGGAGATTGAGAGAGGGAGGAAGAAGAGACCACAAAGACAGCTGGTCTTGGAAACATGCATGGTTTATTTTTGTGTGTTCTTTCACTGTTGCACAACAGAGGCCCTTGGAACTTGGATCTGTAACAGTGTAGTGGAGTCAGATTCCAAGGAGTCTGTGCACTCCCTGTGTTTCCTGGGATTTTGATTATTTGTTTTTCCTAGAGGGAAATAAGAAATTCCTCTAGAGGGAAATTAGAAATTCAAGCTGCCCTGCTTGGTGGCTATGTTAATACAGGTTTTGAAAGGAATCAGATCAGGATCATGGCCACCCTGCTGTGTTGTCTTCCAGCCCCACAGTGTTGACCACTGGGACTCAGTCTTGTATTTAAACATATTTTCCTTTTTTCTCCTACATCCCAGTGGACTTCAATCTGTTTGAAGAAGCAAATTAATAACTAGCACAGAGGAAAAATAAATGTCTCACAAGCAGTGAACACTTGTTTGGAGTCTGTGTCTAGTGCTCCTTTAAAATGAGTGGAAAACCTTTTTGTGGCTTACCCTGAGCAGGACCAGACCCAGATCTGGCTGTTGCTGCTGTGGTGGTGTTATGAGAGTTAATTCTGAAGTCACCGACCTGGTCCTTTATGGTAGTTGGACTGCAACCTGAAAATGCAAAACTTGGCACAGTGCATCTTCTCAAGGAGAAAGTCTTTCTGACAAGCTTACCTCCTTGTCAGCGGGGGAGTGAGCCTGGCCAGGCAGGGGACTTCAGCAAGTTAGAACAAATCTTTTTTCTATGTGAGGACCTTCCTTGAATAGCAGAATTTTTATCCCTGAATAATAGGAAGGGAAACCCTTGATTCCTTTTTGTTTCACTAGGGGCTTGTGAAACAGGGAGGAACAAAGCTGGGGCTGTGTTTATTGAAAGTTCACATGTGCTGAATCCTCCTGTCTCCCCTGCGCTATTTAGCGCCGTGCTGGGTCAGCTGCTTTACCGGAGCCTGCAGCAGTGACTTCACAGCCCCTCTTTCCACATCCTTATTGCCTCAACTGATGAATAATGTGTGCCTCTGGTTGGCTGATAAAATGAAAGGATTTGTGCGTTTGGTCTTAGTGATTAATTAATTAATTTGCTTTCTCTTTTTCTCCTCCAGCTGTTTGTTCTCTGGCTGTCGTTAATGGCTGTGGAGCAGGGGTGCACAGAGGCGATGTGTGATGCCTTGTGCAGATTGCCATTGCCTGCAGGGACTGCTCTGCAGCTATAGGAGCAGTGGTGGGCATGGGATAGTCTCTCTTCATTTTCACTTTGTGGAGCCTAGGCTAGCCCAGACTGTTGCACTAGTCATAGGAAGAAGTGTAGGTCCGTTGTGAGGACTGGTAGTGAGCAATCGTCAGATCTTGTAAGTATAACTCTCAGGCCTGAATCAATTCTTAGAAGTTCTGTTATTTAGGTGAAGCATTTCCTTCTCTTGTATCTCCTTTAAAATCAGCAAATGCGAGTGAATGCTTGGACAAATCAAGTGAGTGTTTCCATAAAATAGGCAAGTATTCTGCAAACCAGTGTCAAAGATTGCCACACACAACTCTAGTGGTGTACCCTTTTTAAAATACGTATGTCCTTGCTGCTCCCCCAAAGTGACCTATTCCTCATCTCAAGATTCTATGTTCTTACAATCCTGCCTTTTATGATAGGAAACAAATTCCCCATCCTTGGCCATTCCCCAGTCCCATTCCCCAGGACAAAGCAGGACCTTTCCTGGTCCTCCTTCACCGGGAGATTACTTTGAGCAAAGATTGGTAGCTTTAGCAAAATGGACAAAATCACTCTGTACGGAGCAGTCAGCAATCCAGCAAAATGAACTTCACTCATAGTTGAAATTAAGGTTGCAATTAAGTTCTGCAAAGGTGAAAAGCTACGAGTCTGTCTGCCTTCTGTGGCTTGCCTTTATTCTTATATCAGCAACGAAGCCTAGTTTTTTGGCAAAGACTGCTACTGCTGTATGCCTGAATGTTTATGTTCCCTTTCTCAGAAATATTAACAATGACTGAGTATTTTTAAAATAAATCTACTTAAATTATCTCAAGCTGGCTATCCAGAAATCAAAGCATCCAAACTCACTCACTTGGAGTTTTGAGTGATTATAGCTGGGCTTTCCCCTCCCTTTGCTGACTGTAGCTCTTCTGAGAAGGCACAGTTTTCAGTAGTTGAACACAGAATAAAATCTGTGTTCAACTACTGAACGTACAAAGGTATGTACTCCATTTTGTTTCCTCAAAATGGAGTTGCTATTTGACTTACCCTTTGCATGATTTTCTGTTAAACAATTTCTGGTCAGGTGCTTTGACTCCTCATTCTGTGCCCTGTGTTAACTGTTCCCTAGGAATAGTTTGCATTGATCTCCGAAACTGATGTTAAAGTCTGTTCACCTGATACTTGTTCTTAGGAGATCCCAATGATCTTAAGAGATCTGGAACATGAGAAACTAAAAGTTGAACCCTGTCAGTCTTATTTAATATAGGTCTCTGTGCTCTTTGAAACCTATTCCGCTGAAGGTATAGTCTCTTAAGATGTGTAAAAAAGCCTCCTCTGAAAGCTACTTTGTGCTTACTCAGTATCTCGTAGCACATTTTGCAAAAGGGGGAATGCTAGTCCTAGTCAGAATTAGATCAGGGCTTTCTTCCTCCTTGTATTTCCTTTGCAATTAAGGCTGGAGAGAGGTTTTGTTTGTTTGTTTGTTTGTTTTCTTTATTGTTTCTGCTTTTGGGTAATACAGCCCTGACTTTTCAAGCAACTGCTTTAAAAGCATATTGTGCTGCAGACATGACTACATTTCAAAGATAGATGAAGGATCCTGCTGTATGTTTTTTATAGGCATTGATGTTGTAAGGAGTATGTGGTTATGTGACATCACCTATGTAGTCAGAATATTGCAAAATGAGAATGTTACTTTTTATAATATTTGTACATTTAAAAATACAAGAGTTTTTTTTTTCTTAATAATTTTGCCTAGTTTTTCTTGTTGTTTTCTTTTTCTTTTTCTTCTTTTGCCATGGCATGAAAATATCTGTTTGAACAGTGTTATGACAGCCACTGGGTTATTATATACTGTGCTGTTGGGAGCTCCAAATTCCTTACACTTCTTACTAGAAGCAGGAAGATGCACTTAGGTCATGTAATGTGGCAGTACTGACATAAGCAGAATAATCTCCAGCTGGTGGTGGGGAAGTTCCATGGTTTGCTGCACTGAAGGTAACTGAATAAAGAGCTGGAGCTTCTCAGTGCAAGGAATGTAAGTTTTGTCTGCAGAGTACAAAGGGTGACCATTCTTCTGGTTTTTCCTTTTCCATATGCTGTGCTTTAAGAAAACCAGCTCTCTGTGTAGTTGCCCAGGATGACAGTCCTGTGCTGCTTGGCTGCCTTATGATGGTTTCTTTTTTGTGTTTTCTGGTTGGTTGGTTGTTGTTCTGTTTGTTTTGATTTTTTGTTTGTTTTCTTTTTTTTTTTGGACTTGCTGTCCTAGTGGTCTTTGATAACTACAAAAGGTCATTTGTACTAGCAAAAAAAAAAAAAAAAAAAGATCATTTTCGTGTCTTCTGTGTAACCTCTATACACAAGAAGACATGCAGTTGACCAATGGCTCTCATTTGTTGTATGAGCTTGACAAGACGTTACTTTACTTTCTGACTTTTCTTCATCTGTGAAATGAAGAAAAAAACATTTTTTCACCTAGGTGAGGCGAGCAGTTCTGGTGCATCTGTGTGCTTTGAGATCCCTGGCAGGGAGCCATAGAAATGAATGAAACCACAGTAGTCCTCTTGGACTTTAGATGTCAGAGAGCCTTAAAAGGGCAGCCTGCTTGTATCTCTTCTTGAAGGACAAGCAAGACACCTTCAAATTCTAAACGTGGGTCCTAGTAGTATTTTCCCTTGTGGCTTTAAAGCCTGGACCAGCTCTAGTGCCAAATCCCAGCACTGGTATTTCTGGAGGAGCAGGAGAGCATTTTGGCAGAGTGCTGGCTGTGACAAACTCCAGGGAGCTGCTGGAGCCAGGGACCCGTGATTCACCATGGGTCTCTCGCCACTCTTGCATATTACTTCTCGTGCACTGTTTGTGTGCATTGTTTTTGCACATTAAAACAACTACTTATATCCCTGAGTGACTTCCCCCCAAACTATGAATTTAAAGTACTTCCAAAACTGTCTTTTAGAATTTGAATATAATTATAAGCTTTGGGTGTAAACTGTGGTTTTTGCTCCATAAGAAACTAATGGAAATGATCTGCCTGTTCCTGTAGTTTACAGATTATACGCTTTATATCTGGGGATGTATATTTAGGCTGCTTTTCTGTATGGTGTATTAAGATGAAAATGAAGTTAGTGTGAGCTATAGTGGTTGCGAAGCATGAATAGTGGGGCTGATAAAGGACATTACTAAATTGATCCAGTGCTGTGCTTTACTTTATCTTAGTTTGGCATCTTTCATCTTTTTGCATTCTTGATGATGGAAAGCAGAAGAGGGGGAAGTATTTTACAATCTACAGAGGGTCTTGTGTCTACAGAAGATCAAGGGACAGGGTGAATGAATCAGAAAGATGTAAAAGTATTGCTAAAAAAAGACCCTTTACTTATTCTCTGAGTACCGCACAGTAAAGAATGAGGGAAGACTTTGTTTTCCAGAGGGCTCAGGAAGAGAATACCATCCACCATCAGTTTAGTCAGCAGCCCAGGCTCTATTTAATAACTTCAGAGGGAATCCGTTTCTGTGCTATCCTTGGAACTTGATTTTGAATTTAGAATGAATTCAGTATATTAATCAGGTCAAATTATTGGAAGATTATTAATCTATGTCAATCAGATCAAATTATTGAAAGGGGCAGGGAGGTGAAGTCTGGATTTTTTTCCAAAAATTTGATCTTTTACGTCATGCTGCATGACAAGAATTGATTTTCTAGACATGTTTGGTGAACCCTTTGTTTCCTTGCTCATCTGAGGGTTTTTATGACTTCCTGTCAGGGGTGGATCCTGCAGTTACAACAGCCTGCTGCTCCTGCTCCAGCTGGTTTCCTTAATAACTCCCGCCAGTGAAGACTTTACAGGAGTGATGTCTGGAAATGTTTCTGTCTAGCAGGTTCTGCGTGTTAGCTGTCTCAGCTACCAATATTTCAGTACACAAAAGTCCTCCTTTTCTGATGAAGACTTCAGCCATGAGCATGAGGACAAAGCAGCAGAGTATGAAATTCCCCCAGTGGCGTTGGGAAGTCAGCTACAGGGTGGTTAAGGGAGAGAACATGTAATAGATACAATAGACCTGAAATGGTCGAAGAAATTGAAGTATTTCCAAAGAAGAGGATTTAAAAAAATAGAAAAAAGAAAAAAAAGACATGATTAATTTTATTTGGTTGTTATATTGACTGGACTACACATAGAAAATTGGTTCTGCCAAGGTGTCTACTTGACTTCTACTCTGGAAAGATTCTCAGTGCCTGATTTAACGCTTAGGAATTCCTGTGTTTATTGCATTAAAGCCTTTTGTAACTTCCTGAGTTATGGTGATCATCTTAAACAGCTTCACTCCAAAGACTCTTGGGGCTTGCAGTTATATAGGAATGTTTTCTTACTTACAAGCACTGTGGATCTTTTCCTGTTTGGTAAAATGAAAGTGGAAACAGTAGGTGGAAACCTGATCTTTTTCTCTTTCCTTTATGTGTTCTTGATTTACTTGCCTAATGGTAGCTCATCTCCGCTTTTCTTATATTCTGATTATGCTACTGATAATTGTAATGTTCTGTGCTTTTGCAAGAGAGTTTGTTATTCACTGATGTTCACTGAGTAAAGTGTTTAGGAATGCTGGTGTCCTGGATAGGACCAGAGTGATCCTCAGTTTATGTGGCCTACATCTAGTCATGTGCTTGTGTAACGTCTTTGTAGGATGACCTCTGCTCCCCCAATGTCATCTGTTCTTTGTCATTTATTAATAAATGCCAAAGCTATTCTAAGTTTCCCTGATCTTGCTCCCCTGTCTACAGTCCAGCATATTTCTGTCAGTGTAAGTTTGGAAGATACTGATGGCTTTGAATGCCTTTTCACTTTTTATTATCTCACCATGGAGCCTGCTCTCCTTCCTGTCCCCTCATGCATTCAGAGGCAGTTCATTAGAGGCAAGAAAAAGACAAAGAAATTAATCTTCCTTGAGAAATGTATTCAGCACCTTCTAGAGGCTTGAAGAAGAGAAACAGAGCAAAGAATCCTTGCTAACTTCTTTTCAAACTTTTTTTCTTTTTCCCCCCACAAAGAATCTGGAGACAAAAAGTGTCTGTGCCCTACAAACATCCATTTACCTTGTACCTTATTTTTCTGACACTAGGCACTATGAACACGCCAGGATTGCAGTAGGCTGGAACAGAATAAGGTGATGTGGGTGCCTTGATGATGTCCTTCAGAATTGATGTGCATTTGCTTGGTATAAAAAGAATATATCTTGTAACCAAATATCAAGGTGCCAAATTCTGCCAGTGATGTGTATCAAGATTATTTCAATTCAGGTAATTGTTATTTCAGACAAGTTAATTTCTACTTAACAAGCCATATACTCAGCTACTTTTCCTGGCCCAGTCATTAGGAAAAAGTCTGGCAAAATGAGTAGCCTCCCCTACTGGTCTAATTAATACTTGACAACTGTTTGAAAAATGGTCAAAACCTGAGCCTTTTGTGCATTCGTTGGTGAGAAATTTTCCATTGATGTCATTGAAGCCATATTCCAGTTGTTAATGAGCAGCACTGAAGAAGTTTTTCCTCAACAGCAGCATGGAACAGAACTGAGGACAAGAACCCCCAAACATTTTCCCTAGCTCTCTTCCTGGCTTACCTTGATATACTGGATGGTGAATCATACATTGCGAGGCAATTCAGTTTCTTTATGCTGTAGTGCAAAAATATGATGATTGTTAAAAATCTTGTTAGATGCTGACATAACACACATGAAGAACTGTATTATTACTTTTCTTTCCCAACCTTCTGGAAAGGTATCTTCGAACTTCAGCTATTATATTTGGTCCTTGGAATTTAAGGAACATCACAGTGGTGTGGCTCCTGGTACTGTCTTTGGAAGAAGTCCTGAGCAGGATGGGTACCTTTTTAAGAGGCCAATTCTGCAACGAAATACTGATTCTCATCCTAAGAATACATTGTCAGAAACATGGGAAATGCCTGGGCTGTGTGGTTAGATACAGTGCTTTGTTTCAGTCCTTTCTTTGTGAGAGCAGTTTCTACTGCTGGTGCTGGTTTCATTTACTGCTTCAAGGAGCTTGTGGACAGGCATTTCTCTTTGCTGGTTTTAGAAATCTGAGGGGATTTTTTAGACCAGTGACCCAAAAGCTGAGTGTATACCCCAGCCTTTACTTTCATTGTCCTTGTTGGCTGTCTTCTGCTTCTGTCACAAGTTAGATTTTTTCTGCAACTGTTCAATCAATTCATTTTACCAAAAATGGTGAACAAAATTATTGAGGTGATTTCAGCAATCAAGGGAAAGAAGAAGGGAGGGAGAAAAGAGGAGGAGGATGGAAATTAAGCTGAAGTGTAAATTCATTCCCATTCTTTCTTTTTCTTTGATCAGAAGTAAAGGAGAGAAGCATTAAAAGAGTCATTAAAGACCCAAGTAATCCTCAAGAAAAGAGACAGGCAGTTTGAAGCTAAAGGAAAAAATGCACTAAATAAACAGGACAGAAAGGAGCAGTATCAGAGCTCAGCAAAGGGGCTGCCCTGTTGGCTCCTCTTCATCTGAGCTGAGGAGTTTCAAGTGCTCTGAAGCAGGCTGTGGGATATGCATCTTGTCCACCAGAGCCCCAAGGTGCTGATGTTCAATGTACAGTGGTATTTTAGCCACACACTTTTTTGACCTTGGATCTAGACTTCAGAGTATTCTATATGTTTTATAAGTCCAGTTACTGTTATGATTGAATCACACATTTGCCTTTCTTTTTTATTTTTTTCACATGTTTTTGGAAGTCTTATTGTCAATATCTAGAACAAGACTTTAATAAATTTAACTTATTACCTGTCAGTCTAAAGACTCAAGACAGATTTGGTTTTATGGAGTGAGAAAGGGTGGGTTCTGCTGCTGCTTGGCAAAAGGAGAGCTGTGCAGTGCTTTATTTCTGTTGCTAGGAAGGTCACTAGGACAGGTCCAGGTAAAGGCAGGGTTGTATGGCAGTCAGCAGTGATGCCTCGGGGTGTGTGCTTGCCCTGTCTGTGCTCCTCTGTTACACAAGAGATTAAAAGGAGCAGTTTGTTCAAATGCACTGTCTGAATAGTGGACATTTTTGCCAGGGCACCCCTCTGTGTGTACATAGGGAGATGTGCAGTATTATTTCTCCTCGGGGAAACTTGCTTCTCTTCAGAAGCAGGATCTGGTTTTTAGATTTCTACTGAGGTTTAGGATGATGCTTAATTCATGCCCCTAAGGAAGCTGAGTTCAGATTCAGGAAAGGGCTAGGGGCTGTGTGTGGAGAGTATTTCCCTCTACATACTATCTAGAGAGAAAGCAGTCATATCTGCAGGAGCGCTTTCTCTTATCCCTTTTCACTGCCTGAGCAACCTTTGAATAGCAACCCTTTTCTATTACATTTTTGGATTCCTGAATTCAAGGGCACCTACTAGAGAGCATGATTCAGTCCCTGGCCTTCATGTAGATGGACTTGACCATGTTTACAGAAGTCCTAATTAGTCAAGAAGTCTAAAAATGGCAAAAAAAATCCCTGATGTATTATAATAATG
Source organism: Chamaea fasciata (assembly GCF_029207755.1). NCBI lineage: Eukaryota > Metazoa > Chordata > Aves > Passeriformes > Sylviidae > Chamaea > Chamaea fasciata. The sequence goes on from NW_027094092.1 coordinate 42,017,679, forward strand.
CAATGTCATTATTTTATACTGCAGTGCTAATAATTTCTAATTATTTGTAAAGTAAATTATTTATGAATAAAATAAGGATTAAGAATAATTCATTATTCTTACCTACATGGTCCTCAAACAAAAAAAAAAAATGCAATGGGTGACTGTTGTAAAATACAAGATTTTTTGTTATCTTTCCTGTTTTTACTTCTCCCTTGCTTTGCATGTCTTTGCATGAATCACAAAGAAACAGTGCGGTCATTCCAAAAGAATTTCTGGGAAGGTTTTAGGATCCTGCCGTACAAATCTAGCCTCTAAATGTTCATGGATGAGACTTGTACTATTAGAAAATAATTTGGAGTCTTATAGTCTATAGTTTTGTAGGCTACAGTCTTGCAGTTGCAAAGATTCAGGAACTTAAAAAGATTTTTCATTCAAATTACGGTTGAGTCATAGACTCTGTCAGTAATCTCTGAGGACAAGGCTTGGAAAATGTGTGAGTGAATGTAGAAATTCACTGATAGAGAAATCCCATTTTAGAGTTGAGGTAAGCAAGGGACTAAACTGTCCCAGAATGCTGAGCTGCAGATAAACTCACAGTACAATCAATGATATGTCAGCACCAGTTTTGGTTAGATGTTGATACACAATTTGAAGAGACACATCCAACCTGAAGGAAGAAATTAATCACAGAAGATTGTAAGAATTTCTGTATACACTGGTCCATCTGGTCTGGTATTCTGTCTCCTGACTGTGGCCAGTGCCAGATGCTACAGATGGACGCAAATAACCTCTTTGATATGTTTAATTGTATATCCCAAGGGAGGGTTGTATTTTTTTCCTTGACCTCACAAATGGTGATCACCTTATGCTGTAAATAACTGAGGAGAATCATTGCAGTTTTGTCATGGTTATAATATTTCACATGCCATTCTGTATTAGTAAGTCTTTTTCTTTTACTAACTTTTTCCTTAGCTATTTTTAAATTGCCATCTCAAAACATTTTGTGCAGGTTCTTAGACCATCACAGCACTGAAAGAGGGTGAGCAACCAGTTTTTGTATTTCTTATTCTAAGATGAGAAAATGGGACATGGAGAGGCAGAGCAGTTTGCTGAGTCAGAAACTGTTGCCACATTTAAATAGCCTGAGTTCTGCTGAAGTTCTAGGGTTCACTGCTTTCTGGCACTTCAGTCCAGGTTATCAGGGTGCCTAATTGAAAGCACCTAACAGGCTTTGGAGGTTAATAGAATTTAGGTTATCTGAATGTGGCTGTGCACAAAGTCAAAGCTGACAGAACAACCTGGCAGTGGTGGCATCCGATCCAGTGCACTTTCCACATTGGTCTTGCATGGTGGCATGGTTGTGTTTCTGTCTAGGATTTCTTTGATGAAATACATACACAGGGAAGGGAGGCACATGAATAATTAGTTTTACACTACTAAGAAGCATTGACCATCATGATTAATCTATCCATATATTTTTAGTCTAATATGTCTAAAATACTTTTTTTCTTAAAAAATTATGGTTTGTGGGTAGATTGTTGGTAGAGTGCTTGTCCTTCCTGAAATATTTGGCTTGCTGCGCATGAATTACAGCACTGTGCCTCCTTTTCTTCCTAACAGCAACCCACATCATGGATTTCTGAGGACTTAGAAGTATGATGTGTGTGTGTGTGAGAGAGACTACACTTTGCTTTGCAGAAAAGCTGGTTTTGTTTGCATTTGTGTCTAGTAATAATAACCTGAGCCATGTTAAATGCTGCCAGAAATGTTTTCTCTTCTGCTTCCAAACTGTGAAATTAAGCCTGTTGTGTCCAGTGTCAAACAGCAGCTGCCGTGTACTCAGAGTGTTTCAGCTGCAGTCCATGGTGCATAGAAATAAGTCCTTTCTATTCAGTGTTTCCATCTAAATGAATGTAAATCTCCCAGAGAGCAGCTTTCACATGAGAGTATCCCACAGGAAAGAGACAGAGTAGTCTAAGAAAGGAATATGGGAACACCAGCTTGTGGGTATGGGTCATGGTTTAGCCCTGCCTTCTGCTGTCGCTCCAGACAAATCAGAGCTTGACCTCTGCATATTCTAAACTCCCAGGTGGTAATGGGGAGTTGAAATACTTGTATATTTCCTAGACTTGGGAGATACAATCAGCCTGATCTTACTTTCACCATTACAAACCAGAAGACATCCAGCTTTAGGAAGAGTCTGTTGTGCTGGCCCCGTGCTCTCAGCTGGCTATAGGTCACATCAGTTCCCGTGCTGCCACACTCTGTACCTGCCTATCTAATGAAGTAGCTCTGACCTGAGTATCCCAGTTTCAGCCTGAGTTGTACATTGTGCCAACTTCAGATGAAAATCTTTATTGATCTCTTGTATTTGTCTAGCAGTTGGCAGACTCAGCCACAGAAAAGGGATTCCAGGGAACTTATGACCTGGGCAGAAAGGACTTCCATTTGTTGTAACGTATGATGTGAGTAGAGTAGGGTACAGAGAATAAAGAGCTGTCCCATCTATTTTACTCAAGATTTTTTTTTTTTTTTCCCATATGAACAAAACCCCCAAAAGCTGAAAATGTTGAACTGGCTATTCCAACGAATCCAGAGATCAGTTCAAGTAACTTCTTTAAACAGTTACTGCTTGAGAGAGATTGGTCATATCTTTTTGTGAAACATCCAAGAACCTGATGCAAAAGAATGGTAATACAACCCTTTTTCTGTGCACCAACATACCCATTGTATACATCTGCTTGTGGCTTAACACCGTATGCAGGAATTTAAACATTAAACTTCTGCAAGAAAACTAATACCGTTAAAAGATACTCTCCCAAAACTCATTCCTTCCCTACAATGCCTGTACTCTCAGACTACTTCTGCAACAATCTTGCCAAATTCATCCCCAGAAACAAAATCCATTTATTGAAACCAAGCACAGACCGTCTGGTTTCTGTAGTCGCCATAGTAAAACGTCACTCACGGTAAATAGTCTAGAGCCCTGGATTTAATACATATATGGTCCAACCTATTCAGTGTCGCAAAGCGATCCAGTGCTTGCAAAAGTCCTCATGCAACCAAAGCTGGGGAAAACAGAAACCTGCCATATACCATAGAAAACTCACACAGACACTCAGTAAATAGAAACATCCAGTTAACAGGGGGGGAACATTTTTCACAAATAACCGCTCTAACCTATTAGCCCTGATCCTCAAGGGAGTCCTTCAAAACAGTTTCAGATAAAGATCTGAGAAACTAAAATTTGTAACTGCTAAAAGTCAAGGGCTGAGGATAGCAATAATGATTTACTATTTGTTGTATTTCTTCCTATGTTCTGCTGCCTGTGACCTCTTCATATCCTATAGGCAATAATTAGTTCTCCCTCTGTTCAATTGAGGGAGAGAGCCTATTACCATTGCTAGTACCACTCCCTGTGGATCTACAGGTAACAGAATTCTTGCCTCAAATTGACTAATTTATTAAATTACAGTGTTAAATTCAGAGCTATTGGTATAAACCTGCATGTAGTTTTGAAAGCTGTTGCTACATTTTTGAGATCTGAATAGGGTTTTTGTTCCTTGTGTTTTGAATTTTTTCCTTCTATACTGGTTGGTCTGCTAAAGGCAAATTTTGCTCATTTATAATTATTAATCATCATGGGTATAAAAAACATCAGATTTTTAAACTTTCTGAAGTATTTATTTATTAACCTTTCCAAACAAAAAGCATGTTTTTAATGGAACTTGAAACCTCTTTGTTAAATGCTTAAACTTGTTTGAAACTGAATACTGAGCAATCCCTAAAAATAGTTTACTTCTGATGAATTACCCTTCAGTGGAAAATTCTCAAGCAATGCTAGTCATAAAATGATTTGTACAGAAATGCAAACAAAAACTCACATCTATGCCATTAGAACCATTCTGAAAGGCTGAGTTACCCAAGCATTAATCCATTTAGAAGGCTCCTAAAATAGTTGCTGTTATTTCTATTGTATTTGATACATTGTGGCTTAAACAGCAGGAGGAATGAGAAAAATTTCTGGACTTTAGCTGCAGGTGACTAGGGCTCTGGAAGTGAGTATTCTAAAGCATGTTTCTTTGCACAGTTTTAGGCTTAAAACCGAATGTTTGTTGTATTATGACTCTGTAGCTGGGATTTTAATTGAAGAGGAATTTTTAAACTGAAATTGCTGCCAGTGAAATTCTGAGAAAAAGCATTCAAAGACATGGAGCAATGTCATACATCAGTTATAAGGTCATGGTATTATTTTAACTGCCACTGTGTAATAACCCAGTGCTGTAGGTTTTTCCAAACCCAGCTCTAGTTGTGGGCTTCTTAAAGCGTCAATGATTCTCTTACGAAAAGATTTCATAGTGAATTTCTGTAGTATTTTTGCACCAAGAAATTTTGGTCTGTAACCTGCCTGTTGAGCAAGCCTGAGCTGTGGCTCAGTCCCACCATCACTTCTAGGTACCCATATTTTTTTGGTTTTTAAAGCTAAATAAATTTAAAGCCCAAACAAGTCACTGTTTAGGCAATACGTTGTTTAGGATAAACAATCTGGTACATTAATGCAATGCATTACAATAACTTGTTCAGACACCTATAATGCAGCCACATTTGCATAAATGAATACTCCTTGCATGTCTCTACTCATTATCGATTTGCCTGCCTAAACTAGATATTTTAAAATTTGTTTCTCAGTGGCAGTTATCAAACAGGATATGTAATTTTGATAAGATCACAGATGTGTAGAACAGCATTCAGTCCTCATTTTGCAAGATTTCTCTGTCTTTCTGGCCGAACTGTTTCTTGCTAACATCACTGCTACATAGTGTTTGTGAATCCAGAGGAGAGCAGGATCCAAGAACCTTTTTCTGTATCTTGCATGTTCTGGTTTTATAATCCTAGCCAATACTGCAGTTTCCTCTTATGTGTCAGAATTGTTATAGTGATGCAACTTTGCCAGGAATTTTCAAATGGATAGTAGCTTTTGATCATGTAAAAGTTGGGTACTATGGTAAGGACATACATAGAAAACCTTATGTACGTTTGCAATTACATTTAGAGTCCTTGACTTTAACCTTAATTTACCATCCCAAAAGTAATGTATACCAGAAGCATAGTGCTTTGCACTGTGTGGTTATTGGACTAGGTATTTGGTGATATTTTTAAAGGGCATATTCGTTAATACCATGATCTTATCCAGTTCCTCACTTAATCTATATTGAGCTGCCTAGATGTTATTCATATTCCCCTACCACCAGCAAGTCAAGGTCTTGGAGAAACAGACTTGATGCATTCTGTTTATCCACGATAGTTCATCATCGAAGATAAGCCAGGGTTGTCTGCAAACAGCAATCTCATCAAGCAGGCTCAGATAACATCTCACTTGACTTTTTTGCTTATTTCATTAGCACAACTGTCCTGGAGATTTGGGATGCTCAGCTTTACCATGCTGGTGAGAGCAAATGATTAACTGGGGATTGAGATTTAGCCATCATTGGCTCCATTTAACATGCCAATCCTTTTAGCTGTTACACTGAACCTCTGTAAGGCTGTGCTCCCAGAGAGCATTTAAACAAGAGGGAGTTCTGTGCACCATTGCTCTTTAAAAAGATCATAATTCATATCTCAAAAAATTATTTGCTTTTCTCCCTTCCCATTTTTGTAATTGATTTCACATGCAGCTGTTCACTAGCCCTGGCATTTTAGAGGCAAAAGGCAAATTGGATCCCTAATTCCTATTAATTGATCTTTTTTTTTTTTCACAGCCTAAATAGCTCTGGAGACCTAAGCAGCTACTACTGGTGTGTGCATGTATGCATGTGATCAGGACCACTTAGCATTCTGTGTCTCTTCTTGCAAAGCATGCCCCAGTAAAGCTGTTCGTTCAGAGTGTCCTTAACCTGTATAGTTCATAATTTTTACATGAAGTTGTGGGCAAGTGAGTTGCTAGCCCCCTAGAAACATTGTTTGCTAGGTTTGTGGGTAGAATGGTAGACTGTGGAAAATTCAGTCTGTTGTGTTGAAAGGAAATGAATGCCACCTTCATTTCAGTGCTTGTATTTCTTAGATTTCAGTGTGGGGAAGAGAGGAGAGAGAGAGTGCAGCAAGGAGTGAGTTAACTGCCTGATTTACTAAAGAGCTGGGCTGGATAATGTTTCTCAACTTACCCTTTCAATATAGAGATTTTGATGCTTTTTCTGTTCACAGGGTTCAAAACAGATTTGGGTTTTATGTTCTAAGGGGGTTTACTACAGTTATAACCATTTTGATAATGGTTCCAATAACACTTTTGATAATAGAATTAGCATTTAAAATGTTGTAAAAATGAAAAATGTTGAAATGTAAAATACTGTAGTTTTAAACCACCACTTTTCAGTTTAAGAATTCTTTAGTTTTAAAACATTAAAGCGACTGTATTATCTAATAAAATTGACACCAGAACACTGCCAAAGGAAGCAGAGACTGGAGATGAGGAGGGATGGGATAGTCCTTCATATGTAATGGTGATGAACTTCGCTTGCACTGGAAAATTGCTTGTCCTAGAGAAGCATATCCCTGGATGACAGTCAGTAGCATTAACAGGTGTGACAGGAACAAGAAGGCATTGAGTTGATTGAGTTGAATCACCTTGTGTTTATTCCTGGCATGTAATATGGAAGTATTTTAGTCCTTTGCCCAGAATGTCTGGTATTAAACTTTCCCAGTCAAGCAGAAATCCCCAAAGGCTGTTGACCACAGTCAACTTTGTTTTTAGAAATAACCACATCCATGCCAGAGGTTTTCAGGGGAGACAAAAACTGGATTATTTTTGTTGCTGCATGACACAGCTGAGAATTCTCTAAGGTTCTCCAGTCTGCCAGTGCTGGAGAGAGATATGAGGGAAGAACTGAGTCTAATGGATCTAATTTGGAAAGCTTCACTCTGCAGTGGGGGCAATGCATAGGTTCTGCCTATGGTGTATGGTTTGTGTTGGGATCTGAAAAGGACACTGCTGCTGTTCTTCATTTCCCATTCCAGGCTGCAAATCCCAGCCTTTCAGAGCATGTAAATCGTCTTTTTAACTGGCTCCTGCAGTTAAGAGAGAGAGAGAGAGAGAGAGAGCGAGAGAGAGAGAGAGAGAGAGAGAGAGAGAGAGAGCTATACAAAAAGTATAAGGGACCTTCATACATATATCTAGCAGTGTCTGTTTCTGGGCTGTTATATGTTTAAATACCATAAGACTTTTCTCATCATCTAACAGCCTCCCAGTTGAGGTTTCCTCTAAATCCAATTTTTGGACACTTCTGTTTGAGCAATTCTCTGGATTGAAATTCATTTATGAAGGAAAGTTCTGATGTTTCCCCAGGTATAATAATGTGTTCATGAACTAGTACAGTGTGCACAAAAAGAAGCAAGAACACATACTACACACTTCCAAATTATGCTTTAAGTTCAGATACAGCAGGAGAGTACTAGGTTCTCATCCTAGGTCTTTTCTGCTGTCTTTAGCTGCAATCTCCAGGTTTGCATTGATACCAGTAATAGCAGAATGTGGACCAATTACGTTGTAAATTAAAAAAAGCAGGTAGATAATTGACTTTTGGAACCCTGCCTAGGCTATTATTTTTATTTCTTCTGTTTGCACAGGCAACTTTGTGCCTGACACAGAAGTGTGGCAGCAGAGCAAGGTGTGTATTCTGGGGCAGAAGGTAGGTGGATGGGAGGGGGAGGTTGATCAGCAGGGGCAGATGGGTCCCACAGTGCCTCTGACTCAACCAGGCTTATTTTAGCAAGCGTGTGTGTGTGTGCTCATTAGGGAACTTATACATGCATTAGGCTGAAGAGCTGAACAGATGAGGTGAAAGCCCCTCTCCCTTTCCCTTCATGTTGACTCTGGTGTTAATATTTAAGGTACACAGGATAACTTCTCAGTAAGTATCAATATATTGACTCATTCTACTCAGTGACTATAGCAGAGCTATGCCAGCTTATACCCAGTGGGGATCTGACCCCCTCTCTCCGCTTTTTATCTGCTTCAGGTATCTTAAAAAAAAAAAAAAAAAAAAAAAAAAAAAAAAAAAGTAACAGATTGCATATGATGTCATTTCTTCCCTGGTTTATCCGGTGTGTCAGTCTTTCCTTGTCAGAATCCAGAAGGGAAGCTGTGACTTGGAAAAATAATGCATTCAGCATTTTGTGCTACACCAAAACTCCAAGCAGTTTGTCCCTTGCCCCAAATCTTAATATGAAATCTTATTTTGTGACTCGAAAGAGGACAGGATCAAAGGACAGTTATCATGTTCCTTGCAGACCCCATATTGCATTTATGGATGAACTCACAAAGGAGCAGGAGATCTGGGGTTGTTGAACATCAATATTAATTATACAAAATCTGTCAACATCAATTTTTAACTGGGTGACGTTTCTTTATCCCTCTGGTGGAGGACCAGGAGGTTGATTCAGCATGATTTTGAGGAGATTGTGCTGCACAGTGGTCACTGACAAGGTAGCATGACGGGTCTTTCACTCTGAATAAAAAACATCCTGTTTCAAGGCTTATGCCCAGAAATGAAGATGAGACCTAGGAGGTAGAGAAGCACATATTCCCAAAATGTACTAGAGCAGATTGTATTTCATAGTGTTGTTGTGGCTGCAGTGGTATTAGCGTGTAAATGAAGCAAGGTTAATAAACCACTGATAAAACGGGTCTGTAACAGACTAGTTTTTTGACATGAAAAATATTCTGTGTCTGATATTTTGCCTGTTTATTCCAGCTGCATCATTTGTTCCACTAAACTTCATCAATTCCCTCTTGCAGCAAGGTTTGCTGCCCTTTCACCACAGGGTATTGATACAATCTTACATGTGGCCAGCCTGTAATGAGCCCCACAAAATGTATCAAGCTCTGAGGGTGTCCAGCACTTCTCAGAATGGCTTACAGTAATTTCGAGAGGGCTCCTTGGGTGTGTTTTGTAAAGCAAAAGGTTTTAATAAATGAGAAATAACAAATTATACAAAAATGAAACAAAAGCCAGGCACGGTGCAGAGAAACCTCCAGCACTGGCTAAGAAACCCCAAAAAGCCCCTGAGCACCTCTGAGCTCGTTCTCAAGTATACAATGATGAAGGAGGGATAGTTTGGCTTGCTGCCCAAGAGAAACTAGCTACATTTTGGAGGAGCAGCTAGAAGGTCCAACAGGTGCTCCTGTCCTGGCACTGAGCCAGTCACGGTGTGAATATCACAGAAGATTCCAGTCCATTTTCCTTTTAAGTTCAGAAGTAAACCAAAACTCTTTTCCTTAGATAGAATCATTTGCTTGGATGTGGGAAATGCACACAGGGTAAGACACTGGCTACTGCTGTGGACACACACTGCACTATGTGGACCTAGATTTCATGTGGAATGGCACTTCCAGCATTTTAACACTGAGCTCACTCTTCTTGGGGCAGGTTGTTACTTGTGGAGATATTTTTGGTATACGACATGCAACAGGGAGTCCTCATCATTCATTGTCACTGGTGTTGTCTCATTCTAATCCTCATTTCTGGCTGTGTCCCAAATATGTTGTTTCTGCTCTGACTCTGCATTCTTCCTGCAGGCTTACTTGGATATTGACTTTTTCCCCATATCTTGACCTGCAGTGTTTTATCATGCCTTTGTGAACTGATCATCAGCTTTCATGGTCGACATCAGAGGCAGTCACACCTCAGGGCAAGGCAGGGAGAGCAGAATTAGACCACCAGTGAATGCTTTTTGATGCTTCTGCTCTCTAATATGGTTTGGACTCAGGGCTGGTAGCGAAGCAAGGTGGTGTTACTGAATAAGCAAAGGCTTTCTAAAGATAGTGCCCTATTCACCCTGCCATTCAAGGAACAGAGCAAGATTGCTGTGAGGTTGGGAATTAGTGAGTGAATTCTCTTTTAGTCCTCCAGGTAGCTGATAAAACTGGCACACATGACAGAAAGCTTTTAGGGAGGTGTCAAGTGTGGGAATGCAGCCTGCTGGATAATACTCTCTAGTTAGGCTTTGGGATTAGAAGATACCACTGCCAATTTTTTAATGCAGTAGTTTAAACTCTCAGGTTTAAAAGATTAATACCATTTATTTGCTTCAATTGCTCCTGCCCCCAAACCTGCACCCCAACAAAGCAAATTTTTTCTAATCAGCATGTAGCTCCTGCTGTGCTAGCTGGCTGTATTTATTCTATTTTTTTACACATTATTTTTTCTATATTGAAACAGCCTGAGAAGGAAAAAAATGGTAAGGATAGCTGAAGCTCATTTAAGAGGGATTGGGACACGTTTTTATAGTAGATTTAACTCTTTATTTCAAGTGCCTCTCAATTATTTTCTGCTAGCACACCAAGGGTAGCAGTGATTTTTTTCTGCAGTAAAGCTAATGTGATGTTTTCTTAAGGGCTGCAGAGCACAACATGAGATGAGAAACCAAGAATTCTTGTAAGGCTGCAGGGCTTGGAGCAGCAGAAGAGGGAAGGAAGGGGCTGCTCCTCTCCTGCCCTGAGGCAGCTCAGAGCCGTGAAGCAGAGAGCATAGGATGTCAGGGAGCTCCTGTCTGTATAGTCACCTCTGGAATCTGCTTAAATTCTGCTGGTGACCAGTTTAACCTTGTATGATCAGTATTTTCCACATGTTTTAAGTGTGATAAAAAGGGGTGTTTCACAGAATTTAACGTATGTCTAATGGGGGCTGGCATGTGCCTAATTTATTTTCCATACCAGATAAAAATTGTTTCTCCTGTATGGTATTTGAACAAGTCATGTATATAACTGCTAAGGGATTTTCATTTGTTTGCTGCACATTCAGCTGGCAGTCCTTTAGTATGGTGTCATGACATTAAGATTTGCAAGATTTAAGTCCAGCAGTGACGATTATTTGGTATTTAAAATCATATGTAGTTACTGGAATTTTTTCCTCGATACTGGAGGTGAGTGCCTTGCATTTTATGATGTGATGAGTGGCAGGTTAAATTTCTCATTCCTATCTCCAGTTACAGAGCAGAAATACAGGAGCATACAAAGAGTTACATTAGAGTAGCTGTAAGCGAGTGCAAATGAGATAAATTATTACTTGCAATTTCACAGCTGTTTACATGTCTAGAGCCAGCTAAAAGTATCCTACTGAAATAGGACAATATCATTAATTCCATTTCATTGAAAATTGAGTTTCAAAAGGAAACTAAATATCATGAGATTACTGTGGCCTGGAGAGAAGAAGCATCTCATCTCATCAGATGCACTAAACAATTCTGTTGCAGAACAAGTAGAATCCAGGAGCTACAGTGTATCCCAAGTTTACTAAGCCAAGCCATATATAGGTGGTCGCAGCGGCAGCTTTCTCCCGTTTCGACCATTTTTGGATTTTTTCCTTTTGAGTAACCTACCCCAGGAGCACTTGGGGAATGGTAACCAACTTCAATATGCTGATGATACATTTCCTAGAATACTACATTGATCAGTACTCTGAAAGTACTTTTGCTAGGCATTTATTGTATCTCATTTCTGTGACACCAAGATCTTGGCTGACATGATCTAGCTAACAACAGAAAAGTATGTGCCATATCATTGCAATGATCAAGCTCCATGTGCAGAGAGGTTGAGAAGTACCATTCTGTGGCCTCTACATTGTGAGTCTAAAGCTAGAAATGTGGGGGACTAGTGGACAGTATGCTGCTCTTTGATTTCCATGGGCCAAATGCTTGCAATCTCTTTGGTACATTTTCCCAATTGAGGGAAGTCCTGTGCCGTGGCAATACATTGATGGGGACATCTCACCACTTAGTTTTAAGTGATTTTAGGTGTGGAGTTTTCCTAGAGATGCTGTACCAGAGAATTTACAGAATCCTTTTCATCCCATCTCTGGGATGTTTGGCATCAGCTGCCTTTCTTCATCCAGTCTAGTCTTGCCGTCTCAAATTCTTCCCCAGCTCCACCCCTTGTTTTCCTACTGCAGCTTCTGCATTCCTGCAGATGGCTGTACCCCACAGTTAGGGCTTTATCTAGACATTCATATTTAGCTGTGTGTAGGAACTGTAAGTTACTTTTTATTTATTTACTTTGAAAGATTCCCTTAGCTCCCATCTGTTTAAAATGCTACCTCTACTTGTTCTCCCCAATGAAAGCTTGAAAGAAGGAAGGAGAGAATAAGCTTTTCTCCCTAACAAGCAGCTTATATTTAGCGGAGAAACAAATTTGCACAGTTCTTTGGGCTGGCTACCTGTGGAGATGGATAGATTAGGCTCCTGAAGTTCAGGGCTCCTGCTTCTCACAGTCTTCCGTTCTGGATCAGGCCCATGGAGCAGCTCCTTCACTCAATGTAGCAACCACCCCAGTCCACTGGAAGTGTTTATTTTTGGAGACGGGGAGGGCTGGAGGGAAAACAAGAGTGAAAGTCCTGTTCCTTCCTCTCTGCCTTTTTTCATTGCTTTCACATAAAAACTAAAATGCAGCCCCCAGAGCACCTTGAAGGATTAAATGCTGATCAAAGGCAGGTTTAACCATATCCCCAGGACAAGCTGCTTAGACACCAAGCAGCCCAAGCTGTGGGTTAGCACAGCGACCAGAAAAGCAGAATAAATTAACAGTTATCATTTCAACATGAACAGAGCAGAGTTTTGGAAAAGGAGGCACTGGGAGGGTTCAGGGGAGCAGAGTGTGGGGGAAATGGATGGAAATGAAGTTCACATTTATCTCATACGTATAGCCAGTAGACATTCTCTGCTTCTGATCTTGGCTGATTTCTGGCATCTGCTGCCAGACACTGCCTTTTCCCTCCTCAGGTTTGGGCTTTCCAGCATAATAGCATTAGTAGCATTAGATAGGAGTTTGTGTTATTAGTTACAACCTAAGGGAGAAAGAAATCTTTGGGGGATAAATTAACAGACCCCTCAGCTATCCTGATTGGCACTCAGCCCTTAAGTTCCTGCCCACTCCGTTCCAGCCTAGCTTTTTATAGGCTTGCAAAATGCAGAGTATCTTATTCATCTGTTTATTTTGCAATGATTTCCCCTAGCAAATTCTGCGCTTACGATTTCTGTCTTGGACATAATCAGAGCACACAATTCTGCTTTGGGTTTTCTTAGCATTGGCAAAATCTGGGGAAAAAAGATGCACTGACTGTTGAAGGTGGCAAGTTAGGGAGATGCTGAAAAGGATTGCCTTTGAGGAGAGATGAGTTAGTGAAGGTTACTTCATTGTTAGTGAAAGGACTGTGAAGAATCAGGAAGCAAATGATCAGCACTGAGTTCTCACAGTCATCAATAATGTGAAACTAAAGGGACAGCCAGTTAAAAGAGATGTTAAAAGAAGTATCATTTTGTGCTGTGAACAAGACCTACAGCTTTATACCATCTATTGCCACCAGGCAGCAGAACACAGCTCATACATTCACTCAAAATAGTAACAAGTTGCTGTTCTAAGATACTGGATTGTGTGCAGCCATCTTAGAGCAGGAGTAGGGATGCAGTAACTCCCACCTCTCTCTCAAAGCTCAGTGGCACACCTTTTAGGGACTTTGAAAATGGTGGCAGGCTAGTGCTGTTGTAAGAGGAGACCAGGCATGGGCAGAGGGAAGGCATATATAGGAACTCTACATGGTCCCTCCTAGTCTAATGTAGAACTAAAGTTGAGAGGGTCTGAAATGCTGTTTACAGTTCTAGTTCACTCCTGCACTTACAGAGGAATATGCATCAGAGGCATATTCAGGCTCTGACAGAGGGATATTCAAATCACATGGTTCAAGTCATTATCTAGTGCCTGTAGAGGTCAGGCAGGAGCCTCTCCCTGTGGTGCCTCGCTTTGCTGGATGAGCCGAGTGTGCTGCAAGCTCTTTTTACTCTCTTAGAGGAGTTTAAAGGTAGAAAGCAAAATCTGATGGATCATCCATGCAATTCTGTATGAAAACCCAATATTCTTCTGAAAATTAAGCAGTCTCAGAAAAGAACCCGTCTTGCACACAAGTGTGGAACAGGCACAGGCCTCTAGCTGTTTGTTCAGCTGTCAAATATGAAAGTGAGCATCATGAGCAGCAGAAGCCTTTCATGAAGGTATATCTTTATTTGTACTAAATAATGAAAGGAATTCCTTATGAGTGAATAAACCTGCCAAAAAGATTCAACTTGCTCACTAAAACTTTGCTGTGAGGCTGCAGTGCTGCGTGGGTTAGAAGCCATCATTTGTTACGATATTAGCAATCCTTTGCAAAAAGAACAGAAATGCAATTGCCATGTTATCTCACTTGAAGAACAAGCACATGCTTCTTTGTTTTGACCCCTGGGATAGTTTTATTTGAATGAAGAGTTCGGCTTAGGAACCTGCAAGTTTCAATGTGATTGGAATGAAGAGTGAGTTACTGGTCCATCAAATGCTTGGAAAACAAAAGGACTGAGCTCAGGGACTAAAAGGTCAGTCTTTTTTACTTCCTGATGCTTATTCTACTTCTGAATTATTTGCTGTATACCCAGAGCTTTCACTCCGTACAGCCATAGACAGTCATCTAAACCTTGGATTTTTGGAGGAAAAAAAAGAGGCTGAGCTGTGCATGCCTTGAGGAAACATAGTGAAATTATAGCCTTGTTGAACTGGCATTAGTAAAGTATACAAATATATTTAAAGTATACAGCTGTTAAGATGTATTAGGATGACTAGTAGAGGGAAAAAAAAGAGGTCAGAAGAGCTTGTGAGAGGAAGGGGAGCATTCGTCTGGTAGTGTTGGATGTACTCTGGAGGTTTTATGGCCTTAAGATGGTTTTGTTCCATTTGGGAAGCAGTCAGCCTTCCCTGAACACATCTTCTGTAAGCTGAACAAAGCTTTCCTGTGGCCTCTCTAGACGGTTTTTTTTTTGCCTCTGTGAGTTTTGTTCTGATGCTAAGATGTGCCTCAAGAATTTTGATGTTTATTCTCAACACTCATGCACTAATTAGGAAAGCACAATTATCTCTGTTTACAAGCAGGAAAGCAAGAATGTCAGGCTGTAGCTAAATTTACTCTGCATGAATACTGTATTGCACCATGAAGTATTGGTCTCCTTGTCATCTGAATCTTTTACCAGGACAAGATCATGTGGCACCTCCGCACCCTCTCATTTTTCCAGGTTTTCCATTCATGAAAACTAGGGTGTTAAGTGGGAGGGTTGATATATACAGAGTTTTTGCCCTAGTTTGGATTTGGGACAGACTTAGGGTACAGACATGGACTGGGCAGTGTGGAAGCTCCCCAGGGCCTTGTGCATGCTCCTTCCTCTTGTGCTGAGGCGGGGCACACAGTGAGCCTGGCAAAAGTTGACTTTCCTGACTGCCCGGTGTGAATGGTGCAGAAGTGGTAGTTGTGGGTGACTGACAGCACAAGTAGTAGTAGGTGTTTGGAAAAGACAGGAGAGCACGACAGAGCTGCTGCTGTGTAGCGTGTCAGGACACACTAACACCAAGGACACAGGAATAGGCAGGGAGGAGGGGAGACAAGCAAGAATAAAAATTCCTAATCAATTGTAGAGAAACAAGATGGGTTTTGAGGCAGTGATGAGGGCTTTGTTGAAGTACAGAGACACTTGGGAGACAATCCTCATAAAAAATGCAAAGTGGCTGTCATTTCAGTACTTCCTTCCTTGCTTAGCTGGGGTGTTGTTCCTCCTTTTCTGGTGTGGCTGTGGGGCCTGGGGGATCAGGATTCCCAGTAGGAGAATTACGTATACCTATGCACATGCTCTTGTCAAATATCACCAAGTGATGTCAGACTTCACCTTGTTGATCTTTTTTCTAATGCCTGATATGAGACTTTCGAGCTGGGTTGCTGCCGGAGGAAAATGAAAGGCTTGCACTGGGGAGCTGATCTGTGGCAGAGGCATCCAGCCACTAGGAGCATGTGCACCAGGAAGCCTCAGGACGTTTACAGACAGAAGTGGTTTAGCTGGCTCCTTGCCTGTGTGTTGGATTTCCAGCAGGAGATGGGCCTTGAGGGGCTTACTGTGTCTGTCTTTATACCCAGAGCAACTATATGATCTGAAAGGACACTGAATGTCCTTACTGCATTTCAGAAGCATGTTGATATTTGATCCCTTTTTCACTACTTTATACCGTGTGTAGCTACTACCTGGCATCTCGGGAGGGCTGTGATCAGTTGCACTTTGTGTATACCCTGATGGAAGTACTTTGGATTGAAAGTTCTTGGCTACAGAGACTGTATTACATCCTTCAGAGCTTTCTAATGTGTTTTAAGACATGATACTGTGTAACACCAAGATGATTTCTTGGCCATTTTTACTGGTTTTGAGGGAAATCTCATAAAATGCTCTTGAGGTTTTCATGCAGCAGGTGTGCTCCTGGCTGGGCTTTGCAACTTGTCAGTGGAAAAGAAATTACATTAGAATAAGTGGGTTTATTTCAGCATTTGTTTTTTAAATTAATTTGGGCATTTATTTGGGTTTACTGGGAATTGGGATTTCCCATCCTGAGCTCTGATATGAAAGACTCTGGCAAATATTAATGCAGCATATTTAAATCAGTGGGACTATGATGAAATGAGGCACTGTACTGGCTGGTTTCAATCTCTCTTAAGCCTGAGGGTGAACTTGAGAGTAATTCATGTTTGCTTTCTTCCTCTGATGCTCTACTTCCTTTGCAGCCTGTCGTATACAGGCTGATTCAGATAATCCATAATCAGGCCAAACATCCATAGGAGTCAAAGGAATTTGTTTGGTGTCAACACTGCAGGACTTGATACCATAAAGAACAATTACAATTACTTTGGGTTTTTTATGTGGTGTTGGTTGTTTGCTCTGTTGCTTTCATGTCAGTGCCAGAGTCCACAGCCCAAATGAAAGACTAAGGTAGCATGGTATGACCAAGTACAATGCAGACTAACCTTCACTGAACCAGAGGAAGATGGTGCATTCTAGGCTGTTCATTGTGTTTATGACATCCAGGGGTTGGATGAGGTTGATCCTGTGGTCTTGGCACAGAGAAGTCTAGAGATTTGTGCCTGTCCTATGCAATGAGCTTCCAGGTACCCCAGGCTCTACTTTGCAGCTGCAGCTCTTAACAGTGTTTTGACTCCTGGTTCTTGTGTTGCTTTTTTTCCACAGTTTTTCTTCCTGCATATTTATGAGTTCTCTTGGTAGTTGTGCTTCTCTTCCGTATACAGCTAGTAGATACAAATGAGGCAACATGTACCCCAAAACACAGGAACAGTATTTGCAACAAAGGCATTTTATGCATGGCATATTCAGATGTGTAAAATATCTCTGACATTCATTTACCTATTTTACCTGTTTAAAGCAGGTGAAAACCATACACAGCATGTTCTCCAGTCTTCTGACAGGTGTGGCGCAAATTCAAACCTAGCATAAAGAGATGCCACTCCTCAGGCTTCAGCATGTTTAAAGTTGGTGTGCAGTGCCTGCCAGGCAAGCCATTCTGTGCTCTTGCAGCAGGGAAGGCAGGAGAGGCTGCCTGGGAGTGGGAAAGGGTGTGCCAGGATGGGAACATCTATCCCTGACTGGCAGTGAGCTGCCACCCTCAGCTGCAATGGGAACTGCACAGGGCAGATCAGAGGGGTTCTCTCTCATCTTGCTCATTTTCTTCACAAATCTTATCCATCTGCACCTGTATTTGCACATTCTTCCAAAGTGGCAGCATCATTACCACTTGCTCAATATTTGAGCTGCTGGAATATTTTTTGCATTATTTGATGCTCAGATGAGATAATGTGTTTGGGTGGACAGCGAGGCGCTCTGGGCTGCTGGCTCCTCGTCCACATGGGGAATGCTGCTCCTCTGCTTTCCAAAGGGGTACCTAGATTGCTGAGAAAGCTGCTTGACACCTAATCCTGTCTCTCTCAAGCCTGAATGGCAGGAAAATCCAAGGAGCCTTGATAATTATAACATTAAAAAAGTTCACCCCAGAAATTAGGGAGTAGCTGGAGAAGCATAAAGGAGCTGAAGGGAAAGGATAGAAATGACCCTGTGAGAAAACTGGAATGCTGTGTTTCTGAAGCCAAGACAGCACTAGAGAGCTGAGATTATCCTCACAGAACATAATCTTCTTAGGCTTTGTTCACGGCAGCACTGGGCTGTTTAAACAGAGGAGGGAGGGGTTCAAACCCACATGTCTCTTATTTAAATGCAGGCTAATTTTGCACCCTGTGCTCCTCACCCTCCCACTTAGGATTCTGTCAGTTGGCTCAGAACAAACGGCTATAAATCCAGAAACACACTTTTTTTTTTTTTTTTCCCTCCTGGTCTTGCTGTTGTGCTTACCACAATACTTTCTGTAGGCCTCTGGCTCTTGGAAGATGGAAACAAGCTAAACAAGCTCCCTTGGAGCTGTGAATTCCTCAGCAGCCCCTGCCTTGTTTTATGGGTGCAGCACATCTCTGTGACAGCTCAGAGAGAACGGGGGGAGGCACTTGGTGCCCTTTTTATCCACCATCAAGGGTTCTAAGGTAATGTTATTACCTTTGCCAGTTTCCCCAGGCATGCTGTTACGTGGCATGCACTACTGTGTGGCAGGTGTGATGAGGTTATAGAATCTTCTACTTCCCATTAGAAAAGGATATTTTCTTCAGCAGAAAAAAAGCCTCTGCTTTCCCTTATCAGAATCTGCTGACTTCGTTACCAAAAAAACAAAGGTTGAAGGGGCAGTCATTTTGGATTTGTCTTCATGAAAAAGCAAATTCCTATCAGGGAAATACAGGTTATTCAGTCCTGTTGTTTCTCCCCGCATAGTAGTCATGTGCGTTTCTCCCCGTTAACACCCCCTTGCCACATACCCTCAATTCAGACCCTGAAACAGCAATGTCAGTCTCAGAGCTTTTTGTTTCAGATATAGAGAGGCACCCAGCCCCACAGATGGGTGATCTGAAATGTGGAAGAGGGTCATTCCTGTTACACTCATATCTGCCAGCTTATTTCTGCTGAGCTAGTCTCCCTTTCTTTATGCCTTAATGACAGAGTTGGCTTATTTTCTCTTCTTCACAATGCCACTGCCACCTGTGTTGCGACATCCTCTGAATGAATAAGAATGTACAGTTGTGCCTTAAACAGCTGTTTGGGGAGAAAAAACATATGTATAGGAAAATGGTATCTTGTGAATCCTCTTCACAGACCACCTGGCCCTGAATGGCTCAAACTGAGGGTAGTCCAAACATTCAGAGATGAAATGTCACTGACGGACTGAATTGTATGGCAAATTGAGGGCACCTAAGCAAGATGCATTTTAAAGTGTCTGTTTTGAAATGTGTCAGTTTTAAAACAAAGTATTTAAGGCATCCTTACGTACTCCTTATAGAGTACCTTAGGAAGCACTAATTCTTGCTAAAGACTTGAGGATCATGGCTTTTACTCAGATGAAAATGAATTCTCAGGGTAATATGATGGCCAAAGGACTAAATCACTCTTTGGATATGTTAAAGGCCAGTATTGAGTAGGAACAAATGTATTTAGTCTTGGTATGATTGTGAATGGGATGCATTTCTTATGTATACAGCTGCTATTACCCAAGAGGAGAGATAGTTCTTAAATATAATAATTGGTAAAATGATTGAAAAATTTGTCAGTGAGAGATGAGTAGTATTTACCTGAAAAGGATGAGATGGGGAGAGCTTGTTTTTCCCTACAACTTCTTAAAAGAAGGTTGTAGTGAGGTGGTTGTCAGTCTCCCACGTAAACAAGTTTCCCAAGAACAAGAGGAAATGGCCTTGAGTTGTGAGGGGGAGGTTTAGATTAGATATTGGGATGATTTTCTGCATAGAAGAGGTCAAGCATTGCTTAGGGAAGTGGTAGGGTCATCATCCCTGAAGATATTGAAAAGATGTGCAGGTGTGGTATTCAGGGACATGGTTTAGTGGTGGACTTGGCAGTGTTAAGTTACATTTGGACTCAATGGTCTTAAAGGTCTTTTCCAACTGAAATAAATCTGTAATTCTGTAGGATGGAGGGGTGGCAATAAAAATCTACAGCTACCTACAATGGTAAACAGCAATTTAATAAGAGAGCTTTTAATTTTTTAGAAGTGAAAGCATGACATGATTGTGTGGCTGGAACTTTAAACTAGATGAATGTAGACAAGTAATAGTCCGCACATTTCAGTTTCCTACAGCATGGGAAAGCCATCACTGCTGGCAATTTTCCATCAAAAATCCCCTCTCCTATCCCCACTGAAAGAATAATAATAATAATAAAAAAAAGGAATTCTGTACTTTGGACCCTGCTGTTGGACTGTGGATAAGAATTAAAACAAGAAAGTTAGCTTGAGTTATGCTAGAGTTCAGGGCAGATTTCTTAATAGCTGTGGAAAAAATAAGTCATGCATATCTATCTTTTGCATCTTCTGCAGAGTCTTCACTGTTGAAGCCTAACACTGGAGGGCAAGAAGCAAGAGCTTCTCCTCCCTCTGTGGTATTTTTCTTTGCATTATGTGAACTCCCCCAGTCCCCTCCTACTGTGTATAGAGCTGCAGTGTAGGTGACTTACATCAGCCTTTTCATTCTAAGAGGAAGTAAGGTAACATCTTTCTCAAATCATTTAAGCATACAGAATTTATCTCCCAAAAGCCTGACTGCTAGACTTTCCTTTCTCCTGCTGACTTGTCAGAGCAAAATCACGTAATCCGCATGTGGGGGGAAAAGAAAAGTCAAAAATATTCTTGTAAAAGACTGTTGCCTTGCTATTGTCTTGAATCCCTTTTCCTTTTCTGTAGGGTATGGGGAACTTCCTCCTTTTCAGTAAAGAAGGACACATGTTTTTTAACAGGTGATTTCTTAAAGCTGTAAATTACATCTCCTCCTCCCCCTCTTTACCAACCCACCCGTCACGCTCAATCTCCTGTTCCATTTTGCTAATGTCACCGAGTGCTGGTCATAAACCATTGCCCTAATTACTCAGAACAGGGGGCTGAATGGTTAGTTAGCAATGCGATTGCAATTATGGCAACTTTTCAGGTCTAATAGCACTTTCTGTTTCACTGCTTTTTATATGTCACTGGTTAAGATGATGAATTAGAGGTAGTAGTGCAACACCTGCTCATGTTTTCCCTCACAATAGCAGTGTACCCACCGTGGTGCTGTCTAGAGATGTGATGGTGGCTGACTGGGAGCAGCTGCCGGTGGCTGGGGGTGATTCACCTGTGCTCCTCTGTGCACGTAGGACTCTTGGTCTGAATTTTCCCATATTCTTTAAAACGGAATTGGTCTGTTGCGCTGCAACGAGTATATACTGTTGTTTTTTCTCTGTGTTAAAAGAGTTTCTACAACAGTCTTGGGGTAAGAGCAACAAGTACAAACGCTTGGTGAAGAAGAATATTAAATTGCATGCAACTTTTCCTTCTTAAAATGAGGTACAAAAGGAAAGAGAGAAGCTGCAGCTTTGAACTTTTAATGTATCATAGTATCTTTGAACTAACTGGTGCATGAAATGTTCTTAAAATTCTTCAAAAATATGATAGGAAATCATGATGTGTGTACTTTTTTTTAGGGATGTATATTAGGGGGATGAATATTGGTATAAAGGACAGAGTTTAGTCTGGGTATGATCTTTAAGTTCTTGGGTATTGCCTTGTAATTAAGAGCTTTAATTGTCTGGTCTCCTGCTCTCTGAAGAACTCCCCCTTACACTGCCCTTTTATCAGTTTTAGAAGATAATATTTAAGCAGTGCTGCATGAATACCCTCATAATTGGTAATAAAAAAAACCCCTGTACATTTTCTCATCATATCTTTGATTCCAGTTCAAGGGAAACTAGCCCTTTAGCTAGAGCCTTTAGAGGAATTTTAATATGACTTTATTAGTTTGGATATACAGTGTGTCCGTATACTTGGGGAAAGTGCTGAATTGTTGAATTCAATTGATTGAACATGGCTACAATGATAAAACGATAGTCTGTCTGCCAGCTGCCAGCTTCTCTTGTTATTTACACCATATGTGTACAGTGATGGTAGCTTAAGCAGCTCACATACACTTATGCTGACTTGGAGAGCTCATCTATATGGCCAGGAAGGGAATCTCTGGTATGCAGTCATTCCTTGTATTTGCCATTGAGGTATTCCCCAAAGACTCCTTGCTTATAAGGTGCTTGTAGGATAACAGTGTGTGTTGGTTTTCCTGAGTTGATACTGTCTCTAAAAAATCAGATCTTAATCCACGAAACTCATGTCAGAAGGGTCCTGAACCACCAGCAGACATGATTCACTTTTGTTTGCTCCTGCCCTGGACCAACAAAAGGCTGGCAGTGAAACACTATTTGGCCCCTTCTTGGACCCTTTTTGCCAGTTTTGGATCTCAACTTAGGTGAAATCAGTTCCTGTATTCCTGTCTCAGTCCCGGCAGCTTTCTGAAAATATGAAATATGAATAACAGCTGACGAGAGAGGAACCTGACATATTATACAAAATGGAGATATGTCAGGGAAAGAAACACTCTGATGAAATGGCTGGACTATTTTGGTGAAGCCTCTATGAGGCCAAAGAAATTTTCAGTGAGACATTTTGTTGGGAGAGCAGTGGAGTGAAAAGTGCCAGGAGTGTCTTGGCCATGTTTATAACAGCTCAGGGAAATCCATTAATTAATTACACTTAAGGGTAGTGAAATTGCACTTTGTTCCTTTATAAATAGGTTGCCTTTATGCAATTTAAAATAAAAACATATATAAATAAATACAACATTATCATATTTACATTGTCCTCCTAAGATAACAAGCAGAAAGCAGTTGTACAACAGTTGACACATTGGATGCCAAAAGGTTCTTTTTTGCCTTTGCTGCTGATACTGATGACCAGATCTGAGGATACTTGTGCATCTCACGCACTGTTGCATAACAACCTATGTGAGTTTTGTGAGCTGATTTATTTTCAGCCTTCTAGCACATGACTGCTTTAGACCACCCTCTCTTGTCCCAAATTTCTCTTGCTCCCTCCCACAATCCTTCTCAGCCTGCTGCTTTGTGGCTAGCGCCAGTCTGCATATCCTTTAAGAAAACACCCTTGAGGAATATCATGCCATTTTGAATGTGTCCCAGGCTTTTTCCAAGATGTGCTCAAAATAATTTTTCCCCTTTTACTTTTACAGCATTGCCCCATTTCCTTGATCTAAGATGACTTGACTTACGTTTCCTTAAGTTTTAATCATCTTCTTTGGAGAGCATGGCATATACCTTGCTTGAACTTGGCCAGTTATATCTGAATTTGGTCTGTCACGGACTGAAAGCAGGCCAACCTCTCATTTGGCTGTCTTAGCAAAAAGAGGCAGTATGTAGAGGAAGTAAAATATCCTTAGGGTATGATTTGGTTTGTTGGGCTCCCAAAGATAGACACAGATAGTTAAAGTAGGGAAGCCGAGTATACAATACACTAATAATTTCCTGAAAACAGTGGGAAACATTTAGCCCTCTAGCCTGTGCTCATTTACTATGTGCGTTACTGTTTGATAGTGACTGGAGGGACAAACGGCATGGGAGTGACAATGTGGTATTGTGCTGTGCTGGATCTGTAAAGCAGGCTGCCCTGAGAGGGGAATGCCTGTCCTATTTTGCGTTTAGTAAGGGACCATATGTGTGCTCTGCTTATTAGATGTCTTTCTTACAGAGCTTATGTCATGAATAGTATCAAGACAATGAAAGCAGTGTTAAGCCTCATACATGTTTAGAGTGAACTGAACATAATACTCTACTCCTGCATCAGTATCATGTGTCTGCTTAATCTCTCTAGAATTCAAAATCCATGGGCCTTAAGAATAAGGCTGTTTGCTGATCTGCAGCAGCCCTTTCTTGCTGACAGTGTAGTACCTTTTTGTAGCGTTTTCCCTACTATCATGCTTTTCTGGTAATTTTGAAGCAGATGAGTGTTTGCTGCCTACATTGTCCTCTCTTCCTCCCTACCTTTCATTTCTGTTTTGTTCTTTTCTCTCTAGGTCCTGAGAAAATAGCAAACAGTCACCTCAGCTCATTGCTTCTGTTACCATTACTGTTATTCATCCTCGTTAAAAGCAGGTTCTCAGTTCTGAAAAGCAGTCTCTCCAGACTCTAATGTGAGTTTGAAATCCAGAGCAGGATTTGACTTGAGCCTGACCCTCTCTTTGACTGTAATGTTTTTGCATTCTTTCTGCTGTGCCTAGCTCAACCTTCTGACTACAACCTTACAGGGATGAGGAATGGTTCCCAGAGCCTTTCAACTATGCTAAAACCTGTGTATGCAGATTGTATAGGGGATGCTTACCTGCATCCCCTCTGCTTGAATGAAACAATAGTGTTTAAAGCTAGGCATGTTTGTGCTTCAGTGCATATTGAAGCTGCAGGGAGAGAGGATGAAGGAAATGCAGTGCAATCTTTTGGCTGCAATTCTGCTGTTACTTGATCCTCTTGAAATGCCCTGAGAAAGGAGGGAAATATTGTTATCCCTTTTGCCATCAGCACAGGAACATGTGTTGGACTAGTAAGTGCAGTGTTTTGAAATAGGCAACAGAAACCAGAAATCCTGACTGAGCCATGCCTCTTGATTCCTCATTCTCATTATATTTCTTTGAGCTTCATCCTTGTAGCCTGTGAGGGGCAACATTATGCCATACAGTGTATAACTGTGAAAATTGCATGGGACCATTGAGGGAGAATTTTATTTCCTTTTTAATTTTTTGACATTCTCCTTTTTTAACACCCTTCCCCAATAGATTAATAAGATATATAAAAATAACGTGACCTTATGTAATTATTGGATGATATATCATAGTTTGTTAAATATCCAATTTTAAAGGGAGAAAAGGCACCCCAGACAGTGCAAGGGAGGCCCAGGTGAGAGGGAATAGTGTCCTACTCCTGCAGGAAGCCAAAGTCAATGAGATTGCTGCTGGGCCCCTCCAGAGCGCAGCTCTCTGGGACAGCAGTCAGCAGTTTGCTGCGGACTGGAGTTGGAACGGGCTAAGGTTACCTTCACAGCTATAATTCCATTACTGCTGCTTTTTCACGGAAAGTGATTTTTTCATTTGTTCAGCAAATGAGGCAGAGGAAGAATGGAGGGATATGTGGCACGGAAGTGATTTCATAAACCTCAGGCTGAATTCATGTTGCTTATGAGCTGGGAATAAGAAGATTGGGTTTGGTTCTTTTCCTGCTATGACTGTGATCTGAAAGCAGTGCTACAGAAGCTAGTGAATTTGCATCACATTTAACTGGCATAAATGCAAGAGGGTTTGGGCCAATTTTTCAAACAATTGCTTAGTTTCAAGGGGGTTTTCTAAAGAACCATTCCTGGTTAATTCTGCTTCTGTACAGGCTTCTGATGTGATTATATTAAATTCATTAAATGAACCAGACAGCCTTACCTTCTGCTTTGCCTACCCACAAACCAAGATCTTGCTATGTAAAATTTAAGGTGAAGGAGAAGATCTTTCTTTCAAAGGATTTTCAGTGCCTTTTTACAAAAAGTAATCCTCTAAAAGCTGATCATTGCAATACCTCATATCTCCAAATTATTTTGCTTCAGCAAGGTGGAGATCAAATTCACTTCTAACTTTCTTTCAAGAAAGTTAGTGAGTACCAAAATGTAGTGACAGTGAGAACCATATATACAGATCTTGGTAGAACTTAAAAAAAATCTAGGAGGCTTTCACATGTATTTTTCAGCTGTCATAGGGACTACTGAAGCTGTGGCATGATAGAGTATAAAGTTTGAAGGTGAGGAACGGAACATGCCTCTCCATTCATTTCACACATGCAGCAGTGTTAGCACCTATTTAGATATTTATCTGCAAACTGAGGAAATTGAAGAACTAAGAGACCCAGTAAGATTTATATACTTCAATGCTATAATTATTATTGTTATTATACCAGATCTAAGCCTGAATGATTTTGACCACAACTGTCTTCAGTGGAAGCTACAATTCTTGTGTGATGAAAATCAGACTTTTATTATTTACTTTAGTTGTAAGTACTTAAAATTAAGTACTGTAGCTTTACATTTGGAAAATTAATATAATGGCACCCGTGTTTAGAGGTAGAAAGCATTAGGATTAATCTGACACTAAACTTCTTACTTCAGTAGAAGTTTTCCTTGTTTAATCATTTAGGGGTTCAGTCTTCAGGCCTGCACACGCACAACACCAGTATGTGTCTGTTCAGCTTCATTGCATCCTAGAACTCTGGTGTAGCCTTAATGTGGTGGGATTGTAATGTGCTGTAAACTAATTTGATTAGAAATAGAAACTCATCATTCACGTGTGATATATATGTGTGTGTGTGTGTGTGTGTGTATATTTATATTTATATTTATATTTATATTTATATTTATATTTATATTTATATTTATATTTATATTTATATGTGTATATACACATTCATCCCCCATATTGGGAGATATGCCTTGCCATGCTTGTGAAGAAAACTATCTTGCTTCCTCAGGTGTTAACTGGCTGCAACACTCTCTTGTATTTCAAATCTTACTAAGGTTAGATTCAAACAAGATTTGTTGCCATTTGACAGTTTGTCCATGGCTTTCAGATATGTTAGATGTTGCTGATGAAAGCCTTATATTTGCTGCATTTATGTGACAAATGGATGCCAGATACAGTCTGAAACTAATTTTTAAGCACTTAAGGGCAATTTACAATACTTGCTACATTAGATGCAAACGCTGTTTTCTGCAAAGTCAAAAATTGTTTCAAAGATAGCAAGTGGATTGAATTAATATAGCTGAAATTATATTGGATTGCTTCAAAGGCCATTTATGAATGTACAGAACACCTGGAAAATCTCTCATTCTAAAAAAAAAACCAACCTACCTAACCAAAGACAAATCAATATGGAAAATACCTCTGCAAAATAGAGCAGAGCTAAAAGGAGACTTGGGGAGGATCGAAATTAAAAGGAATTCTGTGAAAACATGATCTCCAACACTTCAGTGAAATTTTGTTACAACCGTTAAGGACTGTCCTGTGTTTACACACACACAAAAAAATAAAATTCGATATTAATACTTAGCACTTAGGTTGTGTTTTCTGATTTTCAAAGTGCTGTGTGATGTCTGAATCATTATTGTTTTAGATAGGTAAATAGAGGCACAAGAAATAAAGGAATTTATTGAGACTTACGAAGCATGTCATTGGTGAAACTGAAAATAGCAGCCAGCTTCCCTAGGTTACTGTTCAACAGGTTACTCCATGTCCACATATACATCACTCTGCCCATCTTGATCTCACAAAGCAGGACTTTTATTCTCCATCACTTTCCCTGCTCTGTTTGGGGGAAAAAGAAAGTTTAAATGCTGCAAAATTTGCAAATTGATTTTAAAATCTTGGCATTTTTTTAAACTGAGATCTTAGCTCATTTTTAACCAGGCCCTATACTTCTTTAGTACAAACATTTTTTGTTTAGTTTTCCTAACTGGAACAAAGTCAGTTACTTAATTTAACTTGCATAGTTTTTTGCTGGTGTCCTGGATTTGACCTGAAATACAAAGATAGATAATATGAAGAATTTGTTTCCTGTCTTAAAGAAACAACTGGGATAAAAAACCACATCTGTCTGCTGAAGGAGAGCTCATCACGTCGTGTAAACTGACTTCTGCAGAACTTCACAGACTTATCTTGACTGAAAACCTGTCTCAAAATCAAATTATCTCTGCACTAGAAGAAATAACTTAAGACTTCCAGAGGGGAAAAAACCCCATGCAAACTAATAAAAAATACCCAAAAGGGTCTGTTTAGTAAAGGTTGAATTTAGTCCTGATCCAGAGAGGAGCTGGTTAAAGCTGGTAGTGAAGAGATTGTTAGGTGCCATTTCCTGTGAGTTCTTCAGAAATTATATGGAGTGTGGTATGAATGGAATCACTGTACTCTTCCTCCTTCCAGCAGCACTTGAGTCATCTTCTTGTTGAATTTCAAGAGCCACTCCAGTGAAGAGAGGCCAAGGCCTGTGTCAGATCTGGCTGACAGACCACTCTGGTTTTGCAGGATCTTTTGCATTGCAGCAGGATTGTAAAAAAGCATGAAGGGGTTTCAGAGAAGAAAATGCTCTTGTATTTGGTTTACTCAGAGCATCAGAGAGATGAATGGATAGACTGGGTAAACGAGTCCAGGGAGATGGAGAAAATTCTGCTTCTCTTAACTGACTATTTCTGAATAATAACTGGGTTTGGAAAACATCCGTTGTGGTTGTGCTGTTCAACTGCTTTGTATTTTTGCATCAATATAAATTAGTCCCAAACTGAAAATACCAGAATTCTAGTAGGTGCATTTTCTTGTAGCTTACTCCAAAGAAAAGATAGATCCAATTAAAAACAACTTTTGAACACAGTCAGATTCCAAGGTATTTGTGCCTACACGTAGATCTGAACTTTTTCTGATGAAGATTGTCTTTCCTTGGAATTAAAAGGGATCAGAAATGTTGCGCACGAACATACTCCTTTGAGATTTAAAGTGCCTTTTTGTGAAACAAAGGGTTTTGAAAAACATGAAAAGGTGATGGAAACGTCAAATTATATCCCAGGATATATCAGCAGACCTGTCATACATCCAGCAGAAATAAGGAAGCATTAGTGCTATTCTGTACCAAGCTGGTGAGGATTCTTTTAGAAAGTGTGTCTGCTTTTAGTCATGCCCGTTCAAGAAAGATGAATTTCTTCTGGAACACATAAAGAGTTTCTAGGTTGTTGAGGAATGAAAAGTTCTTCCCAGAGAAGGATTGTAAACCAGTTTGATTTATTCAGCTTAGAGTAAATGCTAGGAGTGGAAGTGATTATTCCCTGTAACTGCATCAGTTAGTTAAGCACAAAGGAAGGCAATATTCTTTAAGCTCAGAAGGGAAAATTTTACCAAAAAAGATAAGAGTATAAATTTGCAATGGATAAATGGAATTTGGAGATGACAGTAAAATTCTTAACCATTACAGTGGTGAGATTTTTAGACAATTTCCAAAGAGAGTCAGGCAGATGAAGAGAGTCAGAAAACTGTTTTGAAGATGGAGCTTGAGAACATTTTTTCAAACAGAGCTGGTGTGGACAGAGTGGACAGGTGAAAATGGGTATGAGAACACTCTGCCTGACTATGAAGTTATTCAGACATGAGTAAGATCAAGTCCAAAATTTAAAGAGTTGTGATGGCCTGGCATTGTGACCCAGATAAGAGGACCTGTTGTGCAGCAGGACATGTTACCCTGGGCATAGCACCACAGTAATGTAGCTACAGATTTGCAGCTGGTTCATTTTAAGATGGCTTTGAGCACATAGAGGGGTAAGACATAGTTATGTCCTTTGTGTAGACATGCTCTGAGTTTGGCAGAATAAATGTAATTCAGGGAAAAAGTCTCATGTTGCTTTTGTACTACAAAGAGGGAAGACTATGGTGTGATGCTAGAGGTTACTTGCAATGAACCGGTAGTCTTTCCCAGTACTCCCAGGATGTGCCAGCCCATGAGGAGAGGATTTCTCTTAATCTTCAGCTTATGACACAATTTCCTGTCATTACCAGGTGACCTGACTAGTGGATGAAGGAAAGGCCATGGATGTAGTCTACCTAGACTTCAGTAAAGCCTTTGACACTGTCTCCCACAGCATTCTCCTGGGGAAGCTGGCATCCCATGGCTTGGACAGGTGCACTTTTCACTGGGTTAAAACTGTCTGAATGGCCAAGTCCAGAGAGTGGTAAATGGTGCCACATCCAGTTTGCAGCCAGTCCCTTGAGGGGTTCTCCAGGGCTCAGTACTGGGGGCAGTCCTGTTTAACTTGTTTAAGGTCTTTTCCAACCTTAGCGATTCTATGATTTTATCATTTTATGAATGGTAGCAAGGAGCAATGTCTATCAAGATAGCACGTTTTAAATCTGTGTTTTGAATTTCAAAGAGATGTAACTGCATAACCTCATTCTAAAGCCCCCCTTCTGTGCATACTTCTGGCAGTTTCACAAACTTTCTGTCTTTCCAATGTTCGGAATAGTAATGGAGGACTGCATAGCTTACAGTCGGAGACATGCTGGGGTGCAAAAGAGCCCAGGCAGGTGACTAGTGGTGCAGGATCTGGGTTTCATACCCGGGTTTGGAATTCTCTCCACCTTCCAGGACCAAAATAGCCTGAATCTCTTCCTGACCATCAACACATATTGTTTATTTAGGGAGCTATGCAGAAGGGGCAAACACCCTTCCTGAAGATTTAAGAGTTGTTGGTTAACTAAAGGAGTTTTTATTATTGTTTTACTACAGTTTTTCAATGTGCATTGAAAGGCTTACAGAAAACGTCAAAACCTCGATAAACTCCAGAGTGTTGGTGGGGCTTTGGTGGTCTGTTCTTAGTCTTTGCCGTTTCCGCATGACACCAGGAATTTTTTTCTGGAAATGCTTTTGTTGACATGCTGACAGCTTCTCTGTCCTCTAACCTGCAGGAGACTGAAAACTACTGCTGTGGGGGCAGTCTTCCACTTAGGAAGGCAAAGATCCATATGCAAGTGTGGAATTGCAGTCAAGGAAAATGCTATTTGAGCAGCATAATTAGAGGATAAACTGTTATTTGTCAACCAATAGAGAAT
Organism: Chamaea fasciata; assembly: GCF_029207755.1. Classification (NCBI taxonomy): domain Eukaryota; kingdom Metazoa; phylum Chordata; class Aves; order Passeriformes; family Sylviidae; genus Chamaea; species Chamaea fasciata. The sequence continues at coordinate 42,048,137 of NW_027094092.1, forward strand.
ACAGAAACCTATCTTTATCTAACATTTTATCATTAGCTGAAGCAGAGGGAGGATTTTTAAGTTCAATTTCAATAAAGAGAAGATAATATAGAGCTGGAATTCTTAAATTAACTGCTTTATTGTAGTTAGTACTTTGGTTAATCTTTTTAATTTATCGCTTAGTACATGGCAATTACCCAGTATATGGAAATAAACCAAGGTTATTGTATTAGTGCGATATGTTTGCAGTGTGCAGGCTGGAATGAAACCATAGACTGTTATCAGTTGGTGCAATAGTGGTAACAGATCTATTGAAATCTCTGGGTAGATTTCAGATGGTGACCTCTTGGTCTCTCTTATCAGTTCAATGATGGCAAGAGAAGATCTCCTAGGAAACCTTGGCTTGCAATGATTAATGCTGTTCTTTCTTTAATTGAGAAGGGCCAATTGATAGGATAAAACTTTATGGAGGTATTGCAATCATTTGATGTGGCAAATCATCACTCATTATTATCTAAATTAACACAGGTTGGTACAAAGGTAGAAGAAGTAAATTCCTTTATGGATTACCTCTAGTACAGTACACAAGTAATTTATTTGGCTTAATAGATGTAATTTTCAATCTGGCAACCTGAAGCATATATGAGCCTTAGGTTTCCACATGGAGATAATTATTATCCTTTAAATTCATTATTTGCCCATAGAATGTGTGTCCAGCATGTTCTGCTGATAGTTGCAGCACGAGGACTACTGGAATTTGCAGAAGAAAGAATGTAGATGCCTGTCCACTTCTATAGTGGTAGAGAGTTGTCATGAATTTGTGAGATTTTGGCTGACTTTTTTCAGTTGGAGGAATTTTATTTGGCTGTAGACAAGGAGTTAGCCCTCTTTGAAAAGCACACTGATAGTTTTCTGACATCTTTGACATCTTCAGCTGAAAAACTGAAGGAAACTCAGTCCCCTTTCTGGAAGATGCCTCCCCCAGTGTAACACATTTGCAGGAATCAATAGGAATCTCTCCTTTATAACTCAAGTTGCACCTGCTCTGTGGACTTTACATTCTAGGGGTGACAGACTAGCACTCTGTACCAGTACTGATGTCACTGCAACTTGATCAAGTTGTATTGCAAATCACATTAGTCATGACATCTCTACACCACCCACACATTCTAAAAACAAATAGTTGTTTCCAAAGTACAGAAATTTTTTTCAGTTCTTGCTAAATTACTGTTTTTTAATGCTGCAAACCTTTTAAACAAAATTATTCTTTTATATATAAAGTAAAAACTCCTGTGCAACTACTGTTTTGTTTCTCCACTCCTTTTTCATCCGTGAGAAGAATCAAAATGGAAAATGTATTTTTATCTGGAACATTTTTGGAAGGGGAAAAAGGGAGGTCATGGAATTACTTCAACCAAACATTCTGGATCAGAAAAAGTTCAGGGTGGTTTGAAGAAGAAAGATTTACTCTGACAATGGCGATAGTATCTAAGAGATCTTTTTTTCTTCACTAAACACAATGCACAAACATGTGCCCAACTTTAAGCCTGCCTTTAGAGATCTTGCAACGAATTATTGTATTTGTTTAGGACTCACTGAGATTGCTAAATTGATCCCCTGGGACCACTTTTTTGTTCCATATGTTTTCAAGTCATAGGTTCATAACTATAAAGCTCCTGAATTCACCTGAACAGAGAAGGTGGAGAGGAAGATACTGTGTGAAAAATATGAATCGTTTTTTTTCCTCCTTGCCCTTTTTAAATCTTTTTCAAGGAGTTATTGACTCTTTAGAGAAGTCATTATTATCAGCAGCATTTTAAAGGATAAATATAACCTTAATTCAAACTGACAGCTTTAAGTGTTCCCTCTGATAGCCAGATTCATCACTGTTGGCATGGTTAAATGCAAAGCATGTGTGGTTTCAGACTGCTACTGTGACTCTGTAAAACATCCAAACTGTAATCTCAAAGTCAAAAGTAAAACAGAACTTCAGTGCTTTTTCTAGCAGACATTTACTCTGTATTAAAAGTTAATACATTTGATATTACTTTTCTTGTCCTGAAAAAAGCTCCAGTAATCTGTAATAAGTCTCAGTGTTCCAGATGTACCTTTCAAGCCACAGGCACATGCAGCCACTTCTAGGGTAAACTATAGCAGCTATTGAAAGTATCTGCCAAGAACAAAGATATAGTGAAAAAATGCAGTATTCCGTTGAACCGAGAGAAGAAATACCATTTTCTAATCTGGGATTTGAGAAAGAAGGAAAAACCCTTATCTATTTTAAAAGTACAGTGCAGCTCTGCAGATCTGTAGTTCCATACTTTCATCAAATTCCTAACTAGTTCACATGTGAAGCCTGCATACACAACTTTTGGAACATCTGAAATATCAGAGAAAAAATTAGGTACAGAATAAAATAACTATCTGAAAGTGTCCTCAGGTGTATTATCTGCAACACTGCTCCATCATTTTTTAAAAGACACCTTAGGAAAGGAAAATTGAGGTGACCTGGTGTCAGTATAAAAGTATGTTTACAGGAAGAAAATACCAGGCACTAATGGAATCTTTAATCTTCAGAGGAATATATAATGAAAAACAGTAACCTGGAGCTGAATCTAAATATATTCAAATGGAAAAACAGGTACAATTTTAATAGAGAGGGTGACTGATCATTTACACAAAAATATCAAAAGAAGCAGAGAGTTCCCTGTCTTTGTCTTGTTCCCAGGATATTTTTAAGGAGATGTCTTTAGTGTCCTGAAGTACCTTTACCCCGTTTCTTTCTGGGAATGTATTGGTTTAATGCAGAGATGGTTGTGTACTTACTATTAAGTTTTTGTGCTAGTTAGAGACCAGCTAAAAGTGATTGAATTGTTTTTCTACAGTCAGTCCATGCCATTTACTCAATGCTCGTTTACAGGGGATGGCGCTGTAGCAGATGGGATACTCCCTCATAGCTCTGTGGTAGGTTTATCCCTCACTACAACATGTTCATGGATCAAAAATTAAACTTTGGTTTCAAGTATGAAATATCAAAGCCAAGAAGACATCTAATGATAATCCTTAATAGACGATGCTTTGTAATAAATTAACAATGAGGATGGAGATCAGTGCAGTCATTTCTTAGCTGACAAAATGTTGTTGATGATGGCTATTCCAATTGTATCTTCTGCTCCGTTGCACACCTAGTTCTTGTGTGGTCTCAGCTGCTGGGATCAGTTTAATTTACTGTAAGCAGAGATGAGCTGTACCCATCATAGTGACAAAAGATGTACCTGAACCTTTTGATGAGGTTGCAGATCTTTAACACGTCCCGGACTTAGGTATTTTTCCCTCTCACAGTTCAATGAACATCTGCTTCAAAAGGCAAGGAGAGAGTGAATAGCTGTTTACAAAGATTTGAGCAAAGCTGTTTCCCTCAGGCCAACATACATTTAAAAATCCATTTTAATGCATGCACTTCTACTATCTGTTTCTGACAGATACACTCAGTCTGTCCTAGTCAATCTTATGGCTTTCTAATTCTTCTATCAGAACAGGAGATGAAGAAGATTACATTTAGTTTTCATATATTTATTGCTTCCAATCATGATATCTAGGGCTATGCAGAATTGTGGATCTTTCTTCAGTCACAGATAACTTGCAGAATTGGATGCCCCCTGGAACTGACTCCTACTGGTTTCTTGGGTGAGAACCAGCCAATATCCATCTGAAAGGCTGCCACACCAACTCTGCTGGGGTAGACCACACTTTCAACTAACAATCTTTAAGAGATGTGTAGTGTGGGTTGTGTTTGGTGAGGAGACATTGCCCTGTGACCACATCCAGTTTAAGGAACAAGACCAACACCTCTCTTGCATCAGTAGCAACATTTATTCTGATGTGCAAGGGTTTTTGATTGGCAATCACTTAACTCAGCTATCGAGCCTCCTAAACAACCTGTTGGTGTGCACTGGATGTATCAGAGAATTGACATGAGCCATTCTGCAGTATGACAAGAGTGCATGTGTTTGTTTGGTGAAGAAAAGTAGTGAGCAGATGGGCACCAATCATTTCCTAACAGCACCTTGGGTTGCCATCCTGACATCCTTTCCTGTTAACAGAGTGAATCTGAATAACTTTGGGCATGGTGAGAACCAAGTGTAAACTCTTGTTTTGGACATCCTTATTCTCTGTCCCTTCCTTGGATGTTCACACTGTCTTCTCAGCTGATGTGGATCCTGATAGAACCCCAGTTGTGCATATTTCTGATGAATAAAATCTCCTGATTTAACTTTCAGTCTTCTAGTGTATAGATGATGTTGAGGCATCAGAGCTGATGAACTGTTTTTCATAGTGATATATAGTGCAAATTATTTCCTTTGTTATGAAAACAATCAAGATTCAAACTACTTAGGAGATTTTTTGTGGCTGCTGAGTTCTCTTAAGGTGTAAGACTCTCACAGAAATTGGGGGGAATTGGTAGATTTTCTTGAAACCTGCTGGGTAAAAGAATCACCTTCTGGCCAAGGCAGTACATTTCTTTGATCAGTGCAGTTTCAAGCCTGCATTTTCACAGAGGAATCTTGGTAATGGTGTGGAAGGTTAGTTTAGTCACAGGAGTGTTTTATACCGGTGTTTCAAAGGCTCTTCTCTACCATTCTCTAGAAGGAACTAATTCAAACTAGGTAGATAATTGCTTCTTTTCTTGATGCCTTTCTTGGAGAAATAAAGGGGCTTGAGACTCTGAAGAAACTGTAAAAGTTATGGATTTGCTCTTGTCTTTTTTGAGTGGAAAGGTTGAGCAGTGCTGGCTAGAGCCAGGCACCATGCCGGGGTACTGTACAGCTCTGCCAGGGCTGTTCGCTCGTCCATGCTGTCCCAGCCTGGGTTTTCTTGGCAGTATTTCTAGTGTGCTTCATTTCTCACACGCAGTGCTCACTGCTCTCCTTGGCTCTGTCACAGTCCAAGCCTGGCATCTCTAGCCTGAACTGAAGTTTGTAGATTAGCTAGTTCAGTATGGATAACTACAGCTTTCACTGTTCCAGTTCACAACCCCAGCTCTTGCAAGCACTTCTCTTGTGGCCTTCAGCATCTTTGCAGTCCTGATTCAAAGCCTTTTGCTGCTGAAAATCAAATGTGACTTAGGTTCTGCTTTCATCATTCCTCACAATGTGTTTTTGCCCTGGTGAGCATAGTTGCAAAAATTTGCTTCAAGCTAATCATCTGAGCACTGAATGATTGGGAAAAGCCCCCAAGCTGCACTGTGGCACTTCAGAAATAATTTTCTCAAGATCATTTAGTGGGTAAAGCTATTTACAATTTCACTTCACTCAGAAATAATTGCAGGAGGGAAAGAACCATAGATGGAGAAGAGAAATCCGTTATATTTATGTGAACGCATCATTATTTATTTGCTTATGCGTGGAACCACTCTTTTAATACGCTGTAGGAGATTGTGAGCTCTTCGTTCTCTTTGCATTTAATAAAACCCTTTGCAATTTCTGCCGTTCCTGCAGTTGAATATTTTGAAGGGTATTATAAACATACTTAATCTCCACCTGGAAAAATCGGCTGGCCATGCCAGTAAAGCACTCTTGGAGGCAGGCAGTTGCACTAACTGTGGAACAGAGAAAAAGGGTGCTGGGGTGTCTGAGTTATGTGCCTCGGCTGCCAACCTGAAACATTATCAATATAGTCATTATGCAGAGCTAGGTCTTGATCACACAAGCCCCTGCCAGACTCCACTGCACTCAGCAGCCTCTGATAGCTGCATATTGGATGCATGAATGACACTAACGAAAAACCACTCAATTAAATTTGGATTTTTTTTTTTTATCTACTGCTTGTAAACTATATCTTTGAAAGTAACTCCATTATGCCTGTTTTGTGCTGAAAACTGTGGTGTTTTGGCCCAAAGTTGGATTCATGGGCTTTTGGGCAAGGTAATGAAACTGAAATGCTCTGGTTTGCCTTACATACCTGAATTCTCCATGTTAAGTGAGCGGGATGAAGCTTAACTTTATGAGTTGCACAGCAATTTTTTGTGTATAGCTATCTATACCTTTATTAATATGTAACTTGTTTGTTTAGGCTAAAGCATAAATGAATAAATGATTTTCGTGGGTGCACTGGCATTTGGCCAGTATAAACCCATCACAGCTACTCACTAGGTATCTTGGTGTCCTCAAGCAATACCAGATATGAGAGTTGCATAGCAGCAGGGTTCAAAAAGTGTAATTATTGTGAGGGCATGTAGAAGATCACATAAACCGTATTCTTTAGGGTATTTATCTTGGGAGGGATGTACCTTGTACTAGATAGTCTTTTTCCCAAAGAAGCAAAATTGCTTATGTTAAAAATTAATTAGTTTGTTTGAATTGTACATATGAAGTTATGTTCAGATCTGGAGCTCAGTTTGAGTTATTCAGGTCTAAAGGTTTAACTTTTTATCCAGCTGAGTTAATAACTCCTGAACTGTGCCATTTAGGTTTTAGTCATATTATTTCTCATGCTGTTATATGCATTATTTATTACAGGGATTCCAAAACATTTTAAAGATACATTATCTTTTTGGGACATCTCTTCACCGATTCTCACCCCACAACATCCTGACGACAGCAATATCCATGGCTTGCAAGGAAAAGTGAGATTAGGAATGTGTACATTTGTATCTTTCTTTTTAATTCAATTCTGTCATTGGAAAAAAGGAGACCGAGGGAGAGCTTTGTGATGAAACTGTTCTTCTCAGACAGCCAAGAAATGTCTTATCTACCCTTTGTGCTCTACAGACCGCAACTAGTGTATTTCTGCTTTGTGCCACAAATCTATTTTCTTTTTAGCTTTTTTATGAAGATGACTTTGCTTTTGTATTCATAATATGCTGTCAGCATTATAGCAAGGGCCTTGCATGAAAAATGCATTCTCTTATACAATGACACACTGTAGTCCTTTACTCTTAACTCTTAGATACTCTTAAAACTACAATGAGTGGAACTATCTGTCCAAAATGGCAGAACAAAGTCAGAATTCCGATGTGGTCTAGCACTGACATCATGGGATTGTTATTGTATTTTAAAATATACTTTGCAAAAGTGTGTTTCTTTAAGTGTTTCAGGTTTTGCATTACACCAAGGAGTATACCACATGATGCTTGCTTGAAAGTCCACAATAGTGTAATGATACAATGGAAGGATATGTTTGTTTGCTACATGAACTAAAGGGAAATCTTTGTTAATTAGCTCTAATACACAGCTGGATGTTCATTTTCCAGTCACGGTCAGATGTTAAAATAAAAATTAAAATATTATCATAATAAGGAAAAGTATAAAACCAGTGCAAAAATAAAGGTGTCCCTTTTCTGAAATACATTTCCATATCCCAAAAAAAGTCTTCCAAGGTCAGAGGTTTTATTTACATCTTTGTGTTTAAATCATCAGTGGAGTCTTCTTCTGTGAATTGTTCTAATGATGTTTTCAGTCCATTTATACTTGTGATCACAACTGTAATTATGAATTATGTGAAAAAAGTATTCCCTTTTATTTTTCAAAAAGTCTTGACTTGCTAATCTGATTTCTCTTCTCTGTTGTGAAATAGTGACTGATTATTCCCTATTTATCTTCTCTGTCTCTTTCACGATCTTGTAAATCTTCCTAATCCTGTCTTCCAAGTTGAATAATCTTAGTTTAATTTCTAATTGCACATTAACCTTCCCCATTTTGCCATTTTCCTACCTTCTTCAGCTCTGTTGCATCCTTCTGAGGTGTATATGACTTCTGCTAGGATCATTTTCTCTACAGAGAGCACTCTGTATGTATGTTTGAAATATAGTCAGTTCTGTGTACTGCTTACCAGAAAAAGGCCGCCAATTTCAAGCACTGGTGCTTGCCCTCTCTTGCTCAAAGGTGCTCCTGGAGTGCACCTCTGGCCACATCTGATGGGCACTGATGGAGACCCCAGCTCACACGTGGATGTGCACAAACCACAGCCCATCTAGACAGATGCCCCTGCAGGCTCCACCTTGCAGCTTAAAAAAGCTAATCTACATCACCTTGTCCTTATTCAGAACCTTTGGAATTCAGAGGACTTAGCCTATGTCATAGGCAAGGTTGAACTGGACCTTGGTAGGTTTTTTCCCCTGTCAGCCCATGACTGCAGGCTATTCCCTAGGTGAAAAGAAACATAGGGAGAGCTTCCTAGAGCTTCACCAGCTGTATTCTGTGTCTCACTTCTTCTAAGGTGGTGGTCCCAAAGTTCAAAAGCCTTCAAGATTTTCTGTAATTGCTGGGCTTTTGGAAATATCAGTGTTTGCTTTTTGCTAATGCATGTAGCATAATGGAAATTATACTTAGTTTTACAGAAGAAAGGAATCGCCCAGGATTTGAATCTTCTCCCTTTCCATGTGTGTTCTGAGCCCTTCTTTTTTCCTAATCAGATGACAGTATTTCGGCTCTCACGTGAAAATATACTCTCAACCATAAGTTGTCCTAGAAAAATAGAAAGATACAGGGAAATAAAATGGCATTTTTCTAACTCCCCATAAGGAATAATAAATCACTGCTAAATATTTGAGACTGGAGGAGATGAAGGAGACTGAAAAGAAAAAGAAAACAAAACCAAGGATGCCATAAAATTCTAGTGTGCATTTAATGAAGTGCCTTGACTTGCTAACTAAAGTTAAATAAGTACATAGGTTTTAGGAATAACCCTTTTATAATAACATTAGTCTCCGTGTTAGAATGGGGTGAAGCAACTTCCGTAATATTTTGATCTATTTCCCTAAGTTAAAGTGCTAAGTGCCTGCATTAATATACAGAGTATTTTGGCCGTTTGTGACACTGGAACAGCTATTCTGCTGCATGCACTTTTTTATTCTGAACTATAGCGGAGTATATAGAAATTAAGTATCTTGGCATTCTTCCTGTGGATGGAAGTCACCTTCAGGAAAACCAGAAGGGTTATTATGCTTGCAGAGCATAAAAGGGGCTGACTAGCAAGAGAGTGCTATACACAACTATTTCATCAGATAATGAAAGGTTTTTCACCTGTATAGGAGTCACATAGAATATCTAATCTCCTAATTACAATCAGTTAGTTTTTGTACATATCTCTGTTTCAGGTCAGAGGAGAGGCGAGCATGTATATGTTTTTGTGCAAGAACCTCCTGCTGACTGACTCCAGAGCAGAAAATGCTTATGTCTCTTCAGAGCTTTCACATGTTTGTCTATTGAATTTTATCTAGTCTCATTTATAGTGAATAGTAAATGGTTTACAGAGAGTTCATATGTGACAAATAAGCATCGTGAGAAAATACTGCTGTTATTCACAACACATAGGGGGGGAATATTTTATTGTGTTTATGAGCCACAGCTATTAAAACTTATCATCCAGTGAACTTCAGTATAGCCTGTGGTATTTGCTTGGCTGTTTATGACAACGTTGATTAAACACTAATTATTTATAATTGAAATAACAGTATAAAGTGTGATTCTACAACGGATGAAAGCAGGAAAGTGTTTCTCAAGGGGCAGGTCAAAAAGGGTACTTGTGTCTCATATGCTGACCATCCATCATTCTTAAATTTTAAATCATAATTCATGAAAGTTTCCAGCAGCTAGTGTCTAGTGTGTGCTAGACACACCATGCTGTGATGACTATCTCATGATTTTCGTAACCAGAAGAGCATGAAATATTTAAAAAATGGGTCAAAGAACTGGAATAAGATGATGGGGTCTGCTGTTTCTCCCAGGAAGTATGGAAGATGATAATAGGGCAAGGGGATTTTGCGTTGTAAAAAGATTGGATTATAAAGCCAAGTCTTCATGCAAAATGAATGCTCATTTAGCCGATAATAATTTATATGCTTTTGCCACCACTAACATTATCATGTATATTTGAAGGCACAAGAATGAGTAGGAAGAATGAGTAGGAAATTGTAGCAAGAAGTACTACAGTCTTTGAGACACCCTTTCTATGCAGTTCCTTGATGTTTGGGTGTATAGAAGAAAGAAATTCTTCACTTCATAGGGAGTAATACATAGGGAGTAATACATGGGGAGGAAGAAATCCTCCCCATGGCATCAGTTGGTCTGTATCTGTTGCTCTGCTTTTGTTAACATGTGCCATGATGTGGTATTTAGGGTGGAGTATATTCCTGTTTAGAATGGGAATAAATTTAATTTAGTAAAATTAAACTGGTAAGGAATTAGGACCTACTTAACAGGTTCTGATTTACAATTCAGCTTCTGAATTTCATTCTACATCTGCCCCTTCTGACAGCCTTGTAGTAAATAAACCTATCAGATTTCTTTGAAAATTTTCAGCCAGCGTTGTGCAGTAGGTGAAAGCACAGTGCTTGAAAATAATGGGACTTTCCCCAGGGAACAAACAGTTCGCTGACAGCTGATAACAAAGACATCCTGCTTCCTAGGACTATTTAGATTAACCATCAAAGAAAAAGAATCAAGATAATAATGAAGAACTATAACAGTTTCCTAAATACAAAGCATGAAATTTGCTAGCAAACCAAAGTTGTCAGTTACAGAAAAATATACTGATATTTCTGACAATGATCCCAATTTCATAACTATTGACTGGTTTAACTCAATAAATGGTATTTCAGCTAATGAACCTGAAATATAAAAATGGAAGACTGCATGATATTTGTGTGTAAATTAGAAGAGAGAAAGACTTAATAAGCCAGATCAAATGTGGTGTGAGTACATGTGGTATGAATGATGAATTAATATGTTATTCCAATACAGAATAGTCCTGTGAATTGTTTTTTTGTGAATTCAGAATTGCAGTCTTTCCCTGGGGGTTTTAAGACCATTGGTAGAACCCTGAATCTAAGGCTGTAGCTCTTCAGAAGACTTAACGAAGAATTTCTGAACCTCTGAGTGAATTGTGTTGAATTCCTTTACTTCCAATTGGAATTTTATCCATTCCAGTTAAAAATGACCAGTGGACTCTTCTCTTCTGAGAGACAATTTCACAGCCAGGTAGATTCACTATCAGGAAGGTTTTTCACTAATGATCCTTAATTTTCCTTTTATTGCTTCCCTAGAATTTTTCATAAACCAATAAAACTCTTGTAATTAACAGTGTTTCCTTCAGTGTGGAAATGTTGGCCAGAGATTAGATCTCTTGCTGTCAACAGCAGGTTTTTCTTCTTTTAGGAGCAAACAACAAGGCACTTCTCATTAGATATAATTTTCAGGCCTCAGAAGTCTTGATAACCAAAATTAGCACGAATCTATCTATTCCCAGAGTTTAAGAAGGAATAGAATTGGGCCAAGGTGCTTGTATTTAAATCTGTAGCTCAGTATCTTAGCAGGCATAGGTCAGTAAGGAGAAATCATTACCTTAATGCTGATTCCCAGTACATAATTAATATCCCACTATCAAGAGAAAAAGGTGCTTTGATTTCAACATATGTTTGTGCTGCTCTTTTGATTGCTTTAAGAGAGCTGCAACAAGAATGATCTTTCCAATCTAACATGATTTTAAACTGTTTGTTGCCGATATTCTGATAAGAAAAGTATCCTGGCACAGGTTTATCTGTGCTGATAGTGAGGTTTGTGGCTGTAGGGAAATGTTGATATCATACTTCAGCATCTATCTTCCTAACATCTATTCTTTAGCAGACTGAAAAGTATAATAGATACTTGAGATGATGTATTGTAATGAATTGTCAACAGTCAGAATGGGTATTATAATGAGAATCATATTTTTTCTTATAAATATCATCTTGTAGTAAACATGTATTATATTTTCTCCTTCCTGCCCCTTCTTAACTTTCGTTATTGCAGACTTGCTTTGACATGTTTTCTTGTTTCCTCTGTATTTTTTATTCTTCTCAAACCATCCTGCACATTTTCTCTTTTCTTCTCATACATTTTTTTTTCTCCTTTTCCTTTCTCTTGTCTTTTAATAGTCTCCATACTTTAGACAGTTTAAAAAGTTAAATTTTGAAATATTCATTGCAGGGTGAAATTGTGTGTGGGTTTTCTAGAAATGGGAAAAATTTAGGTGAGAAAATGTGGAGCTGCATCTTGAGTAATAGGTTTATGTCTGTATGTGTATCACATGTGTCCTGAAAATGGTATTAAGACTGCTAAAGCATGCACTATTATTATCAGTGCAGCTACAGAGTAAATTCTGGAACTGTAGATTTCAGATCCAAAACTGATATAATTGCAGTATATTGAAAGATGTATTCCCCTTTACATATGAGATAGAAGAAGAGTAATTTATGGTGTTTTCTAATGAAATGTAGGGATTTGAGGAGGTGATTAGTACTTTCCTGAGAGCACATTAAAAGTAAATGCAAATAGCTGTGCAGTTTGTATTCTAACTGGTAGATTTTATTTGCAGAGCCTGGAAATTTATTCATCTAATTCTAGTTAATTGGTTTATTGCTGTCCTGTGTATAGTACATACATCTGGATTTGTCTATTATACCCATCATGACTGTGTATGGGTACCTTATATGGACACATCTCATGGTTATGTTCTGTAAACTTGTGGAGGGGAAGTTGCTGTGGATAGACTTTTGATTTTTCCCTTATGTTGTCAGTGGAACAGCCTTCTGATGAGTCCAGGGTGAAAATAAAGTTCATGTAATGTTCTCGCTGCAGTCAGAGGCAATAGGCATCACGAGAAAACCGGGCAGTAAAGAAAAAAAATACAATGTACAGTAAATATATAAAGTACAATAATTGATTTTAACCTACAGAGGTGATTCTCGTTTATTCCAAGGCCTTTTCACAAAGTGATGATGGTGTAGAAGATGCATAGAGGCAACACAGAATAAGGATCCTTTACACTGAATGAGTAATGCAGTATAAATAAGAATGAGGTACTCCACATACCCAGAGCGATTTCTAGTGAGAAATGCATAGGTCTGCATCTTGATAAATGAACCAGTAAAGACACAACCAATATTGGACACCCAGTAATGTGCCTGTCCACACCTAGGCACTAAAATGTCTTTGTTGCTAGGAATAAAATATCTGCATGCTGCTAGTTTTTTGTTGCTTAAGAAGAAAATTCTTTGAAAGAATCTTAATAGTACGTCATCTTCTGTAAATAAAAAATGATATAAAATTTCTGCCTTTCTTTTCTCTAATGTTTCCACTTGGGTCCTTACATTTGCTCCAGTCTCTGTGAGGTTGTGCTGAGTGCTCTTCTCTCATCTAACTTCAGTCTTTCATTCTCTTTAGTGACAATTTCCTTCTTTATTGTGCCATTTATGTAAATATGAGAGTGGAAACACCATATATTTGTGTTGTTTATTCCGATCTTTCCTGTTCCTTCTTGGTACTGACTACTTTGGGATCCTGCCAGTGACCCTATCCTGAAGTAGTAGCTTGCAGCATTTTTAATATTGTCTGAGGTTTCTGGAAATCCCAGTGAGCCACTGAGTGAGGCCCCCTCTCTCTGATAACAGTCTACCTGTTGAAGTCCTCTGATGCAGGACTGCTTCAAATTTCCTGCTCATACAGATTTTTCTTCTGTATACCTCCCATGGAACCAGTGGAGATAATATTTCATGGTACTGGTCTAAGCACAAGAAAACTCCTACCCAATGACTTCTTTTATTTTGACTATCATATGATGCTTAGCATTCTCATGGGCTTGGAGTGCCCAATATTTTTTAATATATTTAGCAGCAGGACAGCTGAATAAAGCAGCTTCAGTCCTGTAGTCACAACTGTGGTATTAGAGCCGAAGTGCTCAGTGACGTTCAGATTAGCAGCGACACTTGTGTTTCCTCGAGGTGGCTAAGGACCATAGGAAGGTCTATTTCGTCTCTTGGCAGGTGTCTTTTAGCTAGAACTCAGGTGAAGGTAAATTACATATAATCTCTAGAATACTTTATTCATATCCAATTATGCAAAATTAGGTTGTGTTCTGTGACAATAAATGAAGAAAGGACTATATTGGACTCTTAAAACATTTTTTTCCATCTGATTTCTAGAGATGTTTTCTATAGAATTCTTGTCTGTGTTTGCTTTGATCTGCTTGTGATGAGGTATTTTGCTTCTGTGTTGTGTAGAATGATCTGCTTTCCAAACCTGATTAGGAAAATTCTGGGGTTTTTTTCCTTGTCTGGCACGGTTGCTTGCAGAAATGAGGAGAGTGTACCTAGGGAGGTAGGAAAGACCACAGTGAGATGAGAATCTCTACTTCCTCCTGCGTCAGGAGGTGTTCAAGATGTAACTGGAGTGTTCTTAAAGCAGTAGAAATACATAGCTTCCAAACAAGCAAACCAGTTTTTTGTTCATAAAAACTGTGTTATTTTTTCTTATTCAACTTTCATTAGGATTTTTTTAAGTTATTGCATGCAAAATGTAGCTTCTTTGGTTATGCATTATATGACTTTAAAACTCAAGTCTGGCAACTGGTACAAAACTGGACAAGCAAATGGAGCCCTGCCTCTCTCTCCATCTGATTTCTGCACAGAGGATGTGTGTCAGCCTTATTTTCACCTCTTTGTGATGTTGTTGAGCTACTTCCTTTTGCTAGAGCTGGGAATGTACCCTCAGCATGTGCTGCTGATCAACTCTCTATTTCCTGGCCACTTTGAAGCACCATTTAGACTAAGATCTCTCTCCAATATGCCTCCTGAAAGACCCACTGTAATTAATTGGGATCTAAGGATTTACTAAGACAATAAATGGCAGGCAGTCTAAACATTGGGTTGTAGTTGAGACTTCAGCTTAGAGTTGAGAATTGAGAAAACAACTTTAGTAGACTAAAGTCATCACAATTCCTTTTTTCCTAAGTTGTTGACTCTTTTGGTATAATATTGTCCAGTTGAGATATTAGCTAGTTGTTGATTAGAAGGGTGAGAACCCTCAGAAATCGTTCCATTGCTAATGTGTCAGGTGACCTCTCTTACAAGTACCTACTGGACCCGATCCAGACCTTTTTTACTTTGTGAGATCACAGGACCTCAGGATAAGAAACCTTAAGAAATCATCTCATCTCTCTGGATCAAGGCAAGATAAATTATACATGTGTCTTTCTGGATGGATGGTGATCTAGGCTGTTTGTAGAGACTTTCAGTGACAGAGACTCAACAGTCTCCCCAGGCAGTCTGAGCCAGGGCTCCAATATTTTACGTATGAAAAACCTTTTCATATATCTGACTTGAACCTCCTTTGCTGCAGCTGAAGTTTGTTATTTCTTGCCTTATCCCCCTTGGATGAAGAGAATGGGTTATTTCCTTCTTTGCAGCAGCCTTGTGTACTTAAGACTATTACCACGTCTCCCCACTGTTCCTGATAAGGTAACAGCACAGAAAAATATATATGGAAAAAAGGAGGGTTCAAAAAGCTGAAGGAGACATGAACAGCTTTCAGACTTCATAAATTTAGAAATTGTGGTTAGATTATTTGATGCTCCAGGCCTATTTAGTTTATCCACTTTACCAGCTTTTTTTGTATACCAGAGAGGAATCTGACCTCAAATTTGCTCTGTAGACATCAAATTTAACCCATGGGATTTTTCCTTTCTGGTACCCACACCACCCAAACTAATTTTTGATAGTTTAGTTTTCCCCCTGCCACATAAGGACAGATTATAAAAAATATGCATGGAGGGAGAAAATGAAAAAATATTAAGCATCTTTTTATTTTTCTGTTGTTGTGCAGAAAATTACCCAACAGTAATGCTTGGTAAAGTTAGGGAACAGCATGTCTGTGCTGCATGGATTAGACTGATTCCATGAGGCTTTTATCAGTAACTTCAATTTTGTCATTGACACCATTGTAAGCTAAATCAGTGAGGAATATATGAGAGATAGAGAGAGCTAGAAGCAATCCAGCTAATGGAAAGTGTACTGAGTAAAATGTTCTGCTTTTGAAGTATGCTGACATCTCAGCTTTTTTTCTGCCTTTAATCCAAAGTTGTTTATCTGCTGAGGTAAACGGGAGCTCAGAGACAGGTTTTGCCTTTATCTTAACCTCCTCTCACCCAGCCAACTAAGCAGTGATTTTAGCAAAGATTTCTAAAATGCTTGCTGTGCTATTCCCCCCACCCTTATCTAATCTTCTCCTCTCCCTTCATACATAGGTGTGTTTTCTTCCCTTTTCATTCCTAGTATGTTTTGCATAGGTGCTTTGCAGCTTGTCTTAGCTTAGTCCAACCAAAAAATGTGTTAATTAGCTTGGAAGCACCTGGCTATGCAGTAGTTTCTATGTCTATTTTTTCCCTACTGGTCAGAACAAATAAACTATTCAATCTTACTTGCTACTAGAATTATAAACAAAGTGCAATTTATATAAGAGGCATTCTGCTATTGTCATCAAAAGAAAAGCATAAAAGATGTTAGGAAGCATAGGCAGTTTTTTGATACCATCTTAGATTTTTGAACAGTTCAAAATTCTCTTTGGACTTTCATAACAACTAGAGAAATCCACTAGAAATACCTTAACTTCCTAATGCGCATCATGGTTGATCTGTCTCCATCTTTTTATCTAACTTTACTGTATTGGCTTAGATATATCCTTTAGGGGTCATTTGATCTTAAGTTCTCATTTCTCAGTTTCAGCTTCAAAATTGTTCATATCCTACTTTATTGCTCAAGAAATTGCATGGTTGGTAGTGAGTCTCTGCTGGATGGGACTTTTGATGCTACCTCCATGTAAAATAATGTGGGGACCTGAGGAAGAGGGATACTTGTCAACACTGCCTGGATAGGTCTGGGACATTGTTTTTGGTTTTGACTTCATTTATTTCCTGGGGGAATAGAATTTGCATGCTCAAGCAGGTGGGAGAAAGATTAGGTCATACATGGAGAAAGCAAATACATTTGCTTTCAGTCTCTAAATATCAAAGGGCTGTTGGATGTTGGGGAAAATCAGTTTCCCTCCAGTGTATGGGGAGAGAAATACCAATAAATGGTACCAACTCTAGGTAAATTATATATGAAAGTATATAAAAGAGGTAACCAATACTTCATCTGTTCCAGGATTGAAGGCAGAAGCAGTCTGTGAATTGTTTGCTATTTATAGATAACATTTTAGAAGCAGACTGTTGCAATGAAGTTATATTTCTGATCTTTTAGTTGTACGCAGAGAATTTGCATTTATCCTTTGGTTTCACTTGATTGGGAAAAAAGAAAAGTCTAAAGGAGCTCAGAGCCTGCTATCTGTCTGCACTCAGAATATAACATTGTATACTTCAAACTACCTGGGAGGAGGGGTTACAGTTGGGCTCCCTATGTTTTTTCCCATTTAATTATTCAAGTATGAGTTTCTCTCCTGCCTGCATTAATTGTATTTCTATTCAAACAGATATGTTCAGACCTATTAATGGGAGGTGCAAGGAATTTAGACTGTCAACTCTCGCGGAGTCGAGATTACTCAGCAATTGGTGGTCTTTCACCTCTAAGCAGAACATTCTTATGTGGAAGCATAGGAGGATGTTTTCATTAGATGCTGCTGAATTAACACATGATGAGTAATTAACCAGTGGGAAATGCAGAAGGAGAGCAAATGAAAATTATTCAATTTCTCATTGGAATTTTGTTTTGATAGATACCTCCTGGGCCTATATCTAGCTGACAGTTGTGTATTTTTAATACCAAAAAAAGTTTTGAAACCTGATAAACCAGGACATATTTCTAGTTATTAAAAAGCACTTAAAATATGTAGAATGAACTATTTCCTTAAATCATGCCAACACCTAAAACAAGTGGCAAGTTCTCAGTGCTGTTCTCTGCTCACTTTGAAAGAGTTGTGGTAGTACACTATGATGATCTTTTTCTATGAGTGGAGCTGTGTGACTGCCTGCAAGAAAATGAGTTATAGATCCCAGTAAAACCCACCAACCAATAATGATGTAAAATACACCATACACTTTTAATACACTTTATATAAATAAACTCTCTGGCCCCACTCAAAAAATGCCTTGAGGTATTTGTGAGATAAAGATCTCAGCTGCAGCCCATCAGGGGTTAAGGAGGCTACATTATTTCCTCCAGCTGGGACTCGGTGGTCAACTGTGTCTGTGTGCTGTAGGAGAAGGCAGCCTCAGAGAATGGGAAAACCATGGACCTGTTTTTCAGGGAGAGGCTATGGATTATGAAGATGGAAAGATACTTGAGATATTGGTGAGTGGTAAGAATGCTTAATTATTTAGGGCAGGAAATTCAATAAGAGAAGGTACCGGGGATTTGTCTCTTAGAAGAGAAGTTATGGTGGTGGCAAGTAGCATAGCAGCTTGTGAGCTCTGAAAGATCAGAGTCTGGCTGCCCAGTTGTCTCATCTTTGGCCTACAATAGTGAATCTAGAGCTTTACTAAGGATGGTCCTATCAAAAAGGCCTATGAATGATAAAAAGACTCTTAAGCTAAACCTGGCCAGTTGTACCATTGGGAAGGCAAGAAAAAAAAAATAGATGTTGTAGGGTAGCTTGATGTTATGAGCTGCTACAAGCAGAGTACTCTAGGTGCATAAAGCTGTTGAGAAGCATCATGGTGGGCACTGCAAGCTGTGAGGCCTGACCTACAAAGTAGGTTCTAGAATTAATGCTGGGTTGCTGATACTGGTTAGTGTCTAGGCTGGTGTGAAACTTTTCCTATTCTTCTAGATATCCAGTAGGGATGGTACTACATTCTTGCTTCCAGGAGTAGAAAGCCTATAATACATTTCTAACCTTTCACATCACACCCCAAGACATCATTTGCCTTTGCTGATCTGTGGTAACTTGATTCAATGGCTGTGTTTTGAATGCCAGGATAGGGTCCAGGGTTCTTGGTATACTGCAAGATGTTACTATATTCTGTTGTTTTCCTTCCTTGAAGTGTTTGTGGAGAAGGGAGAAACACTTGGGGTTAAAGATGTCCCTTGACTCTGTGCTGTCAAAATTAGAAGTCAAATAATAGGTTAAATGGCCTAGAGGCCATTCAGAAGAGGCTAAGATGCATTAGGATTATTAAAATCCAGGTTGCATGTTTCTCCTTTTGTAGACTAAAATAGCTGCAGACTGCTTGAAATACAGATACCTGTATGTTACAAAATAGCTCTTCTGGGGAAAAGAGGAGAACAACTTGTCCTTTCCTCTTGTCTTTAGCCATCATGAAAAAAATGAATTAATCTTGCCAGAAGAGTTGACTGTGCTGTGTATTAACAGGAACTTCAGTTTGCCTCTGGACAGTAGTCTGCTTTTGGTGTCTATAGTTTGTCTCTTAAAGCCAGCCTACCCCAGGGGTAGGATACTCCTAAGCTGCTGTGAATGCAGCAGCTTGACTGCTGGAATTCAGGAGAGTACTAGTTCTCATGGGGTCAGTCTGAACTCCCTGGGTCCAGTAAGAACCGGTTCTAATCCTGATCACCTGTAATAAGTAAGCCTTTCTCATCTGTGTAAAATGAAGATCCCACAGCATTTCTATAAGTTTGGTTATATTCAGCGGTTGACAACAGCTATCAGAGTATTTTCTGCCAGGCCACTTATGAGAATAACCTCTGAACAGTTTATGGTAGTGGACAGAGGGATAACCTGACAGAAAAAAATGAAAGTATTTGCTAAATATTGTAGCAAGAGATGCTGAGAAGCTATTTAGTGCTGCACATTACTTCTTTATCACTTGATTATTTTACTGTTTCACTTCTATTTACATACGCCATTGATTCTTCTGCGTCTGGGTTTCGCACAATTCTTTCAATAACATACGGTTCAGTGGCTGTAATTACGGGATTGTTAAAGTTTGCATTCCACTATTCATCTTGTTATCTCCAGTAATGGCAGGTTGAAATAAATGCATATAATGATGTGTTTGATTCTAAATTATTTTTGTAATTCTGTCACTAGGACACACCTTGAAAAACCTGCTTTCAGTGTTGGGATCTCTCAGGCAAAATAAAACTCATAGCTGCAGCTGAACCCATCTGCTTTGGTGTTCTGGTGTCTTTGTCTCCATACCATAAAAAGCTGTGAGTTTCATGCTATTTCAAATTACGAACAGATACTGTACAGTGTTGAAATAACCGTTTGGTGAATTCTGAGCAAGGGTTTTTGAACTTGGAATATGCAGGTGTAGTTTATCTGCAAATGACAGCTCTGTGGAGATGTTTCAGAGATGAAACAACTGCAGGGCTTTTTTTTACCTTTAAAAAAACCAAAAGGTGCTGTGTCCTGAGGTCACAAATTCAGAATGAAGGAAACATGAGCAAAGAGGACTCTTAGGTGAAGTATGACAAATTTTTTCCAGAATTTAGATTAGGATCCCGTACTTAACTGGGTATTTTGCACAGTGCTGTATTAGTAACTCACTGCCCAGGATTAGGTCAAGAGCATATTTCTGTGCTGATGAAATGAAGTCAGTAGTTTTTTTGTTCTAAGAGAGGGAGGAGGACAGAAATAAAATCAATATTTTGTTGGTTCCCTTTAAAGTTGCTTTATAAAATTACTTGGGATTTTCTTTTTTAATTTTGTTTTGTGGAAACGGTATTGAAAGCCTGGTCTGGCTCACAGTATCAGTCTCTCGACCCTTGGGAAGATGGAAAAAAAGCTTTCTTTAGCTTGGATTCAAATTTGTGGTGAAATATTCCAGATTATGTAATCTGTGGTCAGTGTAAAAGGAGCAGTCTGTCCAAAGTTGAGATTTCTATGTCTAGGTGGTGTGTGTATCTATATATTTTAATTGGAGACTGTGGATGAGTTTTGTGTCATTTGTCTTCTGAGATCAGCTCTTGTATACAACTTGGCTAAAATGAATAATCCTTTCCTAGTCTACCTATAGTTTTTCTAACATCTGATATAGAGGTAGAAACTTACAGCTGATAGGTTAACTACAAAATATAGACTCTTCCTACGGTAATAATGTGAAAATCCCACAGACACTATGAGTTTCTACTTGCTTTTTGGCATTCCAAGAGGGCCATGTTAGAAATGAGCACTGAACAAGAAAAGGTACCCTAGCCTTGCTTTAAGCTTACTGATTATGTGGTCGAGTATCTCATTTGTGCAAGGGGGAACTTAAAACTTCTTTCAAGAAGCAGTGTGCTCTGACTACAAGAACAAAGCACTTCTACCTTTTTTTAAAACTACTTGCTATTCAGGTTTGTATCCACTTGTGAACACTTAGGCATTACTAAATGGGCAGAGATTAGTAGTATTCAGAGAAGAACTGAGGACATTCATAGATAATTTGTAAGCAGAAAAAGTCCCACATAAAGACAAGAAGAAAATAAACAGTATCCCTTTGATGAATCATAGCAGTAATGCATTCTGAATGCAGCAGTAATCTAAAAGCAGACCACAGACTAATGCCAGCCAAGCATCCCCTGGACATATGTAAATATTATCTGGATTGGTGGACTGGAAACTCTAGGAAGAACTTGAGAGTTTTCATTATGAATATTTCCACTGAAAAATAATTATAGTAAGTTGTTGACCTTTTTTCTGTGTGGTCCTAAAGGACAATGGGTATCTTAGTGATGATCTAATCCTGAAAACATGGCCTGCATAGAACTTTCTCCATGTCTTGATTGTGGAAAGATGGTGGAAGTTTATTGGTAGTGAGAGATGTTTCCTAGCTCCAGAGAAATGTAGAGTAGCTGAATGTTAGGGTGACAGGCACTTGATTCTGTACTGAAGGTGTAATTGCTCTCTGCTGCAAAGTCACTCTTTTTGAAAGTATTCCTATCACTTGCTCGAATCTCTAGCTCCAGTTTCCCCACTCTGACTCTTCAGTGCTGCTGTCTTTAAAGCAGCCTTACAAGCTGCTGCAGAAGGATATGACAAAAAAGAGCGGCTCGCCTTGACTGGAGACCACCAGCCTTGGTTCTCCTCCCTCACAAATAAGATTTTATTCTTGTAAGTTGATTTACAATGAGGTAGGGATAGGCTCGCATTTAAGACAAGTTTTGTCAGCCTGAATCCTGAATCTAGAGGTGATCGAAATTGATACAAGCTATTTCTTGAAACTTTCAGGGGCCATTAAGTGCAAGCGTAAACTGTCCACTGGATTCCTTAGGCTTGCATGTAGCCTGGCCTGGGACTGAGTTTGTCCATCTTGCTTTGGAGTTACTTTCTGCTGTGTAATGATCTAACTTCCCCTGCTGAGAATATATTTATTTAAAGGTAGGAAAAAAAAGGCACATAAAGAAACGTGCCTCAGCAAAGTATACCTGCAATATCCAATTGCTTTTCTTCTGAGGTAAGGCTGCAGTCCTTGTTTAGTGATTGAAGAAGCTGCCAGGGCAGTTTGCTGCCTCTTGTGGCAGGGGCTCTCTGGTTGTTACCTGAGTCCTGTTGGCTGCTGTCCTGGGCAGTAAAGGATGGCCCAGAAATTCTGTAATCCTGTTTTATGACTTTACATCTGTGGTTGTAGTGGATTCTGGTACAATAGTCAGAAGCCTGGTTCTGGTATTTCTCTTCTTGAACAGCAATAAACTATTGTACAGAGCTGCATACCATTTTTATTCCCTGCCATTGTTTCCTTCTTCCTTTGTCCTCCTCAGAGGCAATAACAGTTTCATGCAAAGGCTCTAAGCTACCCAGAACTTTAGGATGATGAACTATGAAGACAGACTTTCATATGTTATCTCAATGGCAGACTTCTCTCTGCCTTGTGGCATGCTCCCCTGAATTTCTTTTTCTTTTTCTTTTGAAGAAGAATGACTCACAAGAGTAAGAAGAAAATGTGCAAGGCAAACATATTTCATCTTTGTCCCTGAGTCTTTTTTATTTATTTTCCTTCCTTGCAAAAGAAGTCAAAGGGGTAGTTGTTATTTCTGAATACTTTGGGAAGTGTACTTTACTTTTAGGTTTTGGTTACCAGACTTCTGGGGCGGATTTTGCAAGCCTCTTCTCCCTTCCTCCCACCTCACCAAGCCCCACAGGTGACAGACTAGTTTTGGTTATTTTCTATTCCTGGATGTTCCAGTAGTGTTTTCAGAGTCCTAAAAATACTCTGCAAGTATGCCACAAAATGAGAATTGGATTTAAATCGATCCACCTTGCCTAGTTAGCTTTCCCATTGGTGTCACCACCATGCTGATTCTTTGGAGATCTCTAAGTTTCATTATAGCCTTTAGAGAGTATCCATCCAGGTTACAAAACCAGGTGATTAAATATGACATACCTTAGATGGCTTCCCAAATTTTTTAAAAGGAAAGAAATGGGCAGTAGATGCCTGAAAGAAGGCAATGCACAGCTGCATGCCTGCTGACAAAGCAACATTGGACCTGTTCAGAGCCTTTGCTTGGATGCTCCCACAGCTTGAGTGCTGTCAGTGCCTGACAGAAGTGGTTACTGCTTGACTTCGATTCCGTCAGTTTCAGATGTAATGGCACAGCTAAGATGCCTCACTGTAACTGAGGAAGGACAGTTGCTCAGGCTGGAGAAGGTAAAGCTGAGGGGAAGGTGTGTGTTATTGAGGAGACAAATTCTTACACAGGCTGAGGGTGAATAAATGCAATTAGCTGTCAGTCTCATTTGCATTTGGTGTGCAGATTCTAGTTCTGTCATCCACTGAATGTATCACTTATTCGTAGCAGGTATCCTCCTGAGACTTTGCAGTTTGTATGTGTTTGTTCATGTTATTGTGTCTCCTGTAACAGGAGCACAGGTGTATGTAATAGCACCAGTCTGTGTGCCGGATGACTTTTGCTGAAATCTCAGACTTCTCCTCCAATGCTCCAGTAAAATGTGGAGTATTTCAAAATGCTTAGCTATTAAGTTACACTCCTGTGGTTTGCAGTATCATATTAAAAGATGTCACAGATGTTGGCTTTGGCATTAATTGTTTTCTTTTCCAAATCAATGGAGTTTAGTAATGATGTGCTGATGAAATTCATTTGGAAGCTTTATCATGGGGTAGATAATTTTTAGATAATGTCTGTGAGCTCTCTGTGACATTTTCCTTCCCCTGTAACCCCCTGCTGTTAAAGTTGATGGATGTACCTCACCTTGAAGCAACCCTCTGCACGTACATGGGTCCGTGTGTTTAGCTCTGCTGAAAACCTCAGTTGTTAACACACAGCATCCCTTACAGTCCTGGTGTGATTTTGCTCAATGGGCCTAGAATTCGAAGTGTTTTTTGATTGTTCAAACACGGGTTCCTTAGAGAAACTATAAGCATTTGCTTCAGTCCTGGCCTCAAGCACCCTAACTGCTGACGTGTCCAGCTTTTCATGTGGCCCACTCCTACAGAGGTCCGTGGTGCTCCCTTCTCATAAGTGCCACTGCTTGCATCTTTCTGAGAATGAAATGCACTAATGAAAATCAGTGCGTTGCTGTCCTCTGAGAGCTATCCCACTTTTATTAAACTGCATCCCAGTTCTGTGCCATACACTAATGTGTTTGTGGGCTCATTTGAATTTGAATCTTTGTGTTTCATTTTAATCTATGAACCAAATTAAACACCGGAATTCAAAGCCAAAGATCTCTTCAGTGTTGCTCCTTCCCATTTCCTTATCGAGTTGGAGACCTCGCACCATGTTGTAAAATTAATTACACACAAAGTTTTACTTAAGACCATCTGTTTTCCTGGTTAGATTTCATGATTGCATGTTTCTCACTGCTGTGACTATCTAAGGGTTATAGACATTGCCAAAGATGTATTGGACTAATTAGGGCACTCAAGCTCATTTCCGAAGGTACCAGTGTGAGGCTTTTGCTTCATATCAAATACTATTCTGGCATCTGTCTGAAGCTGAAGAAAGGAAAATGTGCCAAACTTTGTAAAACCAAGAGAGGTGGGAGGCAAGGCACAACAAACCCAGAGAGGCCAGTTCAGCATTGCTTCTAATCAATATATTGCCAGCATGTAGTCTTCAATACCTTTCATCACATATAACTCACAAAATGAAATTCTTCAAAAGAAATACTTTCTGGCATTCAAACTGCAATTTCCTTTGTTTAATTTTATCCTTTCTTCTACTTAAGAGTTATTTAAGATATTCTTTGTTTTTGCTCACTTCAAATTTTTGTAAGCAGTTACGTTCCCCAGCGTGTTGAGCCAAGCTTTCTCCTTTTCCAAGCTTTGCTGCTGTGTTTTTTTTGTTCCATGTCCCAATCTTGTGCAAGCTCTCTGCCTTTTTGTCCCCCTTGCCCCTGTGCTCATATGACTAATAGAGCATAATGATCCTTGTCCTCTTTTTGCACAGTGCTCTTCTCTTCAGAGACAAACTACTCTAAGAACCAAATATTTCTGTGGGTAAAAGAACTAGCATTTCCTGTGCTAAGTAGAAGGTACAAACCTGTGTTCCATTGTCTGGAAGTGCTTCCACGGTTACTGCCAATGTGATTTGAACAATTTACACAAGGATGATCTGTACTGTAACTGCTTGTTGAAATATAGCCTGTCCTGTTTACTTTGAAGAAATGCCATACTTTATTTGCTGCTTTGAAAAGTACTTCAAAAACATACCCAGCTTATTATTCCATGTAGCCCTGTCTGGATGTGTTGCAATTACCTTGGGCCAGTGTTTGAGAAGAAGTAGGAAAGCAAAAGTAGTTTGCTGTAGCCACCATGATCCAGCACAAACAAACTGTTCATTAGGAAGCACTGGGCCAGACCATTGGTGTGCCTCACCTGATGCTGCTTGGTCTAGGAAAAATAATGCAGAATGCGAAAGGTGTTCTCACCCCCAGGGTAGTAAAGATTTCTTTAATTGATAGTGCTCCCATGCACAAATGACTTCCTGAGTCAGCAGCTGCAGAACTTGGGAAAACAACTTATGCAGGCTCTTTGTGCCTGTGTATATAGGGTCTGGAGGGGGGACCATTCCTCCTCTGCCTTGTCTTGGTGCGTCACGTCACACAGGTGCGTGCAAGATTATCACAGATTGGGCATCTGAGGTGTTCTCTGGGTGCAAGGCACAAATAAGTCAATCACTGGCAGTACAGTGTCCATCTAATTTTCAGTGCATCTTTGTCTCAGTAAGCCGGCAGGCTCAGCAGGAAGCTTAAATGGAGATTTGAAATGACTGGAGCCTGTCCTTGCTGGATAGTGAGCCACTAAATGTAACTATGCCCAATTTGATGCAATCAGTGCTCTCAAGCTCAAGAGGGGTAGAGTGTGGAAGTGGAATGTACAGGGAAAAGTATGGATGGCTAGTGCTGATGGATGGAATATAAGAAAGAAAAGAGATTTTAAAAAACCTAAAAATTCTGGGGAAGCTGAGTTGTGAGGTACCCCAAGAATGTGTGCAGGACTGGAAAACTGGGTCCAAGGTGCCAAGACCGGCTGTGGGAATCTTTGGATTCAAGTGGTATCTGCAGGAAAAAAGATTTAAATAGACATGTAAGGAGATGGCTGATCATATTGCAAAAAGACTAAGTCATGGCATTTTAATTTTAGGGGATGGAAGGGGGCATTCAGTTCCTCTTTTCTTTTGCACTATTTCTTGACAGAGATAGAATGGATTGTTTCTGACTAGAAGGGATGTCCTGTCAGGTGTGGGTGGATGTGGAAGACATCAAGAGTGCTCTCTGTCTTCTGAGGCATATAAGGCATTTTAGGGTGAAAACTGGACTGGAACAGAAAAGGTATGTTACACTTCAAGCAGCAGGTATGTGGCCCGCAGAAGAAAACTCTGGCCTGACTCAGATTTTCTTTAGTAGATCCTACTTCTTATTTCTTAATTAGTTAATGTCTGAAGTATTATTATGGTTACTAAAATTTAAGAAAACCTAATATATATACACATTTAGCTATATAAGCAAATTAGTTCCTGACATTGACTGACCTTTGTCACCAAACAAATCCTGCAGTATTCATGCTGACATGGATGTGTTCTAATGTAGTTTTAAAATTGAGTGATATTTATCTTGGGGACAGCTGTAGCTCATCAGCTGAAAAACAGTTTATTGAGTCAGGATGCGTGCAGGGACATTGAAATCAATTGTGATTTACCTGGTAATGAATAACGGTGATGAACCAGTGTAATCTGTCATGGAAAGTTTTACAGCAGGCTTTATTTTTTTTTTTTTTTTTAATCCTGGTCTGCCAGAGACTTTAACATTTTGTTTTGAAGTACTGTGATTCTGACCTTGGGTGCCTTGGCATGTCTGTGCTTTGAAATGTCTGTTTTGAATTTCAACATATGGTCCCAGCAGCACATCCCCATCATGTGGCCCAGTGACACCAAGTGCAGTTGCATATGGAGAAACTGCCTCTCCCTGCTCTTCTGTGTACCAGGAGACCAAGATCCTCCCAAAATGCAGTGGAACAGAGCTTGCAGGCTCATTACCCAATTTTTATACAGTCTGGAGAGCATAAGCTTTGTTATCAAAAAAAAAATAGATTTCCAGCTAACTGGTATCTTACCTGTATCCCTAGATAATGGTATATACAGCATGTGAGAAAAAACAGTATGAGGAGGAAATGTTGTTTCTACACCCCAGACTGGGTAATGCTGTGGTAGGAAAACTGAGATACTTATCTTAATTTGCTTCCAGCCAGTATCATTGAGTTGCTGCTATTACTAGAAATGTGTGCTTTCTCAGGGGCATTACTCAACTCTTGGAACAAGTTTAGCTGAATTAGTTTCCCAGGTTAATGTCATAGTTTAGATAAGCGCAATATTTCCTTCTGTTTTTTTCCTTGAATTTTCTGGGTTTGGTTTTGTTTTGTTTTTGTTTTTGGTTTTTTTTTTTTTTTTTTTTTTTGTTTTGTTTTGTTTTGTTTTGTTTTTGTGGTTTTTTTGTTTGTTTTTTTTTGTTTGTTTTCATTTTGTTTTGGGTTTTTTTTGTTGTTTTTTTTTTTTTTTTTTGAAGATAATCTTGCTTCCAAAACACATGGTATTTCAGTATGCAATACATTTCTTTTTAGGAAAACAAACTGTTGTCAAAAAAATCCAACTCCTTGTTTAAAAATGGATGTATTCAAGTTGTTGATAACAGATATTGAACATATCAAAAAAGAGTCAGGAACCTGTTGTTTATCCATAACATATGGGTAATTCTTGCTCAAGTGGCCATCAACTTCCCACGTTCTTATTCCACACATGCACAAATCCCTTCAAATGTTCATGGAGAGATGTCCAGTCTCTGGGCATTGTCTGGTCTGTTTTTGAAAGGTTCAGCAAAAGGGCAGAGAAGGTTTTTGTGTAGCAAAACTTCTCTGAAGATCTGGACTCGTATTTGCATGGTTGAGTCCACAAGGAAAGTTTTAAAGGTTCTTTATTTGGCCCTCCAACTTTTAAAAGGTATAGTATTTCACAGTACAAGTCATGATTTTTGATTTGTTTGTTTTGTTTTGTTTTGTTTTGTTTTTGACCTAAGGTAGTCGTTAGTGTGTCATCCTTTTGCAGGCTTTACTGGAGAGCTTGTACTGAGAGCACTCTCCAAGATAAGAAGTAAATGTAAATACTACACAACTGCTGTTCACTGCTCAGGGAGACTTCTCAGCTGGAGTGCTGTCAGAGGAGTATTAGAGCAATTTTCACATAATCACAGTCTTGACTGTTTACAGTTTGTATGTGTTAGGGAGCTGGAATTGTGTGGTACTGTTTGCATGGAGTCAGTTTACCACCGATGAGTTGTCCTGAACAAAGATTTGATCATACTGAGAGTTTTCAAGAGTTTGAAACATATGAAAAGTTCTGAGAAAGTTGTGAGTTGTGACTTTTCGTTATGTTTTTTATTTTGGTGTGAATTTAGTTTTGTTTTGGCTTGTTTGTTTTGTTTGAACAGTGGGAAAAATGCATGTCTGTGGTGCACTGTAAACTTTATTCCCAGTATGCTTAAAGGTTCAAAAATCACTGTACAACCTGTATTATGCAATAAAAGATAGACAAAAAGGAGACAATTCATTAGTGACAAAGAACAGAAGCTTACTTTATGAAAGAGAAAGGCCTTGAAGCAATCTGTTGAGTTGTAAGGAGCACCGTTTCAGTTTCTGAGAACTGTTTCCAGTTTATCAACTCACTATCTTGACTGGCGTGATTGTCTTGGGCTCATCAAGCTTGGGGGCTGACTTATGACTTAGTCATTTGCCCTAATGGACAAAGCCATTGTCAGTACATTGTAATGTCACTATGGAAACATGTCACTGATTTATGAGGTGTTCAGGGGTATCATTAGGGACATCAATTTCAAATTCTTTCTCAAAGCAGAGTTTGGAAAAAAAAAGTGTGTGTGTCTATTTGTATATGGAAAAACTCCATTTCTTGGTGCAGGAGTAAGTTAACCTATTGAGGGAAATGAACTAAAGGCTTTGCTTTCGTGGTCCTTGTGAGCTTCACTTTCTGGAATTTCTCTAGTCCTGGTAGAATCAGGGTAGCCCTTCTACCATGTGGGTGGGAAGTCCTTATTAGAACAGCAGAGATGTTAACAAACTCCTTGAAAACATACCTGTAGATGTGTGCTCAGATGAATTCATGGATGTAATCTGGAGAAATTACTAAATGTTTAATGCTCAAGTGATTCAGTGGCTTGAGATGTGGAATCTGAGACTCATTGGAACAATTTCTGTTCACTTTAATAAGATGAATGTAATTTTATCTTAAGATGTAGCTCAGAAGTCAAATGAGGCTATTAGTAGGGGTTGACCAGAAGGTTAAAGTAGATCTATGATTCTGTGAAGTATCTCTGGTACTGGCAACCATCAGGGTGGAACATCAGAGTAGGTGGAGTACAGATCTGGCATGGAATGCTTCTTCTTCATATGTACCATTTAAAACCAATCATTAATAATTACATAGGAATTACATCAGTGTCAGTGCAAATAACACCTGTCAACAATTTGATCTGTTGTATGAATTGGAACAAATGTGGTTCTTGGGTCAAGGGAGTCCAAAGTCGAGTTCTAAACAAGAAACAGATTGAGGAGAAGAGAACAATTTAAACTAGGCTATAGGTCAGGACTTTATCCAGTTCAGAGAAAACCTTCATGAAGGCACTGAAATTCCTATAACTGTGACAAACATGTTACACTTGCCAATCTGTGTAAAGTGTGTGATCTGAGGCACTTAATATGATCTTGGCAGGAAATACGGAATACATACTGGCTAAGTATTGCTTCATTTACCTACTGAAGTTCTCATGTGCAAAGACAGAGGGTGATCCTGACTCATGAGAGCAAGAAATTGTCATTAATGTGAGGGAAAAAATTCCAGAAATTGCAGTTCTGAAAAATATCCTTACTTCTGTGTGAGTTTTCTTAATAGAAATTAATTCTGTATTTTCTAATATTTGCTCACCTCTTTTGTGTATAATCTTTTATAGTCTTAAAATCAGACTTCTCAGTTTGTGTAAAGACCAAATTCTAAAAGGTGAATTACAATCCATATTACTTAAGGTGAATAAAAGAATCCCACTTATTAAATTAACGATATTGGGATGGTCTTATTTACATTAATCATGAGATCTGTTGAATATAAACTGACGACAGCATGAATATTTAGTGGGGGGAAAAAACCCAAAAAACTCTAAAGCAAGGCTTCCCTAGGGAAAGTTTCTTTTTTGTTGATCCAAATTCTTTTGCTGTACTACTTGCTTTCTGCTTCTCTGTAAAGGTTTCAGTTAAGGGCTAGGTATAGAGCTGAAAGGGCAGCAGGTGTTTCAAAGCCCAGATTCCCTTTTGGAAATTTAGACTACAGTGGAAATGTAAAGTTCATAGAGATGCTACTGAATTATGAAGGATTTCCAGCATTTTCTGTACCTACTTGTACTCTGGTTACAGCTAAGATACATTATGGTATCAGATTCCTGATAAAATGAAATGTGTGATCTCAAATTAGTAGAATTCACACCTGTTTGCTGTCTAGTAGAGCTTCCTTTGTCATTATTTTGAAGAGTAAAGGATGAGAATGGTCCCATCTTTCCATGCAAGTCATTTTGCTTTTTAACTGTGCCGTGGGTAGGATGAAGTAGTTTTGTACCCAAGTCTGTCATACCTCACTGAAGTGCAGCTGGAGACTTGCCATGTTGCAGATATCCATTAGGTCTATGGAAATTATAAGCTTATGGAAGAATCTTCCATAAGGAGGTTCGTTCTTCACCCAACCTCCCTGAAGCACCTAACCTGGGCTTTCAGCTCAGTGGCTAGGCCAAAGCTCACAGGAACCTGATGTATGAGATCCTGTCCGTTCATAAACTGTAAACCTGTGAGTTTTGAGTTTTTATTAGATGCATAAGGTTAGGGAGTGCATATATCCCTAAAGTGTTTCTTCTTGTTAACAGTTGTGTACCCTTTGTTTATGGAGGACTGCATCCATAAAAACAGAAATAAGGTTGGAGAATCAATAGGTCATGCAGAGGGAAATCTGAGAAATGCTGTTTCCCCACTGCCTGCATGTTTGGAGGCTCCTAATTTCTGTCTTTATGCAATGACTTCAGAAAAGTTGCTATCTAAGGTGCAGCCCTTCTATCTCTCCTTTAGTTCTAGAGAACAGTCAATCCTAGGGTTTTTTTCTCTTCCTTGAAATAGCAGGGAGGGATTGATACTTGCTCCTAACTTATAAATGTTTCACAACTTATAAATGAGACTGCAGAAAAAGTAAACAAGGAGACCCATAGGAGAGAAAAAAAATAATTCCTGTGGGTTTTTTGTTTTGGTTTGTTTTTTTTTCAAAGCCTGCAATTTAATTGAGTATTAGTGGAATGTGGTGTATAACCTGGGGGAGCAGGAGCAGTTGATGGATGACCTTGTAATGGTTTCTGGATCATCACAGCTGTATTTAGAAAGCATTGTAGTACATGAGGGAATGTTATAGAGAGGAAAAAAAGGAACAGGAGGCAAGATAAAATAGAGAAAAAGAAGAATATGAGAGAGGTAACATGATAAAAGCTGAAAATTAAGAACAGCTAAGAATATGTGCTTGTAGTCTGAAATGCCTGCGTAGAGACTGAATGTTGGCACAGAGGATGCAGAGAAAAATGAAAAAAAAAAAAAAAACCCACCCTGGAGTGAGAGGACAGGTTATTTAATTTGTTTGTGACTTGTTTAGGGATTAAACCAGCCAAGTCTCTGTTATTCTTCTAGGCACCCCCATTCCAGAGGGATAAAGAGAGGACTGGTTGCCCAGTTCCTTGGGTGCAACCCCAGGCACAGGCAGCATGGCAAGGCTGGGCAAACCAAATCTGCTGGAGGCAGAGAGGGGGCTGCATGTAGCTCCAGATTTGGGAGCCCATGGGCATCGAACATCCAGACTGGAAACAGTCTCCCCAGGGGGCTGTAGGATAATCCTGCAAATGGGAGGATGGCAGGAAGTTGTCATGGAAACGGAGGGCCTGAAAGATTGACTCTGTGCAGCAATAGGCCAGTGAGGCAGCCTAAGTAGGATTTATAGCACATTATACTGTGAAAAACAGGAGAAAATTACTGTAAAGGCAGAAATTATAGCACAACAGAACATATCAGCTCTGAGATCCATCTTGCTAATTAAAACAGCATATTCAGTGGTGGAGTGCGTGATAAGCCTGTTAGCCTAAATGGGAAGATGTTATCAATACTTCATTATAAAGTTTATTGTCTTTAAAGTAACTCTGGAGGAGGGGCAGGGAAGCGTGAAACCTGACTAACCAATGCCACTCTGTGTCCGCTCTGTGTACTTAATAAATATCCATTCACTGCTAGATTTTATATCTCTGGAATGTCTTTGCCTTTTGAAATTTTCCACTTTGTGTGTATTTGAGGGAGTTAAATAAGGAGCCGAAGGAGAGGTAGGGGCGAGATAGTGTGGAAGGGCTATGCTAAGCAAGTTTTGGTATCTTACTGAAGTCCCTGACTGTGTCACCTGCATTTTGAAAAAACAGAAGCGGGGGGGAGGGGCAGTGGTTTCTGAAATAGACCCTAATTTTGCATTGTTCTAGTAACTCTTAGTTGAGGATCTCAGATCCCATAATGTGCCTGGTGAGAATTGTGAGAACTGATTCAAGGTCATATGGAAATCCATACTGGGGCTGTGAACTAGTTACAACTTTTTTTCTGACCATGAAGTAATGTCTGTCTAGCCATTAGAAGAATTTTCTTTTTTTTCTTTTTCCTAGCATTATTGCATCTCCCATGTCTTTTATTCAGCTTTATCGCTATAGTAATGAAATAACTACTTTTTGAGCTTTGGCTGCACTAGTCCTAATTGACCTGACAATTCCTGCACAATAGCACATATACAGAAGGTTTGAGTGAACACTATTTTAAAAAATTAGCAGCTGGTACAGTCTAATCCATGTAGTACATCATAATACACTGAGCAGGAGATAAAAAGCCCTAGGACACTTCTATTCAATGAAGTAATTAATATTCTTGTTTGAATATCAGCATATTATTTAAGGAAAAAAATGAAAAAGAAGAATAAAACCCTGAAGCTCAATTATTGACACATGGACTGGTGTGCTGCAACTGCTTTATTACAGAATCCAAGGCAGTGTGTCTTATGATGCTGGCTTTTAAGGTTTTAGCACATTACAGTACTGCATCGATGTTTAAAAATAACCTAAAACTCTCTACTTCATCAGCTTTGAATCCTTAACTGCAGTGAGTCTCTCATTTCTCACTTCTTACTGTTTTCTTTACATCTTTGTGCACAATGTTTCCCTTAGCAGAAGGCTATGAAAGCATTGGCGTAGGCAAACTGAACACCTTTAATGATGGAAGTGACAAAACAGTGATGGTGGCTCACGGCAAAGAAATTTAACAGGCTGTTCACTCCTAGTATGTTGCAGCCAAGGCCTTCCTGCCTACTCCCCTTCTGGAAGGAGAGGCTTTGCAGGTAGTGGATTATTCCTGGGCAGATAAAAGGGATCAGTGAGAAGATGAGGGCTGCTTATTCTTTTCTTCCTTGGCCTACCATGCTACTCTCCCTCCCCCTTCACAGCTGGATGGGGAAAAAAAAAAGCTGCCACAAAGGGGTTTTAGGTTGAGATATGGGCAGGAGAGATCACTCACCAACTGTTTTAATGGCCAAACCAGACTCAACTGTTATGAAGCTACTGGCATCTTCTCACAGAAGCCACCCCGTGCAGCCAAAACCTTTAAAAGGCAAACACAAAATAATTTCGTACTTGAGATGTGTTCCTCTTGCCAGCTGCAGAACCAGAACTGTATTCCCTAATAAAGTTTGAAGTGCTTATGATCACTGTTTGAACAATTTCAGCCTGTGACTACTGGGAATTATGACACATAGATCTTTGTAACCATGTGGGTTTTTCTACCTGTGGTTTCTGCCAGTAAAGAAAAGTAAGCTTTCTGTCCCTGTCTCCTTCCCTAATGGCGTATTTTTCTTAAGTGAAAGCAGAGCTGTAGTTGAAAAAGTACTGTGTGCACCCAGCCTGAAATACCAGGGGGTGTGTCCACTGAGTAAGAGGCTACTTGGTTACATTGCCTTTCAGTGAGATTGAACAGTTTGTGTAGAGAATGGTATAGATGCTGCTCTGGCATCTGTGTCAGGAATACCATCCTCTCAGACACACCACTTGAGGGGTGGGAAGGGAAAGAAAAGAAACGCTGTACTAGCAAGGTTCAAGTGGGCTGAACAGCAGCTCAAGAGGAATGTGGGAAAGCAAGTGTCACCAGCTGAACTCATATACTTTAATGCTAGTTGAAACTCAAGGTGTCTGATAGGTCGGTGCTTCTCTAATGTAGTTTTAAAATTACATAATCATTAAAGAGGAAAACAATCCAAATTAAAATATCATCTACTCCTCAATACTTGAGGGGTGCGTAGAACAGTAAGTGGGAAGTATATAAGCAAGTCTATACAGAATAGTAATCTCAATACTTTTATATTTTAAGATTTATTAATGATAAAAAGGTGGAAGAGAGATGAGATGTAGGGCTTTTTAAATCCTTTTCTGATTGCTTGTGATCTATGAGCAGTTGTTCACTGAGGTTAGCACATGGTAGATTACATTTTCATGATGGTTTTTGTGTGGTTGAAAATAGTAGAGTAATGAATGTTCAATGAATTAGTATTTGGTACTGTCTACATTACTGTTTGACAGTGTTGAGATCTTGGCAGTGATGTCAAGTTAAACATTTCCACTGCTATTGCTGTTGCCTTGATGGTGTTGACTTTACTGTGCAAGTTTGTGAGAGGAACCAGTTCAATGATCCAGAAAAATAATTCAAGAAAAAAGAGAACGGTTTTTGGTTTGGTTCACTCCAAGTACCTGTGTCAGCACAATGGAGAAAAGAAGAGAGGGCAGCAATGTAAACCCTCACCTCATCTCCTCACTAAGAGCATGGAAAGCAGATATGTTGTTGGTATATTGTACTCAGCATTAATGCAAAATGTACTGTTGTGACTTCAATATTAATTTCAGCTCCCACTGTTCACAGCCTCTGTAGCAAACAGTCTTATTGTTGTGCCTGGTTGAATTTGTCATTGGAATATTTTGCAAGGTCACTGTGTGTATGAAATTATTTGCTACCTAGGTATTGATTAATCTACAAGCAGGTTGATAAGGGATGGATGAACCAAGCAGCAGGAATAACTGAATTCTAATTTTCTTAATCTTTTTCTTCAAGACTGACTTTCTGAACAGTTTTTTGGGTTTTTTTTATTGGTTATAGTCGCTGTTGGCGCTCAAAATTCTGATCCATTGCTTTTAGTGAGAGTTTAGGGAGAGAGCCCTTGGGGTTTGTCCTAAAGAAGATCCAGTTGGCAAGACAATTTAATGAACGACCTCCAGCCCATGCTGTCTGCTTCACAGTCAGGCAGCAGCTCAAGAGAGCATATTCAGCATGAGCAGAGATTGTAAAAGATAACACAACCTCTTAGTGAGTCATCAAACCTACTGCAATGACTTTGCCCACCAAATAATAGTTGCTGGACTTTGTGGAGTGTTTGGGGGTTTTTGTTTCGTTGATTTTTTTCCAAGGGGCATTAAAACATGCCAAAGTACTGTGGCTGAGTGCTTTAGCCATGACTTTTCTTTGTATTTCAGGTAGAACTTTTACAACTATATTTCTAGAGCTCTTGTTCTTTTAGGATTTTGGTGAAGTCAGATCAAAGCATGTTCCTTCTTTGGGAAGGACAGGCAGGTGCTGCTGAAAATAACATTTTCTTGGTCTGTTACAGTAATATGTATGTCTTCATGTGTTCTAAAACTTTTAATTTACCTCACTCTTATATGTAGGAATAATTAACTATAGATTGTTGCTTCTCTCAACTCTACTCTTCATCCTTCACTTCCACTGGCCTCAGTTCTTCATGTTTTTCTTTTTCTTTGTGTATTTTTGTTGCAAATTGTCATTCTTTCTACACTATGTTCCCCTTTGAGAACATGCCTTTTCCAAATTTGGTGTATTTGGCTGGCCCTGATAATTACTTGCTGCAGCCAGTACAAATCTGCTCTGAGTGGTACCCTTTGGAAAAGTACATTTGCTTGCCTTTGGTGCTTGTCTTGTGAGAAAGCATGTAATTGTGATGTCCTGGGACTGCACCATAGTACTAGGAAGGACTGTACTTTGCATTTGTTTGTTGTAGTTTTACTTCCCACTAATGAAAATTGTAATAGAGTAGTTGAAAGAGGAGAAAGTGATTCATCATGAAGTGTGGTGCCATTTTTATGTTGCCATCAGTATCTTGCATGTGTGCTTTTGAAAGGAAAGAGAAAAAAGGAATTGGATTTTCAGATTTCGATTTCTATGCTGTAAACTTGAACACTGTCTGATTATCATCCTTGTTGTCTTGGACACTTTTCTTGAGCAGAAGCATCATTAACTACATCCATTAAATGCTGGTGATGTGAATGCCAATGGGCAAGGGGAACAGCTGTTAACAACATGGTTAAGTTATAGCATTTTTTATGTCTTTTATACCATGTGATAAACAATGAAAATCTATTCTTTTCTTTAGCAAAGTGCATGGGATGGTAAGAAGAAAGCTCTAAAGAAGCCACGGGTGATATTTTCTGAACAAATGTAGGAAATTCTGTATAGTAAAAAAACCTTCTCTTTAGATCCTAATTTATCATAAACTGTTTATCAGGATGTTAACTCTGTGTATTTGGTTTGTATGGAACATAGGCAAAGTGAGAGCAGGTATCTAAAAGGGAGCCCTTGTATGTTCCTTTTGCTGTCCCCAAAGCAAATAATGCAGTTTCTGTTTAGTGAACTCATTTTACTCCCCCTAAACTATGCTAATATTTCCAGATCAGAGCTGTAGGGTTTAATACAGCAGTGTTCCATGAGGGGGAATAGAAATGCTTTCTCTCTGAAAAGCGATTATGTAATTGTTATTTATGTGTGTTGTGGTTTAACCTCAGTCAGCAACTAAGTATAATGCAGGTGCTGTCGCACCAGTTGTGGGAAAAAAGTAAAACCCATGAGTTGACATAAGAACAAGTATTGAAATTAAGTTAAACATAATAATAATAATGATGATGATGAAAAGGAAGACAACAAAAGTTGAAGGAGTGAAACTCAAGAAAGACAAGTAATGCACAATGTCATTGCTCACCACTCACTGACTGCTGCGCAGCCAAATCACTCCAATAGATAAACTGAGCATGACATTCTCTAGTGTAGAACATCTCTCTGGCCAGTTCTGCTCAGCTGCTCCCTCCTGGCTTCGTGTGCACTTGCTCGCTGGCAGGAACTGGGAAACAAAAAGTCCTGGTCTTAGGGTAAGTGCTACTGAGCAATAACTAAAAGCATTGTTGTGTTATCAACATCATTCTCATAGTAACCCCAAAACACAGCACAGTTCTGGCTACTTGGAAGAAAATGAATTCTGTCTTGGCTGAAACCTGGACATGTGGGTGTATAGTTATTCCACTGTTGCATTTGAAACCAGCCCATGGAGCAGAAATCCACCTGCAGTCCATGAAGGAACACATAGTGGAACCAGGTGTGTGTATGCCGGAAAGACTGTGACCCTGTGGGAAATCTGCACTGGAGAAGGTTCCTGGCAGACCTGGGTCCCCATGAAGAGGAGCCCATACTGGAGCAGGTTTGCTGGCAGGACTTCTGACCTTATAAAGGAACCACCCTGGAGCAGACTGTACCATGTGGAAGGGTCCCACATTGCACGTGCATTGTGAACAGCTGTAGCCCAGGGGAAGGGGCTGTGCAAGAAGCTTGTGAAGGTTTGTCTTCCATGGGGGGGACCCCACACAGAACCAGTGGAAGAGTGTGAGGAAACAGTGGCAGAGACAGTGTGTGATGAACTAACCCACTCCTCTTCAATGCTTGTGGGGAGAAGGTAGATAAAAATGGGAGTGCACTTGAGCCTGGAAAGATGTCTGTGGGAGGGGGAAGGTATTTTGAAAATACATTTATTATCTTACTATGATTTAACTAGAAATAAATTAATTTCTGCAGCTTCAGTCTGTTTGTTTTGCCCATGACAGTAGTGGCAAGTGGTCTCTCCCTGTCTTTATCTTGACTCATGAACGTTTCCTTATATTTTCTCTTCCTGTCTAGCTGAGGAGGGGAGTGACATAGCGGCTTTGGGGGGATCCTGCTTTCCAGCCAGGGCCAACCCATCACACCCACATACGTGTCTGCAGTTGTGAGGCTTTTGTTGCTGGTATTTTGGTCAAATTGCTGATAAGCTTGAAGGATGACTCAAGTAGCTGAATGCCTCAAGGAAGTGGGTTGTATGATTCATGAGGATTGGTCTCATCTTTCACATAATTTTATGTGATGAGAAGGAAGATAAGTTTTACTTGATTTGTTTCTGAAGTATAGGTTTCATTCAGCTGTTCATGTTAGTTTGGGTGTGAAGATACTGATATAGGAACCTAGTCTATATTATCTGCATGAGTTCAAGGATCAAATCCTGGTGTTTTTACAATGCAGGGTGAGAGATGAAAAGTAAAATAACAGCTACATG
Organism: Chamaea fasciata; assembly: GCF_029207755.1. Classification (NCBI taxonomy): domain Eukaryota; kingdom Metazoa; phylum Chordata; class Aves; order Passeriformes; family Sylviidae; genus Chamaea; species Chamaea fasciata. The sequence goes on from NW_027094092.1 coordinate 42,086,841, forward strand.
AGCTCTCAAGTGAATGGTCAGTCAGTGCCTTTGTGCTGAGAGGTATAAAGGATGCCCTTTCCACCAACAGGTTTCCTCATTTAGGCCAGGTGTGATTAAAAATGAGGTACCTGTCACCTGATTTTATCTGTGTAAACCTGTAGCCTCTGAAGTTGGAGGTGTGATGAACTGCTGCCTTGATGGAAGAAGTAAGCTTATTAGTTTTGTTCTACATGACTAGACAATATGTTTCTGCGGGTAAACTCAATTCAGCTGTGAGAGCCCTCTGCCATAGGGCTCAGATGCTTTATGTAACCCTGACCTGTTTCCTTTTCATTTCCTTGAGTCCCACCAGTGCCTCCTCGCAGTTTGTCTTTTGCTGAATTTCTGTGTATTCACTTTGCCTCCAAAGAGGCACTCACAGCAAAAGGTAAATTTCATTCATGAACTGAGGGGTAAGAGCAAGAGTGGACAGAACCAAGCAGACCTGCAAATCCATCACAATACATTGCAACCTCTTATGCAGTGATACAAATGGTGTTTACTAGCAGAAGCACAATTGCTTTCAAAATGAATGTAGCTAATGTTACTGAATGCCCTTGAAAGCAGAGATAATTCTGCCAGTTGGGCAGAGTAGCACCCACTTCCCAACAGTGCTGGTGTCCAGAGTACTTTGTATTCCTTATAAACTTCATTGGAAATGGTGTATTGTATATCTGGCACTGGTTTGCAGTAGTGAAAGGAAGGAAAAAATGTTGTTATAGACTGTATGGACTTCTACCTAGAAGACCTAAATTAATTGCCTTGCTGTAGCCCATGAACTAGTTTCTCTTACCATCTGTCAAGGTGATTTGGGAATCAACCTAAATGGGAATATACCCCACCAGATTTATTGCTTGGATTTTGTTTATTGCTTCAATAAGTGCTGGGTTGCTGAGGATTCTTCTGGATGAGATGTCCATGAATAGAAAATTAATTAGTTGGCACTCTAGTGAAGAAATACTATAAATACAGACCAGAGACATCCAGCAACCACCAGAACCACCTCATCTGCAAAATGTAGGTATTCAGCAGAATGTCATCTATGCACCAGGGGTTAATATATTGTATATATGAATTAGAACACTACTTATTTGCCTGTGTGGTGTCATGTGCCTTCTTACTAAATACCCTCAGAAGGTCCAATCCTGCTCTAACTTTCAGCAAATTAAATGAGTGACTATGAAAATAGAGTGACTTTGAAACAGTTGGAGGTAGCCTAAAATTACAGCTAAACCATGGCTTTGATAGCCTGCCATCTTTAGGAATGCTTGTCTTCCATTATTAAGGTGGACTACGCATCCTGTAAGTTCCTATGATATCTCTGGTATTTGTGATTATACTTTATCTCGTCATAACAGACGATGTACGAGGTCCTAAGCTCTGAAAGAATGAAGTATATGTAATGTGCCTTGTTAGTGTATAATGTCTGACACAAATATGTGTGATAGCTTCCTTTTCGTATATTATGAAACTATGTGATGTTGCAGGGAAGTATTCTGAAAGGGAAGATGTGCGCTGCTTTTTTTTAATGCAATAGCTGAACCATTCCATTGTGGAGTTACGTAAGCCCTCCAAAACCCTCATTGACCACTCAAAATTAAGCCTTAATTTTCTCTTCAGAGATAAGATTTTTCTGTAGTTCTCAAGTAGCCTAATCCATTGACCTGAGTGAGACCTGATCCCTGAGCTATCACAGAGTGCATTTTGAGTTCTCACCTCAATCCTTCACTGACATATGAGAGAAGGTAGGAGGAAGTCTCCAAATTTCTGTACTCATTCTGTATTTATCCCTTCTCCTCACGTCACAGGCAGTTTGCTAAGAAAGAAGGAAAAGCATTATAAGGATCTAAGTTTATGCCACAGTAAAGGCATAATTCTAATGATGGCCACGTGTGATTATGTAACTCACTGATATTGCATTTCATTGTTAAATACTCATTTTAGATATGTTGTGTCTGCAAGATTCCTAATGTACCTAGAAGAGCAAAGATATAATTTGCCATCCACTTCTTTGCATTTTGTGTTTCTTGATCAGCCAGTTATTTGTGTCCTCTGTTGACTATTGTGCTAATAACTGCACTTTATAAAGCACAGCACTGCTACTGTATTTGGTGGCTATCAGTTATCAGTGGGCTTGAAGTGTGGCATTAAGTCAAGAAGATTCTGAGGTCGTAGGAAGAAGGAGTAAAATGTTTACTGGAGTAGATAAGAACATGAGGCTGGCCTTTGCATTGGCAGCTTTAGCAGGACCAAGGAATGCAGAAGCTGCTGTTATGAATTGTTCTCTGTTACTTTGCATTATGAGATTATAGGAAAGAAAGCAAGTCACTGTGGACAGAACTGGCCCCTGAATTGTGCCTGTTCTGTGGATGAATGAAAGTTTTCCATTAGTGTTAAGCTAATGGCACTGATCTAAAGGAAAAAGAGGCAGGCTTAAGACTTCATCTATCTCTTACCTGCTTTATGGAAATAATGTCTTATAGCATAATATACATCTCATCAGCATTTACGTAGTTGTGCAACACGTGGGTTCACTGTTGTCCCAAAGTTTTCTCCCAATGGGAAGACTTTCTTGCTAAAGAAGGGACCAGCTCCTTTTAGTGTCTGAAGGAATGCACTAAGGTCCTTGCTGGCATTTGCATTCTGATGTTAGAGAGCAAGAGGAAAGGACCGAGAAAGCACCCAGTCACTAAGACCTTTAGAATCAGCCTATATTTTCTGAGCAGCTGTCGATGAAGTCTGTGTGAGATTATTATTGTTTGCAGAAGCTTTATTGATCTTGGCTTTGAAGCCCAGAAATCTGTTTACGGCAGCCTATAAAAATGAACGGCTACTTCTTTTGCTGAAGGTTAACACACTGTGTTTGTTTAATTGAATTGAAATGGCTTTGTGTTGTCTAAATGTCAGTGTTAATGAATTTTCAAGTGATTCTAGATTCTCCTAGTTGGATAAAAATATATAGATAGAAACCAATGTGTTAAAAGGGGGTGCTATCCACTTCATTAAAACAAGATAAACATAGATCTGAGAGAAACACTATTGCCTTTTACACAGTTGGCTGCGTCAGAAGGTCCTTTAAGGTTTCTGAGTCTGTTTTGTTTTCCAAGTCAGTTTGTATTATTTGCATCTGTGTTTCTTTGAAAACAGTGTAAAAAAAAAAAGAAAAAAAAAAAAAGGAAGAAATGCAGAAGGTCAGAAATGGCACTTTTGGAATATCCAGCTTTTCTAGGATATTACTTGATGGAAGAAAGGTCTTACAACAATGAAATGGGAAGAAATGTGTATTTATAGCTTCCTGATTGCAATGAGAGAGCTGGAAACTTGTGGTTCTGCTTGGCTGTAATAAGTACTTGCCTAGACTGTTGTGGACATAATTCCCCTTCTGGTTTTGTTTGTTTGTTTGTTTGCTTGTTTGTTTTTGGGTTTGGGGGGGTTGTTTGTTTTTGTTTTGGGTTTTTTTTTGTTCTGCAACTAATTCAACAAACCTTCTGTCTAATTTGATCAAATTTACCTAATTTCCAGGCGAATGAATGTGTGTTGCAGACTGTAGGGTAAGTATAAGGCACAAAGACTTAATCTAGAAGAAAAGTTTACCAAAACATTTACCTATGTAGGTTGTGATATTTGTTTTGAAGACTTTTTTTTTTCTTTTAATATTGTGTTGATAGGCTTTCTTAAAAAGATTTTTAAGTTTCTGTCATGGGAGTATGTTTGAAAACTGCTGTAGTTGAGGGTGCTGATGCTGTGTACTTGAACAGGTTTAGAGGCAGTCCTTTTCCCCAGATCCTTCACCATGTGTTTAGCTATAGATAATATTTTTTGTCCATCTATAAATGGATCAAGATGTTACTGAAATAAACATTGCATGAACGTGGCAGGAGGAGGTTGCTTGTGTCTTGATTATGCTCTCAGTTATGTGTTTTACCTGCTGTCAGGCTATTCTCTGTTAGAGACTTCCCCCTTCAGTGTCCTCTCTTCTGGTTACTAGACAGTTACATCTGACAGACACCCGTGACTGCAACATCTGCTTCTCTTCAGTTAATGCTTATTTTCAGGATTTGTGTCCTCACCTCAATTTGTGCATGTGGAGATTGGAAGCTAAAAGGGAATAAGCAGTAAATGGAGGGCAGAACAAAGGTGTATTTTGATCTCTCTGAAGAACTGGAATATTAAGCACCAAGCCAACAAGTGTAATATCTTTCAATACAACACCATGAGTGCTCATTCTACCTATTAATGTATTTTTAGAATTAGAATTCCTCCTGCAATGGTGGGCTCCATTTCCCCCACCATTTGAGAGTTCAAGCTGAGCAATGGTGTTCCCCATGGAATATGAAGTTACACAGATCATTGCTCTTTGCCAGGGCTTTCAAGTCTCTCAACACTCTTGAGAAAGTTTGTTCATGAAACATGTTCATCATCTATTAAATGCGTTCTCCAGGGAATGGTTGGTAATATACAATTAAATGAGATCTGAACACAGAGGATATCCTGAGCAGCTGTAACCCTCTGGCTAAAATCTTTTTGTGTATGCGTCTTGAAGGTGAAGGGAATACTAGCAGATAATAGACAATAAACCCAAAAAGATTCCTCAAGCCCTTCTGGATATCGATGTGGTCCTCATCAGAGTCTTTCAAATCTTTGTCCCATTATACTTTAACTCCATCATGAAAAACAAAAATATAAAAAGAAATAAATTTAATTAGAGGCTTCTTTGAAATCTATTCTAAACATTAAAGGTCCTGTTTCAAAGCTTTTGATCTCAATAGGTTTTGGATCAAACAAAGACTGTAGGTTCGATCGTTTCGTGACTTGCATATCTGGAACTTGAAGGGATGGAAAGAAAATGCAGTGAATTTCTATTTGCATGCTCAAAATACAGTGCGTACAAAAAAGCTGAAGATGTGATAGACGTTTACCCTTTTGATTTGCTTTAAGGAAGTCTCAACTGAGAAGCAGTGTTTCATCTTCAGGCATTGAAGTTCTGTGGAAGATCTTAATTTGACTTCATTAAGAGCAGGAATGGCACCTGCTTGGGTGAGGAGGGAACAACATTGTAGGAAGGATCCCAGATGGCTTAGAGCTGTATTTATTTTGTAATTTGAACATTTCCTTTTTTTATTAAATATGTCAGTAAGTACAGTGTTGCATTGTTTCTAGTAATATTTTTTTTTTAACTCCCAGGTGAAGCTGCAATTACATTTCTAGTGAAGAATGTAAGTGAATGATCTTTAGGAACACTTATTTTTAAAGTTGCAAAGATTCATATGGTCACGTGAAACTTTCAGCTAAAGGAGTGCTGCTTTTGGTGCCTCTTTTTCTGCACCTTGGATATTTTCTAAGCTAAATCTGTTTGAGTTTGATGTGTTCAAATGGTTGAACATACTGTTTTCTACTGTTATTGGTAAGAAGATTTCTGCACCCAGTGGTGTAACTGTATTTGTGAACTAGGTTTAGGTCATTTATAATAAATGTGAGAATCTGAGTTTTTTCTACAGATGGAAATTACTCCATGTTATATTTTTCTCTAAATTGACAATGTGTGCAGAAGTGACCTGTCATATCTTAGAGATTTCACAAACAGATGCTTGAGCAACAGAAGATTATACGTCCCATGTGAAAAGTAAAGCGTTGTATTTCCTATGTCTGTCAGAGGTCTCTCTGAACTAAGTCTTTGGTCTTCTGTTCTGTAGTCTTTATTTGTATCTTTGGGAAGAAGATGGGATTTAGATAACCTTTCTGGGCTGACAATGGGACAGCAGCAGAACTGTCTTTGATGTATTTGTAAGGCTTCTAGTAAGGCAAGAGGCAGTGGTTGAGCCTCTTTTATGCCATGCAGATAACTTGTGTTATAGTGCAGATGCTTCAATTTTATGTCTCTTGCAGACATCCCACAAATTATACTTCTGTTTTGATTTGGAAACCAATTTTGTTGTTCTCTTGTGAAAACCTCTACAAATGAGTTGAAAAGGAAACCTTTGAGTTAAAATAAACTCAGCAATAGCTAATTAGATGTTCTAGACCATTCTGCTGCAGGGCTCTGTGGTATCGTTTCCAGTTCAGTGCATTTTTGAGTGCACCCTTTCTTCTCTTGAGCAGTAGGCTCTTTTTGACTGTAATTTTTTGTAATGATTGTGTAGCTTGTTGCTTCTACTAATTCTTATGGAGAGAGTCTACTTGTAGGATAATGTAATGGGTATCCTGGTGGTAAGATGTAGTGCCTCAGTGGCAAACCACCTCAGGGCTCCCAATCTGAGCAGCAGAGAGCAGAGGTTAGGGGTTTGCATGGCACTGAACGTTTAAGATCAAAAGTTTTGGTTCTGTTGGGTTTCTGTCTTCTGATTTATACTGAAAACTTTAAAAAATTATGCTTCTACTTGGTTTTAAACAAATACAGACCTCATAAACTTCAAAATGCTTGCATTTGCAAGCTTTGCTTGCATTTGTGCCACTGAGAGGTTAGGAGAAATACTTTTCCTCCCAGTGATATATAACTGCTTTTAAGGTTAAGGAGTAGCAGATGTCCTGTTGCATATGTTTGGAGGGATAAAACTTATGAAGGCATGGTTGTGATTTTCCATTTTTTCATTTTCAGTGCTTGTCACTCTTAGGTATTTATTACTAGGTACTCTTCTGTACAACTCATTCCATGAAAACGTGCTGGTCACTTCTATTATTGGAACTTCTTTCTCGTCAGAAGCTGTAACTCTCTGATATCAGCATAGGTCCCTATCAAAATGGATGCGATATTGTAAGGAACAGACAGTGTTTTCTAGCTTTCACACTTTTGAGCACTGAGTTACTGTCAAAAATAATCATCAGGAAATGTCGTAAGTGTATCATAGAGTTTCTAAACAGAAACAAAACGGAAACATAGTAATGTGGTTCCACAGACCAATTTCAGATTGTCTTTATGGACTCCTGGGCCACCTTTGTGAATCCCCCTATTGGAGTCCCTGAATTTTTCCTCTACTGTCTCACTGACTTTATGGTGCTTGGTATGTTACAGGGAGACAGAGATGCTGTGCTACTGCAATTCTTGATTTAGTCTATTAGGAATTGCAGGCTCTTCCAGAAGTGTGGACCACTGAGGTGCTTTTCCCTGGCTGTCAAATACAAACAGTATTTGTTCTTTCTAAGCAATATGAAATCAGAGAAAGAAAAATGGATTTAAATTAGACAGTGTTTTTAAGAATCCATATTGGAGATTATCATCACATTGTATAAAGCCAGCATCATGCAAGTGTATTTTAATAACAAAACAGGGGATGGTGACCTCAGTCTTTTTTGGAATTCACTTCAACAAAATGTGTCTGAGCAAGGTCTCTGAGCAGACATGCTAGCTTCCTGCAGTGCTGGGATTTGTTTCCTTGGGGTGTATTGGGTGCCTGAAGTAAATGCAAGCAGAGAGCAAAAAGAAATCATAAATACTTTTCGTCTGTTGTGAGCTAGTTGTGTAGTAGTATGTCTCAAAAATCTTATTTATAAGAATTTATTGTGTTCTCTTGATAATTATTTTCTGAGTAATGAGGAGTGATAGAAAAAACATTTCTTAAAAATTATAAGGCCAGGTTCTGTTTCTTAACATGTTTTTATTACATGTTGCTGGGAGTCATTCACTGCCCTTAATAGTTTTATTCCATTTCTTTTGGTGGCAGCACAGATTTGATAAGGAATATATTATTTCCTTCTTCCTTTAATTCCAAATGAGACTAGAAGGGCTCCTGTCTCTGTGGATATTAGTAGAAATCATGTGATTTCCTCACCTTTGACTGACATATGGCTTAGCCAGTCAGCCTGTAATAATCCTTTGCGCTTGTCACATTCTTACTGATACCCACAAACATATGCCTTCTGGCCTACTAACTGCTTGAAAATTTAAACAAAATTAGATGTTGCAGCTTGTTTCAGCTTGTATGATGAAGTGCTCAGAAAGATTTTCTTATTCTAAGGTAAGTTGATGGGGATTTTTTTACCTCTTCCATATGGAAAAATGGGAAAAGAGAACAATGTTCCTAATTCTGATCTTTGTGTCCAGTGCTCAGTTCTGCACTCTGTAGCACAAAAGGAAAACTGCTTCCCTGCACATAATAAGGATGCTGAACAAGCACTGCTCCATGACATTACATTAGCCCTTAAAGGCTTCTGCTGTGTCTGTGCAGAACAGAGGCAGAAGCTGGTGCATCTGGGATCCATTTGGCAGTTCCCATTATCACTCATGACTCTGATTGCACATCGTCTTGGCAGCCTCACCTGGGAGGGCCAGGAGTGAAAACAATTCAAAGATGAACTTAGTTCTCAGCCCTAGAAATTCATGACTCAGTAGCAGCAGTGTTAGAGGCAGCGTAGTTAAAACCTGTGTGGCTTGTCCCAGTGATAAATCTGCCAAGCAGATGTCCTTATTCAGGGCCATTTCAACTGAGAAAATTTCAGCAGTTTTATATGTGCTAGCAAAGAAAGACCTTTAAAATCTCAGCAATGTGCCCTTGTGTGCTCCGCGTCCTTTAGAGACAGTTGTTTGATGAGTTTGCTGTATCTGCATGCACAGGTGCTTTCAATGTGTTTTATTTCATTAACAAACTATTAAAAATCAAAGGTGACACTTACATAGAAATATAGGCATAAAAACTCTTCAAACACACTTCTAGATTGATGCCTATTTAATAGTAAGGCCCCATTGAGAAAAAACAGCACTAAGGAATATTGAAATAACAGAATCAAGCAACATCCACCTGTTAGAAGATCAAGTTGTAATAATCTTTGGTACTATGGGTCACATTTCATGATGACTTTTATCTTTTCTGTCTTCTCTGAATGAGACAGCTTGGTTCACTTAATGTGATTAAAGTTCCCTAGGTGATTCATCAAAATTGTGAAGGCTCTTTTTGTCTCTGGCTACGGAGTGGGTAGCTGTCTTTCTATGGCATTTGTCATGTTATCTTATTGGTGTAAGGAAAGGGGATCAGGATTTGTAATTAAAGCAAAAGCATTATCTGATAGGGCAACTAAGCAAAAATCAACAGATTATCAGGGGGTTTATTGTGGGTAAAAAGTCATAGCATAGTGCAGTGTTTGTTAATACTGTTTATTTGCTTGCGCTTTGTTTTCATCCTCAGTAATCAAGCTTTCTTTTCTCTAAGCACCTGTATAGGTAGAAAGGGAGAATGAGACTATGAAACTCATCCGGCATCCCAGAAAAAAACAGCCGCAAGTCCAGGAAAATATTCCATGCACCAAATTCCTTATGTATCATAGTTCCTTAGGGAGGCAGCCGTCCCAGCTAGCCCCTTCCCATTGTGTGAGTATGTGTCTGTATGTTGAAGCTCTATGAGATAATCTTGCAGGAGGAATTGATTAGGAGTAATTTGCCAGGGGAAGGGAGCTGTATTGTGAGCTGTCAGCAAGTAATGAAGCAAGGATGCCAATTGACAGGTGGACCAAAGCATTTTCAGTAGGAGGGAGGAGGAAATCGGTTCCAAGATGCAATTGCTCTAATTGAGGCTGTGAAGAGATAAATGGGGAAAGTTTGCAACAGCTGGAGACTGCTCTGAAGGAAAACTTTGAGGGTTTGTTATCTTCTCAGGAGGTCTTTTAGTCACCATGGTGATGCCTCTGGCAGACATCAGCAGGGAGAGAGAGAAAAAGCAGTGAAACTGAAACCAAAGTCAAACAAAAGCCCCCAAGTAAAAGGTCCCAGGCATATGGTGAGAAAATAAAGAAATAAATATTGCCAGTGATGTTCTTTGAACTGCCACTTGAAAAGAAGTTTAAGTACACATCTGAAAAGTGCTGATTACAACTCTGTGTAAAAATTTCAGTCATTATACACCAGTGTATATTTGTCACCAGAAACAGTGCTGTACCTGGGGTTTTGGGACCCATATGCACTTCCGGACAACAGCTTTCAAGTGTGTCTGCCAGAAACATCTAGAAAACTTGGTTGGGTGCTTAGGCATTATGGCTTTGAAGTGAGGATGGTTATTTGAAGGCCTGCTTCAGAACTAGGAGGGTGAAAATAAAAGCATGGAGAGAACTCATCTTCATTAGTGCTATGGCAGTGTTCAGTCAAAGGTTGGACTTGATCATCTTGGAAGTCTTTTCCAACCTTAATGGTTCTATAATTATTAATAATTTCTTGTTGCCCTTGATATTCAGCTGGCGTCTTTGTTTCTTCTTTTTTTTCCCCTTCCATTTTCATTGGATTACTCCTAGCTGTTCCTTTTTGCTGCCACTTAGGAAGTTTATCTCCTTTTTCTCTGTAGGAATCTTTGAAATCCGCTCCTAAAATAAGCTGTGTGTTGAGTACAGACCCTTTTTCCGTTTCCTCAGTCAGTCCTCTTAGATGTGGATAATTTAGACTGGAGCAGAAAGGGGTGAGGTTAGCCAATACTTCTGTCAGTTTTTCCTTTTGAATTGCGAATAAATTGATATAGTGAGTTTAAGTTAATTCAGAAAAATACATACATTTAAGGTGTCTGTCTTCAACATTATTGACACGCATGCTGTTGTTGACTAGCTTATTTTATAATAGTAGCAGGAAAAATACCTCAAAATTACATCAAAATCCCCTTGGGCCAGTGCTGAGCAAGCAAATCACTAAGTTCTATTCCTGTTTTGGAGATACAGGATGTTTCTTTATGTCAGGATCCCCTGTAGTGTCAAACTGGATGCAAATGAATTTACTAAGGAACAACAGGAATAGCAAAGGAAAAATGGAAGCTGCAGTAATAGGGTTGTGTGCCTAGAAGCAAAAATAATTTTATTTCAAAGTGCTGGATCGATTATCTTTTTAAACAGAAATACTTTTCTTCAACTTGTGTTGCAGTAGTCTCTAGAGAGTCTAATCAATGGCTGACCTTAAGTGGTATACATGTGTAACTAGGAACTTCCAAATATTTTTCTTTCTGAATAAATGGTACTTGCCTTACCCATCATTTCATAACTCACTTCTCATGGGTCTTGTTGAAGATGTATGTCATAGAAGAAGATCTGGAGGGGAAAACATTGCAATTATTTTATTTTCTGCATACAGAGGGTAGCCTGGAAGGAGAAATAAACATGAACACAATAATCTATGATGCCAATGTTGCCAGCAAAGTAAAACCAAGTTTTGCAGTTTAATTGAAGGAAAAAACTTCTTTAGCCTTTCCCCTTCTAATAAAAAGAGTGAGAGCAATATGTTTGCAGTAAGAAATCATGCTGAAATGCAATATCTTGATTTATGTAGTGCTTAGTGATAGAAATCTCCACATCTGAAAGTGAGAGCTGAGCAACAATGGAAATTTATGTTTTCTGCGAACTTGTTAAGCAAGATTCTGGTATTTTGTTAAAAGTGGGAGAGTGGGTGTTTTTGTTAGTTAGGTAAGCATGTATAGTTACTGCTGTCAAGAGAGTGTCACGTGAGTTTTTGGAAGTTATATTTATTCTTTTTTTTTATGCTGGTGTTTTCTTAGGATGTTTATTTTGATTCTTTTTTTCCTACAAAATTATTCCTAAGTGGTGTAGAGGAAAAAGCCCAGTACTTTTCTACCCACCGAAGAGCTTGGTTTTGTAATGTTGCGTATAGAAAACAAGTGTAGTGTATCTGCAAATATGGTGGAAAATAGTAGCTATCCTAGATAGTTAACAGTTATTTATTCTTGAGATACCAGCTACTTTTACCAGTGGCCGACAGATCTGTTATTTACCGGGTTCTTGCTGGCTGAATACAGAAAAGTATGTAGACCATAGGTCTTGTGATGCCTGAGCTCAGTGTGGTTGCAGTTGCTCAGTGTCTGGATTGGTTGGTCTTTCATGAGTGGGCAAGTAACAATGATATTTTGGCACACACTAGCGCATGGTCTCGCTTCTTTTCTCTGCCAGGCATTATTTATACCCTCTCCTTGGTGTAGTTCAGCTGTAGATACACCAGAGCAAATGAACTTGCACAGGACAGCCTTAAACTCCCTCATCACATATAGCCTAACCTGACATAACTCAGAAGAGAGGATTTTACATCTTTTACATTGTTTGGTTTCTAGTCTTCTTCCATTGGATGGTCTAGCTGCTTTATAAGCCCTAACAGATCTTCAGTTTCCTTTTGCTCTACCATGACAGTAACTGGTTGCTGACAGACTGTGCGTAATGCCAAAATAACTGGACAGAAATGTCTATAATTCTGCTCAACTGTGTATGGTTTAAGTCTATTCTGGCAGTGTTATATGAGGATTGCCTTGAAAAAGAAAGGTCCATCCCACCTACTCATGGAATACATTGTCACAGAAATATGTGAGTGGTGGAGGAAGTTCTGATACATTCTGTAAGAAGTGGAAAATTTCACTGGTACTGAATTCAGTTTTCCAGTGATTGGTTTTCCCTATTACTTCCCCAATACAATATGTTACAGAAGTTACTATATTTGAATATAAATTAATATGCAGATACTGCTTTGAAGTACTGCAATGAGCTTGATTTCTTTTATAACTAAATGTACTTGAATTAAACCACTGACCTGAGATGATTTACTGAGATTTACGCTTGTTGCAAGGTCAGAATGACATTCTCTTTTCCTTATGTTTGTGACCTTACTGTTCTGTTGTGGCAATTATTGTCAGCTTATCAATTCAGTATTTTATGACTTATGGGAGAGTCAAATGGAGAGAATAAAAGCCAGAGGCTGTTGTTTAAATATAAATAACTTTGAGGATTGGCATAAATGACATGGAAACTGATTGGATGTAAAAAGAAATAAATTAATGTACAAATGTATAAAGTACTTCAAAGTACTGTATGGAAGCCACCTTTCAAAATAAATTGTGAACCTTTGAAAAAGGAAAATGAGCCCATGGAACAGTCTGTAGCTCTGAGACCATTGAAAAAAAAAATTGGCTTTTCCTGGAACTTGCTTTCTGTTCTTTGAACACATCTCAATTTCTCAGTACTGAAGGGAAGATGCATCTGTCAGAATGACATGTTGGAAGGACTTCTCTGAAGAAACTGCAGCTCTCATAGGCTTTATGAGTATCTTATAGTAGCATTCACTGATGGAAAAGCCAGAAGAATTCTTTAGTAATCTTATTCTCAAGAGCAAAGGGGAATAATTAGAGGTTGGATGTGGAGCAGAATACCTAAATCAGAAGATTTGACCTATAGCTCAAAGTTTAAAGTATGAGGAAGCCCATTCAACCTTGCTAAAATAAAGAAAACATCAGATTAATAAACTGTGAGTCTAAACCCATTCCACAAGAAGGAAAACACTTTTCTGGATTTGCAGGAAAATAGGACATCATGGTATATGTAGCACTGGTCATACTTGGTGTGTTCATCAAACAGACAATCACATAACTCAGGAACAGGTCCTGTTCTTTGATGAACTAAGTGGAACAAGAGCTTCTCTTTGTGTTTTCAGGCCCTTGAATAGATGAAGGAATGCTTGCAGGTCCTGAGACTGAGTTTTCACAAGGGGAGATCTTTTTTTACAGGAACCTTGAGGACAGCATATGTGAAGAGAGGAAATTCTTTCTAGGATAGAAGAAATATTAAGATCCAAGAGCCTACATCACACTGTGGTACTTTGATCTTCAATAAATACAGTGAGAAATTGCAAGATACTTGGAGAGAAAATAGGTGGGAAAAACAAAACCAAATAAAACAGTCAGAAGGCTATTAATGACTGGGGGAAAAATATAAATGCCACATCTACTAGAGAATTACAGAGTAGCCAGCCTAACACCAGTTCCTGGGAAGATTACTGAGCAAATTTTCCTAGAAGTTACCTGCAAGCACACAAATGATGAAAACCACATATATTTGCTGTGGGCCAATTATGCTTGGCCAAACTCATTGCCCTCTGCAATGACAGTGGCTCTGTGGATAATAGGTGCAGGAGATGTTGTTTACTTTCATTTCTACGAAGGCAATGAAGTTGTTGAATGTCCTTTCTTTGAGACATTCAAAATTTACGTAGTTCCTAAGTAAACTTCTCTCAATGACCTTGCTTTGAGTTGGAGGAGAGGGGAAACTAAATGATCTCTACCTGTTACTTCCAATTATCCAATGGTTCTTTGTTTCTAAGCATTTAAGATGAGAAGATGCACGTTCCCTGTTTTCTATGGGAGTATAGACGTGATGGAACAGTGCTGCCAGTTCAACTTCATGCAAGGTGCTGGATTGGAAATTACTTTTTATCCATATTTTAGTTTTTATATTGCATTCAGAAGGAGACTTTAAAAAGATCAAACATAAATAATCAAAATCTTAAATAACTAGCGTTTATAAAATTTTTGTTGTTCTGTCTCACCTGCTGAAGAAGTCAGGAGGTAAGTGATTATGTGCTACTTGCATGTCTCACTAGCTGTCACCTGTGGAGCTCTGTAGGATTCGAGTGCTGCAGTTTGAGGAAGAATGAGTGACCCTTAACGGAGGGCTTAAGAGACATTCCAGGCTTGCAGATGAAAGGATGAGGAACAAATCCTCTGTATTATTGAAGCGTGTGTGAAAGGCATGAAAGAGCTAGATGTAAATCAATAGTTTGTACTTACAGCAGGGGAGAGAAAGAAAAGATAGACTGGAATTTATTTTTCCAGGTTATTTGAGAAAGTTGTTTGGGGTTTGTTTTTTTTTTTCCCCTTTAGGGAGCACAGAAATCAACTTTATATAGAATTTTATGTCTTTGGCACCCAGAAAGGTGTAAGAAACTGAAAGAAGCACTTCCCTGTGTTGTCTCCCAAATAAATGATGTAGTAATTAAATGTTTTATTGGGAGTGAAGCTGTCAATTCACAATAAAGTGGTAGAGACAGAAACAAAAGATACTGAAGTTTAGTGCTTAGAGTGGAGATTAATACACTCCAATTAATATACTTGAAACATGAGTGAAGAAAATATTTCTCAGTTTTAATCAATTAATTTTAATTTCTCAGTGGGAGGAGAGGTTAAGAGGACATGGCCTACCCATGTTTTGCTATTTCTTCACTCTTATTAATTTAACTTATCTTTCTAGAACTCTTTAACAATACCCATTAAATACCATGTGGTTCACTCACTGCTCTAGAAGGTCCCTTCTAGGTGTCTAGATAGGTGTTTGGTGGCACCTATCACTGGTCTGCCTTAACATTGTGTGCTGATGTGGTGCATTATCCTCTAATATAATGATTGATTAATTTCAAAGGCAAGCAAGTTAAATTTCTCCTATTATTTTGTGTAGGCCCCCATAAGAACAGGACGTTATGGGACATTTAAGATCAAATACTGTATTGAGGTGCAAAAATGTGGCATTAAAGCATAATTTTAAATGGGTCAAAAGAGATAATATCCTTCTCTGTAATGATATTATGGATATTTGTAATATTCATAGGAACTTATTGCTTCTCTGCCTGAAGTCATCTAAAGCTTTCAAAATGAAGTGTAGGGAAATCATTGCTGTCATTAGATCGATGTGATCAGCCCACAGACCTTTCATTATCCTCACCTGGGTGATACATGCTATTGCTTTGTGCAGCTGAAGGCCACAGACTCAGGGCCTCTTAGTTGATGATGTATTTTAGTCAAGATTGTAACTGCTGAATTTCTCAGAATACAGAAGTGATGAAAGAACTTGTAGAAAGTGGCTGAATATCAACTCACAAAACTTACTGGTAGCCTCTGCCAGAGGTGAGGAGTGTTGCATTTTCTAAACTGCCTCATGCAGTACCCATCTGATGCTGATGTGTTCATCCCGACAGTGGGAATATCTTGGTCTCTAAGTACTGTTGAGACTGTGGTACTGTGTGCCTGTATCACCCTGCCCTTCTGGATAAGGTTCAGGTGCTCCTTTGCCACTGAATCTCATGGCAGGAGCTGTTGCTGTGTGTAACTGTAAAGTGGTGGTTTCCACTCTAGGATGACGTGGAAACTGTGATGCTGGGGTGTTTTCTAGTGAAAGGATAAGAAGGGACTGTGGTGGATGGCTTTTGAGGCTAAACTTCGCCTTTTGCCATGGAGGAAGGGTAGCCAGGCATGGGAGATTACATGTCTCCCTTGAGTGATACTACATTTGTAATTTAATACAATGGGATAGCAGAGGGTGCCGGGAACGAGCTGACACCAAAGACAAAGCAAACTGGCTGAGGGGAATGCAGTCCCTGGTCAAGGTGAGCAAGTTATTCAAAACCAGTCTGCTTTTTCTCTTCCCTGCTGACTTTTTTCAGATACAGTTGTTCTTGAATGATCACAATCAGTATATCAAAATAAACGCTTTATAGAGTAAGGTAAAAGGAGTTGCTGGCAAGACTGTAAATCCTCTCATGGAACAAATGATAACTCAGCTCAAGAGCCCTTTTGTCCTGGGAGTGTGAGAAGGATATAAATTCTCTGAAAGTATCTGTCAGTTGGAATTGCTCTGCATTCATCATGCCAGCCCTCTGCATCATTCATGAATGTCATAAGACACTAAAGAATTGGCACTTCATGGTGAGAATGATTAAACAACCATTACACTTATCTTTTACTCTGGCATGGTACTTTTAACAGATTGCCTGTATCAAGTTTGCTTATGTCCATCTCTCCTAGTGGTGGACGCCCTTTCATGGTGGCAAGAAGACATAATAGCAAGAAAAGCTGAATATCATTTACAGAATAGTTTGTGTGCCCTAGTACTAGCTCTGGATACTTCTTGTTTTTACGTTCCCACTTTGTGACCTTGGAGAAGGCTAGAGAGCCTTGGGAATGGCGAGCATCCATAAATGCACTTCTTCTCATCACTGACCTTCCAGTAGTTGTGAGGGACAATGTCATATTTGAGGTGAGGTCAAAAATCTCAGAACTCAGAGTTTCTTTCCTTAATAGCTCAAAATGGGCCCCATTTAGTCATAGGCTGTGTCTACAGAAACTCCCAGCAGGAGAGTTGGTTTTTAGAATGAAATTTAGTCCTAAAATCTATACTGCAGGCTTTTTTCGTCTGAAGTTTACTTTGGGCTAGCTCTAGTCTGGTACTGTAGACTAGTATCTTCTTAAAAGCTGGACTGAATCTTCCATTCTGCTGGAAGATTTTAAGAGTCAAGCTTGTGTGCTCTGAGACTGCTCTGATGAGTACCAAAACATGGCTGGTGGTGACAGATCAAGAAGTTTAGTTCAAAAGTGTACTGTTAAAATGCGAATAGCCAGGGAAAAAGATACCTGAAAACTTGCTTCTTTTTCCAGACTCTGCTGCTAATTTAGCGTATTAGATTTGGTAAAACTCCTGCCTCCTGAGGCTCTAATGAATAACCAGTAGCTGATATTTCTGGCCCGACATTTTTTAGCCGTTTAGACTGAAAATTTGGGTTTGGTCTCTTACAGTGATGACAGTGAAGACAGTAAATTTTAAATTTAAACTGTATTTTCTGTTTTGATTTCTGTGATTAAGGAAATGTGAGCAATTAAGGAAGAGTGAAGGATTGCCTACAGTTAAAACAAGCGAAACCTTGTGGACTCAGACTGGTCATGCAAGGTGTTATGCTACTTAAACTTGAAGTGACTAAATGAAGCTGAGAGAACAGAAGTTGTCTTTGCAGCCCTGTTTAGGTTTTGCGTTGGTTTTGGTGTGGGGTTTTTTGTTTGGGTTTTGGGGAATTTTTTTGGTTGGTTGGTTTTCATTGTTTTAGGTTTTGGTTTGCTTGGATTTTTTGTCTTGTTTTCATCTTTTTGTGAGAGTTAGTTTGTTTTAATGGAATAAATAAAGTATTGCTAAGGATAAACACTAGAAAGAGATTCTCTAGAGAAGTGTTGACTGGGCTGAGATCAATAATAGCATTTTGGCCTTCATCCGTCCTGAGAGGTATCTAGGCCATTTTGTTACCGTTCAGATTCTGTAAAACTGTACTGAACTAACATTCCTCCTCCAACCCCCCAAGTGAGCTATAAATCCTACTGTGCTACTCCTTGCTAACAGCAGTCTCTGTATTCAGCTCCTCTGGCATGCTGCCTTCTGGACTTCTCAAAGGACATCCTCTCTGTGTGCTTTTTATCAGGAAATACCAAGAAATAAGAAATTGCATCCTGATGCTACCTTCTCTTTGGCCGCAGAATGTAACCAAGAAATGGTTCCATCTACCTTTATTGAATTTAGTCACAGTTGCACATAACGAAGTAATGGAGTCTCTTTGTAAATGGTGGATAACTTGACCCTAGTAAACATGTCCTGTTGTTCTGCAAGGTTCACAACTTTCCAGGCACTTCTACCCAGTGAATTTCATATTTCAGTTGTATTTGTAGTTTCTTTTTTATCTTCTTTTGGTGCATAGTGGTTTTAAGCCTTTTGTTTTCTATTTTTTTATCAGTACTGTTGGGAGTTTGGGGTTTTTTTGCAAAATGTTTCTCTTACTCTGTAATGCATAGAAAAAAACCTTCAAAATAGAGAGACCTGGAGGAATTGTCCTTGGGGACCTTTT
This sequence comes from Chamaea fasciata, assembly GCF_029207755.1. NCBI lineage: Eukaryota > Metazoa > Chordata > Aves > Passeriformes > Sylviidae > Chamaea > Chamaea fasciata. Next base: position 42,105,247 of record NW_027094092.1, read on the forward strand.
AGATTGATAACTGTCATCTAGCTGTGTAAAGCTATGGGGGCTGAATTTGATAACATAACTGGTCTCTTTACTGAAAGAAATTACTTAAGGATTGAGGGTAGTGGTATGGTATAAGTCTGCAAAGCAAAGTTGACACTGAGAGGATAGATATAGGGACAGATTACTGCGCCTTACAGAATGAGAACTAGGGAGCATGTAATCTATTTAGCAAGAGCAAATATGAAAAAGATGATTCTTCACACAAAAAGATGATCCTTGTTCACTCAGACTGAAAGTGACACCAGGAAATCTTTAGTCCAAAGCCCTGCTTGGAGCAACCTCAGCTGTGAGGTCAGATCAGGTTGCTTGGGGTTTTATGTAGTCATATCTTGGAAACCTCCACATGCAGAGACTCTAATATCTCCTTGGGCAACCTGCTTGCATGCCTGTCCTTGTGAAGAGAAAGCTCTTTCCCTGCTGCAGAGTCTGATTCTCTCATTTTGAAGTATGGCAGTTGCATCCTGTTCTTCAGCTTTGCACCACTGTGAAGAGCCTACCTTTGGTTTTTCCATAACCTCCTTGTAGGTGCTGTTAGACTGTCTTTAGGACCCCTTGAAGCTGTGTCATCTCCAAACTGACAAAGCCCCGATCTCCTGGCATTTCCTCACAAGGCAGGCACTTTATCCACCCAACTGCCTTTGTGGCACTTCACTGAATGTGCTCCAGTTTGTCAATCCCAAATCAGATGCATTATTCTAGATGCAGTTTAACAACCACTGAGTGAAGGGGAATAATCACTTCATCTACTAAAAGCCTCAGGTCCTGTTAATAGAGTGCAAGATATTGTAGGCTGCCTGTGCTGATAGGGCCCACAGCTGGCTAATGTTTAACTTGCTACATCAATGGCAGATTTGTGTGAGTCATTGCAAAGGGTTTGGAAGACGTTATGATAAATGCAAAACTTTTAAATGTGTTGAAAGAGAGACTGGATAAATACTTGAAATATAGATCTCTTTGGGATTACTGTATAAGCAAACCACATGAGGCTGAGTTAATTGATGAAAAGACTCATGGTCTGAGTGCATACTTAAAGGAAATAGGGTTGTTCTACTCAGTTTTCCCTGAGTATCCACTTGGGATCAGTGCTGAAGACATGACAGTGATCCTTGTCTGACCAATCGTGTTTTTATAATGGAAATTAGGTATTACTGAAATATTTTCAGTGTTTCAATCTTTTATGTTTAAGCTGGTGTGCCTATGGTTATCTTGTATCTGTTTTAGTCAGGAGCTAATTCCTAAATTCCTTCTGAGATGATAAACATCCCCAACATGCCCCATGACAAATTCATATTTGGAAAAAAACCTCAATCTTCCTGGTATCTCCCAGATTTAGAGAAATCCGTATTTCAAGCATTAATTATCTTGGACCTTGTAGTAGTTCTAGGAACACTCCCTTGCTCTCCTTCTTTTTCTCTTCCAGTCTTTTTAATGCAGTGTAACTAATAAGAAGTAACATACTGTCTGATTCAATTGTTGGCTGATGCACACATAGTGGGAGGAAAGTGACTCGTATTAATTTGCTGTCATTAAAAAAGACAAACATAGAAAGCAAGCGTGATCTGAATTGCTGCTTCTGTTTTGTGTTAGTCTTGGAGCTTTTATAGCTCCTCCTCCTTTTTTTTTCATTCATGGTTGAATGAGCCAGAAGATGATGGGAATTAGATTCTCTGTAAACATTTTAACCCCCATCTCCTTTTATTTTATTCTTTTTTTTTTTTTATAAATATCAAGCAAGTCTTTTTATCAATAGACCTTTTAAACTCAGGGTGTGGGAAACACAGCTACTGAGTCATAGAGATATACAAGTGCCAGAGAGGATCTTTAGGTGGAGTAAGAGTTTTCATCCTGATTGATGATACTCAGTTTTGATGAGACTTCTATTTCTTGATGTGTGTGATTGAGTGACAGTAGCTCACAAGATGTCCCTGGAATATCCAGATATTGCAGACCATTCATATAATGTAAGAACATTAGTGTATATTCACTGGGGAAGGCAGGGGATGTGTTGATGTCCAGCTTGGTTTTGGTTCCTGAGATAAAATTAATTCTTTTGTCTAATTACTTTTTTTTTTTAATTTGGTTTGATGTATAGTGGTATAGGAAGATGAGGAGTAAAAGAGGGATTAGGATAACAATGTAATTGAAGTTTAGGATTGAAGACAATAAGGTGACAGCTTATAACTTGAGAAGGAAGAATAGCTGTTGTCAAGACTGATGCCTTGGTAAATATCAAAGGGCAGAAGGAATGGGACAGTTCTCTCTTGGTTTTTTTTTAATTCTCTGTTTTTAATTTGTTTCATAATGATGGCTGGAAATGCTATCATGTATCTAATATAACTGTGAGGCAAAGAAGCTGTTTTATGCTGAATGCAGTGAGTGCATTTAGTGGACAAGACCCACAGGAGTAACTTTGCAGAAGCTGGCAATTGCAAACACTTGTTAGGTCATCTCTAGGCAATATAGATGTTTCAGCATGGCTAGAACTGACCCAGTTGAAGTTATTTCAAGTAATGAAGAGTCAGCTAAATCACCCATGCTCTTTGGGAGTATATTGCAAAGCTAGGTGAAAACTTTACCTATTTTCATCATTAATGTTGTTAATGCATAGGGACACTTTACTTTCTTTGACTGTCCTCAAAATATTTTTTTGTCATTCTTTCACTCTTTTTACTCCTAAGGAATTAATTTCATGAAAATTTGAAGTTGCGCAGTATGTGTGTAGTCTATTTGATATGACCAGAATGAGTTAAGTATTAAAAAATGACTGTCAGAAGCTTCAGTTTTTACTCAGCCAATGTGTGTTCTTTTGGCAGTGTACATGTTTCAACTGATATTTTATTGTTTGTATTGAGATGTCATAAATTTTGGGGAGTAATAAATTAATGTCATTTAAAATTTGTGGTTCTCTTTTCTGGTTGGTGCAGTATGTGTTGTTTGCTCCCGCTTAGGGCTGGTGGTCAGAGCGTGGATTTTTTTTTTGTCAAGTGTAGCAAGCATGAATAAATAAGATGCTGAACTATTGGCCAAGTAAAGACCTGAGGAGCTACCCTGTAGTTGTTTCTGTGAATGGAAACAGAAGGGTCAAATATGGAGTCTACCTTAAGCAGCAAACATACGACTGAGCACCTTAATTTCGGGGGCAGTGATCAAATCGGTCTGATTGGATTTCTGGCAAAACTTATAGGAGGATAGTCCTCCTACAATCTATGTTATTAGAGTTTTATATTAGAACAGAAATTGCTCTTAGCAGATCTTCCTTGTTGCTTTGTTTATCTCCAGTTGCAAGGGCAGAATTGCTTTTTATGTACCATGGGTTTTGGAACTGCTTTTTTACTACATGGCCAAATTATGGTGCTTCCGGCAGCAGCAAATTTTATCTCCTTACTTAGTTTCTGCAGACGTATGCCTGACCTCTTCTCACTTGCTTTCATGCCAGTAATTTATCCTGCATTCCTTTTACATGCCTTTTCTGGTGATGGAAATAGTAAATGAACTGCCTAGACCAGGTACAGTAAGATAAGGGTCAGCATTACATTTTCTCTATGTAAATTTGGGAAAAGTTCTACATTTTCTTACTGAGATTTTGAAGGATTTTTTGAATGTCTGTATAAATTATCAGGTCTCCATTATTTAGTTATGCTTTCAGAGGCCTGGTGATTTAAGTACTGCTAATTACAGGTGTTACCAATGTTTCTTTCTTGATGTGAAATGGCTCTTGATTTGCTCATGTAACCTGTGGTCATGAACAATGTGTTACTGATTTCATCCTTTGACAACATTTCTTCTTGAAAATTACCTAAATTTCAGTTTCCTGCCAAGAAAGAAGAGCAAAATGCCATCATAATGAATTTTCTTGTAGTTGAACTGATAGCTTCTTGTTAAATAGCAGAAGGTTATGATTATTAATAAACTTGTTAAGACCTTTACACCAGCATATGAAATATGCTAAGAGACTCATCCGAACTACTGGACTAAGCAGAATGTAATATAAAAAACTTCTACTCACTTTACAAAAATGTTAAGAAGTTGATGCACCTTATGTTTTCAGACTGGAATGACTATTTTGTTCATAATTTGGGGAAAAAATATACTGGAAAAAATTATAATATGGATCTTTCCAAAAATGTTAATGGATATCCTATTTGTCCTCAAGAAGTTGGTGAAGGGAAGGGGCATTGATGTATCCAACAAATATTTGTACATTCAGCTACACAGAGATCAAGTAAGTGGCCCATCTCTCATTATGCAGTTATTTTCTGACCTGGAAAATAATGAAATAACTACTGGCCATCAGACTTCTGCTTACAGGTTTGTTTGGGTTAGTACTGCTCTGGTTGTTGCATCTGAATTAGCTTTCATTCAAGAACTCAGTGCCTTGCCAGAATATATGACTGCAAAATCAATCACAATAAACCCCTGACACGTTTAAGGTAAAGTTGGAGAGCCTGTGGACCAGGTGAACTCCAGAACTGAGTTGACATTCACCACTGAACCTGAGTACTACATGTCTTCATGAAGCATTATGTAGAGCCATCTCAGAGAACATTGGAATAAGACCCAACAGAGGCAGATTTATACTGTGTTATTTCTTAGTGTTTCTGATCCTTACCTTAGGAACCTTGACAGCACAGTACCAAAGTCCTAAATATTATCCGGTTAGACTTAGAAGCAAGATCTATGCGCTCTGAGAAAATAAGCTGTTTAAGTAGTTAAGTCTCATGAAAGACCTGTGAGGACTTAACTGGTTCTAATTGCCTCTCATTGGAGAACTGCCATGGTCTACCTGAAGCCAAATGACTCTTAGAGAGGCAAAAAAGTAATCCATCTTCATAAAGAGTGAAGAACTCACTTCCAAGTTTGTCTTTGCGGCTGAAAGGCCTGATAACTAGTACAAAGAAAAGGAGGAAAACTTGAAAATCAAGCAAGAGTAATTTTGGAAAGTGGGTTTTAATTTGTGTTGCCATGAACACTGAGTAAATCTAGTTTTGCTTACAACATTGCTGCCTCTAGTTTTAGTCTGTAGTGCAAATGCACACAGAAGTTATAGAACAAACTGAAAAACTGAAGAAGTATATTTGTAGTGTAGTTTTAGGGGGGCTGTTGTTATACCTGAGCATGGGGGGAGGACACAGATAATTCACTGCCTGGTCATCTCCAGCCATCTTACCATAAGGTTGCAGATAGAGCTGGGGATGTGTTTAAACAAACAGACAAATAAAACCTCTTTCTACACATCTTAAAATAGTCATACACCCTCCATCTGGAGTTTAAAGCTGAATGAGAGACTGAGTCTGTAAAAGTATTCTTTCTCAAACTGAAACAGTATATGTGCACAGTTCCAGAATGCCAGAATGTGCTCTTTTGGTAATTCAGAATTATGACTGAAATTTCCTATATAACCCTGATTTTGTACACATTTGTCTGAATTTACTGAGGGCATGTTCTGTTGGATGTGCCCAGGCCTGGAAGGGAAGAAGGAAACATGATTCATTTTCACTCTGTCAATGAGTCAGCTGTTCGCAAATAATTTCATTCCTGTGTGGCTGAGTTTTTGATGTCTGTTTTGGTAATGTGTCCTGAGATGTGTAGAGGAAGCCTCTTTAGCAAGGGAAAAATGTATCAATTATTTCTACTAATGTGTAGCATTTATTTGGAATTCAGGTCATAGAGAGCTTTAGTGAAGCTGCAACTTTGTAGGCAAGTGTAGAATTACCATTATATATCCTACCTGTTTCTGTATCTACTTTTACTCTGTCCAGGGTTGCATGATACATGTTGCTGATTGGTATGGTGCCAAAAAAAAAAAAATAAATAAATAAATAAAAAAAAAAATCCTCCCCTGTAGTTTCACTCAGATTAGCAAATGTACCCAGTAATTGTCTGTACTTTCTACATATGTTTTATCCTTGGTGCAGTAACAGAAGCTGGTTATTTTTGCTTACTATTCTGTAACCATTGTAATTGTGCTCAGAAAAATGAGGTGCAGTAAGTGGAGGAGTGTTGTTCCTGGCCTTCCTGTAAATTTGGACAGGACAGGAATTTTAGGTTTTTCAAGAAGCTCAGGGGCTGATTTTATAACTGCTGAGTTATAAAATCTTGCTCCTAATTCAGACTGTTGAGCACAAGTCAGAATGTGAACTCCAAATGCTTTCGCTTCTCAGCTTTCTTGTCTCCAACAATAATTTCTCACTTGCATGTCTGCCTTCCTCAGCTCAGATGGCCCTCATGAATGTGGGAGGACAGTGTTCAGCATGGGAGAGGTTTGGTGTTGTCCTTAAAAACAAGGGCAAGGAACAAATTCCCAGGCTCAGTGGTGGCAAGACAAATGGTGCTGGAAATATGTGGACTAGGTATCAAAAAATCTGATGAAGTCTGGAGAAAAGTATAGTCTCCTACTATGTGTGAATAGTCTTTAGCTGAAGGCAAGTCCAACCTCAAGGAGAAATGCTAAATACTTCATTTGAATCCCCTTATAAGATTGAATCCACTGCTTTTGAAACAGGAATGGCTGGTGGTTTTTTTCCCTCTCAACAGTAGTGTCCTATCCAGCCTTGTCTGGGGTATTAGCACTAATGAAATCATTCATTCTCGATAAGCTGTCTTGATAATTTTTGATAAACTCTTCACTTATCTTTGTCTTAAATTCTGCTTGTCTTTATTGAGGAACTAATCATGTACTTCATCAGGCCTGGCCAACAGGACGCCTTGATTTCACCCCTGTAACTAATGAAAGCATGTGCTTGCTTAAATTT